>NC_047120.1:32148960-33471361 GCF_902500255.1 Thalassophryne amazonica
AGGATTTATGTCATTTAATTATAAATTATTATTATAAAGATCCAAATGATTTCTTAATTATGTTTTTATCACCATATTTATTGGTTTCTTCCATTTGCGAAATATAGCGAAGATTCGTCCCATCCTGTCTTTGGCTGATGCTGAGACTTTGATTCATGCATTTGTCTCTTCTAGATTGGACTATTGTAATGCTCTATTTTATGGTTTACCTCAGTCCAGTATTAGGAGTCTTCAACTGATTCAAAATGCTGCTGCTAGACTTGTGACACAAAGCAGAAAGTTTGGCCACATTACGCCCATTTTGGCGTCTCTACACTGGCTTCCATCACTGCAAGATCGGATTTGAAGGTGCTGTTATTAGCTTATAAAATTGTTCATGGACTTGCGCCTCTCTATCTGGCTGACCTGGTAACCCATATGGAAATGAAATAAACTTACAAGAAGTTACATCAGTTCCAGTAATAAACTTTATATTTGACATGTGTTGTGCTTATAAGTCTCAGTTTGATATTACACATACTACTAAGGATTCTGTATGTGGAATTACTGTCATATATTTTTCTTTTAAGTTCCTTGTACAAATTTACTAAGGATCTTATATCTGGTTTGGCTGTCACATGCATTATTTACAAGTTCCAGATAGAACAGATACAAACCTCATAAAATTTATGTATATCTTTTCCATATAGGAAGCCCCTATGTACCAGCTCAGACCCGGCGTTCTCAGGATGCAGGACTTTTATGTGTTCCCAGGGTGAATACAAAGTCTGCCGGTCACAGAGCTTTCTATTCCTGTGCCCCAGCTCTGTGGAACAATCTCCTGGCACACATAAGACAGTTGGATACTGTGGAAACTTTTAAATCACGTTTAAAGATTGTTTTCCTTGTTCTGTCATTAGATTTATTGTTATGTGTTTTTATTCATCTTCTTTTATGGTTTTATCTTTTTATTGTGTTTTAAAATTTTTTAATTTTTAATAGTTTTCTCTGTTTTTATTATGCTGTGTGAAGCGTCTTGAGGCAATCTCATCGTGAATTGCCGCTATTTTGATTAATAAATTTGAATTTGATTTATTGTGACTGATCTGTTTTCGGTGTGTTCCCTGTGACATTCTAGCCGTTTGTGTGGTGGGTGCTGTTTGTTGAGACTTGGTGTTTGAACTGGGAAGCTGCAAATGAATTGCCCATTGGGATTAATAAAGCTGTCTGAACTGAAATACACTCAGGCACCAACTAGAATTGATGGACATGTTTGAGCTGTGAAGTAATTTTGTCTTAATGTAAGTCAGATGTGTTATTTTAGGGACAGAGAATTTAGGGGATCTGCATGACAAAACTAAAACCCTGGACCCTCATTTATCAAACTATGTGTATAAATCTTTCTTAGTGCTGTCGTACCAACAAAATTTATTATGATTGTAAGTACAGAAAACATCTATATGAGAAGAAAATCAGTCACAGCAGGAAAAGTGTTTCCATTGCAGTTTTGCAAAATATAGCTTTTTTGAATCTCCCAAAATACCACCTCAAGTGAGCATTTTTTTTTTTTTGCCATATTTGAGTTTTTTCTGCCAAAATACCCATGTTTCCAATAAAGCTGCACAGCCTTTTCTTTATTTAAACTTTTAAGTCATAATTTTTTTTTTTTTTTTTTAGCGCCACCATAATGTTATTCATGAGGGATTCATAATATGAACGAAGCATCGCGCAGCGGCGTGAAGCTCACTCATGGTACAGGGCGTCCTAAACAGGAAGTGCCAAAATTCAAATCCACAGTAAAACAGGAAATGTTCAAATGTCAAACACTTCCTGGATTGACAGACGAGGTCCCATGGAATCTCGCGGGAACTCAGTGGTAAGCTCACACTCAAACAGGAAGTGTTGAATTCTCAGTCACAGTGAAACAGGAAATGTTGAAAACTTCCTGGCATGGGTGGAGCTAGAGCGGAGGCCGGGGTTTCAGTGGACTACCCAGAAATCTGATGGGACACAGATGATTGACATGTCACGACACCACATGTCTGGTTGAAAGACCTGCATTTTCAAATTCTCACTTCACTATCTGGAAATAATTTAAAATTTTGACCCCTGAAGGGAAGAAATTCAAGTGATCAGAAGCCATGACCTACATTTGGTAGCTGCGTCACAGATCATGTGGTGGCTTCCCCCAATCTACTTGAAGGATGCTGGGAAGGACACAGTGACTGCCAATCAGAGTAAAGAAAGGCAGCGTGACATCAGCTGGCTGCTTGCACAACAAAATAAACCAAGATGGTGGAAAACGCTCCAAAACAGCTTACTACTGTGTAAATATAATGTTTCTCAAATATTTTGTAAATATTTGTGACAAATAAACAATTCTAAATCTAAAAACACTGTTTTTGTAATCAGATAGCACCTCTAAAGTGGTTTACATAACATCTTACGGATGTTAGCGTGCACACCCCGTGCATCACGCAGGTGGGTCAGGGCAAAGGTAATCTCAAAACCACACACACACACACACACACACACACACACACACACACACACACACACACACACACACACACACACACACACACACACACACACACACACACACACACACACACACACACACACGTGCATGCTTCCTCCTGTACTCCGTCTGCACAATGGCATTAGAAAGAAAAGCTTCACTATGGAATTCCCCAGATAAATATTTTCTCTTCATTAAAATGAGATGTAATTTTGGAACATGTTACAAAAATTAACCAACATTATAATGCTTGGATTTCAGTAGAAACTACAGTAAATTTAATCAGTTTTGTGAAATTTGAAAGGCTGTACAGCTTTATGCATATTTTTAATTCACTATTTCAAATTACGTGATTTGGAGGGTAATGGAAACCTGCCTGTTGGGCACTGTAGTCTCGTTTGAGGGTGGGTGATAAAAGGGTTAAATGAAAGCGCTTATGATGCAAAAATTGTACTTCCGGGGACAGCCCCATTATCATTAATCACATTAAATCTTGCTAAAACTTCCAAACACAACCTCTCTCATTTGCCTTGTTTTCCCTTCTTCACTGGAAACTGAAAAAAAACCTCCACTTTTCATCACTGCTTCGGTGATTGCAGCCGAAAACAAAACAGTACACCATCTTTCCGTGTGAAGTGATGCTGTGTTTGTGTTACGCACTGGCAGGCTGTCCCCGGAAGTGGTCAAATCCTATGATATCACGCAGGAGTTCAAACGAGACTGTGCTGCCCCATTGATCCGATGTCTGAGATCCATGCTCTGGCAAGGTTAGCAACCAGACTAGAAGTCTAGGGCACCCAGGTCCAACTGAATCTGTGCTTGAGACCACCACTTCAAGTGGGCGCAGGCACGGTCCAGCGTACCATCGGTGGGCAAAGAACACGCAACAGAAGTCAAATGAACTAGACTTTAAGGGTCAAACATGCTTGGGCATACTACGGATTGCCTAGTGTGAGTATTCGCCCTACTGAGATATCCCATAATCCCTTGTGCACCAGAGAGCCGCAGCAGTCTAAACAACATAGAGAAACCACATGACAACAATTGCAAATGAACATTATACTACCAAAATGGAATTTATTTATACCTTTCATAACATTTTTAAGTGACTGCTGCATAAGACCCTGAAAACTTGCAAATATTCCAAATATTCTGTGTCTGCTATGTTTAACCTGTGTGGAACTTCATAAACGCAAACCGAATTTCAGACATCTTATATACAGTATATTACTCTGGAACAAACAGGACAAATGGTGTTGTTAAGGACAATAAACAGGACGTCACAGAGCAAACTTCACTTTCCCCCAGAATGACACGAGCAAGGACCGATCGCAGCTCAAGGCGATTCCCATTGAAAATAACAGTGAAACAACCTGAGCTTCTCGCATTTTTACATAAAACAAACACAATAACGTTTAAAAACCCAGACAATATATTCACAAGAGTTTTAGGCACAATATACAAAGAGTTTTATGTTGCGATGTTAATGCTGTTGACCGTGTCCAGCGGTTAAATTGCAGCGTTATCAGACCAACTCAGTGCAGTTCTCAGTGTTAATGACATCTTGCAGAGCGGCAACCTCTCTGAAATTTTGTGAGATTTTGCAGGATTTGAAACCTCAATAAGGCGAATACCCTTGAACTCAATGTTTACTGACTCGACCGAAACACTGGGTGGCAGTAATGCAAGTCCTTGAACGCCAGCTATCCTAACTCCTCACAGAAGAAGAGGGTGGCCCTGAGACACCCCCTCGCCCCCCGTTCTTGCAGCTACGCTCCTGGCGGCGTCACCAGCAGTCAGTGTTTTTCTTTTTTTTTTCGGCTCACACTTCTTTCAGCTCCGAGTTGACTGTAAAACCTCCTGTGTGAAGGAGGGGGGGCGGGAGGTTCAATCCTCCCGATTGATTATTGATCTGGAGTCTCGACGGTCGTAAATTATTACATTGTCAGAATTTGACTTTTTATTGTTTTTTTTTTTTTTAATTTTATTTATTTATTGATTCCTCTTAGTTTATGGTTTACGTTAACACTCCAGGAGGGCAGAAATGGCGGCCAACATGTACCGGGTCGGAGGTACGTAACTATGTCAATGTGGATCTTTATCATCTCACACAAACCGCTTCTTGTTTTGTCTTCTTGGGAGTTATCATCTTCACGTTTCGCTCCGTGCACATTTAGCGGCAAGATTCCCCGGTGCTGCTCTCGCAGCTATGCGTTAAATCGCGGTGTGAAGGTAGAAATTTGGTGAAAATTTGGGCTCCAAAATGGGTCAGGCCTCGCGTGTGTCGTGGCCACGGCAGCTAGCCGCGAGCTAAGCAGCTAGCTGCCACTGTAAACACTTTTCCATTGTTAGCGCTTTTTGCCGCATGTTACTTCTCTCTTAATTACACCGCGGACGTGGCGGTGTTTATATCAAAAGGGAGACTTGTGACGAGATGATTTATTAAGCTGTTATTAAGGACGCGGTGAGACTGTCTTTGTATTCGCATCTAATTGCAGGCAGCAGTTCGCGCGACTGACCACTTTGCTAACGTTAGCATCAGCGCCGGTTCTCTTTCCTGCCACTTCTCTTCATCCAGTCCTTTCGGTAACATTCGGTTTTGGGTACCGGCGTGCGCTTTGCCCACAGTGTGGCCACAAGTGCATTAATTAATCAGCGAATTAGCACCGCCTGTTAGCTAGCCTGTTAGCAGGCTGCTGGAATTCAGCATCAAATAATCGTCGCCTCTCGTGGTGTTTCACACTCATAATCGGGATGCAAATGCGTGTTAAGTCATCTTCTATTAAAAGGGGGCACTTTGAGTGTATATCTCTGCCATGATTATTGATGTGTCCTTTAGGAGCGAATTCATCTTAAAGACTACATCTCTAAATGCGTCTTTTTCAATAGCCCATTTAAGCATAACGCCTCAAACCAGTTGGACTTGGTGGGAGACACCGAGGGTTAGTAGTAAAGGGAGCGTAGTGGACACCAGGGCGATGGTCTCCTTGATTCAAGCTGATGTTCTGCAAAGTGTCCTGGCCATAGTCACCAACTGATACCCAGCTGAAGTTCTAGATCCAGGTATGAAATCAGAGGATCATGGACCTGTTCTGGCTTGCTAACGTCCAAGACCTGTGTAGTATGACCCTGAACCTGGTGACCTGCTGGGAGAACTATGTTTCGCCAGTCCTGTCGGAGAAGCAGGAATAAGTTTAAGTCTCGGGAAATCTGTAAGGGGGGTTGCTACTGGCGGAGAGCCATAGTAGTCAAAGGGGTGGTGGAGAAGTGACGCTCGCTAGTGATGAAGCCGAGGTAGTTGAGGCCTTAGGAGCAGTGGCGACTACTGTTGCCAGACTGGAAAGTTTGAGTGCATCAGGGAGATGTTTTGATTGACTTTACAACTGCATGGACTGATTGCAGCAAGTAGCAAACGAGTAAGATTTTGCACAGTTCCTGAAAAAGGAGGGGCGACAATTCTTACATGCGTGCAGATTAATGGACACAGGCCGTAAAGAGTAACCAATAAACAAGAAAGATGTGACAGGTTTGAACTGACGGTCCAAGATGCAAGTTTTCAGTTGCCTAGAAGCATACATGATACGTTGATGTGGATCTTGTGGGAAGAACTTTTCCATGCACAACAAACTTTCCGGTCTGGTACTGTTGGAGCTGAGGTAGTTGATGCCGTGAGAATAGTACTTGCTAGTGTCAGAGCTGAGATCGCTGAGGCCTGAGGAGTGATACTCTGTAGCAGCGTACACAAGACAATAGGTGCCAGAAGAGTGGTATTTGATAGTGTTTGAGTCAGTGTAATCAATGGTAGATGAGCGGTGAGCTGGTAGTAGAGCTGAGACATTTGATGTCGGGTGAGCAGCTCTTGGTAGCAGCTCAGCTGAGACCATCTGCATTTTATGGCAGCACAGCAGTGGCAGTTTCGGTGCACAACAATGCCACCAGCTAAACCACCTCCTTGGCGAGTGCCAGTATGCTATTAGACCGGGTCAGCTCAAGCTGTGGTCCCAATCTCTGGTGTCTTGAATCAGTGTTGGAAGACATTTCAGAGTTGCATGATGCTGTAGTCACTTAAAACATGAAAAGCTTTTGTTTTGGATCTGGATGTTTACTTTGTGGATTTCACAAATATGTTGGAGTTCAGGTTTGCCAGATTGGACTGTAAGCAGTCAGAGTTGTCCTTTGTCTTCAGTTTATTAAAACAATCGTTGTAGACAAGAAGCAAGAATAAGTGATGCATTAACAATTAGCTTTTAACTACCAATTCTCTTGGCCACAAATTTGGTCTAATGATAATGAACATAATTTTGTTGTCAATATTGCCTTCACTGTTGTAAATGCTACCTCCTCCTGGAACTTAAAGCTTGTTTTCTTGTCATTAAATGGGTCTTTAATAACTTAATATTCATTAACTGGTCTGACTTTGAAAGCTCGCAAAACAGGACTAAGTCCTATATTAAAAATATTTGTAATACAGATTAACATTCCTGGAATATTGCACCAAGAACACCATTACTGCATGTTTGTATCCCTATTTCTTATACTGCAAAAAATTCAGTACTTGAACACACATGTGAAACTCGCTTGTCCATCTGTTGTGAGCTATGTCATAAAGGTCACTCAGTCAAGGGCTCAGTGATGTCAGAATGTGAAAGTGGAGGGAAAAACAAATTTCTGCTATCCTCAAATGGACAGGACAAAATTTAATGGGACATCATCTTTATAAAGGTAATCCTTCCACTGTGGCTCGTGGCAGTCAGCAGAAAACATTTAGGGCAATCCTTGAAGACAAACTAATAAACATGCAGGATGGCGTAACGATCTTGGCGCTGGCAGAAGTAATAAGAGGTAGCAGATGAATGCAGCATTTGAGGTCTGTGTGCTGCATTTGTCTGAAATTGCTTCCTTGTTCACCCCTTCATATGCTGCATTAGTAGTTTACAGAATAGTGAGTTATGAAATAAGTATTTTGACAGAAAAGCATCATCATCAGTTTGCATTCTAACCACAAGTGTAGGTGCATTTCCCTAGAATTTGTGCATCTTTCATATACGAATAATGTGTTGTAGGATTTCTTGCAACAGAAAAAAGGCAGTATGCATGTTTTGGGCCTTGCATTGTTTGTTGAGTTTTTGTGTACTCATACAGTGCAATGGTAAATGTACACACAGACAGCCTGTTCTTCAGAATTCCTGAAGCGGAATATAAATTTGCTATGTGGCTCAGTCCATCTTTTTCTAAAGGTAACGGTTGCTCATAAAGTTTGATCATTTTAGTCATAATTTACCTGTTTAGCCCATTTCCTGAAATTAACTATACACAATAATGCCCCACAGCCTGCTTTTGAATGGGACAGTGAAATTGAAAATGTGCACATAAAGTGGAATGCAGGAAAAAAAATTTTGTGGTTATGGCCTCGTCAGAACCTGGGAGCATTCTTGGTTAAAGGGGAACTCTGATGCTTTCCAGTCTGGGTTCTATTTTTAGATGCCCTTTGGGTTCATCCTGTCACTTGGGTCAAATAGTGATTTTAATCAGTGCTACATTGATTTTGAACACAGTCACAGGCTAACCAGCTACATTATGTGTTGGTGCGGGCAAGCAAAAAAAAAAAAAAAACACAAAGCGTGTGGGAGCATGGAGAGAATCCCTACGGAGGAAAATGTGCGTGCTTAGCTGTGTAAATGGAAAGAAACTTTTTAAAATGAAGCTTATACAGTGATTTACCTTAGTTTCCTGGTTGTGTGGCACATGATTTAAGCCAATGGATCCAAACCATCGATTTTTATTTACTTACTAGATGGAGGACCACGGCGATCCGCTCATTCACTGGCTGTTGCCAGAGCGCCACCATCTTGGTTAGCTTCTAACAACCAGACATCAGTAGAAATCAATGTGGACATGATCAATGTTTTCAAGAGAGTTTCACCATAAATCTGCATTTTCTGTGTTATTACTGTGCTGTTACAGTTATTCAAACTCGGTCCCACATTTGTACAGCCATATTTGTTAAAACAAATACAGAATATAAATTCTATTCATGTAATAGACTTTAATTAATTGGTTCGTCCCAGTCCAGATAGAAAATACCATGAGTTGGTCAAACACACTATGTCTGCCACAACACCAGAGTCTGATCCTCAATTCATTTCATTATGAAGTTAAGTTAAAGATGGGAGTTGATCAGTGGTGAAGCTAGGAGCTTTGCGCGCACACATGCATCATATTAAAGATATTAATATGAAAGACTGTTGTTAACCCACCTGCTGCGACGCTTTTACGGGGCACTTCTCCTTGAACAGCCACGCAAGCCACGGTGAAAGTATTTGTCTCATTCATGTATATAGTGGAGTATACAATGTCAAAGCGACTGTCATGTGACCCACCAAATTGAGTGAAAAAGCATTTTCATGCCATGAGTTTGCTCTTACAGAATATCTCAGTGTGGAAAACCTGATGTGAAGAAAAAAAACAGGGGCTTATTAAAAAGGGATAAATTGAGACTTATCAAAGTGAGACATAGGGAATAACCCGGTTATGTCTGATGATTTGCAGACATTCATGCTGGTTATGAGGTTGCAAATTGAGCTTTTTTTGTAAAAAGGAGTTTTACGGCAATACGTTAGCGGAACCGTAAAACGGCTATTTGTGACCATATAACAGCATGAATGTCCGCAAATCATCAGACACAAGGGGGTTATTCCCATTCTAATTCAGTTCCATAGTTTGCACAGTTTATTTTTCTGTAGGTAATTAAGTCAGCGAGGCTTACCGTTGAGCCGGGGCAGCGTCGCTCCAACAGTGGTCAGGGTGCGGAGTAATCCATCAAACGTGAAAATCCATCAAATGTTTAAACGGTAATTCTGTATCAGAATCCACATAAATACTATGGTAGCTTAAATTCACCCATTTTGGCGGCCGCGGCGGTACGCGACTTTCTCTCGCTCTCAGATAACAGCTAGCGGTGTGCAGCCAGTGACATTTGACTGCAGCCAAAAGCAATGGCTGCTTTATGTTGTTGCCTCTGGTGGCCACACGTATAGATAAATAGTAACCTAGATACCACATTATCCGTTCTGGAGCCCAATGCGGTGTCTAAGTTACTGTATATCTATGGCCATGTGTTTGCTGCAGGTGTAACTTTATTTTTGTTTTCTGTGCGAGTTGCATCACTTGGTCTAACGTTCCAGCTACTGGCATAATACATTTTCTTAAGAATGTCATCATGACGATGTTGAGGAGCTCTTATGATTAATCGTAATGGTCTTCATTGTGATTAATCGCAAAATGATTAATCGTCTCATCCCTAGTCTCTAACTGACACGAGTTCTGAATCATCGACAGGTTGAACGACCATTTCATTTCTAAACGGATGGCTATCTGGATCTGTGACCATTGTGTGCCATTTCTCTGGTTATCACAAGAGCTGGACATCAACCATTTTCCGGCAGATTTCACTTTTAACAAGAGATTTTGTCATGGAAAGCCGAGTGGCGGCTTCGCGCGTCACGATGGATTCGCTACTGGAGCGAGACAAAACCACCTCCGTTTTGGTCTCACAGGACGGCTTTGAGATGGCGTTCAGACAGCTGTCGGTGGTTTTTCCATCGAGTGATTATCCGAGAAATTGTGGATGTGCCTGGACATGCCAGAACATGTCCCGTGAGGCTTCATCACGGCGTTACTACGCGCCATGCGGCACCGCCGTGACGCACGGAATTCTTCCGCACGTCTGTCTCAATGTGCCGAAAAAGTGCTGATGTCCACGTCTTTTCACAATTCCTGTGCTAGTCAGACGACATCCCGGATAAAACACAGCGTCCAGTTTGGAAATGAACGGCACATTCCACTGTTACAGGAGTTTTTGTCATAGAAAGAGGAGCGGAGGCTTCGTGCGTCGTGGTGGCAAAGTTATTACAAACAACATCTTTATAAACTTACTTGTATGCTTTTATCAAGCCGATCAGTGCAGTGTGACGGTGAACTACGGGGGCGGTGATGAACACATTTAAGCAGGGGTGTAAGCAGCTCTCAGTTGAATGGAGTCAGAGCTCCATCTACTGGACAAACGGTGCAAGTACATTTTACATTGCTGACACAAACATTATTTCAGTAACTGTTCTGTTTATGAGAAATTATCTGCGTTTTATCGGCAAAATTTCAGCCGATGGTAAGTACTTTGAAAAGGGCTTATATCGGCTGATAATATCGGCCGGCTGATAATATCGGCCGGCCGATATATCGGTCGGGCTCTATAATATTTACCTTTTTATATTAAACCAACCTGTTATGGTCTTCTAAAACAGTTGATAGATGTATTTTATAACTTAAAAACAGGACCAATGATAACGCATTAGCATGTCTATGGCGTTTTCAATGTTAAAGTTAGCATTAAGCTGTTCGCATCTCAGCACAATTTGTGTGCATTTGTTTTCTGTATAATAAATAATTAATGGCTTAGCGTTTGTTGTTGTAAAAGAGTCAAATGTGTTACTAATTGTAATATTATTTATTTTTATTTATATATTAATAATAATAATAGCAGCAGCAACAAAAGTAATAATAACTAATATTGCTACAATACAATTTTAGAGAAACGGACAACACAACATCACAACAGAAAAGGTAAAACCAACTAACAATGAACATAAATAAATAAATATAGAAATAACTGTTTTCCTGTGAACACCTAGTGACTCTTAAACCTCCACTTCATCCCTGTTTTATTTAAGTTTAATGACAATTTGTTTCGGTCAAACCACATCTAAGCTGGGTTTTTACACAAGAAAAAAAAATAAAATGCAGTAAAGTGCACATTTATGTCTTTTTCATGAACATATCTTATTAAAGATCACATATTACACTTTAGTCAGGTCTTTAAAATACTTTTGTGGCCTCTTGCTGTAATATGTTGTCAGTGGTTGAGAGAGTTTCTGTAGGCATCTAAAAATGCTCATAATCTGGTCAAACCTGATGGAAATCTCTGTGGTGTCGGTGATGTATATATGTGCAAAATAAAACATTACTCCAGGTATGTTTTTGACGAGAATATAACATAACTTTATTACAAGCTCAAACGTTGATGTTGCGTGACAAAGGCCTTTAAATAACTCGCTTAAAGAAAGAATGGAAAAACTCGCTTGTAAGTTAAAAAAAAGCAACAACAAAAAAAATGATTAATCAATTACTAAAACAATCATTAGTTGCAGCCCTAGTCTGTTTTACGAGTGAGAGCATTTTACCAATTAAATGTGAATACGCCAGTTTTGAGTTTCTCAGTGCGCATGCGTTTTCAGAACTGGTGACCGTTACTTTGGCACAGTAGAACAATGTTGTCAGTTGCTTTAGGCCCTAATTTTGTATTTTATTGACTGTACAGCCAGCGACACAGCACCCATTTGGTGCATTCACTGGATTAGAACAAATCAAAATACTACAGAAGACAAAGAATTTTTACTTGACAGTTTGAAGTGAGTTTTCTTTGTTTCATACCCATTAAAATTCACTAGAATATACAAAATTTGACTTGCTCTTTTAAAAAATTTCTGGGGGAGCACTCATAGTTTGAAGAGAGTTTTCTTTGTTTCAGAGGGTTTCATACCCATTAAAATTCACTAGAATATACAAAATTTGACTTGCTCTTTTAAAAGATTTCTGTGGGAGATCCCCCAGACCCCCATACTTTGAAGTGAGTTTTATTTGTTTCAGAGGGCATCATACCTGTTAAAATTCACCAGAATACACAAAATTTGACTTCATCCTTAAAAAAAAGGTTCTGGGGGGGCACCCCCAGATCCCCCACAATCAAGACTACACCCCGCTCCCCACCACCCTTTTTATGTACCTTTACGTTCAAGTTTTGCATTCTTTTTATGCTTTGTCTCTCTTTAGAGGGTTTTTAGAATAGATTTGTATGCTGTATAATGTGTTTATTGTATTTATTGAGGAAAAAAGAGTCTGTGCCCCCACTACGCCACATTTTAGGGAATTGCTGGCATTGATTTTTGCCAGGAAAAAATTTCAGTCAGAAGAAAATTTATTGCTTTAACCCATGATGTACACGGATAAGCTGTGGGCGCATGTGTATTTACATCTTTTGTACCTGTATAAACTGGGACACTGTAACTGATAAACTGGGACTCTGGTATAATGGGTCATTCCATGTTAATTCAACGAAGGCTTCACGCACTTTGTCTCAGATTTTCTTCAAATTTTAATAAAATATTCCCAGACTATTCAGAACAACAACAGAACATCTGAAGTTTGAGGCCTGTTGTCCCTATGTGCCTATAGGCCAAGTAGTTTCTGAGATATGGCCAATTTAGTGTGCATGGAGTCTGCCCTGTTTTAAGCAAAAATTATGGCCGTCATTTATGGGGCCATGTTCAAGGTAGAATATCTCAGCAAATAATGGACCTAGAGGCCTGAAAGGCACATCACACAACATCACACTCATCATGCACCATGGAAAGCCTTCTTTGAGTGTAATGGTATGCTTCAGTGTCTCAAACATGGATGCTCGCAATAGTCAGTGTAATATTTTCCATAGTTTGAGCATACATAAACTTCACAGCTTAGTGTCAATGTCTGCTGTTTGACTATAGTCAAAGTCTGTGTGTCCATGACAACTGCCACAGAAAATTTCAGGCCTCTATGTCCATTATTTGCTGAGATATTCTACCTTGAACATGGTTCCAGAAATGATGGTCATAATTTTTGCCTAAAAAAGGGCAGACTCCATGCACACTAAATTGGCCATATCTCAGAAACTACTTGGCCTACAGGCCTCAAACTTCAGATTTGTTGTTCTGAATAGTCTGGGAATATTTGATTAAAAATGAAAGAAATCTGAGACAAAGTGCATGTGGCCCTTCAAATATTTGTTGAATTAACATGAAATGACCCTAATGTCACAATGACTACAGATTTATTCATTTTTTTTTGAGTCAGTTTTGGCTGTGTGCAGCTTTTTTGTTTAAAGATAGGCGCTGGATACACACGTTGCATCACAAGTTTTAGTCCGCGGGCCAACATGGGTATACCTGTGCACCTCCTACACACCCACACACATATTTGCTGGAGTCATTTTTCAACATAAGAAAAAAAATATTTTGATAAGTATGAAACCGGACAATTTTGGTATACCTCTATTTGCTTCATTAAAAAGAGATAATACGTATATCCAAATGCAACATTTTAACATTGTTTTACCCTAAGAATACTTTAGACATTGCTGTTGTGCTATTGCATCTGAACTACAACAATATTTGCATAACCTGTAATCTTATATACCTCGGTGAAAAATTTTGCTGTTTTTGCCTTCTGAAAAATGGCAACTATTTGTTTTGTGAAAATGACATTTGAGTTCATTAATGGGACACTCCAAGGCTTCAGAAAAATATAGGTTCATAGAGTTGATGGGTGGGTGGGGGGCGTATACCCATGTTGGCCTCCAGAATATTTGGGATTCTCTGGTGGTTTCACCCGTTGACAAAATGCAATGATACAAGTTTGGAAAGAATTAGGCCTAGTGAGTAATCATGCCGGCCACTGACCACAGAAAATACACCGAGCCATGTGAGGGGTTGTTTGTGTCCAGCCCCCTAAACCAGAAGTAACGCTAGTGTGAGACTTCCCAGCCATATAATGGCAACAAGGAGAAACCCAATAACAAGGCATCGCAGCGCGGTTGTTGTGTCTATTGTTTTGTGTTTGAATGCAAGTGAGATTAAGGAACATCTCCACAGCAGCCATTACTGCTTTGTCCAAACGTACGTGTGAAAAGTACAATTCCTCCTTTTGATCTTGGCCCTGCTTTGGATCTCTATGATTGTGATGCGCCACATAGTATCATCCTGTGATATTAACAATAAGACGATGATGTGATTGCCTATACACTGCACATGCAGAATGAAAGCAAGCATGGTGGAAGACAGAGTTCAAACCATAGGTGAGCAAGAAAAGTTAAGTTGACTAGATCACGCACAATGATGCAGTGTCATAATGACGTATCATAAACAAATCAACCTGAGGCAGATGCATATTGCAGAATCACAGAACCTCACTGTGCACCCCACCTACTCTCTGCAGTAGAGAAGAAGGGCAGCGGAAAGAGCGCAGCATCATGTATGTGTATGTGTGTATATATATATATATATATATATATATATATATATATATACACACACACACACAGTGGTCCCTCGCTATAACACGGTTCACCTTTCGTGGCCTCGCAGTTTCGCGGATTTTTTTAGTGCTAATTTGCATGCTTTTTTTTTTTTTTACAGCGCATTGTGTTCTGCGTCCTTATCAGGTGGGCCGGTCACGGCACCGGTTGGCATCACCGCGATTGCTCTCACTGCCTCCGATGTGCTTACTGAGTCTGCATGCTCGGTAAACGCAGCAGCGGGCCACTCACACCGCCCTCCTGTCTGCTGTGCGGAGCTGTGCCAAATCTGGCAACAGGTCCACAGACTATGCTCGCTGTTTTGATGCGGATGTTGACCGCAGCCGCAGAGCTCCGTGGCCACCGAGAGAGGAGTTGGATTCTTTACGGGTCCCGCATCCATACCTCTGGAGGCAGTGAGCGAAGGGAGAGCACGCGTATTGTGTTCTGCGTGTGTCTGTTTATAATCTTCTCGCCCAGAAGAAAAAAAGTGTTTACACAGGAGAGAAAAGTGAGAAAATGTTAATGCCTGTTTGAGAAAAGTGTATAAAGTGTGTAGTGAGGGGTTTTACAGCATTAAAACATCTATAATAATTGGGGATGGGTATTGATAAGGTTTTATCGATATCGATGCCATTATCGATTCTGCTTATCGATCCCCTTATCGACACCTCGTGAATTTTGTACTAAAAGTAGGCTTTACAGGTTTTCTATGTATTTCCTTGAGTCTTAAAGTAAATAAATATGAAATTAGTCACTGTATCCTTGATCTCTGGACATAAATAAAAAAAAAAAAAAACTGTGTTTCGCTTTGAAGTTATTAATTCAGACTGAATTCTATCGTTCTATCTTGACTTGTCAGAGAGCCGCGCAACGTTTGGAGCTGTGTGAACAGAAAGGAGGACGATTCTCGTTTCTTTCTCGCAACAAGACAGGAGTCCCAGTTAGTAACTTTAATCCGCACAAAAGTGAATCACAACTCATATTCAGGGATGAAAGTGGTGAAAAACAAAAAAAGCTGAAACCCAAAATTACCCCCCAACACCACCTGCACGAAAATGTTTGAATTCTAGAAGCTCTGAAATGCAATCTGGGACTATTCCAGACAATAAACTGTAGTGAGTGCTGAATCCATTTAGGTGAGAAAAAAATATACAACTTTCCTTATTCAAATTCATTCCAGTAGTATTCTGCTCTTACTAGGATGCAGCAGTTTTCTAGTTTGGCAGATAGTTCTGGAGGAAATCACTGAAGAAATGAACACACTGAAAATATGGTTTGACCGAAACAAACTGTCATTAAACTTAAATAAGACAGGGATGAAATGGAGGTGTAAGAGTCACTAGGTGTTCACAGGAAACATTTATTTATTTCTGTATGTATTTATTTATTTATGTTAGTTGCTATTATATATTTTCTGTTGTGTTTCTATTCAGGTTCTTTTTGTCTCTTTCTCTAAAATTGTATATAATAATCATTAGATTATTAATATATAAGCAAAAATAAATTTAAGGAATATTACAATTTGAAAACAAATGCGCCCGAACGTGATGACGGCTGCAATTGCTAAATGCTAACTTTTAACATTGAAAATGCCATAGACATGCTAACGTGTTAGCATTGCTCCCATTTTTAAGTTATAAAATGCATCTATCAACTGTTTCAGAAGACCATAACAGGTCAGTTTAACATAGAAAAGGTAAATAATACTCACAGACGTATGCTCTTTAGGGTTTTAGCGGGGGAAAATTAAGCGAAAGAAAGAAATAAACGAAGCAATCGACCGAAGCATTGCTTCAATCTGCGAACCACGCTTCGATTGGTTCAAGGTTCAAAGCAAAGCCACGCTGCAGAAAAGTTGATTAAGGACCCGCTGCAGGGTCTGTAATCAGTGTAGAGAAATGATCATTTTCCTGACAAACACCCGCCAAAACAACGGCCACTCTGAAGGACCGATAACAGAATCGTTAAGCACAAAGCTTATTGATGTCGGTGGATCGAATCATTTCTTAACAATACCCGAAAGGAACCGGTTCTCGATATCCATCCCTAATAATAATTGCAGAAAATAGCGCTGACTACTTCGCAGATTTTGCTTATCGCGGGTTATTTTTAGAACGCAACTCCCGCGCTAAACGAGGGACCTGTGTGTGTGTGTGTGTGTGTGTGTATGCACACACACAGTAAAACTCACCTAAACCATCATTGTATAAACCGGATATTTGCGTTCACCGGACAAAAGCAAAAGTAACAATGATTTTGTATGGTTTGTACAATGTATTTTTGTTCGCATTGGACAAAACGTCCTGTCTGATCACAGTGTATTTCCATTAAAAACTCCTGGCATCCACCTTACAGAGCAGTCTGGACGTGCCCAGTAACAGAGGTACAAAATGAAGTTCAGCACTGACTCTTGCTGATTCAAGGAAACAGTGGCTATGCTAAAATACGAAATGGATGAAATGTAACGAAATGGAGTGAAATGAGGACAATAAATGTTAATTTCATGAATTTGCATTAAGCATATTTTATTACGTGAGTAATCTATGATATAAAGTTTGTTTTGTAATGAGTGAGTGCATGTAACGAAATGTATTGTAATTTTAGGCTCCATTTTGCTCCTTTTCGTTACATTTTGTCCATTTCATATTTTAGTATGGTGCAGGAAAGCGAGCATTGTATTTCCGTGATTATAAGAGTGGGCCTTTATTTTTTTTCAAACCATGCTCAGATATGGCACCTAAACGAGGCAGGCCGGTATTCAAGGCCAGTGATTATTAACAAAATGCTGCTTGTTGCCTGCGCTGTAATATGGTGGTAAGTTTCACACACATCCTTGGGTGTGACAAACCAGGCAACCACTTTACTGTGAACCCTCTCCGCATCCTGATGCGCACCTGTTAAACAACTGAGACTGTAAAGGCTGTGATTTGTCATTTTACATTTTACTCCCTCCTCTCCCATCATATTTTAAAAGTTTTTGCAGTGCGCTCGCTGATTATAATTTCATTATGGATCAAATACATTTGGCAGAAAAGCTTGCAAACTTCATTACACGGAGTCGTAAAAAGATGCTCAAATGACCCGCAGTTCATGGAGGGAAGTTGTACGTACCATATCATTCGTTTGTAGGTTGATGATTTTATAAAGAAATGGAGCTCATTGATGGACAAATTAATCCAGGATAGCCACTGTTCCTGCTGTAAATTCCATAAAGACCCGATGGAGAACTTTAAAAGGGTCACATGCATGTTGGCTTCATTGCATTGCGACAGAGTTATGAAGTTGCAGAAGCATAAATCAGGCTTTAAGATTTTATGGTACCACTCTGCAGTGGTTTTAGTAAAAAGAATAACTCAACCAAATGTAACATTTTTAATGGTGCTTATTTCAGGCAGGTCTTTATTTTTTTTTCCAGACAAAGACCTGGTCATTAAATGAGGCAGGCCTCTATTCAAGGTCAGGCGATTAATCAATGAGATACGTAAGCCTAATTGGTCCTGGGGATTCCCCATAGATCCTTCAGCCTCCTGGCTGTAACTAATCCATTACATATGTATAACGGATTTTGATTATAACGGACAAAATTTGCTAGTCCACCTGAATCCATTATATGCGAGTTTTACTAAATAAATAAATATATCACAGTTCTCCACATGCTTCTGTGTGTACATTGTCCCTGTGGAACATGCCTACTGTGAGTTAAATTGATCTCTAATTTAGTCTTCACTTGATCATGCAGGCTCAGAAATTTGATTGTGATGTGTGTTTTGTTTCAGATTATGTCTTTTTTGAGAACTCCTCCAGCAACCCTTACTTGATCCGCCGGATAGAAGAACTCAATAAGGTACTGATGTTTTTACATGTTTGTGATTTCTGTGCTTCATGATTAGGGATGGGTATTGATAAGATTTTATCAATATCGATGCCATTATCGATTCCGCTTATCGATCCGATTTCTTATCGATTCCCTTATCAATACCTCCTGTGAATTTTCTGTGTACTAAAAGTAGGCTTTACATGTTTTTGAATCTTAAAGTAAATAAATATGAAATTGGTCACCGGATCCTTGATCTCTGGACTTAAATAAAAATCAATAAAATCTGTACATGGTGGATCTTTGATCTCTGGACATAAATAGAAATAAATAAAATCTGTAGTTTTTGTCAAAGGCATTTCCTTTCAGATATTAATGACACAAATGTAACTCCACACATGGCCTCTGAGCTGAGCTCTTGCAGCCGGCTGCGCTGCACGTCAGGATGTAATTCATAAAACATGCACGACTTCTCATTTTGGGAGAAAAAAAATGTTTTGTTGTCTGTATTACAATGTTTGGAAAGAGGTGCCATTTGATTTAAAACGGCGGTTCACTTTGAAGTTATTAATTCCGACCAAACTCTATTTCTAACTTGACTCCAGAGAGAGCGGTGCAGAGTTTGGAGGGGTGCAAACGGAACAGAGGATGATTCTCGTTTCTTGCCTGCAAGAAGACAAGAGTCACAGTTAGTGACTTAAATCCGCACAAAAGTGACTCATGATTGACATATTTTAATGGCTTTGAGAGGGATTGAGAAGCGGACTTGCTGCTTCTGAAAAGCAGCGAACCGGAGAACCAACAAAGCAGTGGGTCGGAGCACTGCTTCGTTGGTTCAAGCTTCAAGCTGAGCCGCTGCAGAAGTGGTTGATTGCAGACCTGCTGCAGGTTCTGTAATCAACATAAAGAAATTATCATTTTGCCGATAAACATCCTCAAAAACAACGGCTGCTCTGAAGTAAGTAAGTAAATTTTATTTATATAGCACCTTTCACAGACAAGAGCCACAAGGTGCTTCACAATATAAAAGCACAGTACACCACACAATACATCAGACAATGGCCGAGACATTTAAAAACATAACATAGGATAGTAAAGCAGCCCAAAAGCTAAGCAAAAGCTTGTGTAAAAAAGAAGGTCTTAAGTTGGCTTTTAAAAGTGACGACAGAGTCCAGTGAGCGCAGAGAGAGCGGGAGACCATTCCAAAGCCTGGGAGCAACAGCCTGGAAGGATCGCTCTCCTCTGGTTGCAAAACGGGTACGAGGAACCATCAACAAATTTTGGTCCACAGACCTCAACGCCCTGGCAGGGGCATAAGGCTGGATGAGGTCACAGATATAGGGAGGCGCCTGGCCATGTAGAGCTCTAAAAGTTAAAACCAAAATTTTAAAATTGATCCTGAAGGACGCTGGCAGCCAATGAAGCTCCTTTAAAATTGGGGAAATATGAGTCCTCCTGTTAGCTTGTCAGAATTCTTGCTGCAGAGTTCTGTACTAACTGCAGTCGACGCAACTCCTTCTTGTTTAGACATGATAACAAACTGTTAAAGTAGTCTAAACGTGTTGACACAAAAGCATGAATAATAAGCTCTAAATCATTTCGAGACACCATTTTCCTGAGCTTAGAGATGTTTCTTAATTGAAAGAAGCAATTCCTCGTCAGCTGTTTACAATGCTGTACCAAAGATGTCTTTGTCAAAGATGACATCCAAGTTTCGAAGACATGATTTAGCAGACTGGCCCAGGTCTCCCAAGTACTGCTGAATACCTGGAATATGGGCATCAGGGGCAATAACCAATGTCTCTGTTTTGTCTGTGTTGAGCTGAAGAAAGTTATTCGTTAGCCATTGTTTTATTTCCGCCAAACAATGGAGGAGGGAATCAAGCCTCTTAATCTCACATGGCTTAAAGGAGCAGTAAAGCTGGATGTCATCCGCAAATAACTGGTAAGAGACATCAGTAAATCTTTGAATGATCCTACCTAAAGGGATCAAGTACAATAAAAACAAAATGGGGCCCAGTACAGAACCCTGAGGGACTCCGCATAACAGGTCCGCAGATTCTGACCTTATCTGGTTAGCAAAAACGCTAAAGCTACACCCGGACAGATATGAGAAAAACCACTGAAGAACTGACCCAGACAGTCCGACATGATCCCTCAATCTATTCAGCAGGACCTGGTGATCAACAGTATCAAAGGCAGAGGACAAATCCAAAAGAACCAACACGGTGGATTTCCCAGCATCAGCAGACATCATAATGTCGCTGGACACTTTCAAAAGAGCCGTTTCCGTAGAGTGTTGTCTATGAAAACAGGACTGAAACCTGTCATGAATGTTATTCTGATCCAGGAAGAGTGTCAGTTGGTCTGAAACCACCCTCTCGAGGATCTTAGACAGGAATGGGAGCTTAGAAATAGGTCTAAAACTGCTTAGCTCCATTTGATTTAAACCTGTTTTTTTTTGTTTTTTTCAGTAGAGGCAACACTATGGCATGCTTGAAAGCACTGGGAAACACACCGGTGGACAAAGAAAGATTTACCATTCTAGTAACACACGGACCAATTACCTCAAATACTTTAATAAAGAGCCTGTAGGGAAGGATGTCCGATGAGCAAGAGGAAGGTTTCATCTTGCTCACCAATGCAGAAATATCAGCAAGTGTCACAGCCCTAAATGAAGACCAAATGCTGGGAACAGGCTCAATAACAGTAGAAGTACCACACAGGGAGGGTGGAATTTTATCCTTAATCAACTTGATTTTGTCAATGAAAAAACTCAAAAAAGCATTGCTGTCAGCTTCAGAAAACACAGGAGTAACTGAAGCAGCAGGACATACAAGAGAGTTGATTGTATCAAACAACACTCTGGGATTCTTCTTATTCACAGACACCAGCTGATGTATGTAGACAGAGCGGGCACTCTCAGCCATTTTGTTATATGATAAAACCAGCTCCTTGAGCTGAAGGACCGATAAGGGAATCGTTGAGCAAAAAGGCTATTGATCAGTCGATCTAATAATTTCTTAACGATTGTTGAAAAGAACCGGTTATCAATACCCAACCCTATTCACGAGCAATAAATAAGTTAATAACTTAACTTAATCTATGGATTTTTATGTCACAGTTGGCACTTGTCTTAGCTTTTACTTCTGGGGGAACAAATACGTGTGTGTGTGTGTGTGTGTGTGTGTGTGTGTGTGTGTGTGTGTGTGTGTGTGTGTGTGTGTGTGTGTGTGTGTGTGTGTGTGTGTGTGTGTGTGTGTGTGTGTGTGTGTGTGTGTGTGTGTGTGTGTTAATGAGTCATTTAGGGTAGCAACAGCTAATTGGTAAAATCCGATTATTAAAAAAAGGTTTGTAATGCTTTCATGATCAGTCAGTTGCATTGCTGGTGTCACAAGCTTTTATTCTAATGGACTGCATTAAACACATTTAGTTTGAAAATTTCATAAAAGGATGCAAGTCAAACATAGGGATGGGTATCGAGAACCGGTTCCTTTCGGGTATCGTTAAGAAATGATTCGATCCACCGACATCAATAAGCTTTTTGCTTAACGATTCCGTTATCGGTCCTTCAGAGTGGCCGGTGTTTTTGGGGGTGTTTGTCAGGAAAATGATCATTTCTCTACATTGATTACAGACCCTGCAGCGGGTCCATAATCAACTTTTCTGCAGCGCTGCTTTGCTTTGAACCTTGAGCCAATCGAAGCAGCGGTTCGCAGATTGAAGCAGTGCTTTGATCTATTGCTTCGTTTATTCATTTTTTTCTTTCGCTGTATCTTAATTTTCCCTCGCTAAAACCCTAAAGAACATACGTCTGTGAGTATTATTTACCTTTTTTATGTTAAACCGACCTGTTATGGTTTTCTGAAACAGTTAATAGATGTATTTTATAACTTAAAAAGCGATAGCGTTAGCATGTTTATGGCATTTTCAATGTTAAAGTTAGAATTAAGCAGTTGCAGCTGTCATCACTTTTGGGTGCATTTTTCTGTATAATAAGTGCTTGTTGTCGTAAAAGAGTCAAATGTATTACAAATTGTAATATTTTTTAAATTTATTTTTGTTTATATATTAATAATCTAATGATTAGTTATTATATACAATTTTAGAGAAAGAGACAAAAAGAACCTGAATAGAAACACAACAGAAAATATAAAACCAACTAACAATGAACATACAGAAATAAATGTTTCCAGTGAACACGTAGTGACTCTTACACCTCTATTTCATCCCTGTCTTATTTAAGTTTAATGACAGTTTGTTTTGGTCAAACCATATTTTCAATGTGTTAATTTGAATAAGGGAAGTTGTTTTTTTTCTCACCAAAATGGATGCTGCACTCACTGCAGTTTGTCTGAAATAGTCCCAGATTGCATTTCAGAGCTTCTAGAATTCAAACATTTTCGTGCAGGTGGTGTTGGGGGGTAATTTTGGGTTTCAGTTTGTTTTTGTTTTTCACCACTTTCATCCCTGAATATGTGAAATTGTGAGTCACTTTTGTGCGGATTAAAGTTATTAACTGGGACTCCTGTCTTGCCAAGTTAGAATGATAGAGTCCAGTCGGAATTAATAACTTCAAAGCGAAACACCGTTTTGTTTATTTTTATTTATGTCCAGAGATCAAGGATACAGTGACCAATTTAATATTTATTTACTTTAAGACTCAATGAAATACATAGAAAACCTGTAAAGCCTACTTTTAGTACAAAATTCACAAGAGGTATCAATAAGGGAATCGATAAGGAATCGGATCGATCAGCAGAATCGATAATGGCATTGATATCAATAAAATCTTGTCAATACCCATCCCTAGTCAAACACCTAATGACGTGTGAAGTGATGACCTGAGAATATTAGCAGGTGAAGTTAGCATGGCACTCCAGGCTAATTATCAATGCTAATAAAACTACTTCTCCTCTAGCTGATATAACAATAAAAACAACCCCATACCTCACAACTCCTGCAACATCATGTAAAGCTTTTTCTAAAATCATGTGCTCACTTTGATATCACAACAGGAACCTTTTGTTGAGCAAACCATTAGTGTTTATTGAGAAACCAATTTAGTTGTTTATATTTAATAACTGTTGTATTACTTTTACAGAACACAGGGGTTATTAGCTGGGTATATTTATATAACAAACTAAAATTGTTGCTTTAAAAATTTAAAGGCGGACAGGTATTACATTTACACTGACAAATAGTTGAAATACTCAACAACAAGGAGTGCAACACCCGTATCTTAACATGTTTGTGATTCAGTGATACCATAATATCTGGTTTTGACATTTGATCAGTTCTGTCCAAAATTGAACCACTTTGTCCTTGAATAAGACACAACCCGCCCACTATGCTTAGTCTATATTGTCCCCAAAGTGCTTGAGTGAAACAAAGTTATGAACCTGTTTGACTTTACAAGGTCAACGGCCCTGTGTCCCCCCACCACCACTAAAAAAGGCGATATGTAACTTTATGTCAGGGTTTAATAGTAAGAAAAGATGTATCTTTATCAATTCCTCAGATTACCATTAGCCATTCTAAATATACCGCTATCGATCGGTCATCTGTTACATTTTGACTGCATGACAGGTGAAGTAACATTAATTATCTTGTTACAGTGGCAGCTGTCAGAGGGTGGGATATATTAGGCAGCAAGTTAACAACTTGTCCTCAAAGTTGATGCTTTGGAAGCAGGGACAGTGGGGACGCATACAAATTAGAGTGACTTTGACAAGGGCCAAATTGTGATTACTATGACTGGGTCAGAGCATCTCCAAAACTTTTACTCTTGTAGGATGTTCCCAGTCTGTAGTGGCCAGTACCTAATAAAAAATGCACCAAGGAAAGAAAACTGGTGAACGCTCTAATTGAGCATCTGTGGAATGTGCTGGAAAAACAGGTCTGATGCATGGAGGCCTCACCCTGCATCGTAGAATATTTAAAGGATCTGCTGCCCATATTGTAGGCTGGTGACCGCTGGGATAGTTTCCAGTTCCCCTGTGACCCTTAATTAGGAAAAAACAGGGATTGCAAATAAATGAATGAATGCTGCTGATATCTTTGTACCAGGCACTAGAGCACCACTTAAGAGGTGCAGTGGAGTCTATGCATTGATCAGTCCCTGCTGTTTTGGTTGGCAAAGGGGGGACCCACACAGTATTTGGAAGGTGGTCACAATGTTATGGCTGATCGATGTATACAAAAGCATTGAGCCAAAACCTTGACTTTTTCCTGTGACCTTGACTTAACATTTAGTCCGTCGATTATCACAACTGTTATTTTGCTGACAGACTTGACAGAAATCAAGACCTCTGCGTGCACCAACACTGTACATGGGCGTAATACATTTCACTTCAAATATAAATTTCTTATTTATTATTATTTTAATATATGTTTCGGGTCTTTTAGTAGTTATTTGATGTGTAGTGAAAGACAGGAAAGAGGTAGCCATATGCAGCAACATTGGAACAATTCTGGAATTGGCAAAGCAGATCATGGGTGGCTATACATAAACCCAGCCGCCGCTGGACCCCACATATAATTTCTTCAACCAAATGAAAAAAAAATTTTTGTTGCTCAGTTTTGCTCCTTTGATTCAGACGTTTCATTTATTTTAAAGTTTCCCAATGATGTCCTTGAACTTGGAGCCTTCTGTTTTGCAAGTTTATTGTTTTGTAACAGCTGTGGAGTGATCGCTCATCTTCTCAAACACTCTGCGGTCGCATGAAGATCGATGCTTCAGAATCCACTCACTGTTGTTAATTGCTGGCAGCTGCTGAAAAGCCACAGACTGAATCTTTAAGTCTGCTGAGTCTTTCAGTGGCTTTATTTTATGTTGAAATCTTCACTTATTTATTTGCATGTAAAAGTTGAGAAACCTTTCCTTCAGCAGCTCCTCTTGTGAGCATGTGACGCTAATGTTGGCACATGCTCAGCACAGTTAATATGAGCTAACAGGATCCACGCTTGAAGGCAAATTATGCTGTCAGGTATAACAGTAATTTGTCATTGAGTTATTTACAGTGTAACGTGCCAACAAATGAGACACTGCGTTTGAATGTTATAATGCCTGAAAAATCAGTTGTACTACTATGAGTGGATCCGGTTATTTAATAAAATAGAAAATGGGTGTATATTAAAAAAATGGAATGATAAATATCACATGTCCAATACAAAACCAAACCTGGAATCTGTAGTATCTGCTGATACCATTCATTCTTTCATTTTCTGTACCCGCTTACTCCATTTAAGTTCCAAGGGAGAGGGGGTGGGGTGAAAGCAAGCATAGCCATGACATGACTCAGATCTGCAATAGAAGACTGATTGGAGTTTGCTTTATTTGTTTATATTTTACTTCTAATATGTAATCATTTTTTTCCTTTTTCTTTCAAATTGTTATACTTATGTGCTTTAAAATTCTGGACACCAGAATCTAAGGATGCATCGATACCACTTTTTTCCAGACTGAGTACAAGTGCCTACATTTGAGGACTCGTCGATACTGAGTACCAATACGAATACTTAATGATACCATTACAGTTTTATGATGACTTTGAAAACATGTTTGTATTCATCAGTTGTTCCTTACTTTTTGACTGTAACTGCTACCAGTATCATTAGCTTTGTTTTTATTTGCAGACATTTCATTTAATAATACTTAATAAAGGATACCATCCTACATAAGGCTCTCAAATATTTACTTTGTAAAAACAACTGTTAGAATGGCCTAAGCAGTGGGTCACCCCTTTGAGTCTGGTCTGCTTGAGGTTTCTTCCTTTGTATCATCAGAGGGGGTTTTTTCTTATCACTGTTGCCTGTGTGCTTGCTCTAGGGGTTGGTAAGGTTAGACCTTACTTGTGTGAAAAGCCTCGAGGCAACGTTTTTGTCATTTGGCGCTATATAAATGATATAAATTGAAAATATGAAAGAAATGTGATTGTTTTTTAACAGTTATGAATTTTTGAACATTTGTTCAATGTTAAAGATAGGGGTTTTTCCAAGATTTTTCCTGACTTTGACCTATGACCTTGAAGATTGAATCATCTTCAGTAAAAAAAAAAAAAAAAAATTCTCAACAATAAATAAAAAACTGTGGGCTCCAGGTTGTTCACAATCAGACAAACAAATAATCAAACAGGGACGAAAACATAATCTCCTCCAATTTCGTTGGCGGATGTAATAATGATTCATTTCTGTTATTTTGTCCGCATCTTTTACGTGTAGTAAAAAAGGATAAAATGACAGAAGATGGAAGCATTGTTCCTCCACAGTCTGTTCCCTCTCCATCAGTCACACCACGTTTCAGTCCGAGTCTTTAAGCCTGTCCGTGTAATTATCCAGCCGGACACTCACTCAGTCATCTGATCACACAAAATGCTGTGGCTCTGGTCAGCCTGTCAGTGTAACAAAGCTTGATGAGAACACAGAAAAACGAGATGCAAGATGATCAGAAAACAGCCAGTTTGTGCCACACAGTGTTCCCGGCTCTTTTCTTTAAACCAGGTCTGTGTCTTGTTTTTCAGACGGCCAGTGGCAACGTGGAGGCCAAAGTGGTTTGCTTCTACAGAAGGAGAGACATCTCCCACAGTCTCATCCAGCTCGCAGACAAACATGCAAGTCAGTGCTAATCCTTGGAGCAAAACTTTTATTTTTCACACTACGTGTGAGCCTCAGTTTCTCACAGTTCAGCGTCAGAACATATATTATTATTTATTTTAAAGTCCTTACATTAGGTTACAGTTGGCAGCAATATCTGGTTGTTCTCTCTGCTATTGACAGGTGTCGTGGAGGTTATGTGATTTGGCCGGGATTGAGATGTGATAGGAATTTTTCTGTGGGACTGGGATGGGACAGGAGTGAAAATCTACTCCCGTGTCACCCTCTGATCTGCTCCACAAAATGATCTGCAGCTTACTGCGTGAGCTGGACAGCTACTGATAAAGTCTGGATAGTGCATTGTGACATTTTCAGTCATTTTTTGTGTTGATCTGTTTTTGTTAAAAAATTACTTAAGGTGTGAAGTAACTGCTAGTAGCTTCTAGTCTTCATTTTAAGTACGTATTTCTACAATATTCTTATTTTTATGTTAAAACAACTGTTATTTATCATATCCAGATTTTTCCAAAAAATACAAAACTTTGATGTTGTGGAGCTACCAGTAAATATTATTATAATACATCCAAATTTTGTCAGCTTTTTTTCTTTTCACCTTATGAACAAATCGGGGGGGTGGACTTTATTTTTTAGTTGCACCCTACTGCAGGTGTGATACTGCTGTTTTTAGCTACTGTCAGCTTCTTGCTAACACAGCCATATGATGCGCACAGACTTTGAAAGAAAAGCAGAGCATAAATATGTTTCTAAAACTCAGTGCAGGTGTGCTGCTCTTGTTTGTTGTGTCACCACTGTGTTGTGACACAACAAACAAGATGACATGAACTATTGTAAAGTGCTCTGAGCTGCTGCCCAGTGAACTTTAACATCCAGTGCTGATATATCGAAAATATGGGGATGGCAATACGGGTACACGTACTGAACATCTTATACCGGTGTGTCAGTAATCCCATGACCCAGTATAGATCCATAGCAACCAAAGAGCTTAAGTAGCTCTACCAGAGAAGACACATTTTTCATTCACTATGCTGTGTTTGCAGTATTAAGCCTTTTTTTTTTCACCACTACTGCACTGCTGAATGTCTTTTTCCCATCTGTATACTGTGTGGCTGACCCAAAGCACAGAATTTTTGGTTAAATGGTGGAAAAGCTTTTGGACAGGCTGATGTTAAAGCCCAGGTTACACATAGACGGTTTTGTCGGTGGGTAGTATGTAGACCGAAGTTCGCGGTAGTTCCGGCTGTTTTCGCGGTAGAAAGGGGCGGAGCATTTCGCCGGCATTTTGAGCGCCGTACTAGCCGCAGATACGCAGATAAAACGCCGCTAAATCCGCCAAATAAAGCGGCGTTTTGACACCGTAGCATCCGGCACACGTCAGGCAACGGGGGTTAATACCCAATTCTATCCTTTACAATCGCAGGTTAAGACGCGCATGAGAACGGCGGTGTTCTGCTGCCGCCGATAATGTACCGCTGGATTTATCCAGGCAAATCCTGCGTTACTCCAGGAACTTTTGCATATAGGCACCGCCCCCAGAGTATAATTGGCTGAAGCAGCTGTCACTGCAGGGGGAGGGAGCTCATCTCTCAGCCTTTTCTTCTCCTTTCCTTTTCCCCTCCTCAACGTGTTGCTCGTCTTCACTACAGGGCTCTCCTCTGCTTCTGAAACAGACCTCTTGGTAAGTCCTTGCCGCTGCCAATTTTCTTTTAGGAGGCATACTGGAGCTTCTCTGCAAAAATATCTGGAGCTGGTCACGAGTGAGAGGCCTGCATGCAACGTGCTAGCGTTTTTATATTGACCGCCGCCTATCGGCTGTTTGGAACGCCATTAACCGGGAGGTGGTGTTTAGAACGTTGTACTGTTCGCTAGCGCCGCCGTTTTGTCTGCCTCTGTCGCCGGTTAAAATGACTTTGAGGGTGCAGATGTGGGCTCTATCGCCGTTTTACAAGCCGTTGGTTAGGGATACAACGCCGGCCGCCAATTACGGTGGTGTAAACTGCGGCACTACAGGAAGGGGCAGGATGAAATGGCGATTAAAAAGTATCAAACGCCGTTGTTCGCGTTGTCTCCGTCGTCACGCGAATTCTCCGGGAGCGCTCCCGGAATTATTCGACATGTTGAATAATTTTTTCGACGAATCTCGGTAAAGCCGGAAGTAAGCCACGCCCCCTAGTGCCAGCGTTGACAACGGCATTTGATCCTTAAGACGGCCAAAAACTCTTCCGGGATGCTTCCGGGAGCTCTTATCGTCTATGTGTAAACGGGGCTTAAGTCCTCCCTGCTCTTAACTTTGGATCAGCTCTGCTGCATGGCAAAAAAAAAGTGATTTAGCACTGTGGACAGGTGACAGAATATTGAAGAACATAGAAAAGTCCTATGTTTACATTAAGAAACACAGATGAATTTCAGCACAAAGGAAGCCCAGCTATTTGCTTTTAATGTACAACTGACATGAAATTTCTCCCCGCTGATTCACATTATTTTGTGATAGTGTTTGTTTTGTTCTGTTTTAAAAAAACAACAAAAACAATGAATGGTTGAATTGTGAGCCAGACACACATTAGTTTTGCTGGTCTCAGGCCACTGAAAACAATGTCAACCCCTACAGCAGCTCCAAAGAAAATGTTATCTTATCAGGGGTCGAAATACATTTTTAACCTACTTGCACTGGTGCTAGTAACAAAAAAATTACTTGCACCAAAAAAGTTACTTGCACAACCAAAAGTCAGTCTTATATCAACCTTAACACTCCTCCTCTGATGTGTCAGACTCTTCCTCTCGAGGTCCATTAAGCCCCTTTCACACCGGGGCTGCTCCCAGTTGCGTCATGTGTCGTCATGACGATGCCGCGTGGAAGCAACTCAGTGCTGAGACAAGCAGCTTGACAGCACGAGGGACGCAAAGGACGAAGCAAATCGGACGCCAAAAATTAAACATGTTTAATTTTTGTTTGCATCCTGTGTTCGACGCAGAAATTAAGTGGTTTCAGCGCAAGTCAGAGCAACAGGACGGTACTCAACGTGACTGGAAGCCACACCCTCACAAGACAACGTTACCCAACACCAATTTATGATTCCTGCTACGTTCCATTGTTCCTGAAGTATAAATCACGCAGGATTGTTTTTATACCGTGTACACAATGCAGTAAAACTACACTCTAAAAAAAAAAGAGCACGGAAAAAACAGTGCTGTTTGCAGCTGCTCACTCTTCTTCTCTCACAAAAGTGTTTAAATAAAATCCATAAACGTCCTGCTCACAGACTGATTGCCAGAGACAGGACATGTCCACATGCAGTAAAAAGTCCGGACATCTCCAGTCCACTCACGGATGATTCGTTCATGCGCGCACATGTGAACAATTAAAAGAAAGAAAAAAAAAACTGTCTGTTTGCAGGCAGTTAGTTCTCCTTGTTCTCCCCTCAAACTCTCTCATCACAGTGTTAAAAAAGGATATAAGTCCTGCTTACAGACTGATTGCCAGAGACAGGACATGTCCACATCAATTATAACTCCAGACACCCCCACATTTACTCACGGACAGTTCGTTCACGTGCACACATGTCGCTGTCAAAGGAAGAAAGATAAACTATAACAGAACTCAGAGCGCAAACCTGCAGCTCAGCACAAGAACAAATATAAACTAGAAGAGAAGTCAGAGTGCACAGTCTGTCTGCAGCCAAACTGTACACTCTAATTTCTGTGTGCAGAGAACCTGCAGGCTGCGTTCTCACCTCCTCTCTGCCCCCTGCTGTGCGCACCTGACGCAGATATTCCTGTGTCGTCATGATGCCACAGGAAGCAACTGGGAGCAGGTCCGGTGTGGTTATGACAGTGTTTGAGGGAAGAGCAGCAGCAGCGGCAGACAGTTTTTTTTTTTCTCACGTGCGCATGCGAATGAATCGTCACAGCAACTCGCTTCGTGTGTGAGAGTCATAAAACGCAGGGAAGATGAAGACAACATACTGTAAATTTTTTTTTTCCCCTTATTTACTCGTATTCCTTTATTGGTTCATTCTACTAGTGCTTATAGTTGATAAAACTTGGATAAAGTTACTTGCACCAGTGCAAGTGCAGTATAGAATTAAGTGTACCCCTCGAATAATACGTGCACAAACTAGCACATGCATGTACTATTTCGAGCCCTGCTTATCTATGTCTGAAAGCTCATATGAGACTGACACTCACTGTTGCCAACTCCTCAGTAAGGAAAGTTAAGTTGCCAGAAGTCGCTAAATGATGTCATCGCCTAATTTGCATAATTGAACATGTGCATGTAATTGTTATTGACACGGTAGGAGAGAAGAATGGCAGCGTGAGAGGGACAAAAGTGAGTAAAAAAAAACACCCTAAAAAGGTGTAGAATTACAAATGAATGGTCTCCTGTTGATTCTTGGGCTTAGAACTCACAGAAGTGACCCAAATGAGACACTCTAGCAGAATTACTTGTATTTTTTATTAATTTTTTTTGACAAAGAAAAAAAATCTGCCTTGAATTGACGTGACACACAGGCACCTGGGGCATTTATTTATTATTTTGCTGTTCTGTTTTAATTTTGTGTGTCAGCGGAAAAACACAAGACTTGGGCTAAAAACAATTTATGAATAGAATATTATGTGGCGAAAAATAAATGTGCACAGTTGCAAAGATGGAGGCGGGAACCAGCCTGTCTTGTGTCTGTGTGAGCCAATCAGAAGCGCTCAGCGCTAACTTGCTGCTGGTTCCTTTTCCACGCAGGCGGAGGTGGCAGGTGGCCTCCTGTCAGTGCTTTGGGATAGGGGAGGGGCCCAGTCCCACTGAAACACCCACTTGGTCATTGAGGAGATACATGTGCTTTCACATCAATCTCCAATAACACCAGGAAAAGTCGCTAGATTTTTTGCTAATCACTTTTTTGGGAAAAAAAAAAGTCACTAATAGTTGCTGAATTTAGCGACAAAGTCGCTAAATGGGCAATACTGCTGACACTTTGGACACGTGGCAGTTATATTTGGTAATCAGAGGACAGGTTTGAGCAAAATGAATCTGAAGCAGAAAACAAAAGTTAGCAGATTTTACACATGATAGGGATGCAGGCAACGTAAATGGAATTCCCCACCATCTACAAAGGCTAATAATATTAAATGGTCATTCCTATTTTTTAAGTTACATTTTAATTGGATATTTATATAAAATCCCTGGATTGTGCCAACATAAATGTAACACCAGTTTTTTTTTTTTTTTTTTTTTTTTAAATATCTCCATTCACATGCATAGAAAGCAGGTGGACTGCGGCCGTGTCACCTGTTTGGAACAGGATAAACAGGATGAGCGCGATCCAGCTGTCTTTGACTCTTTATGTGGATGGCACAGGCCCCGGTTGACTTATTCAGTGTCGGTTCATCGGAGGTTAGAGAGCCTGTTCCCAAAGGGTGTACTGTCACAGGCAATTTATTTATTTATTTTTTAATTTAACCTGTATTTAAAGTTTAGTCCCATTGAGACTGAGATCTCTTTTGCAAGGGAGCCCTGGGCAATTATCAAGTTTCCAATTAACCTAACCTGCATGTCTTTAAATGTAGGAGGGAAACATATCTTCAGATGAATGGGAATCGTGCCTCTGTAATATTAACACTATGTACAAGGAAACAGGCATCAGGTTTATTCAATTACAGATAATCCACAGATGGCATTGAACACTGCAGCAACCACAGAAGTGGAATTTAATACCTACGGGCACTTGGTGGAGATGCAACAGTCAGTGTGCCTCAATTCTACATTTCAGGACTGGTGGAAAAACATTTCAGAGGTTATTTTCAGTATTCTGGACAGAAGATTCCGAATTTCATCTAAACTGGCTATGCTTGGCTCTACCACAGGACTTCCGGACTCTCACTTCTCTTATCATGAAAAGATACCACAGATAAACGGATTCTCTTGAGGCACTGGCAGCAACCCCCCCATGTGGAGTGGTTTATGACAATCGTCAAATTGCCATCGTATAAGAAAGTGAGTTGTGGACTACTAGATAAACTCCATCAGTACGATTGCATTTGGTCTCCCTTTACCAAATGGCTTTCTGTTACATAATTTTACAAGTGTAATGTATTTACGTATTTGAAGAGTGGTTGGTGTGTATATAATATATCATAGTGTTGTATGTGTTTCAGTTTTGTACACATACAAAAAAGCGTTCAATAAAAATGTGCATTACAAAAAAAATGTTTGCGAGGAAACCTACGCAAACACAGGGAGAACATGCAAACTCCACACAGAAAGGCCACAGGTGGGAATCAAACCCATGACCTTCTTGCTGTGAGGCAACCGTGCTAATCACTAAGCCACCGTGCTGCTGACAAAATGCTGCCTGCAGAGGACAGTAGGTGTGACAGACGGTCTGATCTTTACTCATCTGTAAGTCAGAATCATTATATGCCAGAGCTCATGTTCTTCTCTTTGTTGAACAGTCACAGCACAGCATAAGTCTGTAAGGCAGAGAGGTGTGTGTGTGTGTGTGTGTGTGTGTTTTTCTGTCTGTGTCTGTGTCTGGCTGGCTGCGACTTCGACTTCAATTATTTGTTAATTTTTTCCTTTGTCTCTGTCAACCGAACACACATTTAAAAAAAAAAAAGAAAGAAAAAAATGTATTGGAAACTTAAAGGACTTATTGGCCTTTCACATTGAATGGGTCAGAAGCATCAGAGGCATCAGAAATCGGTCTAAAAGCATTATTTTCAATGAGACGCATTGCTTTTTAGAGGCGTCAGAAGCCTTGCATCAAAAGCCGAGCTAAAGCGACGCTTCTGACCGGAGCGCGCATTGCCGCGTGTCGGCAGGCCAAAACACGGAAGACTAGTGGCAGGAACCTCTGACATTTATTTTTAGACAAAACATGGAAATTTGTACATTTTTTAAGTGTGGTAGATTATTTATATCTCATTTCAACCAGAAAAGCAGACACTGTAAATAAATACAAATGTTTATTATAAATGCAACAGGAAATAATTTAACAATGACTGCAGTGTGATTGTAAAGTAGGATTTCTGTGACATAAACCTCATGATGAATTTTTGTATAATCATTTCATCTTGTAATTTTGCCAAAATATGTAATTGCCTTTAATGTTGTTATCAGGACAGAGTCATTTCTAAAATATGAATTTGAGCGCAATAAGTGGAGAGCTTCTACTTGTGCAAATGTCTTTTGACTTTGATTTGTGGACATTTTTAATAAACCGTTCATTTAGTCTTAAAATATAAAATGAAACAGCTTTTTAAAAAATAATAAAATAGTTGCTGTTGAAAGAGCCTTTTATTTAGAAGTAGGTGATGTTATGCTGGATTCTCGGGACCAGATGAACGTCTCTTCTGCAACTTTGAACTCTGGTGGTGTTGCTGAAGAGCAGAGATGTTTTCTTTCGACTGGACTTCATGGTGTTCAGCTCATCAATGGAAGTTTGCTTGTCTGCACAGAAAATGTTCCTGATTGGGACAAATAAAAAAATATTTCTTTAAATATAAAGAAACACTAAACAGTTTATATATAAAAAAGAAAAAAAAAACGGAAAAAGAAAAAACGCCTGGAAAAAAAAGGTATTTAAAGTTGAGCTTGTGTGGTCTCAGAAAAAAGCTGTTGCTTTATTTGGTAAAAATAAAAAAGACTGAACCATTTACAAATTAAAGTGTTCACTCAGATCAACTGTGCTAAAAGGCTAAGCTAACGTTAGCCGATCATTAAACCTTCACAGCAGAGCAGTAAACATCAAGTTTTATTTTAATATTATTCTCACCTTGATAAAGCTGCAGAACTAAACTTCGTTGGGCAAACTGGGACTTTGCATATATCCCAAATGTGGGAGATATAAAGCTGCAGAACTAAACTTCGTTGGGCAAACTGGGACTTTGCATATATCCCAAATGTGGGAGATTTCAGACTGAGTGGGTTTGCTCCATCCCCCCGGCTGCCTGCCTCGGTCTACCCAGAGATTATGCCTGAAGGCCGGCTTCTCCTTCCAGGTTGGCCCGCTGTTGCTGTTCGATCGATATTCCACCAAGTCATCAGTCCTCCCTCGGTCGGTGTCACTCCAAAAAGTAGCTGAATAAAAGCTTCTCCCAGCAGGGTGATGGGAGAATCCTTCTACTGCTGTTTTTTTAAAGCCTTTTTGTGGTTCAGGCGACACAAATTCAAGATGGCGATCGCTGAACTTTTTTCAGATTGTGGAAACAGCCGGAGTGTGATGTAGCAACAATCCTTAAAAAAACCTTTAAAAAAATCCTTAAAAAACATGCATTCTCCAAGTAGATCCATTTTGGAGCTACGCACATTTTCCATTTTAGTGCATTTGGAGAGCTATGAATGCTGACATTTTCTTGTTGTCTCACACACTCAGTCACAATGCACCAACCAGGCATATTTCCACACTGAACAACACTTTGTCTTGGCCATCTCAGAGGTCCAGTGTCTGTGCTTTCAAACGGGAGCAATGTGCTTTACTGCTTCAGCATGAAGTCTTGAAGGCACAATTTGCGCAGGAAATTTTAAATCTTATAAAATCATCAGTGTCAGTTTATAGTGTTAGGACTTGTACATGTACAATCTTATTATGTAAAGCATAAAAAAAACATACCAGTTGCACTTTAATATATTTTATATCCCAGGAGAGATAAGATGATATGCTAACAGACTGAAAACTGCTTAGACTACAGGCTTCTTGTTCTGTCATTTTCTTGTACTCCATGTCACTTCTCACATTGATGACTGGGAACTATGGAGACATGAAGCCGTGTGTGACATCAGTCAAGATGGGGCTAATGTGCATTTCAATTTCAATTTATTTTCATTTATATAGCGACAATTCACAACAAAGTTGCCTCAAGGCGCTTCACACAATTAAGGTCTAACCTTACCAACCCCCAGAGCAAGCACACAGGTGACAGTGGTAAGGAAAAACTCCCTCTGATGATTTGAGGAAGAAACCTCAAGCAGACCAGACTCATAGGGTAACCCTCTGCTTCGGCCATGCTACCGACACAGTTGGCAAAACAATTTACAAAATGACTATACAGGAAATTTTGCAAGTGCACAGGACGGGAGGGTTGCAGAAGTAGACACCACACCCATCTCTGGATGGAGCCGCACCTCAAACAGAGATAAAAAAAAACAGAATCGGGCATCGGAAAGACAACAAATACAGTATAATTTGTCAGCATTAAGCAACAAGAAAAACAGAAGAAATACTAAGCTGATTGCTGGCCACTGGCCCTAAGCTTCACTAAAAGGCCCAGACTTTAGATATAGTTGAGGCCACTGCCCGCTCCATTTCATAATAAAGTGAATGGGTAAAAAGTATACGAAAGGGAAATATAAGTGCGTCTTAAGTCTGGACTTGAAAGTCGCTACAGAATCTGACTGTTTTATTGATGCAGGGAGATCACTCCACAGAACAGGGGCATGATAACAGAAAGTTCTGTGACCCGCAGACTTTATATTCACCCTAGGGACACAAAGTAGTCCTGCATCCAGAGACCGCAGAGCCCGGGCCGGTACATAGGGTTTAATTAGGTCAGCTAAGTAGGGAGATGCCAGTCTGTGAAGAATTTTATAGGTTAGTAGCAGAACCTTAAAATCTGATTTCACAGGAACTGGAAGCCAGTGAAGAGATGCCAAAATGGGTGTAATGTGGTCAAACTTTCTGCTTCCTGTCAAAAGTCTGGCAGCAGGATTTTGAACCAGTTGGAGAGCCCTAATGCTGGACTGCGGTAAACCAGAAAATAGAACATTGCAGTAGTTCAATCTAGAAGAGACAAACGCATGAATCAGGGTCTCAGCATCAGCCATAGACAGGATGGGATGAATCTTTGCTACATTTCGCAGGTGGAAGAAAGCAGTCCTCGTAATATCTCTAATGTGGAGGTCAAAGGACAATCAGAGTTTAAAAGTAGGAAATTGCTAGACATCCAGCTTTTCACTGATGCAAGGCAATCTTCTAAGGATTTTATGTGGGTGAGATTCCCAGCAGTTATCGACGTGTAACTGATTATCATCAGCATAGTAATGAAAGGTAATCCCAAAATGCTGCAATATGTGTCCAAGGGTTGCTATGTAAAACTGAGAAAAGCAGGGGGCCTAAGATGGACCCCTGTGGAACCCCAAATTTCATGTCATTAAAGTTAGAGGTAGTGTTATTGTACAAAACACAGTGAAAACAACTGGTCAAGTATGATGTCAACCATGCAAGGCTACTCCCAGTAATCCCAAAATGATTCTCCAGCCTATCGAGTAGAATATGATGATCCACAGTATCAAATGCAGCACTGAGATCTAATAGCACCAGAACCGTAGTGGTGTCTGAATCGATTGCAAGCAGAAGATCATTCACCACTTTAGTTAGCCGTCTCTGTGGAATGATATTTTCTAAAAGCAGACTGCAGTGGCTCAAAAAGATTATTCTCAGTGAGGTGGTCCACGAGCTGCCATGAAACTACTTGTTCCAGGATTTTAGAGCAAAATGATAGATTTGATATCAGCCTATAGTTTTTCAGTACACTAGGGTCAAGATTAGATTTCTGAAGTAATGGCTTAATCACCGCAGATTTGAAACATTTAGGAACAGAGGATAATGAAAGATGAATAATTTCCAGCGCAGTCGACCCAAGAGTGGGCCACAGGTCCTTAAACAGTTTTGCTGGTATAGGATCAAATAAGCAGGTTGTGCTTTTTGTAGACGTTACGGGTTTTGTTAGCATGCCTAGTGAGATACTATCAAATTCTGTAAATAATGACAATACCTGAGTAATGGCACCCACCTCAGTAGCAGGGTGTAGTGGCTGGTTTAAGGCATGCTGGGATATGTTTAACCTGATGTTGTTTATTTTCTTCTCAAAGAAATCCACAAAATCTTGTGTTGTAAATGGAGAGTGACTTACAGGTGGTTGTCTATGAATAAGTGTTGCCACCGTGTCAAACAAGATCTTTGAGTCATGCTTGTTTTTGTTTATCAAGTCAGAGTAATTGGCCCGCTTTGTGGCCAATAGGGCATGCTTATAGTCTAAGATAGCATCACGTGCATAAGTGCAGTAATAAAGACTTTCCCACATTCTTTGGTTGATCTTGAACTTTATCATCCCAGTTGCCATAGCGCCAATCAGACGTTGTTTCGGGATGCATAGGATGAACTTAGTAAGTCCATGCTTGGCCAGGCTGAGCCAAAGTCGAGAAAAGTTAGTTAAACCATCAGTGGTTTGAATGTACTTCTTTTTGTGGAGCTTGGATCAATGCCTACGTAGCTGACTCAGTTTGAGGTGCGCTGGTCTCTGGGTGTCCTATTCAGTCTTTGTGCAACCTGGCATCCAGTTTTCATGTATAAAATGGAACGACTCGCTGAGATGTAAAAAATTGTATATTGGTTTGCCTAGAGTTGCACCAAGTTACAACAGGCCTGTCCAGGGCATTCTAGAGCTTTACTGATCCAAGAGAGCTGTGCTGTGATGGCCATGAAGCGTGCCTGCTCAGGTAGCCCAACAATGCCAGGGGAGCGCTGTTTGAAGCAATCTGCCGAAATGTGCCAAGTTGTCTCTTGGCCTGTTATGGTGTCAAACTCTGTCAGGTGTGAGTGCCTTAAAGTGTGGTTCTCTGTATTGTACTGTAGGCATGATTTAACAACATGTCCAGTATGGTCCATAAGTAGTGGCATAGGACTAGTGACATTGACACAGATTTTTGTAACTTTGCTTTTGTGTACAAAGGTTGTGCTATTTGTGCAGTTTCTCCAATAATGGACACAGGAGCCTGTAAGTCCTCCAAAGCTAAAGAAAACTGGTTGTAAAAGTGATGATTTCTGTTAAAAAAAACAACAACTTTATATTTAGTTCGTACTCAAGGCTTCTGAAGATAGACTGTGCATACACATGCCTGTATTTCCTAAATGGTTAATGTGATGTCATTTGTTAGACCCATTGAATTAAAGCTGAAAGTTTACACCACAAGCACATCTTCATTCTTTGATTTCACATCTAGTGTGGTGGAGGAGAGAGGCAAACATACAAAAATTGCATTGCTGTCAAACTACTTTCTGGACCTGGCTATATACACTCAGCAAAAATATAAATGCAACACTTTTGGTTTTGCTCCCATTTTGTATGAGATGAACTCAAAGATCTAAAACTTTTTCCACATACACAATATCACCATTTCCCTCAAATATTGTTCACAAACCAGTCTAAATCTGTGATAGTGAGCACTTCTCCTTTGCCGAGATAATCCATCCCACCTCACAGGTGTGTCATACCAAGATGCTGATTAGACACCATGATTAGTGCACAGGTGTGCCTTAGACTGTCCACAATAAAAGGCCACTCTGAAAGGTGCAGTTTTGTTTTATTGGGGGGGGATACCAGTCAGTATCTGGTGTGACCACCATTTGCCTCATGCAGTGCAACACATCTCCTTTGCATAGAGTTGATCAGGTTGTCAATTGTGGCCTGTGGAATGTTGGTCCACTCCTCTTCAATGGCTGTGCGAAGTTGCTGGATATTGGCAGGAAGTGGTACACGCTGTCGTATACGCCGGTCCAGAGCATCCCAAACATGCTCAATGGGTGACATGTCCGGTGAGTATGCCGGCCATGCAAGAACTGGGACATTTTCAGCTTCCAAGAATTGTGTACAGATCCTTGCAACATGGGGCTGTGCATTATCCTGCTGCAACATGAGGTGATGTTCTTGGATGTATGGCACATCAATGGGCCTCAGGATCTCGTCACAGTATCTCTGTGCATTCAAAATGCCATCAGTAAAATGCACCTGTGTTCTTCGTCCATAACAGACGCCTGCCCATACCATAACCCCACCGCCACCATGGGCCACTTGATCCACAACATTGACATCAGAAAACCGCTCACCCACACTACGCCACACACGCTGTCTGCCATCTGCCCTGGACAGTGTGAACCGGGATTCATCCGTGAAGAGAACACCTCTCCAATGTGCCAAACGCCAGCGAATGTGAGTATTTGCCCACTCAAGTCGGTTACGACGACAAACTGGAGTCAGGTCGAGACCCCGATGAGGACGACGAGCATGCAGATGAGCTTCCCTGAGACGGTTTCTGACAGTTTGTGCAGAAATTCTTTGGTTATGCAAACCGATTGTTTCAGCAGCTGTCTGAGTGGCTGGTCCCAGACGATCTTGGAGGTGAACATGCTGGATGTGGAGGTCCTGGCCTGGTGTGGTTACACATGGTCTGTGGTTGTGAGGCTGGTTGGATGTACTGCCAAATTCTCAGAAACGCCTTTGGAGACGGCTTATGGTAGAGAAATGAACATTCAATACACGAGCAACAGCTCTGGTTGACATTCCTGCTGTCAGCGTGCCAATTGCACGCTTCCTCAAATCTTGCGACATCTGTGGCATTGTGCTGTGATAAAACTGCACCTTTCAGAGTGGCCTTTTATTGTGGGCAGTCTAAGGCACACCTGTGCACTAATCATGGTGTCTAATCAGCATCTTGATATGGCACACCTGTGAGGTGGGATGGATTATCTCAGCAAAGGAGAAGTGCTCACTATCACAGATTTAGTCTGGTTTGTGAACAATATTTGAGGGAAATGGTTTATATTTTTGTTGAGTATAGTTCTCTATGTTGACATTTGAAATTTAGTCTAAAGTTCATATTTGTACATTTAGAACAAATTTAGTCACACCAAAACTAAAGACTCATGCCCCCAGTCATCACTGTTAGATTTTGTTTAAAGTTGTGTTTTTATCTAGCCAGCACACTGCAGTTACTTCCTCTATTTTTAGTGAAATTTTGTCAGATCTTTCCATGTCGTCAGGTGCCTTACTTCCTTTTGTGGTTTCTCAATAAAAGCCCTTTGTTGCATCTTCAGTTTGCTGTAACTAATGGTAATGAAGTAGATGTCTTGCAATTTATGACACTTTGATTTTCCCTGGCATCCAGGAGGTAGAAAAAAATCAGTGTGTCATAAAGCACATATGCGAATAAGGAATTTTGCATCTTTACAGAGCTGCTATCGTTAAAATATGTTGAAGATCAGAATGCAGTAGCACTTGCTTTCTGTTAGGTGAAGGTAAGAGCAGGAACTAAGGCATGGAATAACAGATTCAGGGAACTTTTCTATAATACCAATAACTATAACCCCAATTCCAATGAAGTTGGGACATTGTGTAAAATGTAAATAAAAACAGAATACAATGATTTGCAAATCCTCTTCACCTATATTCAATTGAATACACCACAAAGACAAGATATTTAATATTCAAACTGATAAACTTTATTGTTTTTTGTGTAAATATTTGCTCATTTTGAAATGGATGCCTGCAACATGTTTCAAAAAAGCTGGGACAGCGGTATGTTTACCACTGTGTTACATCACCTTTCCTTCTAACAACACTCAATAAGTGTTTGGGAACTGAGGACACTAATTGTTGAAGCTTTGTAGGTGGAATTCTATCCCATTCTTGCTTGATGTACGACTTGTTCAATGGTCCGGGGTCTCCGTTGTCGTATTTTGCGCTTCATAATGCGCCACACATTTTCAGTGGGCGACAGGTTTGGACTGCAGGCAGGCCAGTCTAGTACCTGCACTCTCTTACTATGAAGCCACGCTGTTGTAACATGTGCAGAATGTGGCTTGGGATTGTCTTGCTGAAATAAGCAGGGACGTCCCTGAAAAAGACGTTGCTTGGATGGCAGCATGTGCCGCTCCATAACCTGGATGTACCTTTCAGCATTGATGGTGCCATCACAGATGTGTAAGGTGCCCATGCCATGGGCACTAACACACCCCCATACCATCACAGATGCTGGCTTTTGAACTTTGCGCTGGTAACAATCTGAATGGTCTTTTTCCTCTTTTGTCCGGAGGACACGACGTCCATGATTTCCAAAAACAATTTGAAATGTGGACTCATCAGAACACAAATGAGCTCGGGCCCAGAGAAGGCGGCAGCATTTCTGGATGTTGTTGATGTATGTGTTTTTGAAACATGTTGCAGGCATCCATTTCAAAATGTGGAAATATTTGCACAAAAACAATAAAGTTTATCAGTTTGAACATTAAATATCTTGTCTTTGTGGTGTATTCAATTGAATATAGGTTGAAGATGATTTGCAAATCATTGTATTCTGTTTTTTATTTACATTACATTACATTACACAACGTCCCAACTTCATTGGAATTGGGGTTGTAAATAGAAACCTTAACCCTGCTCTGTTGAGACTGGCGCTAGTTATGGATTTGATTGTATCAACGTCAGTGGAAACTGTAGCAGAAGTTGGCACGTGGTATGCCCTTAATTACGCATTAATGCTTTTAGCTTGACGCCCATAAGCAGTGATGACTTCTTGTTTCCACTTGTTTCATGCCTTCCAGTTCACATTGTATGCATGAGTATGATCAGGAGGCAGTAATCTCACAAGGTTTGGGGGAGGGGTATTTAGGAGGGGGCGGGTATGTTAGGACATTTATCTTCTGCACAGTCATTTATACAGAGACTACACCATAGTTTCCCTTTGTACCCTTAAGAGAACAATATTCTGTATCATTGATTAAGCACAACCAGAAATGACCCATGCGAAGTTAACAAATTGGAGAACCTGAACACCTTTCCCCAAATGTAAAGGGCATAGCTCACTTCAGTCAACACTAGTATCTTAAAAATTATATTGAAGATTATTAGTCATTTCTTCTATATCTTTAACTTGTGCAAGCCCTGATAATAACTGGTAAAGGTAAAATAAGAGTGTGTCAGACAAATACAAGACAGATTCACAGCCATTTTTATCCATAAGCGTTATGTAACGTTTGGAACAGACTTTTAGCTGCATGGTCACTCACCTGCATCAAATTACAGTTTCATGCTTGGACTTATGCCAGTAAGTCAATCCGGGTTTATTTTGTATTCCGAATAAATAAATAAATAAAATAAGCACAAATTATTAATAAGTACATACCCTGAGAGATTCATCCTCCCATTTTCTCACACAGTAGTTATGTAGAATCGCTCCAACTACAGTTCCACATGAATCCGTATGTAAACAAAGTTATCTCTTCAAAACCTCCAAATTGTATGAACACATGACTGTCAGTAAAGATTTGATCGGCGATCATCCACAGTCATTGATCGGGTAAGGTACCGCCGTTAAATGGCTGGGGGCTGGTCTGGTGTTCACATCACAGCTCTCCCTTTAAGATTGCAACAGTAGTTACTTGCTCTCAGCTTTCATGGTCACACTTACAAACACAAAGGTAAAATTCTTCTTTCACCACCAGTAATCTCCGACCCCGTCTCCATGTCACGCTCCCAGGGGAACGTGGGACAGAGATACATTTCATTTACGTGACGGCGGCAAAAAACAAACAAACAAAAAAAAAAAAACAGTTTCACGCTTATGGGAGAGGCAACACGCTTTGTTCTGCTGGCCACTCGAATTGAATTGAAGGAATAGATCAAAGTATTTTAGTTTTTTCTTCTTTGAAGCTCATTTCTCACACTGTGCTGGTTGTAATTTCTCCTCTCTTTTTTAGAGGAGTGTACAAAACACTTACACTTCAACCTCAAAAATCTTATCCGTGAGAACACTGGACAATGAATAAAAATCACGACAGGTATTGCTGGACCTCATATAAGCACACCTGTTTCTGATTTCAACACATTCACCATCAAAGTCCACAAAAAGCTGCAAAAAATTCCGGTGTTCCCATTCGTTTCAATGAATATGCCAAATGGGTCTGAGGGGACGGTTCCTAAAGTGATGTCATGTTGACCAAAGTCAACATTTCTTGCATGCTCAGCATTTATCAGCTGCAGATAAAATCCACCTAATTTCCACATGTTTATGACTTAATTTCTCAGGGCATATGGCACCAAAAGTGAAACACAATCCATCAGTATTTTCTTAATTCTTTATTTCTTTAGAATAGGCATTTCATTTGGCATTTCATTTACCAGAGATTTACACTTTAACTCAGGTGAGGTTAAACAGGTTTAACAGACTGAGGTGGATTAGTGGTACTGCTGTTCCATAAAATAATTGTTGCCCTCGAGATAAAGTTGATCTTATCTTAAAAATGGGTAGTGACAATTGAGAGATGTACATATACAGTAAATGATAAATTGAAGAAGTGTGCAGTGCATGAGTGAATGTGGTGTGCAACTAGAACAGCTTCAGTGCACCTTGGCATTGATTTTATTATTAGTTAGTCAATTAGTTAAACTGCAGGAATGTCTTACAGACATAAAGACATGGTTGATCTCGAATTTCCTGCTTTTAAATTCAGATAAAACTGAAGTTATTGTACTTGGCCCCACAAATCTTAGAAACATGGTGTCTAACCAGATCCTTACTCTGGATGGCATTACCCTGACCTCCAGTAATACTGGGAGAAATCTTGGAGTCATTTTTGATCAGGATATGTCCTTCAATGCGCATATTAAGCAAATATGTAGGACTGCTTTTTTGCATTTGCGCAATATCTCTAAAATTAGAAAGGTCTTGTCTCAGAGTGATGCTGAAAAAGTAATTAATGGATTTATTTCTTCTAGGCTGGACTATTGTAATTCATTATTATCAGGTTGTCCTAAACGTTCCCTGAAAAACCTTCAGTTAATTCAAAATGCTGCAGCTAGAGTACTGACAGGGACTAGAAGGAGAGAGCATATTTCACCCATATTGGCCTCTCTTCATTGGCTTCCTGTTAATTCTAGAATAGAATTTAAAATTCTTCTTCTTACTTATAAGGTTTTGAATAATCAGGTCCCATCTTATCTGAGGGACCTCATAGTACCATATCACCCCAATAGAGTGCTTCGCTCTCAGACTGCAGGCTTACTTGTAGTTCTTAGGGTTTTTAAAAGTCGAATGGGAGGCAGAGCCTTTAGCTTTCAGGCTCCTCTCCTGTGGAACCAGCTCCCAATTCGGATCTGGGAGACAGACACCCTCTCTACTTTTAAGATTAGGCTTAAAACTTTCCTTTTTGCTAAAGCTTATAGTTAGGGCTGGATCAGGTGACCCTGAACCATCCCTTAGTTATACTGCTATAGACTTAGACTGCTGGGGGTTTCCCATGATGCACTGAGTGTTTCTTTCTCTTTTTACTCTGTATGCACCACTCTGCATTTAATCATTAGTGATTGATCTCTGCTCTCTTCCACAGCATGTCTTTTTCCTGATTCTCTCCCCTCAGCCCCAACCAGTCCCAGCAGAAGATTGCCCCTCCCTGAGCCCGGTTCTGCTGGAGGTTTCTTCCTGTTAAAAGGGAGTTTTTCCTTCCCACTGTCGCCAAGTGCTTGCTCACAGGTGGTCGTTTTGACTGTTGGGGTTTTTGTGTAATTATTGTATGGCTTTTGCCTTACAGTATAAAGTGCCTTGGGGCAACTGTTTGTTGTGATTTGGTGCTATATAAATAAAATTGATTTGATTTTGATTTGATTTGATTTGACAACATTCTGGAGCTCCTGGAGGGATAGGACACTATTCCTCAAAACGTATTCCCTCATTTGGTGTTTTGATGATAGCGGTTCAGCAGTAATGTGCGTGCTGTGTGATGTCGGGGCAAAGTCTCCAACTTTCATGTGAATTCTGCCGCCCGTCAGAGATGTGTTCTGGTTCCTACACTGTACAGTGCTTGCATTGACCTGGTGCTGGGTAGGGTGGTGTCGACTAGCGGCTTAGGTAACTTTGTCAGTGAGGAAAGATTTGCAGAGCTTAAATTCACAGATAATGCTGTGGTCCTTACTGAATCAATGGTTGCCTTGTTGGTAGTACTTTATAAGCTGAGCCAGGAGTCAGAGTGGCAGGGTTTGGGATTGTCCTAGATCAAGGCTAAAGTCTGGCCTTTTGATGACTTTCTGGACTCGACCATTGGAAGTGCATCTGCGGTCAAATTGTTTAACCTCCCAAGCAGGTTCGCCATTCCAAATATGTGACTGTAACAACTAATACAGCATCTGTTTTGAAGAGCCTAAAGATCCTGGATCATGCCAGAATGTCAAAGAACTTAATCTGGCTAACAGGGTCATCCATGTACCAACATCCCTGGACATCTTTAATAGATTATATCAATATTCTGTGATTGCACCACCTCTGAAATCCATTCTACCAGCCAGTTGTTTTGTGTTGACGATGGATATGATTTTTCAATGTAGTTATTAATGCAACATTCTCCTGTGTGTACCTTTTGCAGAGGAGCTGGAAGAGGAGAAGGAGAATCCGACAGAAACAGAGCTGACAGAAAAACAAAAACACCAGCTACGCCACAGAGAGCTTTTCCTCTCCCGACAGTATGAAAGTCTACCTGCAACACACATCAGGTACCATGCTCACAATGGCTTTAAAAATTGTCCACTGGCAGTGAACATGGATAATCACCCCTTATGCCTGTCTCACACCTTGTCTCTCACAGGGGCAAGTGCAGCGTGGCTTTATTAAATGAAACTGAAGCCGTACTTTCGTACCTCGATAAAGAGGTAAGTTGGAGAAAAGCTCCTGATTTGTTTTTCAATTTTTATTTGCCACAGACTTTGATTAAAGGTCTGTGCCGTGCATGCTGCAGGACACAAAGGGCTTTATTTTCTTTTGTGAAATGTTAATGACTAAGGAGGAGGGGTTATTAGATATTGTAATTATGGGTATTGTTTTCTATCACATCTGCAGAGAAAAGCTTTCCTGCTAGAATTGCAGAAATTATGCAGATTATCCATTTCTGCTCATTTCTAATATATAATATAATATAATAATATAATAACGGAGAAAGCCTAGTTGCTATACTTGAAATTGACTCTAGCATTGGAGCTCTCAGAGTTGACTACAGAATATTTGTTGAATATTGTTAATCAGACTGTTTTGTTTTTCAGGATACCTTCTTTTATTCCCTGGTGTATGACCCGACACAGAAGACCCTTCTTGCTGATAAGGGAGAGATCAGAGTGGGGCCGCGCTTTCAGGCAGACGTACCTGAAATGCTACAAGAAGGTAAGATCTGCAGTCTGCTTTGAAACAAAATAATAATAATAAAAAAAATAAATAAATACTGTCCTGCTGTCGAAACTTGTCAGAATTTTTTTTGTATGCCATCAAGTGTTCGGTGATGTCATTTTGTGGTTCCTTTTGTTTGGTAAATTACCTCTTGTCGTTGTAGCTGCTACTGCTTTAGTGGTGTAAAGACAAATGCTTTAAATCCTCTTTTTCATTCTTTATTCAGTCAGGTCAGTAAAAATCCTCCTCTGTTCCATGTGACTGGTGGTGCAGCAGACAAAAGTTGCACTGTACAGAGTTTACTCAGTCACAGAGTTCTATAACTCCTACAGAGCTGTCACGGCATCTTGTTTTGTAATACTGTGTGGGTGTGTTTTTTATCAGCGTTAAAGCGGGGGTCTTGTCTGATGAAGCTGCATGAATTCAGGTTTTGCTCTGATGCTGCACAGTAGATGGATCTTATTTTTCATTTACATGACGTGATTCTCACGCTAACATGATCACAGTGTGGATTTCATGTATCTTTTTTAACACAAGCATCATGAAATTATCAAGTTTTTTTTTTTTAGTTAAGGGAGGGACATGGACAATTCTTGAGGTTGTGTTTGCATTGCTAAAAAGGTTTTTCAGATTTTATAAATCTGTCACAGCCAGAACAGCACTTTGCTCACACTGTTTTGTTTTGTTTCTTTGTTTTTTAAACCCAAAGTCCTATATGCTTGAAAATCAGGAGTGTGAGGGATTTTTTTTTTTTTTTTTTTTTTTTAAATGCCCAGCGGACAGAATTAGGTAACCTACTCACAGTCTGAGTGGAGCTTTATGGCATTGCAAATTACAGATGGTAATTTTGTGCAAATTAGGAAAAGCTAAAACTACCAGAGAAGGTAATATGAGCTGATTTTTGGGACAGTAATGTTCATGGCTATCTGTTACGTCTGTATGCGGCAGGAGACGCAGGCGACAGGGACCAGTCCAAACTAGAAGAGAAGCTGTGGGATCCAGAGTGTCCACTCACCAACAAACAGATAGACCAATTCCTAGTGGTGGCACGGTAAGACCCTTCACCCCAACTAAGACTGCAATTTATCATCCTCCCATCCGTCCACTTTCTAAATCCACTTCAATTCAGGATTATGGGTTGGGGGGGTGCAACTAACCATTATAATGGTAATCAACTAAAAGCTTATTACATTGATTGATTGACTAACTGAATGATGAATGTAACAATTAATCAACCACTTTTAACTGAATAATAGTCTTTGGTCTTGTTGTGTAAGTGGTAGCTATGTACAATAAAGACTAGGTATTTTAAAAACACCTTTACTGAATGACACTTATTGAATTATAAGTTTAAAAATTTTGTATACTTACTTTTCAGCTCTTCACTCTTACTGTCAATTACACATGATGATGTAATGACTTCAGCTTATAATCTAGTTATTAGTCATGTGATTGCACTGTTAGCCTTCACCACAGCAGCAAATGTTTTAATAAAATGGCGGGCAAAAGACAGACTAATGTATAAAATTCAGTTCTTTTTGGTCTCAGAAGGTTCAATACTTAAAATTGATTTATACACAAACAACACATCACTGCTGTGCAAAGTATAATGCTAACCGTTAGGTCAAACTAGCTCTGATTGAGGTGTTTATACAAAATGCCTGAAGTTAAAACTATTGTCACTTGTTTTATAAATTTGATATTTTATTCCATTAAAGTAAAAACTGAACATACACTTTGCCAACACAATGTTATTTTATCTTTTTAAAATATTACCCTGGCTAACTAACCAGAACACCTCTTCAGTTAGTTAGCACCACCTAAACTATATTTCTTTTTCGATGCACCATTGTGTATGCATGTTGAGTTTGTACAGTGGTAAATTGTTCCCACATCTTACGCTGTTTCACCTCCGACTTTTCTTCAGATGGACTGTGTCTGTATTTTATGCTGTATCATGCACTTTGCCTATAATGTTCTGATGGAAATGTTGATGTCTGACTGGGTTCAAAACCGCATTCAGCTGTTAAAGTATGAGTTTTTCTTGTTGCTCACGGCCAGCCGCATGGCTTCTAACGTGCCGGAGTGGTCCATGTCATATGGTAAGGTTTTGTACTCTTGTCTTGGCCCAGCACACCAGCCACAGTAGTGATCATATATTTAGCTGTGATCTGGGTCTCTGTGCATGGATGGTTGTGTGTTTGTGGCCGTCACCACAATTCGGTTTTGGGTGCTCTCAAGGGGATCAAGACTCTGGTGTCCTAGATTACGGTATGGATGCTCACTAATTAGACAACAGACTGTTGCTGTCATGGTTTGTTCATGTGTGGTTGTTTGTCCTGGTAGATCGTATGGTTGCGGCCCCGTCTCCTCGGTGTCTCACTTCACAGTTATTGTCTTCACCACTTGTCTCTCATTCTTGTCTGTCTTTGTGTTGTTTTGGTGGTCGGCCCTTCCTGATAGACTTTGTCGGTTGGCTTTGAGTAGGATGTTGTAGGCTGATCGGGAAGGGCGGATGGGGGTCACACACACACCACATTCACTCATGCACTACATACCTTCTGTCTTGCAAGAATAAATTGCATATATGGGTATTAATGTTCATAAATGGTTCTGCCAGTGTGGCATTTACCATTACTATATATGCAGATGGGGGTGGGGAGTTTTTGTTGTTCTTAGAATTATTAATTTAATTTATTATGTGGTTTAACTCTTTCGGCAATACTTTTAACTTCCGCATATTTTGCCTTTGGAGCAGTACTTATAATTGAACTCTTCTTGGAGCGTTTGTGAATTTATCTAACAGCTTGAAAAATAAGTTAAAAAATATGGGTGAAAATTAAGTTTTGAAATGTGCCAACCAGTTGTAGGTTTAATTGTTTTGGTTTAAGACATTAACTTATTGCTACGCAGTGCCGAGTTCATGGTATCTGTTCAAATGTGAATGATGACTGTTTTCAAAGTGAGGCTACTGTTGAGACAGTGCTGTGTGTGCATCAGTGTTGTAAAGGAAATGACGGTGTATCATTTCTGCTGAATTTTGTAATTTACCATATTCCACGATGACATTTCAATGACTTTTATGTATGAACGTGCACCAAATGTTACCATTTCAAGTTCGAAAATTAAAACCTTTCTCCTTGGGAGGGGTGTCACACCACTCTCCCAACCTACTGCCCCAGTCACTTTGCTCCCTAGCTTCTAACAATTCACTCACTAGAGATTGATCCGATCTGATATTGACGTAATTTGCGTATTGGCTATTGGAGGGACAGGACCGATCCAAACCCTTGTCATGTCCTTAAATGAATAAAGGATGTGGTGAGCCTAATTTGCTTTTGAATTTCATAGGTGGCAAATATAAAAATAACATTAACAATTTTTATAGTACTACTGGCAAACACTATGGTTTATGATCCATTTTGTTGAGTTGAAGGACACGTTTGTGCTGCACTCTGAATTCCATTTTCAAAGGTGGTACGCACCGCATTGCCACCTTCTGTATAAAAAGAGGTTTAATTATAGATGTCGCTGACTGATGGAAAAAAAAATCATTGTAAATATTGAGTGTATTTAATGAGTTAACAGTTGGTGAAGAAAGATAAAATGTCTCCGTGCATAAAGGGTGAACCACAATTCTTCCCTTTTTGTACTGAACACAAAGGACTTTTTCCTGATCATTGCTGTCTTTAATGGTCAAGCCTGTTTCATATTTAGGTGGAAGTAAGTTTCATGAAAAATGGTGTGAAACTTTGTATTTCTTTATTTTTAGTGTGAGTGTGTAAATAGCTGTGATGAACTGGTCTGAATCTTACTGCAAAAATAAACTTTTCGTGTGTGTGTGTGTGTGTGTGTCTGTGTGTGTGTTTTCCAGGGCTGTTGGGACATTTGCTCGAGCCCTGGACTGCAGCAGTTCAGTGAGACAGCCTAGCTTACATATGAGTGCAGCTGCTGCCTCCCGAGATATTACACTGGTTAGTTTGACACACACAGACGCACATCGTCTGCAGTACCTCAAAGTGCAAGACTGAATGGATGATTGCCTCTTGTGTCACCACTGGTTGTAGTTCCATGCGATGGACACGCTGCATCGTCATAATTACGACCTGTCCAGCGCGCTGAGCGTGCTGGTCCCAGCGGGCGGCCCGGTTCTCTGCAGGGATGAGATGGAGGAGTGGAGTGCCTCGGAGGCCGCCATGTTTGAAGAGGCACTAGAGAAATACGGAAAGGACTTCAACGATATTCGACAAGACTTTGTAAGTGTGTGCTTGCGCTGTCCTATATAAATTTTTTACTTGTGTAACTTGTCAAGTTTTTTTTCCTGATGAACTCCAAATCTGGTGTCGCTGACCGAACTGTCCCCCTAAAAATGGGTCCTCCCTGATGACGCGGTTCACGGATTAACACCTCGTTTCTGCTTCAAACTGCACTCCAGTCATTATCTGACTAAGCGACAGATATCTGAAGCTTTTGTACAACAATCATTTCCACGTAAATTAAGCATTATTTCATCATAAAAGGCAGCAGAAGCAATCAGACCGCTGCGGCTAAATAAGCTGTGAGATGATGCGTTCACTGCGTGTCAGACATTTCAAAGTGTTTGCCTCGTTTCTGCTTAAAACTGGCTTCAGAATGATTTAAAAGGTTTTACTTTTATCATCTGATGGTTAATAATCTGATTAAATCATTTGATTGCTTTGGGTGAATTGCTGTGGTCCAAAATGATGCATGCGCAGATGCAAAAGGCGGACCGAATTTTAGGGGTGGACCGTTCGGTCTGCGACACCAGGTTTGATATGTTGTCACTTTGAACTGTTTTTAGCATTATTTGGTCTAGTTGGTACCATTGATTGTTGGCACTAGATACACTTAAAGTCAATTTGTTTTTATTTTTATTTATGTATTTTATTTTATTTTATTTATTTTTGGCCTAAAAAAGAATATAGAATTAATTATCTCTAGAAATGTAAATTTTCACTGCTTTAACAGAAACATGAGCGCTTGGGTATTTTAGCCAAACACAGAATGCAACTAGAAGGGACACTCAGAGCATAGCACTTGTACATTACATGTTTGACACTGATTCATGCTCATGAATTCTTTGTGACACATTGATAGTATAATTTAAGGCTCTGTGTGGTCCTGAAATTTGATCAAGAGATAAACACATTGATCAAAACTCTTTGAGTTAGTTTGTTCAGGTCATACACTACGCATAAACTGTGACAGTAACGCGTAAACCTCTATGCTGTCGTTTTCTAAAGAATGTTTGAAGCTCAAATGGGGTGGTTCCAGCTGTCACCATCGTGGTGGTGCCTGACTCTGCCTTCCTTTCACTCACTGAACATACTGGTGGTGTACATGCTTTTCTGATGACTCATTAACACTGTTAACCACCCAGCAAGCCACATTATCACATTTGTATTAAAATGCTCAGAAAGGAGCTTGCGCTGTGCTGTCAGCTGGTTGCCTAGACAGTGAAATCAACTACTACTCTTAATTCATACATTTGTGAATTAAAATGACTTAAACCAATGAGTTGTATATAAATTCGCCATCATGCATTTGTGATGAACAAGGAAACTGGCTATAGAAACCAAAACTGGTTTTTGTACCATGCTGTAAACGTGTATTTCTGCTTTGTAAAGCTAAAAATTTTACCATAAGGGTATCTATGGGGATTGATTTGCTTTTAAAGCCAGCCTCAAGTGGCATAAATAAATCCTATGTGATAATCCAACCGACATCATGGTGTAAAAAGTTGTGTTGTGCTGTTGAAGTGAGCAAAAACGAAAAAAGAAATTAAAAGTTTGCTGGAAAGGCTGCGTCTGACGCACGGTGTGACACTGCTGCAAAATTTCAGCAAAGGTGTGCAGTGGCACGTGCGCCCCATGCGCATGCTTAGTGGCCCATGCAGCCGTTATGAACACACACACAGCTGAGTGATATTTCAGCCCCGCGTGCACGCTTAGTGGCTCATTCAGCCGTTATGAATACACACACAGCTGAGTGATAATTCAGCACGCACATGCACGTGGGGTCAGTAGTGCTGTGAAGCGGAGGACGAGCGCAGATGTGATTGCGTGAGTGAGTGACCGCACCGATGCCGGCTTTGACACATATGATGTGGGTCTGGTCCATACATTGGTTGTACTCCGGTGTCCAGTGCTGGCAGGGACTGTGCAAAGGGAGGAACACAGTGCTCCCTCCCACTCCAGTCCCGTGTTTGCCATCCAGACGTGTGGACATCGGGCAGTCTTCAGCGCCTTTTATGGCCATCTGACAGCAGTCTGTGTCATCTACCTGTTGTCCACATACGCTTTGGATGCCATCGTGTAGGTATGGGCAAGGCAGTCTGGCTGTGTTCTGACACTGCTGACCACGCCTCTTTCCCTCCCGACTGCGTCCGATTATGGCAATATTTGCCGTTTAGGCCTGGTTCCTGCACATTCTTGCTGTGAATGGGGGCTTTACTATTATATTCACAGTAACAGAAGTGATTCTATTGTAATCACTGCCATTTTCTTTGAGAAACATTCCGAACCTTTAAATGTCACATTTTAAACATAAGGCAGGTGAACGTTTGGTTCATTAGGAACCAGTGAACATCTTTTATTTCCACTATCTGCCTGTAGTAGAGAGTGAAGCTAAGAGAGCCATGTTTGTAACGACACCAGATGCTCATGAATAGTTATTGTGTGTGTGTGTGTGTGTGTGTGTGTGTGTGTGTGTGTTGAATATCCAGTATCTTTCAGCCTGTGTATTCACGTCATTGTCATGAATATACATAAAAACATTGGGAATCAGATGGGAAGAACATGAGATACTAAAACTACTAATCTGTGCCGTCTCTCTTCTTCTGTCCTTATGTGAAGCTGCCATGGAAGTCTTTGACCAGCGTTATAGAGTACTACTACATGTGGAAGACCACAGACAGATATGTGCAACAGGTGAGGTGAATGCACCTTGAAATAGAACTGTATTGATTCAGTCCAACAGTAGTTTAGCTAACATTGATTCCTCTAACGTTGTTTCAAAGAATCAGATTCTGTTTTAAATTGGTTAACAATTAGGATTTAGTTGCAATATAAAACATTTTCATCTAAAATATAAACCAGCTTTGAGGGTTTAAGGCAAAAAAAAAAAGCCTTAAAGAAAAGGACAGCCTTAAGAGGCTCCAGAGAAAGGCATTAGTTGTTGCTGTTATTCATCTTTGGGCTGTCCCCGTTTTTGATCAGGTTCACCCCAGTAGATCCAGTACAGATCCGCACCATGATTTGACACAGGTTTTACGCTGGATGCACATCCTGGAGCAACTCCAGTTTCACCTGGAGAAACACACACAGCCCCTGGTCTTCCTCAGAGGTCTCCTGCCCAAGTACGAATCATACTTTGTGTAGCTTCTGAGATCTGACGGGATCAGGCGTACATGGGACAGTTTGGCTGCCGTAAATGCTTTAGTAACTAATCAAAAGTTAGATTGTAAATTAATTTTGCTTGTGGTCATTGGCTTTTTATGATAATCACTAACGTTGATCTTGATAAATTGCCTATGATATCCTGAATCCTGATCTTGGATCCTGAGAGTTTTCTATACCTGCTTACTCCAATTAAGGGTCACGGGAGGGCTGGAGCCAATCCCAGCAGTCATAGGGTGTGAGGCGGGGTACACACTGGACAAGATGCCAGTCTGTCGCAGGGTCACATACACACACACACACACACACACACACACACACACACACACACACACACACACACACACACACACACACACACACACACACACACACACACACACATCTATGGACAGTTTCAAGTTTCCAATTCACCAAACCTGCATGTCTTTGGATGTGGTAGGAGGCCTGAGCACTTGGAAGGAATCCACACAAACATGGGGAGAACACGCAGACTCCACACACAAAGGCCATAGGTGGGAATCGATCCTATGACCTTCTTGCTGTGAGGCAACCATGCTGCCCACGAAGCCGCTGTGCTGTCCAGTTGCATGGTGTCTTAGTGGTTAGCACTGTTGTAACAGCTGTCATTCCAGACCAGTGATGACTATCAGTCCCCTGTTGAGTTTCAGTGCCAGCACTGTTAGGGGCTAAACAACAATGGAGTAAGCTAAAGTCCTCAACTTAAACTGCTTGTTGATGCGCTAAGCAGGTGAAAATGTCATTCAAAGTGTTTTGGGTTTGAGAGGATCCTTATGGAGGTACATCTGCACTTGTTTACTTCATTAAATGGAAAGAAACTTTTTAAAACAACTGTTTATGTGAGCAATGATTTACCTTAACCTTCATGTTTGGAAATGACTCTCTAGGCCTGACGTGATAATCAGTATATTGACTTGTTGTTTGATATATAAAAATGAACATGATTATTTTTCTGGCCTCGATATATTGCTCTTTACGTGGGAATTGGTTGTCGCCATCCAGAGAGATGCACTGCTTCTTTTATCCCTCTCAGCCTGCTGTTTGCAAGAGGAGGGGCTGTGGGCTCAGCTCCCTCTGTGTGAGGGATAGATACACACACACATAGTGAACAGCGTGCTGCAGTGAGCTGCAAGCTCACTTGACTGCACAATCATATCCAGAAGGTTTCCATCCAGAAGGTTGAAGAGTTGGTTTCAAAGCCTAATTCCACAGCTCCGGTGTGGGAACATTTTTGACTGAAGTTGAATGAGTGAGAATGACAACCCAACATGAACAAGTCTGTATTTTGATTTTGCTTGGAAACAGTGGCAATAAAAACTACAAATACAAACAACCTGAAAATGCATCCTAAATGTCCAGTTTTTCCAATTGGGAAAACAAATGCTGACTGACATGGAGAGAGCTCCTTTCACTCCCTGACAGTTTTCCATTAAGGATGCATTTGCCTGACAGTGCAGATATAAACAAGACAGTGTAAAAATGTTGCACACTCACAAACAGTGTTATTCATTTCATAATTAGGGATGCAGTTATTCATTGCAGTTGAAAAAACATTTGAAAGGATGGACTAACATTATTATGCTACATCATTGTATCAGTGGCATAAAATGATCAACATTAATATCACTGTATTACGATATTTTCTTAGGCAGTATGCCGTCTTGCAAAGTTCGTTGTCGTGATAGACCTATGGCCCTCTCCACTAAGTCCATTCAAAGTGATTGTTAATGAGGGGCTTGTTCTTCTGGTTCGTGGGTAAACAGCAGGAACAAGCCTCTGTTTGACATGTGATTAGTGTGGATTTAGTGGAGAGTGACATCATCATAAGGGAAAAAGGCTAATGTAAGCCACAGCCTTTACACTGCATCTCGAAAGTAGTCACAGGGTTTCACTTTTTTCACATTTTGTTATGTAATAGCTTTATTCCAAAATGGAGTAAATTCATTTTTCCCCTCAAAATTCTACTCACAACACTGCATAATGACAACATGATTTTTTTTTCTGTAAATTTATTCAAAGTGAAAAACAAAGAAATCACATGTACATAAGTATTCATACCCTTAGCGCTCAGACTGCACATAGCCTGCTGTTGGATGAGTGTCCACCTGGACTGCGCCACGAGTGTTTGCACATGTGCAAAACATTCGAAGCAGCAGCGCGAATTGGCCTGCCCGTGTAAACTGGTCTGAGACTGTTGTCCGATATTTTCAGACTGCACCTCGGCACTTTTCAGATGTGGGCCGATTCGTCATTCTGACGCCTCATTCATGCCATGTGTGACGGGGGTCTTAAGGTCGATGTCCTACTGAAGGACCATAAGCGCTCTGGAGCAGGTTTTCATCCACGATGTCTCTGTACTGCATTCATCTTTCCCTCAGTCCTGACTAGTCTCCCACTTCTTGTCACAAAAACATGCCATAGCATGATGTTGCCACCACGCTTCACTGTAGGGATGGTGCCTGGTTTCCTCCAAATATGATGCATAGCATTCGTGCCAAAGACTTTAATCTTTGTCTCGTCAGACCAGAGAATTTTGTTTCTCATGGTCTGAGAGTCCTTCAGGTGCCCTTTGCCAAACTCCAGGTGGTTTACTAAGGAGTGGCTTCCATCTGGCCACGCTACAATGCAGGCCTGATCTTGGGTTGTTCGCTGTTAATCTGTCTGCATGGAAATCCAGCTATTTTATTTATTTATTTGCTGAAAATGTCAGGTTGCTGTGCATTTGGAGGTACAAATAGACACAACAAGGGCTTCAAGATGGATAGATTCCCTTTAGATCTGAACAGAAGAAATATTTGGGAAAATAAAGTCAGCTGTGTGGGCTGGAATGCTGATTACAAATGGATCAGAAAAGTTTGCACATTTACAGCACAAAGTCAGAAAAAGATGAAATTGTACAGCTTATGTTTGAATTGGAGGTGATTATTGTAGAAAGAAAATCTTGTTGAGGGTCAAATTAATCCAGAATAAAGCATAATCCAGAGACGGAGAACTTTAAAACTGTCACTTAACTATTTTTATATATATTTTTTTGATAGCACCTGTTCCTGGATGTGTTGCTGTATGTGGTTAAATGATTTAAAAAAAAATGATGAAAACATTAAAGGTTCATTCAGTAGTTCAGTGCAATTGGAACCAAAATGGCGCCATGTTCTGGGTTGACGCCACTCTCTCAATTAAGGCACTCTGCCACAGAGAAATGCTGGAGCTGACAGAGTGACCACCGGTTTCTTGGTCACCATCCTGACTCAGGCCCTTCTTCCCCAATCACTCAGTTTAGACTGGCAGCCAGCTCTAAGAAGAGTCCTAGTGGATCCAAATTTCTTCCATTTATGGATGATGGAGGCCACTAAGTTCATTGGGACCTTCAAAGCAGCAGTGATATTTTTGTACCCTTCCCCAGATTTGTGCCTCGAGACAATCCTGTCTCAGAGGTCTACAGACAATTCCGTTGATTTAATGCTTGGTTTGTGCTCTGACATGCACTATCAACTGTAGGACCTTATATGTAGACAGGTGTGTGTCTTTCCAAATCATGTCCAATAATCTGAATTTATCCCAGGTGGACTCCAATTAAGTTGTAGAAACATCTCAAGGATGATCAGTGGAAACAGGATGCACCTGAGCTCAATTTTGAGCTTCATGACAAAGGCTGTGAATACTTATGTACGTGTGATTTCTTGATTTTTATTATTATTATTATTATTATTAATAGATTTTTGCAAATCTATTAATAATAGTCGCATAGTCATTATGGTTACGTTATGGTCACGTAATAGTCACATAGCCATTATGAAGTATTATGTGTTGAATTCTGAGGAAAAAAAAATGAATTTCATCCATTTTGGAATAAGGCTATAACAAAATTGTGGAAAAAGTGAAGTGCTGTGAATGCTTTCCTGATGCAGTGAAAACCATTTGTCATTTTAAAAACAACAAATGTGAGGGTTTTTTTTCTTGCCCCTTAAGTTTCTGTTGATTCGCTCTTCGGTCCTTGACAGTGTTATTGTTAATGTTGCCGTTCAGAATTAAAAGTTTACCCCCCCCCCCCCACCCCCCCCCAAAAAAATCATTCAGTAGCCCATTCATTGAAACATGCCAGTTTTTTTTGGAAGATGCTAATCTTTGTGAGGATTGTTGTTAAATATAACAGCTGCTATTCTTCATATTGATCAATCTGTGTGTTGCTTTTGTCTGACCAGAAGAGACTGAAGGCAGCAGAGGCAGAGAGCAAACTGAAGCAAGTTTATATTCCCACTTAGTAAGTCTTTTCTTTGGAGATTTCAGAATTTATTTCCATAAATGATGGTATAACTGTGATAATAATGTAAATGTGAATTTAATGCCTATATAAAGTACAGCAGAAGGCATGCACATTGTCAGGTTGTTTCTAAAAATCATTCTTCTCTCTCACAGTAATAAACCCAATCCCAACCAGATCTCAATGACCAATGGCAAAATGGCAACAGTGAATGGGGCGGGGCCTGGGGCCTTTCATGCAGTCGGTGGTGGCAGAGCCTGTGAAAGCTGCTACAGTAAGTTTCTTCTTTTTTTTTGTACACATGCCCTGGGTACACATATGCTTTTAGAAATCTCAAGAAGCTTTTCCCACACTTCCCAATTTTATGTGTTACTTTAGTTTTTGCTGACACCTGCCAGTAATCCAGGGATCACTGATGACTAGGATTTGGTACTGAGAATCTGTTCTACATTTATTCCTAGGCTTTGGCAAAGCCAAGGCATGTACCATGTAGAATACATTACATGAAGAGTCTGTCCCCACCAGATTAAAACATAAGGTGACCTCACTCCACCTCCCTTTCAAGACATATTTTGAAAATGAATGAATGAATGGCAACCACTGATCTCTGTATAACACTGCATAGCTCATTGGCTGCTATTTATGAAGCAAATTGGCCGCCATATTACCACTCACGTGCTGTTCCTGACAGTATTTTCTATTGATATTTAACCAGGCGCACGCACCTTTTTTCTTTATTTTGCCAAAAAATGCCTTCATGTGCAGCTATAAACTGTGCAAATCCCCAGTTCAGAGGCTGTGGACGAACATTTCACATGTGAGTATGATAGAAATGGAAAGTAATGAACAATAATTTGAAGAGTTCTATCCCTTATTCCAGCATATGCATGGATGATATTAATAATGAAGACATTTATTAGGTCTACTTGTGCATAGTTTTGGAGCTTTAGGCGTTGTTGCTACAAGCTTTGTTACTAATATTACACTCAAGCTCATAGAGCTGTGTCTAATAAATACTGTCATTGCAGTGAAAACCAACTCTCCTTTAGCCAGTTAAGTGGTGTTTTATTCTTTCAGTGCAACTATTATAAAATCCACTATTGCTGTATTATCCATCATGTCTTTTGTTATTCATCCACTTTTGTTCATGATATGGTACCAGTATATACAAACCCAATTCCAGTGAAGTTGGGATGTTGTATAAAATGTAAATAAAACAGAATACAATGATTTGCAAATCCTCTTCAATCTATATTCAATTGAATACACCACAAAGACAAGATATTTAATGTTCAAACTGATAAACTTTGTTTTTGTGCAAATATTTGCTCATTTTGAAATGGATGCCTGCAACACGTTTCAAAAAAGCTGGGACAGTGGTATGTTTACCACTGTGTTACATCACCTTTCCATCTAACAACTCTCAATACGCATTTGGGAACTGAGGACACTAATTGTTGAACCTTTGTAGGTGAAATTCTCTCCCATTCTTGCTGATGTACGACTTCAGTTGTTCAACAGTCCGGGGTCTCCATTGTCATATTTTGCGCTTCATAATGCACCACACATTTTCATTGAGCGACAGGTCTGGACTGCAGGCAGGCCATTCTTGTACCTGCACTCTCTTACTACGAAGCCATGCTGTAGTAACACGTGCAGAATGTGGCTTGTCATTGTCTTGCTGAAATAAACAGGGACGTCCTTGAAAAAGATGTTGCTTGGATGGCAGCATGTGTTGCTCCAAAACCTGGACGTACCTTTTAGCATTGATGGTGCCATCACAGATGTATAAGTTGTCCGTGCCATGGGAACTAACACAGCCCCAAACCATCACAGATGCTGGGTTTTGAACTTTGCGCTGGTAACAATCTGGATGGTCTTTTTTTCCTCTTTTGTCCGGAGAACACAATGTCTATGATTTCCAAAAACAATTTGAAATGTGGACTCATCAGACCACAGCACACTTTTCCAATTTGCCTCTGTCCATTTCAAATGAGCTTGGGCCCAAAGAAGGCAGCAATGTTTCTGTGTTGTTGATGTACAAGGTCTGTTAGAAAAGTAACAGACCTTTGGCTGGGGGAAAAAAAAAAACACTGGCTTACCTGGAGCGCTGGAAACCTAATCACCCTCGAAGTAGTCTCCTTGGGACTCCACACACTTCTCCCAGCGGTGTCGCCACTGTTGGAAGCATTCCAAGGAAGCCTCTTTTGGAATGGAGTGCAGCTCCGCTGTCATTGCAGCCAAAATGTCCTCTCTTGTCTCAAATCGCGTTCCTTTTAATGGTCTTTTAAGTTTTGGGAACAGCCAGAAGTTGCAAGGGGCCATGTCAGGAGAGTAAGGTGCCTGTTGAACCACTGGAGTCTGGTTTTTCGTCAAATAAGTCAGAATTAAGTGAGAGGAATGAGCTGGAGCATTGTCATGATGGATGCGCCAGGTTCCTGTGGCCCACAACTCCCGTCTCTTGCTCCGCACACCATCACGTAGACGACAGAGGACATCCCTTTAATACTCCTTCGTTATTGTTTGACCCTGTGGTGCGTACTCGTGGTGTACCACACCACGGGAGTAAAAAAAAACGGTCACCAACCGGTCGTGGCGACGTGGAATGCTTCCATTATGACAACTGGAATTTGGTTTCCGGGTCGTACCCGTACACCCAGGACTCATCAGTCCTTATTAAAATTAAAAGAGTTATTAAAAGGCCTTCGTCACACAACATCAACGTTTGACCTTGTAATAAAATTATGTTATATTCTTGTCAAAAACATACCTGGAGTAGTGTTTGTTTTATTTTGCACATACATACATCACCGACACACCACAAAGAGATTTCTATCAGGTTTAGATGCCTACAGCAACTATCTCAACCACTGACAACATATTACAGTAAGAGTCCACAAAAGTATTTTAAAGGCCTGACTAAAGTGTAATATGTTATATTTAATAAGATATTTTCATGAAAAAAGACACAAATGTGCAGTTTACTGCATTTTATTTTTTTCTTGTGTAAAAACACAGTTTAGATGTGGTTTGACCAAAACAAATTGTCAGTAAACTTAAATAAAACAGGGATGAAGTGGAGGTTTAAAGCTCCGTTTACACATAGACGGTAAACACTCCCGGAAGCGTCCCGGCAGAGATTTTGCCCCCTCCAGGCCATTTTAGGGATCAAACGCCGTAGTTAACGCTGGCGCACGGGGGCGTGGTTTGGTTCCGGCTTCACCGGGAATCGTCGAAAAAATTATTCAACATGTCGAATAATTCCGGGAGCGCTCCCGGAGAAGTGGCCTGACGATGGAGACAACGCGAACAACGGCGTTTGATACTTTTTAATTGCCGTGTCATCCCGCCCCTTCCTGTAGTGCCGCAGTTTACACCGCCGTAATTGGCGGCTATGCGTTGTATGTTGTTAGGATGCCAGTCTGTCACAGGGCCACAAACAGACAAACAAACAAATTCACACCCACTCGCACACCTATAGACAATTTAAAGATTCCAATCCACCCAACCCGCATGTCTTTGGATGTGGGAGGAAACCGGAGGAAACCCATGCAAACACGGGGAGGACATGCAAATTCCACACAGAAAGGCCATAGGCGGGAATTGAACCCATTACCTTCTCGCTGTGAGGCAACAGTGCTAACCACTAAGCAGCCGTGCTTCTCCGGCCAGAGACACTCAATCTGAAATTCTTCACTGTCAGATACCTGCGTTAAGCTTCCCCCCCAAATTCAAAATATTAAAACGGCACTCTTTGTTTGCCATTAAAAATTGTTGTTTATGCTGTTAAAGGTTTTGAGTAATTCAAAAATACATTTTCTGACCCATGACATCACGCAGCAATCATGACGATTTGTGTTTTTCGTTTGATTAGAGAACCATCCAACCTGTTTTACTCATGGTTTCATTCCTATACATGAAACAAATTCGGGACAGCTTATTGACATTAACTGCAGCTCTGTTATTTTTACAAAGTGAAAATATCGCACATATCTTTTAAAGTAACGGAATATTATTAGATCACCCTCTGTGTATTTGCAGGTATTAATGAGACAGATATACCCTCCAAAAGTCCTCGCCAAGATAGCATGACAGTATTTCCCCTGGAATATTTTTTTTTCAAGTCCAGTGGTGCTCAGAAAATATTAAAATCACAAAATGCACAGATTGGAACAATGCAAGATGCTAAGAAATGAAAAAGCAATGAGCAAATAAAAGTAAACAATTGCAAAAGTATTTTATTGTACAAAATACAACCCCTGGCAAAAATTATGGAATCACCGGCCTCGGAAGATGTTCATTCAGTTGTTTAATTTTGTAGAAAAAAAGCAGATGACAGACATGACACAAAACTAAAGTCATTTCAAATGGCAACTTTCTGGCTTTAAGAAACACTATAAGAAATCAAGAAAAAAAATTGTGGCAGTCAGTAACGGTTACTTTTTTAGACCAAGCAGAGGGAAAAAAAATATGGACTCACTCAATTCTGAGGAATAAATTATGGAATCACCCTGTAAATTTTCATTCCCAAAACTAACACCTGCATCAAATCAGATCTGCTCGTTAGTCTGCATCTAAAAAGGAGTGATCACACCTTGGAGAGCTGTTACACCAAGTGGACTGACATGAATCATGGCTCCAACACGAGAGATGTCAATTGAAACAAAGGAGAGGATTATCAAACTCTTAAGAGGGTAAATCATCACGCAATGTTGCAAAAGATGTTGGTTGTTCACAGTCAGCTGTGTCTAAACTCTGGACCAAATACAAACAGCATGGGAAGGTTGTTAAAGGCAAACATACTGGTAGACCAAGGAAGACATCAAAGCGTCAAGACAGAAGACTTAAAGCAATATGTCTCAAAAATCGAAAATGCACAACAAAACAAATGAGGAACGAATGGGAGGAAACTGGAGTCAACGTCTGTGACCGAACTGTAAGAAACCGCCTAAAGGAAATGGGATTTACATACAGAAAAGCTAAACGAAAGCCATCATTAACACCTAAACAGAAGAAAACAAGGTTACAGTGGACTAAGGAAAAGCAATCGTGGACTGTGGATGACTGGATGAAAGTCATATTCAGTGATGAATCTCGAATCTGCATTGGGCAAGGTGATGATGCTGGAACTTTTGTTTGGTGCCGTTCCAATGAGATTTATAAAGATGACTGCCTGACGAGAACATGTAAATTTCCACAGTCATTGATGATATGAGGCTGCATGTCAGGTAAAGGCACTGGGGAGATGGCTGTCATTACATCATCAATAAATGCACAAGTTTACGTTGATATTTTGGACACTTTTCTTATCCCATCAATTGAAAGGATGTTTGGGGATGATGAAATCATTTTTCAAGATGATAATGCATCTTGCCATAGAGCAAAAACTGTGAAAACATTCCTTGCAAAAAGACACACAGGGTCAATGTCATGGCCTGCAAATAGTCCGGATCTTAATCCAATTGAAAATCTTTGGTGGAAGTTGAAGAAAATGGTCCATGACAAGGCTCCAACCTGCAAAGCTGATCTGGCAACAGCACAGCAATCGGAGAAAGTTGGAGCCAGATTGATGAAGAGTACTGTTTGTCACTCATTAAGTCCATGCCTCAGACTGCAGGTGGTGCAACAAAAGACTAGTGATGTGTTGGAGCGTTCTTTTGTTTTTCATGATTCCATAATTTTTTCCTCAGAATTGAGTGATTCCATATTTTTTCCCTCTGCTTGGTCTAAAAAAGTAACCGTTACTGACTGCCACAATTTTTTTTCCTGATTTCTTATAGTGTTTCTTAAAGCCAGAATGTTGCCATTTGAAATGACTTTAGTTTTGTGTCATGTCTGTGATCTGCTTTTTTCTACAAAATTAAACAACTGAATGAACATCCTCCGAGGCCGGTGATTCCATAATTTTTGCCAGGGGTTGTATCAGCTGTGTAACCTGAGAATGTTGCAAAAACGGCAACAAACTGAGCATGATTCATTGCTGCACTAATCTGATATAATTAAAGGTTATAAGGTTTCTTGGCTCTGGAGTTTTGGAGAAATATGTCTCTATTTTGGTTGTCCGTCAGCCACACTCTATGGCAGTGATTCTCAACCGGGGTGCCGCGGCACCCTAGGGTGCCGTGATCGATCGTCAGGGGTGCCGTGGGTATTTTTCATATTCACGATTATTTTTCATATTCGCGATTACCGTGAATTATTTATTTTATCCACAAAGCATAAAACGACTCAGAATCTGACGTCATTGTGCTGCAGCCTCGCTCTCGTCTTAAGGCGGGACAATAACAAGGAGGCTGACGGCCGATTAAAACAGTGCCGTCTCCTTCAAAAGCCGTCTAAAATGCGGAGCTGTCGGTGTGTGTGTCTGTGCCTGTGTGTGCATGCTCGCGGAGTTAACAGGCTGCAGACTGCGAGGGAGGGGGTGGGTGAGGGAGATTCCTGAATGCAGGCGCGACACGTTCAGTGCGCAGCGAGCGCGGAGCAGAGAGAGGATTTTAAATGGAGTGAACATGTTAACGAAACGAAAACGTGAAGCTTTTACATCTCTCTGAACTTTCTCTAAAGTTGTGATTCTGCCGTTACCGTCCTGTTCACACCATGTGCGCGTCGTATGCTGAATTTATGAGATCATGAGATGAAATAAACTGTCAAATATCTTTAAAAACATATTTAAAAAATGAGAATATATGAATGAACTGAGATACACACACAAAAAAAAAATGTTCAGACGCACAGATCACAAAAAGCAGGTGAGAACTCTGAACTTTAACAGCTGTTATTTTCCAAAGGTATTTATTTGTTCAGTGTTGAGCTTAATGTAGTGTTTAAGCACAAAACGTGACTGAGGAGAAACAATTTTCAGAAATGCAACAGAAACAACCACAAATCAGAAAAAGTTGGGAATGTATGTAAAATGAAGATAAAAATAAAAATGTTGCACCATTCCCAGTTTCTCCACTCACAGAAGCCAAACGTTCTTCCAGAGTTGTGTAATTATACTACAATAGTAGAATATAAAGAAGGGGAAAAAAGGAAAAAAAAATAGACAATATATTCGTCAATTGCAATTATTTGTCTGACAATTAATTGTCTCCAGAAATTTCTAATCATGACAGCCCTACTTGAGATCAGAGCACAAAATGCTTGAGGATTTTCGAAATGCGATGTTTTCTGTATCGATTTTCTATTGCGATAATTGGGTTTTGCGCAAAACCAGAGGTAATAGCATTATAATATTATTTTAGTTGGTGGTGTGCTGCAGGATTTTGTAAATATAAAAAGGGTGCCGCGACTCAAAAAAGGTTGAAAAACACTGCTCTATGGCACACTCGTTTGAGGCAGTGACATGTTTACTTTAGTTTAAGTGCGTCCAATTCAATTAAGCACTTGCGATTTACCTTTAATAGAGTTCACATTGCCTCAAGGACACAGAGGTGGCCTCGCGTTTATGAGCAGCATCACACAGTCCTGTTCAGAGCTCTGTAGATGCACCTAAATATTCCTGATTTACAAATGAATGCTAATTATTTTTCATTATTTTATCTGCGAATATTCTTAATTGTGTTATTCAAAGAAAAAATTCTGGCCTGACGAGAATGCTTGTTAGCCTAGCCTGCATGATACAGTGCAGTTTGAAGATAAACTTGTTTTATAAACATGAATAGCATTTGAACAATACTTGAAAATGTATTAGTTTGGTATAATAAAGACGGTTTAGAGGTAATTGTAAAAGCTGTACGTGGACTTCACGTCGTTCATCACGTACACCTCTATTTACCAGCCCCAGGATGCTACGAGTTAGTAAAATCTGTGTCCTGTGTCCTTTTTATATTTTTTGCTGTTTATTCTGCAGAGGGACTGCGTTAAATCAAACCGTTAAGTTGCATATTTCATGTGTCATGGTGACTTGTTTTTAATGTGATAACTGTTCATTTTGATGCGGATAGTAAAATCAGTCTGAGTGGAAGAAATACTGCTGCTCTGCACTCACGCAGCCTGTAAAAAAAAAAAAAGAAAAAAAAAAGCAGCCGCACAGATAGACTGGATCTCCCGCTGTCACTGCACGCTCACCAAGCCTGTACAGCATTGTGCTCCATTCCAAACGTGTTCAGCACAAAAAGAATCTCCGTTCACATTAACAGTTGTTAATCTCTTCCCTGTGCATCCGCGCATCCACTGAACACTCAGAATTGCGTGCACAGCCAAGGTTAATGAAAGTTTATCTCCGAAAAAATAATCAGTACCCAGCTGTTTCCTAGAGTTTTCTTGTGGGTAGGCTGGATGCATTTGTCCAGAAAGGGTTATAAATAAAATCATTATTGTTCCTTTCTCATCAGATAATATTAGACATCCTCATGTCTTGTGGTAAAAAAGGTAATGTTATAAACGCCAATCAGTTTTTCCTTTTTATTTCAGAATTTGCACTTTTTATGATTTTGACAGGCTATTTTTTTATTCGCTATCCATCCATCCATTTTCTTCCGCTTTATCCGGAGTCGGGTCACGGGGGCAGCAGCTCAAGCAAAGCCGCCCAGACCTCCCGATCCACACACACCTCCCCAAGCTCCTCCGGGGGAACCCTAAGGCGTTCCCAAGCCAGCCGAGAGATGTAATCCTTTCAGCGTGTCCTGGGTCTTCCCCGGGGCCTCCTCCCAATGGGACGTGCCCGGAACACCTCTCCAGCGAGGCGTCCAGGGGCATCCGGAAAAGATGCCCAAGCCACCTCAACTGACTCCTCTCGATGTGGAGGAGCAGCGGCTCAACTCCGAGCTCCTCCCGAGTGACCGAGCTCCTCACCCTATCTCTAAGGGAGCGCCCAGCCACCCTGCGGAGGAAACTCATCTCAGCCGCTTGTACCCGCGATCTCGTTCTTTCGGTCATGAGCCAAATCTCATGACCATAGGTGAAGATCGGAACGTAGATCGATCTGTAAATCAAGAGCTTTGCCCCCCCTACTCAGCTCTCTCTCTCATCACGACGGTCCGATACAGTGACCGCATCACTGCAGACGCTGCACCGATCCGTCTATCGATCTCATGCTCCATCCGTCCCTCACAGAAGTTTACAACTTGAGCGTTCCAAATCGTCTTGAATGCAGCAGTAGTATGAAGGGTTTAGCTTTGCTGTTACACCCCTACTCCACAGGGCCCTGTTTTACTACAATCACCCACAATCCAAACAAAAAAAAAATGCAAAAATGGGATGAAGCTACTTAATCTGACTTGCCTCATAACAGGCTGGTTTATAAAGTGCAGACCTGGCAAGCCGCCCGAAAATAAAAGTAAGGAGCTGAGCCCTCATCCAGAACCACAACAAGTGCTGCTTTGTCTCGAAATTTTTACCCTGATGGAGCACGATCAAACAGGTTTCAAGCTGAACTCGGTAGGAATACCCCATTTAAAGACATTTGAACATGATTGAAGCAGTTAAGAGGACGAACATCTGGAAGTTAACACGCACTAGTGAAGATTTTGCAAATCGAGGTAAAATTTTTGAACAGTTCCAAACATTTTCTCCTGATTTTAACTCTGGTGCTGATGACGGCCATAACAACTACATAAACCAAGTTTGTTTGACAAAAAAGGATCAAAACGTTACTATGATACTTCAAAACGTACTCCAATTTGCAATTCAGGATTAAACAGGAAGAAACGGCGCTCTGTGGAATAGCCCCATTACCCAGCCATGGGAGTCACGGCTTTAGCACCAAATCACACCTGAACCAGACAGTTTAATCTCGTCATATCATACCACTCAGTGATATTCTCCCACCAGTGACAGTAGATGAGTTGCTGCTGCCCATTATCAACCCATGTGACAGCACAACAATACCCATGAATGAGGGGCTGTGTGTGTGTGTGTGTGTGTGTGTGTGTGTGTGCGCGCGAGCGAGAGACCTTTTCTGTACAATTGTGGTAAATATGCAGCATCCTGTAAAATATGGCAATTTTTTTTTTTTTTTTTTCAAGTTTTTATTGAACTTTTCTTAGGCTTGGTAAATGGCAAATTAAACAGGTTTCTCAATACAGGAACAAGTAGTATATGCTTAAAAAGTGACTCCAGTAACAGAGCACACATTTGTCCCAAAAATAGGCAATAAACACAAAACAGTGAGTACATGATGATATCCATTCATATCGTCACATATACAGTGAGGAAAATAAGTATTTGAACACCCTGCGATTTTGCAAGTTCTCCCACTTAGACCCCACATGGAGGGGTCTGAAATTTTCATCTTAGGTGCATGTCCACTGTGAGAGACATAATCTAAAAAATATATATATATATATCCTGAAATCGCAATGTATGATTTTTTATTTATTTATTTATTTATTTTTATTTTTTTTGTATGTTACTGCTGCAAATAAGTATTTGAACCCCTACCAACCAGCAAGAATTCTGGCTCTCACAGACCTGTTAATTTTTCTTTAAGAAGCCCTCTTATTCTGCACTTTTTACCTGTATTAATTGCACCTGTTTGAACTTGTTACCTGTATAAAAGACACCTGTTCACACACTCAATCAATCACACTCCAACCTGTCCATCATAGCCAAGACCAAAGAGCTGTCTAAGGACACCAGGGACAAAACTGTAGACCTGCACAAGGCTGGGATGGACTACAGGACAACAGACAAGCAGCTTGGTGGAAGACAACAACTGTTATGATTATTTATTAGGAAGTGGAAGAAACACAAGATGACTGTCATTCTCCCTCGGTCTGGGATTCCACGCATTATCTCACTTTGTGGGGTGAGGATGATTCTGAGAAAGTTCAGAACTACGCAGGAGGACCTGGTCAATGACCTGAAGAGAGCTGGGACCACAGTCATTACATTAGTAACACATGATGCTGTCATGGTTTAAAATCCTGCAGGGCAGCAAGGTCCCCCTGCTCAAGCCAGCACATGTTCTGGCCCGTTTGAAGTTCACCAGTGACCATCTGGATGATCCAGAGGAGGCATGGGAGAAGGTCATGTGGTCAGATGAGACCAGAATAGAGCTTTTTGGAATCAACTCTACTTACCATGTTTAGAGGATGAGAGCAACCCCAAGAAAACCATCCCATCTGTGAAGCATAGGGTGAAAACATCATACTCTGGGGGTGCTTTTCTGCAAAGGGGACAGGACAACTGCACCATATTGAAGGGAGGATGGATGGGGTCATGCATTGCGAGATTTTGGCAAACGACCTCCTTCCCTCAGTAAGAGCATTGAAGATGGGTCATGGCTGGGTCTTCCAGCATGACAATGACCCCAAACACACAGCCAGGGCAACTAAGGAGGGGCTCCGTAAGAAGCATTTCAAGTTCCTGGAGTGGCCTGGCCAGTCTCCAGACCTGAACTCAATAGAAAATCTTTGGAGGGAGCTGCAACTCCAAACCTGAAAGATTTGGAGAAGATCTGTATGGAGGAGTGGACCAAAATCCCCGCTGCAGTGTGTGCAAACCTGGGGAAAAACTACAGGAAACGTTTGACCTCTGTAATTGCAAACAAAGGCTACTGTACCAAATATTAACATTGATTTTCACAGGTGTTCAAATACTTATTTGCACAGTAATATACAAATTATTAAAAAAATTATACATTGTGATTTCTGGATTTTTTTTTTTTTTTTTTTTTTTTTTTAGATTATGTCTCCCACAGTGGACATGCACCTAAGATGAAAATTTCAGACCCCCTCCATGATTTTCAAGTGGGAGAACTTGCAAAATCGCAGGGTGTTCAAATACTTATTTTCCTCACTGTACATACCCGCACACACCCCCCATACCTAAAATGCTTCTATGTACATCATCTAGACATGTTGCTGAGGTATACAGTATTACAGAATCCCACGTGGGTAAAACACAAACCTGTCCTAAAGGGTCACCCCCTCCTCCCTGTTATCACTCAGTCTACTAAGCATATATTCATAGGATGCAGTTGCAGTCATTGCACACACCCATTCTTTCACCTGTGGAATGTCTGATGCCTTCCAATGTCTTAAGGTCACCCGACAAGCTGTTGTTGTACCCACTGAAATTACAGAAAAGTTACCTTTGGTTATATTGGATAACTGGGACCTATCCCCCTGCGAATAGAGCTCTGGACTTGAAGGAATCTCTGCTCCAAACCAGTCACTTAAACATTTAGAATCTGAGTCCAGAAGGGTCTAATCAAGACACATTCCCACATACAGTGGAGTAAGGTACCAGTTTCCTCCTTGCATTTCCAACACAAATCATCACCCAAGAGTTTCATCCTATACAGTCTGGATGGTGTGTAATAGTGTCTATGTAATACATTATATTGTCTGAGTTTACCCCTTGCCCCTCTCACATATTTACCACAATCAGCCACAATTACTGCCCATCTATCACTGTTAATCTCCACCAAAGTCCCTCTGCCAAATCATCTTTAACTGATCAGAGTCAATACTGAGAGAAGATTTAGCACTTTTATAAAATTGTGAGGCTTTTCGTTTACCAAGTGGAAGTTTCATATAATCAATCATCATATTATCAATAATATTGCATGGCTTTGAGGTAATGCAACTCCTCATTTGCAAAAATTTCCAAAAGTTATCTTTTCCCACCAGATCAAATTTCTGCAACAGCTTGTCATACACTCAACAAAAATAGAAACGCAACACTTTTGGTTTTGCTCCCATTTTGTATGAGATGAACTCAAAGATCTAAAACTTTTTCCACATACACAATATCACCATTTCCCTCAAATATTGTTCACAAACCAGTCTAAATCTGTGATAGTGAGCACTTCTCCTTTGCTGAGATAATCCATCCCACCTCACAGGTGTGCCATATCAAGATGCTGATTAGACACCATGATTAGTGCACAGGTGTGCCTTAGACTGCCCACAATAAAAGGCCACTCTGAAACGTGCAGTTTTGTTTTATTGGGGGGGGATACCAGTCAGTATCTGGTGTGACCACCATTTGCCTCATGCACTGCAACACATCTCCTTCGCATAGAGTTGATCAGGTTGTCAATTGTGGCCTGTGGAATGTTGGTCCACTCCTCTTCAATGGCTGTGCGAAGTTGCTGGATATTGGCAGGAACTGGTACACGCTGTCATATATGCCGGTCCAGAGCATCCCAAACATGCTCAATGGGTGACATGTCCGGTGAGTATGCCGGCCATGCAAGAACTGGGACATTTTCAGCTTCCAAGAATTGTGTACAGATCCTTGCAACATGGGGCCATGCATTATCCTGCTGCAACATGAGGTGATGTTCTTGGATGTATGGCACAACAATGGGCCTCAGGATCTCGTCACAGTATCTCTGTGCATTCAGAATGCCATCAATAAAATGCACCTGTGTTCTTCGTCCATAACAGACGCCTGCCCATACCATAACCCCACTGCCACCATGGGCCACTCGATCCACAACATTGACATCAGAAAACCGCTCACCCACACGACGCCACACACGCTGTCTGCCATCTGCCCTGAACAGTGTGAACCGGGATTCATCCGTGAAGAGAACACCTCTCCAACGTGCCAAACGCCAGCAAATGTGAGCATTTGCCCACTCAAGTCGAGTGAACTTGAGTCAGGTCGAGACCCCGATGAGGACGACGAGCATGCAGATGAGCTTCCCTGAGACGGTTTCTGACAGTTTGTGCAGAAATTCTTTGGTTATGCAAACCGATTGTTTCAGCAGCTGTCCGAGTGGCTGGTCTCAGACGATCTTGGAGGTGAACATGTTGGATGTGGAGGTCCTGGGCTGGTGTGGTTACACGTGGTCTACGGTTGTGAGGCTGGTTGGATGTACTGCCAAATTCTCTGAAACGCGTTTGGAGACGGCTTATGGTAGAGAAATGAACATTCAATACACGAGCAACAGCTCTGGTTGACATTCCTGCTGTCAGCATGCCAATTGCACGCTCCCTCAAATCTTGTGACATCTGTGGCATTGTGCTGTGTGATAAAACGGCACCTTTCAGAGTGGCCTTTTATTGTGGGCAGTCTAAGGCACACCTGTGCACTAATCATGGTGTCTAATCAGCATCTTGATATGGCACACCTGTGAGGTGGGATGGATTATCTCAGCAAAGGAGAAGTGCTCACTATCACAGATTTAGACTGGTTTGTGAACAATATTTGAGGGAAATGGTGATATTGTGTATGTGGAAAAAGTTTTAGATCTTTGAGTTCATCTCATACAAAATGGGAGCAAAACCAAAAGTGTTGCGTTTATATTTTTGTTGAGTGTATGACAAAAACACCCCATCTTCAAATAGATCTTTATTAGTGCTCAAACCCTTAGCGTGCCATTGTTTCCAATACAGGGGCTTCTTCCCAAGACAAACATCCGGATTATTCCACAATGATGAATTTCTTTGTAGACTGTGTGTAAGTTTAAACATTTTATGTACTTTGGTCCAAACATCCATTGAATGTAAAAGTATTGGGTTTGTAATGTTAGACATCCTTTGTGATAATACTTCTATAGTTTGCAAAGATGAACATATCTCTTTTTCTACCTTCATCCACGCTGTTTCATCTTCTGTAGCCTGCCAGTATCTTGCTATTTTTGCCATCTCAAAAGCAAAATAATACAATCTAAGATCTGGCAGGCCCAGCCTTCCCTTCTCTTTATGTGCACATAACTTTCTCAGTTTAATTCGTGGTCTTTTCCCAGCCCATAAGAAATGTTTTATTACATCATCCAGTTTCCTAAAGATGTTGGATGGTATCTTAATTGGTAGCATCATTGCAGCATAGCTGAACTCAATATGGTAAATTGTTGAATTTTGCGCTACTTTCTGTCAAAAGCCTGGAGCTGCTGAAGAAACATGATCCAAGTCTCCACGTTAAAAAGGCACAATGAGGGTAGTTGGATTTATCACATATTACAACTACGGACTCGAGCTGATACAGATACATCGGGGCAGGATGCAGGGTGAAATACATAAACAGACATGTGATAAGGTATAGGTACCAAATCAATAGAAAAAGCTCATTTGTTTTGCTTATCTAAAACACCATGTAGCTGCTGCCTGGATTTGTTGGAGCAATAATCTTATTGTCACATGCACAGTGTAAATTGGGAGCAAATACTGTTTTTATCTTATGAGTGTGGTTAAAGTTACATCCATCTTGAAATGAACTTGTCAGTTTCTTTCATTTCCATATATGATTTTGTGTGTGTGTGTGTGTGTGTGTGTGAGAGAGATGCACTATTGGTCATATGGAATTGAAAAAAGAAAGCATGTTGTCATTGGTTCTGCCCCCTCCACAAGCAGATCTTAATTCTGTAATGCCTATTAAAGATTCCTTTCCATTTTAAAAGTGTTAAATTATGAAATAACTTGACGTGCCTGATTTACCTTCGATCCCATATGAGTACAATCGTAGGAATTCGAAATAACGTTGGGTTTGTTGAATGTTTTGTGAGTGATCTACGGAGAGTACGTGCAGAAATGACAGCGGGCAGTAACCTGATGAAGACGGCACTATTTAACTGAGGATTTTGTGTGGGTCAGTGACTGTAGGCACAAAATGAAACTCAGTCACTTGCAGGTATATGCAAAATAAGACACATATTTTAACTGAAAATGTAATCAAAAATGAATTTGCCATGAAAATGATTTGTCCATTCCACGGTGGGGATATCTTAATAAATGTATTATTAATATTATTATTACTCAGTGATGGATTAAAGTGATGATCTTCAGATGCGTGTTCCAGCAGTGGGGGTGTTTTTCACCTCACGGGTACTGAATCCATTGTTAAATTTGGCATATTTTCTTCATGTTCACCTAACTGGAGAGGATGTGACATACAGTGAGAATTAAATATAGATTTGTGTATGTTTCATATGTAGCTGGAGTTGTCCACAGCACAGGCGCTACAGCAGTTTTGACTGTAGTTACAAGCATAACCTGAAAAGGAAAACCACATTCAATAGAAATATAATGTTGGCAGAAAGGGTAAAATACAAACACGCATGATAAATGTCACATTTTGTTTACGCTGTGAATGTTTAGTTTCCTTTCATTAACAATAGGCTACTGTAAATTCATGTTTAATCGTGGTGTTTTCTGTGTAAAAGAATGAATGAAAATAAAGAAAAAGACTTTGAACCAAATTTATGTCTGATTGCATTAATCCCACAACTTTTGTGAAAAATACAGTAGTGTTCAGAATAATAGTAGTGCTATGTGACTAAAAAGATTAATCCAGGTTTTGAGTATATTTCTTATTGAAACAAGGTACCAGTAGATTCTCACAAATCCAACAAGACCAAGCATTCATGATATGCACACTCTTAAGGCTATGAAATTGGGCTATTAGTAAAAAAAAAAAAAAAAAGTAGAAAAGGGAGTGTTCACAATAATAGTAGCATCTGCTTTTGACGCTACAAACTCAAAACTATTATGTTCAAACTGCTTTTTTAGCAATCCTGTGAATCACTAAACTAGTATTTAGTTGTATAACCACAGTTTTTCATGATTTCTTCACATCTGCGAGGCATTAATTTTGTTGGTTTGGAACCAAGATTTTGCTCGTTTACTAGTGTACTTGGGGTCATTGTCTTGTTGAAACATCCATTTCAAGGGCATGTCCTCTTCAGCATAAGGCAACATGACCTCTTCAAGTATTTTGACATATCCAAACTGATCCATGATACCTGGTATGTGATATATAGGCCCAACACCATAGTAGGAGAAACATGCCCATATCATGATGCTTGCACCACCATGCTTCACTGTCTTCACTGTGAACTGTGGCTTGAATTCAGAGTTTGGGGGTCGTCTCACAAACTGTCTGCGGCCCTTGGACCTAAAAAGAACAATTTTACTCTCATCAGTTCACAAAATATTCCTCCATTTCTCTTTAGGCCAGTTGATGTGTTCTTTGGCAAATTGTAACCTTTTCTGCACGTCTTTTATTTAACAGAGGGACTTTGCGGGGGATTCTTGCAAATAAATTAGCTTCACACAGGCATCTTCTAACTGTCACAGCACTTACAGGTAACTCCAGACTGTCTTTGATCATCCTGGAGCTGGTCAGTTGGTGAGCCTTTGCCATTCTGATTATTCTTCTATTCATTTTGATGGTTGTTTTTCATCCCTGTTTTTTTTTTGGTCCATTTTAAAGCATTGGAGATCATTGTAGATGAACAGCCTATCATTTTTTGCACCTGCGTATACGTTTTCCCTTCTCCAATCAACTTTTTAATCAAACTACACAGTAAAATCACCAGTGTTAAATTAACACTACCAGTGAACATATGGTCCCACCATATGTTCACTGACGGTGTTAATTTAGCACTGTGTTAGTTTTACACTGGTGATTTTACTGTATACGCTGTTCTTCTGAACAATGTCTTGAACGTCCCATTTTCCTCAGGCTTTCAAAGAGAAAAGCATGTTCAACAGGTGCTGGCTTCATCCTTAAATAAGGGGACACCTGATTCACACCTGTTTGTTCCACAAAACTGACAAACTCACTGATTGAATGCCACACTACTATTATTGTGAACACCCCCTTTTCTACTTTTTTTTTTTTTTTTACTAATAGCCCTCTTTCATAGCCTTAAGAGTGTGTGTATCATGAATGCTTGGTCTTGTTGGATTTGTGAGAATCTTCTTAATCTACTGGTACCTTGTTTCCCATGTAACAATAAGAAATATACTCAAAACCTGGATTAATTTTTTTTAGTCACATAGCACTACTGTTATTCTGAACACTACTGTACATACACAGTCACAGTTCCCAGAAATTGCTTTATGGCTTGATCAATCACATTGTGTGTGCTAAATTAACCTATTTGCATATTTACTGCCCAGTATTTTGCACACTCTGGTGGACACACCCCAAATTGCATATTCAGTAAGGCAAATGCACGAAATGGACAATATGTGTTCTTTTGTGCATTTAAAAGATTCAGTTCTCGGGGCACACCTTTAGTAGATTAGTTTGCACTTCGACTTTCATTTTGGGAGCTTTGTTAATTGGTTACAGCATGCACAACACTGGCATGAAAATCACGAATGAACCCACATGGGTTGATTGCTGAGGAGATTCTAGCCAAAATGACACCAAAGGCAGACTAAAGTGCCAACAGTGCCTACAGATGGACAACAGGAGGAGTGACACACCTCCTGTGGGTCAGGGCTGTGTCCCCCTGTCTTGTGTTGGACAGGAATTGTTTGTTTTGAGTGGCACAAATAATTTGTGTGGCATCTTATTGTTTTGTAAATGGTTGTACAAAAACACCTGATGCATTTCCTTCATTTTAATGTAAATAGTTGTATATAACTTTGCTTACAATTTAGATTTTTATTCTAGGTTATAAAAATGGTTTGTTCAACATGTTTGTGGTTTTCACAGAAAACAAACACTTTTCTATTTGGATTTTTTGTTTTTGTGTGAATTTTTTGTCCATTGTGTTAATACAGTATGTCAGAATGAAAGAAAAACTGTGAAGTCACGCAGGTGAGGTTGTGCTGAAAAAAAAAAATGACACCAAACAAGGCAAAGTAAACAGTTTTTTAAGGTAAATTATGAAGACAAAACCAAAAGTAGTCAAAAATGGCCAATTATACCCTGGACCCCAGAGGTTTAAACATCTGATTGTCGGATTCACCTTTGTGTGTTTTGATTCTTTCCTTTGTCCAACCACGGTCAATAAGCCAGTAAGCATAGACGTCGCTAAGAGCTTAGCAGTGCTAACTGTTTTAAAGTCCATGTCCACACCACAACTGTCCTGTTGAGGCATTACGTGACGTTGATTATTCAAGAAGCCTTCATTCTCACACACTTGCAAAATTGGATAAACTTGTGTAGACACATCTAAAAACAATAAATAAACATGGACTTCAAGCAATATAAACAAATTCATCTGACTGGAAAAACAAAAAAAGAATGTTAGAAAGCAATGCACTCTGGGACAATTTTTCCTATATGCGGTAGGGAGAATTCCAGCATACTTGGTATCACTGCAGTTACCAATGTTCATCAGTCAGTAGAACACCTCCGGTGTCTCTTGGTCAGATGCAGAGTCATTGATCAAATCATTTATGAAGAGCCAGAGGGGATGGTGAAAGAGAGATTGATGTGCTGAGTGTCTGCAGCTCGTTCCCCCCCCCCTCAGGGCTTCTAACCATCAGTAATGCGTTTTGTACATTAACAGCTATGCAGTCAGCTCAGTGGTACTCATGGGGGCCTCCGAACATGCAGTGCCGCCTGTGTGTTTCCTGCTGGATGTACTGGAAGAAGTATGGTGGCCTGAAGATGCCAAGCAGAGCCGAGGCTCCAGAAGAAAGGACCTCCCCCAGTCCTGCAAGCAATGTAAGCGCCAATCGGACCAGTCTCAAAAGCACACAAGGTTTAGTCTGCCCCAGTAGTGTTTATTTGTCTGTGTTCCAGGGAAGCCATAATTCCATTATTCTATGCAGTAGAGAATAAAATATCCACACACTATTAATTCAAAATATTATAGTGTGTATCATATTTTCCACGTCTGCTGTCCAAAATTGTTATCCATTAATTGAACCTGACATTTAAAAAAAAAAAAAAAAAATCCCAGAACAAAGTGACAACACTTATTTCCAAGTCAAGTGGTGTGTGTGTGTGTGTGTGTGTGTGTCTTTGATGATGTAGAATTCGGGGAGAGCTGACATTTGGCGTTCGGTATGCTTATGTATTTTGGGTCAAGGATGAAGGCTGCAAAAAGGGTAAGTTGATGGGACTAATATTTTTGGAGAAGCTAGTGACATTAGCCAACAATACTGAACGATGGACATTGTACTGTAATGCACCATGGGAGTTTGGGGTTTTGGAGTTTTAAATGTAATTGTGGTTCATGTTAGTTTAACAGTGTTGTTAGTGTTATTGCTGTATTGTGTTTTTGTAGTTGGTTTAGTCAGTTTAGTTAAGTGTCTTGTTGCTGTTAGCATACCATAAGTGAAAAGTGTACTGCATTTGATGTCTTTCACCACCGTCTCTGTTTGTGTGTGAAATTAGCAGAAAAACATTTAAGCACTTGCTTACAGCAGAATGCAGAAAAGACAAAAAGCTCTACATGCATGCATGCAATTTCAATCATGCACAAACTGGGGAGAGCGAACATTTGCTGTTTGGTATGTTTATGTATTTTGGGTCGAGGACGAATGGTGCCCCAACAGAACATTGATAGGAATAATATTTTTGGAGAAGCTACATATATTAGCTAGCAACACTGAACAATGGACGTTAATACTTACATTCTGGACTCACACACCAATCCAGCAGGGGGCAGTAAATCATCTAGATATAAAAAGTGAGTGCCTGATTTTATTTAGTAAGTACATAATATAATTGTAAATACATAAAAAAGCTGTCTGTATCACAGTGGTGCAACAAGTCCGTCTCATTTCGAAGGCCGTTTGGAATGCTGATGAATACAGCTTTTACTCCCTGCTCACTTTAAAAATTTTGGGATCCATGGGTACAATTAGAAATAAATAATGTTTATAAGTAAAAATAAGACTGATTATGAGACTATGGATTACACCCTCTATGCTAGCTTGTTGTTATTGTTGTCAAGGTTGCTATGTGACTGGGTAGGTTATGGAATAAGATAATGATCCAGTTGCAAAATGCTCCCCGGGGTAGACCGTGTCTTTGCAGAACAGTTTGGTGGGACTATGGTCTTGGAAGGCCATACCTTCATAGAAGGCAGCCCTCGAGGGATGCGGCTTCCGGAATAAGACACAGCCCATGGTTGGCATTTTCATTAAGATGGCAAATCAAAAATCGAAGGCACCATCTCAACATAACAATGTCCGACACAAAAAGTAGTGTGCACCACATCCGAAAATACGGAAATTCCCAGAAATTTTGGATGCCTGATTTAACAACTAAATCGTGTTATGTAGCATTGTATGGAAAGCTAAACACATACGGCCATACTCCCGCTAGCATTACTTCTACTGTATTTTTTGCATGCATGTTTTATTTTCATGTATTTTTCTGAAGTGATTGATGTTGTTTTGCTTTTTCGGGGTGTTGTATATCTCATAATTATCGTTGTCTCCCCCCACCCCGCCCCACCCATCTCTCAGGAGTCTCGCTCACGAACACACGGCCCTCGCCAGTCCAACCACATGGTGCCGATGCGCAACAGTGGCAGCCCCAAGTCCTCCATGAAGACCAAGCAGGCTTTCCTGGTACAGGCCACCCGCCACAGCAAGCTGGTGCGGCACACGTGCCGCGACACCATCAGGCTGCGCCGTGCCGCGCGCCGGCCCTTTGTCCCAATTAACTATGGGGCCATAAAGGCAGAGTGTAAGAGCTTTTTCAATTCCTCCTAATGTCTGCCACACTGGCACACAGAGCGGCACACACCAACACACACAGCCCCCCCCCCCCCCCCCCCTTATCTGCCCTCCGTCTGTCTTTCTGTTTTTATAATTATTGTTATTATTATTTTGGTTTTTGTATTCTTCACCCCCTGTTTCCAATAAAGACTGCCTGTCCTCATAACTGAGTTCTGATCATCTTTTCATTTGTTGTTTTTATGTTTGTTTTTTTAAGTTCACTGTGATCTGAAAGTCATGCAAGACACACACACACACACACACAAACACACTTTAAATGACAAACCTAATACCGTCCCTAACATGTAGACTGTAGCAGAACTCATCTGAGCCTCATTTTTACTGAAGTTAGAGGAAATGTGTTTGACTAAGGGAAGCTTTTTGCACAGCGCCGCTGCAGAAGCATTGGCGCCCTGCTGCAGTCATGGCTGACTTAATCTCAGCTCTTTTCAGATTCGTGATTGTTGTTTTTAAGCTTCAGTGTGATTGTCATCCTGATCACTTTGATTTTTTTTTTTTATTTTTTTTTGTGCACACTGTTTTTCCCATGCTGTTCATTGTGTTTGTTTTTATAAGTATAACAAACCGAAGTGTCTAATTTGTGTTTTGATGATAGATTACATTGAAATAAGGGAGGCTCATGCAAAAAAAAAAAAAGCTATTGCCTTTGCTGCTAGCTGCACCTGCCATGATAGCTCAGGCCCCAAGGAGTCATCTGGACCTCATTTAGATCACTCGTGATCCATACCATCACTCAGCTGTTTTCCTGTGTTGGAGTTGTGCAATATTCAGATGAACCCATGCTCACGTGCTGTACGACAGAGGAGCTGTTCCGCCTCCGATGTTGCCTCTCCTAACAGTTGTTGCAATATCTCCATCTCATCTACCTCTTCTCTTTCATCGCTGTGTGAACGTCAGAGTAGACCTCCAATAAAGTCGCACCTGAAAGCATCTTCTCCGAGTCCTTGTGCTTCATGTGTCCGTGTTCTCTGTCCATCAACTCCACCACACTTGTCTGATTGGCTGAGCCCAGAGGGAACTCCTCCCTCCTCCTCCTCCTTCTCCTTCCCTTAAAGGCACGCCTCCCCAGCATGGACTCCACCTGCAGCGCCTGCTGTCATTGTTGACCTCACGTTTGGATGTGATGTTTGGACGTGTGTGCATGTAAGCATGTGCTGACATCTGTATGTGCATGTTGTCACGTGGTCATGCCACCCCTCCAAGTAAGTTACCGCATTAACACATTTTGTGTTCATTCTCATTGGCAGCAGATGTACTTTAATCTCATTTAGCCAGTTTGTTCTGATTTGACATCAAATTTCAAAGGCTTTTTTTTTGTTTTGGTGAGTTGGCAGGAGAGCCTGCAGATGTAAAACTGTACGTGTGTTTGGTTTAGATATGTTAAGGGTGTCAGAAGGGCAGGGGACTCGACTACCAAAAACCAGAGCCGCCCCGAGGAGCACTCTGACCAGTGTTCTGCAGTTTCTAGGTAAATCACGCTGCAGTAAATCACACAGTATTAAAGGGGCACTCAATCATAGTTGTTCAAGTGCAGAACAGCACCACCTAATCCTAACTTGGCTTTGCAGCATTTGTTTTGAAATGGCCAAAGTGGGCTACAAACTACTGTGGGGGGCTGTTTTGCACTTGAGCAACAATGGCACCACTTCCCTTTAAGCAGTAACCTTTGACCCTTCAGTATGTTCTGCGTGAGCTGATTTGAGGTCAGTATCCAGGAGCACCTGTCTGCCGTCTCTTCCAGAATCTCGCCCGGTGCCCCACACCTCGCGTTCTCACCGCACTCCGGGCCTGCAGACCCCTCCGCCCCGCCGCCTCCTCTCTTCTCTCCCGCACGGGCCGCACGGCATGCTGGGAAAACGCAACTACCATCACCACAGCAGGGCCGAGCCGGAGAGGCGTTCAGGTACGTGCACAGGCCCGTTTCTCGTGTAGCTGGGCTGTTATCTAACCGTTAAAAAGCCCATTATTGCCGAGCTTAATGCTGCCCTGAAGCTGAAATTTATACATGTAACAACCCCCCAAATTTTTGAAGATGCATCTTCTCTGGCCTTTAATTCAGTTAATTATGACCTGAATGCACCTTGGGCACCAACTATGTTTATTTCCAATGTTCTTGTCATCTTTTTTGCTTGAGAAAATCAAATTAGTGGGAACGCACCGGAACATGATAACCTTTTCTGCCATTTCTTATCTAAACTAGCTCCTTGGAGAGAATGACAACTAATTCTTAAGAAAACCAATCAGCAGATGGGGGTCTTTTGGATAATTTGGATGATTCAACTTCAGTCTGACAGTTTGTTTTTAATTGGTAACTTACATTATTTTTCCTGAAATTGAAAGTCATTTGTTGCACCACTTGCTAAAAGGAAATGCTTTTTGTAAGCTCTTTTCATAGGTAGCAGATACTTTTATTGCTGTTTTATGTTTTTGGCAGAGAACCCAGGTTCAACAGGTGGCCCCCTCCTGGTATGTACCTGGTCATTTTTTTTATTATTATTTTATTTTTAAATGAACCTTGCTTTATTGCTGCTTTCGGTGACAAAGGATGTCTGATTGTCTATTTGTAGCACAACGGACGCAACAGCACTAGTGGGAACACCCGGGGTGGAGTGATGATCCGAAAGAGACGCCCCAACTGGATCGATGCTCCCGATGATAGCTTCTTCCTAGTCACTCGGGAGACCAGGTAATAGCTGTGGGACCTTCTTTATTTCTCTCTCTCTCTCTCTCTCTCCTGCCCTCTCAATACTTGAGTGTGTGTATGTGTGACAGGAACATGAGTGATGCTTGAAAATGAGATCTGGATGTGAGATAGGTGAATCGTAAATGCAAAAGTCCAAGTCATTGGACTTTTCTGGCATGCTGGTTTAGGAGCCACAGAAAGACCAGCCAGTGAAGACACAGTACCTCTCTGCTCTAATCGGATATCACCGTGTCCTTCCCAGAATCCCTTATGCAAATCTGGGGAAGCTCCCATGTGATCCATGATGTCACTTTTAATGTTAATTTACTGGCTTAATGTATTTAACAGTTGTTTAGGTTCTTGTTATCATGTGCACATTATCATCATCATCATCAAAATTATAATTTTCGTTTTATTATTCTATATTGTCATTTGATTTTTAAAGGGACCACATTGTCCATGTATCATGTATTTTTAACATATTTACAATTATATTATGCACTTACATTGAACTTACTAAATAAAATCATGCACACATGCTTTTAATATATAGATGATTTACCGCCCCCTGCTGGAATAGCATGTGAGTCCATAGTTTCTCCAAAAATATTAGTCCTATCAATGTTCCATTTCGGCGGCATTCATCACTGACCCAAAATATATCAGCATACCAAACAGCAAATATCAGCTCTCCCCAGTTTGTCCGTGATCGAAGTTATACACACACATGCTCGCTCACACACATATATGTACACAGAGGCCACTTTGCTTTTCCATATATAGATGATTTACCACCCCCTGGTGGAATGGTGTGTGAGTCCAGAATGTAATTATCCACATTCATTGTTCACTGTTGTTGCGTAATATTCCTAATTTCTCCAAACATGTTAGTCCTATCAGCTTTCTGTTTTTGCGGTGTTCATTATTGACCCAAAACACATAAGCATACCAAACGGCAAGTGTCAGCACTCCCCAGTCTCTCCTTGATAGAAGCCATACACAGGCACGCACGCATACACGCACACAGAGGCCATTTGGCTATTATAATATAGATACCAAACGGTAACTGTCAGCTGGCCCCAGTTTGTCCATGATCGAAGTTATATACACACACGCTCACACACATATACGTACACAAAGGCCACTTTGCTTTCACATATAGATGATTTACCACCCCCTGGTGGAATGGCCTGTGAATCCAGAATGTAATTATCCGCATCCATTGTTCACTGTTAGCTAATATTCCTAATTTCTCCAAAAATGTTAGTCCTGCCAACTTTCTGTTTTTGCGGTGTTCATTATTGACCCAAAACACATAAACATACCAGACGGCAAGTGTCAGCACTCCCCAGTTTCTCCGTAATCAAAGCCATACACACGCACGCATATACACAGAGGCCACTTGGCTTTAAATATATAGATTAGTGGTGCCAAAGAAAATTTTTCTTTTTGTCCCTTAATTTTTAAAAAGCTTAGTGGCCCTATGCTTTTAACAAAAGCAGTGCAACAACTGTGCATGACATGTTGAAAGCCAATTCATGCAAATGAATTCTTTGTGAATCCGATAGCATATGGCTCTTCGTAGCATTGATATTTGATTGGTTTTGTCCAAAAGTGTAAATGAAGGGTCTTGTCCAAGGACACAGACAGGTACTGTCACTGAGATTCAGACCCAGCTCTTCATATTGGTCACCCAAATCCTACCCCACCGGTCTGTCTGCTCTGGACAAACTTCCACAGGGAAGCTTGAACTCACAACCCTGCGATCACTGTCATATAAGTACTTTGTACAACTGGAGTGTTCATGCTAAGTGACTACTTGTTTTCTAATCTATTTTATGTTTAATCATTTGAGCCAAACTGATATGACTAGGAGTTTGACTTTTCAAGGTCACCCAAGGTAAAAGTCATATGACCAAATGAAAAGTGCCTTTAACCAATTTGACAAGTTGAATAATAGGCAGTATAGTTTTATCATAGAATGAGTAGACGGTTGATATGTAGTATTGACATGGCTCAGTGAAATTTGTTCAGATTAACACAACTTTGCAAAGCTTATGAAACCCAACAAATAACAATGGGCAGTGAAAATTTTGTTTTCTGAACATATTTGGCTACATTTTATGGATTTTGGTCAGCTGGTCACAAAAAACACCTTAAATAATGGCCAAGTCAACTAACGGTTCATACAAAGAAGCAATGCAGTGGTAAGCTAAGTAACACCAAAAGACCTGCAAAACTGCGGAAGCCAACACAAGTGGTTGATGGCAGAGTTCTTTCCTTGGTTAAAAAAAAAAAAATCACCTTTACAACATTTTGCCAAGTCAAGAACACTCTGGAGGAGGCAGACGTATATCATCAAAGTCTACAGTCAAGAGATGCCTTCATGAAACAGCTTCCTACACCCACATAGAAATTTAAGATCTTTTGCCTCTAGTTTTTTTTATACACACACATCATGAGTTACAGCGTGTGTGTGTGTGTTCATACTTGTATTTGAGCAAGAATGATATTTTTCCATTATGTCTGTGCCTAAATGAGCTATGACACCCAGCTTTCACACTCACCCTCAGACCGCCGGGCTAAAATTAGAGCCGCTAACTGGTGCATATGAGGCCAGCGAGGATCCAGACACTGCTGGGTGCTGAGTGGAAATATCATTAGCTCTTTAGCCATAGCAGGATTTATATGGATGCAGCCACTTACCACCAGGATCAACACGGGTGCGTGTTTACGTGTGCGTTTATGAAAATAAGGAATGGTGTTTTTCTGCCTGTGGAGACAATTAATGCGTTTGCTGAAAATAAACGATGGTCATAGATCACTTCTGAGGGGTGCTAATGAGGGACCATAAGACATTTCATTGGTTCTCTCTGCATGTCATGATACAGGGAGATAGAAATCACTCACACTTCTTCATTCGTTTAATTTTTACCCGAGGTGAAAACACGGCCGTCGGGTATTGCGAAGGCTTTGCATCTGTCCATCCATCAGATGCTGCTCGGCGTAAGTCCAGTCCTGTTACTGCCAGGGTCTTCAAATTAACAGGGAACATTCTTGGGACACAGACCTTGGACAAGTACAAAGATGGTTAACCTTGACCTATTTTAAGAGGTCAAAAGGTCACAATTTGTTTCCTATTTTTATGCTCATATGGCCGAAGGTATTTTAGCATTGCGTTATATTCTGCCTTTTATCTGGCTAAAGAGAAAGCAGCTCATCCTACACTCCCCTGTCCTTGACCAAATCAGCTAACTCTTCCTGGAGAATTCCAAGATGTTCCCAAGCCAGCTGTAAGATGTAATTCCTTCAGTGTGTCCTGGATCTTCTCTTTAGGTCCCACACTTTGGGAATTACTGCATTAAATGTTGGTTAATTTTGATACACCAGATAATTCAAAAAGCAGCTTTATTTTGTTTATGTAATATGTCATAGGTTTGTCTCCTATCTGATGAACACTGCCACCTGTTGGACATGTCTGGGCTTGTTGCAGGGGGAAAAATTAGTTTCTTTAATTTACAAATGGATTAATAATTTGCCAGTACACTTGAGACCAAAATAGTTTTCTCAACAAGAGGTTTTAGCACACAGCAGTTTTAACGCTAGTAGTAACACTTCCAGTGCTAAGCAAGAAATTAGCTACATTCAACATAGCATCTTTAGCATCGCTAATAAACCAAGTTAGTAACAGATCAAGAAAATAAGTTGTACACTTGGCACCCATCATCACTTTGAACTGGTGATCAAGTGGCGCAGTCGGTTAGCATGCAGTGTTTATATGACAGTAATCACCAAAGCACTGCTGAGGAAGTTCCACACTCACCTCCAGCAAACCTTTGTTCAGAGTAAGGAGGTCAGTGAGCTAGAAGTTGGGCACAATACATAGATCTGGGTTTAAAACCAAATCATGCTCCGAGGAGCGATTGAGAAGTTTAGAGCTTGACCCAGGAGAAGTAGGGCATGGTTCTTCAGCTTTTGCATTCTGAGAAACCAACGTTTCTGCACATTGCACCAAGTGAGTCAAAACTTTAAACATTCTCAAGAAATGTTGGTTTCTCAGAATGCAAAAGCTGAAGAACCATGCCCTACTTTTTCTTGGCTGGGCTCAAAACTTCTCAATCACCCCTCATGCCAGTCTATGACCTTGGACAAGATGCTTCATCTGCCTCATCCCAGTCCACCCAGCTATAAATGGATATCTCCAAAGGATTGATTGAACATAGACTCTTGCCCAATTCATGCTACAGAATCCTGGGATGAGCACTAGTACCACTGTGCCTTAGGCATATATATTACTTTTTTCACATTTTTATAATCTTAGATTTTGCAGAGAAGTAATGTCAAATTCAGACAAAAATCCATTTTGAGTCAGTCCCTATATGATATGGTACAGTATGTCCTAATATAGCCGGGGAAGGCTGTGGTATTTTGGTGTCCTCTAATTTATTAGTCAAGAAATCCATAAAATCATTCGCTTACAAAATTTTACTAGTTTACACATTTTATTTTATTTCCAATAATGTAATTATATCCTGATTTTCTGCTTTAATAACTGTGACTTTATGCATGTATATTTGCAAATATCTATATATTAAAAGCCAACTGGCCTCTTTGTACGTGTATGCGTGTGTGCATATGTATGTCTTAAATCACGGAAAAACTGGGGAGAGCTGACATTGATGTTTGGTATGCTTATGTATTTTGGATCGAGGATGAATGCTGCGAAAACAGAAAGTTGACAAGACTAATATTTTTGGAGAAATTATGGATATTAGCTAACCACGGTGAACAACGGACGTTGATCACTAGTCAACGTGATTTTTCTTGCATGGAATTTTTCAGTGGATTTCGGGTAATTTGGGGGCGCTGAATCTGAATCTGGTGTTAGTTTTTGCCAGTCGCATCGTGTTTTTGAGATATGAAAACATTTCTCATATCAAGCATTGAAGCAAAAGCTGCAGTCTCGCACACACTAATAATTTTGGAGACGTTACGAATATTAACTAACAACAGTGAACAATAGACGTTGGTAAATAGATTCTGGACTCATACGCCACTCCAAATCATTATAGACGCTTTGCATAATTTATTACCACCCTTGAAAAATGTCAGCTACCTATTTTATAAACACTATCCAATCTAGAGCCCGTGGATCCCCACGAGCAATGCGCTGGTTACATTTTTTTAAAAGAAAATTTAAATTCTCACTACATCAGACATCAGCCACTGTCCCTGCCATCAAAAATCTCAAAATGAAATTTCAAGGAAATGAACATTGAGATAGTGGAGCAAGCACTCGTCACAGGTTTGTGTGTGCAGAACAGAATTTGTGCGTCCTCTCATGAGGATGCTTTTTGACTTGTGAATGCTGTTCTGTGTGCTCACAGAGCAGAACTACTCCCACACAAAGATGGTTTTCTTCTTGAGGATACTGGTCAGCGCACGTGTGTTTTGACACGAAATAAACTCCATGGATCTGATGTTAATAAATCCAAAGATAATGTCTTTGATGAGTTTATAAGGACAATAAGTGGCACTATCAGTTGGAGCTATGAACTAACAGGATTCAGATGACCTTGGAGCCCTACGCTCCCAAGACAAAATAGCATTAGCATTTATTTCAGATACAAAGTCAACAACGTTAACATCTAAACATTCAGAAGTCTGAAGCCTTGAGCAAATTGTTCAGACATCCACATTCATTAGTCTGGTCCCTCCACAGTCAGAGTGAAGGGGTAATGATGAGTGAGTGTAAAATTGATGATAGCATGTGTGAGCCTGCTGCGGTGGATCACTTCTCTGCTTAAACGCATAAATCTCCTTTCACACCCAGAAAACGATTTAAAATTTAAGTGGATAAAATGTTTTATCACTTGATTCAATGTCCATAAATAAAACCACACCTCCCAGTATCCTTCGGTCTGTTTAAAAGCAAAATAAAATGAAACAGCACAGATGACAAAAAGTGTCAGTCACGCATCACTATTTTGAGGTTAAATTGGCGTCTTTGCTCAGGATCATGACAATGGATCCTACAGATCTGCTTACTGGTTTCGGTAGAAACATTAACATCAGATGATTTTCTTAGTTTTGAACCAAGAATCTTATGTTTTGGAAACAAGTGCACAGAACAGTTAGCCACCACTCTGCCCAACTTTATTGCATCAGGAAAATAAAAAAACCTCTGCCTGAGACTGAACTGGACCCGGATATCAATTTGAATCTGTATAGTATTCATAATGCAGGTAAATGATAAGAATCTTATGTATATCTTACAGTGTGAAGCAGGCAGGTCAGTGGCTTAGGAACTGGTTTGATTCCTTGTCATGCTACTTGTCTGTGTGGCTGGAGTCCTCAACATTGGGACACCTGCTTGCTGGGTCATGCAAAAAGAAATGTTCCACATGGCCAAAATCACACCAGTGATGCTGTCTCACAATATAAGTAATACTCCTCATCTTTGTCTTCCGAGGTAACCAATTGTTTGACGTATAGTCACTCAAGAGGTACCCAAGGAACCTCTGAAAAGACGGAGTACCAAAGACATCCAGTCACTGCCTTTGGTCACTGGTTAATGGTTAATGTTTAAGGCTCGTAATTAAACAAGAACTCTAAAGAGTTGGCCCTTCCTTCTCCTGCAAATACATCATCAGTATTACCAAACACCTCTGTCCAGGGACCTCTCAACTCAATAAGCTCTTCCCAGCTGTCTCTCAATGCAAGGGTAGGAGGTCTCTTAGGGGCATTCTTGGGTACTACTGGAATTTTGTGCCAAATAAATGGTTAGTTGGAGTGACTGATATGAGGAATGCCACTTGCATCAGCGATGACATATTTGTCATGTGACACCTTTCTCTGGGCCTGATTCAGCACACAGGTGCCTCCGTGTTGAGGACCCCAGCAGGGGGAGAAGGCCAAGAGGACGTCCCATTCCACCTGGCTGTGGCAAACAAATGGCTACCGGTTGTGTGCTTAGGTGGTTATCTTCTATGATACAAGATGGTTGGGTAGTGTGGTGGATGCCGCCACACACTACCAGTGCATGCTCCCAGACCTGATCTGAATGAGATAATGTGATGTTAAGATGTTGAAATTAGGTGCAACAATTGGATGCAGTAGTTGCCAAAGTAATACCAAGAGAAATGGGTAGTCCACAAACAGAGGGATGTAGATGTGTATTATATAACAGACATAAGCAACATTGAACCATCCTCTGCTTCTTTTTATGCTTTGCTCCATCCTTAACTCCAGTTGACAATAATGTCTTTTTGTGCAACATTTAATCTCTAGGTCCATTCTTTGTGCACTAATCAATTTTGTGTGCACACGTAGAGGCAAATGCACAGTCTTTATTAGCAGTAGGACTGTAAAAGGAAAGGAGAACATGTGATCAAGGTTTTGCTGGGTATTATATCTGTAAGCGTTTGTTGTACCCACCTAAAGGAAACTGTGACTGATCACTTCAATCTACATTGCGGTTGTGTATCTTGCATTTGTCTCCAAATGAATTCCATTAGTGCTTTTTGTCTGGCACTCTTGAGGGTGACACATGGTTTTTGGATTTAGTGCTACTGGTTTTTATGGGCTGTTAAGCTTCTACCTGTGATGGCACGACGACTACCGCAGTCAGGCAATCTCTCCGTGAGCCCCTTTACAACCCATAAAAAACCCCCCACAGAAATAGTCATAAATGTTGAATTCAACGTTAAAATGCCCTCCAATGAGACATATGGTTGTGCACTTCTGTATTTACAGTGGTGTACTTTTTTTAGAAACTACCAGGTTTCCAGGGTTTGGTGAATCGGCCCATTTCTAACAGTGACATGTAACTGTGTTAAATGTTTGCCACTGTACTTGTCAGGTTTTACAACCCCTGGCAAAAATTATGGAATCACCGGCCTCGGAGGATGTTCATTCAGTTGTTTAATTTTGTAGAAAAAAAAGCAGATCACAGACATGACACAAAACTAAAGTCATTTCAAATGGCAACTTTCTGGCTTTAAGAAACACTATAAGAAATCAAGAAAAAAAAGATTGTGGCAGTCAGTAACGGTTACTTTTTTAGACCAAGCAGAGGAAAAAAATATGGAATCACTCAATTCTGAGGAAAAAATTATGGAATCACCCTGTAAATTTTCATCCCCCAAACTAACACCTGCATCAAATCAGATCTGCTCGTTGACATTGACCCTATGCCATGACATTGACCCTATGTGTCTTTTTGCAAGGAATGTTTTCACAGTTTTTGCTCTATGGCAAGATGCATTATCATCTTGAAAAATGATTTCATCATCCCCAAACATCCTTTCAATTGTCCAAAATATCAACGTAAACTTGTGCATTTATTGATGATGTAATGACAGCCATCTCCCCAGTGCCTTTACCTGACATGCAGCCCCATATCATCAATGACTGTGGAAATTTACATGTTCTGTTCAGGCAGTCATCTTTATAAATTTCATTGGAACGGCACCAAACAAAAGTTCCAGCATCATCACCTTGCCCAATGCAGATTCGAGATTCATCACTGAATATGACTTTCATCCAGTCATCCACAGTCCACGATTGCTTTTCCTTAGCCCATTGTAACCTTGTTTTTTCTGTTTAGTTGTTAATGATGGCTTTCGTTTAGCTTTTCTGTATGTAAATCCCATTGCCTTTAGGCGGTTTCTTACAGATCGGTCACAGACGTTGACTCCAGTTTCCTCCCATTCGTTCCTCATTTGCTTTGTTGTGCATTTTCGATTTTTGAGACATATTGCTTTAAGTTTTCTGTCTTGACGCTTTGATGTCTTCCTTGGTCTACCAGTATGTTTGCCTTTAACAACCTTCCCATGTTGTTTGTATTTGGTCCAGAGTTTAGACACAGCTGACTGTGAACAACCAACATCTTTTGCAACATTGCGTGATGATTTACCCTCTTTTAAGAGTTTGATAATCCTCTCCTTTGTTTCAACTGACATCTCTCATGTTGGAGCCATGATTCATGTCAGTCCACTTGGTGCAACAGCTCTCCAAGGTGTGATCACTCCTTTTTAGATGCAGACTAACGAGCAGATCTGATTTGATGCAGGTATTAGTTTTGGGGATGAAAATTTACAGGGTGATTCCATAATTTATTCCTCAGAATTGAGTGAGTCCATATTTTTTTCTCTCTGCATGGTCTAAAAAATAACCATTACTGACTGCCACAATTATTTTTCCTGATTTCTTATAGTGTTTCTTAAAGCCAGAAAGTTGCCATTTGAAATGACTTTAGTTTTGTGTCATGTCTGTCATCTGCTTTTTTTCTACAAAATTAAACAACTGAATGAACATCCTCCAAGGCTGGTGATTCCATAATTTTGGCCAGGGGTTGTATAAGTGGAAATGTACACACAGAGATTCATGGCAGTTACTTCCTTACTAACCTTCGGTATTTCAGTTTCAACATTTATATAGCGCCAAATCACAAAAAAGTTCCCTCAAGGCACTTCACACAGTTAAGGTCTAACCTTACCAACCCCCAGAGCAAGCACAGGTGACAGTGGTAAGGAAAAACTCCCTCTGAGGAAGAAACCTCAAGCAGACCAGACTCAAAGGGGTGACCCTCTGCTTGGGCCATGCTACCGACAGAAATTACAAAACAATTAAAAAAACAATATAGAAGAAATGTTGCCGGTGCACAGGACAGGAGGGTTTCCAAAGCAGATGCCACACCCATCTCTGGATGGAGCCGCACCTCAGAGAAAAGAAAAAGCAGAATCAGGCATCGGAAAGACAACATAAATACAGTATAATTCGTCGGCATTAAGTAACAAGAAAAACAAAAGAAATACTAAGGTGATCGCCAGCCACTAGCCTTAAGGTTCACAAAAAGACCCAGAATTTAGATAAAGTTGAGGCCGCGGCACGCCCCCTTTCCTAATAAAATGAATTAAAGTAAAAAGCATCGTAACATAATATGCCAGTATGCTAGCCATACGAAAGGAAAAATATGTTCGTCTAAGTCTGGACTTGAGAGTCTCTACTGAATCTGACTGTTTTATTGACGCAGGGAGATCATTCTACAGAACAGGGACATGATAAGAGAAAGCTCTGTGGACGCAGTAGACTGCAGGAACATTTTTAAACTGTTTTTTCTTTCTCACCATCCATTTCTCATGTTTGTGTGAAAATCAGTTGTGGATTAAAAGGTGACCCATTATGCCAACTGAGTCCCGATGGTAATTTAGGGTTTTAGCACTACCTATTGTAGTTCATAGCTTTTTCTTGTACAGTTTCTAAATAGCATCTTAAAACTAGATTTCATTGGTGTTTCTCTTGACTTGTATCCACTTTGTAGTCACTGCAACCACTCCAGAAATGAGAAATAATCAGTAGCACCAAGCCTGGTTATGAAAACAGGTTAATTAGTAAAACACACTTTCAGAAAATGTGAAACAAAAATGTATGGCTCTCTAAAATGGACATGGTACTTGTCCATGTCCTTGAACAAGGCACATTGTGTCAATTCACCCAGCTGTGTGTCACTTGTGTCGACTGCCATTCCATCCAGGGTAGTCAGACTTTCATCCGCTTCATGCTATAGAATCTAGGGATAAGCACCAGCACCAGTGGGCTCAAGGGCCTTATACTGGATTTCAGGCTAAAACAGAATAGTTTATAATCCCAACATTTCTGATGGTCAAAAACAGGTAAGTATCTTTTGGATCATCCTACCAACACGCCAACAAACATTACCCTTTTGTCATACAGTAGTGTTCAGAATAATAGTGCTATGTGACTAAAAAGATTAATCCAGGTTTTGACTATATTTCTTATTGTTACATGGGAAACAAGGTACCAGTAGATTCTCACAAATCCAACAAGACCAAGCATTCATGATATGCACACGCTTAAGGCTATGAAATTGGGCTATTATTAAAAAAAAAAAAAGTAGAAAAGGGGGTGTTCACAATAATAGTAGTGTGGCATTCAGTCAGTGAGTTCGTCAGTTTTGTGGAACAAACAGGTGTGAATCAGGTGTCCCCTATTTAAGGATGAAGCCAGCACCTGTTGAACATGCTTTTCTCTTTGAAAGCCTGAGGAAAATGGGACATTCAAGACATTGTTCAGAAGAACAGCGTAGTTTGATTAAAAAGTTGATTGCAGAGGGGAAAACTTATACGCAGGTGCAAAAAATTATAGGCTGTTCATCTACAATGATCGCCAATGCTTTAAAATGGACAAAAAAAAAAACAGACGCGTGGAAGAAAACGGAAAACAACCATCAAAATGGATAGAAGAATAACCAGAATGGCAAAGGCGCACCCATTGATCAGCTCCAGGATGATCAAAGACAGTCTGGAGTTACCTGTAAGTGCTGTAACAGTTAGAAGACGCCTGTGTGAAGCTAATTTATTTGCAAGAATCCCCCGCAAAGTCCCTCTGTTAAATAAAAGACGTGCAGAAGAGGTTACAATTTGCCAAAGAACACATCAACCGGCCTAAATAGAAATGGAGGAATATTTTGTCGACTAATGAGCGTAAAATTGTTCTTTTTGGGTCCAAGGGCCACAGACAGTTTGTGAGACGACCCCCAAACTCTGAATTCAAGCCACAGTTCACAGTGAAGACAGTGAAGCATGGTGGTGCAAGCATCATGATATGGGCATGTTTCTCTTACTATGGTGTTGGGCCTATATATCGCATACCAGGTATCATGGATCAGTTTGGATATGTAAAAATACTTGAAGAGGTCATGTTGCCTTATGCTGAAGAGGACATGCCCTTGAAATGGGTGTTTCAAGAAGACAGTGACCCAAAGCACACTAGTAAACTAGCAAAATCTTGGTTCCAAACCAACAAAATTAATGCCTCGCAGATGTGAAGAAATCATGAAAAACTGTGGTTATACAACTAATTACTAGTTTAGTGATTCACAGGATTGCTAAAAAAGCAGTTTGAACATAATAGTTTTAAGTTTGTAGCGTCAACAGCAGATGCTACTATTATTGTGAACACCCCCGTTCTACTTTTTTTTTTTTTTTTTTTTAACTAATAGCCCAATTTCATAGCCTTAAAGACTGTGCATATCATGAATGCTTGGTCTTGTTGGATTTGTGAGAATCTACTGAATCTACTGGTACCTTGTTTCCCATGTAACAATAACAAATATACTCAAAACCTGGATTAATCTTTTTAGTGACATAGCACTACTATTATTCTGAACACTAATGTGGTCCCACCATCAGTCTGGCTTGGTCAAAACAATGCTAAATGTGTCTAAATGTGATGTATTGGTTAGAGGTTTCATGAAGTGTGTCATACTGGAGTTTTCTTATAACTGACCTGTGCTACTGAGTCTTTAATCGCGCTCATGTATTATTCTGTCGCCACCTCTCCAGGAGGGCCAGACGACTGCTGTCACGGTCACAGCTCAGACGCGCCTGCCGGCAGCCCTGTGAGCAAATCACTCTGCGCCGGATCTCCCAGGCCCCTCCACAGGGGCTTGTCCTGGCTCCTCCACATCCACACCCGAGCCTGAGGATGCGGGGCCCTATTGTCATTCACGACTGAGGGACCACAGCTACTGACAGACACACTGACAAGCAAATTGTCACACAGAACCCCACCACCCATTCTTTCATTAAACCCTCAGACCCTCCTTTGCTCTTACTGCTTGAAGACGTACCGTTTTGATCCTTGCTGCCATCTACCCAGCTGTCTAACTCTGGCAAAAGGATGTGATGAGCCGTGATGCAACACAAATGCACACTTGAGGGCAGGTTGTACCTGTTTGTTCACTCTTGAATCCCTGAGAGTGTTCCTGTGTGTATATACATGTGCACATGTGACTGAATGACAGAGAGGCTGTATGTTTGATTAAGCTAGCAACATGAGCGAAAGGCAGTGTTGATGTGGGCTTCTCTTTAATTTTTTTCTTTCTTTCTTTCTTTCTTTTTTTTTTTTTGAATGGACATGAGGACAGAATTTTGTGTGACATTTGTGTTGATGGTGAATTGTGGAGTTTTACCCATTTGTATAAAGTTATTTTGGGTTGGGGCATTAGGCTGGATTGCAATGGGAGGGGGTGTAATGTGTAAAGCGGGCTACATACTTCATACGATGGACATTTTGGATTATCAAAGTCAATGTTTCGATATTAAAAACGAAGAGAAGAGCACCCGCTAAATTTCTTAACATTCCGACTCCTAAAACTGTGCCAGTCTTGTGTGTCGTCGGCCAGATTTATGTCTCCAGGCCAGTCATATTTGGTCATGATAATGAGAAACGTGCTAAGTGTGTACCCATTATCATCATGAAATCTAACCCTGGTCATGAAGACAGACTCTTTAATCCTACCACTGAGTGCAGGGCACTCAAAAGATACCTAGTCATTGATGTATTTCCAACCTGGTGCTTGTACAAACTCACTCAGATTAAATATGTATTCACCTTAATGGTGTTTTTGACGTGACATACAAACTCAAAATTTCCAGTTTTATAGCATGAAAAAAAATCTAATCATCATCAGGAGTTTGAATACTGACTGAGAAACTCTGGTGTTAGTTCTGAACCCAAGTAGGCTCCGATTTCAATTTCAACATGGTTGTTTTGTGGCATGAACATTAATAAAGTAACATTTATTTTCTTTTAAACTGTTTTAACCTCCTTTCTGTAAAACAGTTCCCACAAAGACAGTGATGGGTTAAAACATTAAACTGACAATGGTTCAATCCATTTTGAGTGTGCAAATATAAACTAATTTTGCTATTCATATGGGTAATGGTAGCTAACCTGGTTAAAGGGCTATCACATTTTCACAGTTTGGGATATGAGAAGGGTCATGATTTGTAGCCATTTACATTGTACAATACACACTTTTTTGTACAATATTGCACAATTGCACCCTCTTGTAACCATTGTGATAAATTAGCAACTAGTAGTAAGCCAAGAGTAATTAATTGATTACGAGTCTACCATGATGTCAGCAGGAGTGGAAGAGTTGTCTTGAAATGGTCAGGAGTTGCGTAAGGCCAAGACGCCTGTAAATAACCCAATGAGCAGGAATTACCAAAATGGTTTGAGAATTTTTAGCTTTTAACAGCAATCATCGTGGCTTTCATTACAACAATGGTTTTAGCTAATAATGCCGTTTCTGCAACAGTAGTTTTGGTTAGCAGCTACAAAAATTTTTAGATTGTTTTTTTTTTTTTTAAATGAGTCATTTCATGGGTTATTCAATGTTAAATCAACAGATGACTCAATTTATTTTCAAAAATTGATATAAAGGAAGGCATTAATGACATGAAGATTCTGTAAGTTTGTGTGTAATATTTTATATGTCAACAAAAATTCTTTGAAAAAGTAAATAGTTTTATGCAGCTTGCCTAGATGTATTATTTTACATAATGGACATAATGTCGCTATACAAATGAATTTGACACGGAAAAAAAAAATCATAAAATCTTTAAAACATCTGGGGCCATCAGACTGGCTGGCGCATCCACGTCATTTGAAGGTATGGTAACTTCAGTATTTCCCCTTTTAAAGTACTTGCATATAATATATACCCATCTGCTGTATAGCAAAATGTTCAGAACAGTCTCAGCTTTCTGAATGCGAGACATATTTGTCTAGAACACTGAAAATACACCATTTGGCCCAAAAGATGAAAATATGAAAGTGATTTTAGAAATTGTTCAAATTTTAAGATAAAATACACCTTTATTCATGTGGATGAAATGTGTTTGTGTTCGAAATGGGTTTACTAGTCTTTGGGTCAAACAAGTAGTGTAATATATGAATAATACTTTAGAGCAATGTATAAATGTCAAAACTGAAATTGTGTTGTGCATTGCAGCAGCACTGCCTGCTGGGAGCTGTGCAGCAGAGAGCCGGTACATTACAAAAGAAGGCATTTATGAAATAAAATCACCAGTGTCAGATGTATGTCTTCTGTTTTCAAATAATAATAAAAAGAAAAATAATTTTTCTGTGTGGAAGACTACATAAAAATTTAAGCGTTTTCAGGTTGGTGGGAATGTTCTGATTTTTGGAGCATTTGTTCTGTTTCATTGAGAATCATCGTCTGACAAGTGCTGCATCCAGCTGTCAGCACAGACACACTGACATTGCAGGACCATGTGACCTTCTCCAGCTTCAAGGATTGGCTGTGATCGTCTCTGTGGAAGATAAAAACTATGGTTAAGAAGTTGTTTGTTACACAAACAAAAGGCAAATAAAAAGATGAAAACGGTGATGAAAATTTAAATTACAAGCATATTATAAAAAACAAGTGCATGTTATGGAGCTGGCCTGAAGTGTTCTCAATTTTGATTTAAAAGGGCTCAGTGAAATTGCGCTAATAAAATGTAAACTGTTGTCTATGGCTGCAAATAATGATTATTTTTATGATCGGTTATTTTTTTTGCTTTGCTACTGTTGAGCCTGTAAAATGTTCAAAAAAGGTGAAAATTGTCAATCAGTGTTATCCAAAACTCAAGATGATGCCTTCAAATGTCTTGTTTTGCTCATAGCCAAAATATATTCAATTTACTGCCAGATGGGAGTAAACCAGCTAGTGAAATGCTGTATGTATATATATATATATATATATATAATCACATTTAAGAAGCTGAAATCAAAGAATTTGGACTTTAAAAGACTCAAAGCAATGAATTCACCAAAATAGTTGATTAATTTAATACCGTAGTCAATTAATCATTGCTTAATTGTTACAGTTCTACCCACTGGCCCAATTAAACTCAAAATTCCAGTGCATGTCATTAATGCCTTCTATGCCCATCTGCTGATTTGGCATGAAGTGACCCTGATGAGTTTGAAGACAAAGCAAACAAAATATCAGCTTCCAGCAAAGCAGCCATGTTCAATCTACTGGAGATGCGTGACTTTTGCAAATGAAGAAATTACCAGTTCTGAATCCTAGTTCCTTTGTAAGCCAAATGCAGTGTGGATTCTAACATTGGAGAGAGGCATGTGACACACACACACACATGGTCATCCTTTTTATAAAACATTGCATTGTATCAAATGACTTGCACACTCCTGCTGGATTCTAAATCAACAAGCAGCAGCAATTGGTTCAGAACCTTGAGACATTAGTCTTCATATGAATCACCAGTAAACCCTCTAAAGGCATGGAAATGAAGATGCCCTACATCAACCAACAGAGCAATGCCTCCGTCATCACCCAGTGTATAAACCTGTATCACACCAAACTAAATTCTACTCACCTTATTTCTATGGCTGACATACCTACTTATCACTGCTGTGGGCAATCAAGCACTTGCTTTCCAGCAGAAAAGGGCATGGATCTGTCATGTTTCTCTCAAGCCTGTGACACAACAGCTAAATTTTGAGGCAAAAAAAAAGCCATTTTGCCAGCAGCTGGTAAGGTTTATTTTTGTCATTACAGCACTGACTATATGAATTCTGTCTTGTGAGACTGGGCTGGTCTTACGACTGCGTGACAATATTGCCGTCAGGCATTGCCTCTAAAAGTTGCCAGTTGCTCCTTTTATCATTAGTTTGAATTTGAAAGCGGCGTCGCTGCCGCGTCTGTGAGCTGAAAGCCTTTGATAGCTGATGGATCATGTTTCTTCTCTTTCAGAATGTTTATGTTAGTGTTCACTGTTTGTCATGTGTTGAATAATGAATATGCTGAAAATAATAATAAAAAATGACCAATGATCTCAGTGAGTTACTTGGTTACATTTTACACGTTTCTCCCCCTCCAGTTGCCGTCTCCCTGTTTTATGTTGCTCTTGAGGGGAGGTATGATGGATCGGTTTGGGTGAATGTTTTGTACAATACTCCCACAAGTAAGGCATTTTGAGACTTTCCTGACAAATGAGGAGGGATCTCAGAGCATTAAATCAGGTTCCTGGAGCTCAGAGCCTGCTAACTGTGTGTGAGGAATCACAAGATCTGTTGTCTTCATCTGAAAGATTTTTTTGTGTATCTTCATGTGACTCTTCCTCCCACTGCTGTCTGGTTTTGTCTGTCTGTTCCGCTGGAAATTGGTGAAACAGCATGAATGTCAATATGTAGATCCGACCTGACGTGTAACATCTATATGTTGATTTGACACAAGTTTTACAATGGGTGCCCATCCTGACACAGCTCCAGATATACATGGAGAATGGGACACAGGTGGTATTAATTAGACAAATTTAACTCCATACAGAAGTTAGCTTTGAGTTAGCATGCAAGCTAACGTCTAAAAATGTCTTGTAAATGACTCCAGAGGTGTTAACAGGTTACAAAAAAAGTGTTTTCAGTTTTAGAAGTGCTTAAAACTGTTAGCAAGTAGCGACAGCAGGAAGTGACATCACCACGCTAACCTTGGGAAAGCTCTTGTAAATAAATTCAGAGGTGTTATTAGGTTCCAAAAACAGCATTTTCAGTTTTAGAAGTGTTTATTTCTCGCTAGCTTTTACATAATATATGAGAAACGTATATAAACACACAAAACAAAGCGATTTTGAAGAGACCAGCCACTGACATCACTGAGCAGCTCTACTCTGATTGGCTATCACTCAAAAACTAAATAGATCGAAACAGAATGCGATTTTTTTTTTTTCTTAAAATATATCAAGGTTAGCCATCTTTGAACTTGTCCAAGGTCTGTTTCCCAAGAATGTTTCCTGTGAATTTCAAGAGTCTGGCAGTAATAGGACTGGACGAGCACAGACGGACGGACGGACAGATGAAAAGCCTTTGCGATACCTGATGGCGATATTTGATGGCCTCGGGTAATGAAATAATAGTAACAAAACATTACAAAACCTAACACCACTCAACCACATCCCACTTTTTGTGACTCCATAAGGGAAAAATCTTAGGAAAGTGACAAAAAACAAACACCTCACAATGATAGTTTTTTTTGTTGTTGTTTATATATATATATATATATATATATATATAAATTCTTCCCTGAGGACCACCAGATAACAAAATTTTGCAAAACAAAATGCTGCTACCACCTTTGGAGATATGCTCCCTTGATGTAAGGACTTTAAAATAAGTAATAATGTGGTCTGACGCTGAACTGTGAGAAACTGAGGCTCACAATGTAGTGTGTAAATAAAAGTTTTGCTCCAAGGATTAGCACTGACTTGCATGTTTGTCTGCGAGCTGGATGAGACTGTGGAAGATGTCTCTCCTTCTGTAGAAGCAAACTACTTTGGCCTCCACGTTGCCACTGGCCATCTGAAAAACAAGACACAGACCTGGTTTAAAGAAAAGAGCCGGGAACACTGTGTGGCACAAACTGGCTGTTTTCCGATCTTCTTGCATCTCGTTTTTCTGTGTTCTCATCAAGCTTTGTTACACTGACAGGCTGACCAGAGCCACAGCATTCTGTGTGATCAGATGACTGAGTGAGTGTCCATCTGGATAATTACACGGACAGGCTTAAAAACTCGGACTGAAACGTGGTGTGACTGATGGAGAGGGAACAGACTGTGGAGGAACAATGCTTCCATCTTCTGTCATTTTATCCTTTTTGTAGTACTACGCATTAGAAGATGTGGGCAAAATAACAGAAATTTCTCATTATTTCTAACTATAACTGAAAGTCTCCAACTCTTTACATCTTGGTAGTAAGTGTACTATCTCAGTGGTATGCTACTGTAGTTGCAGGCACATATTTGTGACAAAAAACCCCGCAAATTTCTCAGTTGGTACCTCACCGAATTAGTGCTTACAACATGTTAGCATGTATCATACGAATGTGGGCCGAATGTCACATGGACTGGTGGCGAAAATAGGGCCAAATCGCGAGTAGTCTGACTCCGCACACATAGTGTCGGGTGGCTGGAGGCTGCTGGACTCACTCAACTGCTTCCACAAGTGCTGTTCCTCTCTGATCATATAAAAAGAAAAATGTATCGTCAACCCCCTCAAGTAGTTCTCTCACATTTCTCGCACATTATGAGTCGCGAAGACTGCTGCCCGATAAACCAGTCACCATTTGTTTAATTATACATCTGTGTAGTTAATAAATTTATCTTTACAATTGTGTGAAAAATTTGCTAAGTCATTTTTTATTCTTTTTATTTTTGGTTATTTTTACTAGAAACAAATATGTCGTCTGCGACGCATCACCCCTGTGCATGCGCGAAACATTGTTGCCCCGTTATGACAAAATCAGTCCCCAATCACTCATAATGTTGCCCGAAATGGTGCAGAATCAGTCAATAATGTGGCAATTGTTAACTTTGGATGATTTATTGTGAAAAGTATTGCAATTATTACATGAGAATCAGCCAATCAGAATAAAGTATTTCAGTCAGATGTATAATAATCTTAAATGTTCTAATACATTAATAAAGTTATTTTATTATACGCTACAACGCTACGCGCGCTCTGATTGGCTGATTTCCGGTCTGATGTTTTCCCATACCAGACCGTTACCATGACAATCAGTCCGGATCAAGTGTCAGATTTATGACTTTGTTTACAATTTTCACCGTGCGAAATAAAACAAAACAAAAAGCGAACAAAGAAATGGAGGAATTAACAGCCAACGAGTTCGAAGTGGACTTGCAAAATGAAATGTAACAAGATGAAAACACAGCAGGGGGTTCTGTGACACCTGCTTTTCCAGCAGGGGGGGATTCTGCACCCTCAGCACTTCCACTGAGGCACAATCATGTATATATTCTGAGACCAATACTGTTCAGCTTTGCACCAATATAAACTTACACAATATACTAAAACTGAACAACTCAAACACCAGACATGAAGGAAACAGCATAGGTTCACATTACAACTCATAATGAAAAAGAGACAACAGCAGTTTGACAGTAAAATCTGTTTGACTGTAAGTACAAATTTTTATATTGAGTCAAACTGTACAAATTAAAACCGCAGCTATTGTGGTGTAGTAAGTTAGTAGTATGTAGTACTTGTGTAACAGAGTTTTAGCTCACTTCGAGAACATTACTGAAAGACGTTTTGGTGGCGATGTGCTGGTGGATAACCCAAGTGTGGATAGAAAAGATTCATTATTTGTTTTATATGAGACCTAAATAGATCTTTGCCATTTCATAGTTTAATTAAAATTAGGTGAAAAAGTACTTAGATCGGCTTTCGTCCATCCAGAGGAAAAAAAAAAAAATCATGATAGGAACTTGTCCAGCTCTTCTTCTGACAGTGCTTATATGGTAGCTAGAGATGTCCCCCGGAAGACTGCATAGTAAGTTTCTGACTGGCTTACGCTGAACTGGATTTCGCATCCTTGTGTCATGGACACATTTTTACAAAACGGTAGTGGAGTCATTCAGTGGAGCGAAACAAATAGAACTAAAATGCACAGTAAATCTAACCAAATTGCATGAAAAATGTCAGAAAACATACAATGAACTACTTGTCTATACAATGGGACAAATTATCAATGGCACGTGACAATCCATCAATCAAATGACAAGCGTCTATTTCAGATTCATCTAAAGGACAATAAACTATAAAGTGGTGTGTTGTCTATGTTTGTCAGTTTCAGTGTCTTTCCTTTTGATAAATGCTTATCATTCTGCCTGCTTGCCCCCCCCCCCCAAAAAAAATCATGCTGTATCATATTGATAGTTAATAGGTTTGTAATGCCATGGGACTGGGTTGGATACTCAGTCTAATGTTGAACATGTAATTCTCTTATTTCCAAATCTTTGTGTACGAGGGAAGGACCAAGACAATACTGGTCTGAAAACAGCTAAAATACTTTTTTCCTTTATATACATACTCCATATGCGTGAAAGACTCAGAGAAAAAGTTTTGTAATACGTTCTCAAACTCATTAAAAAGAAAGTGTCATAATTATTGCAAAGTGACATTATTACAGTATATCTTGCAGGAAAATTAACTGGAAAAGGTTGTGATAATTATGAAATACGAACTCAAAATGTTCATCCATGCATTTATACAAGTTTGTGTGTGTTTTTACCCAAGTTGAATTTGGCCTATTGTGGCTGAATATGTGGTCAAAAATCTGATGTTGTGAGTTCGAGTTTTGCTTCGTGTACTCTTTTGACCTGAACTTAGTTGTAATGTCCTGCACCACAACTGTGAGATAATGATTTAATGATTTTTTTTAAATAATGATTGGCTATTGAGCTTGAAATTTATGTTTAGCTATCAAGTCAAAATTTTGAGTTTCTAACAATTATAAAGTAGTAATTACCTTATTTTATTTTGTTTTGTTTTTTTACTGTTTAAGCAATAATTTGACCTAAATCATAAATAAAAACAAAATATACGGCAGTTTGATACGTGATTCTAGAAATATGTCACTTTTTGTGAGGGTTTAACGATTGAGCGCTCCAGTGGCGCAAGCGGTTACCGCGCAGTACTTATACGACAGTAATAAGTGAAGCCATGCTGAGGTTGTGAGTTCGAGCCTCACCTGGAACAGGTTGTTTAACCAACACCCTTAGCAGTCGAACAGATCTTGTAGTCACACCTCCGCTTATCTACGGGGAAAAAAGATCATATTATATCACTTAAAATAGTGTCACAACAACAAAAGGAATTTAACTGAAATTTTTTAAAAATATCAAACCAAAAGCTTATGAATTCATACAAGTCCATCTTATGAAGATCAAATTCTGCACTTAAAGTTGAAACTTTAAAAAAAAAAGAAAATTAACATTTTCCCTCTCAAGGATGAGAACAATTTATGCTGGTGTTGCTTGTGTGTATTTATACACATAATAAAATATGGGCAACCATGTTCATTTCTGATATCACCATTAACCAGTGACCATCTGGATCACCTGAGGGGTTAGTTTATTAATCAGGGATTTGGTAAATACACAAAATCCATGTCTCACCACTAAAAACATTATATTTTACTTTCCAGAACTGTCGGGACAAAGTCAGAGAAGTGAGGCACATCCTGTTTCCACTGGTCTTCCTTGAGATGTTTCTACAGCTTAACTGGAGTCCACCTGGGGTAAATTTAGTTGATTGGACATGATTTGGAAAGACACACACCTGTCTACATATAAGGTCCCACAGTTGACAGTGCATGTCAGAGCACAAACCAAGCATGAAGTCAAAGGAGTTGTCTGTAGACCTCTGAGACAGGATTGTCTCAAGGCACAATTCTGGGGAAGGGTACAGAAACATTTCTGCTGCTTTGAAGGTCCCAGTGAGCACAGTGGCCTCCATCATCCATAAATGGACAAAGTTCTTCCTAGAGCTGGCCATCCGTCTAAACTAATCGATTGAGGGAGAAGGGCCTTAGTCAGGGAGATGACAAAGAACACGATGGTCACTCTGTCAGAGCTCCAGCATTCCTCGGTGGAGAGAGGAGAACCATTCCGAAGGACAACCATCTCTGCAACAATCCACCAATCAGGCCTGTATGGTAGAGTGTCCAGACAGAAGCCACTCCTTAGTTATCGGCACACGGCAGCCCATCTGGAGTTTGGCAAAAGGCACCTGAAGGACTCTGAGATGCTGAGAAACAAAATTCTCTGGTCTGATGAGACAAATATTGAACTCTTTGGCGTGAATGTCAGGTGTCATGTTTGGAAGAAACCAGGTATCATCCCTACAGTGAAGCATGGTGGAGGCAGCATCATGCTGTGGGAATGTTTTTCAGCGGCAAGAACTGGGAGACTAGTCAGGATTGAGGGAAAGATGAATGCAGCAATGTACAGAGACATCCTGGATGAAAACCTGCTCCAGAGTTCTCTTGACCTCAGCCTGGGGCGACGGTTCATCTTTCAGCAGGACAATGACCCTAAGCACATAACCAAGATATCAAAGGAGTGACCTCAGGAGAACTATATGAATGTCCTTGAGTGTCCCAACTAGAGTCCAGACCTGAATCTGATTGAACATCTCTGGAGAGATCTGAAAATGGCTGTGCACCGACGCTCCACATCCAACCTGATGGAGCTTGAGAGGTGCTGAAAAGAGGAATGGACAAAACTGCCCAAAGACAGGTGCACCAAGCTTGTGGCATCATATTCAAGAAGACTTGAGGCTGTAATTGCTGCCAAATGTGCATCAACAAAGTATTGAGCAAAGGGTATGAATACTTAAGTACATGTGATTTCTTCTTCTTCTTCATATATATATATATATATATATATATATATATATATATATATATATATATATATATATATATATATGCAGAAATTTCAAACTAACATTTTTCATGTCATTATGAGGTGTTCTGAATAGAATTTTGAGGGAACAATGAACCTGAAGCACAAAATCAGTTTCTTGACAAAATTACAAAAACTTTGGAAAGCTCAAAGCACCAATGAAACAATTTCGTAAAAGAAAAAAAAAAATAACAACGACAACAACTCAGTGTTTCCAATCACGCAAAACGCTACATGATTTGTTTGCATTAGAAAATTATTTAGTGTTTTGACATACAAAAAGAAAAAATAAATAAATACATAAAAGTATGATGGTGACATAGAGTGAACAGTGGGAACTCCCTTCCCCCACAAAATAATTTTTGTGACGCCCCTACTCTGGAAATAATGAGAGAATAAAACCAGGCATATTACAACAGATGGCATTTTTGCAAATACCAGAAAAACACACACATTCAACGACTTGTAAAGGATTAATACCATTGACCCAAACATAAGGATAAATAATTATTATTATTTTAATTTATTTATTCATTTTTTTAGTAGTGGTGGTGGTGGTTGTTTTTGTGATTTTTCATTCATTCATCATTTAGAATCCAAAAACAAATATAGGCAAATAAGCACTGCCCCCTTATGGGTGCCAATTGTAATTATTACAATCTCCCATGTGAAAACGACATTCCACCACTAGATGGCAGTGCGGCTGCACTTTAGACCGTCTTTTTTTTTTTTTTTTTTTTACATAAACGTATGTATCCTGATTTCACAGAAACGCTGAAACTTCTGTACTTTGAAAGAGATTTGGTTTCATGTCAGAAGGGTCTATGTCCGCTGTTTTCATCGTCAACAGATAATTTTTGAAGGGTCTTGTTTGGACAGTACCAACAGTTTTCACAAAACATAAATAAAGTGTTTCAGAGAAAACAGTTATTTGAACTCTTTAAAGTACATTTTGGACACTTTTCTTGGAAAAACCATCACGAGTGAAATTGAATATATTTACTCTAAAGGTTACTGAGACAAAGTAGAAAAATCAGACGACAGATTGGAGATGGGACCATTTAACACACTAACACTGTTTACAGAATGAAGTTCTTTCTCCATATTTTGATATTAAGATATCGGACTGAATGACGATTAAACTCAGAATAATAATAATAAACTATGTCTACTTTTCATATATCATAGTCAATGCAAATGAATGAATGAATGAATAAAAATAAAGCTCAGCTTCTTTTTTGTTAAAACAATACAAAGTCAACATAGAACAACCACCTGATTTTCAGTGACTGAAGTAACCAATCAGAGGTTATGACTTATTAAGCTTCCAGAATTCTTTCTGATGTCCAAGATTAATTGTCACTAAGGACTCATGCAGAGTGGGAACTTGTCATCTGTGGAATCTCTCCTTCTGGCCATACCACACATGTTCATGGCCTACAAAACTTTCAAAGCTGTCATGGGTGTCTTGGTGGCTTCCCTCTCTTATCTGCTTGAAGATATGTAATTTTATATAAATTTAGATGTTCAATAAATGTGGCTTTGTGAGAATAGAACAAATCACTATGAAATATAGTGGCACACAATTTATAAATGAAATAGTTATTTGATTAACTGACCTGCCATTCAGCAGAAAATTAATTAAAAAAACAGTTTTGATAGTTGATAAACTGTTTCAATAAATTCCAAAATAAAAAATACCAAACTTTGGTTCCAGATATTTAAAATTTATAAAATTACTTACTTACATTATTTTATATCTTTATAAATTGTATGTACTTTTTGTTTTACAATATGAGTAATTTTAAGACCATTGTATGGGGGAATCGATAAAGAAACAATCTTCTTCATGGCAGAGGGATTGCCACGACAATGACTTAATAAAACTGTCATGGTTTGAATTATTTTCTTGTTTTATGCAGTACATACTAATTAATTTGAAAAAATACAGAGCAATAATCAGCAATGAAAATAAAAATGACTTGTAGTTTGGATAGAACTAAGCTGTGAAACATCACTCAAAAAACATCCCAGGAGAAAGATTCTTCTTCCCTTATTTTTCCACATAGTTTCCCTTAACTTCAGTGCACTTGGTCCACCGATGTTAAAACTTCTCGATTCTTTCTTGCAAGAAGCTCACATTTGTGAGCCCTCAGATACTTTAGTTTTCAGGTGAGGACCAGAACTTTTTGAAGTACCGTTGTAAATACAGGTCCTTGGAAATTGTTTAGTTCGTGATTAAAGCTATAGTGTGCAGGATTTAGTGTAATCTAGTGGTGAGTTTGGAGATTGCATTATGTATCACTATCACAGGCGCAAGCACTGAATCTTTTTTGTTTTTCTTCACTCTTCCAGCCATGCTACAAAACGGGAAAGGTGGTGTCAGTATGTCCCTTTTGGGCTACTGTAGCAACATGGTGGCCTTCACGAGGGGCCCCGCTCCCATGTAGGTATGAAGGGCTCATTCTAAAATCAGAAAAACACATTGATTCATTGTTGCAGGTAATTACACATTAATAAGCAGGTGGTTATTAATGCTATATACCATTTCCGTTAATAACCCCCCTTAAATTCAACACACTGTAACTTTAAATTAGTGCTGGGTTGAAAAGACAGAATCACCAATTTTGAATCAAATCCATTTTAATTCCCACAGATCGATTCATACATCCAAAGATAAATTTATATATATATATATATATATATATATATATATACACTTCTTGTAAGTGTTATAACAGTGTGCCTGAAAAAATTACGCTGCACATTTGCCGTTATGCTGTTTCCAAGGGTGTGTAATGGGAAAAATTGAATGATCATTTCTCTACATTGATTGTGGACGCGCTGGTTCTGATTTAGAAGCAGCGGGTCTACAATTTATTCATCAACCTCTGTCAAAGCCATTTAAAGATGTCAATCATGACTACTGGGACTGTTTTTGCGGGAAAGAAAAGAGAATCATCCGCCATTTAATTCACACAGTGTTTTGTTTTTTTATTATTCCTCATAACGTGCCATTTCTGTGGGACAACGCACAAAGGTTTTCTGGTGTGGACTGCCGGAGAACTTTTCCCAAAGCTGGGTTCTCCTGCTGCAGGGGAACTTAGGAGAACTTTGCCCTGGCTGCAGAAGAAATTTTCTCATAACCACAGTCTCCTGCTGCAGGAGAAAAGTTCTGGTACAGCATGCCGTGCAGCGACATGCTGCATGCGTGAGTTTTGTAGGACAGACTGAGTTCAATTATCCCCCATAAAATTTTAAATTTATAACTCTCTGAAACACTATTGCCTGCATTTTGAGGACCAAATTTTGTGAAGTAGTATTTAATAAGTTGCATAACTAGACAATCAGGTAACAGCTCAAAACTGGTTTTAATAACACTAACCCAAATCGATATCGAATCCAACTGAATCGATACCCAGCCCTACTTTAAATGTCCTTTTTTTTACTTTCATCTATCAGTGCTCACCACTGTTACACACTGTAAATACTATATCCTTGTGTGTGTGTGTGCATGTGCACATTGTGCTTACGTGCCACTCTAAGCTCTGTAAGCAGGGAATGAACAAGCACAAGATTTCACTAATGATGTGACCCAGATGTCCAGGGTGCAGATCTCCAGGCTGAAAATGAGAGCGCAGATGAGGGGCTCGAACCTTCTTCCACTTATCCTGCCTGGGACACAATCACAGGGTATTTAACAGCAGGGAATGTGTTCACATCTGTGTGTAAGGAAGAGAATCTTTTGGTACGAGTATGAATTGTTGGTTTGTGTGTATAAGTTCATGCAAACATGAAGGATCAGCAGCTCAGATTTTGGTGTGTGTGCTGCTTGTTTTTGATGCTTCAGATTAGATGCAGCAGGGGTTTTTTTTCCATTTATTTTCCTCAGCTGTTTCCATAAGATGATAAAACCCACTCATGACTATGAGCCTGTTTCCACCACAGGAACTCATAGGCAATTTTAAGGTCCGGCACCTTTGCGTGTGTGTCTGCATCAAAGGGGCTGTCCCTGAAAACTGACTTGATTTTCAGGGCCTTTTTTGGATGTGAGTACAGCACTTGGCTCAGTGGATAAGGAGTTGACCTGCCAATATGTAGACTTGGTTTTGATTCCTGCTCGTGCTATCTTTATGCATCCTTGGATGAGATGCTTATCCTGCATTGTCAAAGTCAATCCACCTACAATGTGAACTGGCCTTGGCTGCCATCCTGTCCAGGGAAAGTGTTGGACTCCCATCTAATCAGCATCAACTAGCCTCAGGGCCAATATAGAGTTTATGTTTTTTTCCTCAAAATTCATGACCATAAGTGAGGATAGGAGCTTAAATCCACGAGTAAATCACATGTCATATCTTCCAGCAGGGACTGGTACAGCTTCCGCAAAACATCAGACACTGCTCTAATCTACCAATCGATCTCATTCTCCAATTCACCCCCGCTCGTCAACAAGACCCTAAGATACTCAAACTCCTCTTCTTGGGGCAATAACTCTCCCCTGATCCAGAGGAGACTACTGCCACTGTGACCCTGACCCAGATAAGCGGCAGAAAATGAATGAATAAATGAGAGGCTATTTCTTTATTTTGTTTTTTAGATAGAGCAGGTTGGTCAGTGGATAAAGACCACTTTATTAGGTACACCTTGCTAGTACTGGGTTGGATGCCCTTTTGCCTTCAGAATTGCCTGAATTCTTCATGGCTTTGATTCCACAAAGTGTTGGAAACATTCCTCAAAGATGTTGGTCCATATTGACATGACAGCATCACGCAGTCGCTCATTCAACCAGTCTGTCCATTCTCCTCTGACCTCTGACATCAACAGGACATTTTCATCCACACAACTGCCGCTCGCTGGGCATCTTCTTTATTTTGGACCATTCTCTGTAAATTCCAGTAGATCAGCAGTTTCTGAAATACTCAGACCAGCCCGTCTGGCACCAACAGCCATGCCGCATTCAAAGTCGCTTAAATTCCCTTTCTTCCTGATTCTCATGCTCGGTTTGGACTTCAGCAAGTCGTCTTCACCACGTCGATGCATAAATGCATTGAGCTGCTGCCATGTGATTGGCTGATTAGCTATTTGTGTTAACAAGCAATTGAACAGGTGCACCTAATCAATCAATCAATTTTTTTTATATAGCGCCAAATCACAACAAACAGTTGCCCCAAGGCGCTTTATATTGTAAGGCAAGGCCATACAATAATTATGTAAAACCCCAACGGTCAAAACGACCCCCTGTGAGCAAGCACTTGGCTACAGTGGGAAGGAAAAACTCCCTTTTAACAGGAAGAAACCTCCAGCAGAACCAGGCTCAGGGAGGGGCAGTCTTCTGCTGGGACTGGTTGGGGCTGAGGGAGAGAACCAGGAAAAAGACATGCTGTGGAGGGGAGCAGAGATCGATCACTAATGATTAAATGCAGAGTGGTGCATACAGAGCAAAAAGAGAAAGAAACAGTGCATCATGGGAACCCCCCAGCAGTCTACGTCTATAGCAGCATAACTAAGGGATGGTTCAGGGTCACCTGATCCAGCCCTAACTATAAGCTTTAGCAAAAAGGAAAGTTTTAAGCCTAATCTTAAAAGTAGAGAGGGTGTCTGTCTCCCTGATCTGAATTGGGAGCTGGTTCCACAGGAGAGGAGCCTGAAAGCTGAAGGCTCTGCCTCCCATTCTACTCTTACAAACCCTAGGAACTACAAGTAAGCCTGCAGTCTGAGAGCGAAGCGCTCTATTGGGGTGATATGGTACTACGAGGTCCCTAAGATAAGATGGGACCTGATTATTCAAAACCTTATAAGTAAGAAGAAGAATTTTAAATTCTATTCTAGAATTAACAGGAAGCCAATGAAGAGAGGCCAATATGGGTGAGATATGCTCTCTCCTTCTAGTCCCCGTCAGTACTCTAGCTGCAGCATTTTGAATTAACTGAAGGCTTTTTAGGGAACTTTTAGGACAACCTGATAATAATGAATTACAATAGTCCAGCCTAGAGGAAATAAATGCATGAAAAGTGGCGGTGAAAGTATAACTGGTTGTTAACTCACGTCAGAGAAGATGCTTCTCAGTCAGAAATGTGAGACTGAGATGGTTTGGACATGTGCAGAAGAGGGACCCAAGGTATATGGGGAGAAGGATGCTGAGGATTGAGGTGGTTGGTGCGACACAGGAACATGCAGAGGACAGGCAGACATGGAAATGATTGATCTTCTATGGCGACCCCTAACAGAAGCAGCTGAAAGATGAAGAAGATGACATCAAGCGGCAAGCCAGACTAGCGAAGCAAGAGCAAGAACAGAAGAACCAAAAGATATGAATAGCAGAGGTGACAGATGAACTGACGAGAACGTACAAGCACCACTGGCCTTCTTCTCAATGGACGAAGTCCAGCAAGGATTCAAGTCCTCAAAGAGGAATGAGAAAATCTATGTTGGGGCAACAACTTTTGCAGCATTATTAAGTCACTGCATACATAGCTGTTGGGTCTTCACCACAATTGAGACACGACAGCTGAAAAAGCCAATTATGGGGCCATTCCTTCAAACGCTCATAACATCTGGGAAGTAGACAGGCCTGGCAGGCGTGGCACTATGATTGTGATCAGTGACAGTAACCTTTATATGCTTTATTTGACTCTCTTCCAGTCCTGTGACCAACTGGGATCCTCTGTCCATGGAAGGGAACTGTGATTGCATGTACTCAACTTAGTACTCAAAAAGGGAGAGGCCTCTCATGTTAGAGAGGGTGTTGATGGCATCCTCAGCTCAGGCTACCTATGGTGACCATTTCGACTGGTCTTTTCATGGAGACTCCTCAAGATCTTTTCCCATTTTTGATTTGTCCTCTCTGCTTGACCATTTCACTGGGGGTGAAAGCCAGAGAACAGACTGGGTCTGGCTGTCTGTTGACAGACATCACTTCAAATGGCAGAAGTGAAATAAAACCCTGATAGACAACAATGTCAGATGGCAGACCATACATGTGGATGTGGTTCAGCAGGAGTCTCATGGGTGGATGAGCAGCAGAAGGAAGCGAAGGGACTTCACAAAACCATGTCTGTCAGAATGGAGCAGTCTGGTAATAAAGTCCAGCCTTATCTTAGTCTCCCTAAGTAACTTTTTATTTACCATAAGAGTCATCCCATTGGTACTCAGGGATTTTCTGGAGGTCTAGTACCAAAAAACATTGAGTTATTGTCAATGAAAACTGGTTAGAGTCCAGGTTACAATACAGTAAGACTGGTAGTACCAAGACCCTGACGATTTGGACCTACAATCTCCTATAAATATATTGGCCTTAGCATACCTCTTCCAGGTGACCTTATATTGCTGCAACATCTTCCCAGATGCATCTCAACCCCATAAGTTGAGCTCACAAAGACATAAAGATCACTATGAAAAAAGGTCAATCAAGTTCAGTACCTTCACTGCAAACAGATACACTTCTGATGATTGAGCCAAGGAAGTCACTGAAAGTCTAAATCTTAGTCTTGATCCAGAACTGTCACAAACCCCAGACACTCTGACTCCTCACTCAGCCTGTAGTATTTGCAAGTCTTATGAAATATTAAACATGTTGTAGTCCAACATATGCAGTAATCCGATAGCACTTCAATATTTGACAGTGTAAATTTGGTTGGGGGAGGGGGTGACTTAGCAGGTGGCAGGTGGTTAAACAATCGCACAACAAACAGAAGGTACAGGCTTAGTGGGCCACTTTACTCGATGAAATCGTCAGCGGCGGGAGAGAAGTGAGCATCTGTGTGAACGTGGGTGGAGGAAGGGCGGATGACTACTTTTGATTGGTGGGGAAAGAGGACAAAAGAGGGAGAGAGAGAGAGTTTAATACTTGGGATAAGCTGTGACTGAACATCCCGAGATCAGTGAGGAATGATCAAATTCTGCTCATGATAATCCCTCATCTTGGAAAATTAAATACCACTTGAGTCTCTCTCTCTTCTGGTCGCCTAACCGCCGGTTTGTAACATGAACGCTCTCACTCAAATACGTCCACATGTCACTAATCGGACCCACGTCTCATGTCCTTTGTAAAGTCCTTGCACAATTGTTCTGTTATCTGATGAATTTTTCATTAATAGGACTCAAGTCTAATCCTGAAAGGGAAACGCAAAATGACAATGGATAATCTTTGGTCTCCTTATTATGCTAATGTTCTCTCTCATGCACACATTTGTAAGACATACTCCACTCTTAACCATAACCGTCACAGCTCCATCCCTAACACCAACCTTTACCCTCACCCTAACCCTAAAGTGAATTCAAACCTTAACAATAACACTAAATCTCTACCATAGATTGTATATATACTGGGCATACCCTGTGTGACATCGTCCACATGCTTTCTGATGAACAGGCTTGAAGCTCAAATGGCACGGCTCTAGATGTTGCTATAATGCCAGTGCCTGACTCTGCTGAAATCCCATCCAGCCCATAAATGGATAAAGAGGTGCAACATGGGCAATACCAACGTGACCTGAGTGTGCTAATGCTAACAGGCTAACCTTGGTTTGAGCGTTTGATTCACTCATATTTTTGCACACCGGGTGGTGGTTCTTCTGATAGTTGGCTTGCATGCGGGCATTGAAAATGATGACAGGCAGTATCCCTGCAGCTAATGTCACCAATATATTAGTACCTGCTAGTTAGAGGTAAAGTACAAATTAATTAATACTAAAATTTCACTCAGCAGAAATACTACGGTTATGGTAATTTAAGAAGTCAGTGAATCTAACAATACAATTCACCAAACAGCAAGCCGTTGTTGTGTGTTGGGGGGTGTGGCTGGATATTTTGGTGTTCTTTTTTTTTCTTTGCTCTCCAGGTGGCATGAGAACTGATTTGTCTGTGGAGAAGGTGCTGGCTGAAGAATCCTTCACCCTCCTCAACATCATGTGCAGCACCTGTGAATGGTGCGCACATGCAACCTTAAAGACTTTCAGCTGAAGCAGATAATTGGATGGCGTTCTGCATTTAAGTCATGTGTGATTCAAGCAGAACTGCCGGGAACTCGACCTTGTGATGTTCGTTTGTGAGACGCTGAGGACCGCGCCTGGGTTTGACACATCGAGCCCGTGAAGCAAGGAAGGGTGAGGGACACTTGCTGTCAGCACACATCAAAGGTGATTAAGTGTTTGACTAATTGTTGATAGTAACTTGGTGTTTTGTTACGCAGTATACTTGAATTGTGATGAGGATTGTGCAGCTTGCTTCTCACTGCTGTGGCATGCGGACAAGTGGTCCTCCACCTGTTGTGAGAAGCTGCTCATTTGCATAAAGCTTAAAATACAGACCTGTATGTGTTGCTGATAGTGTGTGTCTTTTGAAGGATATTAGTTGTAACTGCTAACTTACCTCACCTCTTCTATGCTTCGCAGAGAGTCGGTTTGTCGTGTCCACCTGGGGGGTGTTTGGCGGTGGTAGTGGGTCCAGGAGCGCAGGGCTTCGATCCTTTTGGGCACTGGAGAGCGTGCCAGCCTTCACTCCACCAGAAGGACGCTATTTCTGTTTTTACACTTTTTATGCACCAGCGGGTGAAATAAATATATTGTTTTTGGAACCGCTTTTCTGGTTATTTGTAGCGCTGGGTTCCGTCTGACGCAGGTCCGCTCCTCAACCCGCGTCGACACATAACAGCCGTATTACTTCAGAAATTTTGTAAAAAAAAAAAATGCTCAGAAAGAACAAACATGCTCAAGTACAGAGCAGTTAATGACTACTGCTGCTAGCATCTGGACCCAGCATACTAGTTGTCACTCAAAGCAACCACACCCCAATTAGGTGTAACTTCTTCTGTTGAGTTTATTGCCACTTTGCAAATCAACATGGTGCATTGCTGCCACTAACTGTTTGGGTGTGGAGCATTAATGGAGTCTGACATATGCTATGTTAATAAGGAAATGGAGAGATGATGGAGGGGAGGAAAAAAAAGGTGGGGGGAATTGCAGTCCAATCTCATATTTTTTTTTTGTACCCTGCCACGAAAAGTACCTGCTTTTCATGACACGTTTTTTTTATATTGCTATTTATAATCTTCTCCTTCTCCTAACTCTAACCATAACCACAGCATAAGTGTGTACCCTCCCCAAACGTTAACCATGATCCCCCCCTTCACCCCACATTTTGTGCCCTGTCAGGAAATGAATTAGTGCCCCGTTACGAAAAACGACCCATTTTTGTACCCCCATCACGAACCCACAGATTTATGTACTTTCATTACCCACTCCCACGAACTGGGTTGGGAATTGCACTGTACTATATTCTACTGAATAACCCTGTTTTCTTTAAATATGCAATTACATGCCTCCAAGCAAGTGATTTGTAACTTTATGGCTTAAAATAACTTAAAAGGATGAGTTATAAAACTTCACCGTACAGTTACCGTGAATGGGAAAATTTAAAATGTGACATTTTAAAATGGGGTTCTATGTGAATTGATCAGGCGGTAAACTTTGATGGTCCCAAATGAGGCATACTCAGAAGAAGAGGAAAGAGTTAGTTCCTTGAGTGTCCGCTCGAGGCTGGCTCAGAAAGCAAGCATGTTGTCATAGACTCCGATGATATAATGTCCAACTTTAGAGGAGAAAAAACGAGTTTATGACCTGTTACAAAAAACTGTTTTGATCTTCATAGGTAGTTTCCCGCTCCGTGACAGCTGTGTGTGTGTGTGTGTGTGGTGCTAAGATGTTTTGAGCTATAAAGTTATACATAATTAGGGGTGTGGCCTCTTTAAATGACAGTTCACTGTGCCTAGAGTTCAGACTCATAACTTAAGTCACTGTGGCTGCTCGCTGCTGTCAATTGCCATTTCTGTCCTTAGCATATTATTACAGATATCTGTGATAATATGGCTTGTCGTGTGGTTACTTCTCCTGACAGATTATCTAAGATGTTTGTGCTATAGCATTTGTGTCAAATGAAATTTTGGTCTTATTTAATGTTGTATGCTCATGGATTTAGCACTTTTATCCGCTATTGGTAGCTTGATCTGTTACGTCCAGTTAAACTGCCATTACTGAGAAAATAAGTGGGTCATAATTTTTAATACAACAAAGAAAGTCATTATGAGAACTACCACTTAGCCCCCAAAACAGTGGAAACAGGATGCACCTGAGCTCAATTTTGAGCTTCTTGGCAAAGGCTGTGTATACGTATGTGCATGTAATTTCTTAATTTTTTAAAAATAAATTTGTAAAAATATTTAAAAAAAAATTTTCACGTTGTCATTATGGGGTATTGTAGTGTAGAATTTTGAGGAAAAAATGAATTTCATCCATTTTTGAATAAAGACTAAGGAGTGGCTTCCGCCTGGCCATGCTGTCATACAGGGCTGATTGGTGGATTGCTGCAGAGATGGTTGTCTTTCTGGAAGGTTATCCTCTCTCCACAGAGGAATGCTGTAACTATAACAGAGTGACCATCGGGGTCTTTATCACCTTCCTGACTAGGGACACTTCTCGCACTGATTGCTTGGTTTAGATGGGCATCCAGCTCTAGGAAGAGTCCTGGTGGATCCGAATGTCTTCCATTTACGGATAATGGAGGCCACTGTGTTCATTGGGACCTTCAAAGCAGCAGAAATGTTTCTGTACCCTTCCCCAGATTTGTGCCTTGAGACAATCCTGTCTCGGAGGTCTACAGACAATACCTCTGACTTCATGCTTGGTTTGTGCTCTGACATGCACTGTCAACTGTGGGACCTTATATGTAGACAGGTGTGTGTCTTTCATGTCCAGTCAACTGAATTTACCTCAGGTTGACTCCAATTTGATTTCTTTCTTTTTTATTTTTAAGAAATTTGCAACAATCTCAAAAAAACTTTTTCCACATTCCTTGTCAATGCATTTCATGAACATGTAACAGAGAGGTACCAAGAACATGTTTTACTTTTTAATGATGGGTCAAAGGATCCAGAAACAGGTGCTACCAGAGCAGCTTTTGTAGTCCAAGGACGGAATACTGAGTCATGCAAGAGAACATCAGATTTCCTACATGTATTGACAGTGGAGTTATTTGCTATTCTGATGACAGTCCAATGGACATCACAGATTTATCATTGTAAAGTGTTGGTGTGCAGTAACTCTGTATCAGCTATCAATAGTATTGGGACACAGGTTCATCCAGGAGTCAGAAAAACCTCATTTATGGCATTCTTTGGCGACTAAGGATGTGGCAAGGTAAGTAGTTGAGATATCATTGATGTGGGTTCCAGGACATATAGGTATCCCAACAAATGGTGGATACGTTGGCCAAAAAAAAAAAAAAAAAAAAAAAGCTGTGACAAAAGAAAACACAAACATCGGTATCAATCTTTCCAAAGCAGAAGGTAAATGTATTATATGGAGGGAAATTAACTTACAATGGGAAAAAAATGTTGGGAGCAGGAGACTAAGTGATTTATTTACAATAGTTAGCAGAGTGACAGATCCAGTAAATAGTTGCAGAAGGAAAGGGTAGAAAAGAAACAACGAAGTCAATATTGCTAGATTGAGAATTTGTCATATTTTCTTGAACAATACTCGCTTCTTACTAAGAAAACATCGGGACAGACTATGTTTGGAATGTCCACAGCCAGAGACAAGAACAGGCCTGAAAGAAGTTTCTGTAGGAAGTATTTTAGACATAGGGTCAAGTGGGAGGGGGAAGTCTTGGCTTTTAAAATTCTTGAAAGACACTGGACTTCATCGAGAGGATTTAGTACTGCTACAACGGACTGATGCAGCAGGTGGCAGCAATGTAACAATACGGGTGCAGGCTGTCGTTAAACGCAAGGGAAGAAGAAGAAGAAGAAGAAGAAGAAGAAGAAGCTGTTCAAACGAAACACGTTTGTCATGTTTCAACTGCGTCATATTCATGTTTTATGCGTTTTCGTAGCGTCGCCCATTATGTTCCGCTCTCGTAACCCCGTCATCGGCGTACGCCTGTGTATTTTACAGGTTCACCCATGAGAAATTAAGTGACGGGACTTCGAGAGCAGACCAATGAAAATGTAGTATTGTCCAAGGGGCAAAGCTGATTGATACACACATCAGCCAATTATCAAACGCGTTGTCGTGCAGGTATGGCCAATCAGCCACTATGTGCCAAAAATAGCACCTCCTCTTCTTCAGCACCCAAAGTCGAAGGATAGCTCTGTGGCCTTTCAATGGAGGAAAGTGCTCGATTTGTCAGTATTGTGTAATATATAAAATTCACAGTGTTCGCTTTTATTTCGGAACAGTCTGTGCTTAGTGTGAGAGAAAGAACTGGCGTCAAAAATGCGTAAAAATCAACGCGGTCCAAGCAGGGAACCGCCGCGAAAGGAATTATCGCCGCTCATCTGAGGCCAATCTCGATCATTTTTGTCAAATAAGGAAACATAACAAAGTTAGCGTGCTAGCTAACGTTAGCTCCGTAGCTTAGGGTAACCCGTTGAGGACGTATCTTTACGCAAACACAGCAGCAGCAGCCTCCGGGAGAAAACAAGATTGGATCTGCCTTGACGTAACAGCAGGAAAACGTAAGTAGCATGCTAACTGTGTGCGCTAACGTCATTAGCCATAGTTTGACAGGCGTTAGCTGGTCATCGGCAGCTAGCGGCTAGCTGTTAACATTAGCGCCTATCAACATTAAAGCAGGCCTTTGCTCAGAGGGACCCGGCTGACGTACGTGCAGAACACACTGTACTTATTAAAAGTGCCACAAAGTGTGTGTGTGTGTGTAACCTGTGAGGTGTTGGGGAACAGCTGTATAATCCAAATGAAAACTAGTGTCATCTTAAGTTTTGTCTGCCTTTATCGTCCATAAAGCAGTGTGCTATTACAGCTGGTGTTAATGGGCATTTGTTGAACACTCACAGGCTGAATTACCATGTTTTTAGCCTGGATCCCACCCCCTTATCTGTATGTACAGTCAGCTACACAACTGCTTGGTCATAAATAAATGGATAAACTAGATGTTTTTTTTTTCTTTCTTTTTTTTTTTTTTTTTTTAAAGCCAGTTCCCTTTAGATGAGCCAGGAAATTAATATATAAACATTTACAATTCACAGAATACGTTATTTATATCCATCATTATATCCATCCTGTCTGGATTAGGCAGTAAATAAAAAGTGATTGTTCAAGAAGGAGACTTGTGAGGGAAGCCACCAAGACTCTCATGAAAAAGCACTTTCCATTTGTTTTTTTTAACGAAGTGGCTATGGGTAGGTACATCTGTATCTTCTGCGGGACTGCTAAAGGTACGGACTGAGGTTCACTGAAGATGCGGACAATGTACGGATGAGTTTTGAAGCCTTGCCGGACCTTTAGCCGCATATGGTACGGGTACGGACATATTTGCACATTCTGATTGGTCGGTAAGACACCCTCCATATCTTTAGAACGGTCTCTGTAGATACGGGTCTGTACCCGTAGCCACGGCCTTTTTTTAAATGTTAACCACAACATATCACGCAATGTCATTTTTGTTGGGCATGCTGCTATAAAACTGAAGCGGGAACTTTGGAATTGTCTTTTAAAAACACTGCAAATGCCTCGGTTTTGATGCCCCATGCATGCTTCTGGGATTCTTTGGATGAAGCTACGTTTGCTTGCGACAGTGAAAACCTCAAGGTGATGGCATGGATCCTCATGAGGTAGAAGCTCGTCTACAAAATAGAGAATAGAGCCTTTATTGTCATTGTGTGTATGTATATGTGTGTGTGTATGTATATATATATATATATATATATATATATATATATAAACTAAATTTGTCCTCTGCATTTAAGCCATTCTAATTACATTTAGACACAATCCAACCTCTAGGAGCAGTGGGCAGCCACAGTTTGGCGCCCGGGGACGAACTCCAGATGTAGAGATGCTGTCTTAGTCAGGGGCAGAGAAAGGAGCAGACCCTAAATAAGCATGTTTTTGATTGTGGGTGGAAACCGGAGTGCCCAGAGGAAACTCACGCAGACACGGGGAGAACATGCAAACTCCACACAGAAAGGACGGGAAGCGATTGTATGACCTTGCTGTGAGGCACCAGTGGTAACCACTATACCACGTGCTGCCAAAATCTACAGGTTCCACTGAGATTTGAATTCAGATCACTGGATTCAAAATCCAAAGTGCTTACCAGTAATGGTCACAGATATAGCAAAACCAAATCACAGGATCAACAATCGAGCTAAATTTCATACGATCCCAAAAGCGATTCAAATACACTAAATCATGTGTGCAAGTGTTTCAGATGATCACAGGTAGGTGAAGGAAGAGGAAAAAACAAAAATCAGGGTCCTCAAAATGCAACGGTAAATGGACGGCCAACTGGCCAAATTGAATCATTTTTAGAGCTCACAACCATTATATTGTTGTATCATATATTACTTTACTGATTTCAGAATTATCAATGCCCGGAGCACACTTTGTAATGGCGTTTGCTCGGGTCAGGGTTGAAATGCAGATATTGCTAGGGAAGCAAGACTACTAAGAAAACAGAAACATATTGTTGCTACATGGGTCTGGAATTGTAGGGTGTGGATTAGAGTGAAAGAAGGAACAAACGGTATACAAATCAAAAACATGGAGGACCTTACGAAATACAGACCTGAATAGACAATCAAATATAACATCTGTTGGTAATTGGACCAACAAAAAATCAGATCAAACATGGAAACAGGATAAAATATATGACATAGACACTAATATTGATGAAAGTATATTTGACTTAAAAACGATTGGTTGTGAGTATTATACAGTAGAACAGCTGAATAGTGAAAAAATTGCAGAAGATACCCTGTCACTCATACATATAAACAGTCGAAGCTTGTATTGTAAAATGTCACAAATAAAAGATTATTTAAATCAGTTTAAAAATAGATTTAGTATTGTTGCAATCACTGAATCTTGGCTTAAAGATGATCTCATGGATAAAGTTCAAATGGAGGGATATGAGCTGTATTTTGTAAACAGAAGATATAAAAAAGGCGGTGGTATTGCTCTGTATACAAAAACAGATCTGATGTGTACAATTGTTGAAGAAATGACAATTATGAATGATGTCATAGAAATTGTAACAGTGGAACTTGTACATGAAACATCTAAGAATTTTTTAATCAGTTGTGTATACAGAGCACCAGATTCTTGTGTTGTGAAATTTACAGATAAAATAATTGAATTATTCCATCAAATTAAAAACAAAACGCTTTTTATGGGTGGGGACTTTAATATTAACATAGAAAGCTCCAGCTGCCAAAGATTAAGTGATTTTGTGAATTCAATGTATAGTTTGGGGTTATTCCCCTTGATAACAAAACCAACCAGAATTACATCGCAAAGTGCAACGGTAATAGATAATATATTTACAAACAGAACAGATGAAATTATCAAGAATGGGATCTTCATGACAGATATTAGCGACCATTTACCAATTTTTTCAATATTTAAATCTAAAAATAGGTACAACAAAAAAACTGATATAAACTTTAAAAGAGATAAGTCAGTAAAAGCCTTAGAGGCATTAAAATATGACCTTAAAAATCAAAACTGGGAAGAAGTTTATGTCAGTGATGTTAATGTAGCATATAACTCATTTATGAAAATATTGATGAAATCATACAATAAAAATTGTAAATTAATTGAAATTAGTAAGAAAAGAGTAAATAAACCATGGCTGACAAAAGAAATAAAAAATGCTTGTGCAAAGAAAAACTGTTTATACAGGTGCTTTTTAAAATTGCAAACAAAGGAATCAGAACATAAATACAAAAAATATAAAAATAAACTATTAACAATAATTAGGAAACAAAAAAAAAGATTATTACAGTGGAAAAACTAAATAAGAGTAAAGATAATATGAGGGTAACATGGGGAATTATAAAAAGTGTGATTGATAGTGATGGAACGAAATAAACTATTCCAAATTACTTTGTTAAGGAAAATAAAGAGATATATGATATAAAAGAAGTTGCAAATGGGTTTAATGATTATTTTTCAAATGTAGGGTCAAGTCTGGTGGGAAATAAACTAATAATAGAAGATAAATTATGTACATTGGTAAATACGGTCAATAGTATTTTCCTGGACAATGTGGAAAAAGATGAAATAAGAAATATTGTAAAAAACTGTGTAAGCAAAAGATCAACTGACCATGAAGATTTAGACATGGTGACTGTAAAAAGTATAATAGAAATTGTTATTGAACCATTTACTTATATTTGTAATCTGTCTCTGTCAACTGGGGATTTTTCCAGATGAAATGAAAATTGCTAAGGTAGTTCCATTATATAAAAATGGAGACAAACATAATTTTTCTAATTACAGGCCAGTATCATTGCTTCCACAGTTTTCTAAAATTATGGAAAAAGTTTTTGTAACAAGATTGGATAAATTTATTGAGAAACATCATATTTTAAATAATGCTCAGTATGGATTCAGAACAAAACATTCGACAGCTATGGCAATTATGGAACTAATAGAGAAAATATCAACAACAATAGATAATAAGGATTATTTTGTAAGTATTTTTATTGACCTGAAAAAGGCTTTTGATGTTATAGACCACTCAAGATTGCTCCACAAGTTACAACAATATGGAATAAGAGGTGTTGCACATCAGTGGGTAAAAAGCTACTTAGAAAATAGAAAACAGTTTGTTCAGATAAATAATACCAAATCAGAATTGTGTAACATTATTTATGGAGTACCACAAGGATCGGTACTTGGACCCAAACTGTTTATTTTGTATATCAATGATTTTGTGAATGTATCCAATGTGCTTGGCAGCATTTTATTTGCTGATGATACAACGCTGTTTTACTCTGGATCAGATATACAGGAAGTAGCACAAGTGATAAATACAGAGTTGGAAAAAGTTAAACATTGGTTTGATATAAACAGATTGTCACTAAATATTAATAAGACAAATTTCATATTGTTTAATGATAGAGCGAAAAAAAATAATGTGTCATTACAAATAGATGGAATGGATATACAAAGGGTAAAAGAAATGAAATTTTTAGGAGTCATGATTGATGAAGATCTTACATGGAAGTCACACATAAATTACATAAAAGGAAAAATAGCGAAAGCCATTGCTGTTTTGCATAAAGTAAAATATTCATTAAATAGTTATGGTTTATTAACATTGTACAATTCATTGATTGTCCCATATTTAACTTACTGTGTAGAAATCTGGGGATCAACATATACAACCTATATACAACCTTTATTTATTTAGCAGAAAAGAGCTTTAAAAGTGATTAGTAACAGTGGTTTTAGAGATCCATCTAATCCATTGTTTATTAAGTATAGGGTACTTAAATTTCATGATTTAGTCGATTTGAAAATATTACAAACGATGTACCAAGTTAATAAAAATACTTTACCAGCAAACATTCAAAATATGTTTGAAAAAAGAGTAAGTAGTTATAAATTGAAAGGAATAGAAGTCTTTAAAAAACCAAGATTTAGAACCAAAGTAAAGGAAAGGAGTATTGCAGTAAATGGTGTCAAATTATGGAACAATATTAATAAAGAAATTAAAGAATTAAGGTCGCTTAAATTATTTAAAAAACATATTAAATTAGAAGTATTAAGTAAGTATGAAACTATGAAGTAAGTCAGTGGGCTGCAAGAAAGTCAAAAAAAAAAAAAGTAAACTTAATAATGTTTGGAGTGTCTTAAGTTTAAATGTAACCTATCAGTGATGTAATCTATTAATTAATGGTCATAATTATGAAATGGGCTAGTGGTATGTGACAAGTTAAAGAAATGCAATCTGTTAAATAATGTTGACTATGATGCTGTATATTGAAAGATTGTATTGTTAAAAGGGGCAGAAATCATAAGACTTGTTCTTCTTTCTGCTCCTTTTCATTCTGGTATTGTGGTGCTTTTCTTTTAAATGAATGAAATAAAAAAAAAAAAAATTGCCTTTGATCCGAGCTAACCACACTCTGCGTCGCCCCACAGCCTGCTAGAATTCATGGGCAAACATGCCCAGAATGGAAAGGGGTCTATCGTGATGAGAGAAACTGTCCTTTGTGCAGCCTTTGCCATGTCATCAGTGAGACAGCTTCATGGTGGAGTGGCCCAGAGAAGGATTTTGTTGGAAAGATGTGAAACTTCCATGTAGTTTCCTAGAAGGTACATAGGAGGCTATATCTTAGATTTAGTATTTTCTTGCATGAAGCTCATTTTCTATGCCTCTCCACTCTGTATAATTTCTTCAGCTTCTCATACACAATACATATTCTCATACTAAATGCAATGCTGTTTAAATTCAGGTGACTCAGATCATCATGTCTGTATTTGTGATTCACCTGATTTTAATAAGGGCCATTGCTATTGGTATAGCACTATAGACAAGCCACAAAGTATTATAAGGATAGTACCCATTGATATTTGAAGTGCCCAATGGTTTATGCACTACCCTAACTTAAAACTTCTGAGTTTGAAATTGTCAGGTACTTTCCCAGAAGTATTACTTGGATAGACCACCCATTATTTGGAAACTTTGTTTGAGTTTCCATAAAGAATGTGATATGATGGGATTTGCTGTGTTTTACCTGCTGCAAACAAAACATTGTCTGTCTTTATTTCTGTCCATGGATTTTGTAATGGTAGAGTAACTCCTGAACTGTGTTGTGTGAATTTCTGTGACACTTCATCACACAATGGTAGCACAACATCTGAAGATGCACATGAAGGAAAATGATTCCGGTCAGACATCAAAATCAGGAACTAAACATCTGATTTCTTCAGGAAGAGATTATTGGACATTTGTATTTAATTGATGCATCATACTGTGTGATACTGATTCTTAAGTGCCTCCTAAGCTGCTTTATGGATTTCAGTGAATCTTTGCACAGTGGTCTCACACCATGTGAAGATGTGGATGAAGGAAAATAATTTGAGATAACTGGACTTTTGTTGTCTTCTTCTAATGCAGGGGTGGCCAAGTTCGGTCCTCGAGAGCCACCTTCCTGACACTCTTAGTTGTCTCCCTGCTCCAACACACCTGAATCCAATGAAAGACTCATTAGCAGACTTTTAATGAGCCTTTCATATTTGCAGATTACATTGACAGACATTCGCCTCAGCCATAATCAGGGTTGGCCCATGGTTGCATTTATTCCAAACTTTCACATTACTTTGACATGCAAAAAGAACGAATTTGTCAGAAATTGACAGTGTGCCTGATAATGGCCTGAAAGTTTCATTGGGTATTCTCCCCTGGATTGTTTTCAGCAGAGCGTTGAAATAGGCATGTCCTGTTGGGTTATCAGGGGGTATGGACAGGACATTTGCCTTAGGAACAATGGCATACTTCTTTTTTACCAATACATCAGAGACTTTTCATTGTTATATTGTTAATCAGTCATATTGTATTGACTAATAATGATCGCAGAAAGTTCTTTCAGTTCTAAATGATCACTTGTGATTGGATTTACCATGACTCCTCAATTTTCAGAAATTTAAGTAAAAAATTGCATGTTGTGAAGAAATAAATTTAATGAAATCATAGTGTTTTTTGTAGATGTTTAGTTAAGACAAGAGAATTTTCACTCATTCTACAGAATATAAATCAAAATGCTTACTTATGGTTACATGTAGATTAAATGCAGATTTCACCAGGATTGGGGAAAAAGGGTATGGATAGAACAATGCGATATTTAATGTTGTATATCTCTGGAGATTTTGAGTCCAGTGGATGTTTTCAGGTGATTGATTGAATAGTATCTGCCATCAGTCACACATGTCTGGAAAAAAGCAAACACAAGCATGCAGATGAGCTCGACTAGAATCATATAAGCAAAAGTGGGGTACAGACAGGACAAAAAAATTTGACATGCAGGTTAGTGAATCTAGAGAGTGATTTGTGAGAAGATCAATGCAAAGCAAGCTTTCCCAGTGAATACAGGGCAACTACTAGTATTCATAAGTTCCACAAACACATATTTTGTCAAAGGTCACACAAAATTAGGCCATGCTATCGCTCTTGTCAAAACTAGTCTGGCTGCAGTCGTATCTTCCTTATCAAGAACATACAAATTTTAAATTTTGATATCATATTAAAATATTACTTGTTGAATTGCAAGTGTGTACTTGGCATGGCCCCTACTATATTTAAACAAAATACACATACTACAAATAGTATGGCATGCTTGAATTTCAGTGCATTTTCTCTGTCCCACTTGTTAGGTTTCCACTCTGTAACAGTAAATATTGGCTTCTTTCCCCCCACTGAAATATTTCACTGCGTAAACAGTTTTCAACCAGTTTGCTTCAGCTTTTTAGGCCAGGCAACTATACGTTCTGTGTGTATAATAATGCATGTTTCATACACACATGCTTCAGAGCATTTTAAAGGTTATCTATAACATTCCTCAATTTACCTTGCAACCCTGATTTGGCCGTTGTTAATTCTGGTGTTTCATCTCAAATTCTTTACTACCGCCAATAATACTTGCGTATAGGGCTGTCCCAAACGATTATTTTTTAAACGATTAATCTAGCGATTATTTTATCAATGCATCGATTAATCTAACGATTAATTTTTTTATTCGATTTGGTTTTGATTCGATTAACGATTATTTCACCATTACTTTAATATAACCATTTATACATGTTGATTTAAATGTCTGAATGAAAAAACACAAATTCCTTAACATTGCAAAACCCAAAATTACCCCCCAACACCACCTGCACAACAATATTTGAATTCTAGAAGCTCTGAAATGTAATCTGGGACTATTCCAGACGATAAACTGGAGTGAGTGCAGCATCCATTTAGGTGAGAAAAAAAAAACCCAACTTATTCAAATTCATTCCAGTAGTATTCTGCTCTTACTAGGATGCAGCAGTTTTCTACAACCCCTGGCAAAAATTATGGAATCACCGGCCTCAGAGGATGTTCATTCAGTTGTTTAATTTTGTAGAAAAAAAGCAGATCACAGACATGACACAAAGCTAAAGTCATTTCAAATGGCAACTTTCTGGCTTTAAGAAACACTATAAGAAATCAAGAAAAAAAGATTCTTACTTTTTTAGACCAAGCAGAGGAAAAAAATATGGAATCACTCAATTCTGAGGTAAAAATTATGGAATCACCCTGTAAATTTTCATCCCCCAAATTAACACCTGCATCAGATCGGATCTGCTCATTGACATTGACCCTATGCCATGACATTGACCCTATGTGTCTTTTTGCAAGGAATGTTTTTGCAGTTTTTGCTCTATGGCAAGATGCATTATCATCTTGAAAAATGATTTCATCATCCCCAAACATCCTTTGAATTGTCCAAAATATCAACATAAACTTGTGCATTTATTGATGATGTAATGACAGCCATCTCCCCAGTGCCTTTACCTGACATGCAGCCCCATATCATCGACTGTGGAAATTTACATGTTCTCTTCAGGCAGTCATCTTTATAAATCTCATTGGAAAGGCACCAAACAAAAGTTCCAGCATCATCACCTTGCCCAATGCAGATTCGAGATTCATCACTGAATATGACTTTCATCCAGTCATCCACAGTCCACAATTGCTTTTCCTTAGCCCATTGTAACCTTGTTTTTTTCTGTTTAGGTGTTAATGATGCCTTTCGTTTAGCTTTTCTGTATGTAAATCCCATTTCCTTTAGGCGGTTTCTTACAGTTCGGTCACAGACGTTGACTCCAGTTTCCTCCCATTCGTTCCTCATTTGTTTTGTTGTGCATTTTCGATTTTTGAGACATATTGCTTTAAGTCTTCTGTCTTGACGCTTTGATGTCTTCCTTGGTCTACCAGTATGTTTGCCTTTAACAACCTTCCCATGTTGTTTGTATTTGGTCCAGAGTTTAGACACAGCTGACTGTGAACAACCAACATCTTTTGCAACATTGCGTGATGATTTACTCTCTTTTAAGAGTTTGATAATCCTCTCCTTTGTTTCAATTGACATCTCTCGTGTTGGAGCCATGATTCATGTCAGTCCACTTGGTGCAACAGCTCTCCAAGGTGTGATCACTCCTTTTTAGATGCAGACTAACGAGCAGATCTGATATGATGCAGGTGTTAGTTTTGGGGATGAAAATTTACAGGGTGATTCCATAATTTTTTCCTCAGAATTGAGTGATTCCATATTTTTTCCTCTGCTTGGTCTAAAAAAGTAACCGTTACTGACTGCCACAATCTTTTTTTCTTGATTTCTTATAGTGTTTCTTAAAACCAGAAAGTTGCCATTTCAATCAATCAATCAATCAATCAATTTTTTTATATAGCGCCAAATCACAACAAACAGTTGCCCCAAGGCGCTTTATATTGTAAGGCAAGGCCATACAATAATTATGTAAAACCCCAACGGTCAAAACGACCCCCTGTGAGCAAGCACTTGGCTACAGTGGGAAGGAAAAACTCCCTTTTAACAGGAAGAAACCTCCAGCAGAACCAGGCTCAGGGAGGGGCAGTCTTCTGCTGGGACTGGTTGGGGCTGAGGGAGAGAACCAGGAAAAAGACATGCTGTGGAGGGGAGCAGAGATCGATCACTAATGATTAAATGCAGAGTGGTGCATACAGAGCAAAAAGAGAAAGAAACAGTACATCATGGGAACCCCCCAGCAGTCTACGTCTATAGCAGCATAACTAAGGGATGGTTCAAGGTCACCTGATCCAGCCCTAACTATAAGCTTTAGCAAAAAGGAAAGTTTTAAGCCTAATCTTAAAAGTAGAGAGGGTGTCTGTCTCCCTGATCTGAATTGGGAGCTGGTTCCACAGGAGAGGAGCCTGAAAGCTGAAGGCTCTGCCTCCCATTCTACTCTTACAAACCCTAGGAACTACAAGTAAGCCTGCAGTCTGAGAGCGAAGCGCTCTATTGGGGTGATATGGTACTACGAGGTCCCTAAGATAAGATGGGACCTGATTATTCAAAACCTTATAAGTAAGAAGAAGAATTTTAAATTCTATTCTAGAATTAACAGGAAGCCAATGAAGAGAGGCCAATATGGGTGAGATATGCTCTCTCCTTCTAGTCCCCGTCAGTACTCTAGCTGCAGCATTTTGAATTAACTGAAGGCTTTTTAGGGAACTTTTAGGACAACCTGATAATAATGAATTACAATAGTCCAGCCTAGAGGAAATAAATGCATGAATTAGTTTTTCAGCATCACTCTGAGACAAGACCTTTCTGATTTTAGAGATATTGCGTAAATGCAAAAAAGCAGTCCTACATATTTGTTTAATATGCGCTTTGAATGACATATCCTGATCAAAAATGACTCCAAGATTTCTCACAGTATTACTAGAGGTCAGGGTAATGCCATCCAGAGTAAGGATCTGGTTAGACACCATGTTTCTAAGATTTGTGGGGCCAAGTACAATAACTTCAGTTTTATCTGAGTTTAAAAGCAGGAAATTAGAGGTCATCCATGTCTTTATGTATGTAAGACAATCCTGCAGTTTAGCTAATTGGTGTGTGTCCTCTGGCTTCATGGATAGATAAAGCTGGGTATCATCTGCGTAACAATGAAAATTTAAGCAATACCGTCTAATAATACTGCCTAAGGGAAGCATGTATAAAGTGAATAAAATTGGTCCTAGCACAGAACCTTGTGGAACTCCATAATTAACTTTAGTCTGTGAAGAAGATTCCCCATTTACATGAACAAATTGTAATGTATTAGACAAATATGATTCAAACCACTGCAGCGCAGTGCCTTTAATACCTATGGCATGCTCTAATCTCTGTAATAAAATTTTATGGTCAACAGTATCAAAAGCAGCACTGAGGTCTAACAGAACAAACACAGAGATGAGTCCACTGTCCGAGGCCATAAGAAGATCATTTGTAACCTTCACTAATGCTGTTTCTGTACTATGATGAATTCTAAAACCTGACTGAAACTCTTCAAATAGACCATTCCTCTGCAGATGATCAGTTAGCTGTTTTACAACTACCCTTTCAAGAATTTTTGAGAGAAAAGGAAGGTTGGAGATTGGCCTATAATTAGCTAAGATAGCTGGGTCAAGTGATGGCTTTTTAAGTAATGGTTTAATTACTGCCACCTTAAAAGCCTGTGGTACATAGCCAACTAACAAAGATAGATTGATCATATTTAAGATCGAAGCATTAAATAATGGTAGGGCTTCCTTGAGCAGCCTGGTAGGAATGGGGTCTAATAAACATGTTGATGGTTTGGATGAAGTAACTAATGAAAATAACTCAGACAGAACAATCGGAGAGAAAGAGTCTAACCAAATACCAGCATCACTGAAAGCAGCCAAAGATAACGATACATCTTTGGGATGGTTATGAGTAATTTTTTCTCTAATAGTTAAAATTTTGTTAGCAAAGAAAGTCATGAAGTCATTACTAGTTAAAGTTAATGGAATACTCAGCTCAATAGAGTTCTGACTCTTTGTCAGCCTGGCTACAGTGCTGAAAAGAAACCTGGGGTTGTTCTTATTTTCTTCAATTAGTGATGAGTAGAAAGATGTCCTAGCTTTACGGAGGGCTTTTTTATAGAGCAACAGACTCGTTTTCCAGGCTAAGTGAAGATCTTCTAAATTAGTGAGACGCCATTTCCTCTCCAACTTACGGCTTATCTGCTTTAAGCTGCGAGTTTGTGAGTTATACCACAGAGTCAGGCACTTCTGATTTAAAGCTCTCTTTTTTAGAGGAGCTACAGCATCCAAAGTTGTCTTCAATGAGGATGTAAAACTATTGACGAGATACTCTATCTCACTTACAGAGTTTAGGTAGCTACTCTGCACTATGTTGGTATATGGCATTAGAGAACATAAAGAAGGAATCATATCCTTAAACCTAGTTACAGCGCTTTCTGAAAGACTTCTAGTGTAATGAAACTTATTCCCCACTGCTTGGTAGTCCATCAGAGTAAATGTAAATGTTATTAAGAAATGATCAGACAGAAGGGAGTTTTCAGGGAATACTGTTAAGTCTCCTATTTCCATACCATAAGTCAGAACAAGATCTAAGATATGATTAAAGTGGTGGGTGGACTCATTTACTTTTTGAGCAAAGCCAATAAAGTCTAATAATAGATTAAATGCAGTGTTGAGGCTGTCATTCTCAGCATCTGTGTGGATGTTAAAATCGCCCACTATAATTATCTTATCTGAGCTAAGCACTAAGTCAGACAAAAGGTCTGAAAATTCACAGAGAAACTCACAGTAACGACCAGGTGGACGATAGATAATAACAAATAAAACTGGTTTTTGGGACTTCCAATTTGGATGGACAAGACTAAGAGTCAAGCTTTCAAATGAATTAAAGCTCTGTCTGAGTTTTTGATTAATTAATAAGCTGGAATGGAAGATTGCTGCTAATCCTCCGCCCCGGCCCGTGCTACGAGCATTCTGACAGTTAGTGTGACTCGGGGGTGTTGACTCATTTAAACTAACATATTCATCCTGCTGTAACCAGGTTTCTGTAAGGCAGAATAAATCAATATGTTGATCAATTATTATATCATTTACCAGCAGGGACTTAGAAGAGAGAGACCTAATGTTTAATAGACCACATTTAACTGTTTTAGTCTGTGGTGCAGTTGAAGGTGCTATATTATTTTTTCTTTTTGAATTTTTATGCTTAAATAGATTTTTGCTGGTTATTGGTAGTCTGGGAGCAGGCACCGTCTCTACGGGGATGGGGTAATGAGGGGATGGCAGGGGGAGAGAAGCTGCAGAGAGGTGTGTAAGACTACAACTCTGCTTCCTGGTCCCAACCCTGGATAGTCACGGTTTGGAGGATTTAAGAAAATTGGCCAGATTTCTAGAAATGAGAGCTGCTCCATCCAAAGTGGGATGGATGCCGTCTCTCCTAACAAGACCAGGTTTTCCCCAGAAGCTTTGCCAATTATCTATGAAGCCCACCTCATTTTTTGGACACCACTCAGACAGCCAGCAATTCAAGGGGAACATGCGGCTAAACATGTCACTCCCGGTCTGATTGGGGAGGGGCCCAGAGAAAACTACAGAGTCCGACATTGTTTTTGCAAAGTTACACACCGATTTAATGTTAATTTTAGTGACCTCCGATTGGCGTAACCGGGTGTCATTACTGCCGACGTGAATTACAATCTTACCAAATTTACGCTTAGCCTTAGCCAGCAGTTTCAATAATAACTAAACATTTCACACCCAGAGCAGAAAAGTGCGGGAGAGACAGGAGAAGCCGCCATGCTAAATCGGCTAAGAGCTAGTAGCTACGCTAAGCTAGCGGATTCCTAAAAACACGCAAAGTGAATAATGTGTAAATAATTTAGAGGTGATTCAGCAGAAGGAGTGCTTTAGTTAAGGCACGTAAAGATTACACTGGGAAACAAATCGTAATCTAGATAACTAGATCAATCTAACTGCGCAGATTAAACAGCTAACAGATACAGAAAAACACCGCTGTGCTCCGGAACAGGAAGTGATACAATACCGCAGTGAGAGCCAACCACCAGTAGAGGCAAGCAAAGTTGAAAATGACTTTAGTTTTGTGTCATGTCTGTGATCTGCTTTTTTTCTACAAAATTAAACAACTGAATGAACATCCTCTGAGGCCGGTGATTCCATAATTTTTGCCAGGGGTTGTAGCTTGGCAGATAGTTCTGGAGGAAATCACTGAAGAAATTAACACATTGAAAATATGGTTTGACCGAAACAAACTGTCATTAAACTTAAATAAGACAGGGATGAAATGGAGGTGTAAGAGTCACTAGGTGTTCACAGGAAACATTTATTTCTGTATGTATGTATGTATTTATTTATTTATGTATGTTCATTGTTAGTTGATTTTCTGTTTTCTGTTGTGTTTCTGTTCAGGTTCTTTTTGTCTCTTTCTCTAAAATTGTATATAATAAGTATATATTGTATATAATAATCATTAGATTATTAATATATAAACAAAAATAAATTTAAAAAATATTACAATTTGAAAACAAATGCACCAGAATATGATAACTGCAACTGCTCAATGCTAACTTTTAACATTGAAAATGCCATAGACATGCTAACATGTTAGCATCGCTCCCATTTTTAAGTTATAAAATACATCTATCAACTGTTTCAGAAGACCATAACAGGTCGGTTTAACATAAAAAAAGGTAAATAATACTCACAGACGTATGCTCTTTAGGGTTTTAGCGGGGGAAAATTAAGTGAAGGAAAGAAAGAATAAACAAAGCAATAGGTCGAAGCACTGTTTCAATCTGCGAACCACTGCTTCGATTGGTTCAAGATTCAAAGCAAAGCTGCGCTGCAGAAAAGTTGATTACGGACCTGCTGCAGGGTCTGTAATCAATGTAGAGAAATGATCATTTTCCCGACAAACACACCCCAAAATAACGGCCACTCTGAAGGACCGATAACAGAATCGTTAAGCAAAAAGCTTATTGATGTCGGTGGATCGAATCATTTCTTAACGATACCCGAAAGGAACTGGTTCTCGATACCCATCCCTAAGCGGGATTCAGTAAACGACTACATAATTACACAGAAAATAAACAGTAGCCTAAAACACTAGGTGTAGACAACGTATTGTAGGGTACGTGCTTTGCTTTTTAGAAACTCAGAAGAGCCACTCGCTGCACTGCTACCACGACTCTCTGGGGCCGCCATCTTTGTTGTTATTTTTTGCGTCGACGTCATTGGTGACGTCGACGTATTGCCCCACCTCTACTTGCATACAATTAATATTGTAGAGGTTATTATCAGAACTACATGAAATTCATTGAAAACACACATATACCATCATGGTGAAGAGAATTAGGTTATATCATTATTGTGAAACAAGCTTAGATAACATAAACCAGACAACAGAATGTGCTGCATACGTACATGTTTAGAGCAGAACTTTCCAGAATACTGATTGATGCAGGAAAGATAGATGAATTATAGACTGAGCCTTTTTTTCTTTTCCAGCCAGTGCTATTTATCCCCCTGATATGAAATACAGGGGATATAGCGATCAGCATGTCTCTCTGTCCATTTTTGCTTGTTAGCACGATATCTCAAGAACCAGTTGACCAATTTCATTCATACTTAGCATAAGGGTGTGTTTGGGTGATCCCCCGATGCTTTGTTACTGATTTGTGGGGACTGGGGGCATATGTCATCTCTTTCTTACTCTTGTTAATCACAGACAAGCGTTCCCTTTTTTATACCACACTTTTTGTCCGTTTTCTGCTTTCTTAGCTTTATACGAGGTCTGTTAGAAAAGTATCTGACCTTTTTATTTTTTTCAAAAACCTGATGGTTTTGAATCACGTGTGCTTGCATGAGCCAACCATGATCCTTCGTGCACATGCGTGATTTTTTTTTTTTTCACGCCTGTCTGTTGCGTCATTTGCTTGTAAGCAGTCTTTATGTGAGGATGGGTGTAGTCTCTCGTCGGTTTTTCTTTGCAACGAAATGGCGGAACAACTGGAGCAGCGCAACTGCATCAAATTTTGCCAGAAACTGGGCGACAGCCAGGTGGAAACCATTCGGATTATTCAGACGGCTTTCGGTGATGATCCTCTGGGCATCACACAGATTAAGGAGTGGTACAACCGGTTTAAAGACGTCCGCACAACGGTAGAGAGCGCTCCACGCTCCGGTCGGCCATCAACACGCTGAAACGACCGGATCATTTCCAAAGTGAACGCTGTGGAGATGTGGGACCATCGTGTGATTATCCGAGAAATTGCGGAAGAGGTGGACATCAGCACTTTTTCGGCACATTCCACTGTGAAAGAAGATTTTGCCATGAAAAGAGTGGCAGCGAAATTCATCGGCATGAAGCTGATGGCGCATCAAACGCGCCACCGTGTTGAAGCCTCACAGGACTTGTTGTGGCATGCCCAGCTCTTCCACCATTCGGAAGTTTCAGACGGCTTTCGGTGGCTTTTCAGTCGTGTGACTATCCGAGAAATTGTGGGCATCTCCACAGCGTTAACTTTGGAAATGATCCGGTCGTTTCAGCATGTTGATGGCCGACTGGAGCGCGGCGCGCTCTCCACTGTTATGCAGACATCTTTAAACTGGTTGTACCCCTCCTTAATATGTGTGATGCCCAGAGGATCGTCACCGAAAGCCGTCTGAATAATCCGAATGGTTTCCACCTGGCTGTCGCCCAGTTTCTGGCAAAATTTGATGCAGTCTCGCTGCTCCAGTTGTTCCGCCACTTCCTTGCAATGAAAAAACGACGACAGACTACACCCATCCTCACACAAAGGCTGCTTACAAGCAAATGACGCAACCGACAGGCGTGAAAAAAATCACGTATGCGCACGAAGGTTCAAGGTTTGCTCATGCAAGCACACGTGATTCAAATCCATCAGGTTTTTGAAAAAAATAAAAAGGTCGGATGCTTTTCTAACAGACCTCGTAAACCATAAACCGTTCCTCATTCTTTTTCAGTTTCTTATGTCAATGTTGCTGGCCTTTATTTGCATCCATGCATGGTGCTACCTCTTTGAAAAATGAAATAATGAAACTTAAAGCAATATTATACTTCAAAGTTGGCATAGTGGAACTTAATGCTGGGGGTAATAGTCCCTTCAGCTGCTCTTGTGTTTGCACTTGGGTTTGCCACAACAAATCCGAGGTGGATCTGTGTGATGAATTGGCACAAGTTTTTTGCCGAATGCCCTTCTTGATGCAACTGCACGTTACATGGAGAAGTGTGGCAGGGGTGGGGTTTGAACTGGGAACCATCGCACTGAAACCAAGCACACTAACCACTTGGCCACTTAATGCTGGGGGTATGGGCCAAAATTAATTAATTAATTAATTAATTAATTCTTTTAAAATTCTGATGGTTTCCTGGTGCATCACAGCATTTTATTATTATTATTATTATTTTTATAACAATAATAATAATAAAACTTAATTGCCAAAAGCACCTTGCTTTACACATATTTACCATGCTGTGACGCACAAAAAAGTCTGTTACCGTCATGGTGAAATGTTGACAGGAAGTCGGCTATTTTGATTTTAAGTTTCGATTTTGAGGTATTTCTGTGGAGGCTCTCAGTTGTCCAGATGGTTTCCATAGTAGAGAAGATTGAATCTTCGACTGGACTGGGTTGCTTGACGTGAGGACATTTCGCTTCAAATCGCAGAAGCTTCCTCAGCTAAAATTCTTGCTCTTGTAGTCTGACTTCTGTCTGACCCTCATCGAGAAGAACAAACAGAAGCCACAAAAGCTGGAGGTAATTTTTGCCATTTTTGGCCATTTCCAGTACTTACATTTGAACGAACTCCTCCTAGGGATTTCATCCAATCATCTTCAAATTTGGTACACATCATCATGACACCATGCGGATCAAAAGATATCAAAAGAATTTCTGTAGGTCAAAAGGCATGGCTGCTAGGGTTCGTCAAACTTTGGCGAGCGTTTCGGAGCACGCCATTTCACTTCGAACAGCTGTCACGCCCACATACTTAATCATAGATTCTTCAAACTTGCTGGACATGATGAGGGCTCCACCCAGAATGTCTGCATGTATTAATGTCCCACCTAACACATAGCGCCCCCGGTGGTAACAGGAAATGTCCTGTTTTTACTTTAACAGGTACTGATGTCACATAGTTAACCCCATCAACTTCATTCCACTTCTAAAACATGCAGAACAAGTTGGTGAATGTAGGCGATGATCGCCGTGAAGCTGTAATATGGTGTATGTAATATGTAATGGCGTCCGTGTGGCGGCGTGCCGAATATCGACCCTTTGCCATGAAAATACGTTCTTCCTTTTGATGGCTTTATTTTTATCATATCATCATGAAAATTGATACACAGGTCAAGCATGACAACCTCTTAGAATACATAGGGGCGTCGCCCATGGGTGGTGCAAAATGCCTCAATAGCGCCCCCTTGCAACTTTCAAAAACCCCTCCCCATAGGGGTTTTTTTTTAGAGTAGGGAGATGAAAATTGGTACACGTGTGACTTGCATAGAAGTACAAAAAAGTCTCCTGTACCAATGGTCTACTCCAAACAGGAAGTCGGCCATTTTGAATTTTCATGTTATTTTGGCGTGATTTCCACATGTTGTATTTGAACGAACTCCTCCTAGGGATTTTGTCCAATGCACTTCAAGTTTCTTTCAGATCATCCAGAGACTATACTGATCAAAAGTTATTGAAAGTTTTTTTTTCTCTGTCAAAGGGTGTGGCTGCTATGGCGCCGCCATTTTGAACCTTCGCCATGGAACATCAAGTCATGATAACTCCTTCATGCTTTGCCTAATTGACTTGAAACTTCACATGTGTGATGACGGTTAGCCCCTGAAGACACCTGGCCCCTCTCTTTGTGCTCTGAGCGCCCCCTAGTGGATGAACCATCAACTTTTCAAAGCACCTACATGCATTGTCTGATTTGCTTGAAACTTGAACTGTATGATGAGGGTCGGCCCCTGTAGCCACCTACCCACGCTGGCTAGGGCTGTCACGATTAGGAATTTCTGAAGACGATTAATTGTCAAACAAATAATTGCGATTGACGAATATATTGGCTATTTTTTTCTTTTTTTTTCCCTTCTTTATATTCTACTATTGTAGTATAATTACACAACTCTGGAAGAACGTTTGGTTTCTGTGAGTGGAGAAACTGGGAATGGTGCAACATTTTTATTTTTATCTTCATTTTACATACAGTCTCAACTTTTTTTGAATTGTGGTTGTTGCTGTTGCATTTCTGAAATTGTTTCTCCTCATCAGTCACTTTTTGTGCTTAAACACTGCATTAAGCCCATATTGAACAAATAAATAACTTTGGAAAGTAACAGCTGTTAAAGTTCGGAGTTCTCACCTGCTTTTTGTGATCTGTGCATCTGAACATCACCACAGCTTCTCCATGTCAGGGCTTTTTTGTTTTGTTTTTGTGGCTCAGTTCATTCATATATTCTCATTTTTTAAATATGTTTTTAAAGCTATTTGACTGTTTATTTCATCTCATGATCTCATAAATTCAGCATACGACGCGCACATGGTGTCAACAGGACGATAACGGCAGAATCACACCTTTAGAGAAAGTTCAGAGAGAAGTAAAGGCAGCTTCACGTTTTCGTTTTGTTAACATGTTCACTCGGGTTAAAAACCTCTCTCTGCTCCGCGCTCGCTGCGCACTGAACGTGTCGCGCCTGCATTCAGGAATCTCCCTCACCCACCCCCTCCCTCTCAGTCTGCAGCCTGTTAACTCCATGCGCGCGCGCACACACACAGGCACAGACACACACACCGACAGCTCCGCATTTTAGACGGCACTGTTTTAATCGGCCGTCAGCCTCCTTGTTATTGTCCCGCCTTAAGACGAGAGCGAGGCTGCAGCACAATGACGTCAGATTCTGAGTCGTTTTATGCTTTGTGGATAAAATAAATAATTCACGGTAATCGCGAATATGAAAAATAATCGCGAATATGAAAAATAATCGCGATTGACGAATATTGTAATATTTGTGACAGCCCTAACGCTGGCCTGGGTAGGTGGTTGCGCGGCACGAGGGACCGTATATGACTACTTGCAGTCCTAGTTAACGTTCTTCTAAAATATGAACTTTACAGCAAAAGTGTATTAATCCATTTTTGTGTTGAATCACTGTTCCTGTATGAGATCAATCCTCTGCATGAGTGTTTAGGCAGACAATGCAACTCATTAATTACAAAAGTTACATTTTTTATGAACAAGCAGAAATACCTGTTCGAATTCATAATGCAGAAGATTAAAAAGGAAGAAAGGTAATGCAATCACTATGATATGAGTCAGAGAATGATCTGTTTGGGGGAAAAAACTGTAAATAGTGGCCATGAGCACTGTGCTGAAACAAGTTAAAGAAATAAAGAATAAAATTCATATTCATTGTAAACATCAGTCATATTTAAAGAGTTAACCCTTTACATCATACTTGTTTCGTTAAGAATAAATGTCTTCATGGATCAGCTGGCTAGTCTTAAGCTTTTCTGCACAAAGCACATAGTACATTTTAGTGTAGCCTTGATCATTACTGTAATGTCACTCTTTGTCTGAGATGATCATGGCTAATGTGATTCATTCTCTGTGCATCTTTATTGGCAAAGTATAAATAAGTACTGAAAAATGACTACTAAACTATGGATTACATCCACTGCGCTAGCTTGTTGTGTGCAGTTGTCAAGTTTGCTGGGCAGCAGCGTGACAAAATGTTTTTGCAGCCCCCCCCAAGTATCATGCAGACCTAAACCATGTCCTTCATTCATCCTGCTAATTTGGCTGATTTTTCTTTAGTCAGCTTGTGAAAAGCTAAACATGGAGGCCACAAAGTCCTTGTTATATGATCATTGCAGTTTTTTCTTCTCCACCTTTGGCACCAGAAGTCCCAGGACAGAGCTAGAGATGTCCCAAGAACAGCCTGTTTGAATATAATCAGGGCACAGTGCTGTCCGATACAGGGCTCACCGTTCAACACAGTCGTGATGTTTTGATCTGGATGTGGAGGTTAGGGTGGTCCATAAAAATGGTAAAAAAAAAAATTTTCAAAAAACTTCAAGTCTCACCCTCTAAATTTGTTGTACCTAACATAAAAACACATGATGTACAATTTCATAAAACTCTAATAATTTTTACTGGTAGCACACAGCCCTTAAAGATTTTGCTCGCAATAACTTTGTCATATAGTATGGTCATTTCTCATCATTCTCATCATTATTTCTGTCAGTTTAATATTGATATGTCAGGACAGAAATTATGGCAATACATTGGAAAATCAAATCTTTTCATATCCCATAAAATAGTTAACACTAAAACATGAATTGTGAGATGCAGTTCTTCTCGTACATGTATCATGCTCCTACAATACCTACATACTGGGGTAGCGAAGATTTTATAACAATCAAACATTGCATTTTCATTTTATTGATGAAATACTGTTTCATTATTGATAAATTTAAATAAGTCTATGCTTTATATATTTCCACATATATTTTGATCTAGCTCCAAACAATAATATTCTTTATGCCTTGCAGTACTTAATATTCCAAAATGTATGAATCAGCACAAGAACCAATTATACAGCTGTGTAACATAAGAGAACATCCTTTACATGATAATGATATTTAAGTTGCTTGCATCATGACCAAGACTTGCTGCCGTTTCAGTCAGAATATAGGTGGCACTTCTGTCTGTTGTTTTGGTCCTATCCAATGCTGCTGCAAGTCCTGGTGTTACAACAGCTTTAATTTTACTGGCTTTTTGTGACACTGGCATAACAAATTCTTCATCTGGACTTTCTGTGTTCTCTTCACTCTGGCTGGAGACAGTGTCAGGTAGTGAGACATTAGATGGTCCAGGCTCCTTCAGTTTCTCTTTGTATTTTGCTTCTGCAGCTTTCCTTTTTTCTGCTCTTTGTTCTTTGGCAGTTTGTATTTTATCTATGCCTGTCATGCATCCTCTACCTTTCTCTTGCTGAGCAAGTAGGAACTGTCTGTCATCTTCAAACTTTATCATTGTTAGGACAACCTGATGTGCCATGTCAAACAAGTCCTCCAAAGATTCACAAAACACTGTTTCATCTTTCTTCTGCTTATCTGTATTGCAATTCTTGGTCTTTTTCAATGTTTTCCATTTTCCGAACACCTTTTCTAACTTTATGATCAGATGCTGCTTTGCCCTCAGTGGGATTCTAGCTCTCTCCCAAAAAGGAATTGCCATGTCTATAGAGGTCACAGCAGCATCATGGATAGTTTTCTTCAAATCAGTGTGTTTGAAGAAAAATACCTTGAGTATTTGCCCATTTGAGGGCAATTTGTTTCCCTTTATTTCAGTCGGTGGAAGCAATAAGGTATACAGATGTTCTACTTCTAGTAGCTGACATGTTTTACTGAAGTTTCCAGTTAATGGTTAAGCATGTTAAGTCAGCAAGTGTCTCTTTTTACATTTATCTCATGTTAGATTCACCATCACCAAAGATCTGAAAGAAAAGAAGCTGTGAATTAAAGCAAAATTTTCAGCTTGTAGCCTAAAATAACATTTTTGAAAGTATGTTGTTTGTGAGAAATATTTAAACCCAGGTATAGTTTTAAATTGAATATAAAATTATACTTTAGTTACACTCAGGTGGTTAACTTCTATCCTCTTTATAAGTGATGTGATTAGATACTGGATAATGGATAACCTATTGCACGGGCACTCGGGCAGCGATAATTGATATATTTACAACCTTCAGCTATGATGTGTTACCTCTAAATATTAATGTATGACAAAAATATTTGGCAGGCTTTCTTTTTTCCCAAAGCATCATAAAATGAAGGGGTGAGAGTAATGAATTTCCAACTTTTATTTTTTTGAACCACCCTAGTGGAGGTGGGTCCTTTGGACTCTAACAGTTGTAGCAGTTGTCAGTGCAGTTTTCCAGATTGTCTGGCTTGTAGTGTTATACTGTATGAGAGAATTCTACATGGCATTGTTGAGATGTTTTCCATTTGTTTCAGCTCTAAATGTGTTTTTGTATTTTTTAATAAACAGCTTTGCATTGCTTATTGTCAGAGCAGTGTGGCAGTCAGTGGCAGTGCACTTGTTTCCAAAACAGAAGGCTCCTGGTATAAGACCACGTGTGCCCATTCACCTTGTGATGTTAAGCTGTGTCAGGAAGGGCATCCCGTGTAAAACCTGTGCCAAACCAACAAGCAGATCTATATCTCATCTGTGGCATCCCCAGACAAAAACGGGTGAACCTGAAAGAAATATTTTTTTTACAGTGCTTTGAATTGAGATTGTTTTCCTTAACGATTCACAGTCGATGAAAAATGTGATGAAAGTTAGGGAATAACCCTGTTGTGTCTGATTTGCGGATGGTCATGCTGGATTTTACGGTCACAAATTGAGTTTTACCGGTGACGCATTAGCAGAGCCCGTTAAACGGCTATTTGTGACCATAATCCAGCTGACCCATTCAAATCCATTTCCATCGTTTGCACAGTTTATTTTTCTGTAAGTAATTTGGTCAGCTAATTGTTGTGATAGGGTGTGGGCGGCTCGTCAGAGCTTACCGCATCAACAGCGTGTTCATGCCAAACGGGAAATTCTGTGAGCAGGTCCACAGATTTCTTGTCAGCTCCATTGAGTTAAATCCACGGTAAATCCATCAGGCAATCCAGTTAAATCCATTAAATCCACACATTTCAGCATTGCCTTCCCTGCACGAGTTTCTGTTGCTCACTTGACAGCGCCATTAGTGACAGCTGTGCTGCAACGTTGTCAGGGGGCAGAGTAACACACCAAATGTGAAACAGTTTTAATATTTTGCTATTGTCCACGCGATATTTTATGGTCTGAAATCTCAAATGATTAACCAATCAGATTTGTGGAAAAAATCTAATTGGATTAGAATGAATTTTTTTAAAAATGTCTCCATTTTGACTCAGTTTTTCACTCTGCAGGGGGTGGTGTCAACGTGTTATGTGTTTGAGCATAGATCTTTAATGCCGTGTTCACACCGCACGACACGCAACACCACAAATTCGCGTCCCTCACCTGGCAGTGGACGCACCACCATTGCCCAGTGTGTTGCTCTGCTTTCGCTGTGAAAATTCCCCCCAATGCGTCATCAAATGGGAGGAGCTTCCATTCCACTCGTCGTCAAGTCAACATGCCAGACCTTGATCACACGGAGCGAGCTGCTGTGCTCTGTTTGTTGTGGAAAGCTGACAAACGTCGCCAGCGGCGCCGTCCCTGGGTTCACAGCATCCTCATGAGACATTCCCAATTCGGTGAGTTTCATTATTTGCTGCAGGAGGTGCGTCTGGATGACGGCTGCTTTCAGCGGTACTTCCGCCTCTCCAGGACCCAGTTTGAGGACCTCCTGTTCACGCACACACATGTGAACAATTAAAAAATAAAACTTTCTGCCGCTGCAGTTCCTCTGTCATAATTGTGTTAGAAACCAGTCACCATTTGTTTTATTATACACAAGGTTGGGTAGGATTACTTTGAAAGAATACATGTGGATTACATGTATGTATGTACATACATTTGGATTACTTGTAATCTGATTACTTTTGGATTACATTTCAAAGTAATCCTACCCAACCTTGATTATACACCTGTGTAGTTAATAAAATTATCTTCACGGATGATTTGTTTGCACGCACAAGTGGGAAAAAAAAAACTGGCTGCTGCTGCTACTGTGGGGCTGCTGCTCGCTCTCCCTCCAACTCTGTCGTAATTGTGTTATAAACCAGTCACCATTTGTTTTATTACACACCTGTGTAGTTAATAAATAAAATCTTCATGGACGATTCGTTCGCACGCGCACATGGGAAAAAAAAAATGGCTGCTGCGGTGCTGCTGCTTGCTCTCCCCTCCAACTCTGTCATAATTGTGAAATAAAGGGCAAAAGGTAAATGAGTGCTGAACTCTTTACTCAACTTGCCAGCGAGCAATGCTCACATGGTTATTCTGCAAGAGACAAATGTGGGTGTCACAACACAGAATGACGTGTAATTATGTACAATAGCTATACAGTGACCCATTAACAGATATTTATCAGTAACATGTACTACAACTATAATCCTATATGCTCCCCAAGTCTTTGGAATGATATGGCAAAGACTGATATTCGAAGCACAATCACCGGTAGTCATAAAATAAATGTATCAAATTTAAATGAAAGAGGACAATGGATAATGAAGGGTCACAGGGATAGACTACCCTCTTCCCAAGCATCACAGCGGCCTCCATATAAGCTAAGGGGGAGGGGGCAGGCCATGGCGGGTACGACGCCCAGCAGCAGTGGTTGGGAGTACATCCTCCTTGAGTCCTGGTGAGTTGAAGTCCTGGAGAGCTCTGAGGGCTCGGGGCATGCATCCAGTGGATGGGACGCAATCAGGCCGTGGCGGAGAAGGGCCTGGTGACCGCGGTGTGGATATTCCTGGTGAGCAGTCCGGGGTTGTAGGCTCCACTGTGCCTGCAGGAGGAGTATTGGCAGGTGCTGGGATTGCCGGTATCGAAGATGCAGGTGGCCCGTGTGGCATCACCTCGGGCGGGGCTACGTGGGTCTTGTCAAGCCGGACCATCAATGGCAAACCAGGGGCCATCATCAAGTGATCCCTCTGGATAACTGGGGTGTATCGCCGAAGGAACTGGCGATTACGCAGGGTGACAAGGCCTGATCCAATCCGAATCACATACTGATTGAACTGTCGCACTTCGATGACAATACCGGTCTTGTCCCACTTGGTTGGGTGAGGGCCGGTTTGGTTTCCTCAAACAGCGTGTTCATGTTGTCGGTCCAATCAAACCTGATTCCCGGTTTCAGGAACTTGTGGAATGGCTGCATTCTCTCTGCGGATGCAAAGGCATATGACACCTGATTGACCAATCCGAACCAGCTACGCATGTCTTTAATGTTTTTTGGGACTGGGAAGTTCTGAATGGCCTCAATAGATTTAGGGCAGGGTCGCACTGTTGTAGGGTCAATTTGGAAGCTCGCAAACTCAACAGACTGTTTGGCAAATACGAAATTGGAGGGGTTAAGAATGACGCCATTATGTCCACACGTGTCAAGCCAGTCAGCAGCCTGGAAGAAGCTGCCATGGATATCATCCGCCCACATCAGAGTGTCATCGACGATCTTCACCTTATGGGGGATGTCAGTGACAAATTCATCAAAGCGCCTACTGTATGCTTCACTTGAGGCAACGTAGCCTTGGGGGGCGACACGGTATCGATATTGACCCCAGGGTGTTATAAATGTTAAGTGCCTGTCATCTCCATGCAGTGGGATACTATGATACCCATTCCAGGCACCGAACACCGTTTTTCTAGTGTTTGGTGGAATGGCGCGAGCCTGGTGGAATGGCGACTGGGTGTGGTGTGTTTCTCTGGTAGCATGGCGATTAAGTGCCTGGAAGTCGACTGTGCGTCGTGGTTTGCCTGATTTCTTTGGGCACATAACCATCTGATGACACCATGTTACAGGCGTTCCCACCAGTACAGGTCCGATGACTCCGAGACGGACGTCTTGATCAAGGCCTGCCTTGACCTCTTCCTGCCTATGTATTGGGACCGGGATGGGGGTATGGTGGGCCACTGGTGTAGCGTCCGGATCTATCATGAGGTGCATGGGGACATCATGGGGAGGGGCTGATGTTCGACAGATATTGAATGTGCTTGATACATAGTAGTCCAGCAACCACTTCCCCAGTCTATCGCAATTCTCCTCACTGGCAGGGAATGGAAGAGATGTAGGGCGTGACGGTGGAGCCTGTCGTCGAGGGCTATCACACAGGAGTTTTTCGTTGAGCAGTACAGTAGAATCATGTGAAGTGGGCTCGGTATTAGTAGTGAGCGAGCGTGCCGCACCAACAGTTGGGAAACTGGAGGTTGATGATTCCGAGCGCAACACAAGTCTGTTTGGATAGGAAGAATCTGTCAGTTGATGGTGTGATATAAAGAAGCTGATGAGTAGTGCGCTGATCACCGGCTGGGGATGTGCCTGATATGCGGAGAGGTATATCTCCCAGTATGTTGATGGATTGGCTGTTGGCCGCAGACATCTTCATTGTAGTGGGGATCAGATGTCGGGACTGTAACCCAAGCTTCAACAGGACTGACTCACCAGCGAGGCAGGACTGGCACCCTGCGTCAGCTATAATGGGGACAGTGACAGGCGTAGAGGGGCTAAGGAATGTGGGCACAAGGCCAATATCACTAGTGTCTGAAGGGACTGCCTGCACAGAGACCTCTATGAAGGGCTGGGGGTCAGATGTATGCCTTTCCCATGCCTCACACAGGTCATTAAACACATGATGTTCCAGTTTGATAGTTTGGGCCACTGTGGGGTCATCGGGGGGCTGGTGGGCAGCGTTGCCTGAGGAGAGGGCCTCAACGGAGCACAAGGTTTCAAGCACTGCTGTGGCACCGCCTGGGGCTGGGGTGGACTCAGATGTTTTTTGCCGCTGTGAGCGGCGACAGACACTCTTATGGTGGTACAGTAGGCCACACTTGGCGCACGTGTGATTATAGGTGGAGCATGCCTTCATGCGTTCCTTCCTATTGCCAGAATGACCTTGCCTGCCACAATGCTCACACGAGGGGTTGCCCTGGTTGAGATGGGGAGTGCTGCTTCTCCTGGTCTGTAAACGTGATCTCTCCTGACGCCTGTAGGAGCTGGTGGCTGCTGCAGTAACTGTCACTACCAAGGATAGGCGCCCGGCCGAGCGCTTGCCACTTTCCTTGGCCTCAATCACTTGAATAGTGTCCTCTAATGTCGATTTCTGATTAGATTGGCCAAGGATGTCTAGACGGATTTCATCATCACTGATTCCACGCATCAGTGCATCCCGTATCATATCACTATAGTCCACATCCTGTGTGCAGCCAGGTTTGGGGCAGTGAATGCTCTAACGGGTTCATACCTGTCCTGTCGCATATTATAAAGTTGGACACGAGCTACCATGATGTTCTCCTGGCAGACAGCAAGCGTTTTCATGTTTTGAAGGACTGTGGCTTCGGCACTACTTGAGAGAGAGCCGAATGTGCGGGTGAGGTCTTTCCTCAGCAAGTCATCACAACATTCCAGGAGCTGATAAATGATATCCTGTCCAGTAAGGTGTGTGGCTGCTTTATAGTCATTCCACCATTGCAGGAAGTAGGACCATTCCTCGCTAGAGCCAGCCGCCGAGACAGTGGGCCGTTTCACCTTCTCCGCAGAGGCTGTAATGGCAGTAGCTGTGTTGGGCGGAGGGTGGGCTGTGCTGGTGTGTATATCCAGGAGGCAGATGAGGACTTCTGGAGGAGTTGAACTGGGGCAGCTGATGCCGCACACTGGTGCAGGGCAGTCGATGTTGGCTATCGTGGATGAAACGTATGAGCATAAATGAGTGCCGAACTCTTTACTCAACTTGCCAGCGAGCAATGCTCACACGTTTATTCTGCAAGAGACAAATGTGGGTGTTACAACACAGAATGACGTGTAATTATGTACAATAGCTATACAGTGACCCATTAACAGATATTTATCAGTAACCAAGGATGAGATTTTTCCACAGATTTCCGCGGATTTGACAGTCCTGGGGGTCGATTTTGTGAAACGTCCAGATCTGTTGAGAAAATTGGGGCGGTTTGGGGTAAGAATGCAAAAAAAAAAAATTGCCAGGAATACCTTTAGGGCTTTCACAGTGGCGTATTCATAGAGCTGGTCATTGCAGTGTTGTGTTTCATTTAAATACGGCCGAAATACGCGCGTACTCGACCTTTAACAGTGTTCGTTCATACTTGCAGCTGCGCGTGTTCGCGTTTTAATGTGTGCACACAGTCGCGTGTGCCATGCTGCACCAGTTTCAGTGCTATTTTCTGCCTCTGTGGTAGGGCGCTCTGTTCTCTACTGCATGGTGTGGTGCGGCTCAAAAACAGTCATTTACCATTATTATTATTATTTATTTTTTTTTTTTTATGCAGCGAGTGTGCATTTATTTTAGAGTCACAGCTCTTTTCAGCTTTGATCAGACTGATCGATCAGGGCGTTTGATGAGCGCACCGACATGCAGCGAATGCACGTTTATTTTAAAGAGTCGCAGCTCTGATTAGACACACAGAGAGAGAGAGAGAGAGAGAGAGAGAGAGGGAGGGAGAGCGTGCGCGCGAGAGAGAGCGGGTTTATTTTATTTTAAGGAGTCTGATAGAGGAAAGAGAGCGGGTTTATTTTATTTTAAGGAGTCTGATAGAGGAAAGAGAGCGGGTTTATTTTATTTTAAGGAGTCTGATAGAGGAAAGAGAGCGGGTTTATTTTATTTTAAGGAGTCTGATAGAGGAGAGAGCAGGTTTATTTTAAGGAGACTCAGACTCCTCAAAATAAAACCACTCTCTCTCTCTCCCTCTCTCTCTGTGTGACAGAGAGAGAGAGTGCGCGCAAGAAAGCGCTTTTATGAAACGATGCAACACAGTGAAACAGTCCTCATATAATTAGTCCAGTATGACAAAGTGAAGCAACGATCTTGCAGTATTTATAGCTCCAGAAGAACAACAGGGAGATGTGAAGTGGCGCACAGTACCGCGTTGAAGCGTGGGCGGGCTCACAATAGCGGACAGTAGCACGGCGCTGCGTGTACTCGCGTGAAGGCTCCATGCTGTACGCTGAAGAAAATTAAACAGGTTTAATTTCTTCTATCCTACACGCGTAGCCCTCAACATGCTGCTGCGTATTGAGGAAAAAACTGTATGTGAAGTGGGCGGAGAGCTGCTCATTACAGTGTAGACGATACGCTGTAATGAGCAGCTCTACGAATACGCCACTGTGACAGGCCCTTTACTTGCAGCTGCTCCAATTAGAAAGGTCACACTGTTTCAACTTTCAATCCTACTTATTTCTTTATCAGTCTCAAGAGCGCCGACTAGTGTTTGCATCTGAGGTTTTGGCTACTGAGTCCTGGGTAGAGATGGGCATCGAGAAGTGGTTCTTTTCGAGAATAGTTAAGAAATGATTCGATTCACCAACATCAATAGCCTTTTTGCTTAACCGATAAAATTTCATCAATAACCATCCCTAGTCCTGGGACACACTCAGCATTACATGTGAGTCCCAGTGCCCAGCACTGAAACCCATCACCCTGAGGCAGCAAAGCCTCCTTGCACGAGCTCCGAATTCAATCCATAGAGCTGCTAATTTCGGAAGCTACTCAAGTGTGCTGCAGAGTGCTAAGATAAGTGGTGTGGCAAAGATGCCTAGAAAGCAAAGTGTGGCTTTATATTTGAAACAAAAGTAAATCCACAACACTGCAGGTGTTTTGAAATGAAACAGGCATTGGCTCTAGTTATTATTCTTCTTATTAGAGAGGGAGGGAGAGCGTGCGCGCGCGAGAGAGCGGGTTTATTTTATTTTAAGGAGTCTGATAGAGGAAAGAGAGCAGGTTTATTTTAAGGAGACTCAGACTCCTCAAAATAAAAAATCTCTCTCTCTCTGACACACAGAGAGAGAGAGCGAGCGCGCACGAGAGAGCGCTTTTATGAAACGTTGCGACAGTGAAACAGTCCTCGTATATAATTAGTCCAGTATGATAAAATGAAGCAATGATCTTGTGATACAGTGTTATAGGTGGAGATCACATCGACTAAATATAAACCTTATATGGTCTGACAGTTCAATGGACATACAACCCCTGGTAAAAATTATGGAATCACCGGCCTCGGAGGATGTTCATTCAGTTGTTTAATTTTGTAGAAAAAAAGCAGATCACAGACATGACACAAAACTAAAGTCATTTCAAATGGCAACTTTCTGGCTTTAAGAAACACTGTAAGAAATCAGGAAAAAAAAAATTGTGGCAGTCAGTAACGGTTACTTTTTTAGACCAAGCAGAGGGAAAAAAATACGGAATCACTCAATTCTGAGGAAAAAATTATGGAATCATGAAAAACAAGAACGCTCCAACACATCACTAGTATTTTGTTGCACCACCTCTGGCTTTTATAACAGCTTGCAGTCTCTGAGGCATGGACTTAATGAGTGACAAACAGTACTCTTCATCAATCTGGCTCCAACTTTCTCTGATTGCTGTTGCCAGATCAGCTTTGCAGGTTGGAGCCTTGTCATGGACCATTTTCTCCAACTTCCACCAAATATTTTCAATTGGATTAAGATCCGGACTATTTGCAGGCCATGACATTGACCCTATGTGTTGTTTTGCAAGGAATGTTTTCACAGTTTTTGCTCTATGGCAAGATGCATTATCATCTTGAGAAATGATTTCATCATCCCCAAGCATCCTTTCAATTGATGGGATAAGAAAAGTGTCCAAAATATCAACGTAAACTTGTGCATTTGTTGATGATGTAATGACAGCCATCTCCCCAGTGCCTTTACGTGACATGCAGGCCCGTATCATCAATGACTGTGGAAATTTACATGTTCTCTTCAGGCAGTCATCTTTATAAATCTCATTGGAACAGCACCAAACAAAAGTTCCAGCATCATCACCTTGCCCAATGCAGATTCGAGATTCATCACTGAATATGACTTTCATCCAGTCATCCACAGTCCAATATTGCTTTTCCTTAGCCCATTGTAACCTTGTTTTTTCTGTTTAGGTGTTAATGATGGCTTTCGTTTAGCTTTTCTGTATGTAAATCCCATTTCCTTTAGGCGGTTTCTTACAGTTCGGTCACAGACGTTGACTCCAGTTTCCTCCCATTCATTCCTCATTTGTTTTGTTGTGCATTTTTGATATTTGAGACATATTGCTTTGTCTTCTGTCTTGATGCTTTGTCTTCCTTGGTCTACCAGTATGTTTGCCTTTAACAACCTTCCCATGTTGTTTGTATTTGGTCCAGAGTTTAGACCCAGCTGAGTGTGAACAACCAACATCTTTTGCAACACTGCGTGATGATTTACCTTCTTTTAAGAGTTTGATAATCCTCTCCTTTGTTTCAATTGACATCTCTTGTGTTGGAGCCATGATTCATGTCAGTCCACTTGGTGCAACAGCTCTCCAAGGTGTGATCACTCCTTTTTAGATGCAGACTAACGAGCAGATCTGATTTGATGCAGGTGTTAGTTTTGGGGATGAAAATTTACAGGGTGATTTCATAATTTTTTCCTCAGAATTGAGTGATTCCATATTTTTTTCCCCTCTGCTTGGTCTAAAAAAGTAACCGTTACTGACTGCCACAATTTTTTTTTCCTGATTTCTTATAGTGTTTCTTAAAGCCAGAAAGTTGCCATTTGAAATGACTTTAGTTTTGTGTCATGTCTGTGATCTGCTTTTCTTCTACAAAATTAAACAACTGAATGAACATCCTCCGAGGCCGGTGATTCCATAATTTTTGCCAGGGGTTGTAGAACATTGGATTATACATGTACATGTATTTGAGGATATACATGTACATGTATGTTTGTTGACAAGTGTGCCATGCTGAAAGTGGAGAATGCTGAAAATCAAGTAAGTCTGGTTATGAAAAATATTTTGGTCACAAAAATACACATGTACAGTAGATGGTCTTAGTAAGGGTTTACAGTTTGAATTATAGATATGAACACCTGGCATTTATAGTAGTTTTTAATATAATTTTAGTGCAATTTACATGCTTTAAAACAGCAAAAATGCTTTGGCTGCACCCTGGACCCGCCGCGGCCTGTGGACCCTGGACCCTGGCTTATTTTCCTCTGAAAATCGAATTTGCCAATCTCATCCCTGAGTAACATGTACTACAACTATAATCCTATAAAAGGGACATAAGTCCTGCTCACAGGCTGGCTGCCAGAGACAGGACATGTCCACATCAAGTATAAACTCCAGACATCTCCATGTCACTACATATCCAGTCCCTGATTGGTCATCGCGACGCGACAAGACGAAAAAGTTCAGAGTTTTCAACTAGGGGAGGCAGGCAACGCAACGCGATCTTGCGCCACAAATGCGCCAGTCACTCAAAATTGCTTCATTCACGTCGCATTTGCATGGCTTGGACTTATGTGGCGCCACAACGCGTCAATCCCATAGGGATTACATGGCAACCTGTCGCCGCCGTTGCTCGCGTGTTCGTCCGGTGTGAATGCGGCATAATGGTCGCTGGAGTGGACACGAGCCTTCACCGCTCTAACCAGAAAGTTTCTAAGAATAAATGGAATTGGTTAGCTTACATTTTTCTTACAAACTAGGATCCTAAACGCCAGAGTGTATGAAAAACCACATTTCTGTTTAATCAGTGCACGTTAAGAAGACAAAACTTATTACATCACGTCATACGACTAGTCAGAAAAATAAATGAGTAATAAACGTGCTGCAGAGTAAATTCATCCGACGTGAATGACAAGAGCTGTAATGCAGTTAAAAAAAATTAATGAAAAAAGTTTGCATTTGCACTCTGTCTCACAGTGTTAAAGTGTGTGACGCAGCTGTCTGCTGCTCACATTAAAGATACTGTGTGTATATTTTTGAACATGGCAGCAAATGCTACATCTATCCAATATTGTGTTTTTAACGTTTAAAGATTATTTATAACTAACTAACAAATGGCATGAATACATCCAATTTCAGTTAAATTGGCTCAACTTAAGGCTCTACAATAGATTAAAAAAATTACAAATTTTGAATTATTTTATTTTATTCTTTTTCACTTTAACAACTTTCCAGCCAATTCTGAAGGTGCAGAAAGAATAACTAGAGCCAATGCCTGTTTCATTTCAAAACACCTGCAGTGTTGTGGATTTACTTTTGTTTCAAATATAAAGGCACACTTTGCTTTCTAGGCATCTTTGCCACACCACTTATCTTAGCACTCTGCAGCACACTTGAGTAGCTTCCGAAATTAGCAGCTCTATGGATTGAATTCGGAGCTCGTGCAAGGAGGCTTTGCTGCCTCAGGGTGATGGGTTTCAGTGCTGGGCACTGGGACTCACATGTAATGCTGAGTGTGTCCCAGGACTAGGGATGGTTATTGATGAGATTTTATCGGTTAAGCAAAAAGGCTATTGATGTTGGTGAATCGAATCATTTCTTAACTATTCTCGAAAAGAACCACTTCTCGATTCCCATCTCTACCCAGGACTCAGTAGCCAAAACCTCAGATGCAAACACTAGTCGGCGCTCTTGAGACTGATAAGGAAATAAGTAGGATTGAAAGTTGAAACAGTGTGACCTTTCTAATTGGAGCAGCTGCAAGTAAAGGGCCTGTCACAGTGGCGTATTCGTAGAGCTGCTCATTACAGCGTATCGTCTACACTGTAATGAGCAGCTCTCCGCCCACTTCACATGGAGTTTTTTTCTCAATACGCAGCAGCATGTTGAGGGCTACGTGTGTAGGATAGAAGAAATTAAACCTGTTTAATTTTCTTCAGCGTACAGCATGGAGCCTTCACGCGAGTACACGCAGCGCCGTGCTACTGTCCGCTATTGTGAGCCCGCCCACGCTTCAACGCGGTACTGTGCGCCACTTCACATCTCCCTGTTGTTCTTCTGGAGCTATAAATACTGCAAGATCGTTGCTTCACTTTGTCATACTGGACTAATTATATGAGGACTGTTTCACTGTGTTGCATCGTTTCATAAAAGCGCTTTCTTGCGCGCACTCTCTCTCTCTGTCACACAGAGAGAGAGGGAGAGAGAGAGAGAGTGGTTTTATTTTGAGGAGTCTGAGTCTCCTTAAAACCGCTCTCTCTCCTCTATCAGACTCCATAAAATAAAATCAATCTCTGTCTCTCTGTCTCTCTCTGTCTCTGTGTGTGTGTGTGTGTCTGATCAGAGCTGTGACTCTTTAAAATAAACGCGCACTCGCTGCATGTCGGTGCGCTCATCAAACGCCCTGATCGATCAGTCTGATCAAAGCTGAAAAGAGCTGTGACTCTAAAATAAATGCGCACTCGCTGCATAAAAAAAAAAAGTTAAATGACTCTTGTTTTTGAGCCGCACCACACCATGCAGTAGAGAACAGAACGCACTTCCACAGAGGCAGAAAATAGCACTGAAACTGGTGCAGCATGGCACACGTGACTGTGTGCACACATTAAAACGCGAACACACGCAGCTGCAAGTATGAACGAACACTGTTAAAGGCTGAGTCCGCACGTATTTCGGGCGTATTTAAATGAAACACAACGCTGCAATGAGCAGTGCTACGAATACGCCACTGTGACAGGCCCTTAAGGGAACGTTCGTTGCTTTCATTTAAACAAAAAAAAAATATATTTATTTGCCTTTTTGCATGCTTTTTCAGCACATACATGTTTATTCTATCATCAAGTCAGTTGAGTGTTTGCTTTTTCTGCATGCCTTAAAAAGCGAAATGGCTTCTGTTGAAAAGCCAGCCTTTTCTCAAAATGATTCAGTATCTATTCAGTTCACTATGTTGCCCCACGGCATACTGTGCACATACAGTTTTTCAACCAAAGGTCAAGGACTTCTCAAGGAAATGGTTAATATTTCACATCAGTAAAATTGAATAATAAAAAATGCACAAACATTTAGTATGACTAGTAATGCCTTTCAAACATAATGGCAAATGTTCAGTTACAAAGTGTAAAATGTAAAAAAGTTGGAAACGCCTATTGGACACATTCAGTGAGAATAAGTGAACAAATAACTTTTACATTTATAAAAATGCATGACTGGCCCCCTCCTCCAGTAGTAAGGTTTATACAACCTTGAAAATAATGAATGACCCCTAATATGATTTTGGTTGTGGAGCTGCGTTCACACCACATAATTGAATTATGTCAGCTGTCTCTCTGTATGTTGGTTTGTCCGTGACTTTTACTGAACGTGGTTGTGGTGAGATGATGTGACACTCTGTTCACTTGTGGTGTTTGAAGAGATGGAGAAAAGAACTGGAGCTCTGTGGTTTAAAACCAAACAATCAGCGTAAGATATGCTAGAGTTGAGCCAAGCAGAGACCTCATCTCCATATTTCCAATGGAGTGACAACCACTTACGGATTGTCTGCACTCATCTTAATGTTTAAATTGTTACTTATTTGTATTTGTGTGCGGTAGAGAGTGAGTTTCTGTGATTGACTGGCATTACATTAGAAAAAGTAGCTTTCTCGATCTGCTTGCCATTTAAAATTCTGGTATTGATGTTAAGGAGGATCCATCACAGAACTGCAAAATTCCATTTGAAGTAAAAACTACTCAGCATCTACTAGGGCTTAACAGTTTTTGAGAACATCTAATTGTGGTTTTTTTGACCACTATTGTGATTTGATTTGTAACATAATTCTTGAAAGTCAAGCTTCTGTAGTCATTATGTACATGTAAAACATGCGATAGAGCATGACCACTTGACGAGAACATTGAAATATTACTTATTTATATTAATAATCATTTCTGAATGGTGCCTAGGACATGAGTGCCTGAAGTAATGGGCCATTTTCTCCATATGAGAGGCCTGTGCGAAGTGGAATAAAATAAATAATTCAGCATTTGTAAAAAGAAAAAAGAAAAGAAAACGAAATTAAATGTATTTAGGGGAAGTAATGGTCTAGCAGTTAAGCATTGGGCTTTAGACCAGAGGAACCCCAGTCTGATCTGAAAATTACTAAGGGCCCTTGGGCAAGGTCCTTAATCCTCGAGTTGCTCCCGGTATGTAGTGAGTGCCTTGCGTGGAAGCACCCTGGCATCAGTGTGTGCGTGTGTTTGTGTGAATGGGTGAATGTGAGACATAATTGTAAAGCGCTTTTAGTGTCTGATGCAGATGGAAAAGCACTATATAAATGCAGTTCATTTACAATTTATTGTAAAAGTCACAACTGAAATAAATTTAAGATTTTATTTTTCATGTAATTTGATATTATGCATCTGCCATTAATGTTTTAAAGGTTAAAAGCCCATGATGGCCACAGCATTTTCTCCTTTCTTCAAAACTTGTAGACTTGCTTTGATCTAGTGAGGCAGAATGCAGGCAGAGAGCTGAGCTACATCCTTCACTGGAGCACCATGTACCAGATTGTAAATGTAAAGTTTTTTCATTAAATGGTTTTGAATTGGATTACATTGTTTGTCAATGTGCTGGATTAAGTTACTCTGACTACAGCTTGCTAAGTGGTTTTTAACATCCCCTGGATGTCAAGCTAGATTGCCCTCAGTATTTTGTCAATATTAAATTTGTTGGATTTTGTACAAATAGCATCATCTCATAAAACTTCACTCAGTAGAGAGACTGAGTCCTTGTATGCAGCATTACTATTCGGCGAACATCCAGTCTGTGAAATCTTGCCAATTAATGTAAAATTCTTCTTTCAAAAGTAAAAGCATTGTGGGGCTGTGTGGAAATATGCATAGGTGGAAAGTAGTCACTGCAGCTGTATCATAGCCACAGGATTGCATTTTAAAATGAAATTGTCTTATGAGCAAATTGACTTTAAAAATTGCTGATACAATAACTATCAAAAATGGAAAGGGTGAAAATGTACATAAGAAAATACTAATAAGTGAAGTATTGAAAAGCTAGGTTACCCACAAACACCACACACACTTTATGAATGCATTTAAATAAAATTAATAGAAGCTGTATTGAGTACATAAATGTTTAGATGTTGTGATACATATTAAGTATCAGAGGTCTAATGGTATGTATTGTATTGAGTTTTGAGAATAGCTATATAGAAAAGGCTTTGATTTACCTCATCAAGGTGACAGAATAGGCTAGTACCAAATGCTACATGTAACCAGATAATCTGTAGTTAAAGTTTGCTAATTGCAAGACTTGAGTCATTTTTCTGTTATATGGCTGAATCTTCTCTGGCCTCTGTAAGAAATCAGCAGGATTGTAGTGTTCTTTACTCTCAGTAGGTACTTACAGACACAGAGCACAGAATGTCCTTATCACATCTAGAACTTCGTTTGAGCCTGTGTACTTTGATAGCACACAAGGTGTAATCTAGTCAGATAACACTTGTTAATCAACACAAGCACAGTGTTTGTCTCAAGCTCGCTTTGTGCTTATTATGGATATGTTTGACTGGCTACTGCTGTGTTTTATTCAAAGGGCTGTTACAAAATATATTAAATACAACTCCAAACAAATGACAGTTTTTCTTTGTTTAAATACAATATACTGATTTACATTTAATTAGCATGTTTTGCAATCTTTGTTGAACAAAAATCAGTTAATCAGTGCCCCCCCCCCCCCCCCCCCCCCCCCCAAGTATCGCTAAGTATGGTACTACTGTATCGTAGGTACGGTATAGTAAAGCAGGTAGCTGAGTGAATAAAGAGCTGATCTGAAAGCGTGGCCAGAAAGATGTCTGGTCCACCAAGGCATTGACTGATGCAGATGACTTTTGGACGGATCATCATTCGAGCTCCTTCAGGATCTGGCTAAACATCTGCCCCAAGAGGAGGCCGGGACACTGCAAAACTGTCAAAAGGTTCAGTGTAGCCAAGCTTGAACACTCAGAAACAAAAGCAGAGTTTTGACTGCATCTGATGAAAGAACTCTCCACTAAGTACTCCATCCCCAAACCTAAACATTGGGAGGAACTCAAGACATTTGCAGCACTGAAACCAGAAGAGGAAGCACCAAGTTGCATTTGATGAGAATCACCAGATCGTCTGACTCAACGACCAAAAGTAAAAGCTTTCCTCAACCTCCAGAAACATCTGATCTTGCCAGAGAAAAAGTTTAGACTCCAGCAAAGCAAAGTCATGTTGCAAAGTGAATTGCACAAACTGAAAAATCAATGATGAATTAAGAAGGATGCTAAAATCTTAGCCCTTGCCAACAGAAATGCCAACAGAGGCTTTTCAATGCCAACAAAGGAGTCTACGGTCCCTTCACCCAAGGATATGAAGCAAGAATGTCTGAACCTGCTAAAGACCACAGATGACGTCAGTGCTCTATGGAAAGAACACTTTGAAGACTTCTTCAGGTTCAACCCAATCGTTGAGGATGAGGAAGTGGCCAAATGTGTCATCCTATGGAACAAAAGTATTCTGAAAATTGCCCGAAACCTTCGACAAAGCCAACACCAAGCATGGCCTTGACATCAACCTGAAGATGATGCGGATTATGTGTCAGTCTCCACCCAGCATTGTCAACCCAAAGCTTCCTGGTGTCAAACTGCATGTACAAGTTCTGGAGAACGTGACCCACTTTCCATACCTGGGCAGTTACGTGCCATCAGATGCAAAGATTGATGACGAGATCCAACACAGATTCATGTGTGGAGGAACTGCCTTCGGCCAGCTTTGCACCCATGTTTTCAACAACAGAGACCTTCATGAAAGATGAAAATCCTCATCTACAAAGCTGTTGTCATGCCAGCCCAGCTATACGGATCTGGATCACCTACCGCTGCTACCTGAAGACCCTTGAGCATTTCCAGCAATGATGCCTGAGGAATATCCTCTGCATTAGGTGGTAAGATGACCATACCAACATCAGGGTCCTGGTTGAAATCAAGCTCCAGGGCATCGAATATGTCATCAAGAACCAGCTTCAGTGGGTGGGACATGTGGCTAAGATGGATGATGGCCAACTTCTCAAGCAGATTTTTGTACTACCGTCTGAGCAAAGGAAAACATTCCAAAGGAAGGCAGAAGCAGAGGCTCTGCTGCAGACAACCTCAAGAGCTGCTTCATTGACTAGAAGACCTAAGAACAATACGGGAGGGACTGAGCAGGCTGGCGAGCAATGATACACACGGGTAGTGGAAGTCTATGAAAATATGCGGACACAACAACACAGAGGAGAAAGAGGAAGGAGAGAAGGCAAGATCCTGATCAGCAGCAGCTTCCCGTTGCAGCCATGTGCAGGGTCTGTCAGAAACCTGCTAGCAGCATGGTGGCACTTTTCAAAAATATGTCAACAAATGCATGAACCAGAGGACAATGGCACTTTGTCCCACAACAAGAAAATTAACTTATTTTAAAAGTTGAGTCACATCGCCTCATTCATTCACATCAGCATTTATCACAGACATGAATAATAAAAATAAATCTCATGATCCAACAAGACAAAGAAAATAAATAAAATAAAAAATGTTAAATTACTCTATTGTTTGGCCTCCATGTGGAGGGACGAGGCCGCGCGACAGTGTACACATGCTCTATAACGCGTTTGTCAAAATTCACATGTTCTGCCTGCCAAATAAAAGGGTTCTGCCGGGAGTGGAAATGCAACCCAAGCCAGACTTGACTGTTCCGACCAATACCATACCGTGCAGTACCGACCCGAACCTCTCGGTGGAAACGGGGCTGTCAGCATTCAATGGTGTGACAGCTGCATAACTTACTCAACATATCCAGCGTATTCGAGGCATTTTCATACATTGGCATATGCTGGCTAAACCATCAGGGTGTGACAGAGCACTTAGATTCTAACACCTGACACCTTCTACTGAAGGATTTTACTGCATTGATGCGGACTGCAATGGGAGCTTTTAACATCGTACTATTGTCAGGTGACCACTAGTAAGATCAAAAGATATAACAAGACTATTACCGCACTTTCAAAATAGCATTTACTCCATGGAAAATTGTTTGCCTGAGAGAATACCAAAATCAAAGTGCGCTGAAATAATTATTGACATCCAGATTAATTGATTTTTGGCCCCATTTTCATGGGTGTTTTTAACAAAATATTTCTGTTCTTGTTAGCGTAGCCTCGCACCCTGAGCTTATAATACTGTATGGGGAAAAATGGAGTATGGCAGAGTAGTTCATTTTGTGAGCTTGGTAACAACAACCAAGGTAAAGTTCTTTACACTTTTCTTAATACTCTACAATAAATAAATAGCATACTTAAATTGGCAATTTCTGTGACATCGTATACATCGGCACAATGTAGTCAAATGTGGATTAGGATTCTGCTGCAGTTACGTTTATGGAGTGACTAAATTATTACAGAAAACAAAGCCTTTATCTGAAGCAGCGGAGAGACTTGTTTAGGAACATTGCAGTGTATCTGAGGTAAACTATTGCTTTATCACAGTCTGTTACGTTAAAGTACACATTTATGGTAAATTATACCGGCAAACTGCACTTTTGATTTGTCTAATATATATATTTGCATGCAGTTTCCTAACATTATACTTTTTCCAAAAATGTAACTGCAAAACTCTGCAAAATTCTTGATATAAGTCTTTATTAACATTGCATGTGTAATAAATAATAATAATAAAAAGAACTATATTAATTATTTGCCTCTCGTGTGTAATGGCTTGCAGTCTGAATGGGATCTAAACAGCAGAATATACAGTTCTATGCCAAGGTTTGGGCACCCCTGATAATTTTCAGGATTTTCCCTTATAAATCACTGGTTGTCTGGATCAGAAATTTCAGTTAAATATGTCATATAGCAGATGAACACACTGATATTTAAGAAGTGAAATGAAGTTTCTAGTATTTACAGAAAGTATGCAATAATTATTTAAACAAAATTGGGCAGGTGCATATGTTTGGGCACCCTTGTCATTTTATTAATTTGAATACATTTAACACTAATTATTGGAACACAAAATTGGTTTGGTAAGCTCATTGACCCTTCACCACCTTACACAGGTGAATCCAGTCATGAGAAAGGTGGCCATTTGCAAATGTTTCCCCTCTTTGCATCTCTTCTAATGAGTGGCAACAATGGACATTCCAAGCAACTCTCAAATGACCTGAAAACAGACTGTTCAACATCATAGCTTAGGGGAAGGATACAAAAAGATTCACAGAGATTTCAGCTGTCAATTTCCAATGTGAGTTACATAATAAGGGAATGGAAGACCACAGGCACAGTACTGGTTACTGCCTGAAGTGGCAGGCCAAGAAAAATCTCAGATAAGGTGAAGCGAAGGACGGTGAGAACAGTCATAGTCGACCTACAACATGATCTTGCTGCAGATAGTGTCTCTGTGCATCATTCAACTATACAGCGCAATTTGCACAAAGAGATGCTGTATGATGCTGTACTGCAGAGGAAGCCCTTTCTGCATACACACCACAGTCGCTTGAGGTATGCTAAAGCACATTTGGACAAGTCAGCTTCATTTTGGAATAAGGTGCTGTGGACTGATGAAACTAAACTTGAGTTGTTTGGACATAACAAGGGGCGGTATTTATGGCTGAAAAAGAACACAGCATTCCAATAAAAACATTTGCTACCTACAGTAATACTTGGAGGTGGTTCCATCATGCTGTGAGGCTGTGTGGCCAGTGCAGGTACTGGGAATCTTGTTAAAGTTGAGGATCACATGAATTCCAGTCAATATCAGCAGATTCTTGAGAACAATGTTCAAGAATCATTGACAAAGTTGAAGTTGCGCCAGGGCTGGATCTTTCAACAAGACAATGACCCTAAAACACTGCTCAAAATCTACTAAGGCATTCATGCAGAGGAATGGCCATCTCAGTCCCCAAGGCTGAATATTATTGAAAATCTGTAGTGTGATTTTAAGCGGGCTGTCCATGTCCAGACACCAACAAACCTGACTGAACTGGAGATGTTTTGTAAAGAATAGTCCAAAATACTTTCAGCCACAATCCGGACTCTCATTGGAAGCTATAGGAAGCATTTAGAAGATGTAATTTCTGCCAAAGGAGGATCTACGAAATATTGATATATTTTCTGTTGGGGTGTCCAAATTTATGCACCTGCCTAATTTTGTTTAAATAATTAAATAATTATTGCACACTTTCTGTAAAGCCTATAAACTTCATTTCACTTCTCAAATATCAGTGTTTGTCTGCTATATGATATACTTATCTGAAATTGCAGATCCAAACAACCAATGATTTATAAAGGAAAATCATGGAAGTCATCAGGGGTGCCCAAACTTTTACATACAACTATATATATAATGCAAACGTATGGCCAGTATTGGAATTAAAGTAATAACATAACTTCCAGTTCATTATTGTAAGGTAAATAAAATTTTAACATCTTGTTTCCAGAGCAAAAGCTTTCCGGTTCAAACCATCCCTGCCTATTCTCCAAGCTTTTCATCTTCCTTAGACACAAAAACACAAAATAAAATTGTAATACATTTAATAGAAATGCAACTAACAATTATTTTCACTATTTAATTGGTTGATTATTTTCTGGATTAATTCATTAGTTGTTTGATCCATAAAATGGTAAAATTATGAAAGTAGCAGATATTGTTTTGTTCTTTCCATAATTCAAAGATACTCTGTTTACTGTCAGAGAGAACTAAAAAATAAATAAATTCACATTTAGGAAGCTGAAATCAACAATTTGAACATTTTAAAATGGACTGTAATGATTAATCAGTTACCAAAATAGTTGTCCATCAACTTAATCGATGACTCCACTAACCCATGCTGCTCTATTCGTGATGCATGTACACTCTGTTTATATGCACAACAAACCTGTATTGAACACAACTCTTAAAGGACTAAAAGTGAACATTTATGGCATCTTTGGTGGCTGTTGTTTGCTGGCACACTGAGACTGGTTAATGCAGAGCCATAAAGCCTCTCACTTGAGTCCACTTTCTAAGACATGCTGGCTGAGTTGCCTCATTGACCATAGCACCCAAATAGTCAAGGCAGGAGAGGTGCAAATGTTTGAGAGTTTCATTCAAATAAAGCACTTCAAAGGAAGGGTTTTTCTTTGTGCATGTGTGTGTTTGTGTGTGTGTGTCTTGGTGGAAATTTCATTTGGGATATTGTTCAGAGCAGACCTGTCAGAATCTACTCTGTTCTTAGTTTAGTAAATGCAATCTAGCTAAAGCAGAGTCTCAGTAAATATTTCAACATATTTCAACATGTGCCTGCTGTAAGCAAGCAAACATTGCACAATGATACCAAATATATTTTTAATGAAATAATATAACAAGTTGATTAGAGCTCAATAGATGAAAGGTAAATATGTAATAGGAATTTCAGTAAACCAGTTTGGTCTGATCAGTGCATTAGCAACTGCTTATTCTCCATAGATTCATCTGTAGGCTGCTTTATACTTCCTGAAAATAAGTGATGATATATTTAAAAGAAAAAAGAAAAACTGTTGAATTATATTTAAAGTTTAAGGACATCCACTGTTAAAACAGGTTTTGATCTCAATAAATGCAGAATTTTTCCAAACTTGGTGAGTATGTAATCATAGTTGTGATGTCCATATGAATGATTTCTTGCCATAATTGTTTGGCCCTCATTTGATCTAATATTAACAAATGTCACTGTCTGTGAAATTAATTTCTATCATGGTTCAGAATTCTTCCTTGGAAGACTGTTCCCAGGTTCTTCTGTCTTGTTAGCGGCATTACCATAGCAGGGTTTTCGTGCCACATTTTTCCCCTGAGCCACTTCAGCTTTGACTTACTTTTACTGTATAACACTGAATCGGGTGACTCAAAAAAAAAAAAAAAAAAAAAGGTGTAGTGAACCTTGTAATTATAACCCATTACACTTGTGAAGATGGAGTGGTTTTATGTGGAGGTTTATGTTGCAGTGAATTCATTCATTACTGTCACTCCAAATGAACCAGGCACAAATGGTATTTCCTAAACACAACACAACTGTTATGACTGGTTGAGATGATGGTGCTACCCTCCAAGTAATATTCCAGTTCAGCCTGCCAATATGCAGGTTTGCGTTGCTGTACATCTGTCACACAAAATAAGTAGTTTTTGGGACACACCCCACTGAGCTAGTGTGCTTGTGACCTAAAGTTCATATTCACTTTTTCCACATTTTGTTGTTACAGCCTTATTCCAGAATGGCGTAAATTCATATTTCTTTCCCATTTAATAAATGTTACTTGCAACACCCCATAATGACAACATGAAAAAAGGTTGTTTGTTGTTGGTTTTTTTTTTGCTTGTTTTGTTTTTGAAAATTTATTAAAAATAAAAAAAAAACTAAGAAATCACATGTACATAAGTATTCACACCCTTTGCGCAGTACTTTGTTGATGCACCTTTGGTAGCAATTACAGTCTCAAGTCGTCTTGAATATGATTCCACAAGCTTGGTGCACCTGTCTTTGGGCAATTTTGCCTATTCCTCTTTGCAGCACCTCTCAAGCTCCATCAGGTTGGATGGGGAGCGTTGATGCACAGCTATTTTCAGATCTCTCCAGAGATGTTCAATCAGATTCAGGTCTGGGCTCTGGCTGGGCCACTCATGAACATTCAGAGTTGTCCTGTAGCCACTCAATTTCAATTTATTTTCATTTATATAGTACCAAATCACAACAGAGTTGCCTCAAGGTGCTTCACACAAGTAAGGTCTAACCTTAATAACCCGCAGAATAGCAGTGGTAAGGAAAAACTCCCTCTGAGGAAGAAACCTCAAGCAGACCGGACTCAAAGACTACACTCCTTTGATATCTTGGCTGTGTACTTAGAGTTATTGGTCTGCTGATATATAAAGGGTCTCCCAGTCTGAGGTCAAGAGTGCTCTGGAGCAGGTTTTCATCCAGGATGTCTCTGTACACTACTGCATTCATCTGTCCCTCAATCCTGACTAGTCTTCCAGTTCCTGCCACTGAAAAACATCCCCACAGCATGATGCTGCCACCACCATGCTTCACTGTAGGGATGGTGCCTGGTTTCCTCTCAACATGACACCTGGCATTCATGTCACAGAGTTCAAGCTTTGTTTCATCAGACCAGAAATTTTGTTTCTCATGGTTTGAGCGTCCTTCAGGTGCATTTTGGTAAACTCCAGGAAGGCTGCCATGTGCCTTTTACTAAGGACTGGCTTTTGTCTGGCCACTCTAACATATAGGCCTGATTGGTGAATTGCTGCAGAGATGGTTATCCTTCAAGAAGGGTCTCCTCTGTCCCCAAGGGAATGCTGGAGCTCTGACAGAGTGACCATCGGCGCTTGGTCACCTCCCTGACAAAGGTCCTTCTCCCCAATCACTCAGTTTAGATGGGCGGCCAGCTCTAGGAGGAGTCCTGGTGGATTAGAACGTTTTCCATTTACGGATGATGGAGGCCACTGTACTCATTGGGACCTTCAAAGCAGCAGAAATGTTTCCCTCAGGTGGACTCCAATTAAGCTGTATAAACATCTCAAGGATGATCATGGCAAAGGCTGTGAATACTTATTATGTACATGTGATTTCTTAGTTTTTTTTTTTTTTTTTTTTTTTTTTTTTTTTTTTTTTTTTATAAATTTGTGAAAATCTCAAACTTTTTCACATCATTATTATGTGGTATAGTCTGTAGAATTTCCAAAAAAAAAACATCCATTTTGGAATAAGGCTGTAACATAACAAAATGTGGAACAAGTGAAGCGCTGTGAAGACTGTCAGGATGCACTGTACAGTGATGAAAGTTTTTCAGAAATCCACAGAAATCCGGGTTTTTACTTATGTGGTGAACATTTCTGGGTTATTTTTGACAACATACTTCAGAATCCATTCATATGCCATGCCTAAACAGTTGGTGGCGGGATTGTTCCATGTTGGTTTGTAAAATGCCAATAAAATCCAGCAAAGGAGGAGGATTAAGATTAGGTTAAACATATCCCAGCATGCCTCAATCCAGCCACTACACCCTGCTATTGAGGTGGGCGCCATTACTGAGGTATTACCTAGATTTACAGAATTTGAGAGTACCTCTCTAAGCATGCTGACGAAACTCGTAACGTCAACAAAAAGCACAACCTGTTTATTTGATCCTATACCAACAAAACTGTTTAAGGACCTGTGGCCCACTCTTGGGCCAGCTGTGCTGGAAATTATTAATCTTTCTTTAACTTCTGGATCTGTTCCTAAATGTTTCAAATGCAGTGATTAAACCATTACTTAAGAAACCTAATCTTGACCCTAGTGTATTGAAAAACTATGAGCTGATATCAAATCTATCATTTTGCTCTAAAATTCTGGAAAAAGTGGTTTCACAGCAGCTCGTGGACTATCTTACTGAGAATAATCTTTTTGAGTCACTGCAGTCTGCTTTTAGAAAATATCATTCCACAGAGACGGCTCTCACTAAAGTGGTGAATGATATTCTGCTTGAAATGGATTCAGACACCACTATGGCTCTTGTGCTGTTAGATCTCAGTGCTGCATTTGATACCATGGATTATCATAGTCTACTTGATAGGCTGGAAAATCATTTTAGGATTACTGGGAGTGCCCTTGCATGGTTGATGTCATACTTGATCAGTCGTTCTCACTCTGTTTTGTACAATAACACTACCTCTAACCTTAGTGACATGAAAGTTGGGGTTCCACAGGGTTCAGTCTTAGGCCCCCTGCTTTTCTTCTTTTAAAAAGCACCCCTTGGGAACATATTGCAGCGCTTTGGGATTACCTTTCACTACTATGCTGATGATACTCAGTTATACATGCCGATAACTGCTGGTAATCTCGTCCACATAAAATCCTTAGAAGATTGTCTTGCATCAGTGAGAAGCTGGATGTCTAGAAACTTCCTACTTTTAAACTCTGATAAGACTGAAATGATGGTTCTTGGTCCAGTGAGACATCGGCATCAATTTGACCAGTTAACACTTAGCCTAGGCTCGTGTGTCACATCACACTGACAAAGTGAGGAACCTTTGGGGCAATTTTTGATGCTACATTGTCCTTCGACCTCCACATTAGAAATATTACGAGGACTGCTTTCTTCCACGTGCGAAATATAGCGAAGATTTGTCCCATCCTGTCTATCACTGATGCTGACACCCTGATCCATGCATTTATCTCTTCTAGATTGGACTACTGCAATGTTTTATTTTCTGGTTTACCGCAGTCTAGCATTAGGGGTCTCCAATTGGTTCAGAATGCTGCACCCAGACTTTTGACACGAAGCAGAAAGTTCGACCACATTACACCCATTTTGGCATCCCTTCACTGGCTTCCTGTCCCTGTGAGATCATATTTTAAGGTTCTGCTAATAGTCTATAAAATTGTTCACAGACTGGCACCTCCCTACCTAGCTGACCTAATTAAACCTTACATACTGGCCCATATGTAATACGGGCTTTGCGTTCTCGGGGTGCAGGACTACTTTGTGTCCCTAGGGTGAAGAAGTCGTCTGCGGGTCATAGAGCTTTCTCTTATCGTGCCCTTGTTCTGTGGAATGATCTCCCTGTGTCAATAAAACAGTCAGATTCTGTGGACAAGTCCAGACTTAAGACGCACTTATTCTCCCTTTCGTATGGCTAGCATACTGGCATAGTATAGTTCTACACTTTTTACTCTTTCATTTTATTAGGAAACGGAGGGTGCCGCTGCCTCACCTTTACCCAAATTCTGGGTCTTTTAGTGAAGCTTAGGGCTAGTGGCCGGCGATCACCTGAGTATTTCTTGTTTTTCTTGTTGTTTAATGCTGACAATTTATACTGTATTTCTTGTCTTTCTGATGCCTGATTCTGCTGTTTGTCCTGTGCACCAACAGCATTTCCTGTATATTTGTTTTGTGAATTGTTCTGTAATTTATGTCTGTAGCATGGCCCAAGCAGAGGGTCACCCCTTTGAGTCTAGTCTGCTTGAGGTTTCTTCCTCAGAGGGAGTTTTTCCTTAACACTGTTGCTCTGGGGGTTAGTAAGGTTAGCCCATACTTGTGTGAAGCGCCTTGAGGCAACTCTGTTGTGATTTGGTGTTATATAAATGAAAATAAATTGAAATTGAGGATTATTTTTGGTTTGGGATTATGTTTACTAAATCATATTTTTGGGGATTGCATGGTGGTTCTCCTAACAATTTACTTTATGGACATTAAAAGTTATGAGCTGCATATTTTTCTAGTAATCATACATTAAGCAAATGGGTGAAGCGCGCGAACCTGCTAACAGTGCTAACACTGTTAGCATACAGATGAGCATTTAAACTCTCAGGGAGGTAAGAAGATCTTTTTATTTGATTATCACTTGCATTATACATAAGAAAATAAATGTTGGAATTAATATACTTTTTATAATATTTATTAAGTCGGGTCTAGCCAGATAAGCAATGATTTAACTGGAGCCCTCTCCTCTTTTTATATGAAATGAGAAGTGAAAATAATGAATTTGGTACCTTTCAATATAAGCAATATTTGTATTTTAAAATAGAAACTGCTAAAAGCGAGATGAACGCAGACAGGAACTGTGATTGTCACAGAGAAAACAACTGAAAACCCAGACATTCTCTATATAAGGTGCCCAAGAATTTGAAAAGAAAGATTATCAATAGCTCCAAAGCTCCTGCCAAAACTAGGAAAACCCAGAAAATAGTGAAGGTTTAACAAGTTGATGCATTAATGTGCTGTAAATACTTCTATTGTTCCATTTGAATTGATAGTAAGAATTATTTTTTTTGAGTTCTTTGAATTGTCATTTCCTTTAATGTGTACTTTTATGAGCCACAATGGATGTTTTTTGGATTGAAGACCGGTAGCACAAGATGTGAGAAAAGACGGGTGGAAAAACTGACCTGACTCAGCAAGTAGAATAGTATTTATTTATTTTTTTTTTTTTTTAGATTTTTTTTGGGGGGGGGGGGGGGGGGGGGACCTGAAAATTCACCATAATGCACCTGAGATTTCAGATTTTTCTGTGGGAGAACCTCCAAACCTCACGCCAGGGGATTTGCCCTTGCCAAATTTTTTCAGTTTTTTTTTTTCTTTTTTTTTTTCCATGGCCCACTTTCATCACTGACTGTATATGGGAAGTCACAACTCAGTTCATGTTTGATCTACAAAGAAGTAGTAGTAAGACTTATGTAGGTCCTGAGGCCTGTTAGTACCAGTTCTTTTCTATAGATTCTGTAGTGTGAAGCAGGTGAGAGTCTGACTCCCCCTGGAGGGGACACCAGTCTGGCGCTGGTTACTTCCCCAGCCAGAGCTCAACAATAATGCTTGTCCACTCAACACTGGCGAGTGAACGGTGCTCTTGGACTAGTGCTCTATGTCCATGTCTTGCCCAATGTGGAAAGTTAATTTTCAGTCGCATTTATAACAAAATCTGGTGAAAAGTCAAGTATTTCAGTGATGATCCTGGGATGGCAGAAGTATTTTTCTGATCAAATGATTCTGGATAAATGAAACCAGTTTCTCTAAATCCGTGTGTTTCCCCCTCACCTTGTTTCATATGTGTGGTGTCAAAGTGAGCAGGCACATGGAACTCAGTGTCAGCACTCCCTCTAGGCTTCTTGGTTGTAGAGAAATACAAAAAATTTCTTTATTTATTTATTGTACCATGTTTTCCTTGACCTTTGACTACTCAAAAAAATTGCATAATTTAGGTATCTGTCCAAGTTTTAAGGAAATCCATCCAGCCGTTTTTGAGTTATCTTGTGTACAGCCACACACACGCCTGAGTAAAAATAATACCCTGCTTCGCAGTGCACAGGGTTGGCCTGTCACGATAATCAATATATCGACTCATCGCTCCATATATAAAGATGAACACAATGATTTTACTATCCTCGATATATCACACTTTACATGCGTTAAGGTGTGTCGCTAACATTCCTGCGAGTCACACAGCTTGGTTGTCCGTCTCAGCCTGCCATGTGCAGGGGGCGGGCTGTGGGGTCAGCCCACAGTATGTGTGAGGAGCTGTGCTAGGGCTGCACGGTATGTGCGGTTGATGGTAGAAATTATATGAATTTGGCCGATGATAGAGATTTAGACTCCACCGACAAATTGCAATAATGCTTGTTGATGATGTCGTCATATCTTCCTCAGTGACTCTGAGTCTGAAAGACTGGAAAAGGGCTGGAGTCACTCAGCGCTTTGGTCACAGGCTCCATCTCGCCATAGGTAGATTAAAACTTAATCTTTGTAACACTCTTTGTTCACTGTGCTGAGCACAGTTGAACACAGTGTTTGAAAGGATGTACTTTCATTGTTATGCTACATCGCTACGTCAGTGGAGGAAAATGGTCCTAAAATAATGTCAAGATGTTATCGATTATCATGATATTTTCTTAGGCTGTATATCATCCAGCAAAATTTCTCATGACAGACCTAGTGCAGGGTAATAAATGCTATCATCTTGTACCTTACTAAATTAAAATGCCATATAAGGGGGACACTGTCATTACCTTTGTTATACCAGATCAATCCAAAAAGCAACTTTATTTTACCAGTGTAATACTGTATCCCATAAACGTTTGCCACATGTTGGATTGTTAGTGGTTGCTGAATTGATAATGGATGCAGAACAGTTGTTGTCATGACAGACAGAAATGTACTAAATCAGAGAAGTCAACCATTACTTTCTAATTGTTTTGAATACAACTGAGGCAGACACTTCTGCCTTCTTTCTCTGCCCCCTCAAGACGAGTGGTTTTGAAGTCACATGTAGCTTGTCATTTTCTGTCCTTTCCAAAGTGTAGGTCTAGGTTGGGAATCTTTAGACACCTAACAATTTAATTCGATTGTGATTGAGAAGGCTGCGATGTGATTATAAAATGATAATTTTTTTTAATACAAATTTTTTTCCCCTCACTGGTTATTACCAGGTACGTTTCAAAGCAAAATATTTGTAATGATCCATAATGAATATGCTTCCAATACACAGGGATCAAAATTTTCCGTGGATCCATGGATTTCAGTTTTTCTGGTTTACTGGGCCATTTCTGAGATCAGTGTAAATCTCTTGAGAAAAATTTTGGGGGTGGTAAAGCGTGGGTCATCCGTGCGAGTTAAATCTTTCTGAAACTCTAAGCTAAAACATGCAGCGTCATTGGTTACTTTCTTCTACAACAGCAAGCTTTCAGGCAACCAGAATCTCTGTAATATCTAAAATCACTGAAAGTACCCGGACGTGGACATTGAGTTTCTGCAAGTTTGAGCTGTCGAGCTAAGTCTTCAACATGGCCAAAATTACAGAGAGAGGGCGAAGACCACGTTAAAGACATCGATAGTGGTGTTAAAAAAAAAAAAAGTTTAAATGGACATGTTTAAAGCAGGAGGTGGATGTGGACGAAAGCAAGGCTCTGTGAATTTGTCCGCAAGGTTGAGCTCCCCGATAAAGCCCTCTGCACACTATGTTCGGAATTCATCAACAAAACCTTGGAAGAACACTGCAAGAAAAGAAACTTGAGAACATATTAATATTAAGCTGACTAATCTGCCCGGGTCCAGAGCGCAGAAGAGGCACGGTGAACCCCAAAGCCCACAACACCCGTACCGCTCAGTGACATCCAGTGCTCAGGTGTGTGAATTTTTCAGGTATTTATACTGTGCACGTACTGAAGTGCAATTGAGTGCTGGAAAACCAGTGTTGGTATGCAGATTTTTGTCAAAATGTGTTTCCATGTTACGTTTATTTAGTCATATAAAACTAAACGAAAGCCATCATTAACACCTAAACAGAAAAAAACAAGGTTACAATGGGCTAAGGAAAAGCAATCGTGGACTGTGGATGACTGGATGAAAGTCATATTCAGTGATGAATCTCAAATCTGCATTGAGCAAGGTGATGATGCTGGAACTTTTGTTTGGTGCCGTTCCAATGAGATTTATAAAGATGACTGCCTGAAGAGAACATGTAAATTTCCACAGTCATTGATGATATGGGGCTGCATGTCAGGTAAAGGCACTGGGTATATGGCTGTCATTACATCATCAGTAAATGCACAAGTTTACGTTGATATTTTGGACACTTTTCTTATCCCATCAATTGAAAGGATGTTTGGGGATGATATCATTTTTCAAGATGATAATGCATCTTGCCATAGAGCAAAAACTGTGAAAACATTCCTTGCAAAAAGACACATAGGGTCAATGTCATGGCCTGCAAATAGTCCGGATCTTAATCCAATTGAAAATCTTTGATGGAAGTTGAAGAAAATGGTCCATGACAAGGCTCCAACCTGCAAAGCTGATCTGGCAACAGCAATCAGAGAAAGTTGGAGCCAGATTGATGAAGAGTACTGTTTGTCACTCATTAAGTCCATGCCTCAGAGACTGCAAGCTATTATAAAAGCCAGAGGTGGTGCAACAAAATACTAGTGATATGTTGGAGCATTCTTTTGTTTTTCATGATTTCAGAATTGAGTGATTCCATATTTTTTTCCCTCTGCTTGGTCTAAAAAAGTAACCGTTACTGACTGCCACAATTTTTTTTTTTCCTGATTTCTTACAGTGTTTCTTAAAGCCAGAAAGTTGCCATTTGGAATGACTTTAGTTTTGTGTCATGTCTGTGATCTGCTTTTTTTTCTACAAAATTAAACAACTGAATGAACATCCTCCGAGGCCAGTGATTCCATAATTTTTGCCAGGGGTTGTATTTAAGCATAAAAATTCAAAAAGAATAAAATAATGTAGCACCTTCAACTGCACCACAGACTAAAACAGTTAAATGTGGTCTATTAAACATTAGGTCTCTCTCTTCTAAGTCCCTGTTAGTAAATGATATAGTAATTGATCAACATATTGATTTATTCTGCCTTACAGAAACCTGGTTACAGCAGGATGAATATGTTAGTTTAAATGAGTCAACACCCCCGAGTCACACTGTCAAAATGCTCGAAGCACGGGTCAAGGAGGAGGAGTAGCAGCAATCTTCCACTCCAGCTTATTAATTAAAGACCCAGACAGAGCTTTAATTCATTTGAAATCTTGACTCGTAGTCTTGTCCATCCAAATTGGAAGTCTCAAAAACCAGTTTTATTTGTTGTTATCTATCGTCCTCCTGGTCGTTACTGTGAGTTTCTTTGTGATTTTTCAGACCTTTTGTCTGACTTAGTGCTTAGCTCAGATAAGATAATTATAGTTGGTGATTTTAACAATCCACATAGATGCTGAGACTGACAGCCTCAACACTGCATTTAATCTATTATTAGACTCAGTTGGCTTCGCTCAAAATGTAAACGAGCCCACCCACTACCTTAGCCACACTTTAGATCTTGTTCTGATATATGGCATAGAAATTGAAGACTTAACAGTATTCCCTGAAAACCCCCTTCTGTCTGATCATTTCTTAATAAGATTTACATTTACTTTAATGGACTACCCAGCAGTGGGGAATAAGTTTCATTACAGTAGAAGTCTTTCTGAAAGCGCTGTAACTAGGTTTAAGGATATGATTCCTTCTTTATGTTCTTCAATGCCATATACCAACACAGTGCAGAGTAGCTACCTAAACTCTGTGAGTGAGATAGATTATCTCATCAATAGCTTTACATCCTCATTGAGCACTACTTTGGATGCTGTAACTCCTCTGAATAAGAGAGCCTTAAATCAGAAGTTCCTGACTCCATGGTTTAACCCACAAACTCTGCTTTAAAGCAGATAACCCATAAGCTGGAGAGGAAATGGCGTCTCACTAATTTAGAAAATCTTCATTTAGCCTGGAAAAAGAGTCTGTTGCTCTATAAAAAAGCCCTCCGTAAAGCTAGGACATCTTACTATTCATCACTAATTGAAGAAAATAAGAACAACCCCAGGTTTCTTTTCAGCACTGTAGCCAGGCTGACAGAGTCAGAGCTCTATTGAGCCGAGTATTCCTTTAACTTTAACTAGTAATGACTTCATGACTTTCTTTGCAAATAAAATTTTAACTATTAGAGGGATAAATTATTCATAACCATCCCAAAGACATATCTTTATGTTCGACTGCTTTCAGTAATGCTGGTATTTGGTTAGACTCTTTCTCTCCGATTGTTCTGTCTGAGTTATTTTCATTAGTCACTTCCTCCAAACCATCAACATGTCTATTAGACCCCATTCCTACCAGGCTGCTCAAGGAAGCCCTACCGTTAATTAATGCTTCGATCTTAAATATGATCAACCTATCTTTATTAGTTGGCTATGTACAAGAGTCTTTTAAGGTGGCAGTAATTAAACCATTACTTAAAAAGCCATCACTTGACCCAGCTATCTTAGCTAATTATAGGCCAATCTCCAACCTTCCTTTTCTCTCAAAAATTCTTGAAAGGGTAGTTGTAAAACAGCTAACTGATCATCTGCAGAGGAATGGTCTATTTGAAGAGTTTCTGTCAGGTTTCAGAATTCATCATAGTACAGAAACAGCATTAGTGAAGGTTACAAATGATCTTCTTATGGCCTCAGACAGTGGACTCATCTCTGTGCTCGTCCTGTTAGACCTCAGTGCAGCTTTTGATATTGTTGACCATAAAATTTTATTACAGAGATTAGAGCATGCCATAGGTATTAAAGGCACTGCGCTGCAGTGGGTTGAATCATATTTATCTAATAGATTACGATTTGTTCATGTAAATGGGGAGTCTTCTTCACAGACTAAGGTTAATTATGGAGTTCCACAAGGTTCTGTGCTAGGACCGATTTTATTCACTTTATACATGCTTCCCCTTCATGCATTTATTTCTTCTAGACTGGACTATTGTAATTCATTATTTTCAGGTTGTCCTAAAAGTTCCCTGAAAAGCCTTCAGTTAATTCAAAATGCTGCAGCTAGAGTACTGATAGGGACTAGAAGGAGAGAGCATATTTCACCCATATTGGCTTCTCTTCTTTGGCTCTCTGTTAATTCCAGAATAGAATTTAAAATTCTTCTTCTTACTTATAAGGTTTTGAATAATCAGGTCCCATCTTATCTTAGGGACCTCATAGTACCATATCACCCCAATAGAGCGCTTCGCTCTGACTGCAGGCTTACTTGTAGTTCCTAGGGTTTGTAAGAGTAGAATGGAAGGCAGAGCCTTCAGCTTTCAGGCTCCTCTCCTGTGGAACCAGCTTCCAATTCGGATCAGGGAGACAGACACCCTCTCTACTTTTAAGATTAGGCTTAAAACTTTCCTTTTTGAAAAAGCTTATAGTTAGGGCTGGATCAGGTGACCCTGAACTATGCCTTAGTTATGCTGCTATAGACTTAGACTGCTGAAAGGTTTTCCATGATGCACCCAGTGTTTCTTTTTATTCACCTCTTTTTGCTCTGTATGCACCACTCTGCTTTTAATCATTGGTGATTGATCTCTGCTCTCTTCCACAGCATGTCTTTTTCCTGATTCTCTCCCCTCAGCCCCAACCAGTCCCAGCAGAAGACTGCCTCTCCCTGAGCCTGGTTCTGCTAGAGGTTTCTTCCTGTTAAAAGGGAGTTTTCCTTCCCACTGTCGCCAAGTGCTTGCTCATAGGGGGTCGTTTTGACCGTTGGGGTTTTTCTGTAATTATTGTATGGCTTTTGCCTTACGATATAAAGCGCCTTGGGGTCACTGTTTGTTGTGATTTTGCGCCATATAAATAACATTGATTTGATAACTGTACTGTGCATCTGGGAACTATTCACAGTGCTTCACTTATTCCACATTTTGTTATGTTGCAGCGTTATTCCAAAATGGATTAAATACATTTTTTCCCTCAAATTTCTACTTACAACACCCCATAATGACAACATTTTTTAATGTTTTCAAATTTATTAAATATACAGAACTAAGACATCATTCATAAGTATTCACAGCCTTTGTGCAATACTTTGTTGATGCACCTTTGGCAGCAATTACAGCCTCAAGTCTTCCTGAATATGATGTCACAAGCTTCACGTACCTATCTTTGGGCAGTTTTGCCCATTCGTCTTTGCAGCACCTCTCAAGGTTTGCAGCTCTCCATCAGGTTGGATGGGGAGCGTCAGTGCACAGCCATTTTCAGATCTCTCCAGAGATGTTCAGTCAGATTCCGGTCCGGGCTCTGGCTTGGCCTCTTCAGGACATTCACAGAGTTGTCCTGAAGCTGTTATGTGTCGGACGCAGCTCGGAGAACCGACCAGCGTTTGACGGACCCAGTATGAAATAAGCAGAGCACGGTACAAAGGCTAACTGAATTTAATACATAACAGTGATCATAATAATAATAAAAGGTGCGGTCTGGCGTGGTGCGCTCCCAGCAGCGCTAACGGTCCGGAGCCAGAAGCTGTTTCGGACCCAAGGACCCCGCCGACACCCCCCAGGTGGCCGCAACAACCGAGTCTGTGAAAGAAGGAACCATTATGTGAGTCCACACTCTACACACAGAACACTTAAAGGTGTACAAACAGCAAACACTTCCTGGCTTGATTACTGATCAGCTTCCAACCTGCAGGCATGGAACATCCCGTTCACAAATCACCACCGCAGTGGAAGCTGATACATGACTAACATACAGCTCAATATAATAAAGGTGTGAGGGACACCACATTTACTGACTGTATAACTGTTAGTCACAAAATCCAACGTACCTCAGGAAGTGTGCTGACGAGCGTGAGACCTCACCCTCTCCTCTTTCACAGACCGTGCATCAAACCTGGACATTCTCAGCGTCCGCTGCTGATGAGATGGCTCCCAAGACGACGATCTCACCCGTCTGGTCACAAGGTCGAGTCTCTGGCAAATGCACACTGGGCACCTCAGTCTTAAATGCCAACATACTCCAATCCCTCCAGATGCACCTCAGCTGTGAGTCCTGACGAGTCGCAGGTGATCAGGGTGAAGTCCTAACAGCCTCAGCAACACAGCCACTCAGTCCCAAATGCATGCCACCTGGGAGGAAACACAAAAGGCAAACAAACCGGCAGCCAGGCCCCCCCAGCCATACAACAGAAGCCGCTCCTTTGATACCTTGGCTGTATGCTTAGGGCCATTGTCCTGCTGAAAGATGAACCGTCACCCCAGTCTGAGGTCAAGAGCGCTCTGGAGCAGGTTTTCATCCAGGATGTATCTGTACATTGCTGCATTCGTCTTTCCCTCAATCCTGACTGACTAGTCTCCCAGTTCCTGCTGCTCAAAAACATCCCCACAGCATGATGCTGCCACCACCATGCTTCAATGTAGGGATGGTGTCTGGTTTGTCTCATCAGACCAGAGAAATTTGTTTGTCATTGTCTGAGAGTCCTTCAGGTGCTTTTTGGTAAACTCCCGGCACAGAGGAATGCTGGAGCTCTGATATAGTGACCATTGAGTTCTTGGTCACCTTCCTGACTAAGGCACTTCTTCCCCATTCATTCAGTTTAAAAGGGCGGCCAGCTCTAGGAAGAGTCCTGGTGGATCTGAACCTCTTCCATTGAATTTTGTGCTTCATGGCAAAGGCTTTGAATACTTGCGTACACGTGATTTTTTTTTTATATTAATAGTAAAGTTTCAAAAATCTCAAAAGCTTGTTTCACATTGTCATTATGAGGTATTGTGTTTTGAGGGAAAAAACTTCATTTTTTTGGAACTGGGTTGTAACATGAAAAAAATGTGGAAAAAGCGAAGCGCTGTGAATGCTTTCTGGAAGCACTGCAAATGTATGCCTGTGACGGTCATTGGGTCATCAAATAAAATCTTACCCATCAGTAGACGTGGGTCCAGTGGAATAGGCAAAAATGTTTTTTGGATGTGCACTGCTGTGGCACACCTTTTACAGAACAAGTCTGTTGCAGATCAGGGATTTTCCCAGAATCTTGCATTTCATGGTATTGCCGCATGAATTACCAGTTTGATTTGGTTTCCTTCCTAAACCTGTTTTATCTCAGTCATTTAGTCAAAGCTCCCGTTTTCATCTCTTCCTGTGCTACTACGTGGTGTGGGAGAAACTCTACACCTGAATGTGTTTCCTACACTTTTCAGCAAGCCTGTTTTTAAAGTCATGGTAATTATTGCAAATATTGTAAGAGGACAAAATAATTTGAGGAAATAACTGTTCCTCATGTATGATCTATGCAAAAGTTTAAACGTTAGATGCCTGTTAGATGCCCCCCCCCCCCCAATAAAGCAGGGCTAGATTAATTATTTTCAGTCTGAATCACTTTGGCACCTTTTGGTTTCTGTAGCACACAATCATTTAATTCCTAGAAACTTCATTGCGTATTTTTATGTTTGTTAGCATTTCCTTAGCAATCACACTACTTCTATCCACTTATCCAATCATGGGTCATGGGGCTGTTCCACAGAGTGCTTTTCCTTCTTGTTTAATCCAGAATAGTGAATCGGGGCATGTTTTGAAGCGTCATAGTTATGTTTTGATCTGTCTTTGTCAATCTTGAACAAACTTTGTACATAGTAGTTATGACCATCATCTGCACCAGTTTTGACATTGGGGTCAAATTTTCGAACTGTTCAAAAATTTCATCCAGATGTGCAAATTTGTTGCTAGTGCATGATAACTTCTGGGTGTTTGTCGTCTGAACGGCTTCAATCACTTTTGGGCCGTTTTTTTTTTTAACGGGGTACAGCTTGAAACATTTTTGATCGTGCTTCATCTTGGTAAAAAACTTAAACCAAAGCAGCATTTGTTATGGTTCTGGTTGAGGGTGCAGCTTCTTACGTTTGTTTTTGAGTGGGTTGCAAGATCTACACTTTATATGCCAGCCACTTAGGAGGTAAACTGGATTAAGGTGTTTCATCCCATTTTTGCATTTTTTTTTGGCTTGTGGGCGATTAGTAGAATGGTGCCCTGTGGAATAGGATTGTCACGGTGGGGGGCTGGAGCATATCTCAACACCCTGGATGGGTCGCCAGTCACTCGTACACACATCTACAGTTAATTTAAAGTTTCCAATCCACTTTACCTGTGTGTCTTTGAAAGTGAGAGGAAGCTGGAGCACCCGGATGGAACCCATGCAAACACGGAGAGAAGATGCAAACTCTACACAGAGAGTACCAGGTGGGAAGCGATCACAGGACCTTCTTGCTTTGAGGCAACACTGCTAACCACTAAGCCATCCTGCTGCCCTCGCTATTGTAAATAGTACATGGACTGCATTTATATTAGGGATGTGAATCGTACAACAACTCACGATTCAATTCGATTCCGATTTTTGGGGTGACGATTCGATTCAGAATCAATTTTCGATTCAAAGAGCTCTGAGAAAGTCCTCTCCTTTGTTTCAATTGACATCTCTCGTGTTGGAGCCATGATTCATGTCAATCCACTTGGTGCAATAGCTCTCCAAGGTGTGATCACTCCTTTTTAGATGCAGACTAATGAACAGATCTGATTTGATGCAGGTGTTAGTTTTGGGGATGAAAATTTACAGGGTGATTCCATAATTTATTCCTCAGAATTGAGTGAGTCCATATTTTTTTCCCTCTGCTTGGTCTAAAAAAGTAACCGTTACTGACTGCCACAATTATTTTTCCTGATTTCTTATAGTGTTTCTTAAAGCCAGAAAGTTGCCATTTTAAATGACTTTAGTTTTGTGTCATGTCTGTGATCTGCTTTTTTTCTACAAAATTAAACAACTGAATGAACATCCTCCGAGGCCGGTGATTCCATAATTATTGCCAGGGGTTGTATTACTTAAAAAATGTTTATATTTAAGAAAATGCAGCTTTAGAAGGTTAATCAAGTGATTCTAGATGTAAATTTACTTATCTGCTTTGCTCGTTCGGAGTTGGCTGGCAGTTTAGCGAAGCGCTGGTCAGTAGTCGGCAGAGACCGTTGCTCCCCTCTTTTAGCTCCGGGTGATAGCGTAGCATGTGGGCTTGCGGATTTGAAGTGTTTCCGAAGTACTTGACTTTCATTTTGCAGATTCTGCACACTGCATAAGTCATGTCAAGCTCCTTCTTATGCAGCAAATAATAAAATCCACAATGCGCCCAAACATTTGCCTTCAGCAAAGACGGTGCTGGCTGAATTAGCTCTTCGTCCACCATGCTAAGCTACAGCCACTGAACTCTGCAGTGCACAAGTGTTTGAAGCACGCCGGACCCCCCCTCCTCGCGGGGACGCTGTAGTACGGAAGCCGTTGCCTGACAAACAATACACGCAGCAAGTAAGCAAGATTATGTTTAAAAAATGCTTTTAAAAAATCGATTCTTGGACATTTTGGATTGATTCAGAATCGTAATAAATAAGAATTGCGATTCGGACGTGAATCGATTTTTTTTCCCGACACCCCTAATTTATATTGCACTTTTTCATCCGCAGTAGAAGCTCAAAGTGCTTTACAATGATGCCTCGCATTCGCCCATTCAAACGGACACTCTCACACGCCGATGTCAGGGTGCTGCCATGCAAGGTGCTCACTACGCACTGGGAGCAACTAAGGGATCAAGGACCACGCCCAAGGGCCTTAGTGATTTTCCGGTCTGGCTGGGTTTTGAACAGAGGATCCTTAAGACCAACGCTTTACCACTAGGCCATAACATCCCCTCGTATTGTAATAAACTAATTTGTTCTCAGCATGCAATGAACATGCTTAGAACAAATCTCCACCCATGTATTTTATTTTTGTACTTATTTTGCATGACAAATGCCTTCAGGTCACGAGGAAAGCTTTTCAGGTTATTTAGTAAACTAAGTTACCTCTGGACAGCATAGAGACATTAACAGCACCTTTTATACGGTTTTCACCAGAACATATCAGTGTAACGCGCTGTTATGTTGTCACACGTGAAGCTGATGCTGTGATTTGTGCTGTTACGACGTCTTTCAAGCTGTGTAACGGACACTTTGATTCAGCCTGTGAGAGCTAGGCTGCTATGAACAAATGTTGGAGCAGTGTCACACTTCTCTCGTGCTTTGATCAGACTGGCAATAAAAATCAATTTTGGTTTGCTCACATTGGATTCTGGGTGTGCCAATGCCTCATGCCTGAACCACACCATAGTCGGATGCACCAGTCTTGCGCGTTTGTGCATTTTCACCTGGATCGGAACGGCCCCATCCCTAATTAAAAGCCAACATAGGCATGCCGTTTTTATTAGCTTGTGCCTGCTTGCACATCATGACAAAAACCTCTTGTTGAAAAGAACGACATCGTGAAAACCCAACGGCAATTTGTATTGCTGGTCAAAATGTGAGATGTTCCAGGTCTGGAACCGTTCTTTAATGCAAGTTTCCAAAACAGTTATTGAAATCCTCGACCATCTTTAAGTAACTGTGGTGACCCTTAGACTGCATACCATTAAATCCCATTATAACCTCAGTCTGTTAAGCTGTGCCTTAACCTTACTGGTAGAGTAGATTTAACTGCTTGTGCGAGCGTGTCTGGACTCAGCTGCACTCAGTGATCTGCATCATTATGTAATTCCCGACCTTCCACTTCCCTTTTCATAGCCAGCGGTTTTTTGGCTGATGTGTGTCAGCGTTGGGGGGGGGGGTTTTGACACGGCTGACAGCATATTTGGGCAGGGGGTTAAGAGTTCCTAGTTTCAGTCTGACGTATGTTAAAGATACTTGGTTATTTTTGTGTGCATGTGTGCTTTTGTCAGCACTCTGCACCATAGTGTCTGCGTGTCTTTTTGAAGTCTGCACTTCTCTGTTCATGGTCTTGCTGCCGAGACTGTTTTAATAGCCTGATGATGCAACTCTGCTCTCCTCGCTCCGCCAGGCGACTCGGAGTGTGCACTTTTGAGAGAGCAGTGGGGGATGTCTCTGAAAGAGGCTTAGGCTGGATGTTTGCTCTGCAGGGTGGGTGGTTTCTAAGCAACGGCAGTGTGTTGGTTTTATTTTTAGAGAGAATCAGTGCTGGTGAACATACTGAACAGATTTCTCTTTCTCTCACATACCTATGGGAACATCTTTTTAAATTTATTTATTTATTTATTTACATTTTAACAGAGTGACCATATAACCGTATAACTGCAGTATTCAGTTATGGAAATTCAGTTGTTTTTAATCACATCAATGAAAAGAATTAGAAATGTGAATGACACGGTCCGCTGCCCCACCCTGGACATGAAATCCAAACCGTCCCTGCGTATTTATAGAGTCTCATTTTCCTCACCCATAGACCATGATGCTGCATACACATGCACAGAACAGACACAAACACGCGCGTTCTCCTGAAAGCAGCTGTAGTCACTGCTTGCATATACCAGCCTTTTTTGGGCACATGCCTTTCATGTTGTTTTCATCGCACGTGGGAGGTAATGAGGAAGCAGCAATCAATATGTTGAAGAAAACATTTATTGAGCGAAACATTTAGTTAGTCAGTGCTTTTATTTTGAACCAGTGCCAAATGCAGGCGAGACAAAACTACAGCAGGAATTAAGTTCGAAATGGAGTGGGGATAAGTAAAACATATTAAACCACACCCCAAGTTATAAAATAATACACTCGCAAAAAACAAAAACAGTCGCTTTGTCATTTCAGAAAACCTCATAAACAACCAGTCAGAATCTTATGTACATGTGCAAAATCACACAAACATAATAACTTGTATCTTATATACAGACATTACCACAGGTAACAATGTTTTTTTTTCTTTCTCCAATACAAAAAATGGCAATGGAAATACCACTAGGGTAAGTAACAGTGATGATCTGATAAACGGCATACCATAACGGTAAGCAACATCTAATTTGACACAAACAACATAATACATTCAATCCTCACTATCTCTATATTGTGACCAGATATTTTGTTTATAAAGAAATTTAACCTGATAGATGCTTTGACATTGCTTTAGTTCAAGCCCCAGACTGTTCCACAACTTAACACCGCTGTGCGAAGTGATCCTACTGGGCTTTGTGATTAATGGAAATAAGGACAAACTATACATCCTATCAATAAGTTCACTGGTAGGTTTGTGATCATTTGGATTCAGAATATCAGTGTTGAAATCTCCACATATACAACCCCGGCCTCGGAGGATGTTCATTCAGTTGTTTAATTTTGTAGAAAAAAAGCAGATCACAGACATGACACAAAACTAAAGTCATTTCAAATGGCAACTTTCTGGCTTTAAGAAACACTATAAGAAATCAGGAAAAAAATTGTGGCCGTCAGTAACGGTTACTTTTTTAGATCAAGCAGAGGGAATAAAATATGGAATCACTCAATTCTGAGGAAAAAATTATGGAATCATGAAAAACAAAAGAACGTTCCAACACATCACTAGTATTTTGTTGCACCACCTCTGGCTTTTATAACAGCTTGCAGTCTCTGAGGCATGGACTTAATGAGTGACAAACAGTACTCTTCATCAATCTGGCTCCAACTTTCTCTGATTGCTGTTGCCAGATCAGCTTTGCAGGTTGGAGCCTTGTCATGGACCATTTTCTTCAACTTCCACCAAAGATTTTCAATTGGATTAAGATCCGGACTATTTGCAGGCCGTGACATTGGCCCTGTGTGTCTTTTTGCAAGGAATGTTTTCACAGTTTTTGCTCTATGGCAAGATGCATTATCATCTTGAAAAATGATTTCATCATCCCCAAACATCCTTTCAATTGATGGGATAAGAAAAGTGTCCAAAATATCAACGTAAACTTGTGCATTTGTTGATGATGTAATGACAGCCATCTCCCCTGTGCCTTTACCTGACATGCAGCCCCATATCATCAATGACTGTGGAAATTTACATGTTCTCTTCAGGCAGTCATCTTTATAAATCTCATTGGAACGGCACCAAACAAAAGTTCCAGCATCATCACCTTGCCCAATGCAGATTCGAGATTCATCACTGAATATGACTTTCATCCAGTCATCCACAGTCCACGATTGCTTTTCCTTAGCCCATTGTGTTTTTTTCTGTTTAGGTGTTATTGATGGCTCTCGTTTAGCTTTTCTGTATGTAAATCCCATTTCCTTTAGGCGGTTTCTTACAGATCGGTCACAGACGTTAACTCCAGTTTCCTCCCATTCGTTCCTCATTTGAGACATATTGCTTTAAGTTTTCTGTCTTGACGCTTTGATGTCTTCCTTGGTCTACCAGTATGTTTGCCTTTAACAACCTTCCCATGTTGTTTGTATTTGGTCCAGAGTTTAGACACAGCTGACTGTGAACAACCAACATCTTTTGCAACATTTCGTGATGATTTACCCTCTTAACAGTTTGATAATCCTCTCCTTTGTTTCAATTGACATCTCTCGTGTTGGAGCCATGATTCATGTCAGTCCACTTTGTGCAACAGCTCTCCAAGGTGTGATCACTCCTTTTTAGATGCAGACTAACGAGCAGATCTGATTTTATGCAGGTGTTAGTTTTGAGGATGAAAATTTACAGGGTGATTCCATAATTTATTCCTCAGAATTGAGTGAGTCCATTTTTTCCCTCTGCTTGGTCTAAAAAAGTAACTGTTACTGACTGCCACAATTTTTTTCCTGATTTCTTATAGTGTTTCTTAAAGCCAGAAGGTTGCCATTTGAAATGACTTTAGTTTTGTGTCATGTCTGTGATCTGCTTTTTTATTCTACAAAATTAAACAACTGAATGAACATCCTCCGAGGCCGGTGAGTCCATAATTTTTGCCAGGGGTTGTAAGTATGGTTTTATCATTGACAACTGAAAACAATTTCTCCATGCATTCATTAAATGTGTCAAATGTGTTTATAGAGCACCCAGGTGATCTATAAACACATCTTATAACATTCTTTTGCTTCTCGTTTCTTATTTCGATGGTTTCACATTCCATTATCAACTACTAATGACATTTTATTTATAATTGAATATTTAATTGTTTTATGCACATACAGTGCTAACGCCACCACTTGCTTTGTCTATTAATATAGTTTAAGTTGTAATCATCTAATTCAAAATTGATTCCTTTGTCTTCATTAAACCAGGTTTCAGATATAGCTATGACACCACTAAAAGGCTGACTAAACGTTTCTAAATAGTTGCATATTTCATTGTAATTGGTGTACATACGTCTGCTGTTGAAATGGACAGTATACAGTTTACTTTTCAAAATAAGGTTAGTGTTGCACTGTTCTTTGGTGTAATACTTATGGCTTATGTTAACAGATGACAGAAAATTATTGTCCCGATCAATATCTGTCTCTTTATGACAGTCGTAGTCAGTGTATTCAACTACATTCAGGTCCAGTAGTTGGAGCTGTTGGATTCTCTCCAACAGCTCTGTATTATTGTTCTTTTGTTTAGACATATTCAGGTCAGCTGTCAAGATAGTAAAATTGTAGGTCAGCGTTACCTTTATGGGTTCCCAAGGCAGGTACAGTAGTGTTCAGAATAATAGTAGTGCTATGTGACTAAAAAGATTAATCCAGGTTTTGAGTATATTTATTATTGTTACATGGGAAACAAGGTACCAGTAGATTCTCACAAATCCAACAAGACCAAACATTCATGATATGCACACTCTTAAGGCTATGAAATTGGGCTATAAGTAGAAAAGGGATCCCCATAAGATCTTCACCGAAAGCCATCTGAATTTTTCAAATGGTTTCCACTTGGCTGTCTCTCACACTTTCTGAAAAAATTCTGATGAAGCAAAGCGGCAGTCGATCAGCCAATTTCCTGACACTGAAAATCCGACGAGGGGGCTGGACCACTCCTCCCACAAGGCATGCTCACAGGCGAATGACGCAACTGACAGGCGTGAAAAAACTCACACATGCGCACGAAGGTTCAAGCTTGGCTGATGCAATCACACATGATTCAAATTCGTATAGTTTGTGCAAAAAATAAAAAGGTCCGTTACTTTTCTAACAGACCTTGTAATAGTAGTGTGGCATTCAGTCAGTGGGTTCGTCAATTTTGTGGAACAAACAGGTGTGGATCAGGTGTCCCCTATTTAAGGATGAAGCCAGCACCTGTTGAACATGCTTTTCTCTTTGAAAGCCTGAGGAAAATGGGACGTTCAAGACATTGTTTAGAAGAACAGCGTAGTTTGATTAAAAAGTTGATTGGCGAGGGGAAAACGTATACGCAGGTGCAAAAAATTATAGACTGTTCATCTACAATGATCTCCAATGCTTTAAAATGGACAAAAAAAAAAAAACAGAGACGTGGAAGAAAACGGAAAACAACCATCAAAATGGATAGAAGAATAACCAGAATGGCAAAGGCTCACCCATTGATCAGCTCCAGGATGATCAAAGACAGTCTGGGGTTACCTGCAAGTGCTGTGACAGTTAGAAGATGCCTGTGTGAAGCTAATTTATTTGCAAGAATCCCCCGCAAAGTCCCTCTGTTAAATAAAAGACGTGCAGAAGAGGTTACAATTAGCCAAAGAACACATCAACTGGCCTAAAGAGAAATGGAGGAATATTTTGTGGACTGATGAGAGTAAAATTGTTCTTTTTGGGTCCAAGGGACACAGTTTGTGAGATGACCCCCAAACTCTGAATTCAAGCCACAGTTCACAGTGAAGACAGTGAAGCATGGTGGTGCAAGCATCATGATATGGGCATGTTTCTCCTACTATGGTGTTGGGCCTATATATCGCATACCAGGTATCATAGATCAGTTTGGATATGTCAAAATACTTGAAGAGGTCATGTTGCCTTATGCTGAAGAGGACATGCCCTTGAAATGGGTGTTTCAACAAGACAATGACCCCAAGCACACTAGTAAACGAGCAAAATCTTGGTTCCAAACCAACAAAATGAATGCCTTGCAGATGTGAAGAAATCATGAAAAACTGTGGTTATACAACTAAATACTAGTTTAGTGATTCACAGGATTGCTAAGAAAGCAGTTTGAACATAATAGTTTTACGTTTGTAGCGTCAACAGCAAATGCTACTATTATTGTGAACACCCCCTTTTCTACTTTTTTTTTTACTAATAGCCCAATTTCATAGCCTTAAGAGTGTGCATATCATGAATGCTTGGTCTTGTTGGATTTGTGAGAATCTACTGAATCTATACTCAAAACCTGGATTAATCTTTTTAGTCATATAGCACTACCATTATTCTGAACACTACTGTACATGCATTGTGTCATTGAGTTCACTGATACTTGTCCAGTTCATCCAAATGTCTAACTGTAAGAATCTTGGCTTCCTCTGGTGATTCATTTAGTTTGATTAAGATTTTACAGTTTGCTACACATTTGTTGGCTTTTTTGTTGTTTCTTGAGGTATCTTGGTTTCTTGGTGATTTTGGTGTGAATGCCGAAGTCGCCAAGAAAGCAAACCAAAGATGAACTCAAAACAAAGAAGAACACTTCCTTGTCAAGTGTCCATTCAAATATACATCCGTTCCATTGAGCTTGCGCCCTTGTTTTAACATTGCCATTTTATTCTTTCTGTTGACAAAAGGAAGAATGATGACGGGCTTGATGTTTCCCTTTCTGGGTAATGGGTGGCATGCTTCGACATGATCCAAGCTCAACTCAACTGCTTTGCTCCAGAGAAAACTTTCCACCTGTTGCTCCACGGAGTGCATCTTCTGCACGTCTGGCACATCCACACTGTCTGCACCACCGCCCGCGCATACAGTTGTGGTTAGAACGGCAGACCGGTGTTAACCAGGTCGTTCATCTGGGAGTATTGTTTGAGCTCGTCCATGCTCCTCTCCAAATCCTCAATCCATTTGTCCTTGCGTTCATTTAAAATGTGCAGCTGCTTGACCTCGTTCACTAGAGCCAAGAGCTTTTTCTGCTGTGTCCTGACGGCTGTAACTTTATCAATCAAAAGATCGAGAGACTTTTTGATATCATCACTCTCCTCTGACGGGTGTCTCTTTGGCTGTTTTAGTTTGGCCCGCTGTTAGATGCACTGAAAAAGCTACCCTGCCACATAGCGCGCCGTTGCCAAACAAGCTACAGTCCAATCCAAGGACGCACAAAGAAAAATAATAGGCCAGAACAGTTCATAATGTGTGCCTTTCAATGCGGCATTAGTATCAGAGTCCGTACTTCACCAGAAACACTCCAAATTGTCTTAAAGAACCAAACTTTTCCACACAGTTCTGAAAGGACAGCTTGACAGGAAACAGGAAGCGATCAGCCAACTTCCCATTGTAAGTGATGCAAACCTGATCCCAGACACAAGTACTATAGTTCCATCCTGCAGGAGTTGGTGATATTGACTGCTATGATGGAAAATATAACTGAGGTGAAAAAAGGCAGCTATGGTTTGAGATGTGTGTGTGTGTGTGTGTGTGTGTGTGTGTGTGTGTGTGTGTGTGTGTGTGTGTGTGTGTGTGTGTGTGTGTGTGTGTGTGTGTGAGAGAGAGAGAGAGAAGAATCAGGATTCCAGACTAACCTTTTTCAGTAGGTGCATTCATGAAATATTTGTACCCTTGAACTCACAGACATTCATTATTTGTATAATGGCAAACTAACCTTTGTTGGCCAGTTCCACCTTGTCATTAAACCAAACTTTATCTTTAAAATCCACTTATCTCTTCGTAAAACAGCCGTTATATGTTTGATTCTTAATTGGCGTTACTATTGAAATGAGACTTTAAGTGAATCCCCCACATTAGAAATTATTATTAGTATTATTTATTTATTTTTACTTCCGGATTTTCCACATGACTTGGGCTTATTCACTAACCTGTTTACTCTCCAAATCCAGCGTAAGCTCCATTCTAGATACGCACATTCGTCTGTTGGATGCTTGTGAATAAAACATGCGCTCCAAAGCACTTGCGCATTGAAGATTTTGCCCAATCAGAGCCAGCAAACCCAGTGACGTATCAAACCTATGACTCATATTTTCTGTTAGCCACTGAGATGAGCTTTCCAGTGCGCTATGGTAATCATAGTCTTTAGCTACAAAGGCTGCCTGTATAACCGTGCGTAGAGACACAGCAGAGTGAGGCCACAGCGCACAAGAGTGAAAGCTAAAATTGCATCCATCTAAATATGGAAATGTATTTTTTTTTATGACCAAATTACTCATAAAGTACAAATAATCCTGTTTGGCAAATTTGGAGCTAATTTGGATTAATTTTGCCGAATGGCGCGTTTACATACATGAACGCTCACAGTTTCACAGTGCTTATGACTAGAGATCTGATATTGTACACAGTTGTTGTCTACATAAACAACAAGTGTAGCTAGTGTGTTTGTAAGATCTACTGTGAAATATATTCATGATACAGGCTAATAATATTTACTTTTTATTCAAGGAGAAAAAAAATGAAATTTTGGACATGTTTGAAGTTACATTACTCAAGTTGTGTCGCACTTACAGAGTTCATACACATATCTCCAGAAACTAGATGACAAGAGCTTTCAAAATGAGATACAGTGAGGAAAATAAGTATTTGAACACCCTGCGGTTTTGCAAGGTGTCCCACTTAGAAATCATGGAGTGGTCTGAAATTTTCATCTTAGGTGCATGTCCACTGTGAGAGACATAATCTTAAAATAAAAAAAAAAAAAATCCGACAGCATCATGTGTTACTAATGTAATCTTTGTGACTGTGGTCCCAGCTCTCTTCAGGTCATTGACCAGGTCCTCCTGTGTAGTTCTGAGCTTTCTCAGAATCATCCTTACCCCACAAACTGAGATCTTGCATGGAATCCCAGACCGAGGGAGATTGACAGTCATCTTGTGTTTCTTCCACTTTCTTATAAATAATCGTAACAGTTGTTGTCTTCTACCAAGCTGCGTGTCTGTTGTCCTGTAGTCCATCCCAGCCTTGTGCAGTCTACAGTTTTTGTCCCTCGTGTCCTTAGACAGCTCTTTGGTCTTGGCTATGGTGGACAAGTTGGAGTGTGATTGATTGTGTGAACAGGTGTATTTTATACAGGTAACAAGTTCAAACAGGTGCACTTAATACAGGTAAAGAGTGCAGAATAAGAGGGCTTCTTAAAGAAAAATTAACAGGTCTGTGTGAGCCAGAATTCTTACTGGTTGGTAGGTGTTCAAATACTTATCTGCAGCAGTAACATACAAATAAATTATTAAAAAAACATACATGGGTTTTTTTTTTAGATTATGTCTCTCACAGTGGACATGCACTTAAGATGAAAATTTCAGACCCCTCCATGATTTCTAAGTGGGAGAACTTGCAAAATTGCAGGGTCCAATACTTATTTTCCTCACTGTATTTAGGGCTTTCTCCGGAATCATCACATTAAATGTTGAAATGTTCACATTTGGTTTGCAGCAAAAGTTCAGGGTGTACTTTTCCTCACTGTATATCACAAGCATGTGGGATTTATAACATTATTTTACTGACCAATGGCATTTGGGTATGCAATACTTTTGTGCACAAGCCAGAAAGAGGTGGGTGTATAGGAGTTAACCTAAGCTGTTTGATATATTATAAAAGTTTCTGCTTTTGTTTTGATGGCGGTTAAGCTTTAAGAAGTTTTTATTAAACAATGGCTTTGATAAGGGTTAGAATAATATATATTTTTTTAGCACTGTAAAGTCTTTAATTTTACTTCTCATTACAGAGGACAATTTAAATTAAAAATCACTGGGTTCAGATTTATGATTTAAAGCTGGACGGCCTTTCAAATTTCACAAGACTGACAAAGTGTAGCCTAGTTTCTATCAAAATCCAAGCAGAATTTCAGCTCATTTTAATAAAGAGAACATATTTATCTAGGAGGAATTCCATAACAAATATTTTATTTTCCTTCTTCGCCATCGTGCAGATGAACTACAGGAGGAAGCGCATGTGGCATGCGTGAGATTTGGAGGTTACGTGTTCCCGGGTTGTGCACGCTAACATCTGTAAGATGTCTTGTAAATCACTTCAGAGGTGTTACCTAGTTTCAAAAACCGTGTTTTTAGATTTAGAAGTGTTTGTATCTCGCTAACATTTACAAAATGTATGAGAAACATTACATTTACACACGCACCGTGCCTACACACACAGCCTACACTGAAAAACTCACTTGTTAAAAAAATAATCATGCACTAGTGGTTGTGGAAAAAAAAAGTACTCACCCCTTCTCAAAAGAATGGTCTCAAAATTCAACAATTTGGGGGTGATGTGGAGCCCTGGGATTTGAAGCTTGTTGTCAGATATATTTAATAATACTAAAAAATACTTTAAAAGTTGTATCAGGTAGTTAGGTGGGTGATTCCATCAGCTATGGTAAACCAGAGCCATAATTCACTTTATGAATAAATTCGCCTTGCAGAAAGGTCTGGTTTCCCTCTTCTTCACAGCCTTGTCCTCTGGGCCGCAAACTGTTTACCTTAACCGTTTATCTCATATGGAGTGGCCAGTTTTCTGCGATGACTCACTGAAGAGTGCCAAAGAGCCACTTCTCTGAAACCGATTTTTGCTGCATGCTCTGTGCAAAAATGTTATTTGAATGATTAATAACGCCATGGAAGCGTGGTGGCTTAATGGTTGGCATTATTGCCTCACAGCAAGAAGGTCGTGTGATTGACTCCCACCTGTGGCCTTTCTGTGTGGAGTTTGCTTATTCTCCCGTGTTTGCGTGGGTTTTCTCCAGGTGCTCCGGCTTCCTCCTACATCCATCCAAAGACATGCAGGTTAGGTGGATTGTAAACTTTAAATTGTCTGTAGGTGTGCGTGCGAGTGTGAATGTGTTTGTTTGTGTACGAGGTCTGTGAGAAAAGTAACGGACCTTATTATTTTTTTCAAAAACTATATGGATTTGAATCACGTGTGATTACATCAGACATGCTTGAACCCTCGTGGGCATGCAAGAGTTTTTTCACGCCTGTCGGTTACGTCATTCGCCTGTGGGCAGTCTTTGAGTGAGGAGTGGCCCACCCTCTCGTCGATTTTTTTTTTTCATTGTTTAGGAATGGCTCAGAGACTGCCGCTTTGTTTGATAAAATTTTTTTCAAAACCTGTAAGGCACAACTGAGTGGACACCATTCGATAAATTCAGCTGGTTTTCGGTGAAAATTTTAACGGCTGATGAGAGATTTTGGAGTTTTACTGTCGCCGTAAGGACGGCCCACAGCGCCTGACGGCGATCTGCGATCCGAGGCGGCGTCGTCTCGCTGTTTCAAGCTGAAAACTTCCTAATTTCAGGCTCTGTGGACCCAAGACGTTGTGCGATGACAGAGAACTTTCAGAAGAATTCGGGATCAGGAGTTTATCCAGACATTCCACTGTTAAAGGAGATTTTGTAATGAAAGAACGTGCGGGTAGAATCGCATGTCGGGCCGGACCCGACCGCGGGGGGTCGCCACAGGAAAAACACCTCCATTGAAAACCTTAATGGACAAGTTGGAACATGCCCAAGCTGTTAAACAATTTCTCAGATACTCACTTGGTGAAAGCCATCAAAAGCCGCCTGAATTTTACAAATGGTTTTCAACACGGAGGTGTTTTTCATGTCGCGGCCACGTCGTCACGGATCCGACTCGGCAAATTCGTCCGCACGTTCTTTCATTACAAAATCTCCTTTAACAGTGGAATGTCCGGGTAAACTCCTGATGCCGGCTTCTTCTGAAACTTCTCTGTTCTCTGACGACGTCCTGGGTGAACAGAGCTTTAAATTAGGATGTTTTCAGCTCGAAACAGCCAGACGGACGCCACCTCCAACTGCGCCGCGCCGATCCGCTTTGTGGGCTGTGCTTAAAGCGAAAGAAACTCCACAATCTCTCATCAGCCGTTAAACTTTACACCGAAAACCAGCTGAATTTCTTGAATAGTGTCCACACGGATATCCCTCACCGGTCCTGAAAAAATTTGATAAAGCAACGCGCGCCGTCTCCCTGCAGCTTCTCAGACAAAGAGATTCCGACGGGAGGGGGAGTCCACACCTCACTCAAAGCCTGCCCACAGGCGAATGACGTCACCGACAGGCATGACAAAACTCACGCATGCGCACGAGGGTTCAAGCTTGTCTGACGTAAAAACATATGAATCAAATCCATTGATTTTTTTTGAAAAAATAAAAAGGACCTCTTTTTTTATCACAGACCTCATATATGTGGCTCTGCGACAGACTGGCGTCCTGTCCAGGGTGTGCCCCGCCTCACACCCTATGACTGCTGGGATAGGCTCCAGCACCCCGCCCCGTGACTCTTAATTGGAGTAAGCAGTTGAAGATGACTGAGTCCATGTCACTTTCAACTTTTTAAAACAAAACTGACAACAATCATTCACCAACATGCACACAATCTTTGCATGTTTATCGATCCTAGTCTGATTTTTGTATTATTGGTTGTATGTCTATTCAGTAGCATCCGGAGGCAGTTTTGTCTGCATCCAATGGTACTGTCCCCTGGAAATGAAATGTGAATGGACCAGTATCAAACAAATTCTTTGTATCAGCCAACCACAGCCAGTGGTTTCTCCCCGTCACAGATGAAAGTGCTGGTGTGCAAATACTAGTCTCAGACTGGTTGTTGACAAATTATTTAAAAAAAAAAAAAGGGGGGGGGTAGCCTTTTTCCTGTTGCTCACATCCAAACTTATATTTTATCTATCTATCAATGGATTTATTTGGATACCTATTTTGGATTAACCCTCTGGAGTCTTGGCTATTTTTGGGCGATTTTGGCTACTTTCGGTTTTACCTTCATAATTTACCTTTAAAAAACAAAGCTATTTACCTGGCTTCGTTTGGTGTCATTTTTTTCAGCACAACCTCACCTGTGTGATTTTGCGGTTTTTCTTTCATTCTGACATACTGCCTTAAAACAGTGACCCTAAATTCACCCCAAAACCTAAAATTAGAATCAGAAAAAGGTTGTTTTTTTTTTTTTCGGTGAAAACCTTAAATATTTTTAACAAACCATTTTGATAACTTAGAATATAAATATAAATTGTAAACTTTAAAAATATATATGTAAAAGGGGCTGGGGTCTCTACCTGAACTCCTGTGTTCTCTGCCTGCTCACTGCTGGTGCAGTGTGTGTCTCCACCCTGCTCTGCTCCAGGAGTGGAGCAGTTCTGGAGATGATGGAAGAGAGGTCCGCGGTCCGATCCACTGTGCAGATCTGTGCACACAGATCGGTGAATCCACCTGCTCTGGTCCACTTCATCATGACCCGCTCCACGCTTTGATCATTTTCATGCAGTTCAAAAAAAGAGACTTCACGCGCTGTTCCAGATGCCTGATTATTTTCACGCACTAACTCAAAAAAAAAAACCAAAACAAAAACTACAAAACGCACTAAAACACTCCACCACACACACATACTAAAATACACTCCAACGCTTTTTTTTTTTTTTGCTGTGGCAGACAGAGAGACACGGAAGAAAAGTCCCGTTTGCAAAACGTGCGCACACACACACACACACACACACACACACACACACACACACACACACACACACACACACACACACAGGTGGGTTTGTGTGTTGTCATCAAACCCACGTGAAGTTGGTGAATGTGATTAATTAGTTACTGAGTTTTCCACCAATGGTAACACCCCTTTCTCCTGCTGCAGTTGAGGGAGTCCTGTTTCTTCCCAGCTTTCTCGCTCCTTCAGCTGAAAGGAGGAAATGAGTCATTTTGCTGCAGCTGTCTGCAAAATGCACAGCGAATATGAGAATACCATCCCCAAAAAACTTGCGTAAATTATTAATCATAATTAATGTTATACTTAGCCTACTAACAAAATTTAAAAAGTGCTGTGGAGGTTGAAGTATCCACATTCAACACACATTCAGACACTCATAGTGAAACTGATTGTATGCTACATCTGCTTAATTAGGTCATGTGACTTTTGACGCGCTGGCGCGTCTTTTGACTCCAGAGGGTTAATGGGTTTCTCCATGGTTAGCATGTTTTCAGGTGGGGTTGCAAGAAATGATTCTTTTTATGATCGATTATTTGATCAGTTATTTTCTTAATTAGTCAATCATTTGTTCTGTTTATAAAATGTGAAAAAATGTTGATCTGTGTTATCCAGAGCCCAAGATGACGCCTGTTAAATGACTTTTCACTTTACCTCCTGTAGGCATAAAGCAGCTCGTGCAATAATCCAGAAAATATTCACATTTAAGAAGCTGAAATCAAATCATTTGAAAAATGGGATACTGGTTTGGTTTTCAGCAGCACTGTGTGAGGTTGTGAGTCACTGAAGGAAAAGTTGAATAAAGCTGCTGCCACCATCCACACGTTTCCTCAAGTGGTGGGCGAACACAGGCAAACACTGCTGCCTAAAGCTGTTATTTCTTAAATACACAGGTAAACATTAACGCTTTGTTGATATGTTTTAAAATGTTGCATGTCTGAAGCAGACGGCATGCAATAATAAAATGAGAAAACAGATGACTGACTGTGTCAGTGTTTACCTTCCATCTGAGTTACTGCAAGTTTTAGTCGAGGCATTTCGATCAGAATAAACAGCGCTTTGTGCAAGACACGGGGCAATTTTATGAATGCGAACGGGGGATGCACACAGTTGACATACGTGAGATTTGTTTGTGGACCAACTTTGCACTTTCAGAATGCATTAAACTGCTTTTATTTAAACTGCTTTTAACTGCAGAGCAACAATTCACACAGACATGTTCTTTCTCTCTGCTCATGTAACCTGGAGTGCGGAACATTAACTTGGCCATCAAATGGATGGGAGTATGGAGCAGCTGACATAGTTCATTTTATATTAGGGTTGTCAATAACACCTTAATGCACGCACCTTCCGTGACCCTCGGTGGACAACGTAGTTTGGGACACCAGGAAGCCATGCAGCAGTGTGTGGAAACAAACCTCCTTGAGCAGAAATGCTTCATCAAGGCATTTTTTTGATAAGTGTGTGCATGTTGTCAGCATTGCTATAAGCCCGGTGTGCATGTCAATTGATTGATTGAAAATCTTTAATGTTCCCGTAGGGCAATTTGGTTTGCAGCAAAAGTTCAAAATCAGACAATAAAATCTAACATGGCACACGTGATAATACAGATCAATACATACATACATACATACATGCATAGATAGTCATCACAAATAAAGTGCAGTATATTGTTCCCAACAGGTTCACCTGCAGCCTATTGAGGAATCTAATGTCAGACGGGACAAAGGATTTTAAATATCTATTTGATTTGGTCTGACAAAGGAATGAATACCTCCTCTTAGATAGGAGGAGTCGAAACTCTGCATGAAGAGGATGGAGAGGATTGTCCAAAATGGCCCTTGCCCTCTGAATGGTTCTGGTTTGATAAACATTATCAAGTTCACTCAGGCTAGTGCCAAATGTTTTTTGGCAGAGTTTAACCACATTCTTCATCCTGCTCTTATTTTTTATGCTGAGTCTCCCAAACCAACAAATCATTGCAAATGTTAAAACAGACTCAATAAAAGATGAGTAAAACAGTTTAAGAAACTTCTTATCGACATTAAAAGACCTCAATTTCCTCATATAAAACAGCCTCTGATTTACTTTCCTGCAGATGGCATCTGAGTTGGTCTCAAAAGACAGTTTGTCATCCAAGCTGGTGCCTAAGTACTTATAATGACTATGTCCACAGCTGTACCTTTGACAAGGGTTTGGGCTGCGACAGGTGGTTTCTTATGAACATCAGTTATGTCTTTCGTTTTTGACACGTTAAGTTGCAGATAAGAGTCATCACACCACCTAACAAAATAGTCAAGGACTGGTCCGTGGCCTACTTCATGGTCCTGCAGGAGGCTGACGATCACAGTCATCAGCAAATTTTATAATGAACCTCGACTCGAACCTGCTCTTACAGTCGTTAGTGTAAAGCATGAACATTAGAGGTGACAACACATTCCTGGGGCGAGCCTATGGAACACAACAGAGTCTCAGACAGGGTTTCATTAACATGAGTTCTCTGAGGCCTAGTTGTCAGAAAATCAACTAACCTGCATATAGTTCCCACATCAACACTGGGTATTTCTGAAAGCCTATGAGCAAGGACAAGAGGCTGCATACAGTTGAAGGCTGGTGAAAAATCTGCAAAACAAAGATGTATGTGTGTTTTCCTGCCTTCAAGGTGCCAGACAGCTAAATTGAATAGTGTTGCCAAGGCATCTTCCACCCCTTTTGGGTTGATAGGCAAATTGAAGTGGATCAAGCTCTTTTTCACCATATGCTCAAAGCTCTTCATCACCACTAAGGTAGTCATTTAATGATTTAGGTGATGGTACCTTTGCCACAGGAACAATAATGGATTCTTTCCACATGGTGGAAACTTTATTAAGTGACAAGGACCACTGGAAAATGTTTGTGAAGATTCCACTTAAAATGGGGCACAGCGTTTAAGTAGTCACCCGCTTATGCCATCTGGCCATGACTTTTCCTTCGGTTAGTTCTTTTCAGAAGTGCTCAGCACACTAATTTCATTTATCTGAATCCCACTGCTTTGTGGGACCTCCCTAAATTTAGAGAGTTCCTCAGAGAAATCATTTGAATCAAATCTCGATTTAATTCTTCTGTCAGGGTGGAGTCAGATTTGTCGGTGAGAGACACTTTTTTTTTTTTTTTTTTCCGTGTCCTGGATCCCTATCATGGCGCGAGAATTACCCAACCTGAATTCATCCTGTACCTTGTTCTTATACTGCATTTTGGCCATCTTGATTTCCTTTTTCACCATTTTTTGGGCTTCTTTTTGTTTAGATAAATTTCCTTGATAGTAAACTATTTTTTTTCTTATTAATAGAATTCTTGAGGGATTTGCTGACCCAAGGCTTATTATTAGGGTACAGTGTGATTATCTTTCTTGGGATTATCATCTCTTCACACAAGGTAATATATTTTACCACAGTATCGGTCAGTTCATCCAGATTAGTGCAAGAGTCAGTTCGTGTTATGGAAACATCCATTCAGTTCCCGAATAGCGCTCTCCGTCCATAGACGGACCTCTTTACGCTCAACTTTCCCCTTCTTGAGGGTCGGCTGGTAGACCGGAGCAAGCAGGACACAGCTGTGGTCAGAAGAGCCAAGTGGAGCCAATGGGAATGATTTGTAAGCTCCCTTTATAGTACTGTAGCACAAGTCCAGTGATTTAACATGTCGCGTTGGACATTTCACATACTGATACAAATGACCAAGATGCTGATTCAGACTACAAGTGTTAGTCACCTAGGATGAAATGTGGGGCATCAGAGCATTTATTTTGCAGTTGGTGCACAACTTTAGCAATGGAGGACACTGCCATAAACCACTGTCATAAACACCTGTGGGATTTCTCGTGGCAGATAAAATGGGCCCCATTGATGATCAGTGTCGCACTGTTAAATAAGTGGTCATATGCTCAGAGCTGCACTGTATCATTTTGTGTCATAATGCCTTGTTTTCAGGTTTGCCACTTAACTTAGAGCTCGGCAAATGATCTAAAATGCAGCTGCTCGGGTTTTGACTCGAGCACAAAAATTTGATCACATAACCCCAGTGCTGGCATCTCTTCATTGACTGCCTGTTCACGTGAGGGCAGATTTTAAGGTTTTGTTGTTGACTTTTAAAATTTAGCCACATTTTTAAATCTCGACTAAAAACGCACCTTAGCTGCATACAAGTCTTAATGGTGGGAAATGTTTTAATATCCTCATGTTGTTTTTATGTAATTATTTTGAATGATTTTACCTTTTGTTTAATGCGATTTCATTTATGAAGCACTTTGGCTTTGTTAAAGTGCCATATAAATAAATAAATACATTTATTATTATTACTGTCATTAAAGTTGTTGTCCATTCGGCTGCTCCTTTCTTGTTCGGGGTCGCCACAGCGGATAGAGTCAGAGTGGTATTTGGCACAAGTTTTATGCTGGATGCCCTTCCTTGCGCAACTCCAGTTTTGCCTGGAGAAACACACAGCCGCTGGTGTTCCAAAGAGGTCTCCCATCCAAGTACTAACCAGATGGCGCACTGCTTAGCTTCTGAGATCTGACGGGATCAGGCTTGCACAGAGCAGACCGGCTGCACATTACTGTCATTAAAGTACAAAAAAAAAAGACATGTCACATAACTTAAACACAAAGTCTGAATGTTTGTGTGATTTTACATTTGACCCAGCCAAGGTAGCGATTTATCACAAAAAAATTGTTTCCTTCATCATTGTCTGTTTAGCAGCCTCTAAAAAAATTTAACACAAGTTTTCCATCAACTTCTTATGCATTTAGAATGCTCAATTTGATAACCTCACGGAATATGAAGATACTTAAAACTGTTTATGTTAGCATTTAACTTTATGCTAACAATATATTCTATTGTATTGTTAATTATCGATGTTATCGATTAATAAAGAACTTTGAACTATCAATGTATTCACAAACTAAATTTGATCATTTCAGGTGCTAAAATGTCCTGTTAAGCACAAAAGATATGTGGAAAATTACAAAATTTGCAAATGACCTTGACCTTTATCAATGACCTTAACCTCTAATCACCAACATAACCATATAAATCGATTCTGTGTACCGGAAAACATAGGAAAACACAACTTATGTGCTGAAATAAGCAGAAAATTGACTGATTTATGAGAAATTTCAAAATTCCCGTGCACTCAGATTTGGCTCTGAAAGTACTCACCTATTAGTGCAGCAGATAACTGAAACAATCCTACAAATGGTGATACAATCATCAAATTTGGCACAAATACTCCTTAGACATTACTCTTTTGAAATAACTGAATAGCCACCTGAATTTTCAGTAGGCAATCAGGTAGGGGTTAATAGAAGAATTACATGGGGTCAAAATTAAAAGATGCTCTAATCATATTGAAAACTATATCATATTATTTGCTTGCTCATAAGGATTCCATAAAGGTATAGTTTGGACTATCTATGACTGAATGTTAGGGAGTTATGGGGTAAAAACAGCATGAATGGTGACAAAGGTCAGCTTCAGTTTGTACAGGGGTCAAAAGTTAAAGTTGCCCCAATTTTGGTAAAAAGTGATGAAAATTATTGGTTGAGATAATAGGATGTTTACTGTCCAAAGTAAAGGTCAGCAATGTCGACGTCCATTGGATTCTATGACGTATGAGATATGTTACCCTGTAACATGATAGCTAAGTGCAAACTATTCCTTTTAAAAATGTGACAATGTGACAAAGTTTTTATTCGGCACACAAAATATTCAAATAGAAAAAAATGAACAATTCCACAAACAAACACAGACAAAACAAGTGAGTCCGAAAGGGTGTGGGCTGAAGCAAAGCTTATTAGCGCCCACCCCTGCTCGTACAAGTCCAACAATTCTTATCAGTCATATTTACATAAATACAAATTCACTACTACATGTCGACACACAGACATACACATCAATATACTATTCACTTATAATTATATTTATATAGTACCAGATCACAAGAAAGTCGAATCAAGGCACTTTACGCCAGTAAGGACTAACCTTACCAACCCCCAGAGCGAGCACTAGGCAACTGTGGTGAGGAAAAACTCCCTATAAGGAAGAAACCTCAAGCAGACCAGGCTCTTGGGGGTGACCCTCTGCTTGGGCTGTGCCATATATACCTATATACATACCTATATACTTTACAAACATAAATATATACATACATACATATACACAGTCACTTATATACATATACACCTACCCATATCTATATATCTACATACGCATATACATACCCACACATTCAAATATACAATGAGTCCCACTTATAAATTGAACATTCCATATAAATCAAATTATATTTGGTTCTTTATGATACTTTATAATAATCTTACTAAGGTACTACTCATTCTAACCTCTGTTGAACATTTGTTCCATTTCCTCACCCCAACCACAGACACACAAAAACCCTTTACATTTGTTCTTACTGATGGTTTCATAAAAATTGCACAACCTCTTAAACTATATCTGGATTCCCTCAATCGGAACAGACTCTGGACATGTCTCGGTAAGGCTTGGTTTTTCGCTCGAAATAAAGTTTGAATTGTAATGTAATCGACCAAATCTATGAATTTTAATAAATTTAAAGACACAAATGAATGAGTTGGTTCACGATATTGTTTATTGCAGATGATTCGTATGGCTAGTTTTTGCAAAAGGAATATTGGGTTGGTATTTGATTTGTAAGTGTTTCCCCATGACTCAACACAATATGTCATATATGGTACCATCAGAGAATGATATAAAGTAAGTAACCCTTCTTGCGGCAGTAGGTCTTTGGCTTTATACAGAATGGCTATAGTTTTTGACAATTTTGATTTCACATAATTTATATGTGGTTTCCAGCTAAGTTTATTATCAATTATAACACCTAAAAATGTATTCTCTGTTACTAACTCAATTTCCTTATTGTTTATAGTTACATTTTTACATTTGGGTGCCTGTTTATTTCCAAATATAATACATTTAGTTTTCCCAAGGTTGAGTGACAACTTATTAGCGTCAAACAAAACCTTAAATTTTTCCAGTTCTTTCTCCACTATGTCCAGAAGCTGTTCAAGATTTTCACCGCTACAGAACACAGTTGTATCATCCGCCAAAAGGACACATCTCAGTGAACTCGACACCCAACTTATATCATTTATATAGATTATAAACAACAAAGGACCCAGCACTGAGCCCTGCGGCACCCCACATGTGACATCCCTGAGTTCAGAATTTGTATTATTGAACTGAACATACTGAAATCTGCCTTGTAAATAACTAGCTATCCATTCATATGCCAGACCTCTGATTCCATATTTCTGCAGTTTAATTAATAGTATTCCATGGTTAATTGTGTCAAACGCTTTCTGTAAATAAAAAAAAAAAACACCTATTGTGTATTGTTTATTGTCAATTGCAGTTGCTATACTTTCCACAAAGTCCATCAAAGCATGTGATGTAGTTTGAGACCTTCTGAATCCATATTGTTCTTCACAAATGATGTTATGCTTCAGTAAATAATCATTTAATCTTTTAGCAAATATTTTTTCCAAAATTTTGGAAAATTGTGGCAGGAGTGATATAGGTCTGTAATTACAAAATGTGTGTTTGTCACCAGTTTTAAACAGAGGAATTACTTTGGCTATTTTCATTTGAGAAGGAAATTTACCAGTACTTAGTGACATATTGCAAATATAATTGAACGGTTTTACTATACAATCAATAACTTTTTTAATAAAGCCATATCCAAATTATTAAAATCAGTCGATTTCTTACTTTTTGAACCATGAACCAGATCAAGTATTTCCCTTTCATGAGTACCACCAACGAACATTGAAACAGATTTGTTAAACGTTGAATTATTTACCCAGAAGTTATTAGTTGATGAGTCAATTTTACTGGCAAGATTTTTACCCACATTAACGAAGTATTCATTAAAGTGTTCAGCAATAGACTCGTCGTTATCAATCGTGATGTAGTTACTCTGAAAAAATGAAGGATAATCTCTAGTTACTCTATTCTTTTTTACTATTTCATTTAATATGTTCCATGTGTTTTTGATGTTATTTCTATTTTTGACAAGTAACTCATTAGAATATATTTTTTTACTGAGTCTCATGATATTGATTAACTTATTCTTATATGTTTTATACTTACTTTCAGCTTCCTTAGTTCGTAGTTTTATGAATTGTTTATATAGTACGTTTTTCTTTTTACATGCCCTCTGAAGCCCCTTAGTTATCCATGGTTTGTTGCTATATTGATTTCTATATATTTTGTCAACAAATGGACAGTGTTTATTATACAAACTGGAAAAAATGGAGATGAAAGCATCATATGACCTGTCAACATCATCAACAAAAACATCTGACCAATTCTGACTTGATAAATCCTCCCTTAAATTATCAATTGTTTCAGGTGTTATTTTTCTACTCATGAATTTGGTATTGCTTCGATACTTACAACAACCCTTCAATGCAAAGACTGAGAAAACAGGCAAGTGATCACTGATATCACTGACCAGTAGTCCCCCACTAAGATTACCGGATATAACGTTAGTTAAAATATTGTCAATGAGAGTTGTTGAGTCCATAGTTATTCTGCTAGGATGAATGATGGTTGGAAACAGTCCTAAACAATACAAGGTGTTTATAAATGAAGTGATTTGTGGATGATTGTGAGGGTTTAAAAAATCTATATTGAAATCTCCACAGACAAATAAATGCTTATTTCTGTTGATTTTGTTGTACATTCCTAAGATAATGTCTTCAAAGGTGTCAATATTTGTCCCAGGAGCTCTGTAAATACAACTAACAACTATGTTTTTGGAGTTTATAGATGTAATTTCTATGGTAACACATTCCATGATGTTGTCCACTGTAAATGACATGTTGTTAATGAGTTTACAGTTATAATCTGACCTTACAAACAATGCAACGCCTCCGCCCCTTCTCGTCTGCCTATTAACCAGGAACAGTTCATAACCATCAAGATATACGAGATCTTTATTATCCTCATTTAACCATGTTTCTGAAATTGCAATAACTGAAAAACGTTTTTTGGATGTTTTCAAACAATCATTAATAGTCGACAGATTACGAGAAAGACTTTTGCTGTTGAAATGTATAATTGAAAAATCTTCATCATTGATTTTATAATTTTTGAATTGTTCTTCTGTAAAATATTTGCACTGTCTCACAATATTCTCACTGAAAAAGGTATCAGGATCATTTTCAGATTCGAAGGGGTGGTTAGCAGAGTTATTATAATTAAATGTATCTAGACAGAGCTCCTGGGCAGAAATAAACGGATCATTATCCTTAGTCATTATGTCTCTCTTGTCTCCGGGTGTAGATGATGTGGATGAGTGGGTTGCTCCAGTCTGCATCATGGTGCTGTGATGTGTTTGAGTCCTCATACCTATTGTTCATATTTGTCCAGCTCCTCGATGTTCCTTATTGCCATAACCTTTGCTTGTTCTGGTGATCCGTTCAGTTTGATGAATATTTTACAGTTTGAAGTCCATGTGTGCTGGATTTTTCCCTGTTTAAGAAGCGTGCTTTCCTGGCGATGTCGGCATTCCGTTTGGTGAGATGTTCATTGATGAATACGTTTGTCCCTTTTCAGTTTTCTTCCTTGTTTTAACAGTGCTGTTTTGTGTTTTCTGTTGATGAATCTCATGATGACGGTTCGTTTATCACCGTCATTTCTCCGGGGCAGAGGGTGGCACGCTTCAATGTTATTTAAATCCATTTCTATACCTTTAGATAGGAGGAAATCAGCAACCTGTTTTTCCACAGAGCTGACCTCCTGTTCACTGGGCTCCCCTCCGCTCTCATCTGTTACCGCCCGTGCGTAGGACCGTGGTTTGATGTGAAGACCTGTGATGATGTCGTTGATTCTGGTGTACTGCTCCAATTCAGCTACTCTATTTTCCAGCTGCACCAGACGCCGGTCTTTCTCAGCGTTCTGTAGCCGTAATGCCTTCACCTCCTCCACCAGATCCATGATTGATTTCTGTTGCTGCTTCACAACAGAAATCTTCTCTGATAGAAAGTCCAGAGATTTTTTAATATCGTCACCTTCCTCCACTGTCAGAACCTTCTTAGGCCCCATGGTCGGCTTATGGGCAGCTTGACGATCGCCGATGTTAACAGCCTGCGTTGTTTGTCACCGGGATGGATCTACACTGCGCTGGTGCCGCGCGGCCTCGGTGTTTCCGCGCTGATGGATCCGCGGTGGCTGCACGAGGCCTCGGGGAAGCGGCACTCGTGACGCGCGGCTTTAATGACGCAGCGCGCGGCCTCTGTGAATTCACCACGTTGGGCGGGCCTCGGACGTTGTTGCCGTCCAGTCGCGGGACTAAGTTGCCGGTTGAGGTGGTATTCCCACTGTCCGGGTTGGCAAACACCGGCGTGGCAGATGACAACTACAAACACCACCTCTGAAAACTCAGGTACAAACTTTTTGCAGCTCGCTCTGACGACACGCAGCTCTCTAAATAAGTTAATGCTATTAACTCAACCAATAATTTGCATCATTTTCACCAAATTTTGAGCAACCTTTATTTTTGACCCCTGTAGAAACTGAAACTGACCTTTGTCACCATTTTTTGCAGTTTTTACCCCATAATTCCATGGAATTCAGTCATAGATAGTCCAAACTATATCTTTTTGGATAAAAGTTTGATCCCTGTGTAATTCTTCAGTTGCCTCCTACCTGGCTGCCTATTGAAAATTCAGGTGGCTAATCGGTATTTCAAATGAGTAATGTCTAAGGAGTATTTGTGCTGAATTTCATGCTTGTATCACCATTTGCATGATTTTGCTCTAAATATTCTCTTATCTGCTGCACTATATAGGATTCAAAAAGTGCAAATTACAGAAATATAAGGAAATATGCCACAGAACAAACATTGGTTTTTGAAGGTCGCTGGCACCCCATATGAGGAATCGCACTCACTTTTTCTATCTACCCGGCGAGAATTGAGAACCGATATGTCAAAGTTGGCCATCTTTACTATATTTTATTGTAACACAATCTGAGGCCATTTTGACATCAATTTTTGAACTGACCAAAATTCAAGTAAAATTTTGCCTGATGGAAAAACTTACTTTGCCACTCCTAACCAAGCTACTTGAAGGGTATATGGTGAAAATTTCATCAAAATCGGAGTTGGTCATCCAGCCACCCCCGCGTGATTTTCTCTGAGACAACTCATTAAAGATAGTAACTAGTGAATTAGACATTCCCTCAGAAAAGGTCATTCTGCTAATTTACACTGCAATATGCCATGCTACAGACACTAAAAACATTTAGAAAAATATATTTCCTAAATTCTGGTACACAGAGAATAGCAATACAGGCATTGAGAATTGAGAACATTCGCTTTCAGAATCGTCTTTTTTACTCTACGTATATTTAAATGTGGAGACGGCAAGTGTGGTCAGAAGTGGATCATTTAAAAAATTGTCTAAAGTTGTTCAGAACATTTTATTGAGTGAAAAAATATTATAGGTTCAAGTTTTTATGATTGTTCATCACTTCTGGAAAGTTTCATGGAAATCGGTGATGGTCATCCAGCCAACTTCTCTTTTCTGCATGATTTTCTCTGAGACAGCTCATTAAAAACACACACATACTTTTAAAATGTGTTTATGTGTAAAAGAAACACACAAAGATATTGAAATTGTGTTTATGTGTGTCAGTGGGGGGGCGCAGCTATTCATTTGTTCTCTGAGGGGGCTTACTCTCCCACACTTTAAAAACCCCTGGTGTAGATGATATCATTTATCGTGATATTTTCTGAGGCAGTATATCATCCAGCAAATTTTATGCTGAGGGAAATGGTATTTTGTATGTTCTCAGTCATGATGTGAAATGTTACCATGTCATTGTTTTATTTTTCTTTCTTTCTGTGGTGTTCCTCCAGCTGTAGGCAGCAATGGGTGCATTCCTGGACAAACCGAAGACAGAGAAACACAGTGCCCATGGTGAGGGCAACGGGCTGCGCTATGGGCTAAGCTCCATGCAGGGCTGGCGGGTGGAGATGGAGGATGCCCACACAGCAGTGGTTGGCCTCCCACATGGACTCACAGATTGGTCCTTCTTTGCTGTATATGATGGTCATGCAGGTTCCCGGGTTGCCAACTACTGCTCAGGCCACCTGCTGGAACACATCCTTTCGGGAGGAACTGAATTTGGTTCAGGACCCAGCTCGGTGGAGGGCGTGAAGGATGGCATCCGCTCAGGCTTCCTGACCATTGATGAATACATGCGCAGCTTCACTGACCTGCGACAGGGTCTGGACCGCAGTGGATCCACGGCTGTCTGTGTGTTGCTCAGCCCGACCCATCTCTACTTCATTAACTGTGGAGACTCACGGGCTGTGCTGAGTCGGGACGGCAAGGTGGGCTTCTCCACCCAGGACCACAAGCCCTGCAACCCCCGTGAAAAGGAACGCATCCAGAACGCTGGTGGCTCGGTCATGATTCAGAGGGTAAATGGCTCCCTGGCTGTGTCCCGGGCACTGGGGGACTATGACTACAAATGTGTGGATGGTAAGGGCCCCACGGAGCAGCTGGTGAGCCCGGAGCCTGAGGTTTGTGTGTTGGAGCGGGTGGCCGAAGGAGATGAATTTGTGGTGCTGGCATGTGATGGTATCTGGGATGTCATGTCAAATGAGGAGCTGTGTGAGTTTGTGCGATCACGACTCCTGGTGTGCGATGACCTGGAGAAGGTGTGTAACTCAGTGGTGGACACCTGTCTGCATAAGGTAAATGTCCTTTTCTTTTTTCAATTACTTCACCTCACGTGTTGTTTGTTATATTTCTGGCAGGAAAGATTGCAGTTTAGTTCCTGATGCTGATTTTATGTGCAATATTACAAAGTCCCACAGTTGCTATAAAGAGAGAAAAATTTATACATTGAGGTCACATTCTTACAACGTTGAGTCCTCTAAATGCTATTGCGTGCACACAGCATGCAAATTATGTACACTTTTTTTTCCAGAGGCTGGTTGATGCAGTCGCTAGCTGTTGTGGAGAGCTGTGTCTGTCGTTTTGAGCATTTTATAACAAATACCTGGAATAATACGGTTTTTTGTCTTGTGAAATGACCTAATGGATCATCTAAGACATCTCTGTTACAGTGTTTACGCTGAGTGAAATTCTCATGTTCTCATGTCAGTTCTCTGAACCAATCAGCCGTTGCCATCTGGACAAGCTTACTTAAAACAAGAGAGACTCACAGCACACAAAATAAACAGCGCCTCACCTAGGTGGGGAGGGTAAATACACTCATATGCCACAAACAGAACTACATATGACCTCAGGGTCATAACACTATCAGGATATGAATCTTCAGTAAACATTTCATAACAATATATGAAAAATTGTGTGCTCCAGGCTGTTCACAATCAAACAGACAGACAAACAAACAAGTAGGGGCAATAACATAACCTCCTTCAACTTCTTTGGCGGAAGTAATAAATGAAAAGAAAAAATGTGCACCGTACAGTGCAGCAGTTCCACTTGCTGACAACTACATGGTAGAGATCTACAACCCCTGGCAAAAATTATGGAATCACCGGCCTCGGAGGATGTTCATTCAGTTGTTTAATCTTGTAGAAAAAAAGTAGATCACAGACATGACACAAAACTAAAGTCATTTCAAATGGCAACTTTCTGGCTTTAAGAAACACTATAAGAAATCAGAAAAAAAATTGTGGCAGTCAGTAACGGTTACTTTTTTAGACCATGCAGAGGGGAAAAAAAATATGGAATCACTCAATTCTGAGGAAAAAAGTATGGAATCACCCTGTAAATTTTCATCCCCAAAACTAACACCTGCATCAAATCAGATCTGCTCGTTAGTCTGCATCTAAAAAGGAGTGATCACACCTTGGAGAGCTGTTGCACCAAGTGGACTGACATGAATCATGGCTCCAACACAAGAGATGTCAATTGAAACAAAGGAGATGATTATCAAACTCTTAAAACAGGGTAAATCAAATCAATTTTATTTATATAGCGCCAAATCACAACAAACAGTTGCCCCAAGGCGCTTTATATTGTAAGGCAAAGCCATACAATAATTACGGAAAAACCCCAACGGTCAAAACGACCACCCGGTGAGCAAGCACTTGGCAACAGTGGGAAGGAAAAACTCCCTTTTAACAGGAAGAAACCTCCAGCAGAACCAGGCTCAGGGAGGGGCAGTCTTCTGCTGGGACTGGTTGGGGCTGAGGGAGAGAACCGGGAAAAAGACATGCTGTGGAGGGGAGCAGAGATCAATCACTAATGATTAAATGCAGAGTGGTGCATACAGAGCAAAAAGAGAAAGAAACACTCAATGCATTATGGGAACCCCCCAGCAGTCTAAGTCTATAGCAGCATAACTAAGGGATGGTTCAGGGTCACCCGATCCAGCCCTAACTATAAGCTTTAGCAAAAAGGAAAGTTTTAAGCCTAATCTTAAAAGTAGAGAGGGTGTCTGTCTTCCTGATCCGAATTGGGAGCTGGTTCCACAGGAGAGGAGCCTGAAAGCTGAAGGCTCTGCCTCCCATTCTACTCTTACAAACCCTAGGAACTACAAGTAAGCCTGCAGTCTGAGAGCGAAGCGCTCTATTGGGGTGATATGGTACTATGAGGTCCCTAAGATAAGAAGGGACCTGACTATTCAAAACCTTATAAGTAAGAAGAAGAATTTTAAATTCTATTCTAGAATTAACAGGAAGCCAATGAAGAGAGGCCAATATGGGTGAGATATGCTCTCTCCTTCTAGTCCCCGTCAGTACTCTAGCTGCAGCATTTTGAATTAACTGAAGGCTTTTCAGGGAACTTTTAGGACAACCTGATAATAATGAATTACAATAGTCCAGCCTAGAGGAAATAAATGCATGAATTAGTTTTTCAGCATCACTCTGAGACAAGACCTTTCTAATTTTAGAGATATTGCGTAAATGCAAAAAAAGCAGTCTTACATATTTGTTTAATATGCGCTTTGAATGACATATCCTGATCAAAAATGACTCCAAGATTTCTCACAGTATTACTAGAGGTCAGGGTAATGCCATCCAGAGTAAGGATCTGGTTAGACACCATGTTTCTAAGATTTGTGGGGCCAAGTACAATAACTTCAGTTTTATCTGAGTTTAAAAGCAGAAAATTATAGGTCATCCATGTCCTTATGTCTGTAAGACAATCCTGCAGTTTAGCTAATTGGTGTGTGTCCTCTGGCTTCATGGATAGATAAAGCTGGGTATCATCTGCGTAACAATGAAAATTTAAGCAATGCCGTCTAATAATACTGCCTAAGGGAAGCATGTATAAAGTGAATAAAATTGGTCCTAGCACAGAACCTTGTGGAACTCCATAATTAACCTTAGTCTGTGAAGAAGATTCCCCATTTACATGAACAAATTGTAATCTATTAGATAAATATGATTCAAACCACCGCATCGCAGTGCCTTTAATACCTATGGCATGCTCTAATCTCTGTAATAAAATTTTATGGTCAACAGTATCAAAAGCAGCACTGAGGTCTAACAGAACAAGCACAGAGATGAGTCCACTGTCTGAGGCCATAAGAAGATCATTTGTAACCTTCACTAATGCTGTTTCTGTACTATGATGAATTCTAAAACCTGACTGAAACTCTTCAAATAGACCATTCCTCTGCAGATGATCAGTTAGCTGTTTAACAGCTACCCTTTCAAGAATTTTTGAGAGAAAAGGAAGGTTGGAGATTGGCCTATAATTAGCTAAGATAGCTGGGTCAAGTGATGGCTTTTTAAGTAATGGTTTAATTACTGCCACCTTAAAAGCCTGTGGTACATAGCCAACTAATAAAGATAGATTGATCATATTTAAGATCGAAGCATTAAATAATGGTAGGGCTTCCTTGAGCAGCCTGGTAGGAATGGGGTCTAATAGACATGTTGATGGTTTGGATGAAGTAACTAATGAAAATAACTCAGACAGAACAATCTGAGAGAAAGAGTCTAACCATCACTGAAAGCAGCCAAAGATAACGATACGTCTTTGGGATGGTTATGAGCAATTTTTTCTCTAATAGTTAAAATTTTATTAGCAAAGAAAGTCATGAAGTCATTACTAGTTAAAGTTAAAGGAATACTCGGCTCAATAGACCTCTGACTAAATCATCACACAATGTTGCAAAAGATGTTGGTTGTTCACAGTCAGCTGTGTCTAAACTCTGGATCAAATACAAACAACATGGGAAGGTTGTTAAAGGCAAACATACTGGTAGACCAAGGAAGACATTAAAGCGTCAAGACAGAAAACTTAAAGCAATATGTCTCAAAAATCGAAAATGCACAACAAAACAAATGATGAACAAATGGGAGGAAACTGGAGTCAACGTTTGTGACCGAACTGTAAGAAACCGCCTAAAGGAAATGGGATTTACATACAGAAAAGCTAAACGAAAGTCATCATTAACACCTAAACAGAAAAAAACAAGGTTACAGTGGGCAAAGGAAAAGCAATCGTGGACTGTGGATGACTGGATGAAAGTCATATTCAGTGATGAATCTCGAATCTGCATTGGGCAAGGTGATGATGCTGGAACTTTTTGTTTGGTGCCGTTCCAATGAGATTTATAAAGATGACTGCCTGAAAGAACATGTAAATTTCCACAGTCATTGATGATATGGGGCTGCATGTCAGGTAAAGGCACTGGGGAGATGGCTGTCATTACATCATCAATAAATGCACAAGTTTCCGTTGATATTTTGGACACTTTTCTTATCCCATCAATTGAAAGGATGTTTGGGGATGATGAAATCATTTTTCAAGATGATAATGCATCTTGCCATAGAGCAAAAACTGTGAAAACATTCCTTGCAAAAAGACACACATAGGGTCAATGTCATGGCCTGCAAATAGTCCGGATCTTAATCCAATTGAAAATCTTTGGTGGAAGTTGAAGAAAATGGTCCATGACAAGGCTCCAACCTGCAAAGCTGATCTGGCAACAGCGATCAGAAAAAGTTGGAGCCAGATTGATGAAGAGTACTGTTTGTCACTCATTAAGTCCATGCCTCAGAGACTGCAAGCTGTTATAAAAGCCAGAGGTGATGCAACAAAATACTAGTGATGTGTTGGAGCGTTCTTTTGTTTTTCATGATTCCATAATTTTTTCCTCAGAATTGAGTGATTCCATATTTTTTTCCCTCTGCTTGGTCTAAAAAAGTGACCGTTACTGACTGCCACAATTATTTTTCCTGATTTCTTATAGTGTTTCTTAAAGCCAGAAAGTTGCCATTTGAAATTACTTCAGTTTTGTGTCCTGTCTGTGATCTGCTTTTTTTCTACAAAATTAAACAACTGAATGAACATCCTCCGAGGCCAGTGATTCCATAATTTTTGCCAGGGGTTGTAGAACATTCCAAAATATATATTATAAATATATATATATAATATATTTGTAAGAAGAAAAACAAACTGCTGCCAGCTACTTTTATTGTTTTATAACATTTTAGATGAATACAATGAATTTGTGAGGGAAAACTCAAAGTCCATTGCTGCCTTGGGGTGGGCGTTGTGCTGTTTAAAAAAACAGCTGAAGTTGTTTCTCAGCCTGATGTTTCTAGCAATTATTGCGATTTTCAGGATTAGATCTAATATTTTGTGCAGTGGAGAGCTGACTGTCACATATAGCTGGATATATTTATTTCCAGTTTGTACAGTTTTACAGAAAACCAGTTGAAGTTTGTTCTTTTTTCCAGCCTTGTGGGTCCTAAAGAAATCATTTTTAGTTGTTTTCTAGTTTTATTTTGTCTGGACAATAACGAGGTGAATCACTTTGACTACATAAGACATGTACGTAGGTCATGTGTCTCACCAAGGTGCCTCGGTGTTTTGGACCCAGCACTTGGAAAAATGCAAAGGACACTCCCAAAGTTCACTTGATAGGTGGTTACTTTGAACACATGAGGACAGACCAGTTGTCTGCCAAGGTGGTTGCCTTCCAGAACCCAAAGTGGTTCTGTATTGTGGTGGATGCAGCATGGTACCAGTGCTGCTTACAGATCTGACCTGAACAATGAGGTATGTCTAAAAATATTCAGTATTTTGTCAGGATTATCCTTGGGTATGTATGCATACCTTTTTAATTACAAGAAGATTTTAGCTGAAAAGATATATTACCTAAAAATGCAGACAGAGCTGACTGTCATTTACTGGGTTGTTAGAGTGCTGTTTGTAGCTCACAGAAAAAAAATGATATGGTTCTTAATTTTACCATTGTCTTGAAGATGAAATGTGGTACCATCATGGGATTTACATATCAGCCAAGGTTAAATAATTTCCTTATTTTTCGTGGGTGAATTCTTGAACTGTAATCACAACTATATCATTTATAAATATACACTTGGGCAATTCCAGCATTACTCACGTTACATTTAAAACAACAGATGCTTGAATAAAGGTGTCTCCCTCTTTTATGACTGGACTGAACATTTGTATTTTTTCATGGTGAACACTAAACACCAGCCTCCATGCACAACATCAGTAATAAATAAACTGACCAGAGCTAACTTCTTTGACAGGAGCAGAGTTGATATAAACTGGTATATTAGGAGACAAAAAATACAGCTTGTTAGCTAGCTCTCATTCGTTGCTATTGTTGTTTCCCTGCTCTTGTTTGGCTGTGCACACCTAACTGAGGTAAATAAGTATGGGTGAAACAGGGCAAGATTAAAAAAACAAAAAACAAACAAACTTGTATTAAAAAAATATAGAAAAACTGTTGGGGATGTTTTGAGACCTGTCACAGTCTGGTAGGTTTTGTGGTCCAGAGTAATGTAGTTTATTGTATTCAATGAACTGCACTGAATAATGTTACACTGTTTGATAGCTATGAGCACAGCAAATTCACTGAAAACCTCACCATCAAATGCCTTAAGACTTAATAAATTCAGCTTAAATGAATAATCATCCAAGTGGATCCCCTGCATGAAAGTTTAGTCAGCTAGTCAGTTATGAATTTAATATGTTCAGACTTGCTGTTGGTAGTTGTTTGGTAGAATAACGTAACTCAAAGGAGTGACAACAAATATCTGACAACTCCAACTTTTATAAACTTGGCGGTCAAAAATTTAAGTGTATTGGCAAGTTGGCATCTGCTTTCTCAAAGGAGTGAGAGATTGCTTGACACATGACTGACAGGCACTTGTTGTACATCAGCAGAAAAAATAATGGTGCTTTACTGTCATAAATGGTTTTGATCCCTTTAACTGTTGATGAGTATTGTTTGAATTTGATCAATTCCTGTACTGCTTATTGATTCTTGAGTCCCTGTTTTGTTTCCACAATGGTTTAAAAATATATGAGGTCAAATGTTTATATCACAAAAACATCTTAATTGTAAAACTGAACATTCAAAAAAGTAAATGGTATTTGCAATTTGCTAGTATTTAACAAACAAAGCAGTGGTGTCCTTGTTGGCCTATTTTTTTTAATTTTTATTTATTTATTTTTTTTCTGTACTATGTTTGTTCTGTTGAGAGGCGGTCGGGGTGGGGGGGAAAACCCTGAGTGACTGAGGTTGGATCAGGACACACATTACATACAGATGCACGTACCTCTCTCCCTTACAGATGTGTGCTGGGCTGTGACTTAGAAACTAATAAAGATCAGACCAACTGTAACACCTGCCATCCGCATTTCATCTGTGGCAGTGCTTCATTCTGGATCAGGCTGTTCCCTCTGGTGAAGTTTCTGATCTCCAATGCACCTGCATCTCTCTCTCTATACGAGGGCTGTCCATAAAGTATAGGTCCTTTTTATTTTTTTCAAAAACTATATGGATTTCATTCATATGTTTTTACGTCAGACATGCATGAACCCTCGTGCGCATGCGTGAGTTTTTCCACGCCTGTCGGTGACGTCATTCGCCTGTGAGCACTCCTTGTGGGAGGAGTCGTCCAGCCCCTCGTCGGAATTCCTTTGTCTGAGAAGTTGCTGAGAGACTGGCGCTTTGTTTGATCAAAAGTTTTTCTAAACCTGTGAGACACATCGAAGTGGACATGGTTCGAAAAATTAAGCTGGTTTTCAGTGAAAATTTTAACGGCTGATGAGAGATTTTGAGGTGATACTGTCGCTTTAAGGACTTCCCACAGTGCGAGACGTCACGCAGCGCTCTCAGGCGCCATCATCAGCCTGTTTCAAGCTGAAAACCTCCACATTTCAGGCTCTGTTGATCCAGGACGTCGTGAGAGAACAGAGAAGTTTCAGAAGAAGTCGGTTTCAGCATTTTATCCGGATATTCCACTGTTAAAGGAGATTTTTTTTTAATGAAAGACGTGCAGACGGGTCCGCGCGTCGGGACGCAGCCGGCGCGGTGCGGCGGCACAGGAAACACCTCCGTGTTGATAACCATTTGTAAAATCCAGGCGGCTTTTGATGGCTTTCAGTGGAGTGAGTATATGAGAAATTGTTTAACAGCTGGACATGTTCCAACTTGTCCTTAAGGCTTCCAACAGAGGTGTTTTTCCTGTGGCGGAGCATCGCGGCAGCTGCGAGCCGACGCGCGGACCCGTCCGCAGGTCTTAATAAGACAAATTTAATCCATACCAAGTTAGCTTTGAGTTGGGATAGGTGATGGTCTAATGGTTAAGGCATTGGGATTGAGACCAGAAGATCCTTGATTCAAATCCCAGCCTGACTGGAAAATCGCTAAGGGTCCTTGGGCAAGGTCTTTAATCCCATATTGCTCCCGGCGTGTAGTGAGCGCCTCGTATGGCAGCACCCTCACATTGGGGTGAATGTGAGGCATTATTTATAAAGTGCTTTGAGCGTTTGATGTAGATGGAAAAGCGCTATATAAATGCAGTCCATTTACCATTTTAGCAGATGTTAACACACATGCTAACATCTGCTAAATGCCTTATAAATCACTCCAGAGTTGTTACTAGGTTACAAAAAAACAGAGTTTTTAGTTTTAGAAGTGTTTAGAAGTGACATGCATATAAACACAAAGCAAAGGCATTTTGAAGAGACCAGCCACTGACGTCACGGTGCAGATCTACTCTGATTGTCACCCCCCGCCATTCAAAAACAAAGCAGAACAGATTCAAACAGAATGTGACTTTTTAACCTCTTAAAATACGTCAGTGTTAGCCATCTTTGAACCTGTCCAAGGTCTGTGTCCCAAGAATGTTCCCTGTGAATTTGAAGACTGTGGCAGTAATAGAACTGGACTTGTGCTGTACACAGACAGACGGATGGACGCCAGGTCTTCGTAAACACCCGATGGCCATATGTTGGCCTCGGGTAATGATATGGGTGCGTGTGGACTAATCTGGTGTTACATTTATGTTGGCAAAATCCTGGGATTTTATATGAAATATTTAATTAAAAATTAATAAAATAGACTTTATTAGCTGTTGTAACTCGTAGAGAATTCTGTTCTTTTCACCTGCATCCCCATCAGTCTTTTACAGCCACTCCCTTTGTCATGTGCTTTGGATTCATTTGACTCAAACTTGTCCTCTGATCACCAAATATAACCTCCATGCTTACTCTGATAGTGTCTCAAGTGTCAGTCTCTAAGTGCTTTCAGATATGATTGTGTTTCAGCTGCTTATTGCCTTGCGAGACCAAAGAGTGGCACTGCAGGAGTTGTATTTTGCCAAAATAATGTCATCCCCCCCCCCAAAAAAAAACAAAACTCTGAACAAAGTGCATTGTATATGATGTGAATCACTCACTCATCACTCATCTTCAACCTCTTATCCGGGATCGAGTTGCAGCAGCTCTAGCAGGGGCCCCAGACTTCCTTTTCCCGGGCCACAGAAAAATCCTGTCAGTTGCACTTGTATGAGATGCAACTTGTATGCTAGTGCCACATTTTAATTTTCACAAAAACAATGAAATTAAGACCCATATGTCTGAGTCACAATTGGCAGTGCAACAAACCAATGACAGTCAGCTCTCGACCGCACAAAATAAAAGATATGTCACATTAAGTGATAGAGCTTTTCAAATAAAAGTGAAAATCTTCTGGTACTTGGAACAGGTTTGCCTAATGCTTCTCTGACATAATCCTCACAAAACAGTTTATTGTAGACAAAACCTCATTATTTCATGTTTGTGAGCAGTGCTGGTACCACACTCTGCTGAATCAACCACAGTACAGACCTGCTTTGGGCTCTGGATGGCAAGCGCCCAGTGAGACAACTGGTCCATCACCACCTCCTGAAAGTAACAATCTGTCAGGTGAAACGTGGGCGCGTCTTTGGCCTTTTCCAGCCACTGTGGTTCACTGGATCATATCCAGAGAAACGCACTATATCACTAAAATGTCATAACGTACTGATGTTCCCTCACAATGCAAGTGATACTCTTCATCATTACTCACATAACACTAGAAAATAATTAGAAAATATTTCTTTGGGACAGCTTTGTGTTTTTTTTTTTTGTTTGTTTGTTTTTTTTCTCTGATCCATAAAAGGCTCTGTGACAGTCAGTTAAAATAATGTGATATCTTGGAAGCAGCTGAATGTTTGTGTTTAACTGTGAGTTTGTAAAGGGTTAAATTGTTGTGGAGTTACGTCTGTTGGAGAGGGAGAGAAGTAGGAGTCATAAAGAGCATTTGGAGTGGAGACAGAGTGCGTTAGTGTGAAATCTGTGGAGTTTGGTGTTGGAGAAACTCCGGGGCCTTATAATATTATGTTTAATCCTTTCCCATGAGCTTCAGCTCGATGAGGCTGACACACAACGTCAGCTGTTTGTTTTTCTTTTTAAACAGCACAGTAGGTTTTTGCTGCAAAGAAATAAACACCTCTGCTTTGTTAGAAGCAGCGTCTGTGGGCACACATGCTTGTGTACACAGGGCAGGCGGGCTCTAACCTTGTTGGCATCACGTTAGCGGCTTCTTTTAAAAGATGATGTCATTTCAACACACATGGACGATTCATTCCATCATGAATCGCTGCTTTAATTCACCATCCATAATTTGACAACAAATGTAATAAAAGGTGTCTTCAGGCCACCATGTTAGGCTAAAATCCCCATAGAAACAACATATTCCATAATACATTTCCCCGGTGAATCGCAGCGCAGTTTCCAAACAATGGCAAGATGTTGACATCTGACCTGCTCTTGAAGGGAATAGTTTCTTCTGTGCAAATTTTCATATCTTCAGATACAATAATTAACTTTTTGAGCTTTTATTGGCCCATACAGCTATTTTCCTGATACTTTGGTGCGTGCCTATTTCTTTTTCTTTTTTTCGCCTTTCTTTAAGCAAGTAGCAAAAATGTATATGGAGTATTGCAAGTTTGCTTTTTCAGTTGATGTGGTATATCAAAGTTCAAAGGATTTGTCTTCATTTTATATGTTTTCTTCATTTAATGAATGGCGAGATGATAACATTTCTTATTTTTGAGATATTGTGGTAACAAAAAAAATTGAAGTGCATCTTGACTGGTTCATTATGATCATGTACAGATGAAAATTACAAAAATTCTCACTGTACCAATAATTATGGGCCTGTCTGTAGATCATGTTGTGCAGATGTCTTCCTTTTGAGATTAAACACCATAGATTTGTCATTGTGTGAAATAGCTGTTTTAAAACTTTTGTAGTGCAATAAAAAAAAAAGAAAGAAAAAAAAGCCCAAAGCAGTGAATGATTTTCAAAGGTTGTGTATGAAAATATATGCTAAATACTGAAAATTTGTTCTTTGCTATGTCTCTTGCTGTGCGTGTCCTGCAGGGTAGCAGAGACAATATGAGTGTGGTGTTGGTGTGTTTAGCCGGAGCTCCAAAGGTTTCAGAGGAGGCTGTGAAGAAAGAAGAGGAGTTGGATAAATACCTGGAGACTCGTGTCGAGGGTTAGCACACTAAATATGTACACTCGTGACATCACACATGTCAGCACGATGCAAATACTGAGTGTATTTGTCACTAAGTGTGTAAGTAAAATGTTTCACTATGGCTGATGAACCATTTAAAAATAGATGATAAACTTATAAACACCTACAGTTTTCTCTTAGTGTGGATGATTTTCACTGCCAATTGGGGGGCGGGGAATGTTTTTTTTTTTCACGTTTCATTAAGCAAGGAGCTGCATGCTGTGCTTAGTTTCTGTGTAAATAACCAGGGCAAAGTCAACAGTCTTTAGAGAGTTCAAACATTTGAAACTGGTCTGCACCGCAGTAGAGCACCAACATCAAGTTCGACAGTATCAAGACTTTTTTTTTTTTTTTTTAAACCACTCCCTGGCATAATTTTTCCAGAATCTGTCAAAAAACAAAGTGTTTGTTCCTACACTTGATGTTTTTGATAAGTTCCAGCAACTAATCTCTCACGAGACCCCTTTCTTCTGTTTGTAGAGCTTCTGGGTAACTGTGGAGAGTCGGGAGTCCCTGACCTGATGTCTGTTCTGAGGAGCATTGCCACAGAGAACATCCCTAACCTTCCACCGGGTGGAGGCCTGGCCAGCAAGTAAATACTCACCTTGAAACAAGATTTAGCAACATATATGAAATTTGGACTCATTGCCCCCTTCATTAAGTATACGCTGCTAATTTAGGGTTGGACTTATTTTCATTGAGAAGTGACTTCAGCACCTTAATTCATCATGATATAGGTTCAACAAAATGAATCATGTAAGCAAACGGTTATTTATTTGAATCGCTGACAAGCTGTTTAGATGACGCATTCTTCACCATAAACAAGCACACAGAATGGCTTTCACAGTAATGGACGTTTTCCGGGAATTGCCGGAAATCTGGGCTTTTATGTAAGTGGTGAACATTTCCGGTTATTTTTTCTAAATTTTGAAAATAATCACACCAGCACCAGACAGTTAACATAGTATTTCTCATGGCTACGACATCATGTAATCAAGTTGATGTCAGTGTCTCACCTCTGTGCCTCCCCGCACTGTGTAGCTTTGGCGCACCTGCTCTGCTTTTGGCACACAGAGTACATTGCACACCTCTGCGTGCAGATAAAAACAACTGTGTGATATGACATGCTTGTTTTGTGCTTGCATCATAGGTGCTCTGACCATGAAAGTGAAGCCAACAAGTAACCAAACAGACGCTAGATAATAGAAAACTGACTGTCGATACAAATCCATTCTAGTAACCCCCCTCCCCTTCTTTTTTATTTTTATTTTTTGGAGGAGTGCCTGTGGTGCATCAGGTCTGTTTATTGAGTAGACATTCCCATTGCTCACTTACACTGAGCTTTGTTTTACCATACAAATTGTACATAAATATTGTGGTAAAATTGCATTGCTCTGCCTCCCCATATAAAGTTGCTCTGCCTCCCCATATAAAGTTAATCCTATCCAAATAGGGCTTTAGATGTTTTGTAGGGTCCTTGTGAAAATCTCTCTAACTCACCCCAGACCTTCTCAATCAAACAATCTTCTTACCAGCAATTGAGAAGAACCTGTTCATAAAGTGGAAAGAATGTAGTATACATAGTTTCAGAACCTTGTCACTGAAGGTACTCATGCAGAATTCACATTTTGTAGCCATCTTCATCAAGCTTATCTGCCGTCCCATAGACAGTGTGCTTTAAATCAGTGGTAGATGATTAACCAAAGATAACAAACTAATGTTGATTATTCCCCAGTTCTTGTAATTTACAGTTGATGTTTACCAAACTAATGGCATGAAGAAAGCTTTTGTACTCACTTTATGTTAATATTTCCAAGGTTTTGGAATGGATAAATGAGTCCATCCCCTCCCAAGTTAACACAATAATTCAACAACAATAAATGCTGTCTTGTTCTACTCCTCTCTTGGGACAGTTGATTGAAATTTGGTGGATATTGACACACCAGATGATATCCACCAGACCTGTTGGACTCATTGCAGAGAATAATGCTGGCATTGCATGCATGCTGGGAATTGGTACATGTAACTTGAAATCAGCATGTCAGCTTTCCTTCATTTTTAAAAGCTAAGATATGGTGACCACCATTGGTGGGCACAGCTAACCAAAAAGGTAGCTTTGATAACCATTAATCCGATAACTGAAAAGTTATCTTTTATGACGCTAAACCGATAAACTGCTAAAATATTTATCTTTATTACAGATAACCGATAACTGTTAGTATTGATTCGGATGCGGCCACATCAGGTTACACTGTCGGCTTCTGATAAACCAGTTTCACTTTCACTTTTCTCTGCAGGGTAAATTCTAGGATCACAACGCATAAAAACGAACGAACCCTGTGGCTTAAACAACTGAAATACATCCATTAATACATTGACTGTCAGAGTAAAAGACATGTTAGTAAATATAAATTCTTACCTGTTAGTTTCAGTGGGATTCATCTGAAGAAATAAAGCCTCCTTTTCTTTTTTTTTATCCAAAACAGTGTTTAAACGGTGAAAAAAAAAGTCCCTCTGTACACACAGCTGTGCTATGAGAGCTCCTCTTCCCCACCTCTTGGCGATTAAATGATCCTGTCAGCCACAAAGAATTAAAACAAAATAATGTTAAAATTAGTCCTTTTTGTTTGTGTCGAGTAGACGGTAACAGTGTAACGTCCAAAGTGAACCTGAACTACACTACCCACAAGGCTCCCTGCATCGACCAATCACGTCTTGTGCTTAATGATGACATCATCACCAAGCGACAGGCAGCCAGTCTGCCACAAATACACAACAGATGCACTAAAATGTTTGATTTTAGCGTTTACAAATGTTGTAATGTTGTAGTGTTAATCTTTGCTCACTTTACCAGCAAAAGAAAATGTTATCGGACTGAAAATTATCGGAACTAAATTTATCGGAAGATAATTGGTCCAATATCTGAAAAGCTAATCCACTAGCAAAAACATTAGCTTCGATAATTACACTCAACAAAAATATAAACGCAACACTTTTGGTTTTGCTCCCATTTTGTATGAGATGAACTCAAAGATCTAAAACTTTTTCCACAAACACAATATCACCATTTCCCTCAAATATTGTTCACAAACCAGTCTAAATCTGTGATAGTGAGCACTTCTCCTTTGCTGAGTTAATCCATCCCACCTCACAGGTGTGCCATATCAGGATGCTGATTAGACACCATGATTAGTGCACAGGTGTGCCTTAGACTGCCCACAATAAAAGGCCACTCTGAAAGGTGCAGTTTTGTTTTATTGGGGGGGGGGATACCAGTCAGTATCTGGTGTGACCACCATTTGCCTCATGCAGTGCAACACATCTCCTTCGCATAGAGTTGATCAGGTTGTCAATTGTGGCCTGTGGAATGTTGGTCCACTCCTCTTCAATGGCTGTGCAAAGTTGCTGGATATTGGCAGGAACTGGTACACGCTGTCGTATACGCCGGTCCAGAGCATCCCAAACATGCTCAATGGGTGACATGTCCGGTGAGTATGCCGGCCATGCAAGAAATGGGACATTTTCAGCTTCCAAGAATTGTGTACAGATCCTTGCAACATGGGGCCGTGCATTATCCTGCTGCAACATGAGGTGATGTTCTTGGATGTATGGCACAACAATGGGCCTCAGGATCTCGTCACGGTATCTCTGTGCATTCAAAATGCCATCAATAAAATGCACCTGTGTTCTTCATCCATAACAGACGCCTGCCCATACCATAACCCCACCGCCACCATGGGCCACTCGATCCACAACACTGACATCAGAAAACCGCTCACCCACACGATGCCACACACGCTGTCTGCCATCTGCCCTGAACAGTGTGAACCGGGATTCATCCGTGAAGAGAACACCTCTCCAACGTGCCAAACGCCAGCGAATGTGAGCATTTGTCCACTCAAGTCAGTTACGATGACGAACTGGAGTCAGGTCGAGACCCCGATGAGGACGACGAGCATGCAGATGAGCTTCCCTGAGACGGTTTCTGACAGTTTGTGCAGAAATTCTTTGGTTATGCAAACCGATTGTTTCAGCAGCTGTCCGAGTGGCTGGTCTCAGACGATCTTGGAGGTGAACATGCTGGATGTGGAGGTCCTGGGCTGGTGTGGTTACACGTGGTCTGCGGTTGTGAGGCTGGTTGGATGTACTGCTAAATTCTCTGAAACGCCTTTGGAGACTGCTTATGGTAGAGAAATGAACATTCAATACACGAGCAACAGCTCTGGTTGACATTCCTGCTGTCAGCATGCCAATTGCACGCTCCCTCAAATCTTGCGACATCTGTGGCATTGTGCTGTGTGATAAAACTGCACCTTTCAGAATGGCCTTTTATTGTGGGCAGTCTAAGGCACACCTGTGCACTAATCATGGTGTCTAATCAGCATCTTGATATGGCACACCTGTGAGGTGGGATGGATTATCCCAGCAAAGGAGAAGTGCTCACTATCACAGATTTAGACTGGTTTGTGAACAATATTTGAGGGAAATGGTGATATTGTGTATGTGGAAAAGTTTTAGATCTTTGAGTTCATCTCATACAAAATGGGAGCAAAACCAAAAGTGTTGCGTTTATATTTTTGTTGAGTGTATCTATTATCGGATTAGCTGAACTATGCCCACCACTGGTGGCCGCCCAAGTGATCACTGCTTGTTTACCAACAAAAAGAAGCAAAAGTTGCTCGAATGTTGACAGAAGCAGAGGGAGGCTCTGCCACACTCAACCCCACTAGAGTTGAACTCATTGTGGCAGAGTGCCCCACTGCCATCACCACACCCAAAAATATCCACCCATGCATTAGCTTTCATAAACTCACTTCAGCATATGAATGCACTTATACATTAAGAGACTGAAGTCTCTTTATGCAGTGCATAATTGATCACTTATACATTCACTTGCTTGCTGCGTTCCATTATAAACACAACCACTATGAATTTGCAGTGAATGAGCAGATCTATAGTGTTACGTAGAGAGTCAGTCTTATCTAAGCAGCGTGGTACTTGCTGGTTTTGTGTTTGCAGACGGAGTGTGATCGAGGCGGTGTACAACAAGCTGAACCCTCATAGAGAAGAGGAGGGGGTGAGTTATTCTCTCCAACTCATCACCCATTCAAATTTACACCTTCACCTTATAAATGAGAATCACACACCAGCACAGACAATGAAACACACCCTTCTGTCTACGTGTGATTGTGTAAATGAATGAATGGGCTTGAGGTGTAAGGCATGGGAAGATATAGGCTTAATAAAGTACCACTGGGAAGTGTAGTAGAGGTCCATGATGAGCACTGAAACGTTATGCAGAGGAGTTCAGGGTTTGTGCGTGTCTTTGTAAATCGGAGATGCACATTAGTTGGTGCCCCTGATGAATTTTGTTCTTCCAGGGGGACACTTAAAGTTTGCGATGATATAAACTAACCGCCTGCCATCTGAGTAACGGACGGCAGGCAGCGATTTTGCCTCCTACTACAGACACTGTTGCTGCCTACTTGTCAACAACTGGAACAGAAACCAATTTAGTCCTTTTAAACATTGTTCATATTTAATGAGGTGTCAGTAAATCGCACTGAAACCCCTGCACACAGCAGTGACAGTTGTTCTACATCAAGGTTTCTCATTGCAACTTTGATTGCATGTCAAATGATAAACATCACACACTAATGGAGTCTACTTGCTTCTGGCACCGGATCTTTAGGAATGGGGATAGTGAGCATATCTGGCTCCACACTTTTATAATTGTTTCTTTGCAAGTAAAACCCCTGCTGATAACTCTTTTCCTGGACATACAGTGCATCCTGAAAGCATTCACAGCCCTTCAGTTTTTCCACATTTTGTTATGTTACAGCCTTATTTCAGAATGGAGTCAATTTATTTTTGCCCCTCAAAATTCAACTCACAACACCCATAATGACAACATGAAAATATATATATATTTGCAAATTTATTAAAAATAAAAACACTAAGAAATCACATGTACATAACTGTTTACACCCTTTGCTGAATACTTTGTTGATGTACTTTTGGCAGCAGTTACAGTCTCAAGTTTTCTTGAATATGATGCCACAAGCAGAGATGTTCAGTTGGATTCAGGTCTGGGCTCTGGCCGGGCCACTCAAGGACATTCACAGAGTTGTCCTGAAGTCAGTCCTTTGATATCTTGGCTGTGTGTTTAGGGTCAGTGTCCTGCTGAAAGATGAATCGTCACCCCAGTCTGAGGTCAAGAGCACTCTGGAGCAGGTTTTCATCCTGGATGTCTCTGTACATTGCTGCATTTATCTTTCCCTCAGTCCTGACTTGTCTCCCAGTTCCTGCCTCTGAAAAACATACCAACAGCATGACGCTGCCACCACCATGCTTCACTGTAGGGATGGTGCCTAGTTTCCTCCAAATATGACACCTGGCATTCACGCCAAAGAGTTCAATCTTTCTCTCATCAGAGCAGAGAATTTTGTTTCTCATTGTCTGAGAGTCCTTCAGGTGCCTTTTGGCAAACTCCAGGTGGGCTGCCATGTGCCTTTTACTAAGGAGTGGCTTCTGTCTGGACACTCCACCATACAGGCCTGATTGGTGGATTGCTGCAGAGATGGTTGGCCTTCTGGAAGGTTCTCCTCTCTTCAGAGGAATGCTAAGGCCCGTCCCCCCATCACTCTGGGGGCCAGCTCTAGAAAGAGTCTTGGTGGATCTGAACTTCTTCCATTTTGCGGATGATGGGTGTAGACAGGTGTATGACTTTCCAAATCATGTCCAATGAACTGAATTTACCAAAGTTGGACTCCAATTAAGCTGTTGAAACATCTCAAGGATGATCAGTGGAAACAGGATACACCTGTGCTCAGTTTTGAGCTTCATGGCAAAGGCTGTTTCTTAGTTTTTATTTTTAATGAATTTGCAGAAAATCTTAAACAAACAAAACTTTTTTTCATATTGTCATTATGGTGTATTGCATGTAGAATATTGAGGGGGAAAATGAATTTTATCCATTTTGGAATAAGGATGTAACAAAACAAAATGTGAAAAGAAATAGTGCTGTGAATACTTTCTGGATGCACAGTACGTCAGTATAAGGTCGTGGTCACATGAAGGCAGAAGCGTCAGGAAAGGCTGGTATGAATCTGCCTCCAATTCTGCAAAATGAAACAAATTGTGTTTTTTGTGGTGACAAATGCTGCACAAATATGTGCACAGTGGTGCATGTGAAACTGTAAATAAAATGTTTGTATACTCAACAAAAATATAAACGCAACACTTTTGGTTTTGCTCCCATTTTGTATGAGATGAACTCAAAGATCTAAAACTTTTTCCACATACACAATATCACCATTTCCCTCAAATATTGTTCACAAACCAGTCTAAATCTGTGATAGTGAGCACTTCTCCTTTGCTGAGATAATCCATCCCACCTCACAGGTGTGCCATACCAAGATGCTGATTAGACACCATGATTAGTGCACAGGTGTGCCTTAGACTGCCCACAATAAAAGGCCACTCTGAAAGGTGCAGTTTTGTTTTATTGGGGGGGGATACCAGTCAGTATCTGGTGTGACCACCATTTGCCTCATGCAGTGCAACACATCTCCTTCGCATCATCCGTGAAGAGAACACCTCTCCAACGTGCCAAACGCCAGCGAATGTGAGCATTTGCCCACTCAAGTCGGTTACGACGACAAACTGGAGTCAGGTCGAGACCCCGATGAGGACGACGAGCATGCAGATAAGCTTCCTTGAGACGGTTTCTGACAGTTTGTGCAGAAATTCTTTGGTTATGCAAACCAATTGTTTCAGCAGCTGTCCGAGTGGCTAGTCTCAGACGATCTTGGAGGTGAACATGCTGGATGTGGAGGTCCTGGGCTGGTGTGGTTACACGTGGTCTGCGGTTGTGAGGCTGGTTGGATGTACTGCCAAATTCTCTGAAACGACTTTGGAGACGGCTTATGGTAGAGACATGAACATTCAATACACGAGTAACAGCTCTGGTTGACATTCCTGCTGTCAGCATGCCAACTGCACGCTCCCTCAAATCTTGCGACATCTGTGGCATTGTGCTGTGTGATAAAACTGCACCTTTCAGAGTGGCCTTTTATTGTGGGCAGTCTAAGGCACACCTGTGCACTAATCATGGTGTCTAATCAGCATCTTGGTATGGCACACCTGTGAGGTGGGATGGATTATCTCAGCAAAGGAGAAGTGCTCACTATCACAGATTTAGACTGGTTTGTGAACAATATTTGAGGGAAATGGTGATATTGTGTATGTGGAAAAAGTTTTAGATCTTTGAGTTCATCTCATACAAAATGGGAGCAAAACCAAAAGTGTTGCGTTTATATTTTTGTTGAGTGTATTTATACTTACTACCATATTTTTCGGCGTATGTTTTTTTGTTTTTTTAACTAGTTTGAGAGGTCCTGGGAGTTATACTCAGGTGAGACTTACGTATGGAAAAAAAAATCACAATTCATGACCACGACTAGGGATGGGTATCGAGAACTGGTTCCTTTCGGGTATCGTTAAGAAATGATTCGATCCACCGACATCAATAAGCTTTGTGCTTAACGATTCTGTTATCGGTCCTTCAGAGTGGCCGTTGTTTTGGCGGGTGTTTGTCAGGAAAATGATAATTTCTCTACATTGATTACAGACCCTGCAGCGGGTCCTTAATCAACTTTTCTGCAGCGCGGCTTTGCTTTGAACCTTGAACCAATCGAAGCGTGGTTCGCAGATTGAAGCAACGCTTCGGTTGATTGCTTCGTTTATTTCTTTCTTTCGCTTAATTTTCCCCCGCTAAAACCCTAAAGAGCATACGTCTGTGAGTATTATTTACCTTTTCTATGTTAAACTGACCTGTTATGGTCTTCTGAAACAGTTGATAGATGTATTTTATAACTTAAAAACGGGAGCGATGCTAACGCGTTAGCATGTCTATGGCATTTTCAATGTTAAAAGTTAACATTTAGCAATTGCAGCCGTCATCACGTTCGGGTGCATTTGTTTTCAAATTGTAATATTCCTTAAATTTATTTTTGCTTATATATTAATAATCTAATGATTATTATATACAATTTTAGAGAAAGAGACAAAAAGAACCTGAATAGAAACACAACAGAAAATATATAATAGCAACTAACATAAATAAATAAATACTTACAGAAATAAATGTTTCCTGTGAACACCTAGTGACTCTCACACCTCCATTTCATCCCTGTCTTATTTAAGTTTAATGACAGTTTGTTTCGGTCAAACCATATTTTCAGTTTGTTAATTTCTTCAGTGATTTCCTCCAGAACTTTCTGCCAAACTAGAAAACTGCTGCATCCTAGTAAGAGCAGAATACTACTGGAATGAATTTGAATAAGGAAAGTTGTATATTTTTTTTCTCACCTAAATGGATTCAGCAGTTTATTGTCTGGAATAGTCCCAGATTGCATTTCAGAGCTTCTAGAATTCAAACATTTTCGTGCAGGTGGTGTTGGGGGGATAATTTTGGGTTTCAGGTTTTTTTTTTTGTTTTTCACCACTTTCATCCCTGAATATGAGTTGTGATTCACTTTTGTGCGGATTAAAGTTACTAACTGGGACTCCTGTCTTGTTGCGAGAAAGAAACGAGAATATCCTCCGTTCTGTTCACACAGCTCCAAACGTTGCACGGCTCTCTGACAAGTCAAGATAGAACGATAGAATTCAGTCTGAATTAATAACTTCAAAGTGAAACACAGTTTTGTTTATTGTTATTTATGTCCAGAGATCAAGGATACAGTGACCAATTTCATATTTATTTACTTTAAGACTCAAGGAAATACATAGAAAACCTGTAAAGCCTACTTTTAGTACAAAATTCACAAGGTATCGATAAGGAATCGGGATCGATAAGCAGAATCGATAATGGCATCGATATCGATAAAACCTTATCAGTACCCATCCCTAACCACGACTTTACACTTTAAATGAGAAACAATTAATTAACAATTAACCAGACTTTTCGTTTTAAAAAACGAGAGAGGTGGAGACTTCGGAACAGGGATTGATTACTTTCAGCACAAGTTTAAAACAGTTGGGTCACACTTGAAGCATTCTTTAAATGAGCGATTGTGATGGCATTATTATTTTGAGCTTTTCTTCATGTTGGGCTCCAGATAAAACGATCAGACCTTCATGTCAGTGTGTTTTGTGCATTTTGTGTCTTTATAGTAACATTAATTAGCTCGATAGCTGTGCTCCTTTACGCTGTGTGCCTTATAAATGAATAATACAGTGATTAAATCCATTTTGCTGCTTCTTCCATGAAGTGATAAATGCAACTTGTACTCCCATGCGAGTTATATATGTTTTTTTTGTTGTTGTTTTTTTTGTCTTTCTCTTAAAGAGGCATTTTTGGACCAGTGTAGCTTATGCTCTGGAAAATACGGTACATCTCATTGAGTTTATTTAAATGTAGAGCAAAAAGCTGTGTCAGAGCTGTAAATAAAGTATAGTAAGATTCAGACCAAATCAATAGCCAGGACTGGACTAATGCACAGATTTGCCAAGTCTGAAGATCAGCAACCAAAAGTAACTTTGGATCCCACATTGTTGTCCTCCAGAATGTTGTGGAGAAAATGCATAACAACACACAATATTAAGTACTGTCATGAGCAATTTCAAACAGGCAGGTCCATGTGTATTTGGACAGTGACAGTTTTTATAATTTTGTCTCTTTATGCCGCCATAATAGAGTTGAAATAAAATAATCAAGATGTGCCTATCATGCAGACTTTCAGCTTTAAGTCAAAGGGTTTAGCAAAAGAAAAAAGAACCTTTCAACATTTTGGAAATGGAGCCATTTTTATATATAGTCCCCCGGTTATGGTTAGTGACCATAAGTAACTGGACACACTGACATATGGTCCCCAAGCGCCGCCCCCCCCCCCCCCCCCCGAGTGCCCATAAGTAATTGGACACACAGGCATAATCCTAAATATAATGATTGAATCGTTTTACAAGCAGTTTTCTTTCCATTAGCCAAGTGATGGATGCATGAATATGTGCAAGTCAATGAATATGACTTAGATGTCATTTACACAAATCATTAGGAAATACAACCAGTATGATAAGTAGGACTGGGTATCATTGTTTTTGTTATTGTTTTTGGCATTCTGGTGTTATATTGATACTTTTTAAATGGTTCTGGCGCTTGAACCCATTATTTAAAAAATAAATAAAGCAAGAAGTTTGACTAAATTAAATAATGTCCGTTTTACTGCTGAGGCAAATTTGAATGTCGAATTGAACAGTGTATTTTATATATTACCACCTTAAATGGTAGCCAAGTGGTCAGTGCATTTGCTTCCAAAGCAGAAGGTTCCCAGTTCAAACCACCCATGTTTATTCTCTATGTAATGTGGAGTTGCATCAGGAAGGGCACTCGGCATAAAACCTGTGCCAAATAAACATGCAGATTTGATTTGCTGTGGAGAACCCATCAGCAATGGGGAAGCAGGGAGATACACAGCCAATTTCCAGAATGTCACATGATAAACAATAACCCAATAACTTTACATTAAGTTTTATAATAAACATTGTTATAAAGGAAAAACCATGTCTGACCACTTCATTTCAACATTTGAGGCACAAATAACATTTTGCGGTAATGTGGCCTGCATAAACAGTCAAAAGCCACTTAGTACAAATCAAAGATATTAGATTTTACATTTCAAGAGTTTATAGCGAGCCCTTTTATGCCTTTAGAAGCGTTTATGGTTTTTATTGATATGAAGTACCAAATTATTTCAGTATATGGTCTCATATTGCTTTCACCATTATTTGTATTATGACAGTGAACAGGATTTGTAGTATATACGTATATTAATGTCAGGGGTTCCAACACAATTATGCAGAACTTTGGACTAAAGTATTGAATGATCCAGCAACACTGCACTCTTTACCAGAGCAAAACCTCAGTTCCCTAATGTGGATTTTCCCCTGAAGGCAGCTCACATGCAGCCTACACATTCCACACACAGAAACATGACCCAAACTGTGGAGAGTTTGTGTTCATCTCAGTGGTTCACTCCCGCTCATTTTCAACAAGCAAACAGATTTTAGCTCACTTCAGCACCGCACTGTCAAATTAGAAACAGTCGCGTGCAACAATGATGTTGACTTTCTCTCTTCATACATACTGCACACTGTATTGTAGAATGGTGTGCAACTTTCTGTATGTCATGTGACCTATAATTGTATAAAAGACTGCTTCCATTGCAGTTTTGTTATTTGTTTTTTCAAATTGCCTCATGTGAGCATCAAAACATTTTTTTTGCGTGCCAGTGCACAAAGAAAATTTAGAAATGTTCAAAACTTCTGGCACACATTAATTTATAATTACCTTTGAGACAAGATTCCAAATGCATTCTCCACCACACAACTCGCTTGAGACAACCTGCAGTTGTAGATCATTTCTCTGTAATTCTGGGAGTGATGAGAGAATGGTTTCATCAGCCAAGTTCTGAGAGCAAATGTGTCATCGTCTGTGAAATGTTTATTTTATATGGAGTGGCGTCAAGTGGGATAAAGTTGGATGCAATGGCACGACGAATTGTGCGGCAGTGCAGGGATCAATTTCGTGCAAGTGTCAAGGTGCCTTTATCTGAATTCCTTAAACAGGCATATGGGGATATGGTGGATTTTGATGAAACTTCACACCATATTAAGATGTGCATAAAGGAAAGTATTTCCAGTTCACCATAGTCAAGGAGAGATGATTGAACTTTGGTTTAATTGAAGCATTATGTAATATTGACTTCATAAGTGCAACTCCTGCTAAACCGCTTGATGCATTTGAGTGAAACTTCATGCACCATGGGAAGCTGTGCATGAAAGAAAATAATTGTGGGCTGATATCTTTAAGGAGAGGCAACTGGACTTTTTTGTTTGTCCCAGAGGTAAACATTTTGTGACCTTGATCACAGATCTGTGGCTCTTCATGCTATGGGTTCTGCAAGGTGCTGGAAACAATCGTCAGATTTTCATCCATGTTGACATAATGGAATCATGCAGTTGCTCCACCATTACGTTACTAGTGCCCTGAATTGTTGATGAAGGGCTTTCATGTTGGTTACACTAAATTCTGACCATTTGTATTTTGCGGGAAAAGTCTCAACTTTTTCCAGTCTTCTATTGTCCAGTTTTGGTGGGACCATTACCACTATAGCTGTGAGGAGTTGCACCCAGTATGGAGCTCATCTGCTACAGACAACTGTCCACATACCTTGTAACAAGTTGTTGCCCAGAGAACCACCGCTCACTGGATGTTCTTTTCTTTTCTGACCATTCTCTGTAGACCCTGAAGGTAGTCCTGTGCAAAAATGGCAGTAAATCAGCAGTTTCTGAAATAATTAAGCCAGTCTGCCTGGTGCCAGTAACCATGCCACCTTAAAAATGACTGAAAACATCCCCTCCACCCTCGATGCTTTGTTTGAACTTCAGCAGATCCTCTTAACCACGACTGCATGTTAGAGGTGGCCGGTATACATCCTTATCCTGTATACCGGTTTCAACTTTACGCTTGTTCACAGTTTCTTAAGACTGTCGTATCAGTTCAGAGGTGGAAAGTTAAATTTAGGGCTTGTTTAAAGCCTATTTTTGGCTCACTTGAACTGAAGGTCCAGTGGGCTTATGCCATGGGTCACCTGTGTGGCAGCGGCATGTGTAATCATCATCTTCTCCGAAAACACTGGACCAGTGGAACTGAAACTTGGTGTGCATGTTCCTACCCATGAAGACACCAAAGTTTGTTTGAGGTGTTCTGATCCAATTTCAAATATGGCCACCATGGAGGCTATCTTGAATATCTTGTATAAATATAGCCATTTGGCAGCTATTTTTGCAGTAGTTAAGCTGAAATTTGCTACATGGGTAGCAATCAGCAAGCCTAAAAACATATCTGACAGGCTTTGTGAAATTTTCAATTTTGACCTTGATGTGACCCCTGGACTGTGATCGCGCCCACTTTTCCACTCGTCACTTAAACATCTTCTCAGAAACCACTGAACCAATGAAGCTGAAACTTGGTGTGCATGTTCCTACACATGAGGACACCTTAGTTTGCAGTGATAAAAGTTTCCTGGAAATTACCTGAAATCCGAGATTTTACTCATGTGGTCAATATTTTTGGGTTATTTTTGATAGCATACGTCAGAATCCATTCATTTAGTTCCATTCAGTTCCACGCCAAAACAGTTGGTGGCAGTAATGTGCCGTGTTGGTTTGCAAGCCGCCAATAATCTCAAAAGTAACTGTGAAGTAATCAAAGAGAATAGTACAGCGCTGTTTCTTATTTAATTTTGTTTAATGCACGCATTACTTTTCATGCTGTTTTATTCCATATAATCAGTGATGGGCACAGCTAACCAAAAAGTTAGCTTCGATAACCACTGCTCCACTAACTGAAATGTTAACTTTTATAACAATAAAGTGATTAAAAAAAAAAAAATTTAGCGGAAGCTACAGCTAACTGCTAACTTTTAGTATGGACTCGTACACTGTCAGCTACTGACAAGCCAGTTTTGCGTTTAAGCACCGCCGTTGCTTCTGAGTAGAATCAAAAGTGATCACAAACCCAACACAATGAGTGAGAGCTTTTGTCTTTGTGTGCCCTGCCCATTGTTGTAAGAAACAGTCACTTACATTCACAGCATGCAGAGCCCTTGACATGTGGCAAAAGGCATAAACAGCAAAACAGTTTTGACTTATGGTTTGATTTAAAAAACAAACTAATTCCGGGTGGTTTATTGATAAAGTGAAAATATCACAAATGTCTTTAAAGTAAGGCAGTAATTCTGAAAGTTTAAGCATTAAAACTCACAGATGCCAAAACACATTACGGGAAAATGAGCCTCCTCATCACTGGTTGGTTTAATTTATTTGTAAAAAACCAACACACGTTACTGTAACATGTGTGTTGGTTTTTAGTAATAAATGTGTATTTGTAAATATGTTTTTTTTTTTTTTTTTTTGTAAAAACAAAAGGCATTTGCAAAACTGAAAATTCTGTTTGTGTGATTCAGGCAGTGACCATGTGACAGTCGGATGCTATTTACACTCCCATCTAGGAGATGGCAGTGTTCTATGGATTATAGATTATAGAACACCGCCATCTACTACTGGATGGGGAGTGTAAATAGCACCCAACTGTCACACGGTCACTATTCGGTGCACTGCCTGAATCACACTTAACAAACAGAATTTTCAGTTTTGCAAATGCCTTTTTGTACAAATGAAAAAATTACATATTTACAAATACACACTTATTTGTTAAAAAACAACACACATTATAGTAACTTGTGTTGTTTTTGTATTTTTTTTAAGAGATAAATTAAACCAACCAGCAAGTGATAAGGAGGCTCATTTTCCCATAATGCCTTTTGGCATCAATGAGTTTTAATGCTCAAGCTTTCAGAAGTAGTGCATTACTTTAACACTAAAAGATACTTGTGATATTTTCACTTTGAAAAATGACAGAGTTAACATTAATATCAATAAACCGTCCGGAATTAGTTTGGTTTTTAAATCAAACCACAAGTCAAACCTGCTTTGCTGTTTATGCCTTTTACCACACATCAGGGGCTCTGTATGCTGTGAATGTCAATGACTTTTTGTGTAGCAGCCAAGCAGCCAGGTCCCTTCTGCTGGGGCAGGGTGAGCAGCAGTGAGCTCAGCTCCTCACTGCTGCTGAACACATAACAGGCAGGAACTAACGTGTGATTTTAGGGTTTACAAACGTTTTTGACTGTTCAGTTTTACTTGCTATGCCAGCAAAAAAAAAAAAAAGACTAAAACTTAGTGAAACTAAATTTAGCGTAAGCTAATTGGTCTGCTGATGGTTTTTGAAGTTGGCTGAAAAGCTAATCCGCTAACGAAAAAGTTTGCTTTGCTAATTAGTGGTTAGCAGATTAGCGGAACTGTGCCACCACTGCTTATAATGTTAATCAAGAAATTATCTCAACATCAGATAAGTTGGCTTTAATTTACAGATGAACATCAAAGATTTCTAAAGAATATTTATTATTATTATTATTATTATTATTATTATTATTTAAAAAACTATTTTACGTTAAGTTGTCATAAGTTTTTAACTTAAATATACAGTAATCAGAAATTAATCTTGAAGTAAAAACACATAAGGATTTTATTTGGCCAAGAATTTGAAAACAGAGATAATTAACAGCTCTAAAGCTCCTGCCAAAACTATTACAACTCAGAACTGAGTGAAGGTTTAACAAGTTGATGCATTGATGTGCCATAAATACTCCTGTTGTTCCATTTGAATTGATACTGAGAATTATTATTTTTGAGTTCTTTGAATTGTCATTTTCTTTGTACTTTTCTGAACCACAATGTACGTTTTTTTGGATTAAAGGCTAGTAGCACAGTACAAGTTGTGTGAAAAGACTGGGGTGGAACGCTTGACCTGACCCAACAAAAATTTACATTTTTTTTGGAGATTCTTTTGGTGGGTAAATAGACTTGAAAATGCACCAGAATGGATCTGAGATTTCAAATTTTTCTGGAGAACCCCCATGATGTGACCCCTGAACTGTGACCAGACCCACTTTTCCAGTTTTCACTTTAAACATCTCAGAAGCCACTGACCCAATGAAGCTAAAACTTGGTGTGCATGCTCCTACCCATGAGGACACCAAAGTTTGTTCGAGGCCCTCTGATCCAATTTCAGTTATGGCCACCATGGTGGCCCTCATGAAAATATCATGTCAGCCACTTATGCAGCAGTGGGGGATTTTCAAGATCCGCCGCCATCTTGGAATTGAGACTTCTGGTTAGTGAGCCTCTCGCTCGTGTGTTTGGCGTCATTAGAAACACCTGCTTAGCTGTTTGATTTCTAGGGAGTGACATGGCCACTGGAGGGGAATTCCACGTTGTATAGGAAAGTAATTTTGTTGTCATTGTTTTTGTTAACCCACAAGGAATGAGGAGTGCTGCAGTGGTGTGAATATTGATCTAAAGCCTCGGTCACATGTAACTAACGAAGGACACTGAAGCCAAAATGAATCAAGAAATCTGGACTTACGTTGACTTTCAGAGACATCATTTAACCGTCATCCAGCTTCGTTCCTGTACGAATCACAACGACAATGTTGTGTGGGCCGCCAGAAGAGGAGGTACTGCTGGCCCACCACCAGAGGGCGCCCTGTCTGGAGTGCGGGCTCCAGGCACCAGAGGGCGCAGCCGCCTCACAGGAGCAGCCAGGGTGACAGCTGTCACGCATCACCTGCAACAGCTGTTACCAATCATCTGATGGCAGGAGTATATCAGCAGGACGACGTCTCCACCTCTTTGCCGAGATATCGTTTCTACCTGGAAGGTAACATATCTCAGCTGACGGATTGTATCCTTTTGGATTTTGTGCGTTGTTCTGTGGATTACTTTTCCAACGAGAGGTGGAGGTAGCTTTCCTGCCGTTCGGATTCCTGGGTGCAAACGCGCCCTCATTTAATTGTTCTTTGTTCCTCGCCAGCAGTACCAGGTCCGACACACGGAGGCAGTGGCCACCTGGGAGTTCGGGACTTGGCGGCTCCAGTATTCCCGGGGTCTGGTGGCAGAGGAAACCGTGTGGTTCTGGTTCTACTTTGGAGAGGCGTCTCCTATCTTCGAGCCTGCCCACACGACACCTTTGTGAATTGACTTTTGTCCATTACTGTAATCTGTTGTATTTGTTGTGCACATTCACAACAGTAAAGTGTTGTTATTTGACCTATTCCATTGTCCGTTCATTTGCGCCCCCTGTTGTGGGTCCGTGTACTTACACTTTCCCAACAGGATATCTCGGCCAACGTCATGGATCCCGAGGGGCGTCAACCGGCTGTTGAACGGCCAATGGAAGAACAGGGCGCACAGGCGTCCGCAGGAGGAATGATCGGTGAGTTGCAGCGGATCCTCACCGCTTTCACGGCTCGGTTGGATTTAATGACCGAGCAGAACGTCCTCCTTAACCGCAGGATGGAGGCTCTCGCTGCGCAGGTGGAGGCGCGCCCCCAGGGTGCTGCTGCGGCTCTCCCTCCTGTCGACCCTGTGCGTAACAGTGACGTTCCACAGGTCGTTCAACGACCCCTCCCACCTTCCCCGGAAGCATACATAAGCCCTCCAGAGCCGTACGGAGGTTGTGTGGAGACGTGCGCGGACTTCCTTATGCAGTGTTCGCTCGTCTTCGCACAACGTCCTGTCATGTACGCGACTGATGCTAGCAAGATAGCTTATGTAATAAACCTGCTTCGCGGTGAGGCACGCGCTTGGGCTACAGCGCTCTGGGAGCAGAATTCACGGCTCCTTCAGACATATGATGGGTTTGTGAGGGAGTTCAGAACAGTGTTCGATCACCCAAATAGAGGAGAGACCGCTTCAGCCGTGCTGCTGTCAATGAGACAGGGGCGCCGGAGCGCAGCTGCTTATGCAGTCGACTTCCGCATCGCGGCTGCGAGGTCCGGCTGGAATAGCACTGCCCTCCGCGCCGCCTTTGTAAACAGACTGTCATTGGTTCTAAAGGAGCACCTGGTGGCTAAGGACGAACCGCGGGATTTAGATGGGCTTATTGATCTCGTCATACGATTAGACAATCGGTTAGAAGAACGCCGTCGGGAACGAGACGAAGGGCGTGGCCGGGCACGCGCCGTCCCTCTCCCTTCCGGTTCCGACCGCGTTCCGCCCTCCCCACGCTCCACGGCCCCTGCGCTCCGCGTGGTTACAGCTCCCCCTGCTGACGAAGCTATGGACACGAGCAGGGCCACATTTAGGGCACCAGATAGACAGAGGAGGCTGGCCCGCGGAGCGTGTTTTGTTTGTGGCTCGATAGAGCATCAGGTAAGAGACTGCCCCGAGCGGTTAAACACCAACGCCCGCCCCTAGAAACTGGGCTAGGGGTGGGCCGAGACATTCACGTGGGACACACCCACATTGCCACACGACTCCCAGTTACAATCCTTTATGAGGATTTAACCCTGAAGGCCCCAGCACTGGTGGACACGGGCTCTGAAGGGAATCTGCTAGACAGCAGATGGGCCAGGGAGATAGGGCTCCCTCTGGTGGCGCTTACCTCGCCTGTGCAGGTGCGGGCACTAGATGGCTCCCTACTCCCTCCAATCACGCATAAGACACCACCTGTAACTCTGGTGGTGTTAGGAAATCACCGGGAGGAGATAGAGTTTTTTGTGACTCCTGCTACCTCCCGTGTGATTTTAGGGTTCCCCTGGATGTTAAAACACAATCCCCGGATCGATTGGCCGTCCGGGGTAGTGGTTCAGTGGAGCGAGACCTGCCATCGGGTATGTTTAGGTTCCTCGGTTCCTCCCGGTTCCCAGGCGAAGGAGGAGGTCAGAGTCCCGCCCAATCTAGGGACGGTGCCGGTGGAGTACCACGACCTTGTGGATGTGTTCAGTAAGGATCTGGCGCTCACCCTTCCCCCCCACCGTCCGTATGATTGTGCCATTGATTTGGTTCCAGGCGGTGAGTTCCCGTCCAGCAGGCTGTACAACCTCTCACGACCTGAGCGCGAATCAATGGAGACCTACATCCGGGACTCTTTAGCCGCCGGGTTGATCCGGAATTCCACCTCCCCGATGGGTGCAGGTTTCTTTTTTGTGGGTAAAAAAGACGGCGGACTTCGTCCATGCATTGATTATAGGGGACTGAACGAAATCACGGTTCGTAATCGATACCCGTTGCCCCTATTGGATTCAGTGTTCACGCCCCTGCATGGAGCCCGAATAGTCACTAAGCTAGATCTTAGAAATGCGTATCACCTGGTTCGGATCCGGAAGGGAGACGAGTGGAAGACGGCATTTAACACCCCCTTAGGTCACTTTGAGTACCTGGTCATGCCGTTCGGCCTCACAAACGCCCCCGCGACGTTCCAAGCTTTGGTTAATGATGTCTTGCGGGATTTCCTGCACCGATTCGTCTTTGTATATCTAGACGATATACTCATCTTTTCTCCGGATCCTGAGACTCACGTCCAGCATGTACGTCAGGTCCTGCAGCGGTTGTTGGAGAACCGGCTGTTTGTGAAGGGCGAGAAGTGTGAGTTCCACCGCACATCTTTGCCCTTCCTGGGGTTTATCATCTCCCCCAACTCCGTCGCTCCTGATCCGGCCAAGGTTGCGGCGGTGAGAGACTGGCCCCAACCCACTAGCCGTAGGAAGCTGCAACAGTTCCTCGGCTTTGCTAATTTCTACAGGAGGTTCATTAAGAGCTACAGTCAGGTAGTTAGCCCCCTGACAGCCCTGACCTCACCAGAAGTCCCCTTCACCTGGTCGGATCGTTGCGATGCCGCATTCAAGGAGTTGAAACGGCGCTTCTCGTCTGCACCCGTTCTGGTGCAGCCCGATCCTAGTCGCCAGTTAGTGGTTGAAGTGGACGCCTCGGACTCAGGGATAGGAGCTGTGCTTTCCCAGAGCGGGAAGACCGATAAGGTCCTTCACCCGTATGCCTATTTTTCCCGCAGGTTGACCCCGGCCGAACGGAATTATGACGTCGGCAATCGAGAACTCCTTGCGGTGAAAGAGGCTCTTGAAGAGTGGAGACATCTGTTGGAGGGAACGTCCGTGCCATTCACGGTTTTCACTGACCACTGGAACCTGGAGTATATCAGGACCGCCAAGCGGCTGAACCCCAGGCAAGCCCGCTGGTCACTGTTCTTCGGCCGTTTTGACTTCCGGATCACCTACCTTCCCGGGACCAAAACCAGAGATCGGATGCCTTGTCCCGGGTACATGAAGATGAAGTAAAAACGGAGTTGTCGGATCCACCGGAACCCATCATCCCGGAGTCCACTATCGTGGCCACCCTCACCTGGGACGTAGAGAGAACCGTCCGGGAGGCTCTGGCACGAAGCCCGGACCCCGGAACTGGGCCGAAGAACAGACTCTACGTCCCACCAGAAGCTAGGGCTGCAGTCCTGGACTTCTGTCACGGCTCTAAGCTCTCCTGTCATCCAGGGGTGCGAAGAACCGTGGCAGTTGTCCGGCAGCGCTTCTGGTGGGCGTCCCTAGAGGCCGACGTCCGGGATTATATCCAGGCCTGCACCACCTGCGCCAGGGGCAAGGCTGACCATCGTAGGGCTTCCGGACTGCTCCAGCCGCTGCCCGTGCCCCATCGCCCCTGGTCCCACATCTGCCTGGATTTTGCCACGGGCCTCCCGCCGTCCCAGGGCAACACCACCATCCTCACGATAGTGGACCGATTCTCCAAGGTGGCCCACTTCGTGGCCCTCCCGAAGCTCCCGACGGCCCAGGAGACAGCGGACCTCCTGGTTCACCACGTCGTCCGGCTGCATGGGATCCCAACAGACATCGTCTCCGATCGCGGTCCCCAGTTTTCCTCGCACGTCTGGAGGAGCTTCTGCCGGGAACTGGGGGCCACGGTGAGTCTCTCATCCGGGTATCATCCCCAGACCAACGGGCAAGCACACCGGGCCAATCAGGAGATGGAGCAGGCCCTGCGTTGCGTGACAGCCGCGCACCCGGCGGCCTGGAGTACCCATCTGGCCTGGATCGAGTATGCCCATAACAGCCAGGTGTCGTCAGCCACCGGCCTCTCCCCTTTCGAGGTATGTCTGGGGTACCAACCTCCTTTGTTTCCGGTGGTTGAGGGAGAGGTCGGTGTGCCCTCGGTCCAGGCCCACCTACGGAAGTGCCATCGGGTGTGGCGTGCCGCCCGTTCTGCCTTGCTGAGGGCCCGGATGAGGACGAAGGCCCATGCAGACCGTCGGCGGACCCCGGCCCCTACGTACCGGCCAGGGCAGGCAGTGTGGTTGTCTACCAAGGACATACCCCTTCAAGTGGACTCCCCTAAACTGCAGGACCGGTATATCGGTCCGTTCAAGATCATCAAGGTCATCAGTCCAGCCGCAGTGAGGCTTCAGCTTCCGGCCTCACTGCGGATCCATCCCGTTTTCCACGTGTCCCGGATCAAGCCCCATCACACCTCACCCCTCTGTACTCCCGGTCCAGCACCACCTCCTGCCCGTATCATCGATGGCGAGCCAGCTTGGACTGTGCGCCGGCTCTTAGATGTCCGTAGGATGGGCCGGGGCTTCCAGTATTTGGTGGACTGGGAGGGGTACGGACCTGAAGAACGCTCCTGGGTGAAGAGGAGCTTCATCCTGGACCCGGCCCTCCTGGCCGATTTCTACCGCCGCCCACCCGGACAAGCCTGGTCGGGCGCCAGGAGGTGCCCGTTGAGGGGGGGGTCCTGTTGTGTGGGCCGCCAGAAGAGGAGGTACTGCTGGCCCACCACCAGAGGGCGCCCTGTCTGGAGTGCGGGCTCCAGGCACCAGAGGGCGCAGCCGCCTCACAGGAGCAGCCAGGGTGACAGCTGTCACGCATCACCTGCAACAGCTGTTACCAATCATGTGATCGGCAGGAGTATATCAGCAGGACGACGTCTCCACCTCTTTGCCGAGATATCGTTTCTACCTGGAAGGTAACGTATCTCAGCTGACGGATTGTATCCTTTTGGATTTTGTGGATTACTTTTCCAACGAGAGGTGGAGGTAGCTTTCCTGCCGTTCGGATTCCTGGGTGCAAACGCGCCCTCATTTAATTGTTCTTTGTTCCTCGCCAGCAGTACCAGGTCCGACACACGGAGGCAGTGGCCACCTGGGAGTTCGGGACTTGGCGGCTCCAGTATTCCCGGGGTCTGGTGGCGGAGGAAACCGTGTGGTTCCGGTTCTACTTTGGAGAGGCGTCTCCTATCTTCGAGCCTGCCCACACGACACCTTTGTGAATTGACTTTTGTCCATTACTGTAATCTGTTGTATTTGTTGTGCATATTCACAACAGTAAAGTGTTGTTATTTGACCTATTCCATTGTCCGTTCATTTGCGCCCCCTGTTGTGGGTCCGTGTACTTACACTTTCCCAACAGACAACTTCAAGTCGTCCGTATTCCCTTTTGTTTTCTGTCTTGACGGTTCCTCATCATTTGCGTAATTCTGTACCGTCAGCGTTCCTGACTGTCATCCAACTTCATCCAACCTCCCAAGTCCTACATCTTGCATGAACGTTGTAGACACACAAACGGCTGTGTCGGACTTGGGAGGTTGGACGAAGTTGGACAACTGTCAAATGGAACACTGACTGTACGGGAATTACGCAGACGATGAGGAACCATTCAGACAGAAAGCAAACCGGAATACCTACGATTTGAAGTTGGCGTCAGGATTCCTACAGGAACAAAGCTGGATGACGGTTAGATGATGTCTCTGGAAGTCAACGTAAGTCCAGATTTATTGTTTTGTTTTGGCTTCAGTGTCCTTTGTTAGTGTCTCGTGACCGGGGCTTTGTTGCTAGGAAAGTCCAGTGACCAAAATACCAACATTCTGTGTGCAATGAACATCTTTTCACTATTATTTGATTTCTTTATGTGACTGACATCGTTATTCAAGCATTCAAAAGGCGATTCCTACCTACACACAACTCCAACCACACACGAGAAAGTTTCTTGACAGTTCTTGTTATTGAAAGAAACCGCGTCTCTCTAACTAGATAGAGTTGTGACGTCATCACGCATACGCGTAGGCGCTGTATAGCGGGATCTTGAAAATCCCCCATTGAGCTGAAATTTGCTACATGGGTAGCAATCAGGAAGCCCAATAATATATCAGAAAGGCTTTGTGAAATGTTCAGTTTTGACCTTGAAGAGACCCCTGGACTGTACACGCGGCCACTTTTCTAGTTGTTACTTTAAACATCATCTTCTCCAAAACCACAGAATCAATGGAGCCAGAATTTGTTGTGCTTGTCCCTACCTATGAGGATGCCAAAGTTTATTTGAGGCATTCCGATCTGATTTCAAATATGGCCACCATGATGGGCGTCTTGAAAATCACATATATGCATTATTGTTATTTATGTTATTTCGTGTTATGTTATTATGTTATTTATGCATTATTTAAGCTGGAAATTGTTACATGGGCAGCAGTCAGCAAACCCAAAAATTAAATCTGATGGATTTGGGGAATTTTTAGCTCATCTGGAGCAATGATCTAGTGAGCTTGTGTGGTGGGTCGCCTGTCTGTCAGCGGCGACATCAGTGGTGGTGTGTGTAGACATCGTCTCTGAAATTGCTGACCAATGAAGCTGGTGTCCTATAAGGAGGTCAAGGTTTGTTCAAGGCATTCCAATCTGATGTCAAACATGGGTGCCGTGGTGGCTGTATGAAAATGCCACCTAGAGCCATTGGTCAGCAGTGTCTAAAAATTTTGAGCTGAAATTTGGTCCAGTGGCAGCCAGTAGGTAGCTCCAAAACTTATCCAAGGGGTTTTTAAGGGTTTTTTTTTTTTGTTGTTGTTGTTTATTTTTTTTAGCTTGATACAACCTTTGGAGTTTGGCCATGCCTACTTTTCTAGCTGAAACTGTGATGTCTTGTATCATCCAGGCGAGCTGCAGTGTCCTTGGCACTTTCTTCCCCTTGTGCTGCTGCACGTCTGTCATTTATGGCTGACGCAAAAATGTGATTATGACAAATCAAATGATGCAGACGCCTTTTGACATGTTGACTTGCACCAATGTCTAATAAAACTGCATTGCCTCTGCTGCACAAAATGTTTGAATCATAATAAAGTAGAAAAAGAAAATTGAGGACTCTATGGTTACAACAAATGTCAAAAACCACAAATAAATTGTCAAAAACCACAAATAAATATCAGCGTATTCAAATTTATGCTGTGCTTGGCATTTTCTATACACATTCATGTACATAGTAGTTTGGTGGGAAAGCTGGCAGGCTATACACCTGAGGTTGGTCTTTCAGTGCAAATTAGTGTAATACACATAGTATCTTGCACGGTTTCTCCCATGTCTATCCAATCTGGCTTTGAAGGTATTGTGTTTTTCTGCAGATACAACTTCTTAAGGGAGTTGATTCCACTCATTAACCACATGCTGGGAGAAGAAATGAGATTGTACTGAGCCTGCTGCCCCCTTTACATGCTGTCATTTCTCTAAGCACAGAGTGTGTCCTCTAGTCTTAGCATTTTGTTTCAAAGGCATCATCTTCTCACACTCTGCATTATAATCCCTATGAAGAAATGTAGAAACTTGTATCATGTCTCCTCTCAGTCTGCAAAATACTAATGTAGGCAAATCCAGTATCCTCAATCTTTCCTCATAAGGTGAATGTTGGAACCAATTTTATGGCATGCCTTTGCACAGCTTCTATGGGATCTATGTCACAGACACATTATGTTGTCCATGCTAATGTGGCATATTCCAACTTTGTTAGAATCAGACCCTTTATATCGGGAGCTGAGCATATTAGAATAGAATAGTCTTGTATGGGGGGGTACAACACAGTTGGGGATGCTCTTGCAGAGCTACTGTACACCACAAAAAATTGTTTAAATATGAAATATGTACTGTATTCTAATCAGTACAAAATCAGTATCATATTAATAAAGGTATTAATCCAGTGACACATGGAAGTAAGCACTGGAAATTATAAGGAAAAAGACCACTTTAGACTTACTCTTTGATTTGGACATTTTGCAGGTGGTCAAAAGAAGTAAATATGAAAAGTAAAACTGATTCTAAACACAGAACGAGGTTTGCAAGGGGAAAAAAAAATTATTACAGTGCAGCAGAGCGAGCCGAATACGCGTCTACTCACTAAATGCAATAGCGGAAGTGTCCAGTCTGACACAGTTCTTTAACAGGGATTCATGTTCCATAATACATTAGAATAAGCCCAAAGTGGCATTGCTTACCTCCAAACGCATATATTTCTGGGGGAAAAAAAAAACAGGTTTCTTAGGTTTTTTGCTACTATTTTGTAGCACATTAGTGCTGCTTCTGCTACACTTTTTTTCATCACTGGGGCCAGCACCACCATCGCAGAAAGCGCTTGCATAGAAGAAGCCCAGAAGGAAAAGCCAGCTGTTGACAGCATAGCACAACTTTCCGGTTTTGAACTGATATGACAGAACACAACAAATAGTGAACCAGACTTAAAGTTCATATTGGTATATTTATCCATTATGCCACATACCGCTATCAGACATGTTGATTTTGTTTTTAACTCGCAAAGTTAAACGTTCCTGTGGCCTGTCTCATGAGAGCCTCGAGCACACCTTTGAACTTTTGCGATAGCTTGAAGACACGGAAGTAGCAATGAAACAAACCGAACTCAACTGACTTACAACATTAAAATCAAACCATCAACTGGTTCACAGTGCACTGAGATCAATTCAAGGAGCAGTCTGTCAACATAGTCATAACTTTAAAATCAAATTTCCATTTGTCTCTTAATTGTTACACCCCTAATCTTTGTATATAAGTAAAATCTGACATTGATTTGTAGATTTTCTATGAATGTAACACATTCTACATGGGAAAGGTTGTATTGAAGGAACACAATATTCAGAGGTGCGAGTCAGAACACGACTAGTGTTAAAGTGAAAATATGTCTCTCGTTGAGGCAAATATTTCACATCCAACGTTTTAAGTAACTGAGGTTACAGAGGACAGCATTGTGGGTTTTTTTTGAAGGAGGGGACAATGTCATGTGTAACAGTCTGCTGGATATGATTTTGTGTGTGTGTGTGTGTGTGTGTGTGTGTGTGTGTGTGTGTGTGTGTGTGTGTGTGTGTGTGTGTGTGTGTGTGTGTGTGTGTGTGTGTGTGTGTGTGTGTGTGTGTGTGGTGTCAGCTTGCAGGCTGAGTGATTATTAAGCATTGTTGATTTTGGGCTCTATGGCTGCGTTTGTGTCATCCTGTCCAATTTACGCAGTAAAGTCTGTGACAGTGTCATGCTTATGTGTTGCAGTGATTTGTGTGTCATGTGTGTGATGTGAGTGTTGCACTGTTACTTGTTAGATGAATGTGTGTTTGAACGTGTAGTGCGCCTGCAGAGTCTGACCCCTGGCGTGTCGCCCCAGGCCTGTGCGGGGGGAGAGGAGGAGAGTGATGAGGGAGGTGGCAGCACGGCGGCTCACCTGCTGGAGGCTCTACGGCAGTTCCGCTTGCACCACCGGGGGCAGTACCGCACAGTGCTGGAGGAGTCCCTCGCCACGTACCACCTGCGGGGAGACTGCACCGCAGAGGGAGCAGGGGGTGCCAGGAGGACTTCCTATGATGACGACGACGACAACCAGGATCAGCCCGCCTCCCCTCCCTCTCCCCCTTCACCCCCGCCCTCACCCGCCACTGCTGAGCCAGAAGCCAGCCAAGATGCACCCAACCCTGAATCCAGTCCCTATTCTGACTGAGCACAGTGGCCCTGCCCACATAGCCGTCCATCCCAGTGCTCCACTCAGATGTGCTCTGACTGCTCCTCCTTCACCCCCCCATCACAGAACTTGAACAGGCACTTCAGCCACCGTTACGTCAGTCACCTTCTTCAACTACAGCCACTGCAGCCAGTCACGTCTTAAGAATGCACTGTTAACAAGTGTGGCTCTTTTGTCTGTTCAAGTTCCGTCTCCCACCCACACGTGTGCAAAGATGGTTGACAGAAAAATAAACATTTGCACTCCACTGCTTCAGTTTTCCAGTACTGATTCTGGCTGATTCCTGCTTGCCCTCCCCCCCAAAAAGAAAACCCCACCCTCACCCACTCCTGCTTCCAGCGGACAGAGGGAGGGAGATTAGACCTCCCGGATTGTACCTGTTACCACCTCAGAACACTCGGTGTTATCCTGAAGCTTCCGCCATCTACAGACTCAGAACACACACTTTTGTGTATGTGTGCGTGTTTGTATGCGTCTGCGTGAGTTTGTGATTGACTACTAAAACTAGTCATCACTACTGAAACTTGTATTTTTGGTAACTGGTGGTATTTCAGTGTTAACCCAATGTCAGCAGGCTTAAGCTGTGTAAACCAATCTGGTTATTAACTCCCAGACCGAACAACACAGGGCTTAATGCAGAATTTAAGTCAGTTGGTTCATTACTTTGCACCACTACAACTTACTACGCCACGAACAAGAGTTTTTTGTTTGCTATTACTCAAATGGATATCATTTTGTTGAGAACACTCAGGAAAGTAAAATGAATTGTGATGGGATACAACTTCCCGAGCTATAAGAATGTTTTGAAAATGTGCTTTAGAGATAACAAGACCAAAAAGCTAATGGACACTCTAGCACCCTGTAACACATGTAATATACATATGACTTTTGCCAAATAAAAAACAAAATTGAGTGAAAAATGGAAGGAAAAACTTCGGTATACAGCAAAATTGTCATGTTTATCTTAAGGGTGGCGCCAGAGGGATGCTTGTGTTGTTACCAAAATCAGATGATTAATAATAATTTAATCATTAAAATTTTCTGAACAACTCTACCATAGTGGGCGTCGCAGCAAGTTAAGATGATTTGAACCCTGTCTGTGGGCTATTGCTTTTTTGTTTGTTCATTTGCTTGTTTTTAGTGTGGCTAATAATTATTTTCAAATATCTTTTATTAAAAGCATTTATTCAACTGTAACTGAATGGCAACCAAACATTAATAGAATACATTATATTCTGTCATTCATATACAGAAAGCTTGTTTTTGAGTTGGCCACATGATAACTCTGGGAAGACTTCATTGGGACTGAGCTAGGCTAGCTAGGTTGTTACATCATGCAATCGCTACATGGATGAGTTAAGAGTTGCTCCAGTGGAGTTCATTTCTCTTGCAGCTGATTTAAAACTATATCTGTTTTATGTTTTATTTTATTACATTTGCTTTTTAAACATGTACCATCACTGGGTTTTTAAAGATTTAAGTCATTATTTTTTTGGCACTGCTATAATTTTATCCCTTTGCATTTAAATAAGTCTGTAATAAATCCATAATATGATATTGCCACTGTGATGAACATTTGCGCTGTCTGGAAAAAATTAGTTACTAGAACTGTTACTACATAAACTACTTTCAGTAGCAACCTATATAGTCTATGGTAGCGACAGTAGCGACATCATACATCAAGTGGGGCTCCCCCCGACTTGTGCGAGGGATGCTGGGAAGCACATGGCGACAACCAGTCAGAGTACAGAAAGGCATGGCGACGTCAGCTGGCTGCTCGCTCAAACAAAATAAACCAAGATGGTGGAAAGCCCTCCATAACATCTTATTTCAGTATAAGACTTAGACTTCTTTTTGTTGTCATTCAGTAAAAAACATCACAGACAGTGTCACAGAACGAAATATTGATAAATCTGTTTCTTGTATATTTTGCAAAAGTTAGTGAGAAACACTTTTAAATCTAAAAAATGCACTGTTTTTGAAACCAGTTAACACCTCTGAAGTGATTTACAAGACATCTAACATGTTAGGATGCACACCCTGTGTACGAGCATCATTCAAGGTCAAAGGTAACCTTAAAATCTCATGCATGTGCACATGCACTTCCTCCTGTAGACAGCATTAAAAGGAAAATGAAATATTCACTATGGAATCCCTCCCCTAGGTAAATATGTCCTCTTCATTAAAATTTAAAAAATTTTATCACTTTGGTGAAATTTGAAATGCTGTACATCTTTAAAAACAAACAAAAAAACCTTGCTAGCTATGTAGCTGCTATGATTTTGAATCCCATTTACCTCCATCATCTCAAACGTCATCAGTATCACCATAGTTGAACTTGTTCTAAGATATGAACACAGATTCATTTTTTTTTTTCTTTTTCACTTAAATCTCTTGCCGTTACAAACTAATACCAGTGAGCGCTAAACTTATCAGGCTCAACAAAACATTGTGTGCAGTGTTCAGTAGTTAAAACTAGATGTCGTATTTCATTTTCATTGTTGGGTGTGCACAGTACCCAACACTGGAAAAACTAGTACAAATGTTAGCTTGTTTAATGTGTCTTGAAAACTAGACTAGCATCTTCATTGTTAAAAAAGTAAACATTGCGCGAAATCCCCCCCCACCCCCCACGTTTGCATTCCTGATTCACAGCAGTGCCAAACCTGACCAGCTATTCAACATGTAACGGCACGACTATTCCAGTGGTGTCACAAGAAGAAAGTTTGACTTGTTGGTGATGAAAGGTCACAGAATCACCAACGTGATCCTTTAAGGAACATGAATCCCTCTCCAGATTTAACTTTGTCATATAAATGTTGACACTTTTCACATGAGATGGGCCAAACGTTACTGTCAGTCCTTGGTGCTGCCTTCAGTTTGGCTATTGAAATTCAATGCAATGAGTTCACACAGGGTGTGCAGTCCAGACAATCATAGCAGGTAACAATGAATGTGTTAAGGTGGTGTTCACAGGTTGTGAGATTGTCAGTTCAAAATGACACATAATGCAATCACAGACTCTTACCTCATTATGAAAGACTGACTCGAACCAACTTGTGAACTTTGGCGTTTGCCCTAATTAGTAAAGTAGGTAGAGACGGGGTTGTGAGGCTGCATAATGTGCCCAATAATGGTAATGCAAGCACCGCCCTTCCTTTCAATATCTGAGGCACTTAACTATTTGGGTGGGTGCTGAACACTGTATGTATGTATGTATGTGTGTCTGCGTATGCAATGTGAGTTGTATTTGTACATAATTACTTGGGATGAATCAGTCCCACACGGTTTAAAAAGAGAGTTGAGAATTGAACGAATAAAAACAATTTGTTATAAAGCTATGATTTGTTTGTTTCACTGTAATCTAACTTCAGTTTTTTGTGGTTTTTACTCATTTACAGTCACAATCCACTGCAAAAGACGGCAAAGGTCATGCGTTTCATATACGAGTATGTTTTGTCTCCCAAGAACGTGCATCTCACTTATTGCCTTGAATAGTTCTGTGTCCTGATTTGACATTTGTGTTGGTGTAACTGAGCTCTAAAAAGTCAATTTTCACCATATCATTTCTACAGTAGTAAGCAACACCCCCCTCCCCCAAAATCATGTGGTAACATAATGTACATTTTAATGCATTGTTGTTTATGTAATGAAAGTGCAAGTGTCAAAATTAGAGATATTAATGTGTTTTATAAAAACTACAGTGGCTTTCAGTTATTTTCAGAATGTATTGAAGATAAGTGGCTGAGTTTCTGCATTTTCATTTTTTTCCCCACTCTTGGGTTATATCATCTAAAGCGGCATTGGTGATGTTTTTGAAACCATGAATGTGTTGGGGATATGATTATTTGTCAAGCTTGTGGTTGTCCCATGAGGTTACAACAAACTCTAGCTCAAAGAAAATAAACAAATGTTAACTCACACCCATAATGACCCAGAATTTCCTTTGTCACACCATTATGGTCTTATTATGGCCCTCAAGGTCACCTGACATGAACTTCATTCAGCATCTGTGGGACAAATTATTTATATCAGGGATAGACACTGACATTTTTGCGCACTGGCCCCAGCGGCCACTAAAGCCCTAAATTTGGTGACGAGTGCGTTTTTAGTGGCCGTAACGTAAACCTATTTAAAAAAAATAATTCAGAAAAAATAATTTTGCACTAGTGTCTTTTTTTTTTTTTTTTGCACTAGTGATTATTCAAGAACTGAAAACACATCAACCAAAAGAAAATACACAATTATTGAATGATAATTCAAATTATAATGTTTAGTGATGTAGCTGCAGCTGTCCATTATCAGTGTTGTCCATTTTTCCATGTATTGTGATGCTGTGTTTCCTGAAGGCGTTGTTGACAAATAAGCTAGACATCTCAGCTAGCCAAGGAAACCACTGACTCACACTGTGAAACATCTCCTTTTTAGACATGTCATGTTCTAGCTGCAAACTGCTGCCTCTATTCATTTTCAGTAGGCTAAATAAACCCATACATGAATAGCCATTGTATATTGATAGGTACTGGCTAGCCAGTGACAGGTACCATATTTGCACATTACTGCATGGTTAGCAGTAGGTTTGTTTGTTTATTTTAGTATTTTGAACTAAAAAGTGCTAAGTATTGGGATGTTTGTGGAACCATTAGTTAATACTGCATTTGTGAAGGCTTGTGGCACCATGGCCACAAAGGGCCACCTACATGGGATATTTGATGGCCACACGCAATGTGTGCCCAATACACATTGTTTACATAGCAAATATAATTGTGCACATCTTTGCTGTGGGCATATTTGCCTTACAGTGAGGACTGGTCAGTCACGGTGCTGGTGGACTGCTGTCATAAGGCAGCAGAAAAACCTTTTGCACCATTGGGCACCAAAAACCTAGTCTAAAGTCAAACAGTGTTGCTTATTCATGTGGCGCATTATTTAGATGCGCTTTTCATAAGCTCGTTCATAACGTGTGTACACTCTGCTTTTACAGAACAAAACTGAATTGACATAAACGTTAACACTAATGGAACAATGCAAAACGCCGCCTTCTGCTGCCCCTGTCGTTGATGTAGGTATTGCAACTTGCAGTCTCACCTTTAGATGTCCAAAATCTACATAATTCAAATTCAAGAGGTGGAACTATAGTACCACTTTCATTCAGCAGAGGGTGCAATGTATTGTAGACCTAATCTGAGTATTACATGACATCACCTCTGTTTCAGACACAAGAAAAACAAATGGACTGTTTAAAAAAAAAAGAAAGTGTTGTGCATTTTTTGTAAATGTTTTATGGTACGCAGCCTCTAGAAGGGTATTATTTAACTTCCCCCAGTGTAGTCTTACAAAAAGCACACAAACGTTACAGTATATTATGCAAATAATGAATGTTTGAGTTCAATGGTATAAATATTTTATGAGATGAAAGCTTTTGCCGAATTAAATACAGTATTCGTTCCATTGAAAAAATGTAAAAACATTCATTATTTGTTTTATATAATGGCTGAAATAGATCCTTGTCATTTTATATTATATTAATTTACAAACAACAAAAAAGGGACTTGCGTTTTGGTACCTCCTCAGTGCAGCAAAAAAAAAGTCAAATTAATCCAGCTTTGGTGCGTCACTACTGCTTTGGCATCAACGATCCAAAATGAACTTAAATATGAGTCTAAAAATAACGCAGGAAAATGCTTGTGCGTGCGTGCACTACCAAAAAAAAAATACTGTGTATTTCCTCAGTGCAGCGAAAAAGGTCATGTCAGACGGCTTACAGCACAGTGGATTTCGTGTGTGTGTGTGCGTGCGCGCGCGCAGAAATGGTACCAAACATATGGAACAAAATTTGCACTCTAAATGAAATGCAACACAAATGGGATGAATAATCCATGTCATGTGACATACAAAGCACCAATCAATTGACAAGGATCCACTCAGCCGTTATATAATGTAGAATCAAAGTTTGTACGTATTGTGTTATGTATAGAATTGGCACTCATGTATCGGGATATAAGTACGAGTATATTGCCCCAGCTCCGGGATTCATGTAACATCATGCACTTTTTCACACAAAACTAAATTATGTTGCTTATTTAAATATAGTTTATTGTCTTGAAACAGTCGTGATTATAAGGAGAAACTGTTGCGCTGAAGGTGTTGGTGACAATGACTGCCTTAAATGTTGGTTAGAATGTACAGCAGAGACACAGTTTGACTTCACACCTCCTCTGTTTTTCAGTCTGACGGTTCTTTTCATGATTCTCTGTAAGGTGAGTCATCAGAGCTCGGGTTCCTGATTTTGTTCACAGGTTGGGCTGGGAAATCTTGCTGTGGTCGTCCTGTTCCATCCTTTTGAGTGGATGGTGACACCAGTAAAGTTCAACTGCATTCATCCAAAATCTATTTAGAGCATCTGGATCTGCATCTTAACTGGTGCACAGATTGTAACATAACACGTCTGTCTCCATCTCTCTGCCTTTTTCTTTTCTCACACCCAGAGCACCGGTGAGCTGGAAGACCCCTGGTAGCCATGGCAACAACCCCTCTCCCCCTCCCCGTCTCCTCCCGGTAACCGGTGCAGCCACACCCAGAGGAGTGTCTCCATTGCGCCATGTCTTTCTCCACTACGAGGACATGTGGTGTGTGTCGGAGTGCGTGAGTGTGTGTGTATGTTGGTTGTGTGTTTACAGCAGCGGGACAAAAATAAATCTTTCAAAAGAAATTAAACGCCACAATAACAACTCCACACACACACACACACACACACACACACACACACACACTGCTTTAAACCTGGAGGAAATCACTATTCAGAAATGTTGAGATTTTATGAACTAAAGCATTGTGATGGTAGAGATAATTTTTACCATTGAGGTGTTGCTTTTCCTTTTTTTTTCCTCCCCCTTTTCTTGAATGTTGACAGCAAACATCTGACTTTAAACTTTAAAATGAAACAAGTGTGCAAGAGTCTGTGCGTATGTTTGGAAGAGGTCAAAGAGAAGAAAAAGGTGCACAAAGACTTTATACCTAATTGTTCTTATCCTGGATTTTTTTTTGTGCACTTCTGGGTTTGATAATTGCCCAACACCTTTGCTTCTCCCCCTCTTAAATGACACACACACAGACGCAGAAACCATAAATACCCCAAACACACCCCCTTGTCCAACTGCACGTATGTGACGTGCCCCCTTCGCAGGGCACTGCATGAGGTAGTTTCTTTCTACATCAGTTTTCTCGTCGACTTGGAGGGACAGACATCGGTTGAGACTGCGACTCTGAAGGGACTCTGATTGGCTTCTTTTTTTCTTGTTGTTGCTGTGGATACTCTTGATTTGACGACGATAATCATGATGAGAATGTTTGGGGATACAGTGGAAGCTAGGCTCACGGAAGCAGATAGGGACACTGTTGTGTCACTGATTGGACCTTGCTGTAGGACAGTTGGGTTCGGGTTATGGGGGTGGCCTAACTTAGCAGGACACATTGGTCAGTTTGCTTACCACCTCCGCCCCACCATCATGATTGGAAGCGCACACGATGGCGGACTGTCCTGATTTTTTTTTTTTTTTTTTTTTAAATGTCCATGAGGTTACTAGCTGCTCGCTGTGTAGAGTGAGTGAACACCCTGTTTTAACCCTAATCCTGGTTCTCAGACTGCATTGGTAATGTTTGTATTGCTGTTGTTTGATTGCACTCACATTTGATTACAGAAAGCGTCTATATATGAAATAAAATACCTGCCAAGGGCTGCTGGTGAGTGTGTATTTTAATAAAAGTCATTTCTGGCTGTGGTCTACATTTGCCTCATTAATGGGGCACTTCTGTATTTCATAATTATTACTGTTTTAAAAACTGAGCACAGACATGTACAATATAGAATAGACAATTGCATGATATCCAGTTCTTTACTGAAGCCAGACAATCCGAGCAGATTTGCCCTGACAGACATTTACAACCATTATCGGGGGTCCAGATATCCATTTCTATAAAGTCGAATTAGCTTTGGTTGACAGACTTCTCAACGCATCTGCCATCCCTGTTGCTTGTGCATCTTTTCCTACCGCACCTTTTCCCTTACAGTCAACTTTCTGTGAATATGCTTTGATACACCACTTTGTGAACAGCCAGCCCTTTGAGCAATGACCTTCTGTGACTTGCCCTCCTTGCGGAGGGTGTCAGTGAGTGTCTCCTGGACAACTGTCAAGTCAGCAGTCTTCCCAGTGATTGATTGCATGTATTGAGCTAGACTGAGAGACTCATCGTATTTATATTGCATAAATAGCAAGTTAGTCAAACTTGTAATAAAATATTTAATATTTTCATACTTTTCTGAGATGTAGGCTGTAATTATCTAAATTAAAATAAAAAAAAATGCTTGAAACTTTAGTTGATAACCTTAATGAGTCTAGAATATATAAAATTTTAACTTTGTAAAATAACTGGCCAAAAAAATGGAGACATACCATATGGTAGCATTTATTATTTTTGAGTTAAACTGGAGGGTATGGGGTCCCATAGCTGTCTGTATAGACTCTGCCTTTTACAGGGTGTATTCCTAAATCATTTTCAAAACCTTGGCATATTAAAGCCATATGTAAATTGTAATGGCACCACAAAAGACCCTTGAGGTATTCCTTAAATGTTGGTAAGAGGTATTTTAATACCAACTGTATGATTATCACGTGGTCAAAGAAAAATATGTTGTTCTCTGCTGAAATGCATCTGTCAGAAAGGAAACATTCTGCTTTCATCTTGTACATCTGTGCTTTTCGCTGAGCTGCTCAATAGGAGACTGTAGTCTCCTTTGAACCCGCCGTGATATCGCGGGATTTGACCAATTACGGGGACCTTCATTTAATATACACACAACATAATTTCACATGGATGAATGGTGTATGGTTTTGTTTTCGGCTGCAATTACCGAAGCAGTCGCGGAAAGTTATGTATTTTTTTTCGGTTGCCTGTGGGGAAGAAAAGGCGAGGAGGTAGGAGACGTCGTGTCGGTAAGTGTTAGCCTACACAGCTAACCAGAGTAGCTCCGTTCTCTTGCCTGCAAAGCCACCTCGACACATTTGTGCTCCGGATCATAAACAAACTGCAGCACATGTCCACTTTCCTACCGCATCGTCACTTATTCTTTGCATTTTCACTTTTTTGCATGTAATTTGTCTAAAACCCCATTGAAAATACCATGGTTTATACCCCGGAAGTAGAGAAATTACGTCATATACGTCATATTTACCCCTTTAGCACCCACCCCAAACGAGATTGCGCTGCCCTATTGTGGCAAGAGGTTTGAAACTGACATGGGTTTGTAATAATGGACTAAGTACGGTCACTCTGATCTGCAAAACACAGTATAAATAGAAATTCCAATGCAGAGGAATATTAAAGCTCTATAATATGAATTGTAATGACACCACAGCAGTCCCCTGTGGTACTCCTTAAGTGTTGGTAAGAGATGCATTTAATTCCATCAATATAATAAGCATTGAATAATCAATGGAATTTATATTAATGGAATTTCCATAAAGTAGTATTTAAACCACAGGTGTATCATAAAAAATGCGGTCTATGAGTAATATGTGCACAAATGCACAACATCCAACTAGAACAATTCTCTTGTGCTGGTCTTTTTAATTATTCCATAATACCAATTTTAACTTCATAGACCAATTTTGTTTTTAAATATACATTGTATTCAGAAAACCTCAGGCTAAAGAGCAATTTATTAAATTGCTTCTGCTGAGCCCCCCTTTTTTTTTACTATTATAAGATCATCTTATTCTTTACTAAATTACGATTAATGCATCAATTAATTGTCATTCAGAGATTGCAATGATGAGTTGTTGCTTCTTTGTTTTCTTTAAATTTTCTATTTTTCATGACAACCTTAAATAGAAAATGGGAAACTGAATTTGACAAATGACACACACACACACAGCCTCTGTATAAACATAGTCATAATTTGATCGCAATCCCTAATCAGAATTATAACATTTTAAAGGTGTTCTTAATCTGGAGGAGGATTATGGGGTTATACAGTATGTGTGGTGTTTTTTGGGTGAGCAGCCCATATATTACATTAATAGTGGTGACTGTTATAGGGTGAATTAAATTGCTGATGGTGGGGTTCAGAGCGTGATCTCTGACATAACTCCACTTTAACACCACAGTAACAAAAAAAACTTTGAGTGCTCCTCATATGAATGATAACCTTTTATTAAAATAAAATTTTGAGAATAGTGAATGATAACCTGAGAATATTCCATTTTTGTGTGTGTGTGTGTGTGTGTGTGTGTGTGTGTGTGTGTGTGTGTGTGTGTGTGTGTGTGTGTGTGTGTGTGTGTGTGTGTGTGTGTGTGTGTGTGTGTGTGTGTGTGTGTGTGTGTGTGTGTGTGTGTGAGTGAGTGATGTTGGGTAGTAGGAGAAGAAGGTTTTTGTTTGTTTTTTTTTACCGAATCTGCCATACATGACTTTGTAGCATAGACTGTACATATATAATCTGTTGGTGCATTTTTCAATAGCAGTTCGAAAGCATCGTAATTTTTAAATAAACATTTCTCTTTATTTCTCTAATTTATTATAACTTGTTTTTCCCAGATTAACTCTGTAATTATGGATTTCAGTGTTATTCATGCAGGATATTGCAGTTTCTTGGAGATCTATTAAAATGTTTAACAGCCTTGATATGCAATGTGAGACGTTTTACGATTTCTGTTGTAAATTTCTCTGGAGAAGATGTTTTTGTTGTCCGTTAGGCAGAAAACAAAACTGTCAACTGTGCCATTGCTGTTGCATTTGGTATTTCAACAAACCAGTAGAATCAGAATTGGAAGCCACCGACGGCTCTTGGGTTCAGTTTGATTTGTCTGTAACTCCTGCAAGATGAACTCAGTGCAAGATGTATGTATTTTTGTATGTATTTTTCATTATTCTATATTTATTTTATTTATTTGTATGCAAGCATGATTAAAATGTATTCCCTTGACAATGGACTTTGACCAAGAGGAAAAACATGGAGATGACACACTGGAGGACAACAGTCCCAACGTTTAAGAAGAGTGAAGGAGAACGCCACCTAAATGAGAGTAGCCTCTATTCTGACTACATCATGCATTTGCGTGCTGTCAAAAGGCTAATTGTTATTTTTTAAAGATCAATGTGTTTCATAAACGTGGTTCTCAACCTTCTTCTGCAATTCAAAATGCAAAAAGGTGGGTTCCTGTATTAACATGACACTGCAACCTTCAATGCTTCAGTAGAAGTCCTGTGCCATCGTTTTAAGGTAACAATTCAATGTTGCAGATAAATATACACAAATGAACAGATGGTTAGAAATGTTATATATCATTTATGACCACAAATACCCTTAAATCATAAATATTGTAGCATTAGTAGCTTTACTTAGCCTCTTGCTTTCAAACAGAAGGTCCCCCATTCAAGGCCACTTGTGCGCCATTGAGGTTCTGGAGGGGTTCCGATCCAACTTGCTTGTCATGCATGACGGAGGAAAATGCAAACCAGTTCAACTCTCTCAATCCTGACTAGTCTCCCAGTTCCTGTCACTGAAAAACATCCCCACAGCATGATGCTGCCACCACCATGCTTCACTGTAGGGATGGTGCCTGGTTTCCTCCAAACATGAGGCCTGACATTTACACCAAAGAGTTCAATCTTTGTCTCATCAGACCAGAGAATTTTGTTTATCATGGTCTGAGAATCCTTCAGGTGCCTTTTGGTAAACTCCAGGCGGGCTGCTATGTCATCTGGATGACTGCATGGGACTCCAGTAAGGGCGGTTGTATCTCCTCCTCTCTGCTCTCCTGTGTTTTCCTCTATCTCTGCCCCAACCTTCAAAAGTCCTAACTTCACCAGACTGTGTATTCTTCAAACGATATTTGGAATAACCATGGAATTGATCAGCTGGTCTCTCAATGCTGTTGACACCATTTTTTTTCCAACAAGGAATCAGGGCTGGGGGATCCTGCGTGCCCAGATGGAACCTATCCTGCGGGCTATGTTCTCGACGCCTGGGAGAGGTTGCGCGTTGCATGCTTGGCACCACTCTCCGTGGAATATGTTGAGGATTTATTCTTATTTGCCTTTAAGGTAGGAGGTCTTTTGCTGCTTGAATTATGCACTGTCCTGACCTACCGGAAAAATTGGCAAGACGGCTGCTACCACAATCACAATCCCACATCTGTCCATCATGATTATAACGAAGTGGGCAAGGCATGTGCCTTTTACTAAGGAGTGGCTTCCATCTGGCCACTCTACCATACAAGCCTGATTGGTGGATTGTTGCAGAGATGTTTTCCATCTGAAAGGTTCAACTCTATCCACAGAGGAATATTATGACAGAGTGACCATTGGGTTCTTAGTCACTTCCCTGACTGAGGCCCTTCTCCCCCGATCACTCAGTTTAGTCAGGCGGGCAACTATAGGAAGAGTCCTGATGGATCTGAACTTCTTCCATTTAAGGATGATGGAGTCACCCTTCAATGTTTCTGTGCCCTTCTCCAGATTTATGCCTTGAGACAATCCTATCTCAGAGGTCTGCAGACAATTCCTTTGACTTCATGCTTAGTTTGTGCTCTGACATGCACTGTCAACTGTGGGATCTTAGATGGAGACAGGTGTGTGCCTTTCCAAATGATGTCTCATAAACTGAATTTACCCCAGGTGGTCTCCAGTTAAGCTGTAGAAACATCTCAAGGATGATCAGTGGAAACAGGCAAAGCTTCATGGCAAATGCTGTGAATACATAAGTGAGTACATGTGATTGCTTTTAGTTAGTTATTATTTTCAATGAATTGGCAAAAATCTAAAAAATATATTTTTTTTTTAAACACTGCCATTATGGGGTATTATGTGTAGAATTTTGTGTGAATACTTTCTGGATACACCGTAGGGAACAGTGAACACTAGAACAGGAAATGGACCTTGGATCATGTTGACCCCAACCCATTTCTGACCTCTAAACCTCATGAAATATAATGTGCAGAAAGCTTCTGAAATCTGTGTGCGTCTCTCAGCGTATGATTTTAGCAGATGAGCGTGTGGCCATTGTTAGAGGGATAATCTGGTTCTTGCTGCTCAGATAGGTTAACGCAACAGATTAGACCAGATTACCCCAAACCACACCAGACACTGCAGGGTCAGTGCCTCCCCTTGTCCACACACATACACACACGCTGTCTGCCCTCTTCAGCTCATTCTGACCTTTCATTGAGTCTTCATTCCTGCATCCTTGGCCTACTTTTTATTTGCCATCTGCATTGTATCCAAGATATACAACCCCTGGCAAACATTATGGAATCACCGGCCTCGGAGGATGTTCATTCAGTTGTTTAATTTTGTAGAAAAAAAGCAGATCACAGACATGACACAAAACTAAAGTCATTTCAAATGGCAACTTTCTGGCTTCAAGAAACACTATAAGAAATCAGGAAAAAAAATTGTGGCAGTCAGTAATGGTTACTTTTTAGACCAAGCAGAGGGAAAAAAATATGGAATCATGAAAAACAAAAGAACGCTCCAACACATCACTAGTATTTTGTTGCACCACCTCTGGCTTTCATAACAGCTTGCAGTCTCTGAAGCATGGACTTAATGAGTGACAAACAGTACTCTTCTTCAATCTGGCTCCAACTTTCTCTGATTGCTGTTGCCAGATCAGCTTTGCAGGTTGGAGCCTTGTCATGGACTATTTTCTTCAACTTCCACCAAAGATTTTCAATTGGATTAAGATCCGGACTATTTGCAGGCCATGACATTGACCCTATGTGACTTTTTGCAAGGAATGTTTTCACAGTTTTTGCTCTATGGCGAGATGCATTATCATCTTGAAAAATGATTTCATCATCCCCAAACATCCTTTCAATTGATGGGATAAGAAAAGTGTCCAAAATATCAAGGTAAACTTGTGCATTTATTGATGATGTAATGACAGCCATCTCCCCAGTGCCTTTACCTGACATGCAGCCCCATATCATCAATGATTGTGGAAATTTACATGTTCTCTTCAGGCAGTCATCTTTATAAATCTCATTGGAACGGCACCAAACAAACGTTCCAGCATCATCACATTGCCCAATGCAGATTTGAGCTTCATCACTGAATATGACTTTCATCCAGTCATCCACAGTCCACGATTGCTTTTCCTTAGCCCATTGTAACCTTGTTTTTTCTGTTTAGGTGTTAATGATGGCTTTCGTTTAGCTTTTCTGTATGTAAATCCCATTTCCTTTAGGCGGTTTCTTACAGTTCGGTCACAGACGTTAACTCCAGTTTCCTCCCATTCGTTCCTCATTTGTTGTGCATTTTTGAAACATATTGCTTTAAGTTTTCTGTCTTGACGCTTTGATGTCTTCCTTGGTCTACCAGTATGTTTGCCTTTAACAACCTTCCCATGTTGTTTGTATATTTGGTCCAGAGTTTAGACACAGCTGACTGTGAACAACCAACATCTTTTGCAACATTGCGTGATGATTTACCCTCTTTTAAGAGTTTGATAATCCTCTCCTTTGTTTCAATTGACATCTCGTGTTGGAGCCATGATTCACGTCAGTCCACTTGGTGCAACAGCTCTCCAAGGCGTGATCACTACTTTTTAGATGCAGACTAACGAGCAGATCTGATTTGATGCAATTGTTAGTTTTGGGGATGAAACTTTACAGGGTGATTCCATCATTTATTTCTCAGAATTGAGTGAGTCCATATTTTTTTCCCCTCTGCTTGGTCTAAAAAAGTAACCGTTACTGACTGCCACAATTATTTTTCCTGAGTTCTTATAGTGTTTCTTAAAGCCAGAAAGTTGCCATTTGAAATGACTTTAGTTTTGTGTCATGTCTGTGATCTGCTTTTTTTCTACAAAATTAAACAACTGAATGAACATCCTCCAAGGCTGGTGATTCTTTAATTATTGCCAGGGGTTGTATATATTTTCTTTTTCAGAGCAGAACCAAAAGCACATTTTTTTAATGGGCAAAGTCTCATCGTCTGAAATATTTGCTGCTGACACGTGTCTTTGTTGGGTAAAAAGGCAACAAATTCTGCTTTTGTCGTGTGAATTACAATACATCTCTGCTCATAACTGATCGACTCAGTTGTGGCAAAAGTTTTGACTCTGACATGGATCTGAAATGAGGCAAAGTACGTGGCCCTGATCTGCAAAACACAGCATAGGTAGAAAAAATTGGAAACCAGTCATTTGTCATATTTCTTACTGCACAACTGGTTTCATTTGATTTCACAATGCATACTTAGTTCATAATCCCCATAAATTAGAGACATGAGGTTGTGGTACTTTGCAAATTTGATTGTGCCTGTAACTGTCAATAATAATATTTTTTTATAAATTTTGATTCTCATATATAAACATGCAAAATGTGTGTTCACTTTTCATCATTATTATTTTTTAGACAAAAATACATTATTACTCTTATACGGTCTCCTGCAGTTGATTTGTAAACATGACCTTATTTAATCAGGTTTCATTCAGTGATTACTGGCAACTGCAGTCAGGTCCATAAGTACCTGAACAGTGATCATTTTTAAAATTGTTTTTAACCCCATAGCTCCATAACATTAGGCACAGATAGTCCAAGCTAGAGTCCTTTAATTCAGAGTAACAACATGACGAGCCGTCAAAACCAGTCACGTGACTCACAGTGCCATCTTGGGGACAAAATAGCATTCGCTGTTAATCTATCTGCATGTAAGTACAGCTTTTTATTTATTTATTCGCTGAAAATGAGGGGTTGCTGTGTGTTTGGAAGCACAAATAGACACAACAAAGGGCTTCAAGATGTACAGATTCCCTTCAGATCAGAACAGAAGAAAAATTGGGGAAAATAAAGCCAGTCGTGTAGGATGGAAGCCGACTTCATCATCAAAGCTTTGTGAGGTAAATTTGTTGTTCAGTCCCATGTACAGTAAAACTCATCCAAACAGTCATAGTATAAAACAGATATTCACAGTCACCGGACAAAAAAGTCTGAATATTTTTGTATTGTTTTCCATGTATAAACACCGCATACGAGGGCTGTCAAAGTATAGGTCCTTTTTAGTTTTTTTCAAAAACTATATGGATTTCATTAATATGTTTTTACGTCAGACATGCTTGAACCCTCGTGCGCATGCGTGAGTTTTTCCACGCCTGTCGGTGACATCATTCGCCTGTGAGCACTCCTTGTGGGAGGAGTCGTCCAGCCCCTCGTCAGAATTCCTTTGTCTGAGAAGTTGCTGAGAGACTTTGATCAAAATTTTTTCTAAACCTGTGAGACACATCGAAGTGGACATGGTTCGAAAAATTAAGCTGGTTTTCCGATGAGAAATTTTGGGGTGATACTGTCGCTTTAAGGACTTCCAACACAGCGGGACGTCGTGCAGCGCTCCCAGGCACCGTCGTCAGCCTGTTTCAAGATGAAAACCTCCACATTTCAGGCTCTATTGATCCAGGACGTCATAAGAGAACAGAGAAGTTTCAGAAGAAGTCGGTTTCAGCATTTTATCCGGATATTCCACTGTTAGAGGAGATTTTTTTAATGAAAGACGTGCGGACGGGTCCGCGCGTCGGGACGCAGCCGGCGCGGTGCGGTGGCACAGGAAAAACACCTCCGTGTTGATAACCATTTGTAACATCCAGGCGGCTTTTGATGGCTTTCAGTGGAGTGAGTATATGAGAAATTGTTTAACAGCTGGACATGTTCCAACTTGTCCTTAAGGCTTCCAACAGAGGTGTTTTTCCTGTGGCGGAGCGTCGCAGCGGCTGCGAGCTGACGCTGCAATCCGTCCGCATGTCTTGCATTAAAAAAATCTTTAACAGTGGAATATCCGGATAAAATGCTGAAACCGACTTCTTCTGAAACTTCTCTGTTCTCTCACGACGTCCTGGATCAATAGAGCCTGAAATGTGGAGGTTTTCAGCTTGAAACAGGCTGACGACAGCGCCTGAGAGCGCTGCGCGACGTCTCGCACTGTGGGAAGTCCTTAAAGCGACAGTATCACCTCAAAATCTCTCATCAGCTGTTAAAATTTTCACCGAAAACCAGCTTAATTTTTCGAACCGTGTCCACTTCGATGTGTCTCACAGGTTTAGAAAAAATTTTGATCAAACAAAGCGCCAGTCTCTCAGCAACTTCTCAGACAAAGGAATTCCGACGAGGGGCTGGACGACTCCTCCCACAAGGAGTGCTCACAGGCGAATGACGTCACCGACAGGCGTGGAAAAACTCAACGCATGCGCACGAGGGTTCAAGCATGTCTGACGTAAAAACATATGAATGAAATCCATATAGTTTTTGAAAAAAATAAAAAGGACCTATACTTTATTGACAGACCTCGTATAAAGGATTTTTTGCTCACATTGGATAAAATGTCCCGTCTGATCACAATATATTTACATTAAAAACCCCGAGCATATGGGACTGGAGTCATTTCTCTGATTAAAAGCCCGATTATTTTTTTCACACTATTCTGACTTGGATCCCCAGTCTGATCTGCACCTGTTAAATCAGACAGCGCAAAAGACTGTAATTTGACATTTTCTGCTTTCACTCCTTTGTCTCCTTTAATATTGTAATAGTTTTTGCAGTGCGCATGCTGATTACCAATGCATCAGAAAAGTCCTCACTTTTACAGCACGGATTCGGTAAAAATTGGAAATTGTTCATGTCACCTCTGAATTGGAGGTGATTGTTGTAGAAAGAAAAGCTTGTTGAGGGTCAAATTAATCCAGAATAAAGCATAATCCAGGAACAGAGATCTTTAAAACTGTGATGCATGTCATTGCATGACACAGAGTTAAAGAGCTACAGAATCATATATCTGGCTTTAAATTAATTAGATAAATCATCATAAATTGTTTAGAGATAGGGTGAGGAGCTCGGTCACTCGGGAGGAGCTCGGAGTCGAGCCGCTGCTCCTCCACGTCGAAAGGAGTCAGTTGAGGTGGCTTGGGCATCTTTTCTGGATGCCCCCTGGATGCCTCGCTGGAGAGGTGTTCCAGGCACGTCCCACTGGGAGGAGGCCTCGGAGAAGACCCAGGACACGCTGGAGGGACTACATCTCTCGGCTGGCTTGGGAACGCCTTGGGGTTCCCCCGGAGGAGCTGGAGGAGGTGTGTGTGGATCGGGAGGTCTGGGCAGCTTTGCTTGAGCTGCTGCCCCCGCGACCCGACTCCGGATAAAGCGGAAGAAAATGGATGGATGGATGGATCATAAATTGTAAATTTATGTAAATTTGGTAGCTTAACTATTTTTATATTTATTTTGATAGTACCTGTACCTGTACGTGTTGCTGTATGTGGTTAAATGATAAAAAAAAATGTTGCAAATACAAAAGGTTCATTCAGTAGTTCAGCACAGTTGGAACCAAAATGGCGCCATGTTCTCAGTTGACACTACTCTCTGAGTAAAGGGACCCTAGTCCAAACTATACCTTTTTGGAATCTTTGTGTTTAGACAAATATAATTTATGTTTAGAGAAATATGATTGGAGCATTTTTAAATTTTGAAGCCTGTGAAATTCTTCATTGACCCCTACTTGGCTACAGCTACCACCCTGGGATGGCTCTCATACATTTTTTTGTAGGCCATGGTACACTGAGGCTGGATTCGAAGTGTTGTTTCTTCCCCTTAAGTGGTACCAAAACCTGCTTGGCCCATGGGCTGTCATACAGAATATTTGGATGTGTCTCACAGAGCTTGTGCTGGCTCAGTGGGTGTTTTTCCACACAGCACCCAGGATTCCAGATAATTGACTTATGTGACATATGTCTCTGAAGTCTAAAACTGGTTGTTTCCACCTGAGATTTTACTTTCAACAGATGACTTTCTGCCTACACAGTCACAGAATCATGTGACTTTGAAAATAATGCTGATTCATAACTAAGAAAGAGCCATTAAGAAAATCATTATGCACAATACAACCCCTATAATACTCTGTACTTCTCAGACATTGGCTTTCAAACATGTGTTGTGCATGCTCAATGTTTTGTCTGGGCTCATCGAGAATTATAGGCATGGTTCCCTCTCGCTTTGTTCACACTTCTCCAGATCCCCTTGCAGCTGCACCAATAACACACCCAGTTTAACTTGGAGTATCAGTTTGCAAACCAACCAGCGGGTGGGATTAGTTGCTCAGGTAGAGTTACTTGAGTCCTCATCAGCTTTTGGTAAAAAGGACCACACACACAGCCGATGAACATACAACACTACATCCATCTCTGCACGTGCAGGCCACCGACATTACGAACTGTCATATAGAGGAGATGACATAAAAAAAAATATGCTGATTAAATTCTTGGCTTGTTGTTTGATAATATGTGGTACAGTATAGGTCTAATAACCTTTATAAATAGTCTTTGTCATGCATAACATTTCACTCAGTGCATAAATTGGTACAACTGTGGATGACATGGTTTCTCTTGTGAGCATGATGACTCAATAGCAGTACACTGTAGCCACATCATATTTACCACATTGATACCCAATAATATGCACATGAGCTGATTGGAATTATGGAGAGTTCATTGTATAGATTTGCATATTAATGACAATGAAGTGATTTATTTTGTAAGCACAATAACTCAACAATACACTGTAGACTTTATTTTTAAAGGATGGCATTAGCTTAAATGGGTCAATGGGTTTTTAATTAAGTTACATGCATTGGTGAAAGCAAAATGCTGAAAATTTTTGTAAAGTTGACAAGCGTGCAAAAAAAGCTGATTGGGCTACTCTTTGGAACATCCTGACAGAACACAAGAAGTTGCTAGTCATCAGCAAACTTCAACACAGGTATTGCGAGTGCTGAACAAAGAGCGGGCAGAACCTAACATTTTCCAAGTAAAACTGGCATTCATCAGGGATGTGTTCTGGTAACACTGGTCAGTGTTTGCATGGACTAGGTGTTGGGTAGGTTTGTGGAGTTACTTCTGTTGGCAAGGAAAGGTTTACTGGCCTTCGCTTTGGGCACAACTGTGTGATCTTTGTGGAACCAATGGATACCCTGACTGCAGCAGTTGAGAAGTTCAGTGAGGAATCAAGGTTTAAGATTGTCCTGAATCAAGACTAAGATCTAGGCTTTAAAAGACTTCCTTGTCCCAGAAGTACATCTGTATGTGGTGAAAGTGACATTCATTCATGAATCTTGGCTTTTGAGATCAGGAGACACGAGGCCTTTGGCAAGAGGTGTTTGGTTTTTACTTTTACAATCGGAGAAGACTGAAATGATGGTTCTTTGTCCAGCGAGACATCAGCATCAGTTTGACCAGCTAGCGCTTAACTTAGATTTGTGCATCATACATCACTCTGACAAAGTGAGGAAACTTGGGGTAATTTTTGATCCCACGTTGTCCTTTGACCTATACATTAGAGAAATCACTAGGACAGCTTTCATCCAGCTTTGTCATATAGCGAAGATTCATCCCATACTGTCTGTGGATGAGGTCTCAGCCTCACTATATCTCAATTCTGGGTCTGTTAGTGGTCACTTTTTTAATTGCTCTGCTTCCTTGTTGATTTACTGCTGGTGAACTAATGCCTCAGGTGCAGTTATTTCCAGTCGACTGATTATGCTCTTTTTCTCTGTCTGAGGCACTGACAACACCAATGACTGATCCTGGCACTGAACCCCAGGGAACTGAACTGACCTCAGGATGCCACACCTGTTGCACCAATGACTGGAAGTTGTACCTCTTCGGGACCTACCAGTATTGGGTATAAACACCCATAGATTAAAGACCCTAGATGGACTACTTTTTAGATTCAATTCAGGACTCTGTTTTTGTTGCTCTTCTGTTTTCTTTGTTTCTGTTTTCTCTGTTTCTTCTGATTTCACTGATGAACTCATCCCACCTGTCATGTTAATCAGTGAAATCACCTGCTGGAGTCAGTGGCTGCAATGAAAACCTGCACCCTTTTGGCCCTTTCTGGAATGACTTTGGATACCACTGGTCTGTGAGTCACCCCTATGAGTCTGGTCTGCTTGAGGTTTCTTCCTCCTTATCACCACAGGGAGTTTTTCTTTACCACTGTCACCTATGTGCTTACTCGGGATGGGGGGTTGGTACGCATGACTTCCACTCCTGTCTCCAGGCCGAAACACCGGACTTTAGTGATAGGGGATTCTATCACCCGCAAAGTCAGGTTACAGACGCCGGCTGACGTTAAATGTATTCCTGGGGCCAGAGCTCCCGACATTGCATCTCATCTTAGGGTGCTGATGCTGCAGAAGGGAAGCCAGACGAAGGAACATGACATGAGATATAGTCACATAGTTATTCACGTTGGCACCAATGATATCAGGATGAAGCACTCAGAGGTCACAAAAATGGACATAGAGAGGACTTGTGACCTTGCCAGAAAGATGTTTCGGCATCGATTAATAGTCTCTGGTCCCCTCCCCTCCCGGGGTACTGATGAGGCATTTAGCAGGCTGACATCATTAAATAGGTGGCTGGTGCAGTTTTGTAGACAGCAAGGCTTTAGCTTTATTGATAACTGGCCCTCGTTCTGGGGCCGCCGTGGCCTGCTGATGCCGGACGGCCTCCACCCTACTGGGGAAGGCGCCGCCATCTTGTCTGCGAACATAGATAGAGCTCTACAGGGAGGGTAACATTAGGAATCTACAGCAGGCCACAGAGCAGGTGATTAGAGACCCTGCAAGGCTTATGACAAATGTGGGTGTGGAATCCATTAGCTTAGCGGGGAAATTAGTGTAGAAAATCCACTATGGTGATAGTGCAGTTTATCTGCCAGGGAGGGAATTTCAACAAGTTGAGACTGTGGCCTGCTCCCGTAGACGTGTCCATAAAAATCATAGAGGGATATGCTTTGCAAACTTATTACCCATTACTATATTGGATCATGTTGAAATTGAGGATGGCCCAATGGTTGTTCCAGCAATATCAAAGATTTCATGTCTGCTACCTACAACGCGTGTGGAATGTCTCAAACCTAAACCTACTTCTAGGCATCTTATATATGCCACTCTGGAACCACCCCTAAACCCAAACAGCTCAACCGTCAACCCCACTGAGGTCCTTAGACTGGGTCTCATTAACATAAGATCACTGTCCTCAAAATCATTGTTGATTAATGATTTAATTATTGATCATCACTTCGATATGATTGGGTTATGTGAAACCTGGCTTAAACCTACAGCTGTCCTCACCTTAAATGAGGCCTGCCCACCAGCATATACATTTAGTCATGTCCCTCGTGATGCGAAGCAAGGCGGGGGTGTAGCTCTTATTTATAAATCTAGGTTTAGCTTATTAGTGGTTGGGGGTCACAAATATAACTCGTTTGAGAATCTGATTCTCCACTCCGCTCAGGATATTACGCATTGCCAAGGTCAGAAGAATAAAAATCATCCATATTACTTTGTCACTGTATATAGGCCTCCTGGCCCATATTCTGAATTCTTAGATGAATTTGGTGCGTTCATTTCTAACTTGTCAACGACAGCAGATAACATTCTGATCATTGGTGACTTTAACGTTCATATAAATAAGCCTTCTGATCCCCTCTGCAAATCATTTATGGAAATTGTGGATGCATTAGGATTTCGGCAGTGCATTCGGGATTCGATGCACATTAGTGGAAATACCCTGGATCTGGTTCTCGCACGTGGTATTGCTGTCACGAATATTGACATCATGCCTCTTACATCAGTGGTCTCTGATCACTCACTTATTAAGTTTACAGTTTCACTGCCGTGTTTAGTGGAACAACAACCTTATTTATCATTACGGCGATGCATCAACTCCTCAACTAAGACTGAACTAGAAGCTAGATTGCCTGATGTCTTAGCCTCACTTTTGACAAATACCCAGTCAGTAGACAGACTTGTGGATAGTTTAAACTTAGTGCTCAAAACGACACTCAACATGATTGCACCACCTGTGATGAAACCGCGCTCCCCCAAATCGCAGTCACCTTGGTTCAATGATTACCTGCGTGACCTCAAGCATAAAGCAAGGGGTCTAGAATGGAAATGGCGTCGTTCAAAATTAGAAGTATTCCACCTTGCATGGTGTGACGCTATCTTAGACTATAAGCATGCACTATTGGCTACAAAGCGGACCTATTACTCTGATTTGATCAACAAAAACAAGCATAACTCAAAGTTCTTGTTCAGCACGGTGGCAACACTTATTCATGGACAACCACCTGTAGTTCGCTCTCCTTTTACAGCACAAGATTTCCTGGATTACTTTGAGAAGAAAATAGATAACATTAGGTTGAACATATCCCAGCATGCCTTAACCCAGCCACTACACCCTGCTATTGAGGTGGGCGCCACTACTGAGGTATTACCTAGATTTACAGAATTTGATGGTATCTCTCTAGACATGCTGACGAAACTCGTAACGTCAAGAAAAAGCACAACCTGTTTATTTGATCCTATACCAACAAAACTGTTTAAGGACCTGTGGCCCACTCTTGGGCCGATTGTGCTGGAAATGATTAATCTTTCTTTAACTTCTGGATCTGTTCCTAAACGTTTCAAATATGCAGTGATTAAACCATTACTTAAGAAACCTAATCTTGACCCTAGTGTATTGAAAAACTATCGGCCAATATCAAATCTCTCATTTTGCTCTAAAATTCTGGAAAAAGTGGTGTCACGGCAGCTTGTAGACTATCTTACTGAGAATAATCTCTTTGAGCCGCTGCAGTCTGCTTTTAGAAAATATCATTCCACAGAAACGGCTCTCACTAAAGTAGTGAATGAACTTCTGCTTACAATGGATTCGGACACCACTACGGTTCTGTTGTTGTTAGATCTCAGTGCTGCATTTGATACAGTGGATCATCATATTCTACTTGATAGGCTGGAAAATCATTTTGGGATTACTGGGAGTGCCCTTGCATGGCTGACGTCATACTTGACTAGTCGTTCTCACTGTTTTTTGTACAGTAACATTACCTCTAACCTTAGTGACATGAAATCTGGGGTTCCTCAGTCTGTCTTAGGCCCCCTGCTTTTCTCCCTTTATATAGCACCCCTTGGGCACATATTGCGGCATTTTGGGATTACCTTTCACTGCTATGTAGATGATACTCAGTTATATATGCCGATAACTGCTGGTAATCTCGTTCACATAAAATCCTTAGAAGATTGCCTTGCATCAGTGAGAAGTTGGATGTCTAGAAACGTCCTACTTTTAAACTCTGAAAAGACTGAAATGATAGTTCTTGGTCCAGTGAGACATCGGCATCAATTTGACCAGTTAACACTCAGCCTAGGCTCGTGTGTCATACATCACACTGACAAAGTGAGGAACCTTGGGGTAATTTTTGATCCTTCGTTGTCCTTTGGCCTCCATATTAGAAATATTACTAGGACTGCTTTCTTCCACCTGCGAAATATAGCGAAGATTCATCCCATCTTGTCTATGGCTGATGCTGAGACCCTGATCCATGCGTTCATCTCTTCTAGATTGGACTACTGCAATGTTCTATTTTCTGGTTTACCGCAGTCTAGCATTAGGGGTCTCCAAGTGGTTCAGAATGCTGCAGCCAGACTTTTGACACAAAGCAGAAAGTTTGACCACATTACACCCATTTTGGCATCTCTTCACTGGCTTCCTGTCCCAGTGAGATCAGATTTTAAGGTTCTGCTACTAACCTATAAAATTATTCATGGACTGGCACCTCCCTACCTAACTGACCTAATTAAACCTTACGTACTGGCCCGGGCTTTACGTTCTCAGGGTGCAGGACTACTTTGTGTCCCTAAGGTGAATAAGAAGTCTGCGGGTCACAGAGCTTTCTCTTATCATGCCCCTGTTCTGTGGAATGATCTCCCTGCGTCAATAAAACAGTCAGATTCTGTGGAGACTTTCAAGTCCAGACTTAAGACGCACTTATTTTCCCTTTCATATGGCTAGCATACTGGTGCAGTTTTGTTTTACGCTTTTTACTCTTTTAATTCATGTTATTAGTAATTGAAGTGGGCTGCGGCCTCAACTTCACCTAAATTCTGGGTCTTTTAGCGAAGCTTAGGGCTAGTGGCCGGCGATCACCTTAGTATTTCTTCTGTTCTTCTTGTTGATTAATGCTGGCAAATTATACAGTATTTTTTGTCTTTCTGATGCCTGATTCTGTTTTTTCTCTGTTTAAGGTGCAGCTCCATCCAGAGATGGGAGTTGTGTTTGTGTTGGCGATCCTCCTGTCCTGTGCACCAACAGCAATTCTTGTATATTCGTCCGTGAATTGTTATGTGAATTATTTCTGTAATTTATGTTTGTAGCATGGCCCAAGCAGAGGGTCACCCCTTTGAGTCTGGTCTGCTTGAGGTTTCTTCCTCAGAGGGAGTTTTTTCTTACCACTGTTGCTCAGGGGGTTGGTAAGGTTAGACCTTACCTGTGTGAAGCGCCTTGAGGCAACTCTGTTATGATTTGGCGCTATATAAAGGAAATAAATTGATTGGTAAGGTTTGCTCACCTTGAGGCAGCATTGTTGTGAGTTGCTGCTATACAAATAAGATGCAGTACATCCGGAAAGTATTCACAACACTTCACTTTTGTTATGTTACAGCCGTATTCCAAAATAGAGTAATTTTTTTCCTCAAAATTCTACTCGCAACGTCCAATAATGATGGTATGAAATTATTTTATTAAAAAATGAAAAATAAAGCAATAAGAAATCACATATACATAATATACTCAATATTGAATAGTTTGTTGATGCACCTTTGGCAGCAATGACAGCCTCAAGTCTTCTTGAATATGATGCCACAAGCTTGGGGCACCTATCTGTGGACAGTTTTGCACATTCCTCTTTGCGTCGCCTCTCAAGGATCGGTGCACAGGCATTTTCATCTCCAGAGATGTTCAATCGGATTCAGGTCTGGGCTATGGCTGGGCCACTCAAGGACATTCAGAGAGTTGTCCTGAAGCCACTCCTTTGATATCTTGGCTGTATGCTTAGGGTCATTGTCCTGCTGAAAGATGAACCGTCACCCCAGTCTGAGGTCAAGAGCGCTCTAGAGCAGGTTTTCATCCAGGATGTCTCTATGCATTGCTGCATTCATCTTTTCTTCATCCTGAATAGTGTAGTGGCTGTAATCTGCATTGTGTTGTGTTCTTTGGCAACTCCCATTTGCTCCCCTCAGGATGTGAACTCACGATCTCCGGCATGAGAGGTAGACTCTCTAGCCAGAAGGCTAAAACCCAGGGCCTGTGGATGTGATTATGGCCTGTAGATTCTCTGGCCTTGTGGCCATAGAATCCTTTTAGGTGTTGCGGAATGAGGTTTACTAACTACTTATGCACAGCGACTCCTGCTGGCCTCTGTTACATTAGTCTCCCAGTTCCTGCTGCTGAAGAACATCCCCACGACCCCGACATCCCCAACACCACGATGCTGCCACCACCTGTAGGGATGGTGCCTGGTTTCCTCCAAACATGACACCTGGCACACACACCACACCAAAGAGTTCAATCTTTGTCTCATCAGACCAGAGAAATTTGTTTCTCATGGTCTGAGAGTCCTTCAGGTGCCTTTTGGAAAACTCCAGGTGGGCTGCCATGTGCCTTTTACTAAGGAGTGGATTCCATCTGGCCACTCTACCATACAGGCCTGATTGGTGGATTGCAGCAGAGATGGTTGTCCTTCTGGAAGCTTCTCCTCTCTTCATGGAGGAATGCTGGAGCTCTGACAGAGTGACCATTGAGTTCTTGGTCACCTCTCTGACTAAGGTCATTCTCCCCCAATCACTCAGTTTAGATGAGCAGCCAGCTCTAGGAAGAGTCCTGGTGGATCTGGATGATGGAGGCCACTGCACATTGGGACCTTCAAAGCAGCAGAAATGTTTCTGTACCCTTCCCCAGTTTTGTACCTCAAGACAATCCTGTCTCGGAGGTCGACTGACAATTCCTTTGACTTCATGCTTGGTTTGTGCTCTGACATGCACTGTCAGCTGTGGGTGTTATAGTTAGAGGTCCGGGTGGAACCGAACCGTATCAGGCAATGGACCCAAATGCTAAGGAGCAGGACACGGGAAAGATTACAAAAGAAGGGATATTTATTTATAAGAATAAAAATAAAAATGCTGCACTGGGGGTGCCTATAGAATGGAGAGATGGCCCACCTCCTGCTGGTGGAAACAGGGAGCTGCAGTATCCCGAGCCAGTCTTGAAGGAGAACTGATAACAGGGGTTCAGGGACCAGGAGCAGGTGGAATGCTCGCCTCTGAGACCAGGAACTAGGGGAATGAAGACGCAGCCGGTGAGTGAATGCACTCGTAACTCTCACACACACTCACACTCATCTTCAACCGCTTAGTCCAATCAAGGGTCGCGGGGGGCTGGAGCCTATCCCAGCACTCATAGGCCACAAGGTGGGGTACACCCAGGACAGGACGCCAGTCTGTTGCAGGGCCACAAACAGACAATCACAGTAACACCCACTCGCACACCTACAGACAATTTAAAGATTCTAATCCACCTAACCCACTTGTCTTTGGATGTGGGAGGAAACCGGAGCACCCGGAGGAAACCCACGCAAATACAGGGAGAAAATGCAAACTCCACACAGAAAGGCCACAGGCGGGAATTGAACCCATGACCTTCTCACCTTGAGGCAACAGTGCTAACCACTAAGCCACCGTGCTGCTCGCACTCGGAACTATGAAGCCTTTAAACAGTCACAGTTCACAGATGGCGTAACATAGGACTCTTCAGAGGTCTGGAAATAATGTTCTCTTCTTAGGAAATAAGGTTAACTGTTCAGGAATCGTTCACAGTCCATAAATTGTATCCAGAGGTCAGAGATCAAGTGCTGCGTGTTGTGACACAGTTCCAATTAAGCAGGACTTAGTGGCTCTTGACAGTTTGATATCAGAGTTCATGCAGGTCTTTATCTTAGCACAGTCACAGACAGGAACAAGTGAAAATGGGATCTCACAGACGAGAAGGAACTTAACTGGCGTGTAGCAGAGCTGCGCTCTGAGCAGAGAGCCGTAGCGTTCCAAAGTGGCATTGCTGTGCAGGTAGCCAGGAACCAGGGCAGCGTGAGAGCCGCACAGGAAGTGTCTGGAACACCGGGAAAGACAGTTTGCTCTAATACGGGAATTAGAGAGTTGGCCAGGTTACCTTGAGCTTAGTTGCAGAAAGCTCCGACGTCTCTGGTGTTTGGAAGCAGCAGGAAGACCCAGTCAAGGTCACAGAGAGGAGTCAGGCTCGGTCCTACTGGACAATCTGGATCATGGAAGCATCTGTTAAGACTCTTTGAAGTCTTAGGCTTGAGGACTCTCACTGAATGTCCTAGTCATCGATCATCAGGGAGTATCTGGCGTGGCTTTAGGATCATGGAAGAATCTGACATGGATCCTTGAAGAATCAAGCTCCATGGAATTCCACACAAGAATCAGGCAACTACTGATCAGAAAGTGAGAGTTTATATAGTCTATCATACATCAGCCACTCATCCGCTCCAGGTGTGCGGTAAAGCTGGGCTGAGAGGAGCAGCTGGTGTGGAACACAACAGAGGGTGCCATCTGGGGGAAAAACTCACACATGACAAATGGCTAAAAACAGAATAAAACCAAGGATCCGGGGGAAAAAACCCTGACAGTGGGACCTTATATGTAGACAGGTGTGCACCTTTCCAAATGATGTCTAATCACCTTAATTAATTCCAGGTAGACTCCAGTTAAGATGTAGAAATATCTCAAGGATGATCAGTGGAAACAGGATGCACCTGAGCTCTTTTGAGCTTCATGGCAAAGGCTGTGAATACTTATGTGCATGTAATTTCTTATTTTTTATTTTTAATAAATTTTCAAAAATAAAAAACAAACAAAACACCTTGTTGACATTATGGGGTATTGTGTAGAATTTTGAGGGGAAAAAAAAAGAATTTCATTGATTTTGGAATAAGGTTGTAACATAAAATGTGAAAAAAGTGAAGCGCTGTGAATACTTTCTGGATGCGCCGTAAAGTGACTCACAAAGGTGGGCCGCTGACATCATTATTCGCCCACTACTGGCACCACAGAAAATAAATAAAGAAATAGAATATGGACACGGGGCCTAATGTGTTTGGCTTTTTTTTTTCTCTTATATGTTGTAAAAGTTAGCAAGAAATAAACACCTTTTAAATCTATAACCCTCATTTTTTTGTAACCGGATAATACCTCAGAATTGATTTGCAAGACATTTTATGGAGATGTTAGCATGCTAATTAGCAAAATGCTAGCTAATGTCACAGTGAAACACACTGTACTGAAACAAATTAACTGAACTTTGGTTCTGCTGGTACGGAAGAAAAGCTCCATGAAATTTTCTTTGTTTAATGGCTGTGTTGTGATAGTGATAATTACATGATTTTTTTTTCTTTTTTGGTCCTCAATCTGTGGTTAGCAACACTCCATTTCATTAGCAGCTCTCTTCAAACCCTGGGCTGCTAATGAAATGTTGGGCTGCTAACCATAGATGGAGGCCCGACAGTAGAACCCTACAAACTCATGTTATTGTTGTATTATCTCCATCAGAAAGGTTATGTTTTCACCTGTGTTTTTTTAGCTGTCTGACACCAGGATTACTCATCATCAAAGATGATGTTGGTGCAGTTAATTCAAGTTTGGGAGTGTTCACTGCTGCTGGGTGTTGTTGCAACCATCACCTTACGGAATCACCCCAGATCCAGGATGGCAACCACCCAGGCAGAGAACTGATACATCCCCACCTCTCTGAAGTAACCATCATTCTTCAGCAGCTAGGAGAAATTTGGGCAATCCCGTTGCCTTCTACTGCACCTGGGGTCATCAGCACTGAGGCACCTGCATGCTGGCTCATGGACAGAGAAACACGCCATATGGCCAAAATGTTGGAGCTGATGCTCCCTTGCAATACAACTGTTAATCTGAGTATGCCAATGTAACTGCTTGTTTGACACAGCGTCATTCAAGTGGTACATAAGGAACCTCCAAAGAGACCAAGTTCGAAAGACGTCCAACCATCACCCTAGGTCACTCATTAGTGTCCAAGTCTCAAAATCACACAGTAAAACAGGAAGCATCACTTGGACTTTCATTCTAATTCAATCAGCGTCTGTGTAAACTAATAACCTCCTGGAAACACCTGAGTAATAATGTAAACATATGAATTACATCAATTTTGTGGTCTCGTCCTTGCATTGATGAGAAAAGTGCTGGTTAAGATGAGTGAAATTCCTACTCTGATAATACAGTAACACATGGAGGTCACTGAGCCACGCCCACATTCAGATGTGTCGACTGAATCATTCTCAATCTGAATGTGGCAGATCTACAGTATTTGTTCCACCACTTGGATTGAAGGTGTTCTAATGTCTGTTACTTTATCTAAGCCCTCAAAGGGCCAAGACAATGGCTGCCAACTGGTGCAGAACAGTTGCTGCAATCTGTACGCCCACATTCTCCACCTCCCAGTTTCAACTCCATACCACTTCAGGACGTGCGTTTTTGTCAGCAGAACCCTCTTGGAACCCCATAAGAGCACAAAAGCACAACAAAGGCTCAGGAAGTGATTAGTAGCTTAAGGAAGAAGAGGTTTTCGGGGGAGTAGAGGGGGGCCATTTGGTGAAATTCCACCACCCATGAGGTGTGTGTGTGTGTGTGTGGGGGGGGGGGGGGGGGGGGGTTAAACTTTCACAGCTTAAAAGGTCGGTGTTAAGTGGTGGAGGTCAGTTTAAAGGTTAATTAGAAGCAAAGCATTTGTTTAGAGTGGATAAGGAGACATGGAGCATGTCTCCTTCTGTACTAATTGTCCGACGGTTGAATGGAGATGTAGCTGAATTGTCACCATCGCAACATGGACACGCCTAGAAGGTGACATCGAGGGCAAGCTGTGCCTCTTGCACAGAGAAAACCAGAAATAAATTACTCAAACATTTCTGTTAGAGAACAGTGAGGAACTTATTCACAATGCAGAAATATTTAATACATTAATTTCAGTGCACAAGTTTTAATAAAAAATAAATAAATAAATAAAATAAAATGTTACTGTGAGAAAAATGTTGCACTGAGTTGTGGTTAAACTGAACCAATATGACTAGTAATGGGAGAAGAAATATCTTTACTACACTTGTATCCTGAGTTAGTTGGTTTTCCTATGAAATCACAAAGAAATGTGTTGCTTTAAACTAGTTATAAAGCTACAGTGTGGAGGACTTGGTGTCCTCTAGTGGTGAGGCTGCATATTTCATTTTGTGTTTTAAGTCTGAATGTCTGTGAACCTTTTGGACGTATTTAAAGTAGACCTGCATTGAAATAAATGCAGTCAGATCTTTGGACCAAAAAATGACATATTTATACATAAGATCCTTCTGAATGTAGTAAAGTAAATCTGCAAGCCCAGATCTGTCATTCAACGGAGAAATCTTCGTTTAAAAATGATAAATTTACAGCTAAAATTTAGCCCTCCGCAAAACTGTCATCACATCCGGGACGTTGCCGAGATGTCAAAGAGAAGACCTTATCCCAGCATGCATTGCGCGCGCCAACTGTAATTTGTGGATTTACGTCCGTTTGCATCTCTTACAAAAGCACCTTTTTATTGTCTTATACGGAAGGATTGACTTTTTTAAAAACTTCATATTGTCTTGCAGTACGTTTGGTGAGTATACATTTCTTTTATTTTTGCCTGAAAATTATTTTTGGGGACTTTTTCATACGCCCATTTGATTGAGTGGTGTCGCATTGAAAATCTACTGTCTTTAGCCTCCGGTGTTACGGTCGTGGGGTACGGATGCGGGACCCGCAAAGAATCCAAGTCATTAAAAAGATACAAACCTCTCTCAGCGGCCACGGAGCTCTGCGGCTGCTGTTACCGAGACCATGCGCATTTTTCCGCAAGAAGTCTGTCCTTGTGGGCGGCTGGAGCGCTTCGCATCAAAACAGTAAGCGTAGTCGCTGGACTTGCTGCCAAGTTGGCCGCACCTCCATTCAGTAGACAGGGAGGTGGTGCCAGCTGCACAGCAGACACGGGGGCGGTGTGAGTGGCCCGCTGCGGCGTTTACCGAGCTCACAGACTCAGTAAGCGCATCGGAGGCAGTGAGAGCAAGGCGTCGGGGAAGAATGTTGCCCGCTGTCGATGTCGCCACTGATCTGAGCATGCAGAGCTGTATCTCACATTCATTGCAGCTAACTTTTGGATGTTGAAACCAGGATGTGTATAACAGTAACATTACTAACAGATAAAATCAATTTCAATGTGGGATCGGACTGAAGGCGCGAGCGCTCCGTCTTCTCCCTCACCTCACTGCAATGTCCCGGATGTACAAACAGTTTTCACGCAGGGTCAAATTTTAGCTGCAAATTTGTCATTTTTAAATGAAGATTTCTCCGCTGAATTACACATTTGAGCTTGCAGATTTACTTTACTGCATTCATAAGGGTCTTATAAATATATATCAGCTATTTCTTTCTGAGATCTGGCCACATTTATTTCAATGCAGGTCTGCTTTAAGAAACTAACTGTGGAACCTTGAATTCCGAGAATTTAGTCCAGGATTCGAGAGTACAACAGCGGATCTACTCAATTCCATTTTCTCCTGAGAAACCATGGTTTCATCACGTAACCTGTTTTCGGGAGAAACCAGGATTTCTCTATGAGCACTTATCACGTGACTGCATTTTGAGATTGGGAAACACCCACAGAATTCCAGTTGCTTTTGTGTAAAAATAAAAAATAAAATGAAACAAGAAACGTGTGTTAAAGTAAGAAGTACGGCTCAGTATATATGAACCAATATAGTCTCTGACTCTCATTCTGTCTGTTGCAGCTTTTTGGTCTTCACAGATACTGAGGAGTTGAGTTAAAAATACGAACAGAATGTAGTTGGTGCTCTGACGTAATTTTTTCAACTACAGAAGTGTGCAGCAGGTGGCTATTGTTCTTATTTCAGTTTTTTCAATGGAATTTGTTTGTGGAGTCACTTTTGAACTCCAGGAGGTCAAACCGACCAGCCAAGCTGAGGACCCGGAGCCGTGATACATGTGTAATTTATTTTGACATGGCAATAGCCAGCTTTCATTCCCAGACCATCGAGGAAATCCACTGATCACCTCATACATGGAGAACAGGTCACTGGTTTCCCAAACTGGTTCTAAGCGCACCTCCACTTAAAATCAATCACTCAAAGCTTTTATTGTTAAATTTGGTGCCTAAATCCATCAAAACCAGCAGATATGAACCAAAACTAAGAAATAAAAACAACAGTGGAGACCGGTCTGTGGACCTGTGACATGTTTTCATAATTTAAAAAAGTCTCTCTTTTTCTTTTTTTTTCTTTTTCTTTTTCTTTCTTCTTTGTTGTTCTGTCTCTCATTCGTATGTTGCTGTCTGCCTCTGTATTTGTTTCTTTATTGTTCTTTGTGTATCTCTGCCTGTCCATACTTGTCTTTGCGTCTGTCTCTGTCTCTTTTTTCTTTCTATCTCTGCATCTCTCTTTTTAAATTTTTGACTCTGTCTGTCTTCCACTCTTCTTGTCTTTGTCTATGACAGTCTCACTCTCTTTTGTTTCTGTATTTATATCACTGTCTTTGTCCCTCTGTCCATCATTGTGTCTCAGTCATTGTCTGGTTCTGTCTCTTTGTCCTTGTGTCTCTGTCTGTCACTTTATCTTTGGCTGTCTTTCTCTTTGTCTTTATGTGCCTACCTGTCCCATGTTATTTCTGCCTCTGTCTTTGGCTCTCTGTGTTTATCTGGCTCCATGTCTTTGTCCTTGTGTCTCTGTCTGTCTATGGCTCTTTGGCTCTCTGTCTCTGTATGACTCCATCGTTTGTATTTGTCTCTCTCTCTCAACCTATGGCTCTTCATCTTTGGCTCTTTGTCTCTCTGTCTTTGTCTGGCTCTGTCTCTCTGTCTATGTCTGGTTCTGTCCCTTTGTCTCTCTGTCTCTGTCTGGCTCCGTCTCTCTGTCCATGTCTGGTTCTGTCCCTTTGTCTTTGTGTCTCTCTGTCTGGCTGTGGCTTTTTGTCATTGTCTCACTGTCTGTCTTTGTATTTCAGCCTGTCTGTCTAAAACTGTTTAAAGTTTAAAACTGTCCAAACTCACTAGTGCTCTGTGAAGGACGGTGCACGGTGACAGCTCAGATTGTCTTATGTGATGTCACCACACACACACACACACACACACACACAATTTTTTAAAAAAAATCTACACGTTGAAAACATCTCCTGTGGATTTCCGTCTTTGTTGTTTGTAAAATGCATTTTCACATTATCATTTTTTTTTATTCCAGACATTTGGATTCAGGAAAAACCTGCACACTGCTCTTTAATGCTCTTCATTGTATCACTGCACCACAAAGTGTGCCATCAAATCCCAAGCATGTGGCCTATATGACAAAACGTGTTAATGTTGATTGAAGACTCTGGTCTATTAGACTAATACCAGCAGGCTGCACTGGACTAATCCAAGGTATCGGAGCTGGCCGCGGATTATCTCTGAATTTATGAATATTAGAGCAGAGGAAAGTGATTATATTCACAACAGAGACCACTTACAGAAACACGCTTTCAGGTTCTGGCTGAGATTTCCAGTCACACTGATCATTAATGACACAGCTGCACGAGGTTGACTTTATATAAATCTGCACCATGTCTGTGTTTTGTCCACACAGTTATTTTGTGCTGTTTGTAGCACATCATTACAGTTGGTGTTGACTTGCAAACACATTCCCCGTACAGACCTCACAGTCAGTTAATAATCCTTTAATATTACATGGACATGGACATGTTTTCTTTGAGTTGAGTCTACAGATATGTGTTGGGTGGACATCCTGCACAAAACTGACAAAACAGTGAGGCTTTTTTGTTTTGAGTGCACATGGCACAACTCAGTCGCAGTGCTGCAATACGTTCATACATTTTTACCCAAGGCCAGCAAAATATGGCCATTGGCTATTGCGAAGGCTTTCTGTCCATCTGTCTGTGCTCATCATAAGTCCAGTCCTATTACTGCCAAAGTCTTCAAATTCACAGGGAACATTCTTGGGACACAGATCTTGGACAAGTTCAAAGATGGCTAACCTTGACCTAATTTAAGAGGTTAAAAAGATCACAATCTGTTTCCTATTTTTATGCAATGAATCATGAAAATCTGCTTCTTTTTTTTTGGGTGGGGGTGTGACAGCCGATCAGAGTAGAGAGGCATTGTGACATCACTGGCTGGTCTCGCTAGCTGCTACTTCCGCTGTGTTTCTGGGTATCTATTATGTAAAAGCTAGTGAGAAATAAACAGTTCTAAAATTGAAAACGCTATCTTTGTAACCTGATAACACCTCTGGAGTGATTTACAAGACATCTCATGGACGTCAGTGTGGCGATGTCACTAGCTGGTCTCGCTAGCTGCTAATTCCGCTGCATTTCTGAGTAAGTCTAACATCTTTCTCATATATTATGTAAAAGGTAGCACCAAATAAACACTTCTGATACTGAAAACACTATTTTGTAACCTGATAACACCTCTGGAGTGATTTACAAGACATCTTGCGGACATCAGCGTGAACGCGCATCACATGCGGTCAAAGGTAACTTCCACTCTTTTCAAAAGTTCATGTATGCGCACACGCACACATAGACGCCATTAAAAGGTAAATAAAATATTGTTTATGATTAACTGATTGAGTTTATTCTGCAACAGCAATATAAACACACTGAGGTGAATGTACTTATCATTGATACTGTTATGTGTCGACGCGGGTTGAGGAGCGGACCTGCGTCTGACGGAACCCAGCGCTAAAATAACCAGAAAGCGGTTCCAATAACAAAACAATTTATTTTTCCACCCTTTGATGCATAACAAAGTGTACAAACAAAAGCTGCGTCAGTCTGGTGGAGTGAAGGATGGCACACTCTCCAGCGCCCAAAAGGATCGAAGCCCGGCGCTTCTGGACCTACGTTCACCGCCAAACACCCCCCAGGTGGACACGACAAACCGACTCTCTGCGAAGGATAGAAAAGGTGAGGTAAGTCAGCAGCTACAACTAATATCCTTCAAAAGGCACACACTATCAGCAACACATTCAGGTCTGTATTTAAGTTTTATGTAAATGAGCAGCTTCTCACAACAGGTGGAGGATCATCAGTCCGCATGCCACGGCAGTGAGAAGCGAGCTGCACAATTCTCATCAAAGTTCAAATATACTGCGTAACAAAATACCAAGTTACTATTAACAATTAGTCAAACAATTAATCACCTCTGATGTGTGCTGACAGCATGTGTCCCTCACCCTTCCTCCTTCACAGGCACGATGTGTCAAACCCAGGCGCGGTCCTCAGCGTCTCACAAACGAACATCACAAGGTCGAGTTCCCGGCAATTCTGCTTGAATCACACATGGCTTAAATGCAGAACGCCATCTCATTATCTGCTTCAGCTGAAAGTCTTTAAGGTTGCACGTGAGCACCATCCACAGGTGCTGCACATCATGTTGATGAGGGTGAAGGACTCTTCTGCCAGCACCTTCTCCACAGACAATAAATCAGTTTGCATACCACCTGGAGAGCAAAGAAAAGAAAAGAACACCAAAACGTCCAGCCACACCCCCCCAACACACAACAGATACACTGATAAAACACTGTGTATTTATGTGTATCAAGTGACAAAATAGAGGGGCTTGACTGAACTTGTACAAATTGTAAATAATACAAAACAACCTTGATAATTAATGTAAATAACAATACATTAATTAGAAATATCTATACAGTTTGCACTGGGATACCAATTAAGCAACTGCAAATTATAAAGACGACAATGCTCATACGGCCAAGGGTATTTTAGCATTGCGTTGTTTTTAATACTACTGGGTTCTGCTGTAGCTGCTTAGAATGGTGGAATGTCAGTACACAGAATGTCATACCTGTAGCTACGTCCATTTTAAGTCCAACTCCTCTGAAACCAGTTGGCGGATTTCAGTGAACAATGAGAACACCATTTAAGATGTGCATAAAAGAAAATAATTGTGATTCAGTGTATTCAAGGGGAGATAATGGGACATATGTTGTTTGTTTTTATATACATCATATTTGCAGTTGGTCACTCCCAGGCATCATCACAAACAAGCAACTACCACTGATAAATAATACATGCAAGCAACCCACAGATCTCTCCTTTAGTTTGGATGTGGTAGGACACTAATTTGTTGCTGCACAATTCTGGAATTTCAGACATTTTCTTCTGCTTTGAGTACATTAACCAAACCACTCCACACTCTCTGGATTTACAAAAGTCAGTGCAATGATCAACAAATTTGAGCTTTCCATGTGATGTACCACCACACAAGCATTAGCAACAGCCCTGATAGGAGAGCCGTGTAAAATGTTTTACTGCAATAAAGTGAACACAGCTTGAGGTTTGCATGGTTTTGGTTAATACAACCCCAATTCCAATGAAGTTGGGATGTTGTGTAAAATGTAAATAAGAATAGAATACAATGATTTGCAAATCCTCTTCAACCTATATTCAATTGAATACACCACAAAGACAAGATATTTAATGTTCAAACTGATAAACTTTGTTGTTTTTGTGTAAATATTTGCTCATTTTGAAATGGATGCCTGCAACATGTTTCAAAAAAGTTGGGACAGGGCAACAAAAGACTGGGAAAGTTGATGAATGCTCAAAGAACACCTAACTGGAAACAGGTGAGTGTCATGATTGGGTATAAAAGGAGCATCCCCAAAAGGCTCAGCCATTCACAAGCAAAGATGGAGCGAGGATCACTACTTTGTGAACATCTACGTGAAAAAATGGTCCAACAGTTTAAGAACAATGTTTCTCAACATTCAATTGCAAGGAATTTAGGGATTCCATCATCAACAGTCCATAATACAGTGGTGGGCACAGCTAACCAAAAAGTTAGCTTCGATAACTGGTAATCAGCTAACTGAAAAGTTATCTTTTTTAACGCTAAACCGATAAAGTGTTTAAAAACTTATCAGAAGCTACAGATAATGATAACTCTCAATTTTGCTTCCCACATGCTCTCAGCAACTAAGAAGCTGATTTTGCGTTTAAACACCGCCAGAGCTTCTAATACAGTAGAATCAAAGGCGATCACAAACCCAAACAGCCAATGAGCCAGTGCTTCTCTTTGTGCGCTCTGCTCCCTGCTGCAAGAAAGCATCATTTATCCTGACAGGATACAGTGGGCCGGCAATGAGGCAGAGGTCTTGAAATGGAGTGCAGGTTTGAATTATGGTTTTGCTTTATAAATAAAATTATTCCGGATAGAATAAGTACATTATTGTAAACTCTTAAAATGTACAAAGTGATATATAACAAATATCTGTTAATTTTAAAATAATGCACTAATTCTGAAGATTTGAACATTAACACACAGATGCCCAGAGGGGATTATGGGTAAACTAAGCCTCCACTCATACTGATTGGTTGATTCATTCATTCTGTGTAAAAACCAACACAAGTGAATCAATGTAACGTGTTGGTGTTTACAAATAAATATGCTTTTGTAAAATATGTTTTTTTTAAATTTGTATAAAAAAAAGAAATTTTCAAGATCCCGCTAGACAGTGCCTAAGCGCATGCGTGATGACATCACAACTCTATCCGGTTACGGAGACAAGGTTTCTTTCAATAACAAGAACTGTCAAAAAACTTTCTTCTCGTGGTTGGAATTGTGTGGCGACAGGAATCGCCTTTTGAATGCTTGAATAACGATGTCAGTCGCACAAAGAAATCAAATAATAGTGAAAACATGTTTGGTGTGGTGTCATAACGCATCAATCAGTCGCTCCGTGAGGCGTCATAACATCCGATCCATCAGTGGCTCGGTGTGGTGTTATAACAGAACAATCAGTCACTCCGTGAGGCATCATAATATCAAGCCTGGTACACATGGCAAGATAATTAGGCCGATATTGGACCCAATCTTCCCCTTCCGACAATTTTACGCCCCGACAATCGCGATGATGCTAAATATAATTTTATCAGATATTCCTGTCGTGTGTGGTGTGTTAAGAAGGACGTGAGGGGATAAATGTGACATGCAGCCAATCAGAAAGCGAGGTGTCTGACCTGGGAATGTTCGTGTGTGAAATCTGTTTATGTGTGTTGTTTTTACCATGTACCTGACACCACACACTATAAACTAAACCTGTCAGATCTATGATTTTTTTTTTAATATGGTCTCTCAGGTTTTGGAAATCTACAGATAATTTTAACCCCTTAAAGCCTGAATTTATATAGCTGTATATAAAAAAAATGTTTTGTGTGTGTTTTTTTTACCATCTACCTTTAAGTAGATGGTAAATAATGTTGAGATTATTAATTTCACTTTTGCACAAAAATAAATAGTAATTTTGGTATTTTGGTAATAATTTATGTTATAATGTTATAATAATAATAATGGTATGTTGCAAATTTGCGACAACAGGCATACTGGTCAATTTGGTATGTTGCATATTTGAGTCAAATATTGTAGCATATATGCGACAATAGGCGTTGGGCAATCATGTGCCATAAAGGGCCGAGACACTGCAGGTTTTCCGTGCAACCAATCGCCTCAGCAGGTGATTTCATTAATGATCAGGTGTCTCAGCAGGTGATTTCATTGACAACCAGGTGTTTATGTTCAGAGCAGAAGCTCATCAGCAACCCACCTGCTGAGGTGATTGGTTACATGGAAAACCTGCAGTGTCTCGGCCCTCGATGCCCACCCCTGCGTTAAGAGGTTAAAATACTGAGGTCAACAACACTGTGATATAACCGGTCGTCAGTAGATGGCAGTGTTCTATGCATTTTGACGCCGGTTATATCACACGGCCTGAATCACAATTTAACAGACTTTTCGGCTTTTGGAGGAAGTAACCTGGGCTTCTTCTGACATTTTTACATAAAACACAATAACAACGTCTATAAACCCAGAGAATATATTCACGAGAGTTTTAGGCACAATATACAAAGAGTTTAATGCTGTTGTCCATGTGGAACCTGATCAGAACGTCTCAAATGCATTTCTCCTGTCATGAACTTTTACCCAGAATGCACTGCGCACACACCATGCCCACAGTAAAACCTTTAAAATGAGTCCAATACTTTAAAACTAAAACATGTCTTATATTTTCACTTTATAAAACTTCAGATGTGACGTCAATTTAAATAACTTGCCTGAAATTAGTTTGGTTAAAATTTTAACCATAAGTTAAAACTGTATGCCTCTGGATAACTTAGGTGATATTGCCAGCGTATCACTATGGGGTCAAAAGAAATGAGCTTTTTTCTTTTCTATGGCCAGTTCTCCTTTGCCTGCAGAGGATAGAGTGATTTATTCTAGATCTAGAAATACGAGGTCTGTTAGAAAACTAACAGACCTTTTTATTTTTTCAAAAACCTGATGGATTTGAATCATGTGTGCTTGCATGAGCAAACCTTGAACCTTCGTGCATGCCCTGACATGCCGAGATCTTGCACCATTCTGAAGATTCAGATGACTTTCGGTGGCTTTTCAGTCGTGTGACTATCCAAGAAATTGTGGATGAGGTGGACATGCCACAACATGTCCTGTGAGGCTTCATCACGGAGGCGCTGTTGCTGCGCCATCAGCTTCGTGCTGATGAATTTCGCCGCTCTTTTCATGGCAAAATCTTCTGTCACAGTGGAATGTGCTGAAAAAGTGCTGATGTCCACCTCTTCCGCAATTTCTCAGATAATCACACGACGGTCCCACATCACCACAACGTTCACTTTGGAAATGATCTGGTCGTTTCAGCGTGTTGATGCCTCCCGGAGTGTGGCGCACTCTCCACTGTTGTGCGGCCGTCTTTAAACTGGTTGTACCGCTCTTTAATCTGTGTGATGCCCATAGGATTGTCACGGAAAGCTGTCTGAATAATCCGAATGGTTTCCACCTGGCTGTTGCCCAGTTTCTGGCTAAATTTGATACAGTCGCGCTGCTCCAGTCGTTCCGCCATTTCCTTGCAAAGAAAAAACGACGAGCGACTACACCCATCCTCACACAAAGGCTACTTACAAGCAAATGACGCAACCGACAGGCGTGAAAAAAATCACGCATGCACACAAAGGTTCAAGGTTGGCTCATGTAAGCACACGTGATTCAAATACATCAGGTTTTTGAAAAAAATAAAAAAGTCTGATACTTTTCTAACAGACCTCGTAGCTCTTCTCTGTTTATAGAGGATAGAACTGTGCATCTACTACAGAAAGCTACGTCTGCAAAAATGTTAGCGGGCTAAAAATGATCGGACCAGAACTTATTGGAAAATAATTGGTCCGATGATGGTTTTCAAAGTTATCTGAAAAGCTAATCTGATAATGAAAACATTATCTTCAATAATTACCAGTTAGCGGAGCTGTACCCACCACTGCCATAATATAATCAACAGATCCAGAGAATCTCGACTGGAGAACTTTCTATATGTAAACAGCATGGCTGAAAACCAACATTGAATGCCCGTGACCTTCGATCCCTCAGGCAGCACTCCATTAAAAACCAACATCATTGTGTAAAGGATCTTACCGCGTGGGCTCAGGAACACTTCAGAAAACCACTGTTAGTTAATACAGTTCGTCGCTACATCTACAAGTGCAAGTTAAAACTGTACCATGCAAAGTGAAAGCCATACATCAACAACATCCAGAACAACCTGGTCTCACGGCAAGTCGTGCTTCAGCAGCACGAAATATACGGTACATTAATGTATTGGTTAGTGATATTGTGACGAAAAGCGAATCATTTTCGTCACGGCAGCACAAATTCATTCTCATTCGTTCCGTGATGTCTGAACGAAATTAAAAGTAAAGCGGGGGGGGGGGGGGGTCGGGATGGTTATGGTTAGGGTGGGGGGAAGGAGTAAGATTAGGTTACGGTTAAGGTTGGGGGTGGGAGTAGGGTTAGGAATAGTGAGTTAAAAAAGCTCTGTTACTAAAATTTGACTCGTTTTGTCATGGGAGCACACACAAAAAAAAAACACGTAAGACTGGGCTGTCCAGAAACACAGCCGCCTTCTCTGGGCCTGAACTCATTTCAAATGGACAGAAGCAAAGTGGAAAAGTGTGCTGTGGTCTGATGAGTCCGCATTTCACATTGTTTTTGGAAATCATGGACGTCGTGTCCGCTGGACAAAAGAGGAAAAAGAACATCCAGATTGTTACCAGTTCAAAAGCCAGCATCTGTGATGGTATGTGGGTGTGTTAGTGCCCATGGCATGGGCAACTTACACATCTGTGATGGCACCATGAATGCTGAAAGGTACATCCAGGTTTTGGAGCAACACATGCTGCCATCCAAACAACGTCTTTTTCAGGGACGTCCCTGCTTATTTCAGCAAGACAATGCCAAGCCACATTCTGCACATGTTACAACAGCGTGGCTTCATAGTAAAAGAGTGCAGGTAATAGACTGGCCTGCCTGCAGTCCAGAACTGTCGCCCACTGAAAATGTGTGACGTATTACGAAGCGCAAAATACATAGTTCATGAAGTACAAAGTACATCAAGCAAGAATGGGAAAGAATTCCACTTACAAAGCTTCAACAGTTAGTGTCCTCAGTTCCCAAATGGTGAAAGGTGATGTAACACAGTGGTAAACATACCACTGTCCCAGCTTTTTTGAAACGTGTTGCAGGCATCCATTTCAAAATGAGCAAATATTTGCACAAAAACAATATAAATATCTTGTATTTGTGCTGTATTCAAATTGAAGAGGATTTGCAAATCATTGTATTCTGTTTTTATTTACATTTTACACAATGTCCAAACTTCAATAGAATTGGGGTTGTATGATTAAAGGGCCTGTCACACCACAGCAGAGGAGTGCACTCTACTGTGTTCTCCTCTAGTTATCCCTTTGTTTGAGGCAGTTCTCTTTAGAGAAGCGGGTCACAATAGACTTGGTGTGAATCAGAGGTTGACCTGCTGCATCCTGTGCGTAAAAGTCTGGACATAAAGCCCACTCTGTTTGATTGACAGCGCTGCCATGACAACCCTGCATCAAGTTGTGTCCAATGAGGACTCAGATTCGGGGGCCCTCCCTGGCACCCAGGTGAGCTTATAGAGTCAAACTCCAGTGGCTGTCCCTCACTGGGACACTTTGTCTTCTGGTATCCAGATGGTCTTCAAGTCGCCACTCGACTTTTTCTCAGCCTCCCTCCTCCTGCCTCACCTCGCCGACGGGCCTCCGGTCCTGGCCCACTCCCAGTCCCTGGAGGACCCGGTCGTCTGTCCTCCCCTGGTCCTGCCCGGACTTTGCTTCTCGGCGTCGCAGATCGCTGCGGTCTGTGAGACCCTGGAGCAGACCGGAGACGTGGAGCGGCTGGCGCGCTTCCTCTGGTCGCTTCCGGTCACCCCGGACGGCCGTGACATCATCTCCGTGCACGAATCCGTGCAGCGTGCCCGCGCCGTGGTGGCATACCACACCGGGAGCTTCCGGGAGCTTTACCGCATCCTGGAGACGCACCGTTTTACGCGCGCATCACACGGCAAACTACAAGCGATGTGGCTCGAAGCTCATTACCATGACGCCGAGAAGCTGCGAGGTCGACCCCTGGGTCCGGTGGACAAGTACCGTGTGAGAAAGAAGTTCCCGCTACCAAGGACTATCTGGGACGGAGAGCAGAAGACGCACTGCTTCAAAGAGCGCACGCGGGGCCTCCTGAGAGAGTGGTACCTGCAGGACCCGTATCCGAACCCTGGCAAAAAGCGGGAGCTGGCACACGCTACCGGCCTGACGCCGACTCAGGTCGGGAACTGGTTCAAAAACCGGAGACAGAGAGACCGGGCCGCAGCGGCCAAGAACAGGTCAGTGACTCTGTGACAGCTTCCCAAATGTATGAGCCCAAAATGTAACCAGCCAATCAGGTGGAACACTTTACTTTGCTATGTGTGCGTAAAACGTGCGTAAAATGTACCATGTGCGTCAATAGTAAATGGACTGCATTTATATAGCGCTTTTCCATCCATTAGACGCTCAAAGCGCTTTACACATCAGTGCCTCACATTCACCCCGATGTCAGGCTGCTGCCATGCAAAGCGCTCAACTGATATTGATGAACATGTAAATATCTGAAAAATGTTTATGTATATATATATAAACTTTTGTAAAGATTTTTTTTTCACAAAGTAATTTGACCATTTTTTTGTGGGGCAAACATTTTTCATGCTTTATTTTATTTTAAATGTAATAATTATAATATATTGGCATTGTTCAGAAAACAAAGAAAAGCTGATCATTTGGTAAGAATATTATCAAAGAATATCTCATTAATTGTCATATTCCAGTTGCGTCAATGGGGTAATTTCTGCGCTTTCTGATCGCCTTGTTTCTTCTGGAAAAGATAAACGACTTCAGCTTGATTTTAATTCAGTTAGAATTGTAAAAAAATCAACCATTTGTTTGATTTTTGTTCTAATGTACGCATTTAACGCAGTTTCTACTTCGCGTTATACTTTTTGAAAAACATCTACATTTGAGCCTGTCTTTTTCTCCTCCTTTCCAGATTGCAGCACCACAGAATGTGCGCCGACGGTGCGCGCGTCCTTCGTTTGGACGTGAGCGCGGAGCGCACGGATGGACGCTCGGTAACGGACAGTGACTCTGACCTGGAAGTGTAACGACCTACGGGCATCAAACCTGTGATCCTCCGACAGGGATTCCAGGAGTGACGGCGCAAGAATGTTTAATCCTATAAATATTTTGAAGTGTTTTCCTTCTGATGGAGATCATAAATCCATATCACCAGCCGGAACTGATAAGTTAGTTCAACTCAGACAATTTGAGGAAATCGGCTGTGTTAAATTTAGATTTCACGAATAATTCAATATGAAAAATTATTCTGATGAACTGCATCATTTGTGAAATTAACTTATTCCATTCAAATTTGCCATCTCAAAGTAGTATTTTGCAATCATTCTTAAGATTCTTGCAAGACATTTGAAAATATTTAGTGCATTCAGAATATTAATTTAATGAGAAACACGTATAATTTCAACACAAACGTTTTAGTTAGTTTATTATTGTTGTTTTATTATTATTATTATGCTGTAGCCATTCCACTCTGTGCGCACCTGATCTCTTCAGATCTCAGAAGTTAAGCACAGCAAGTCCTGATTAGTTCTTGGGTTTGGGGTCTCAGAGGTTGTATGCATGTTTCCCCATGTACTGAAGTTGCATTAGGAAGGGCATGTAGTGCAAAATTCTCATGCAGATCTCCGGTGGATCTGCTGCAGTGACCTTGAGCAATAAGGCCAAGCTAAAACTTTTTTTTTTGTAATACTAAATTGTTCCAAATTTTGGTACTAGAAGTAATTTTGTGTTTAATCTCTTGCTCAAGGATCCAGTACCTTGCAGACGTTGCGTGGAACTAATCCACTGACCTATATACCAACAACCCACTCCACCCACCAGAGTCGTGGCTACCAATCAGGATGTCTTTATCCCAAAAATTCTTACTGATGCCATTTTCATTTTGTTGTTCTGCTCATAAACATATTACATCCTTTGATATTATCTCAGTAAACAAAAATCTAAATAAAATGATCAAAAACAACCTTAGTCAACTGGGAATAGGTCTAAAGAAATGTGACTGTATTTGGTCCATGAGTATGACAAAAAAAGTGCTAATATTAGTATTATTACTTTAATGTCATGGGAAATGCCACCTGCATATGAACCTGTTAGACTTTAAAACACACATAAATCCACATAGCAGTGAAACAAAGATGTTATGTTAGTGTTACTTAATTCAAATAAATGTAATATTTACAGTGCATCTGAGTATTCACAGTGCTTCACTTTTTCCACAGTTTCCGTTACAGCCTTATTCCAAAATGGAGTAAATACATTTTTCCCTGAAAATTTTACTCACAACACCCCATAATGACAAAATGCAAAAAAAAAAAAATTTTTTTTTTTTTGCTAAATTTATTAAAAATGAAAAACTAAGAAATCACGTGTATATAAGTATTCACACCCTTTACCCAATACTTTGTTGATGCACCTTTGGCAACAATTGCAGCCTCAAGTCTTCTTGAATATGATGCCACAAGCTTGGCCCACGTATCTTTGGGCTGTTTGGCCCTTACATCTTTGCTGCACCTCTCAATCTCCATCAGGTTGGATGGGGAGTGTCGGTGCACAGCCATCTTCAGATCTCTCCAGAGATGTTCAATTGGATTCAGGCCTGGTCTCTGGCTGGGCCACTCAAGAACATTCACAAAGTTGTCTCACTTACCTCCATCTATAACCACAGAGTCGTGAGGAAAGCCACACAGATCTCCACAGACCCCACTCACACTCTGCACCAGCACTACACCTTTTTACCATCAGGTCGTAGGTTCAGGTCCCTGCCTTTTAGGACTAAGAGGGCCACCTCCAGTTTTCTGCCCACCTCGATCCGCCTGATGAACAGCAGCTAATGTGACTAGTTTTTTGAACAGGCTGTGCTTGGCTTTTATTAGCTTGTGTAATTATATTTATTAAGTGTTGATGAAGTGTTGATTTTTATGGAATTTTATTATGCATGAAATGTGTGTTTCTGCTCATGCTGGCGCTCTGTCTGCAAAGGAAGTTCCTAACGGATAAATAAAGTTATTTTGATTTGATTTTGATTTGATTTGAAGTCACTCCTTTGATATCTTGACTGTGTGCTTATGGGTCATTGTCCTGCTGAAAGAGGAACAGTCTGAGGTCAGGAGCGCTCTGGAGCAGGTTTTGATCTTTCCCAAAATCCTGACTAGTCTCCCAGTTCCTGCCACTGAAAAACATCCCCACAGCATGATGCTGCCACCACCATGCTTCACTGTAGGGATGGTGCCTGGTTTCCTCCAAACATGATGCCTGACATTCACACCAAAGAGTTCAATCTTTGTCTCATCAGACCAGAGAATTTTGTTTCTCATGGTCTGAGAGTCCTTCAGGTGCCTTTTGGCAAACTCCAGGTGGGCTGCCATGTGCTTTTTACTAAGGAGTGGCTTCCGTCTGTCCACTCCACCATACAGGCCTGATTGGTGGATTGCTGCAGAGGTGGTTGTCCTTCTGGAAGGTTCTCCTCTCTCCACAGAGGAATGCTGGAGCTCTGACAGAATGACCATCAGGTTCTCGGCCACCTTCCTGACTAAGACCCTTCTCCCCCAGTCGCACAGTTTAGCTGGGCGTCCAGCTCTAGGAAGAGTCCTGGTAGATGTGAACTTCTATTGATGGATGATGGAGGCCACAGTAGTCATTGGGACCTTCAAAGTAGCAGAAATATTTCTGTACCCTGTCCCAGATTTGTGCCTCAAGACAGTCTTGTCTTGGACGTCTACAGCAATTCCTTTGACGTCATGTTTGGTTTGTGCTCTGACATGCACTGTCAACTGTGGGACCTTATATGTAGATGGGTGTGTGTCTTTTCAAATCATGTCCAATCAACTGAATTTATCTCAGGTGGACTCCAATTTAACTTTGGAAACATCTCAAGGATGATACAAGATGCACCTGAGATCAGTTTTGAGCTTCATGGTAAAGGCTGAGAATACTTATGTAAATGTTTTTTTAAACAAAATTTGGAAAAATCTAACCCCCCCCCCCCCAAAAAAGAACCCAAAACTTTTTTCATGTTGTTATTATGGGGTATTGTGTGTAGAATTTTGAGGAAAAAAATGAATTTCATCAATTTTGGCATAAGGCTGTAACATAACAAAATATGGAAAAAGTGAAGTACTGTGGATACATTCTAGATGCACTGTACAATTTCAGAGTGCTTGTGGATTTCCGTGAATAAATGTAAAAATGATTACTGCAACATTAAGACAAATGAGTGAAAGTAACAGAAATGCATCCATTCAAATCTACTATATTGAATTATTTGAATGAAGTGAATTTAATTGCTTTGAATCAGTCACTTTCCTCTAATCATTTGAGTTGAAATAACAGCATGTTCTGTTTATTCAAAATTCAGATGACAGTGTGTTGCAGGTGCCTGACTGGACATTTGTTATCACTGAAGCCTGAATGTTACTGTTTTTTTTTTATTCCACCTTATTTAATCTTTTAGAAATCCACTATGTGGTCTGTGATGCCATTTTATGTTTGAAGTGGATGCAAAAGAAATGTTTCTATTTTATATAAATAAAGTCAATAATATATAACCGAATTATGTCCAGTTCTTTGTAATGACACCACGTCCCTAATATTATGGCACAGTAGTTTCAGCGTGATATTATCATAGAAACGCATGTGACAGAGCTGCATGTTTGCAGGTCACAGATGATGTTTGGGAAGTCGTAAGTGTAGAAACCTGTTATGGATGTTTTCAGCACTCCCTGCTTAGCCCGAGAAAACGTATATTGTGATGTGGATGAAGCCCTCTGGTGTGAGAGGAACCAATGAAGATCAACTCGATCAAAAGTGCTCAGAGAACACATCAATGGCACACCCACATTTCAAAGTATGAAACACATAGAGACAATATTACATGTTTTTTTAAGTAATGAATGAGCAATCAAGTAAATGAATTCATTTCTGTGAAATTAACGATTTGTATCACCTGCATTATGAGGGACCACCACCTGCAACACATTGGCCATGTGGTGCATGATCCAGGATGCAGGTGTTGAAAATTTCTGCGGCTGGAGACGACCAATGAGACGACCACGTTTCACCCAGCTGTGACTGACATGGTCACATTTAAGAGGTGTTAATGGAACAGTTGTTTGCCTGTGTGGTTGCCATCCAGGGTCCAAAGCAGTTCCAGACCTGACCATGCACAAGGCTGCAAATTTGACATTGACCACTGACCACCACTGTTGTCCACCGGATGGAGATATTTACAGGCTACTGTGGGAAATGACAAGGAACATGCAGCTCAAAGAACAGCAACGATAATTTATTTAAATCAGAGTGCTGCCATTTTTAAAAAATAATTTGTACTATGTTGAATTTAAAAACAAAATTAATTTGTTCATGGAATTGATTTAAAGTGATACTGGCTAAACAAAGAATTTTGCTTTACATGACATATTTATTAACAAAATCTTTTAATTTCAGGTTTTAGATGAATTATTGCCTTTAGCTAATAAGCTACGGTGTTGTGCTGTTTTGCAAAAATGTACGTTTGTCTTTGAAAGTAATTTTGTTAAAAAAAAGTCAACTCGACTGAGGAAACACTGTAGTTTATAGTTCCACCTATTGGTCAGAAAGAACATCTGAAATGAGGCCATACCTTATTTTCTGTTGCAGCATAGCCACAAAAATCGTTTTAAAAAGCTGTAGGCCGTCCTTCCACATTAATGTAATTTATATTTCTAATAGAGACAATAATTCAAGATTAATGTTTTCATCCAGAAGATTACATTAAATTATGTAATTATATTTTAATGTAAATTCATTTAACCAAACATCTTTCTAGTGTTTTTTGGAGCTTGTTTGCCGCACTGTAACATTTCATACATTTTATTATTACAATTAACGTTTTATTAAGAGGTGTTTAACTGTGTGTGTGTGTGTGTGTGTGTGTGTGTGTGTGTGTGTGTGTGTGTGTGTGTGTGTGTGTGCATGTGTTGTTAGCTTTCTGAGTCAAAATAAAGCATTAAACAGACTGTGTGACGTAACTGTGTTGCAATTTGATTAAAAATGGACTGCTGATATTTAGAGGAAGAATAAAACTGTGCGAGGCGCACCTGAATGAAGCATGTGCCATTGGCCAGCAGGTGGCGCTGCTCTCTAAGTCTGGCAGAGGCATGCTTTACTACTTTTTTCCTTTTTGCACACACAAAAGCTGGAATAATTTAAATGAATTTGTCAATTTTAAAATTTACTTTGAAAAACGTTTTTGAAGAATTTGGTGAAATACTTTTAGAATTTATGCGTTGAGTACAAAATCATCTTTGATTCACATTTATAAATATGTTTGGATTTTTTTTCCCACAGGACTATGCTGGGTGTTTTATATCTCAGGGTATTTTCTTTGATGAAATGCTCTCATGTTTTTTTGTCTTTGAAACAGACACCTACCTCCTGCAGGGTGTTCTTGATCTGACCAGCTGTGCTGGTGCAACTCCAGATGTGCACGGAGATTTGGCTGTGAGTGGCCTTGAACCAGGGACCTTCTCGTTGGGTGGTGAGCACGCTCACCTCTTGTGCCATGCTGCCACTCTGTAGCTTTAGTAAAATTACTAAATCCATTTTCCATAATGGTTTTTCTCCTGTGCAATGCAGCCTGAGTCCAAACTGATTTTGGCAGCACTGAAGAGGAGCACTGTCCTACTCCTAACACAGACCTCAAATAGCTTTAGGGCGTTCCTCTGCACCTTAAACCTGCTACTGGTGATGCCACAGACAAAAGCTGCTCAGAAACCTGCAGCCCTTCATAGCTATCATGGGAGTCTTGGTGGCTTCCCTTACCACTCTCCTTCTTGCATTTGTACTCATTATTTGAGAACGGCCTATTCCAGATATATTCAGCACACAGTACCAAGCTGTGTGTATTTCTGAATGAATGTAATAATGATGATTTATATTAACAATAATCTTTATATTTAATTTGTCCATTTACTTCCGAAAATAGACTGTGTTTAAATGGTTAATGCATTCATTTGTCAAGCCCTTTGAATCAAAGCTAACAGTTTGCAAGTACATAATGGGTGTGTGTGCTGGACATGGTGATTTTGGAGGTCAAAAGGTCAAAGGTTAAAATCACTGAACTTCTGCAGAAAAGCATCATTTTTTTCAATGGTTTAAGCTTACCAGTGTTTACCAAGGATGTTGTGAGTCAAGACTACGTGCTTGTTTTTGTAATAATAAAATATTTATTCATTCATTTTCTATATCTGCAGGAGCCTATCCCAGCAGTCATAGGGCGAGAGGCGGGGTTCACCCTGGACGGGACGCCCGTCTATCGCAGTGCAATAACAAAATAATACATTTGAACACAATGTAATTTTTTTTTAAATAATGTTTTATTTTGAAAGTTGGTGCAAAAGTTCTTGTTTGAGCCGTATGTGGTTCCAACAAAAGTTGAAAGTGATTTAAAAAAATCATTCAAGAAATGAATAAATTACAGACGTCATATGTATATTAACGATGTAAAATTTGTGATTTTTTTTTTTTTTTTTTGTCTCATTGACTGGACTCTGTCTGGCTATGACACACGCACGCGCGCACCATGCCTGCGGCTGAATTCCTTCTGCAGAGACACGCACACTCTCTGGGTGACGCGTTTTGCGCATTTCCTGCGGCTCGCGCTCAGTCGCGCGGATTCAGGGGACGGTCACGGGAAACAGTGCGCGCGCGCAAGAAACAGAAAGGGAGGGGGAGGGTGGGAAAAAAAAAATCCCAAACACTTGGAGCGGGAGCGCCGTGATGCATTCAGGGTGCTCGTGAGCCCGAAAAAACACCGCATTGGAGCGGCGGAGGACACTCCTTAACGAGAGTACGAGCAAATATCGCGGTAGCGTGAAGTGGAAGCGAGGAGATAATCCCGGAGTGAGGGGAGCCGCCGCGGGCTGGACCTCAGCACCAATCCCGGATGGCTAGGCGCGGCTGCTCGCCTTCTATCCCACCCTGAGCCGGGACAGACACGAGACCGAGGGGAGTCTCGGCATTCCTCCCCTTTGTCGGTGAGAATTCTGCTTCCGCCGTAACGAGAATCTGGTGCAGGCGCACGAGACCGACCATAAACAAACACGGTCCCCTCAGGGCGCGCGAGCTCTGCAGCCTGACGCTGAAGCTGTGAGTCTGCGCTTTCTTACCTTTTGTTTTTGTCTGCTGTACATGTGTGTGTGAGACCTGGTCCAATGAGCCACCAGGAGCATTATGGGATGTAGTAGGACTGTGCAGTGACCCCCCCATTGGACTGAAACAGTGTGTACGTCAGCCTGAACACTCGTCCTCGTGCACACACACAGACACACACCTCTCAGAGGGTCATGCCTGTGTTCAGTGGCCTCCTGAAGGTCCGGGTGTGTGAGGCGGTGGACCTGAAGCCCACTCCATGGGCCCTGCGCCACGCTGTGGGAAAGAGTGGCTCCTTCCTGCTGGACCCCTACCTGGCCCTCAACCTGGACCACACCCGGCTGGGCCAGACCGCCACCAGAACCAAAACCAACAGCCCGGCCTGGCACCAAGAGTTTTGCACTGAGGTTCGCGAGGGCAGGAGCCTGGAGCTGTCCGTATTCCACGATGCACCCATCGGCTATGACGATTTTGTCGCCAACTGCACCATCCAGCTGGAAGACCTGCTGCAGAACGGAACCAGGCACTATGAAGACTGGGTATGTGTTCTCGGGTGGGGGGTGGGATTGTGGGTCTTCCTGCAGATGCACTTGGATTACCCACAAAGCAGTGCGGCAGGTGTCCTAGGTTCTACATGCCACTCTGTCTTAGAATTTCAAAATGAGACATTATTATGTTTCAGTGTTGCTAAGAATAACAGTCACCGAAGGTGGTGCGTGAGTTCAGGACACCCTCGCAGAGGCTTTGGTCGCTCCACAGTGAGCAGAACACATCAGATTTTGGCCGGGTCTCATCCGTCACGCTGCTACTCTCTTGGGTCCAGTTGGTCTTTGTGTTTATGGTTTCATAAAGCTTATACAGACATCTTAGGTATTTAGGACACCTTATGAAGTGGTTTCTGCCAGCAGGGTATCTCGAAAATGTATGAAGCGCTGTCTGTGACATCTTGTGAATAAGTCTGTCTCCGGTCGGTAAAGATTACATTTTGAGGCACAGTCACGGAGGATTTTATTTCTTTAAATAATAGAATCAAGTTTACTGGCATTGTGAAAAGGGTTCATTTTTAAATATTCAAAATATTAAAGGCATATTCCCAAAACTAGAGTATGACTCAAGATAAAAGAAACTTATTTCTTGATTCTTAATATCCAGAAAGTTGTGTAATTATCTTCAAAGAGGTTATGGTTTTTATTGGTGTGTGTTTGTTTGATTGGTTACCAATAGGATAGCTCAAAAGCTTGAACGCTTGAAGCTTGTTATTAAAATTCGGTGGACAACTAGGCTTTGGATCAGGGAAGAGTAGAATAAATTTTGAACCAGATACAGATTGGCAATCATTTTTCATTAATATTTTACTCGTATATTACCTCCCATTGATTATAGTTGTGCTTTCATAAAGCAGTGCCCTACTTGTATTTCAGCAAAATGGGGACCTTGTGTTTCGCTAAAACAGTGACCTTACTGGTATTTTGTGAAAAGGGTGACCTTATTTGTATTTTGGTGAGACTCCAATCTTACTTCACGAAGGTTGTAAAATTAATGAATGAATTAATATTAATTCATTTTCTATATCATCCATCCATTTTCTATACCCACTTACTCCAGTTAAGGGTTACAGGGTGGGGGGTGCTGGAGCCTATCCCAGCAGTCATGGGGTGAGAGGTGGGATACACCCTGGATAGGTCACCAGCCCATTGCAGGACACACATAGACAAACACATTCACATCCTCACTCACACCTACAGTCAGTTTAAAGTTTCCAATTCGCCTAACTAGTATGTCTTATCCCATGGAAGGGTCCTCTGCCGTGGATGTTGAGGTAGGATGTACACTTTCTTTTTTCCTTTTATTATTCCTTCCCAACTGAAATCAGTCAGGTGCCCTTTTACTGTGGGGTGAGCAGGAAGCTGACACAAAGTACCAATCCCAGCTGGGACTTGTGCAGATAACCTACTGCACAGAATGTCAGTGCTTTAAGGTTCTTCTCCTTTTGACATTGGATCTGGATTGGGAGTGGCTTGACTCAAGGACTTGTAGTCCATTTCCTAGACGTGTGTGTGTTTGTGTGTGTGTGTTTGGTGGCGGCGGCTCTTGACGCACTGACTCCAGCCTCGGTGCAGTCCTTTTGAATTTCCCTGAAGTTATTGAATCGGCTTTGTTTGATACTCTTTTCAAGGCTGTGGTCATCCCTGTTATTTGTACATCTTTTCCTACCACACTTTTACTTAAGGTTTCCACTTTTGCTTTTACCACACCTTAAAGTCAACTTTTCATGAATATGCTTTGACACAGCACTGTGAGCAGCCAGCCCTTTCCACAGTGGCATTCTGTGACTTACCCTCCTGTGGAGGGGTGTCAGTAATTGTCTTCTGAACAACTGTCAAGTCAGCAGTCTTCCCTATGATGTTGGTTATGAGTACTGAACCGGACTGAGTGATTTATGGTATTTATATTGCATAGGGGGTGGTGGCCAAGTGGTTAATACACTTGGTTTCGGTGCAGAAGGCTCCCGGTTCAAATCCTACCCGTGCCACATTTCTCCATGTAATGTGGAGTTTTGTCAGGAAGGGCATCCGGCGTAAAACTTGTGCCATTTCAACATGCAGATTGACCTTGGATTTGCTGTGGTGAGCCAGAGTGCAAACAAGGGAGCAGCCGAAGGGACTTACTTTAGTGACTTGAAATGAAATACTCTATAATTTAAAGTACACATTTTCTATTTTTTGGAGCTGTAGGATGTAATTATCAAAATTTAAATAAAACAAAAAATGCGTATAACATTTTAGTTTATATGTAATGAGTCTAGACTATATAACATTTTCACTTTCTGCAATACCTGACAAAAAATATTGAAGATTTTCACACTATTCAATTTTTTTAGATGCACCTGGACACATTGGTGTTGGTCTCCCCCCCGACCATTTTCCCCATATAACTTTAAATGTTTCTAAAGCATGTTTTTGTGCTAAAGCAAACCCATGTTTTCTTCAGCAGCATGGCATGTTCTTTCAACATGAGTACTTGAAATGCATTCATTGAGATTTTCTGTCTCTGCTGTCTGTGTACTCTACCAATGGCACTCAAATGTTTTTACTCCAAATTCGACCTCGCCAGTATTGCAGTGCATTGTAACTGGTATTGCTTTGACTCGAATGATGGGTGGTGGTCTTCAAACACTTGTCTCTGGGAAAGGCCGTACTATCTTACTCTGGCTACATGATTGCATTTTTTATCATTAATCACGATTAAGGGACTCCCTACCTGGCTGGCACCATCTTTCCTTGTGCCTAAACCAGTAGAAGTGTTGCATTCATCCAGAATTGTTGTGTTAGAAAAAAATGTGTTCTGATGGTTGATTGGGTAACTACTGGCCTAACAAGTCGTGTTGTAACTAACAATTAAAGCCATCTGAATCTTCCGAATGGTGCAAGAGCTGGGCATGTCACAACATGTAGACGAGACTCCACCCATCCTCACATAAAGGCTGCTTACAAGCAAATGACGCAACCGACAGGCGTGAAAAAAATCACGCATGCGCACGAGGGTTCAAGCTTGTCTGACGCAAGCACACGTGATTCAAATCCATCAGGTTTTTGAAAAAAATAAAAAGGTCGGATACTTTTCTAACAGACCTTGTGTGTGTGTGTGTACACACACACACACGAGGTCTGTTTGCGGTTTGAGGTCTGTTTGTCTGATTGCGTCAGACAAGCTTGAACCCTTGTGCGCATGCGTGAGTTTTTTCATGCCTGTCGGTTGCGTCATTCGCCTGTGAGCAGGCTTTTAGTGAGGTGTGATCCACCCCTCTCGTCTGTTTTTTATTGCGAATAAATGTCTGAACGATTTGGAGCTTTGCTGCATCAGTTTTTTTCCAGAAACTGTGAGAGACCTCCAGGTGGACACCGTTCGAAAAATTAATATGGCTTTCAGGGACGATTTTATGGGGATTAAACAGATTATGGGGTGTTACTGCTGCTTTAAGGACTGCCCACAACTGCTGAGAGCGCGGCGCGCTCCCAGCCCCCATCGACAGGCTGACACCCCGCTGGAACAACCAGATCATTTCCAACGTGAAAGCTTTGTTGATCCGGGACCTCTTCTGACTTTCACAAAAAGGCAGAAGATATGGACATCAGCACTTTTTCCGGCACATTCCACCGTTACAGGAGTTTTTTTCATGGAAAGAAAAGCAGAGGGACGCGCCATGGCTCCGTTCATTACGCGGGACAAAACCACCTCGGTGTTGGTCTCTCAGGACTGCTTTCAGGTGGATTTCAGACGGATTCTGGTTGCTTTCCAGCTTTTTTTTTTCTTTTTTAGTTTTCTCCAATACAAGAGAGAAGGATTTTCTTCAAAAGATGATGTGAAATTTCAGCTACAGTTTTTCAGAGCTAACAAAAAAAACTTAGCATCGATAACTGCTAATCCGCTAATTGAAAAGTTAACTTTTATAACGCTAAACCGATAAACCGCAAAAAAATTTTTGCGGAAGTTATAGCTAACCACTGACATTTAGTCCTGTCACCTACTGATAAGCCACTTTTGAATTTAAGCACTGCCGAGGCTTCTGAGTAAAATCAAATGCAATCACACACCCAAAAATAAGCAATGAGCCAGGGCTTCAGTCTTATGTAGTCAGACGGCTGTGAGCTCAGTCCTCCCACAGCAGAAGAGAGTGGAGCAGGCTGGCTGCTGTTGCCCCATAAACAAACAAACAACAAAACAAAAACAGTCATTTACTTTCAACATGCAAAAAGACAGACAGTGGGGAGGAGACATAAAGTGTAACACACTTTTCACTCATGGTTTTACTCATAAACAACTAATTCCAGACAGTTTATCGATATTAACGGTACCTCTGTCATTTTTACAGAAAGAAAATATCACACATATGACATATCTTATAAAGGAACGTGCTAAATTCTGAAGGTTTTAGCTTTAAAAGACACACTTGCCGAAAGGCATTATGGGAAAATGAGTCTCCAATGGTTGGTTTATTTATTTATTAAAAAAAAACAACACACAAGGTACTGTAACGTGTGTGTTGGTTTTTACAACTGTGTATTTGTAAATATGTAATTTATAAAAAAAAGGCATTTGCAAAACTGAAAATTCTGTTTGTGTAGTGTAATTCACGAGCAACATAGGTCGCTATTCACACTCCCATCCAGTAGATGGCAGTGTTCTGTGCATTTTGACGGGGGAGGGGGATGAAGTGATCGAAAGAGACATTTGAATTTCCCATAATGCCTTTTGGCACGTGTCTGTTAAAAGCTCAAACCTTCAGAATTTAGCGCATTCCTTTAAAAGATATGTCATATGTGTGATATTTTCTCTCTGTAAAAATGACAGAGGTACCGTTAATATTGATAAACTGTCCAGAATTAGTTGTTTATGAATAAAACCATGAGTGAAAAGTGTGTTGCGTTTCATGTCTCCTCCCTGCTGTCTGTCTTTTTGCTTTTTTTCTGGTGGCAACAGCAGCTGGCACATGGTCTAGGCATGCTTTATCAGGTAGTGGTGCAGATCCAGAAAACAGGACATAAACTTACAAAAATGTTGTCTGTGTTCTTGCAGGGAAGGATCCAGATAACGATCTGTTTCCAAAGAAAGTCATGTGGTGCTGATGTAAAAAATGTACAACTGTGCCAGCATAAGTGAGATCATGATTTTTCAGCAATGCATAAACACGTTTGGTGTATTATCTCACAGAATTGTACATGAAGAGTACTGTGCAAAAGATTTTACAAACATGAGAATCTGTTGGCAAAAATCTAAAACTCATTTGAGTTTTTCTGTGTTTTTAAAGATACCTATTAAGTTCCAAACCTCATTTTCAATAAATAAATGTTTAAAATGAGATCAAAAGTGCTTAGAAAGCACAGCAGAGCTGCAATGATTAATTGGTGATTAATCAACTACTAAAATATTTATGAGCTGTTTTCATCATCGATTAATGATTTTGAGTGTTTTTTAAAATTCTTTTTTAAGCCCATATTGTATGATTTGTACCTTCTTAAATGTGAATATATTTTCTAGTTTCTTTGCCCCTCTCTAACAGTAAACTGAATATATTTTGGTTGTGTTTGAAACAAGACATTTGAGGATGTCATCTTGGGCTTTGAGAAACAGTATTTTCTCATATTTTATATCCAAAACATTCAATGGATTAATTGAGAAAATAACACTATGTAACAAATTTTTGTTTTTGTTTTGTTCCTGGGTACACAGTGTGTTTTCTTAACCTGTTATGCCTTAAATAAATAGAAAATAGCTGTTATTCCACAGAAACTTTGCTTCTGTGATCAGGACAATGATATTTTGAAATTTGTCTGTTTTCAAGAATATTCTCGATTCGCCTTCACTACTACTGAGTAGTCTTCTAGAATATTTTTTAACTGCTAGAACTGTCCAGAATTTTCTAGAAGTTTCCAGAATTATCTAGAAATTTCAAGAAACTTTTAGAACTTTCTAGAACGTTAAAAAAATAAAATCAAAGTTTGTGCTGAATGTAGTCATTTTTCCATAGACTTTAGACATAAGCAGTTGAAATATAACACTTAGAAGCCAGGAAAAACATAGTGTAATCTACGCATTGAATATGAAGAATAATCAGGAGTTGCAGCCTGAGAGCTCAAGTTCAAGTTTAAGTTTATTTGCCATTTGCAGTATTAAAACCACATTGGAAAAATGGTGCAAGGAGCTTAAAAGCGCACTAGCAAGACATACACAAACAATAAAAAGACATAAAAGAACATAAAAATGCCATAAAAACGACAAAGCCATAAAATAATTTAAGATACATTTAAAACTAATCAAAGAGTGTTGATCATTGCTACGGCTTGTGGGAAGAAAATTTTTCTATAACATGATGTCCCACATTTAATAGACCGATAGCACCTACCTGAAGGTAGAAGCTCAAACAGGTCCCTGGCAGGATGCAGGAGATCCTTAGTAATAGCCAAAGACTGGGACTTAAGCCTTTTTTTGTAAATGTCCTCCAGGACAGACAGTTCCACACCAGTAGTTCTACTGGCTGAACGAACCACTCTATTCAAAGCTTTCCTTTCTTTAGCAGTGGCATTTCCAAACCATGCAGTTATAGCATTTGTAAGAAGACTTTCAATGCAGCTGTGATAAAAAAATTTAAGAGAATATTCTTGTTCAGAGTAAATTCTTTCATCTTACGCAGAAAAAAAAAGCCAAAAACAGTAACACCATCCCCACATTTCAAAGTATCAGGCACGTTGAGAAAAATGTTAGAGGACATTTTAAACAGGTTCACAATCAATAAAGTATCTGAAGTCATTTCTGTAAAAATAGCCATTTGCTTATACGAGGGCTGTCAATAAAGTATAGGTCCTTTTTATTTTTTTCAAAAACTATATGGATTTCATTCATATGTTTTTACGTCAGACATGCTTGAACCCTCGTGCGCATGCGTGAGTTTTTCCACGCCTGTCGGTGACGTCATTCGCCTGTGAGCACTCCTTGTGGGATGAGTCGTCCAGCCCCTCGTCGGAATTCCTTTGTCTGAGAAGTTGCTGAGAGACTGGCGCGTTGTTTGATCAAAATTTTTTCTAAACCTGTGAGACACATCGAAGTGGACACGGTTCGAAAAATTAAGCTGGTTTTCAGTGAAAATTTTAACAGCTGATGAGAGCTTTTGAGGTGATACTGTCGCTTTAAGGACTTCCCACGGTGCGAGACGTCGCGCAGCGCTCTCAGGCGCCATCAGCCTGTTCAAGCTGAAAACCTCCACATTTCAGGCTCTATTGATCCAGGACGTCGTGAGAGAACAGAGAAGTTTCAGAAGAAGTCGGTTTCAGCATTTTATCTGGATATTCTACTGTTAAAGGAGATTTTTTTAATGAAAGACATGCGGACGGGTCCGCGCGTCGGACATGTTCCAACTTGTCCTTAAGGCTTCCAACAGAGGTGTTTTTCCTGTGGCGGAGCGTCGCGGCGGCTGCGTCGCGGCGGCTGCGTCCCGACGCGCGGACCCGTCCGCATGTCTTTCATTAAAAAAATCTCCTTTAACAGTAGAATATCCAGATAAAATACTGAAACCGACTTCTTCTGAAACTTCTCTGTTCTCTCACGACGTCCTGGATCAATAGAGCCTGAAATGTGGAGGTTTTCAGCTTGAACAGGCTGATGGCGCCTGAGAGCGCTGCGCGACGTCTCGCACCGTGGGAAGTCCTTAAAGCGACAGTATCACCTCAAAAGCTCTCATCAGCCGTTAAAATTTTCACTGAAAACCAGCTTAATTTTTCGAACCGTGTCCACTTCGATGTGTCTCACAGGTTTAGAAAAAATTTTGATCAAACAACGCGCCAGTCTCTCAGCAACTTCTCAGACAAAGGAATTCCGACGAGGGGCTGTACGACTCATCCCACAAGGAGTGCTCACAGGCGAATGACGTCACCGACAGGCGTGGAAAAACTCACGCATGCGCACGAGGGTTCAAGCATGTCTGACGTAAAAACATATGAATGAAATCCATATAGTTTTTGAAAAAAAATAAAAAGGACCTATACTTTATTGACAGACCTCGTATAACAGCTTGGAGCTGGAAATTTTACCTTGATCTCTGACATCGATTGTTGAGTGATCCTTACTCAAATCAAATCACCTCTTCCCATCAATTGGTCCAACATACGTGCCAGCTTTGATGAAAATCTGAAGACAAGAACGTATGCTTCTGGTGGCGTCACTTAATTAAAAACAAAACGCAACACAACAACTTTCATTTCTTGTTGTTTTGTTGGTCTGGTATCCAATACATGATAACACAGAGGGTTCTTGATCATCATTAATAATAAAATGATGATAAACCTGATTCATTTCAGGAAACCTTCAAACCTTTAAAGGTGTTAAGTTGTTATGCTTAATTGTGTTTCAAAATATTAAATATTTAGCTACGTTTCAAAGTTTTTAAAAATGTTATAAGCAGATTAAGTGTAGTTGATGGGTTTTGATGCACATTTAAATCCCAAATTCAAATCCCACCCCTGCCACATTTCTCCATGTAATGTGGAGTTGCGTCAGGAAGGGCATCCGGCGTAAAACCTGTGCCAGTTCAACATGCAGATCCACCTTGGATTTGCTGTGGTGACCCCAAGTGCAAACAAGGGAACAGCCGAAGGCACTTACTAGCATTGCTAATTTTAAAGTAATCGGTCACAGCAGATATCATGTTATTGAAACCATTTTCATTAGATATACAGTGTTATTGGTGACACTGAATTTTAGAGCCCGACCGATATGGATTTTTTTGAGGCTGATGCCGATAACGATATTTGGATGAAAAAATGCCGTTAATCGATAAATCGGCTGATTTTCTGATAGCCGATAAATCAGCCAATATTATTAGTTTTTTTTTTTTAATGAATGAAATGTTCTTTTTTGGACCTTTAACAAAAAAAGGTATGAGCTAAAAGCTGAAGCTTTGTCCTCACATTGATCAACCTTATAACACAGAAGAATTTTCAAGTTCAAAAAATGCAAAAATGCAATTGGAGCAGTTAGGGGGCTATTCAAACGGCCAACTAGTAAGATATCACTCCTAAAAACGATCTTTGCCATATCACGTGAGGTAAACCTACGATTGGATTTTGGAAAACCATGTGACGGAGAACCAATTCTGATTGGACACTCACATTGCGCACGTCATCACACATCTTCTATGAGGAGTACCAAGATGGCCGGCGGTGGATCGAAAGTCTGCGGAGTTAACATTTCAGCCAAAAAAAAAAAAAAGAGTAAGTTTCTACCTCATATCATTAAAAAGTTATTTACACTTAAGTAAAGCTTGGTCCCAGCCGTCGTATACGACGGTGTCGCAGTGTGTCGCAGTGTGACGGCGAACTACGGGGGCCGGTGATGAACACATTTAAGCAGGGGTGTAAGCAGCTTTCGGTTGAATGGAGTCAGAACTCCATCTACTGGACAAACGGTGCAAGGACATTTTACATTGCGGACACAAACATTATTTCAGTAACTGTTCTGTTTATGAGAAATTATCAGCATTCTATCAGCAAAATTTCGGCCGATAGTGAGTACTTTGAAAAGGGCTTATATCGGCCGATAATATCGGCTGCCCGATATATTGGTCGGGCTCTACTGAATTTCAGTGACAGATTATGTAATATAATTTGTTCAGGAATAAATTACAATGTCCAAAACTATTGATCAGTGGCAATAATTTACTATAAATCATTTTTCCATCCAGTTTTGTTTAAACAAATCAAGGGATGGCTATGTGTATGTTTCCAAGTCATCGATGATGTCTTGGAATTCATTTTCAATTACGGGTCAGTCACAATCAAGGTGTCTTAAGGTGTGTCACCTTAAGACAAAAATCAAAGTAAGTATTTTTCTTTGAATTGAGACCCATTATGAAGACCAGTGTCTAGTGCAATATAATCCAAAATTTTATTCATGTATCTCTAGCCAATTTTGTTTGGTGACAATATTAAGACGAAGAGGCAAAGTCACATTTTGACCGTCACGGACTCTACAATAGAAAGGATATTCTTAATACAAGAGTCATTTATTTTACTATTTACTTAAAAAAAATTGGTATATATTTTGGTTATAAGGCTTAACAAACTGTATTCTTCAATACAGATAGAGCACTTCATCATGGATACTCATAGAATCATCCATGTACTATTTTAAAACTGTATGTCACGGACTCATGTAGAGTCCGTGACACAGTGCTACCTATAGCCTTCATCATAACAGGTATAGGACCTAATTATTTATTCCATTCAACTTATATCCTCTAATTGTCCTAACATAGGACAATAAAACTACCTACGTTACATTCACCATGCTATTATTTTAAATATAGGTATGTCACGGACTCTACAGGATTTTCTGAACATTTGAGACCATGCAGTGTGATCATCGCCAAAAACAAAATATTGCTCTGGCCGCATTAAATCTTTTTGTTTGTTTTTTTTTTTAGACACCCTTGAGACTTCAAATAAAATTATTTAAGGACCAAAGGATGACTTTTTGTTGTTTTCATTCAGCATTTCCATTCAATATTGTCTTGAAAATTAAATTTTACAATGGTGTAACTCATTTCTGTAAAACTATGTCGGGTCACACGAAATTGATGATATTTTCTGAAAATAGAAAACAGATATTTGTTTATATCATAGAAAAACATTTACATAAAAGACTACCACACCTTTATTGTTATACAATTAAACATGCTGCATCAATTTGAAAGTGACACAGAATAACGCCTAATTTCATTTAAAAATGCACCACGTTTCTGGTCATAACTTGTTAAATATTAGGATTACGATTTTTTTGGTAACATGAAGTTTTTTTCATATGCAGATGCTGAAAGCAAAAGTACATCTTCATTAGGGCTGTCCCAAACGATTATTTTTTAAACGATTAATCTAGCGATTATTTTATCGATGCAATCTAATGATTAATTTTTCGATTCGATTATCGATTATTTCACCATTACTTCACTAATATAACCATTTATACATGTTGATTTAAATGTCTGAATGAAAAAACACAAATTCCTTAACATTGCAAAACCCAAAATTACCCCCCCAACACCACCTACATGACAATGTTTGAATTCTAGAAGCTCTGAAATGAAATGAGACTATTCCAGACAATAAACTGGAGTGAGTGCAGCATCCATTAAGGTGAGAAAAAAAAAAAACTTTTTCAAATTCATTCCAGTAGTATTCTGCTCTTACTAGGATGCAGCAGTTTTCTAGCTTGGCAGATAGTTCTGGAGGAAATCACTGAAGAAATTAACAAATTAAAATATGGTTTGACTGAAACAAACTGTCATTAAACTTAAATAAGACAGGGATGAAATAGAGGTGTAAGAGTCACTAGGTGTTCACAGGAAACACTTATTCATTTATTTATTTCTGTATGTATTTATTTATTTATTTATGTATGTTCATTGTTAGTTGGCTTTATGTTTTCTGTTGTGTTTCTATTCAGGTTCTTTTTGTCTCTTTCTCTAAAATTGTATATAATAAGTATATATTGTATATAATAATCATTAGATTCTTAATATACAAACAAAAATAAATTTAAAAAATATTACAATTTGAAAACAAATGCACCCGAACGTGATGACAGCTGCAACTGCTCAAAGCTAACTTTTAACATTGAAAATGCCATAGACTTGCTAACACATTAACATCGCTCCTGTTTTTAAGTTATAAAATACATCTATCAACTGTTTGACTGTATCAAAGACCATAACAGGTCGGTTTAACATAAAAAGGTAAATAATACTCAGACATATGCTCTTTAGGGTTTTAGCGGGGGAAAATTAAGCGAAGGAAAGAAAGAATAAACGAAGCAATAGGTCGATGCGCTGTTTCAATCTGCGAACCACTGCCTCGATTGGTTCAAGGTTCAAAGCAAAGCCGCGCTGCAGAAAAGTTGATTAAGGACCCGCTGCAGGGTCTGTAATCAGTGTAGAGAAATGATCATTTTCTGACAAACACCCCCCAAAATAACGGCCACTCTGAAGGACCGATAACAGAATCATTAAGCAAAAAGCTTATTGATGTCGGTGGATCGAATCATTTCTTAACGATACCCGAAAGGAACTGGTTCTCGATACCCATCCCTAAGCGTAACGTTATCATTTCAGACATTCAGTAAACGACTACATAATTACACAGAAAATCAACAGTAGCCTAAAACACTAGGTGTAGACAACGTATTGTAGGGTACGTGTTTTGCTTTTTAGAAACTCAGAAGAGCCACTCGCTGCACTGCTACCACGACTCTCCGGGGCCGCCATCTTTGTTGTTGATCCGCCGACGTGTCGGCATGCAAAAACTGCGTATTGCCCCACCTCTAATCTTCATGACATATGATTTAGTGTTTCTGATATAACATCTGTATTTTGTATCTATAGCCTTGATTGTGACCGACCCGTTAATTAATATGAATTAAAAACAGTATGGTAAATCTGTCTGGAGTATGCTGTTCTCAAAAACAGCAACCATGCAAGGAGAAGACTAGTGAGGGCAGCCACCAAGACATGATTGGAGAAACTGCTTCACCAGTCGTGCAGCTTCATGATGGAGCGGCTAAGAGATGAATTTGCTTAAAAAGTCTTGAAATTTTGCTTACAGTTGAGCAGGAGGCAGACTGGAGGCTTTTACAAAGTCAACATTTACAGAATTGATCAGTCAGATCTAAAATAATGTTACCATGTAAGATGGAGAGCACCAACATCTTTGTTTGTGAGCAGGATTATGCAACAACATTTCACCTGCGTTCCACATAACAAGGATAAGTGATCAGTCTTCAGCCCCGTTTACACATAGACGGTAAGAGCTCCCAGAAGCGTCCCGGAAGAGTTTTTGGCCGTCTTAAGGATCAAACGCCATTGTTAACGCTGGCACTAGGGGGCGTGGCTTAGTTCCAGCTTTACTGGGAATCGTCGAAAAAATTATTCAACATGTCGAATAATTCCGGGAGCGCTCCCGCAGAATTCGCGTGACGACGGAGACAACACGAACAACGGCGTTTGATACTTTTTAATCTCCATTTCATCCTGCCCCTTCCTGTAGTGCCGCAGTTTACACCGCCATAATTGGCGGCCGGCGTTGTATCCCTAATTAGCGGCGTGTAAAACGGCGATAGAGCCCACATCGGCGTCCTCAAGGGCGTTTTTTACCCGGCGACAGAGGCAGACAAAATGGCGGCGCTAGCGGACAGTACACCGTTCTAAACGCCACCTCCCAGTTAACGGCGTTCTAAACGGCCGATAGGCGGCGGTTAGTATAAAAACGCTAGCGCACTGCATGCAAGCCTCTCGCTCGCGGCCAGCTCCAGATATTTTTGCAGAGAAGCTCCAGTATGCCTCCTAAAAGAAAATTGGCAGCGGCAAGGACTTACCAAGAGGTCTGGTTCAGAGGCAGAGGGCAGCCCTGTGGTGGAGACGGAGCAGCACATTGAGGAGGGGAAAAGGAAGGGGAAGAAAGGCTGAGGATGATCTCCCTCCCCCTGCAGTGACAGAGGCATGTGTTCTTGCTGCTTCAGCCTATTATACTCTGGGGGCGGTGCCTATATGCAAAAGTTCCTGGAGTAACGCAGGATTTACCTGGATAAAACCAGCGGTACACAGGGGATTATCGGCGGCAGCAGAACACCGCCGTTCTCACGCGCGTCTTAACCTGCGATTGTAAAGGATAGAACTGGGTATTAACCCCCGTTGCCTGACGTGTGCTGGATGCTACGGAGTCAAAACGCCGCTTTATTCGGCGGATTTAGCGGCGTTTTATCCGCGTATTTGCGGCTAGTACGGCGGTCAAAACGCCGGCGAAATGCTCTGCCCCTTTCCACCGCAAAAACAGCCTGAACTACCGCAAACTTCGGTCTACGTACTACCCGCTGACAAAACCGTCTATGTGTAAACGGGGCTTTCCCAGCACAAAGAATCTGTGATGCCGCCATCACACATAGCAAGAAAGTGCAGGAACCAGGCCGAAACGGTCAATATTGCCATAATCGTACCCAGCCGGGAAGGAAAGACCCCGTACACACCTGCACAATGGCATCCATAGTGTATGTGGACAACAGGTAGGTGACACAGACTGCTGTCAGGATGCCATAAAAGGCGCTGATGACCGCCTGATGTCCAAACATCTGAATGGCAAACACGGGACCGGAGTGGAAGGAAGCGGTGTGTTCCTCCCTTTGCACAGTCTCTGCCAGTACTGGACACCGTAGTACAACCAACATATGGACCAGACTCACACCATATGTGTCAAAGCTGGCATCGGTGCGGTCACTCACTCACTCATGCACTCACATCTGCACTCGTCCTCTCCTTTCCAGCGCTGCTGACATCACATGTTCCCCACGCACGCAGTCCCGTCATGCTTCAGAGGAAGCCTTTCCAGAAAACTTTAATTTCTTTGTTCTTTTTTGCTCACTTCAGCAGCACAACACAACTCTGTACATTGTGATGTCGGTTGGATTATCACATGGGATTTAATTTTTTGCATTGGTTATTTGCAGCACACAGCAGTAAGGCTGCAGCTATCGATTATTTTAGTAATCGAGGATTCTATTGATTATTCTGGTGATTAATTGAGTAATTGGATAAAAAGTATTTTTGCGTTATTAAACAACATCAGTAGCCTAGGGCTCTCCCTAAGCAATGGCACAGTGTCGCTGCGCCAAAGTCTTGACATTTTGCTGAAATGGTGATGGGATGTGGCTTTCTGTTCAGTTACCCCCCCCCCCCCCCCCCAACTTGTAAAATTTAACCATTTTGAGTTTTTTTTTTTTTTTTTTAAAGGTTGGTGGACTGGATCCCTAAGTGAATTTTTTTTTAATCCCCCTTTCTCTGCAATTCAGCAGATGCATTTCAGGTGGAGGTTGAACATGCAAGCCTCGCAGTCAGTTTTATTATTATTATTATTATTATTATTATTATTATTTTACTTAAGTTACAGTGTTTGTGAAGCGTTGTGTGTTTCCCAGAAAAAGCGAAAATTAAAAAGTGAAACACTCAGTGCAAGTCTGAGCAAAACACTGAAGAAAGTGAACTTCTGCTGAGAGCCCCTCACACTGGGCAGAGAGAGACAGCAGCCGGCTTCGACTGTGGGTACCAGGCCGCCGGGTCAATAGTCACTCACCACGTCGAGCGGACCATGTGTTTTTTAAAAATAGACAAACACACTGCTTCCCTTTAAATGCGCAGTAAGTCTATTTCAGATGATCAGTGTGGACTCTCTTTCTCTTTAAAGGCTTTATTTTACTCTGTGTCACATTGGAAAGCGATAGCTTTTAGTGCTAAATTGGTTAGTTGTTACACGGCCTGTGTGCAAGCTCTAGTCTTCTTCTGTTTTTTTTCTGGGGATGTTACAACGCCACACACAGACCTGGCATCTGTACTACAACGTGAAACGGAGCTTCGAAGCACAGAATTTGCCTCAAGCATTTTTTTGTAATCGGATTATTCAACTAATCGTTTCAGCCCTACACAGCAACCGAGTGAGAGGCTATTCACTACAGGCTGTGGTTTCTGGATCCTGTGTGCTCTGCGCTGGCCTTGTTCTGTGCTGGAGGTGAGTTTCATGTTCCATGTCACATCTCCTACAGAGTTTAGATGGTGATCAAGTAATAATAGGTATATTACAGCGGTGAGATCCATTCAGCTCTGACACCTGCGATGACTCATTACTGCACGTGAGACCACGGAGAGGTGCAGCGGCACACGGTGCTTTTGGTTTGATTGCACACTGTTCACACCCACTACACATGATGAATGTGTGCCACATGCATGTTATTACATATCAACATTTCCTTTATCCTCCCTGGCCAGGGTCCAGTGGAGGTGTACATACGTGGCACAACATGACAGCAGGATTTGCTGTGACCGATCCATCTCAGAGCTCCATCAACGGCAATCAGATCGTTTCAGATACTGTTTTGATGTCGTCAGGATATGTAGACTGTGATCAGATGACGTAAAAACTGCACATAGACTGCCGTCAGATGTGCGTCCCATCTCATTGGCGTCGAGAATGTTTTGAACATGTGCAACACACTCAGGACAACCGAGTGAATGGGACCAAATATGTAGACTGCTCAGAAACTGCCATCCGTAGGTCTTCAGACCGCACCTCAGTACTTCCCAGTTGTGGTCAGATGTGCCATTCTGACACAATTCAGCCATAGTCGGCGTATGTGTGAGGGGGGTTTTAGATTTTGGTGTTGGTTACTAAAATTGCATGGAATCTGAGACTGGAACTGTGATGAGACGTGTGATATTCAAGAAGTTACAGTTCTTATTTGTCTTTTGACTGCCCTCAATTTGTTCTGGGTCATCACAGTGGAGCCAGCACAGATCTGAATTGGGATTTGGCACAGGTTTTACATCTGATGCCCTTTCACGCGCAACTCCAGTTGTAACTCGAGAAACGCACACTGTATGACCACTGATGTGTCCTTTTGCTTATTAAAACCTTATGGGTTGCCTGTGGAATTCTAGTCTTTTCATCACAAATATTCCATTCAGATATCTATAATTTAGAAATGTCATACATTGTTCCATCAGGGTTGTTTGATCCTATGGTCACATTGTTGCATTTTGTCACTTCTAAAAATGCAGTTTTTTTAACCTTGTCAAAAAGTAAACACAGCAGGGAGATATAAACCTGAGGGAAAAAAATAATGTTTATAATTTGTTCAATGAGAAGCGGAACCCCATGTGATCTGTCTGAACCAATCACTGCTCAGCTTTCACATCCTAGCAGTGTGTAAATAAGATGGTGTCTCTGGCTGCGAGTGCCAGCTCACTGGCTAGAGAAGCGGAAATTAAGTGCTTTTTCCACCTTGAATCCGTAAATAATCAGAAGTCCACCCCAATGACAGCAGCAAGATGGATTAAAGGTCGTTGATGGCTGTAAATTCGGGCGAAATGGAGAGAAGTCCTTTCATGTTGTCGCGGAACATCCCTACTTCGGGTTCCATCCGACGTGTTATCATCGATTCACCAACATAAATTTGATCCCCAAGGTACATTAGGAGAATATTTCATAATATTTTAGGGCTCATTGTTGACGGAGTACTTGTTAAGCCCTGTTTACCTGTTTAAAGGGTTCTTCCTTTACATGTACATGGATGTTTGTGGTCACTATAAAGAGCAGAGACACACATACATGTACAACGCCAGTTCCAATGAAGTTGGGATGTTGTGTAAAATGTAAATAAAAACAGAATACAATAATTTGCAAATCCTCTTCAACCTATATTCAATTGAATACACCACCAAGACAAGATATTTAATGTTCAAACTGATAAACTTTATTGTTTTTGTGCAAATATTTGCTCATTTTGAAATGGATGCTTGCAACACATTTTAAAAAAGCTGGGACAGTGATATGTTTACCACTGTGTTACATCACCTTTCCTTCTAAAAACACTCAATAAGCATTGGGGAACTGAGGACACTAATTGTTGAACTTTGTAGGTGGAATTCTTTCCCATTCTTGCTTGATGTACGACTTTAGTTGTTCAACAGTCCGGAGTCACCATGTCATATTTTGTGCTTCATGATGCGTCGCACATTTTCAATGGACGACAGGTCTGGACTGCAAGCAGGCCAGTCTAGTACCTGCACTCTTTTACTACGAAGCCATGCTGTTGTAACACATGCAGAATGTGGCTTGGCATTGTCTTGCTGAAATAAGCAGGGACATCCCTGAAAAAGATGTTGCTTGTAAGTGTTGGTCCAAAACCTGGATGTACCTTTCAGCATTGATGGTGCCATCACAGATGTGCAAGTTGCCCATGCCATGGGCACTAACACACCCCCATACCATCACAGATGCTGGCTTTTGAACTTTGCGCTGGTAACAATCTGTATGCTCTTTTTACCTCTTTTGTCCAGAGGACACAACGTCCATGATGTCCAAAAATGATTTGAAATGTGGACTCATCAGATCACATCACACTTTTCCACTTTGCATCTGTCCATTTGAAATGAGCTCGGGCCCAGAGAAGGCGGTGGCGTTTCTGGATGTTGTTGATGTATGGCTTTCACTTTGCATGGTAGAGTTTTATCTTGCACTTGTAGATGTAGCGACAAACTGTGTTAACTGACAATGGTTTTCTGAAGTGTTCCTGAGCCCACACGGTAAGATCCTTTACACAATGATGTGGGTTTTTAAATGCAGTGCTGCCTGAGGGATCGAAGGTCACGGGCATTCAATGTTGGTTTTCGGCCTTGCCGCTTACATGTAGGAAGTTCTCCAGATTCTCTGAATCTTCTGATTATATTATGGACTATAGATGATGGAATTCCTAAATTCCTTGCAATTGAATGTTGAGATCATTGTTCTTAAACTGCTGGACTATTTTTTTCACGCAGTTGTTCACAAAATGGTGATCCTTGCCCCATTTTTGCTTGTGAATGGCTGAGCCTTTTGGGGATGCTCCTTTTATACCCAATCATGACACTCACAATTAGTGTCCTCAGTTCCCAAATGCTTGAGTGTTGTTAGAAGGAAAGGTGATTTAACACAGTGGTAAACATACCACTGTCCCAGCTTTTTTTGAAACGTGTTGCAGGTATCCATTTCAAAATGAGCAAATATTTGCACAAAAACAATAAAGTTTATCAGTTTGAACATTAAATATCTTGTCTTTGTGGTGTGTTCAATTGAATATAGGTTGAAGAGGCTTTGCCAATCATTGTATTCAGTTTTTATTTACATTTTACACAACGTCCCAGTTTCATTGGAATTGGGGTTGTACATTTAGTGTGTTTTTAATTGAATACAATTGTACCCAGTTATCCTCCTCAGGCTGAAAACAGCCAAAGATCAAGATGCTGCTCCATTGAATGAACCACCAGCCAAAACCCCGCCCTTCTTAAGAAATGGCAGTACCAGCCTGGTTCAGACGTAGGGCTGCAACAAACGATTATTTGGATCATCGATGAATCTGATGGGGTTTCGACACGATTAATCGATTAATTGGATTAATAGGGATTTTTTTTTTAAATGTGCCAGGGAAACAATTTTTCTCTCCTTCCATCACTTTATTTAACAACAGAACATTATTTGAAAACTTAAAATACTTGAAAATTAAAAAATCGTCAAATGTCCCATGGCTGTTGAAATATAAAGTAATAAAGAATAAAACAGTTTATAATAAAGAACAAAAATAATTATTTCAAATGGCATTGCTTTATCAAAGTGCTGAGTTGCCATAAAACAACATTGAAACATATAAATCAGTCAGTCAGTCAGGTTTTAGAATTCATCATAGTACAGAAACAGCATTAGTGAAGGTTACAAATGATCTTCTTATGGCCTCGGACAGTGGACTCATCTCTGTGCTTGTTCTGTTAGACCTCAGTGCTGCTTTTGATACTGTTGACCATAAAATTTTATTTAATTTTATTACAGAGATTAGAGCATGCCATAGGTATTAAAGGCACTGCGCTGCGGTGGTTTGAATCATATTTGTCTAATAGATTACAATTTGTTCATGTAAATGGGGAATCTTCTTCACAGACTAAAGTTAATTATGGAGTTCCACAAGGTTCTGTGCTAGGACCAATTTTATTTACTTTATACATGCTTCCCTTAGGCAGTATTATTAGACGGTATTGCTTAAATTTTCATTGTTACGCAGATGATACCCAGCTTTATCTATCCATGAAGCCAGAGGACACACACCAATTAGCTAAACTGCAGGATTGTCTTACAGACATAAAGACATGGATGACCTCTAATTTCCTGCTTTTAAACTCAGATAAAACTGAAGTTATTGTACTTGGCCCCACAAATCTTAGAAACATGGTGTCTAACCAGATCCTTACTCTGGATGGCATTACCCTGACCTCTAGTAATACTGTGAGAAATCTTGGAGTCATTTTTGATCAGGATATGTCATTCAAAGCGCATATTAAACAAATATGTAGGACTGCTTTTTTGCATTTACGCAATATCTCTAAAATCAGAAAGGTCTTGTCTCAGAGTGATGCTGAAAAACTAATTCATGCATTTATTTCCTCTAGGCTGGACTATTGTAATTCATTATTATCAGGTTGTCCTAAAAGTTCCCTAAAAAGCCTTCAGTTAATTCAAAATGCTGCAGCTAGAGTACTGACGGGGACTAGAAGGAGAGAGCATATCTCACCCATATTGGCCTCTCTTCATTGGCTTCCTGTTAATTCTAGAATAGAATTTAAAATTCTTCTTCTTACTTATAAGGTTTTGAATAATCAGGTCCCATCTTATCTTAGGGACCTCATAGTACCATATCACCCCAATAGAGCGCTTCGCTCTCAGACTGCAGGCTTACTTGTGGTTCCTGGGGTTTGTAAGAGTAGAATGGGAGGCAGAGCCTTCAGCTTTCAGGCTCCTCTCCTGTGGAACCAGCTCCCAATTCAGATCAGGGAGACAGACACCCTCTCTACTTTTAAGATTAGGCTTAAAACTTTCCTTTTTGCTAAAGCTTATAGTTAGGGCTGGATCAGGTGACCCTGAACCATCCCTTAGTTATGCTGCTATAGACGTAGACTGCTGGGGGGTTCCCATGATGCACTGTTTCTTTCTCTTTTTGCTGTGTATGCACCACTCTGCATTTAATCATTAGTGATCGATCTCTGCTCCCCTCCACAGCATGTCTTTTTCTTGGTTCTCTCCCTCAGCCCCAACCAGTCCCAGCAGAAGACTGCCCCTCCCTGAGCCTGGTTCTGCTGGAGGTTTCTTCCTGTTAAAAGGGAGTTTTTCCTTCCCACTGTAGCCAAGTGCTTGCTCACAGGGGGTCGTTTTGACCGTTGGGGTTTTACATAATTATTGTATGGCCTTGCCTTACAATATAAAGCGCCTTGGGGCAACTGTTTGTTGTGATTTGGCGCTATATAAAAAAATTGATTGATTGATTGATAAATGTTATAAAATATATGGTGAAAAAAGAGGTATTTTTGTTGCTGCAAATGAGGAATTAGCATAACCAGTTAACCATAAAACCTAAATCAAAAACTGTAGCCTGACATTATATGTGCAACATTCTCTGTATAACTTGTAAACTATGTGGTGATTTCACAATGACACGTGACTCATGTGTCTTTCTCTAAAATTGTATTGTAGCATTATTAGTTATTATTACTATTATTATTGTTGCTATTATTATTAATACATAAATAAAATTAATTAAAAAATATTATTATTTGTAATACATTTGACTCTTTTACGACAACAAACGCTGAGCCATTAATTATTATACAGAAAACAAATGCACAAACATGCTGAAATGCCAGCAGCTTAATGTTAACTTTAACATTGAAAACGCCATAGACATGCTAATGCGTTAGCATCGGCGTTAGCATAAAATACATATATCAACTGTTTCATAAGACCATAACAGGTCAGTTTAACATAAAAAGGTAAATATTCCTCACAGACATATGCTCTTTAGGGTTTTAGTGGGGAAAAAATAAAGCGAAATAAAACAAATGAAACCAATGAAGCAGCAGCTCGAAGCACTATTTCATTGGTTCAAGATTCAAAGCAAAGCTCAGTTGATTATATGGAAGAAATGAAACATTTGCGGTAAAACAAAGTTATTTAGCAACTAATTGATGACTAAATTAGTTGACAACTATTTTAATAATCGATTTTAATCGATTAACTCGATTAGTTGTTTCAGCTCTATTCAGAAGTCAACTATTTTGCCAGCAACCTGTATCATATGCATTATGGTGGACAAGTGGATAACCACTGGTGTATTTGTTGCAGTTCATGAGTTACATGTATTCCCTAAGTTTGTCTTGACAAGAGTTAGGCATGCCCAGTGCCTACACTGAGCCTGCTACCTTATTAACATGAAATACAGGGCTGTGAAGACTCTGCGGATCCACAGAATTCCGCAGATTTCGTCAAGGGCTGCGGGGGGGGGGGGGGCGTTAGTGTTTTACTCTGTAATTGCGATCGTCACCGAGTTTGTAAAATTCTTATTTTTTACGACACCGTGCAAGTTTTATAATTCCACGGAGAAAAATGCCAGGCAAAGCGTGGCTATTCCGACAGTTGTTGTAAAGAGGGACTGGTTGGTTGCTACGGTGACACTGTGTGCCTGGCTGCTGCAAGATGCTGTTCTTAAGCTAAACGTAGCATGTGGACATCACATACTTTTAGAGCTATCAAGTTTTTTAAAGAAGAATTTTGCGGTATGTCTGTTTCACGGAGCGACATCGGACAGAGAGAAGATGGAGAAAAACGGTGTAGTTGGCAGTGTTCTCTGCATTTTCACAGAGGGGGGAGGAGGAAGTGATGAAAGCAGCTCATTTGAATTGTTCCATAATGCTTTTCGGCACGTGTCTGTTTAACATCACACCTTCACAATTCGTGCATTACGAGGGCTGTCAATAAAGTATAGGTCCTTTTTATTTTTTTCAAAAACTATATGGATTTCATTCATATGTTTTTACGTCAGACATGCTTGAACCCTCGTGTGCATGCGTGAGTTTTTCCACGACTGTCGGTGACGTCATTCGCCTGTGAGCACTCCTTGTGGGAGGAGTCATCCAGCCCCTCGTCGGAATTCCTTTGTCTGAGAAGTTGCTGAGAGACTGGCGCTTTGTTTGATCAAAATGTTTTCTAAACCTGTGAGACACATCGAAGTGGACACGGTTCGAAAAATTAAGCTGGTTTTCAGTGAAAATTTAAACAGCTGATGAGAGATTTTGAGGTGATACTGTCGCTTTAAGGACTTCCCACGGTGCGAGACGTCGCGCAGCGCTCTCAGGCGCCGTCGTCGGCCTGTTTCAAGCTGAAAACCTCCACATTTCAGGCTCTATTGATCCAGGACGTCGTGAGAGAACAGAGAAGTTTCAGAAGAAGTCGGTTTCAGCATTTTATCCGGATATTCCACTGTTAAAGGAGATTTTTTTAATGAAAGACGTGCAGACGGGTCCGCGCGTCGGGACGCAGCCGGCGCAGTGCAGCGGCACAGGAAAAACACCTCTTTGTAAACACCATTTGTAAAATCCAGGTGGCTTTTGATGGCTTTCAGTGGAGTGAGTATATGAGAAATTGTTTAACAGCTGGACATGTTCCAACTTGTCCTTAAGGCTTCCAACGGAGGTGTTTTTCCTGTGGCGGAGCGTCGCGGCGGCTGCGAGCCGACGCTGCAATCCGTCCGCACGTCTTTCATTAAAAAAATCTCCTTGAACAGTGGAATATCCGGATAAAATGCTGAAACCGACTTCTTCTGAAACTTCTCTGTTCTCTCACGACGTCCTGGATCAATAGAGCCTGAAATGTGGAGGTTTTTAGCTTGAAACAGGCTGATGACGGCGCCTGAGAGCGCTGCACGACGTCTCGCACCGTGGGAAGTCCTTAAAGCGACAGTATCACCTCAAAATCTCTCATCAGCCATTAAAATTTTCACTGAAAACCAGCTTAATTTTTCGAACCGTATCCACTTCGATGTGTCTCACAGGTTTAGAAAAAAGTTTGATCAAACAAAGCGCCAGTCTCTCAGCAACTTCACAGACAAAGGAATTCCAACGAGGGGCTGGACGACTCCTCCCACAAGGAGTGCTCACAGGTGAATGACGCCACCGACAGGCGTGGAAAAACTCACGCATGCGCACGAGGGTTCAAGCATGTCTGACGTAAAAACATATGAATGAAATCCATATAGTTTTTGAAAAAAATAAAAAGGACCTATACTTTATTGACAGACCTCGTACTTTAAAACTAAAACATGTAGCTGATATTTTCACTTTGTCAAAATGACAGAGTTGCCATTATTTTCCCTTAACTGTCTGGAATTAGTTGGTTTTAAATGAAACCATGAGAGAAAGCTGCTTTGCACTTCATGACTTCTGGCCACTCTGCAAGTATTCACAAAAAGAAAGAAAATCCGCACTGTGTGGATTTTCTGAACTAAATTTAGTGGAAGCTAATTGGTCTGCTGAAGTTAACTGAAAAGCTAATTTGCTGACAAAATGTTACTTTCGCTAATTTAAAATTAACACTTGTCAACAAGGGATAGTGTTACTAAATCCTAATACACTGAATAAATACACTGGCTGTCCAATAGCTCTGTAAATGGACTTAATTTATATACCGCTTTTCCATCTGCATCAGGCGCTCAAAGTGCTTTACACATCAGTACCTCACATTCACCCCAATGTCAGGCTGCTGCCATGCAAGGCGCTCACTACACACCTGGAGAAACTAGGGGATTAAGGAACTTGCTCAAGGGCCCTTAGTAATTTTCTGGTCAGGCTGGGATTTGAATTTAGGATCCACTGGTCTCAAGCCCAACACTTAACCACTAGACCATCACCTCCCCTCTGTTAAGTATTATTAATAATAATAGTAATAAAATAATAATACATTTTATTTGTATAGTGCTTTTCTGGACACTCAAAGACGCTTTACAAACCAAAAGAAAAAGATAAAAACGCTAAGAAAAAAAACCACATTAAAAATCAGGGCTGTACATTAAAAGCTAACTTAAAACAGGTGGGTTTTGAGTTCTTTCTTGAAGGAGGGGAGGTCGGGGCAAGCACGGAGTGGTTGGGGCAGAGAGTTCCAGAGGGTAGGGGCAGCGATGGAGGCTCTGTCTCCCCAGGTTCGGAGCCTGGTCCTACAGGGAAAGGACAAAAGGTTTGTGTCGGAGGAGCGGAGAGAGCGTGATGGAGTGTGGCGGTGGAGGAGGTCAGTGAGATATGTGGGGGCCAAGTTATGGAGGGCTTTGAAAGTGATCAGGAGGATTTTGAAGTGAATGCGTTGAGTGATGGGGAGCCAGTGGAGGTTTTGTAGGACGGGGGTGATGTGTTCTCGAGTGCGGGTGTGGGTGAGGAGACAGGCAGCAGAGTTTTGTATATACGAGGTCTGTCCGTAAAGTATCATACCTTTTTATTTTTTTCAAAAACTATATGGATTTCATTCCTATGTTTTTACGTCAGACATGCTTGAACCCTCGTGCGCATGCGTGAGTTTTTCCATGCCTGTCGGTGACGTCATTCACCTGTGAGCACGCCTTGTGGAAGGAGTGGTCCCGCCCCCTCGTCGGATTTTCATTGTCTGGAAATGGCGGAATGAAAAGGACTTTTTTTCCATCAGAATTTTTTCAGAAGCTGTAGAGACTGGCACCTGGAAACCATTCAAAAAATTTATCTGGCTTTCAGTGAAAATTTTACGGGCTTCACAGAGAATAAGGACTTTAACTACAGGTTTAAGGACCCCTTTAAAGGACGGTCGGTGCGCCGCGCTGCGAGCTGCGACGATGCGGCACAAACCACTGGATCATTTCTAAGCTGATGGCTCTGTGGATACGAGACCGTTGTGTGCTCTTTCTCTGGTTATCACAAGACCTGGACATCAGCCATTTTCCGGCAGATTTCACTTTTAACAAGAGATTTTGTCATGGAAAGCCGCGCGGAGGCTTCGCGCGTCACGTGAGTATAAAAGAACTTGTGGAGAGCTGGACATGTCCCAACTTGTCCTCTAACACTCCGAAATGGAGGTGTTCCTTTGTCTCGCTTCATCAACGAATCGGTCGTGACGCGCGAAGCCTCCGCGCGGCTTTCCATGACAAAATCTCTTGTTAAAAGTGAAATCTGCCGGAAAATGGCTGATGTCCAGGTCTTGTGATAACCAGAGAAAGAGCACACGACGGTCTCGTATCCACAGAGCCATCAGCTTAGAAATGATCCCGTGGTTTGTGCCGCAGCTCGCAGCGCGGCGCACCGACCGTCCTTTAAAGGGGTCCTTAAACCTGTAGTTAAAGTCCTTATTCCCTGTGAAGCCCGTAAAATTTTCACTGAAAGCCAGATAAATTTTTTGAATGGTTTCCAGGTGCCAGTCTCTAACAGCTTCTGAAAAAATTCTGATGGAAAAAAAAGTCCTTTTCATTCCGCCATTTCCAGACAATGAAAATCCGACGAGGGGGCGGGACACTCCTTCCACAAGGCGTGCTCACAGGCGAATGACGTCACCGACAGGCGTGGAAAAACTCACGCATGCGCACGAGGGTTCAAGCATGTCTGACGTAAAAACATATGAGTGAAATCCATATAGTTTTTGAAAAAAATAAAAAGGTACGATACTTTACGGACAGACCTCGTACTGTAGTTTGTTGAGTATTTTGGAAGGTAAACCATAGAGGATGCTATTGCAATAGTCGATTCTGGATGTGATAAAAGCATGTATAAGGGTTTCAGCAGCGGAGAAAGTGAGGGATGAACGGAGACGTGCGATATTTTTCAAATGGAAGAATGCAGTCCGGGTTATTTGTTTAATGTGTGGGTCAAATGAGAGGGTGGGGTCGAGAAGGATTCCAAGATTGCGGACAAGGGGGGATGGAGTGAGTGTAGTGTTGTCAAAACAGAGTGAAAAAAAGTGAAAAAAAATGTTCCACTCTGTACTGTTGACAATTTACACTTTCATTGTGAAAAATACTTTCATCCACACTTTTTACAAAATGTGTTGCAGTAACTTTGAAAGAGTTGAGACTGTTTGACACTGCATTTTTAACACGGCAGAATTTATTTATTGCATAGCAACATGAAGCTTAACTTGTCATCATTGCTTGATGCCTGTGTTGTTAGGAGACATCAGATGTAGACATGGCTGTGTGCTGAGGGCTCATAAACAAAGACTTTGTGCGTCTATGCTATAAACAAAACCTCAGACCCAGAGACCCAGTCCAAATTAATGCTACGCTGCCATCCAGATAACCGCTGAGGCGCGTGTGCCATCTTTCTCACTTCCTCCGGCCTTCTGTGGCTTCATCCAACCCCAATCGTCATCATTTTCCTTGTCCTCTTCTTAGTCTTGTTACCCCCCCGATCCATCTTCTCCTACTTCTCCGTCCACCTCATGTGGCCCAGAGAGCTTTCATCCAGGATCCAGCTCCGTGCCGACTGTAAAATGTTAACCAGGCTTTGATGATTATTAATCATCCTACACTGTAATTGAGATGCAGTGTGGACCCCATCCCCATGGTGACGTTGACAGCCCGTCCTCTTGGTGACAGCCTCTCACCCACAGAGATGGGCATGGCTAGGTGAGACCACAGTAAGGGTCCGGGTGCTAAAAACTCAAAATTATTACTTCTTAGCATATTTCTTTGCAGATCTTTCAGCACAGCTTTATTCTGGTCATTGTAGTTGTCCTTTCTGTTGGCTTCATGGTAAAACTTTATTTCCAATCCCAAATACAGAGATATTTGCAGGTAGTCCTCTAAACAGGTTTGACTTGGTATCTAATACACTCAAAATATAATCCAGAGCGTCCACTATAAGTCTTTTGTTAAGATTGATCCAGTGGGCTTATGCGCACAGTTTATGGCTTATGTGCACAGTTTATGACAATACACTGCACATGTCTTTGTATTTTTGTATTAGTATGCAGAGGTGAGTACTGCAGACAAAATCAGTGCTGTGCATACCTGTGGTACTGTAAATATGGTATGTGATTATAAAACCGTATCACCATGGACACTTTGGGTATATTATTCACTTGCAAATGAGCAGTTTAGCTAAATGAGCTGCTATATCTGTTGCTGGTTGTAAAACCATGTGGGAAACCTCTATGTTGAAGTACAAAATACAGTAGTTTGATCAAACAGCACAGAATATTAAAGACTGCGGTTATACAAGTTATGTGTTGTGTGGGCCGCTGAAGAGGAGGTACTGCTGGCCCACCACCACCAGAGGGCGCCCTGCTTGGAGTGCGGGCTCCAAGCACGAGAGGGCGCCAGACCCAGAGGAAGTGACAGCTGTCACTCATCACACCAGCTGTCACTCATCTACACCAATACTTAAGCTGGACTGCAACTCCACCTCCCCGCCGAGAAATCGTCTACCGAGAGGTAATTTCTCTGCTGACTCATATCATTGAGTGGATTCTGAACTTCTGTTGCAGCCGGTATCCTGTGGTGTTCGCCCTTATCTGGGGAATTGGCGTGTGGCGTGACGACGACGACTGCGCTACAGATAAGTGGTTACACAAGGAGCTGCACGAGTGTGTGATTCGGAGGTGGATGTCCTCCTCCTGACTGTGTACAGACTATAGACCACTGAGTGTAAGGACTTACACTCATTCATCTTGTCTCTGCTTTTGCCAGCAGTACCAGGTTCGACAGCCGAAGACAGAGGTCACCTGGGGACTCGGGACTTGGCGGCTCCGGTGTTCTTCAGACCGTTGGTGGTGGAGGCCGTGTGGGACGCGGCCTCTCTCTCGTCAGGGTCTTCTATCTTCGAGCCTGCCCACACGTCACCTGGTGTTAATTGACTTTGCAATTTCTGTATATTTAGTTGTGTATTGTCACAACATTAAATTGTTACCTTTTGGCTTACTCATTGTCCGTTCATTTGCGCCCCCTGTTGTGGGTCCGTGCTACGACACCTTCCCAACATTATGTAAGTTATACAGCTATATTGCTTGGGTTTTCTCCTTTAATATATAAAAACGAGTAACCGATTTTGTCACGTTTAAAAATGGTTTGTGCAGCCATATGGCAGTCACACACACACGGCCTCATTTATAAACAGTCTTCTTCTTCTTTGTCTTTCGGCTGTTCCCGTTAGGGGTCGCCACAGCAGATCAGTCGTTTCCATCTCACCCTGTCCTTTGTATCTTCCTCTGTCACACCAACCACCTGCATGTCCTCTTTCAGCACATCCATGAACCTCCTCTTTGGTCTCCCTCTTCTCCTCCTGCCTGGTGGCTCCATCCTCAGCATCCTTCTCCCTATATACACTGGGTCCCTCCTCTGCACATGTCCAAACCATCTCAATCTCGCTTCTCTGACTTTGTCTCCAAACCGTCCCACCTGAGCTGTCCCTCTGATATGTTCATTCCTAATCTTGTGCATTCTTGGCACTCCCAAAGAGAATCTCAACATCTTCAGCTCTGCCAACTCCAGCTCTGCCTCCTGTCTTTTTGTTAGTGCCACTGTCTCTAAACCATACAACATAGCTGGTCTCACTACTGTTTTGTAAACTTTACCCTTCACCCTTGCTGATATTCTTCGGTCACAAATCACTCCTGCCGCCTTTCTCCACCCACTCCACCCTGCCTGCACTCTCTTCTTCACCTCTCTACCACACTCTCCATTACTTTGAACAGTTGACCCCAAATATTTAAACTCATCTACTTTCACCACTTCTACTCCTTGTAACTGCACTATTCCACTGGGCTCCCTCTCATTCACACACATGTACTCAGTCTTGCTTCTACTGACTTTCATTCCCCTTCTCTCCAAAGCATATCTCCACTTCTCCAGACTAGACTCAACTTGCTCTCTACTCTCACTACAGATCACAATGTCATCTGCAAACATCATAGTCCATGGGGACTCCTGTCTGATCTCATCCGTCAACCTGTCCATCACTGCAAGTGTAGACAAAAAAAAAAAAAAGTGTACACTTTTCTCCACATTTGATCCATAATTTATATAGGAAGAAAGTAGGATGAGAATGTGTGCATTGCAAACATACACACACTTCATGTGCATTTTTCAGAGTAAATTGAGTATGATATGATCAAGAGGAAAAGAAAAACAAGGTGCAACAGAATTAAACATAAAACACAACAGTATTATTTCTTGTCGCTAAAGGTGTAGTCCACTCGATTTTCCACAAAATTGACAAAACATACTTTTTTTGGAATCTAGCTCTTATAAAATGCCTTACATTTCTGTCATTTATGATAAAATCACATCAAATTTTATTGCTGTTGTTTTTGAGGGATACTGTGTCAAATAATGTGAGTTTGCTCCATGAAATCCTGCAGGTGACATGAAAGTGGACGTGCATGTTTGCATGCACAAGATTTGAAGTTTACTTTAAACATTGTGAGCGTGTGTAATGGGTTAGAGTTGGGTTGAGTAGGGTTGGCTCATTTTGGTAAACGAAGTAAAAATGTGTTCATTTTAATGAATGTTAGTATTGACGTGTGCTACAGTAGGCCTCTGTGAGGTTGTCTCACCTGTCCAGCAGATATTCAGCAAAACCCTTGTCTGAAATATGCCCAGATTTTATCCTGTTCTTCCCAACATGCTCTCTCTTTGCATGTGTTTATTGGCTGTTTTTGTTTTCTTTCTGTACCAGTTTTTATTTTTTTATTTTTTTTTTTCACAATTGAAAGTCAACCACAGTTCTTCACTTCCATTGACCAGTTTTCCCAGCTTGTCATTCAAGGGTTGGAAAATTCCCCACATCATGTATGATGCATTTTAATCCGTATGGGTCAAATTCCTGAATTTTTCCATAGAAGGTGAATTTTGATCATATTGGTTATGTGACATTGTGGATCCTTTTATTTGAATATTAAAGCCTCCATCACACATAGCAAGAATGTGCAGGAACCATGCCCGACACAGCTGGGAGGAAAAGAGGCGTGGTCAGCAGTGTCAGACCGCATCCAGATTACCTCGTCCACACCTGCACGAGGGCATCCAAAGCGCATGTAGACAACAGTTTAGATGACACAGACTGCTGTCAGATGGCCATAAAAGGCGCTGCAGACTGCCCGATGTCCAAACGTGTGGATGGCAAACATGGGACCGGAGTGGGAGGCAGTGCTGTGTTCCTCACACACACGTGCGGACGAGTGTGCGCGTGTGCATGGCGCACATGTGTGGTGCTGAAATGATTACTCAGCTGTGTGTGTGTGTGTGTGTGTGTGTGTGTGTGTGTGTGTGTGTGTGTGTGCGTGCATAACACTGCATGAGCCACTAAGCGCACGTGTGCCACTGGACAGCTTTGCTGAAAGTTTGCTGGCAGTGGGCCATGCTGTCCCATGCATCAGACGGAGCCTTTCTAGTGAACTTATTTTTTAAAATTTTATTTTTATTTTTTTGTGTGTGTTTTGGCTCACTTCAGCAGCACAACCCTACTCTGGACACCGCGTTGGTTGGATTATCAAATGAGATTTATTTTTGCGTGGTTGATTACAGCACACAGCAGCAGAGTGAGAGGATTTTAATCACAGGCTGCGGTCTCGGCTCCACGTCCATGCTGTGAAACACTCCTGAACCACTGTTGGTGATGAGATTCATGTTTATTAATACTGTCATGGTCTGGCACAACAGTTCCATGTCACATCTCCTACAGAGCAAGAAGGTGATCATATATTACAGCGATCAGATCCATTCAGCTCTGAGCCTGACGCGTGCAACGATGCCTTACTGCGCACCACGGAGAGGCGCACCTGCCCGTGTTATATACAGATATGATGGAGACAGATATGACGTCGCCCATGGGAAGGAATGGACAAATATCTCTACTATAAGGTCTGTTGTGGATATAACAGCCTGTTCAGATTTGCGGCAGCGTGCGCACAGTAGCGCACGGTGCTTTCGGTTTGATAGCCGCTGTTCACGTTCACTGTACCTGATAATAATTCATAATTATTATTATCATGATGAAGCGTGCCACATACATTTCAACAGTTCCTTTGCGCTCCGGGGGTGGACATTATACGTGGCGTGCAGGTCATACCGGCTGGTGTTGCCGTGCCAGATCTATCTCGAAGTTCCCTCGTATGTGCTCATATCTTTTTGGATCCTGTCTTGCCGCCATCAGAATATGTAAATTGTATTCAGATGGTCTTCAGATTGCACATGGACCGCCGTCGGATAGGTGTCCCATTTCAACGGCGCCCGGAGGGTTTTGAACATGTGCATCACACTCTGGGCCGCAGGCCGATTTTGACCAACTGTGTGGACTCTTGCAGATGGCTATCAGAAGGTTTTGGAACTGAAACCTGACATTTTTCGGATGTGCGCCGATTCATCATTCTGACGTCAATCTGACGCCATTCTGTGTGATTGTGGCTGTGTGTGATGGGGTATAAGGAACAAAACTGTACTGAAGAAAGAAATTCCTTTTGTTATGCCTTGAATGGTTTAAAAAACCCTTTTAAAGTATTGTTTTTGTTCACAAATGCACACTTAGATTAATATGTACAATTTACCATTTACAAATGTCACTGGTGATGCTTCATGGAACTAGTGTGAGACGTGTTTGTGTGCACGGGAAGGCAGTGGAAAAAGAAAGGGTGGTGAGAGATGGAGAGGGAGATAGAGGTGTTGATTAAGCTCTGTGTACATGTAAATATATCAGGCAAGAGGTGGAGAGCTGTGAGGCTGCTGAAGCTCAAGTCAGGTTGATGAGCACACAGAGAAATGTTTCTTCAGAGGGACATGAGCCAGTCAGATGTTAGCCAACTGTTGTTTGACACTCTGAACCATTGCACACAGGACAGATACCTGATGGTCAGCAGTCAGAGGCCAGTATAATCATAATAAATAGGGGTGTGAAACTTTCAGTATCTCATGATTCTGTTCCAATTCATGGGGTCTCTATTTGAATCAAAATCTGTTTTTTTTTTTTTTTTTTTCAAAAATCAATTTTCAATTCTAAATTAATTTACTACATGCAGCTGCTAATTTCAGGATCTCGTAAGTCAAGTGTGCTGCGTTAAGAAAGCTGGCGGTTTAACATACCGTGGCTCAGATGTCTGCATCATAAATTAGAAGCCTTTGTTTTCCACGACATTGTAGGGATGCAGGTCTTGATGCCGTCTACGCTGGCCAGCCCTGGATCCAGACCGGTTTGGACTGATGTAGTTGTATTAGTCAGATTTTTTACGCATTGTTCGTCATTGGTTAAAAAAAAAAAATCTCGAATAGTGCCGAACGTGTCCCCACGGTGAACACAGCTTTTGATTTGATCCCACAATGCACCACGCAGGTGTACACAGGAAAATTCAAACCGGATCAAACAAACATAGCGTCAGTCCAGTCGAGCCGATGATCATGGCATCCAGGAAAAAAGTTGTGCAAGGAACATTGGGCGCTTATTTCAGCAAGAAACAGTGAGTGGTTTATAAATAGTTTTCAGACAATAGTGTGTTCAAAAGGCATTCTATGATGACTAAAATTACATTTTCGGTGGTTTTCCGACCGTACATGTCAACCTATACGGATTGTCTGTAAATTATACGGATTTTTCCGAGTTTCAGAGTCATACGGACGTACAAATAAAGTCGGATATTCAGGGTTTGGTCTGCAGCAGGTCTGTAATAAACCGTTTCTGCAGCGCGACTCCACTTTGAAGTGTGAACCATTGAAGCAATGCTTCGATCCACTGGCTCATTGGTTCTTTGATTTGCTGCTCTTCAGAAACTGCAACTCCACTTAACCCCTCTCAAAGCCATTAAAATACCGTGAGTCACTTTTGTGTGGATTAAAGTCACTAACTGGGACTCTTGTCTTGTTGCAGTCAAGAAAGCCGAATCGTCCTTCATTCAGTTTTTCAGTTGGCACAGCTTCAAATGCTGCACGGTTCTCTGCTGAGACAGAGTCCGGTCTGTATTAATAACTTCAAAATAAATTGCCGCTTTAAATGAAATGACACCTCTTACAAATATTGCAATACAGACAAGAAACTACAATCGACTAAAACGTTTTTTTCCCTCCCAAAATGAGATGTGCTGTATTTCTTTATAAATTACAACCTAACGTGCAGCGCAGCCAGCTGTAAGAGCTCAGCTCAGATATATGGAAAGATATTCATGCCAGTAATGTCTGAAAGGAAATGCTTTTGACAAAAACTACAGATTTTGTTTATTCCTATTTATGTCCAGAGATCAAGGATCCACGATGTCAATTTTTGTTATAGTGTTGTTTTTTAGGACATCATATTTTTTACAAATAAGAAGTGTTCACTATGGTCCATGAAGTATAATAAATATATTAAAAGAAATATGACAGTGTATGTTGCACACAAATAAAAGAATGAAGATTATTGAATAACAAGACGTGTACGATTTTTATTTTATCATTGGGCAAAAATGCATCTGTCAGATTTTCACTCTGGATCCAGCCCTGCTGGCGGCTGCTGATGTTAGCCGGTAAAGCTGCTCTGCTTCTTTCAACTTGGGGTGATGATGTGCTGAATGCTCTCGAGCATTTGTTGTGTTTCAGAAATGCTTGACTTTCATTTTGCACAACTTGCAAATATCTAAACTTCACTATAAACTTTATTTCACTTCTCAAATGTCACTTTGTTTGTCTGCTATATGATATATTTAAGTAAAATTGCTGATCCAAACAACTAACGATTTATAAAGGAAAATCATGGAAATCATCAGGGGTGCCCAAACTTTTACATACAACTGTAAATCATATATGTTCTGTTACTGCACAGGTCCTGGGCAGGGGGTTGAACCTTCCTCGAATGCCCACGTGGGCCAATAAGGAAAGGATTTTGTGAAATAATAATAAGGGGGGAGCGGCAAGGTACTGCAGACAAAAACAATATACCAGTGTTGTATAAAGTACCGGAAAATCACACTTAAGTAAAAGTACAGATACCCATTAAAAAATGACTTTGGTAGAAGTTCAAGTCATCGATTGAAATGCTACTCAAGTAAAAGTCTTAAAGTATCTAGTATTTATTGTACTTAAGTATGACAAGTAATGTACAACTAAATGTACTCAAGTATTGAAAGTAATATTACAAGTAAATGTTAATAATCAAAAACGGACTTTTTTTTATATATATATATATTACAAAGTTTATCTAGGCTTGTAAATGACTGGCAGTATTAGTCAAAGTACTGAAAATTGTGCACATCACACAAAAACACTTCAGAAACAAGGTTTCAAAACCTAAAGGAGAGTAGGCTACTCACTAGGTGTTCACAGGAAAGTTATTTATTTCTATATGTATTTATTTATTTTCATTGTTACATGGTTTTATCTTTTCTGTTGTTTTGTTTCATTATGTTATTTTTGTCAATCTCTAAAATTGTATTGTAACATTATTAGTCTCTTATTATTGACTATTATTGTCTATTATGTAGACTATTGTTGTTGCTGTAATATATGAATAAAAATAAATTTAAAAAATTACAATTTGACTCTTTTACAACAACGAACGCTGAGCCATTAATTAAACAGAAAACAAACATGCTGATGCGAAGTTACAGCTTAATGCTAACTTTAACATTGAAAACGCCATAGACATGGTAACGCGTTAACATCGGTCCCGTTTTTAAGTTATGAAATACATCTGTCAACTGTTTCAGAAGACCATAACAGGTCGGTTTAACATAAAAATATTAAATATTACTCACAGACATATGCTCTTCAGGGTTTTAGTGGGGAAAAATTAGGAAAAAGCTAAATAAATCAATCAATCCATGAATCGTAGATCGAAGCACTGCTTTGATCTGCGAATCACTGCTTCGATTGGTTCAAGGTTCAAAGCAAAGCCGCGCTGCAGAAAAGTTGATTACAGACCCAGTGCAGGTCTGTAATCAATGTAGAGAAATGATAATTTTCCTGACAAACAAGTGCTCAACTGCAAAAAAGCCTATCAGACATACCTCCTGACAAATCAGCCTGACTTCATTGCAGTCACTAGTAATCAGTGGTGTCTCTGGGTGAAACACGACTTTTTTCGTGTTTTTTTTTTTTTTTTTTTTTTTTTTTTTTTTTTGTAACGAGTAACGGCATGGCGCATAGAAAATGTATCGGAGTAGATGTATGCAGTTAACGTCGGAAATGTAGTGAAGTAAAAGTGAAAGTAAGCTGAACTAAAAAAACTCAGGTAAAGTACAAAGTCTCCCACAATGTACTTAAGTACAGTAGTGAAGTATTTTTACTTCGTTACTATACAACACTGCAATATACCAGAGTTTATATTCCACTGCGTATTACCAGTAAATATGGTAATTTCATACCGAATTGTGAGGTTTCAGGATGAACTTGCTCTCTTTATAGGCCTTAAGATCTGCCCATATCAACTATAAATGTACGACGTGTATTCGATGTAGATGTGAATTTCATCACAGTATGTTATTGTGAGGGTGTTTGCGCTGTCTCTATACGGTATCACTACCATGATTAGTACTATGGCTGCTGTCTGGTAGAAATGTGCAGCTTCCGCTTTGTACGTCTGGTACATTTACCCATTTTCTTTTCTATGCCGTCACTGTTCATCCTCAAATCTGCAGCTCTTTATTTTGGACTTACTTTCTCTATTCCCTTACGGCATTAATTGACCAGACAATGACATCACAGGCTCCATCCACCCTCAGTGACCTGCTGAATAAGTAGGACACACTGGACTTAAGACGTACTGTTGCCACAGCGACAACAGACAGACAAAGACGCACACTGCTGCCAAATCAGGTCAGTCTTTGGTGCGTGTGTGTTTCCAGGAGTGTGATTAATGCATGTTGTCAATGAAACGGTAGAAATGGCTGGACATTTAAGAGCTCAGGGACAGCAAGTGTAATGCACACTCCTCACTTTTACCATGACCCCAGGTGCATGTCTGTTGTTGTGCATCTGTCACATGCTTGTTTGGCATGACCTTGAAAGAGGAACAAGGCTACAATATTTGTCTGTAAAGCTGCATCCTTCTAAATCTAATTCTTCTTTGTGTTCTTCTGTCACTTGTGCCCGGGGTGGGCTTTCCTGCAGCTGAGCACCAAATCAGAACTCCTCCTTCACCTTCACCTCCTCAGCACTGCCGCCACTTCCCGTCTCAGCTCATCTTACCTTATTAGCCGTCTGTGATGTTACATTAAAGATGCATGACTCCCACGTCAGCTCGCTCATCACAGTCGGGTCTCGTGCGTCCCGTATGTGCGTCTGCGGACGTGCTCGAGTTGCTGTGTGATGGAAAGAAGGGCAAACGTACACGCTGCCATGCACAGACGTTATTGCCCAAATGCGGTTGAGCGCTCCATGCCAAAATTTGTTATTTGACAGATGCATGTGGGAGGCTGTCACTGAGACTAAACGCTCCAGAGAGAGACACACACTGTAGTGAGAGCGGGCGAGTTGTCTTCTCGGGGAGACATGGTGAGTGAGATGGACAGAGTGGGAGGTGTTAGCGCCACACCATTGCTATAATGCAAGCTTTAAGTGCCCCGTCTGCTTGGTTGAGTCCTTCTCTGTGTTGCTGCATGGGGAGCGTGTGCGTATATATGTGTGTCTAGGCGGAACAAGAGACTGAATGTTGTATGTGTGTTTAACACTAACCTCCCTTGAAATCCCCAGACACTCACATTGTGCAGTGTGTGTGTGTGTGTGTGTGTGTGTGTGTGTGTGTGTGTGTGTGTGTGTGTGTGTGTGTGTGTGAGAGAGAGAGAGAAGATGAGGGAGGTTTTCTGAAGCTATCTGTCTCCCTGCTGTGCAAGTGTCTTAATTGGACTAACAAGATTAATGAAGTGGGCTGGATTCTCCAGTTCTGCTCCCATATTGTCACTGTCAGAGCCTTAGTGTTTTTCAATTTAAAGTTTCTGATTTGAGGGACACGGCCTGAAAGATGTAGCACAAATCAATTTGGATTGACTTATTTGCACTATTTAAAGTGTGTGTAATCTAAGCGTAAAGTTGTGTACTGGGTGCATAGGGGTTAGAGTTATTTTCATCATTAGTCTTGGGCACAACATGATGTAAACCAATCAGTCACCTTGCTGTAGTATTGAGAAAGCAAACACAATTGAGAGGCTTTCTTGAAGATGAATGAGTGAGCAGTACTTTATTATAAATCTGTAGGGAATTCTCAAAAACTGAGTGACTGTGCAAGGAGGAGACTAGTGAAGGAAGCCGTCAAACACACAGTGACAAATCTGAGGGAGTGATACCTGTAGGCTACTATGGTTAAAAAACTGCATACTACAACTTTTGTGTGTATCATCTGTTATATAGTTAATAGCGGAGTGGCACAAAAAAGTGTTTTTTTTTTTTATTTGAAAGGAGACCTGAAATTTCAACTACAGTTTGCCTGAAGGCACAGGGGAGACTCAAAATGAGATTTGATCTGTTTTTTTTTTTTGTATGATAATAAATAACGAGTAACTCAGTTAGATTACTAGTTACTTTATTAGTTTCAGCAGCTGCCGACAGCAACCCCCCACCAACTCAACATGAAAACAATAACCAGTTTTGCCAATACTCATTTTATTGGTAGTGCATTTTTAAAAGTAGCGTAAAGTAAACAGTGTATGTCCTGACATTTTAAGTTGAACTTAAATACTGTTTCCTGGAAAAAAAAGTTTTGGTGAAACATGAAATAAAGTCAGTCTTTCTTGACTTCAAAGAGCATAAATACTTGTTTTATAAAAATAAAATAGTCTGTCTTGACCTCATATTTAACTGTTGACAGCACTGCAATGGTAAAACTTACAATTTGTAATCTGCATTATTTACAAATGTAACAATTAAATTCTTTCTACCATTTTTCTAACATATTGATTCATTCTAAACATTATTGTTGTTGAAATTATTATTATTATTTGTATTATAGTAAGTAGTAGTATGAAAAAATATCTCAAAAGTTAACTTTTAATCTAAGGGTGTTGTGGGGAGCAGCGTCTCTCCACCCATGCCCCCTTTCCATCTGGATTCGCCCCTGTTTTGCCATCTGAGCAGGAAAAAGAGGTGGATAATTAAGGAATAACCCTGTTGTGTCTGATGATTTGCGGACGTTAATGCTGGATTTTATGGTCGCAAATTGAGTTTTAGGTAAAACGGATATTTCGACCATAATCCAGCATTAATGTCCGCAAATCATCAGACACAAGGAGGTTATTCCCATTCTAATCTAATTCCATCATTCGTTTATTTTTCTGTATGTAATTCAGTTGGCGAAGCTTACTGTAGCAACAGCGTCTTCATGCCAGACTAGAAATTCTGTGAGCAGACCCACAGATTTCTCCATCTTGTCAACTGCATTGAGTAATTCTGTATCAGAATCTGTGTTTTTTAACGTTATGTCGTCCTCAGAATGAGACTTTTAGGTGCATTTCGGTGGAGTGGAAAAAGAGCGTCAGTATTAACGCGTTGCGGGTCTTCAGGTGTTTTTAGCGAGGACCCTCACAGATCGGCACAGAGTTTTAAAGAAACAAAACTTAAAAATGTGTTAGATGCAAATGTAAAGGTCATTGCAGGTGTGCTGCCGTGACGGTGCTTTGAGATATGACAACTGATTTTTTTTTTCTTCAACTCAGAGCTGTTGCACAAAACAACAGATGAACAGCACGCAGCATGAAATGCACAGTGGGTGAAGTGGGCAGTTCAGCCAAACGCCTGACCTCCGCCTTCCCACGGGACAGTTTTAATGCTGCAATCCACCAGTTGATTACCACTGATGCATTGGGCACCCCTGATTTATACTGTATAAAAATACAAAAATACAACCCCAATTCCAATGAAGTTGGGACATTGTGTAAAATGTAAATAAAAACAAAATGCAAGGATTTGTAAATCCTCTTCAAACTATATTCAGTTGAATACACCACAAAGACAAGATATTTAATGTTCAAACTGATAGACTTTTTGTTTTTGTGCAAATATTTGCTTATTTTGAAATGGATGCCTGCAACACTTTTCAAAAAAGTTGGGACAGGGCAACAAAAGACTGGAAAAGTTGATGGTCAAAGAACACCTAACTGGAAACAGGTGAGTGTCATGATTGGGTATAAAAGGAGCATCCCCAAAAGGCTCAGCCATTCACAAGCAAAGATTGGGTGAGGATCACCATTTTGTGAACAACTACTTGAAAACATAGTCCAACAGTTTAATGGCACGTTCACACCGGGCGCGACACGAGCGACAGCAGGGACAGGTAGCCATGTATTCCCTATGGAAGGAGGTGTTGTGGCGCCAAGCCATGCAGCGTGACGCAATGGACGTGAATGAAGCGACGCGAGTGAAGCGATTTTGAGCGATTGGCACGTTTGTGACGCGATATTGTGTTGCGTCACGTCGCGTTGCCCTCCTCCCCAAGTTGAAAAATCTGAACTTTTTCATCTTGTCGTGCTGCGATGACCAATCAGGGACTGGATATGTAGTGACATGAGATGTCTGGAGTTTGACTGAGTTGGATGTAAACATGTCCTGTGTCTGGTAGCCAGCCTGTGAGCAGGACTTGTGTCCCTTTTGTCCTTTATTTCACAATTTGGGGGAAGAGCGAGCTGCAGCCCTGCAGCAGGGGGAGCGTTTTTTTTTTTTTTCACGTGCACGCGTGAGCGAATCGTCCGAAGATTATTTTATTTATTAACTACACAGATGTATAATAAAGCAAATGGTGACTGGTTTCTAAACACAATTATGACCGAGTTTTTGGGGGAAGAGCGAGCTGCAGCCCCGCAGCAGGGGGAGCGGGGCTTCTTTGGTTTTCACGCGCGCGCGAGCGGATCGTCCGAAGATTATTTTATTTATTAACTACACAGATGTATAATAAAACAAATGGTGACTGGTTTCTAAACACAATTATGACAGAGTTTTTTTGGGAAGAGCGAGGAGCAGCCCCACAGCAAGCAGCAGAGTTTTTTTTTTTTTTAATTGTTTACATGTGCACGCGTGAACGGGACAGGAGGTCCTCAAACTGGGTCCCGCAGAGGCGGAAGGACCACTGAAAGCGGCCGTCATCCAGACGCAGCTCCTGCAGCAAATAATGATACTCCCCGAATTGGGAACGTCTCATGACTTTTGTCAGCTTTCCACAACAACTCACTCCGTGTGATTAAGGTCCATTATGTTAACTTGACTGACAATCGGAGCCGGCGAGCGGAATGGAAGCTTGTCCTATTTGATGACACACTGGGGTGAATTTTCACAGCGAAAGCAGAGCGACACACCGGGCGATGGTGGCATGTCCGTCGCTATGCGACCGACGTGAATTTGTGGCGTCTGGTCCCGCCTGGTGTGAACGTGGCATAAGAACAATGTTTCTCAACATTCAGTTGCAAGGAATTTAGGGATTCCATCATCTACAGTCCATAATTTAATAAGAATATTCAGAGAATCTGGAGAACTTTCCACACGTAAGCTGCAAGGCCGAATACCAACATTGAATGCCCATGACCTTCGATCTCTCAGGCAGCACTGCATTAAAAACTGACATCATTGTGTAAAGGATTTTACTGCATGGGCTCAGGAACACTTCAGAAAACCATTGTCAGTTAACACAGTTCATCGCTACATCTACAAGTGCAAGTTAAAACTCTACCATGCAAAGCGAAAGTCATACATCAACAACATCCAGAAACACTGCCGCCTTCTCTGGGCCCGGGCTCATTTGAAATGGTCAGGCGCGAAGTGGAAAAGTGTGCTGTGGTCTGATGAGTCCACATTTAAAATTGTTTTTGGAAATCATGGACGTCATGTCCTCCAGACAAAAGAGGAAAAAGACCATCCAGGTTGTTACCAGTGCAAAATTCAAAAGCCAGCATCTGTGATGGTATGGGGGTGTGTTAGTGCCCATGACATGGGCAACTTACACATCTGTGATGGCACCATCAATGCTGAAAGGTACCCCCAGGTTTTGGAGCAACACATCCAAGCAACATCTTTTTCAGGGACATCCCTGCTTACTTCAGCAAGACAATGCCAAGCCACATTCTGCACGTGTTACAACAGGGTGGCTTCTTAGTAAAAGAGTGCAGGTACTAGACTGGTCTGCCTGCAGTCCAGACCGGTTGCCCATTGAAAACATGTGGCGCATTATAAATAGCAAGATACAACAACGGAGACCCCGGACTGTTGAACAACTGAATTTGTACATCAAGCAAAAATGAGAAAGAATTCCACCTACAAAGCTTCAACAATTAGTGTCCTCAGTTCCCAAACGCTTATTGAGTGTTGTTAGAAGGAAAGGTGATGTAACACAGTGGTAAACATACCACTGTCCCAGCTTTTTTGAAACATGTTGCAGGCATCCATTTCAAAATGAGCAAATATTTGCACAAAAACAATAAAGTTTATCAGTTTGAACATTAAATATCTTGTCTTGACATTAAATATCTTGTCTTTGTGGTGTATTCAATTGAATATAGGTTGAAGAGGATTTGCAAATCGTATTCTGTTTTTATTTACATTTTACACAACGTCCCAACTTCATTGGAATTGGGGTTGTAATAGTAATGCACAGTGACTTGGAGAAGTAACTTTAATCTGATTACAAATTTGGAAATATTAATGTGCTAGATTACTCGTTACCGAAAAAAGTGGTCAGATTAGAGTAACGCATTACCACTGGTTTATGAGAACATATGACTGGTATTAGAGTCTGAATAAGAGACATTCTGCAGTTTTGTTGGCTTCTTTCTGGTGATAAATGGACTGCATTTCCATCTCACAGGGCTCGACATAGCCATTTGCCTGCTAGCCCGGCGCCGATTTGGCCCACTTTCGGGCCACTGTGGGCCAGTACAATTTATCAAATGATGGCCCGCTCGGACCACGACAAGAATGCACAAAATTCTATTTATTTTACCATATTTTGCCGCTGCAAAGTTGAATTTCTTCACATCTCCGTGCATCATACTTCACCAAGTCTGCCATGTTTGTTTTGATTGGGTATCGTTAAGAAATGATTCAATCCACTGATCTCAGTAGTCGTTTTGCTTAACGATTCCCTTATCAGTCCTTCAGAGCGGCCGTTGTTTTTGAGGGTGTTTGTTGTGAAAATTATTATTTCTCTATGTTGATTGCAGACCCTGCAGCAGCTCTGTAATCAACCGCTTCTACAGAGCGACGGCACTTTGAAGCGTGAACCGATGAAGCAATGCTTCGATCCGCTGGCTCGTTGGAGTTGATCTTATTTTTTTCCCTCTAAAACTGTAAAGAGCATATGCCTGTGAGTAATATATACCCTTTTCTGTTAAACCGACCTGTTATGGTCTTCTGAAACAGTTGATAGATGTATTTTATAATTTAAAAACGGGACCGATACTAACGCGTTAGCATGTCTATGGCATTTTCAATGTTAAAATTAGCATTAGCTGTTCGCATTTCAACACGTTTGTGTGCATTTGTTTTCTGTATAATTAATGGCTTGTTTGTTGTCGTAAAAGAGTCAAATGTATTAAAAATTGTAATTTCTAAAATTTATTTGTATTTATATATTAATAATATGAGCGAAGCGGCGCGAAGCTCACTCATGGTACAGGGCACAATATTGAGATACAAAAATATGGCCATATTGTACAGCCCTACTGTCATCTAGCTGAAAACTTTGAATAATAATTTACATCTACATTAAAAAAAATGCTTACAGTGGCAGGGGGTAAGAGGACTGTAATTAGGGGGGTCAACTGAAAAGCAAAAAAAGAAAAATGCTTAAAAAGGGAGGGGGGATATGGGGGGCAGAGCCCCCCAGAAGCTAAAAGGCGGGGGTCGGGGGGGGGGGGGGTGTTTGGAAAATAAGTATTTGCAAATACTTAGGCTATTATTTGCAAATACTTATTTTCCTCACTGAGGAAAATAAGTATTTGAACACCCTGCGATTTTACAAGTTCTCCCACTTAGAAATCATGGAGGGGTCTGAAATTTTCATCTTCATCAAATTTTCATCAAATACCAAGGTCTTGGGTGAACTTCTGGATGGCCGCGGTGTCTTTCATGGTTGAGTCAAAGACCTTCCCCAAACTCTCGACTGGCTGTTCAGTGATGGATGGGATGACAATTCCTGAGATGGTTAACTGGAATTTTTTAATCACCTTACCCTTCTTCAACACTATGGACATTGACTTAGAGGGCTTGAAACTCAACCTTGCCCAGTTGATGAGTCTCTCAAGTCCTCGAAGGATCCATCTACTCCCTGGAACCGATGTTGTAGTGATGGTCAGGTCATCCATGTAGGCTCTTATCAGGGGCTGCCATATACCTTACTTGGTCAGGGGTCCTCTGCATTTCACTTCCGCACACTTCGCCACCATATTCATGGCAAGGGCAAAAAGGATGACAGAAATGGTACAGCCTGTTATGATCCCTTTTCCAAGACTATGCCCAGCTGATGTTTCTGACCCGGAAGTGACCCTCAGCCTGAAATTGTTGTAGTAATCCAGGATCAGGTCCTTGATCTTACTGGGGACATGATGATGGTGTAGCGCCAGCTCAACCAACTTGTGTGGTATAGACCCATAGGCATTAGCCAGGTCTAACCACAACACAGTAAGGTCACCTCTGTTCTCATGGGCTTCTCTAATGAGCTGTGTGACTACCCCTGTGTGCTCCAAACAACCCGGGACTCCCGGGATCCCACCCTTCTGGACTGAGGGGTTAATGTAGCCGTTCCTGAGGAGGACCTCTGTCAGTCTCCGAGAGACTAGGCTGAAAAACACCATCCCTTCCACACTCAACAAAGAGAATATCCGGAACTGGTCAATGTGCCTTGAGTTTTCCTCATTGGGAATCCAAACTCCCTCAGTGCACCTCCACTGGTTGGCCACTTTCCCTCTTCGCCAAATCATCTTCAAGATCTTCCATAGGTGCCGGAGAAGCTCTGAGCATCACTTACACGAGGTAGGGTACACCACTGGGGCCTGGAGCAGATACTGATCGGGCAGCCTTTGTCATAAAGCTCAAAATTGAGCTCAGGTTCATCGTGTTTCCACTGATCATTCTTGACATGTTTCTACAGCTTAATTTGAGTCCAACTGGGGTAAATTCAGTTGATTAAACATGATTTGGAAAGGCACACACCTGTCTACATTAGGGTTGGGTATTGAAAGCCGGTTCTTTTTAAGAATCGTTAAGAAATGATTCGATCCACCAACATCAATAGCCTTTGTGCTTAACGATTCCCTTATTGGTCCTTCAGTTCACATTACGTCGGAGCGGCCATTGTTTTTGAGGGTGTTTAACTGGAAAATCAACATTTTTTCTATGTTGATTGCGGACCCGCTGCTTCTCAGCAGGTCTCCTTGAAGCTTGAAGCAACAAAGCACACCTGCTTCGCTGGTTCTCTGCTTCGCTGGTTCTCTGCTTCGCCGCTTTTCAGAAGCGGCAGGTCTGCAAATTTTTTCATTAACCCCCCTCAAAGCCATTTAAAGATGTCAATCGTGAGTCACCTTTAGGGATGGGTATTGATAAGATTTTATCAATATCAGTTCCGCTTATTGATCCGATTCCTTATCGATACCGCTTGTGAATTTTCTGTGTACTAAAAGTAGGCTTTACAGGTTTTCTATGTCAACAACATTTTATTGAGTCTTAATAAATATGAAATAGGTCACTGGATCCTTGATCTTTGGACATAAATAAAAATAAACAAAATCTGTAGTTTTTGTCAAAAGCATTTCCTTTCAGATATTTTGGCATGAATGTCTCTCCATATCTCTGAGCTGAGCTCAGCCTGCTGCTGCATGTCAGCGCAGGATGTCTCATTTTGGGAGAAAAAAATGTTTTGATCTATTGCAGTTTGTTTGTATTACAACATTTGGAAAGAGGTGTCAGTTGATTTAAACAGCGTTTCGCTTCGAATTTATTAATTCCGACTGGACTCTATTGTTCTAACTTGACTCGGCAGAGATCCGCGCAGCATTTGGAGCTGTTTGAACAGAACGGAGGACAATTCTCTTTTCTTACTCACAACAAGACAGGAGTCCCAGTTACTAACTTTAATCTGCTCAAAAGTGGCTCACGATTGACATATTCAGGGATGAAAGTGGTGAAAAACAAAAAAAGCTGTAACCCAAAATTACCCCCCAACACCACCCACACAAAAATGTTTGAATTCTAGAAGCTCTGAAATGCAATCTGGGACTATTCCAGACAATAAACTGCAGTGAGTTCAGCATCCATTTTGGTGAGAAAAAAAAAAAAGACTTATTCACATTCATTCCAACAGTATTCTGCTCTTACTAGGGTGCAGCAGTTTTCTAGCTTGGCAGATAGTTCTGGAGGAAATCACTCAACAAATTGAAAATATGGTTTGACCAAAACAAATTGCCATTAAACTTAAATAAAACAGGGATTAAGTGGAGGTGTAAGAGTCACTATTCTGTTCACTGTTCATAAGAAGCAGTTATTTATTTATGTTCATTTTTAGTTGGTTTTATATTTTCTGTTGTGCTGTTAATCAGGTTCTTTTTGTTCTTTCTCTAAAATTGTATTGTAGCATTTACTATTATTGTTGTTGCTATTATTATTAATTATTAATATATAAACAAAAATAAATTTAAAAAATATTACAATTTGTAATACATTTGACTCTTTTACGACAACAAACGCTGAGCCATTAATTATTATACAGAAAACAAATGCACACAAATGTGCTGAGATGCAAACAGCTTAATGCTAACTTTAGCATTGAAAATGCCATAGACATGCTAACGTGTTAGCATTGTTTCTGTTTTTAAGTTATAAAATACATCTATCAACTGTTTCAGAAGACCATAACAGGTTGGTTTAACATAAAAAGGCAAATATTACTCACGGACATATGCTCTTTGGGGTTTTAGCAGGGAAAAATTAAGATAAAACAAAGAATCAACGAAGCGCCAGGTCGGATCAATACTACTTTGCTTCAAGCTTCAAAGAAGAGCCGCGCTGCAGAAACAGTTGATTACAGGCCCTGCAGGGTTCTGTAATCAATGTAGAGACATGATTATTTTCCCGACAAACACCCCCCAAAACAACAGCGGCTCTGAAGGACCGATAAGGGAATCGTTAAGCAAAAAGGCTATTGATGTCGGTGGATCGAATCATTTCTTAACGATACCCGACAAGAACCGGTTCTCGATATCCAACCCTAATCCTTAATCTCTGGACATAAGTAGAAATAAACAAAATCTGTGTTTTTTGTCAAAAGCATTTCCTTTCAGACATTATTGGCATAAATGTCTTCCCATACATCTGAGTTGAGCTCTTGCAGCTGGCTGCTGCACATAAGGATGTATTTCATAAAGAACACAGGGCATCTCATTTTGGGAGGAAAAAAACATTTTATTCGATTGTAGTTTATTGTCTGTATTACAGCGTTTGGAAAGAGGTGTCATTTTATTTAAAGTGGCGATTCGCTTTGAAGTTATTAACCCTCTGGGGCCTGACGCTGTCGTATACGATGGCTGAGACCAAGCTTTACTAAATTATAAATAACTTTTTAATGATATGAGATAGAAACTTACTTTTTTTTTGCTGAAAAGTTAACTCTGCAGACTTTTGAGCCAGCCGTCCACCATCTTTGTAATCCTCATAGAAGCTGTGTGATGACGTGCACAATGTGAGTATCCAATCGGAATTGGTTCACCATCACATGGTTTTCCAAAATCCAATCGTAGGGTAGATTTACCTCATGTGATAAACCAAAGATTGTTTTTAGGAGTGATGTGTTACTAGTTGCCCCGTTTGAATAGCCCCCTGTCTGCTGGCCATTACGCACAGCGATCAGTGAAAGTGAGCAGCCGGAGCAGACGGAAGACCTCTGATGACAATCTCACATGCTCAAACAAAGGGTGTGTGAGTATCAGGATTGCTCCTAGTTTGGCCGTGAATGTTATTGGATAAGCCTGTGGCAAGCTCTCTCGCTCCCGCGTAAAGCACCGTTTACCATATCAATGGAGTGAGGGGGAGGGGCCGCTCCTCAGAGTGTGAATGGGCCTCGAAGTGTGAAAGCTGCTTTCAGTGCAGCCACAGTCAACACACACAGTCAACTTAATAGTCAAAGTTTGTGATGTGATCTGTGTGTAATAGCAGACAGAAATTGCTTTGAGATGAAGACAAACAAAACGCATAGACCATTTTGTATAGATTGTTCAAAATGTGCATTTGTGTTTATTGTTTGAACCTTTTTGTTGTACAGTCTTTTACACAAGAGTCCAAATTACCTTTATAAAGTGTCAAAACAGTTGTTTATTATAGTTTGCTGTGTATTTTGAATAAATGTGTGTGGAAAATTAGTTTCAGCTTTACTGTTTCCTTTCTTATTTCTAATTGTAAACCTTTATTGCACTTATAAAACACCACTATAGCATATATATATTATGAAAGTACAGGTTGTCCTGAAAAAAAGAGACATAAAACTTGATTGTGAGATGCAGGGAGAGCTGTTAACAGCAATAATAAAACATTTATGCCAGGTGAGTGAACTGTCCAAAAAATGCCCTCGGACCCCAGAGGGTTAATTCTGACAGGACTCGGCAGAGAGCCTCACCGCATTTGGAGCTGTGCCAACAGAATGGAGGACAATTTTCTTTTCTTGAATGCAACAAGACGAGAGTCCCAGTTAGCGACTTTAATCCACATAAAAGTGACTCATGATTAACATATTTTAATGGCTTTGAGAGGGGTTAAGAAGCGATTAAATTTTTTCCAAATTTGCAATAATTAGTTAATTTTTTTTTATTGATTCCCAGCCCTAATATATATATATAATATAGTTGTGCATCTGAAAAGTATTCACAGTGCTTCACATTTTCCACATTTTGTCATGTTTATTCCAAAATGGATGCAATTCACATTTTTCCTCAAAATTCTACATGCAATACCCCATAAAGACAATGCAATAAAAGCTTTTATGAGATTTTGTAAATTTATTAAAAATAAAAAACCCTAAGAAACCCATACATAAGTATTCACAGTCTTTGTCATGAAGCTCAGAATTGAGCTCAGGTCTTCACTGATCACCGTTAAGATGTTTCTACAGCTTAATTGGAGTCCACCTGGGGTAAATTCAGTTGATTAGACATGATTTGGAAAGACACACCTGTCTACATATAATGTCCCACAGTTGACAATGCATGTCAGAGCACAAACAAATTATGAAGTCAAAGGAATTGTCTGTAGACCTTTAAGATTGCCTTAAGGCACATATCTGGGGGAGAGTGCATAAACATTTCTGCTACTTTGAAAGTCCCAATAAGCACAGTGACCTCCATCATCCCTAAATGGAAAAAGTTCAGATCCACCAGGACTCGTCCTACAGCTGGCCACCGGTCTAAACTGAGTGGATCTAAAGAACTGATGATCACTCTGTCAGAGCTTCAGCATTCTTCTGTGGATAGAGGAGAACCTTCTAGAAAGACAACCATGTCTGCAGCAATCCACCAATCAGCCCTGTATGGTATAGAGTGGCCAGATGGAAGCCACTCCTTAGTAAAAGGCACATGGCAGCCCGCCTGGAGTTTGCCAAAAGGCACCTGAAGGACTCTCAGACCATGAGAAGCAAAATTCTCTGGTCTGATGAGACAAAGATTGAACTTTTTGGTGTGAATACCAGCCGTCATGTTTGGAGGAAACCAGGCACCAGCATCATGCTCTGGTGATGTTTTTCAGGAGCAGGAACTGGTAGTCTAGTCAGGGTTGAGGGAAAGATGAATGCAGCAATGCATAGAGACATCGTGAATGAAAACCTGCTCCAGAGCGCTCTTGACCTTAAACTGTGATGGTTCAACTTTCAGCAGGACAGTGACCCTAAGCACACAGCCAGTATATCAAAGGAGTGGCTTCAGGACAACTCGGAATGTCCTTGAGTGGCCAAGGCAAGGTCCAGACCTGGATCTGATTGAACATCTCTGAAAATTGTATGTAAAATGGATGTGCACTGATGCAACCCATCTAACCTGATGGGCCTTGAGAGGCGCTGCAAAGAGGAATGGGCAACACTGACCAAAGATAGGTGCTCCAAGCTTGTGGCATCATGTTCAAGAAGGCGTGAGGCTTTAATTGCTGCCAAAGGTGCATCAACAAAGTATTGAGCAGAGTGTGAATACCTGTGTACATGTGATTTTTTTTTTTTTTTTTTTAGTTTTTATTTTTAATAAAGTTTAAAAAATTTCCCCCAAATTTTTTTTTCATGTTGTCATTATTGGGTGTTGTGTAGAATTTTGAAGGAAAAATGAATTTACGGCATTTTCAAATAAGGATGTGATGTAACATAATGTGGAAAAACTGAAGCGCTGTGAATACTTTCTGGATGCGCGGTACATATTGAGATATAGATAGATGGAAAGTCCACATATGGCATGTATAATTTCTTTTAAAATTGTGCTTCTTTTCATGCTTCTTTTGCTTCGTCGATGTGTTTTTTGGACAAATTAATAAAAGTACTGAAAGTAGATTTCTTTGATTTGGAGCAACATCAAAATTTAGCCTAATGGGTTCCTTCTTGGCCCATGCTGAAGCTCTCCACCAAGTTACTTGAAAATCAGTCTGCACATTTTTTTTTTTTAGTAATCCTGGTCATAAACCCAACTAAAATAAGTGCCACTGGTGAAACCTCCTAATATATCCCTAAGACATTGTTGCAAATAAATTATGAGCATTGTTACTTCATGAAATAATTATATTTAAATTATTCAAATTGGAGCCTTTTATCAAAGCCTCCAGTGTGTGTGACAGTTAATGTTTTTTTTTAAATGTCTATACAGTGGCTGTTTGACAGGGAAACCTTCATCCCTTGGTACAGCAAATGTAGTCCGTTGTGCTGGTGATGTTTCTGTTTGCAGTGTTTGATTTTTATAACGCATTTAAGCTACTAACATCTAGTTTAGTGAAATGCTAAAAGTAATTACCACTACCATATGGAAACTAATTGAAAATGTATGTACATGTTAATTCAATTTATTTGTACAGCAAAATATTACAACATACAGTAGTGTAGGGCTGCAACAAATGATTATTTGGATCATCGATGAATCTGATGGGGTTTCGACACGATTAATCGGATTAGCGGGGAATTTTTTAAAAATGTGCCAGGGAAACAATTTTTCTCTCCTTCCATCACTTTATTTAACAACAGAACATTATTTGAAAACTTAAAATACTTGAAAATCAACAAATCGTCAAATGTCCCTTGGTTGTTGAAATATAAAATAATAAAGAATAAAACAGTTTATAATAAAGAACAAAAATAAGTATTTCAAATGGCATTGCTTTATCAAAGTGCCGAGTTGCCATAAAACAACATTGAAACGTATAAATGTTCTAAAATATATGGTGAAAAAAGAGGTATTTTTGTTGCTGCAAATGAGCAGTTAGCATAACCAGTTAACCATAAAACCTAAATCAAAAACTATAGCCTGACTCATTATATATGTGCAACATTCTCTGTATATCTTGTAAACTATGTGGTCATTTCATAATGACACATGTGACTCATGTCTTTCTCTAAAAGTATATTGTAGAATTATTAGTTATTATTACTGTTATTATTGTTGCTATTATTATTAATATATAAATACAAATAAATTAAAAAATATTATAATTTGTAATACATTTGACTCTTTTACAACAACAAACGGTGAGCCATTAATTATTATACAGAAAACAAATGCACAAACATGCTGAAATGCCAGCAGCTTAATGCTAACTTTAACATTGAAAATGCCATAGACATGCTAACGTGTTAGCATAAAATACATCTATCAACTGTTTCATAAGACCATAACAGGTCAGTTTAACATAAAAAGGTTAATATTCCTCACAGACATATGCTCTTTAGGGTTTTATTGGGGAAAAATTAAGATAAAGCGAAATAAAACAAATGAAACCAACGAAGCAGCAGCTCGAAGCACTCCTTCATTGGTTCAAGATTCAAACCAAAGCTCAGTTGATTATATGGAAGAAACGAAACATTTGCGATAAACTTATTTAGCAACTAATCGATGACTAAATTAGTTGACAGCTATTTTAATAATCAATTTTAATCGATTAATTCGAATAATTAGTTGTTTCAGCTCTACAGTAGTGTTCAGAATAATAGTAGTGCTATGTGACTAAAAAGATTAATCCAGGTTTTGAGTATATTTCTTATTGTTACATGGGAAACAAGGTACCAGTAGACTCAGTAGATTCTCACAAATCAAACAAGACCAAGCATTCATGATATGCACACTCTTAAGGCTATGAAATTGGGATATTGGTAAAAAAAAGTAGAAAAGGGGGTGTTCACAATAATAGTAGTGTGGCATTCGGTCAGTGAGTTTGGCAGTTTTGTGGAACAAACAGGTGTGAATCAGGTGTCCCCTATTTAAGGATGAAGCCAGCACCTGTTGAACATGATTTTCTCTTTGAAAGCCTGAGGAAAATGGGATGTTCAAGACATTGTTCAGAAGAACAGCGTAGTTTGATTAAAAAGTTGATTGGAGAGGGGAAAACCTATACGCAGGTGATCGCCAATCCTTTAAAATGGACAACAACAGCAAAAAAAAAAACAGAGACGCGTGGAAGAAAACGGAAAACAACCATCAAAATGGACAGAAGAATAACCAGAATGGCAAAGGCTCACCCATTGATCAGCTCCAGAATGATCAAAGACAGTCTGGAGTTACCTGTAAGTGCTGTGACAGTTAGAAGACACCTGTGTGAAGCTAATTTATTTGCAAGAATCCCCCGCAAAGTCCCTCTGTTAAATAAAAGACGTGCAGAAGAGGTTACAATTTGCCAAAGAACACATCAACTGGCCTAAAGAGAAATGGAGGAATATTTTGTGGACTGATGAGAGTAAAATTGTTCTTTTTGGGTCCAAGGGCCGCAGACAGTTTGTGAGACGACCCCCAAACTCTGAATTCAAGCCACATTTCACAGTGAAGACAGTGAAGCATGGTGGTGCAAGCATCATGATATGAGCATGTTTCTCCTACTATGGTGTTGGCCTATATATCGCATACCAGGTATCATGGATCAGTTTGGATATGTCACAGTACTTGAAGAGGTCATGTTGCCTTATGCTGAAGAGGACATGCCCTTGAAATGGGTGTTTCATCAAGACAATGACCCCATGTACACTAGTAAACAAGCAAAATCTTGGTTCCAAACCAACAAAATTAATGTTTTGGAGTGTCCTGCCCAATCCCCGGACCTAAATCCAATTGAGAACGTGTGGGGTGACATCAAAAAAGCTGCTTCTGAAGCAAAACCAAGAAATGTGAATGAATTGTGGAATGTTGTTAAAGAATCTTGGAGTGGAATAACAGCTGAAAGGTGCCACAAGTTGGTTGACTCCATGCCTCACAAATGTGAAGAAATCATGAAAAACTATGGTTATACAACTAAATACTAGTTTAGTGATTCACAGGATTGCTAGAAAAGCAGTTTGAACATAATAGTTTTGAGTTTGTCGCATCAACAGCAGATGCTACTATTATTATGAACACCTCCTTTTCTACTTTTTTTTTTTTTACTAATAGCCCAATTTCATAGCCTTAAGAGTGTGCATATCATGAATGCTTGATCTTGTTGGATTTGTGAGAATCTACTGAATCTACTGGTACCTTGTTTCCCATGTAACAATAAGAAATATACTCAAAACCTGGATTAATCTTTTAAGTGACATAGCAGTACTATTATTCTGAACACTACTGTAAGTCGCCCCAGATGCTTCACAAGGGCAAGTTGTAACTTTACCCACTCCCTGAGCGAGTACAGTGTTATCGGTGGTAAGGAAAAACTCCCTCAGGTGTTTTCTGATTACAAAAGAGCCCTCAAGCAGATCAGACTCAGTGTCGTGCCCATCTACGTTGGTCGTGCTACCACATAACAAATAACAATGAAATGCAGGGACAGAAATGTGAAGATCCCTAGGGAGTACATATGGAGGACCGATATAATACATTTGGTACTCTTACCAATATTCCAGTCCCCATATTTTCGATATATCAGTGTTGAATATTATGAGCTGTTAGGTCTGCTGCTTCTGCAGCAGCTCAGACAGCTTACAGTTGAAAAAAGTTTGTTTTGTCTCACTGTGTCTCATAGTGTGCTAGTGACACAACAAAAAAGAGCAGCACATCTGTGCTGAATTTTACAGGCATACAGTACTTGTGCGTTTCTTTCAAAGTATTTGTACGTCCTCTGGCTGTGTTAATGCTGTTAATGCTAAACCAGCAGCTGCTTAAAAACAGAGAATAGCAGCACGCTGGGAGGGGGGATGCTAACACTTTGCTTTTTTCCACACAAATGTACATAAAGTCTGTTTCTGGGGATGGTATGAGATAAAAGCAAGAATAAAGCCTTCTTACTGGTCAGTCATGTTGTGCTTTCCACATAAACACACAAGTTCTCCATTCTTCCTGCTTATAGGCTGTGCAAACCAGTGGCTTTGCCAGATAGAAAGATGATGGAGCAGCCCACCACAACACCCTTAGAGTGAAGGGCTAATTTTAAAGACATTTTTTCATACTCCTACTACTACAACCCTTGGCAATAATTATTATTGTTATTATAATTGTTTAATTTTGTAGAAAAAAGAAGATCACAGACATGACACAAAACTAAAGTCATTTCAAATGGCAACTTTCTGGCTTTAAGAAACACTATAAGAAATCAGGAAAAATAATTGTGGCAGTCAGTAATGGTTACTTTTTTAGACTAAGCAGAGGGAAAAAAATATGGACTCACTCAATTCTGAGGAATAAATTATGGAATCACCCTGTAAATTTTCATCCCCAAAACTAACACCTGCATCAAATCAGATCTGCTCATTAGTCTGCATCTAAAAAGGAGTGATCACACCTTGGAGAGCTGTTGCACCAAGTGGACTGACATGAATCATGGCTCCAACACAAGAGATGTCAATTGAAACAAAGGAGAGGATTATCAAACTCTTAAAAGAGGGTAAATCATCACGCAATGTTGCAAAAGATGTTGGTTGTTCACAGTCAGCTGTGTCTAAACTCTGGACCAAATACAAACAACATGGGGAGGTTGTTAAAGGCAAACATACTGGTAGACCAAGGAAGACATCAAAGCGTCAAGACAGAAAACTTAAACTAATATGTCTCAAAAATCGAAAATTCACAACAAAACAAATGAGGAACAAATGGGAGGAAACTGGAGTCAACGTCTCTGACCAAACTGTAAGAAACCGCCTAAACGAAATGGGATTTACATACAGAAAAGCTAAACGAAAGCCATCATTAACACCTAAACAGAAAAAAACAAGGTTACAATGGGCTAAGGAAAAGCAATCGTGGACTGCGGATGACTGGTTGAAAGTCATATTCAGTGATGAATCTCGAATCTGCATTGGGCAAGGTGATGATGCTGGAACTTTTGTTTGGTGCTGTTCCAGTGAGATTTATAAAGATGACTGCCTGAAGAGAACATGTAAATTTCCACAGTTATTGATGATATGGGGCTGCATGTCAGGTAAAATAAGTAAGTAACCTTTATTTATATAACACTTTTCACAGACCAGGGTCACAAAGTGCTTCACATGATAAAATCAGTAAATACAAAATAACACATACAAACATTTAAAAGAAAATCAAGCTAAAATGCAATTTTAAAAAGGTGAGTCTTAAGTTGCTTTTTAAAAACATCGACAGAGTCTATCGAGCGAAGGGAGCAGGGAAGCTCATTCCAAAGGCGCGGCGCCACGGCTTTAAAAGATCTGTCCCCTCGAGTTTTAAAACAGGTACGGGGAACCATCAGCAGGTTCAGGCTGGAGGACCTCAGGCCCCTGGTGGACACATACGGTTGGATCAGTTCCTTGATGTATTCCAGAGCCTGCCCATGCAGAGCTCTAAATGTAAGCACCAGGATTTTATAATTTGTCCTAAATGAGACAGGGAGCCAATGCAGGGACTTGAGTATTGGGCTAATATGGGCTCTCCTGTGGGTGCAGGTCAGAAGCCGTGCAGCGGAGTTTTGCACAACCTGCAAACGAGCCAGTTCTTTCTTATTAAGACACGTGAACAGGCTGTTACAGTAATCCAGTCGCGAAGATATAAAAGCATGTACAATCATCTCTAACTCTTCAAAAGACACCATTTTTCGAAGTTTAGAGATATTCCGGATATGGAAAAAACAATTCCTAACTAACTGTTTCGTATGTTCCAGAGACATCCCTTTATCCAAGATAATGCCAAGATTGCGCAGGCTGCCCTTAACTGAACTATTCAGTTCACCAAGGTGCAGCCTAATAGCAGGCACGGCACTCTCCGGAGCAACAATCAATGTTTCAGTCTTATCAGAGTTCAGCTGCAAGCTGTTTTCACTGAGCCATTCCTTAACTTTGGTGAGACAAAGTTAGTAGTTAGTTCAAGTTAGTAGTTAGTAAAGGCACTGGGGAGATGGCTGTCATTACATCATCAATAAATGCACAAGTTTACATTGATATTTTGGACACTTTTCTTATCCCATCAATTGAAACGATGTTTGGGGATGATGAAATCATTTTTCAAGATGATAATGCATCTTGCCATAGAGCAAAAACTGTGAAAATATTCCTTGCAAAAAAGACACACAGAGTCAATGTCATGGCCTGCAAATAGTCCGGATCTTAATCCAACTGAAAATCTTTGGTGGAAATTGAAGAAAATGGTCCATGATAAGGCTCCAACCTGCAAAGCTGATCTGGCAACAGCAATCAGAGAAAGTTGGAGCCAGATTGAGGAGTACTGTTTGTCACTCATTAAGTCCATGCCTCAGAGACTGCAAGCTGTTATAAAAGCCAGAGGTGGTGCAACAAAATACTAGTGATGTGTTGGAGCGTTCTTTTGTTTTTCATGATTCCATAATTTTTTCCTCAGAATTGAGTGATTCCATATTTTTTTCCCCTCTGCTTGGTCTAAAAAAGTAACCGTTACTGACTGCCACAATTTTTTTTTTTTCCTGATTTCTTATGGTGTTTCTTAAAGCCAGAAAGTTGCCATTTGAAATTACTTTAGTTTTGTGTCATGTCTGTGATCTGCTTTTTTTCTACAAAATTAAACAACTGAATGAACATCCTCCGAGGCCGGTGATTCCATCATTTTTGCCAGGGGTTGTACTAGTTATGTTTTGCTACAATTTTGCATAAAGTGGAATTGATGAGCCATATAAATACGTATATCTTTACTTAATTTATATTTCTGCATAAATAAAGTGCCATGTGAAGCAATGTCTTCTTTTTTAAAGCATTGTCTAAGGCAGGGTATAACTGGGTCTGCTTGTGGTTCTAAGCAGTATTGAGCACATAAATGTATCAATATCCTGATATGTATCAAATGTCCACTGTATCGTATCGAGTTTGGTAAACAAAATAGAGCCCTAATTGAGTAAATATTTCTCAGAGACATTCAGGTGACGGCAAACACACTGGTGTCCCAGGCACCCTCTGAACCTCACATGGTCATTTGAAATTTTCATGTCACCTGGTTGTTCAGGTGGCGACATGAAGGATCCATGAAGCCCCGGCATTCCCAGCAGTTGGACTCCTTGACTCCAGTTTCATGTGCTAGTTGTTTCGCTGTGCTTCTGCTTAAGAAGTTTTGTCTTCATACTTGTCATTATTAACACAAGCTTAGTATTGTTGTTTTTACTATTGTTAGAATGTGTACAGTAGATAAATTTTAAAGGCTGGATATGACCTTTCCATAAATTAGTCTGCACTCACTTGTTGGACCATGTCACTATCTTGTAGTGGTTCCTAATCTTTAATTGAATGTTTGCCACAACACTCCTGGAATTGGAGAACGTTTCTGCATGTGCCCTGATCATGAGATAACAAGGCAGCTGAGTGGAGCCATGATTTACGTCCAACTTCCTGCATCCAGAAGTATTGGCTTCTTCCTGTAATTGTTGGCCATAGTGTGATCATTAATGGTTTTTCTGCGAGGGTTCTGCTGTGTTTGAACAGAGCTGTGATTGAGTTTTGCCAATGTTGTCTGAAATATTACATCTTGCATGGTGGATTGTGTTATGCTGATGGAATGCTTAGTAGTTTTTTTTGAGCGTCATTAGTTTAAATGAGCTTTTTCTGATGTTCCAACTGACTGGAACCTCATGGCTGAAGTAACCAATAACTAGTGATGTTAGGTAAGTGTTTTTGACCGGTGTGGCCGCCCCAGGATCCGAGCATGACATTAGTTATTGATGCCTTCCATTTTTTTTCTTTATTCCAAATTACTCTTGATTTTGTCTTTCGGCTAAACTCCCACTGAGATGCTTTGTTATGCAAGAGGCCACATTTGTGGATTAACACATTTTTTTTCAAGGGTAAACATCTAGAATCCGATGACATTTGGAGGCCCCAAATCCCACATAGTCAATATCTATTATGCATTCAGTAAAAGACTTATGTTTCACACACTCTTATGTGCTGTATTACTTTTGTTTCTTTGTTATTGTAGTTGCCTTGACTTATAGACTTTTTGGACTATAAAATCAGTGCAGATTTGATGGAGAAGCATTTTTAAAAACACGCAGGATTTAGGCAATAATTCAGTGCAAAGAGAACACAGCAGCTGTCATGCTATGTCATGTTATTTTATAAACTAAGATACATTTTCAGACTCAAAATAAATAAATAAATAAGTAAAATAAAAGTAAAGTCAATTCATAAAAAATTAAGTTGTATGAAATTTGGGAATTCAACAACTGCAGCATGTTTCCTCAGATTGCAGTGTTTGAATGTTGGACATTCACTGATATTCCTGTGGCTGTTGAAGTTTTTTGTACCACTTTTACTTTTTATAATCTATCGTATGAGCCTTCTTGTAATCGCTTCTATTTTCACACAATAGTGCTGCTTGGCATGCCTGTGCTGCCTGTAGCTGCACACAGATTGTGGAAGTATAGATTATTGCATATTTGGTGGTGTGCAATCACTGTGTCTCCTGTTGAGTAATGCAAAGATATTTTGTGTGTGAGAGAGAGTCTGGCTGTTGCATAAGAGGATCTGCTGCTCTTCCAGAGCTTAACGAAGGATTTAAGCCTTGCTCTCACTCTCTCATTTCCTCTCTCTCTTTAATCTCTCTAATTACATATATATTGTAGGGGGGTGGTGTCATTATTTGTGAAATAAACGTGTGCATATGCCGTGTGTACATATTTGCTTATCTGCTAGTATTTGAGTATGACAGCTTTTGTGAGTTTGTACAATGACCAGTGCTGGTTTTTACATTTGGCCAATATGAGCCTTTCACAAACAGATCTGTATGGGCATTATTTCTGCAGAGTTGAGAACTTTTTATTTTACCAAATAAACAAACAAAAAAAAAGCTTTGGAAATTGTCATTATGCAGTTTGTCCAACAGAGGGCACTCCGATGGCATTGTTTACAAAGGTGTAAAGCAATGTTGGGACCCCCATCACCACCTAGTAATGCAAAAAGACAGGCAAAGCGATCAGCTGCCATTCATTTTCAGTAATAGCTTTACAGTGACAAGAGAAAAGTGGTTGCTTTGCTGCCAGTAAGTGGGCCCAAAATAAACAAGAACTCTATTTTATGCAAATGCTGAGAGACGCGACATGGTTGATTGAAGACAGCATGATGTATGTGGGGTGGTTGTTATATTTACAGTTATTTATAATAAATAAAAGTTCTTGTTTGAACTGTAGAATATCAAGCCTCTGTATATCGACAGATATATCTGTGTTGTAAATTTTGTACATTTTAATATCTGTATTGTATTGGTCCCCCTGGCTCTTATACGAGGTCTATTAGAAAAGTATCCGACCTTATTATTTTTTTCAAAAAACATATGGATTTGAATCACGTGTGATTGCGTCAGACAAGCTTGAACCCTAGTGCGCATGCGTGAGTTTTTCCATGCCTGTCGGTTGCGTCATTCGCCTGTGAGCAGGCTTTGAGTGAGGAGTGGTCCACCCCCCTCGGCGGATTTTCATTGTCAGGAAATGGCGGAATGATTTGGGCTTTTTTTCCATCAGGATTTTTTCAGAAACTTTTAGAGACTGGCAGCTGGAAACCATTCGAAAAATTTATCTGGCTTTCGGTGAAAATTTTACGGGCTTCACAGAGAATAAGGACTGTTACTACAGCTTTAAGAACGGCTTTAAGGATGCTCGGCGCGCCACGCTCCGTGCCGCCATCGAGAGTCACAGACCACCGGATCATTTCTAAACAGATGGCTCTGTGGAGCCGGGACCGTCGTGTGCACTTTCTCTGGTTATCACAAGAGCTGGACATCAACCATTTTCTGGCAGATTTCACTTTTAACAAGAGATTTTGTCATGGAAAGCTGAGCGGAGGCTTTGCGCGTCACGACCAATTTGCTGATGGAGCGAGACAAAGGAACACCTCCATTTTGGTCTCACAGGACGGCTTTGAGATGGCGTTCAGACAGCTGTCGGTGGTTTTTCCATCGAGTGATTATCCAAGAAAATGTGGCTGTGCCTGGACATGCCAGAACATGTCCCGTGAAGCTTCATCACGGCGTTGCTGTGCGCCATGCGGCACCGCCGCAACGCGCGGAATTCCTCCGCACGTCTGTCTCAATGTGCCGAAAAAGTGCTGATGTCCACGTCTTTTCACAATTTCTTTCTGTGCTAGTCAGACGACGTCCCGGATAAAACACAGCGTCCAGTTTGGAAATGAACGTCACATTCCACTGTTACAGGAGTTTTTGTCATGGAAAGAGGAGCTTTCTAATGGTTTCCAGCTGCCAGTCTCTAACAGTTTCTGAAAAAATTCTGATGGAAAAAAAGCCCAAATCATTCCGCCATTTCCTGACAATGAAAATCCAACGAGGGGGCTGGACCACTCCTCACTCAAAGCCTGCTCACAGGCGAATGACGCAACCGACAGGCGTGGAAAAACTGAGGCATGCACACAAGGGTTCAAGCTTGTCTGACGCAATCACACGTGATTCAAATCCATATGGTTTTTGAAAAAAATAATAAGGTCGGATACTTTTCTAATAGACCTCGTATATACTGTATTTGCACATCTCAGGCCCCAGGGCTAAGTATTTGCTCCCCCCCCCCCCTTTTTTTTTTTTTTTTTTGGAAAAAAGTTGGTTAAATGCTCACCTAAAATAATTTTTTATTAATAATTTTGTTTATTAAATGCCTAACTAAAATTAATTAGTTCCTTGACCCCCAGCATATTGTAAAAAACAAAGAGTTTTCACAATATTTTTCCCCTTCATCCATGTTTCCTGTGCTCTTACTGTGAAAGACAAGAAGCGTTCTGTGACAATGTGGCTAGCTTTGTATGGACAGCAACAAATGGATTATTCAACTGTAGAGTCACAACTGTAGAGTGTGTGTGTGTGTGGTTAATATTGAAAACCAATGTGCACGTCAATTTCTTTTTTTTTTTTTGCCACACATCAGCTGACAAAGAACACATTTATTAAATGCCAAAAGGATAGGAAAAAATAAGACAGTCACATGTGATTTATTCTTTATTTATGAGGAAATCAGACATTTTATTGAAATGGGTGGACCAACAAACATATTTTGGCGAGTTTGTGCAAACGCCCACCCCCACTTCACCCAGAATTTTGCACGGAACACCCAGGGTGCTCAGATGCGCAAATGTGTGTGTGTGTGTATGTATGTATGTATGTATATTATAGTGCATCTGAAAAGTATTCACAGTGCTGCACTTTTTCCACATTTTGTCATGTCCATTTTGTCAATGGATGAAATTAATTTTTTCCTCAAAATTCTATGCACAATACCCCATAATAAAAATGCAATAAAAGGTTTTTTGAGATTTTTGTAAATTTATTAAAAATAATAATAATTTAAAAAACTAAGAAATCACGTACATCACCCTTGAAACCATATTTTCAATTTGTTAATTTCTTCAGTGATTTCCTCCAGAACCATCTGCCAAACTAGAAAACTGCTGCACCCTAGTAAGAGCAGAATACTATTGGAATGAATGTGAATAAGGAAAGTCTTTTTTTTTTTTTCTCACCAAAATGGATGCTGCACTCACTGCAGTTTATTGTCTGGAATAGTCCCAGATTGCATTTCAGAGCTTCTAGAATTCAAACATTTTTGTGCGGGTGGTGTTGGGGGTTAATTTTGGGTTTCAGCTTTTTTTGTTTTTCACCACTTTCATCCCTGAATATGTGAAATCGTGAGTCACTTTTGTGCGGATTAAAATTATTAACTGGGACTCCTGTCTTGTTGCGAGAAAAAAACGAGAATCATCCTCTGTTCTGTTCACACAGCTCCAAATGCTGCGCGGCTCTCTGACGAGTCAAGTTAGAACGATAGAGTCCAGTCGGAATTAATAACTTCAACGCGAAACACCGTTTTGTTTATTTTTACTTATGTCCAGAGATCAAGGATACAGTGACCAATTTCATATTTATTTACTTTAAGACTCAATGAAATACATAGAAAACCTGTAAAGCCTACTTTTAGTACAAAATTCACAAGAGGTATTGATAAGGGAATCGATAAGGAATTGGATCGATAAGCAGAATCGATAATGGCATCGATATCGATAAAATCTTATCAATACCCAACCCTAGTCAGGGAGTTGACCAAGAACCTGTTGGCCACTCTGCCAGAGCTCCAGCATTCCTCAGTGGAGAGAGGAGAACATTCCCAAAGGACAGCCATCTCTGCAGCAATCCACCAGTGTGGCCTGTATGGTAGAGTGGCCAGACAGAAGCCACACCTTAGTAAAGGGCACATGACAGCCCACCTGGAGTTTGCCAAAAGGCACCTGAAGGACTCTGAGACCATGAGAAACAAAACAGCGCTTTACCTCAGACTGGGGCGATGGTTCATCTTTTAGCAGGACAGTGACCCTAAGCACACAGCCAAGACATCAAAGGAGTGGTTTCAGGACAACTCTGTGAATGTCCTTGTGTGGCCCAGCCAGAGCCCAGACCTGAATCCGATTGAACCTCTTATCATTCATGAAGAAATGAGGCTGTAATTGGTGCCAACGGTCCATCAACAAAGTATTAAGCAACGGGTGTATTTTTAAATAAATTTGCAAAAATTTCAAAAAACCTTTTTCAAGTTGTCATTATGGGTTGTTCTGATTAGAATTTTGAGGAAAAAAATAGGGTTGGGAAATCTCATGAAAATCATTTGTTGACTAATCGTGTAGCATTAGTCCCCAACTAATGGTACCCGACTAAATTTAACATTGAATCAATTAAGCCCATTTTGAATCTTCATGGTTAAACTCAAATGTGACATTTATTCTAACAAATTTAAGCACAAAATCACAAAACTGCATTGGCATGAAGACAACAGCTGCATTCACTTACTAGGAATAGACGACCTGTTTGAGCTGACTAATTCACCTGCCAAGGTTCACACATTTTCTTCACTTAACTGAGTGAAGGGAGTGGTGGCAGCTCCAACAGGTCTGCGCTTTTAAGGGTTCAGTGAACTTAATAAATGGCTTTCGACTAGTCCATTAATAAAAAATAGTCAACTAGTAGGATCTTAGCTGGTCGTAGTCGACTATTACGACTAGTCCTCCATCTCTAGCAAAAAATGAATTTACTCCATTTTGGAATAAAGCTGTAAAATGTGAGGTAATTTCGGGAGTCGGCTGCTTCTGCAGGACTAGGAGAGGCCATGGATGCATTTGTCGACTTGCTAAAGACTTCAGAGACTGACATGCCTTTCTCAAGGTGGTTTTAAAAATAAGCACATAATGTTCGCACATCTTGTAAACACATTTAACCAATGTGACTCACGTGACTCTCCAGCTGTTGCAGTGAAGTTAAAAATAAGCTCTCACCTTTTAAAACTACACAGCTCATGTGGAGGAGTGCAGGTTGGTCACCAGTGCTGCTGAAGAAAATGTGATCGAATCACCTCCGCTGAGCTTTCTGACTCTCAATCTCCTGATTGTAAAAAAAAAAAAAAATCTAACAACGGAAACAATGATGAGGAGTATGTATTCAGTGATGAATATAAAGATAACCTTAAAAATTCCAGGTGTACTACTGGCAAAAACTGTGATTTCTGTGGTGTTTCCATTAGCAGAATGGCTGCTTTGTGTCATGCTTGGCCCTGATCAGGGTTCTAGTTTTATTTTTTCCCCTTTCTTTGACCCACCTTCTGCCCCTGTTCTGCTTTATTAGTTATTTATCATGTGTTTATTTATTCCCTGTTGTATTTTACTTTGTCACTTTGTTTCTTTGTTACTTTTCATTCTATAGCCGTTGTCCAGTTCTTTTCTAGTTCTACTAGATTGTGTTTTCATTGTTTATCATTCAGTTGTCATCTGTTCATTTTTGCTGTTCTCATTTCTGTTTTCTGTTGTTCTTTAATATCAGATCTTGCTTTTGTTTTATTATGTAGTCGTTGCTAGTTAATTTTGTAATCTGGTTTTCATTTTGTATTATTCAGTCATTTGTCAGTTCCTGTTTAGTTTAGCTTTAGTATTTATTCTCTGATTAGTTTTCAGGTTCATGCTCGGTCTATGGTACATTTTACCCTGTCCTCGGTTTCTGTTTTGCTCTGTTCAGTTCCCTCACGTACATCTGATTATGTTCACTCCACGTCCTGCACCTCCCTTCATGTCTTTGTCCCTCACTTATATCTGATTATGTTTACTTCACTACACCTGCCCCATGTCTTTGTCTTTCTCTTTGTTTCTGTCTGCTTTGTATTTTCATTCACTCACGCTCTTGGCACCTGTTCACATATCTTTGTCTATTACATCACTCCACTTTGCGCACTCCCTTCCTCACTATCTTGCCCCATCCATACTCTTCGTTCACCAGCCACGCCCCCTTTCTAGATCCTTCTCCTCACGTGCACCTTGTTAACACTTGCTTATTTAATCTCCTCACAGCCACCACACCTTTGCCAGTTTGTCTTTGCTCTTAGCACACATTCCAGCCTTCTTGTATTCAGTCCTGATTTGTCTGCCATGTACCAGTGTTTTGCGCGTTTTTCTCGAATGCGCCTTTTGCCTCAGCCCTGATGTCAGTGTTTGCTCATGCCTCTGACCCCTGCCTGGATTTGACTGTGTTTCTGCCTAACCCTGTCTGTACCTCTGCTCCACTGCCTGACAACCTGTGTACCGAACCTCAGCCTGAAATAAACACAACAACTACTTGTACCTCAAAGCCTGGTCTGGGAGTTTGTATTGTGGGTCCACCCTCTCCGGGTGCCGGGCTCCCGTCCGTCCTGACACTTTGTACTGCACTCTGAATCCATTTTCTAAGGCACTGTGGCCTTCTCTACAAAAGAGATTTAATTACAGAGGCCACTGCCTGACAGTACATAAATAAATAAAAATCACCATAATCATTGGGTGTATTCAATTCAATATTTTAGGGAGGTGCTGTTGCAGGCACATGCACACAAGTGCATGCAAAACACACACAAAAGCCCAAACAAATCTGTCTGTATCATAATCAGAAAACGGCCACATAAGTTATAGTATGTGGAATAAAAGTTACAGCTGAAATGCAGCCTGGTGTAAATACACAGACTGATACATTTTCACTGCGGTATTGTATCACTTCCTGTTCCGGAGCACAGCGGTGTTCTGCTATATCTGTTAGCTGTTTAATCTGCGCAGTTAGATTGATCTAGTTACCTAGATAACGATTTGTTTCACAGTGTAATCTTCACGTGCCTTAACTAAAGCACTCCCTCTGCTGAATCACCTCTAAATTATTTACACGTTATTCACTTTGCGTGTTTTTAGGAATCCGCTAGCTTAGCGCAGCTACTAGCTCTTAGCCGGTTTAGCATGGCGGCTTCTCCTGTCTCTCCCGCACTTTTCTGCTCTGGGTGTGAAATGTTTAGTTATTCCTCGGCCTCCTTTAGTAGTAATGGTACTTGTAATAAGTGTAGCTTATTCGTAGCTTTGGAGGCCAGGCTGGGCGAATTGGAGACTCGGCTCCGCACCGTGGAAAATTCTACAGCTAGCCAGGTCCCTGTAGTCGGTGCGGACCAAGGTAGCTTAGCCGCCGTTAGTTTCCCTCTGGCAGATCCCGAGCAGCCGGGAAAGCAGGCCGACTGGGTGACTGTGAGGAGGAAGCGTAGCCCTAAACAGAAGCCCCGTGTACACCGCCAACCCGTTCACATTTCTAACCGTTTTTTCCCCACTCGGCGACAGACCCACCGAGGATCAAACTCTGGTTATTGGCGACTCTGTTTTGAGAAATGTGAAGTTAGCGACACCAGCAACTATAGTCAATTGTCTTCCGGGGGCCAGAGCAGGCGACATTGAAGGAAATTTGAAACTGCTGGCTAAGGCTAAGCGTAAATTTGGTAAGATTGTAATTCACGTCGGCAGGAATGACACCCGGTTACGCCAATCGGAGGTCACTAAAATTAACATTGAATCGGTGTGTAACTTTGCAAAAACAATGTCGGACTCTGTAGTTTTCTCTGGGCCCCTCCCCAATCGAACCGGGAGTGACATGTTTAGCCGCATGTTCTCCTTGAATTGCTGGCTGTCTGAGTGGTGTCCAAAAAATGAGGTGGGCTTCATAGATAATTGGCAAAGCTTCTGGGGAAAACCTGGTCTTGTTAGGAGAGACGGCATCCATCCCACTTTGGATGGAGCAGCTCTCATTTCTAGAAATCTGGCCAATTTTCTTAAATCCTCCAAACCGTGACTATCCAGGGTTGGGACCAGGAAGCAGAGTTGTAGTCTTACACACCTCTCTGCAGCTTCTCTCCCCCTGCCATCCCCTCATTACCCCATCCCCGTAGAGACGGTGCCTGCTCCCAGGCTACCAATAACCAGCAAAAATCTATTTAAGCATAAAAATTCAAAAAGAAAAAATAATATAGCACCTTCAACTGCACCACAGACTAAAACAGTTAAATGTGGTCTATTAAACATTAGGTCTCTCTCTTCTAAGTCCCTGTTAGTAAATGATATAATAATTGATCAACATATTGATTTATTCTGCCTTACAGAAACCTGGTTACAGCAGGATGAATATGTTAGTTTAAATGAGTCAACACCCCAGAGTCACACTAACTGCCAGAACGCTCGTAGCACGGGCCGAGGCGGAGGATTAGCAGCAATCTTCCATTCCATCTTATTAATTAATCAAAAACCCAGACAGAGCTTTAATTCATTTGAAAGCTTGACTCTTAGTCTTGTCCATCCAAATTGGAAGTCCCAAAAACCAGTTTTATTTGTTGTTATCTATCGTCCTCCTGGTCGTTACTGTGAGTTTCTCTGTGAATTTTGAGAACTTTTGTCTGACTTAGTGCTTAGCTCAGATAAGATAATTATAGTGGGCGATTTTAACATCCACACAGATGCTGAGAATGACAGCCTCAACACTGCATTTAATCTATTATTAGACTCAATTGGCTTTGCTCAAAATGTAAATGAGTCCACCCACCACTTTAATCATATCTTAGATCTTGTTCTGACTTATGGTATGGAAATTGAAGACTTAACAGTATTCCCTGAAAACTCCCTTCTGTCTGATCATTTCTTAATAACATTTACATTTACTCTGATGGACTACCCAGCAGTGGGGAATAAGTTTCATTACACTAGAAGTCTTTCAGAAAGCGCTGTAACTAGGTTTAAGGATATGTTTCCTTCTTTATGTTCCCTAATGCCATATACCAACACAGTGCAGAGTAGCTACCTAAACTCTGTAAGTGAGATAGAGTATCTCGTCAATAGTTTTACATCCTCATTGAAGACAGCTTTGGATGCTGTAGCTCCTCTGAAAAAGAGAGCTTTAAATCAGAAGTGCCTGACTCCGTGGTATAACTCACAAACTCGCAGCTTAAAGCAGATAACCCATAAGTTGGAGAGGAAATGGCGTCTCACCAATTTAGAAGATCTTCACTTAGCCTGGAAAAAGAGTCTGTTGCTCTATAAAAAAAAAAGCCCTCCGTAAAGCTAGGACATCTTACTACTCATCACTAATTGAAGAAAATAAGAACAACCCCAGGTTTCTTTTCAGCACTGTAGCCAGGCTGACAAAGAGTCAGAGCTCTATTGAGCCGAGTATTCCTTTAACTTTAACTAGTAATGACTTCATGACTTTCTTTGCTAATAAAATTTTAACTATTAGAGAAAAAATTACTCATAACCATCCCAAAGACGTATCGTTATCTTTGGCTGCTTTCAGTGATGCCGGTATTTGGTTAGACTCTTTCTCTCAGATTGTTCTGTCTGAGTTATTTTCATTAGTTACTTCATCCAAACCATCAACATGTCTATTGGACCCCATTCCTACCAGGCTGCTCAAGGAAGCCTTACCATTATTTAATGCTTCGATCTTAAATATGATCAATCTATCTTTATTAGTTGGCTATGTACCACAGGCTTTTAAGGTGGCAGTAATTAAACCATTACTTAAAAAGCCATCACTTGACCCAGCTATCTTAGCTAATTATAGGCCAATCTCCAACCTTCTTTTTCTCTCAAAAATTCTTGAAAGGGTAGTTGTAAAACAGCTAACTGATCATCTGCAGAGGAATGGTCTATTTGAAGAGTTTCAGTCAGGTTTTAGAATTCATCATAGTACAGAAACAGCATTAGTGAAGGTTACAAATGATCTTCTTATGGCCTCAGACAGTGGACTCATCTCTGTGCTTGTTCTGTTAGACCTCAGTGCTGCTTTTGATACTGTTGACCATAAACTTTTATTACAGAGATTAGAGCATGCCATAGGTATTAAAGGCACTGCGCTGTGGTGGTTTGAATCATATTTATCTAATAGATTACAATTTGTTCATGTAAATGGGGAATCTTCTTCACAGACTAAGGTTAATTATGGAGTTCCACAAGGTTCTGTGTAAGGACCAATTTTATTCACTTTATACATGCTTCCCTTAGGCAGTATTATTAGACGGCATTGCTTAAATTTTCATTGTTACGCAGATGATACCCAGCTTTATCTATCCATGAATCCAGAGGACACACACCAATTAGGTAAACTGCAGGATTGTCTTACAGACATAAGGACATGGATGACCTCTAATTTCCTGCTTTTAAACTCAGATAAAACTGAAGTTATTGTACTTGGCCCCACAAATCTTAGAAACATGGTGTCTAACCAGATCCTTACTCTGGATGGCATTACCCTGACCTCTAGTAATACTGTGAGAAATCTTGGAGTCATTTTTGATCAGGATATGTCATTCAAAGCGCATATTAAACAAATATGTAAGACTGCTTTTTTGCATTACGCAATATCTCTAAAATGAGAAAGGTCTTGTCTCAGAGTGATGCTGAAAAACTAATTCATGCATTTATTTCCTCTAGGCTGGACTATTGTAATTCATTATTATCAGGTTGTCCTAAAAGTTCCCTGAAAAGCCTTCAGTTAATTCAAAATGCTGCAGCTAGAGTACTGACGGGGACTAGAAGGAGAGAGCATATCTCACCCATATTGGCCTCTCTTCATTGGCTTCCTGTTAATTCTAGAATAGAATTTAAAATTCTTCTTCTTACTTATAAGGTTTTGAATAATCAGGTCCCTTCTTATCTTAGGGACCTCATAGTACCATATCACCCAATAGAGCACTTCGCTCTCAGACTGCAGGCTTACTTGTAGTTCCTAGGGTTTGTAAGAGTAGAATGGGAGGCAGAGCCTTCAGCTTTCAGGCTCCTCTCCTGTGGAACCAGCTCCCAATTCGGATCAGGGAGACAGACACCCTCTCTACTTTTAAGATTAGGCTTAAAACTTTCCTTTTTGCTAAAGCTTATAGTTAGGGCTGGATCAGGTGACCCTGAACCATCCCTTAGTTATGCTGCTATAGACTTAGACTGCTGGGGGTTCCCATAATGCACTGAGTGTTTCTTTCTCTTTTTGCTCTGTATGCACCACTCTGCATTTAATCATTAGTGATTGATCTCTGCTCCCCTCCACAGCATGTCTTTTTCCTGGTTCTCTCCCTCAGCCCCAACCAGTCCCAGCAGAAGACTGCCCCTCCCTGAGCCTGGTTCTGCTGGAGGTTTCTTCCTGTTAAAAGGGAGTTTTTCCTTCCCACTGTCGTCAAGTGCTTGCTCACAGGGGGTCGTTTTCACTTTGGGGTTTTTACGTAATTATTGTATGGCCTTGCCTTACAATATAAAGCGCCTTGGGGCAACTGTTTGTTGTGATTTGGCGCTATATCAATAAAATTGAATTGAATTGAATTGAATTTTCGAGCATTTATACTTTGGATGGGTGGTGTGAGTGGGTCTGGCATTGATCTGGTGTGGTGTGAATTAGAGCAAGAGACAAGGTGATGCTGTATATTTTTTCAGATATCTTGCTTACTCAAATATGTATTTGCCTCACTGTATATAGTGAGGCAAATAAATATTTGATCCACTGTTGATTTTACAAGTTTTCCCACCTACAAAGAATGGAGAGGTATGTAATTTTTATCATATGTACACTTCAACTGAGAGACAGAATCTAAAAAAAATTTCAGAAAATCACATTATGATTTTTTAAATAATTAATTCGCTTTTTATTGCATGGATGCTGCATCATGAGTAATATGTATGCAGGTGTTTTATTGTAACAGTACTTAATCGGTGTTTTATTAGTTTTAACTGTGTAATGTGAAACTGTTGAAAGTGCAATAAACCATAAACACTGTCTGACAAAAATGTGTAAAGTGTACATATTTATGTTGTTAGCTCAAGGTCGTTCATAAACAGATTGGACTCTGGGCATGTTGGTGCATAGTGACACTTTAAACACTTTAAATCTGGTGACCTGATTTGAGAGACATCTTTATAGGTAGAGATTATCAAAAAGTATGAAAATAGCAGATCTACAGCTCAAACCACATCACATTGCAACGTGTGAGTTGTAAGCTTGTAGATCTGCAATTATGTGTGGCATCCTTTGATGAAAGTATAAAATAGTGGTTAAGTGGTTATTAATAGTATACAAATAATTAATGTTTATGAGTTCAGTGGTATGAATATTTCATGAGGTGAAAGCTGGAACATACCATTCAACAAGGGGAAGCTGAGTTGAATGGTATGTTCCAGCTTTCACCAAATTAAGTATTCGTTCCATTGAAAGAATGTAAAAACATTCATTATTTGTTTTATATAATGGCTAAAATAGATCCTTGTCATTTGATTAATTTATAAACAACAGAAAAGGGACTTATATTTTGGTGTTCCACTGCTGCTAAAGTACATATTGTGGCATGTAGTCCGGTGATGCAGTGCACTGACTTCGGACTTCTGTAAAAAAAAAAAAAAAAGAAAAAAAAAGACTTTGTGTGGTTCCTCACTCCAGCCAAAAATCATGTCAGCTTTTTATCTGAACAGCTGCATCCAGACAGCTTACAGCAGAGTGGATTTTTTGTGTGTGTGTGTGTGTGTTACAAGAATTAGCACCGGCAGTTAGCTCAATCAAATCGTCGTCTCGCTTGTGTTATTGTCCTGCACGTGTGCGCACGCACACTCACACAACCGGGTCAGCAATTGTGTGCGCATGTACTACAAAAAAAAAAAAAAAAAATCACATCAGAAGTTAGTCCAGCTTTTCATTTTAACTTCCTGCTAGAAGCCTCCAGACAGCGCAGTGGATTTGTTTTGTTTGTGCGTGCATGAAATATCTTGGATTCATAGTGTGTGCAATGAAATAGAACTCAAAATAAATGCAAGAATTACTGTGTGTGTGTGTGTGTGTGTGTGTGTGTGTGTGTGTGTGTGTGTGTGTGTGCATGTGCATGTGCAGAGTGCAATGGTACCAAATGTATGGAGCCAAATTGCACTCTAAATGGAACCAAATTGCACTCTAAATGCAACACAAATGGGATGAATAATCCATGTCATGTGACATACAAAGCATCAATCAAATGACAAGGATCCACTCAGCCATAATATAATATACAAATAATGAATGTTTATGAGTTCAGTGGTACGAATATTTCATGAGGTGTCACCTTGTGAAATATTTGTTCCATTGAAAGAATGTAAAAACATTCATTATCTGTTTTATATTACGGCTAAAATAGATCCTTGTCATTTGATATCTTATTAATTTACAAACAACAGAAAAGGGACTTACATTGGTTGTTCCACTGCTGCTTAACAGTCCAACACGAACTTTAAATAGGAGTTCACATTGCGACAGTGTAGTCCATCATGCCGTGCACTGACTTTGTGTACTTCAAAAAAAAAAAAAAAAAAAGACTTTGTGTAGCTCCTCAGTCCAGTGAAAAATCATATCAGCTTTCCAGCTTTTCTTTCTAACAGCTCGTCATGCATCCAGATGACTTACAGTGGAGTGGATTTGTTTTGTTTTTTGTGTTAGAAGAATTAGCACCATCAGTTAGCGCTTTCAAATCGTCATTCGTCAGCAAAACATACGCCGTGCAAATAGAATAGAATCTTTATTGTCATTGTAGCATGTACAATGAAATTAAAAAATACTAGACCAGTCAGTGCAACTTCCTCTGGCTTTTGCGTCGAATGACGATGGTCTCAGTTGTGAGCAGGTCTTGCGCTATGCCATGGCACCATCATGGCTTACGCGACCAATGTTGGCCTTGCACGGTCGGGCACAGTAGCGTCTCTCTTTCCAGCCTGCTACCAAGTCTTGTTCTTGCTTGGCAGTGCCTTTGTGGATGGCCAATTTCCACGCACTTCGGTCTGATGCGAGGGTCTCCCATGAAGCCGGATCAATTGCATACTCTTTCATGGTCGACTTGCAGACATCCTTGTATTGCAGTTTGGGGCGACCTACTGGGCGACGTGCATGTGCGAGCTCTCCAAACAAAAGCTGCTTGGGGATCTGGGAGACATCCATCCTCCGCACATGAACAAGCCATCTCATTCTCCACTCAAGATGGAGTCGGTTTCAGCATTTTATCCAGATATTCCACTGTTAAAGGAGATTTTTTTAATGAAAGACGTGCGGGTGGATTACAGCGTCGGCTCGCAGCCGCTGCGACGCTCCGCCACAGGAAAAACACCTCTGTTGGAAGCCTTAAGCTACAAGTTGGAACATGTCCAGCTGTTAAACAATTTCTCATATACTCATTCCACTGAAAGCCATCAAAAGCCGCCTGGATTTTACAAATGGTTATCAACACGGAGGTGTTTTTCCTGTGCCGCTGCACCGCGCCGGCTGCGTCCCGACGCGCGGACCCGTCCGCACGTCTTTCATTAAAAAAAATCTCCTTTAACAGTGGAATATCCGGATAAAATGCTGAAACCGACTTCTTCTGAAACTTCTCTGTTCTCTCATGACGTCCTGGATCAATAGAGCCTGAAATGTGGAGGTTTTCAGCTTGAAACAGGCTGACGACGGCGCCTGAGAGCGCTGCACGACGTCTCGCACCGTGGGAAGTCCTTAAAGCGACAGTATCACCTCAAAATCTCTCATCAGCCGTTAAAATTTTCACCGAAAACCAGCTTAATTTTTCGAACCGTGTCCACTTCGATGTGTCTCACAGGTTTAGAAAAAATTTTGATCAAACAAAGCGCCAGTCTCTCAGCAGCTTCTCAGACAAAGGAATTCCGACGAGGGGCTGGACGACTCCTCCCACAAGGAGTGCTCACAGGCGAATGACGTCACCGACAGGCGTGGAAAAACTCACGCATGCGCACGAGGGTTCAAGCATGTCTGATGTAAAAACATATGAATGAAATCCATATAGTTTTTGAAAAAAATAAAAAGGACCTATACTTTATTGACAGCCCTCGTATAATCCAAACAAAAAAGGTAACCTCAGATGAAAAAGGTCTCTATTAATCCATTGACACATGGAAGTTGTTGTCCATTCAGCTACTCCCGTTTTGTTCGGGGTTGCCACAGTGGATGCAGCCAGATCCGTATTGTCATTTGGCACAAATTTTTTTTCACTGTATGCCCTTCCTGATGCAACTCCAGTGTAACCTAGAGAAATGCACACAGCCGCTGGTGTTCCAAAGAGGTCTCCCATCCAAGTACTAACCAGGCTCCACACTGCTTAGCTTTTGAGATTTGACGAGATCAGACTTACACAGAGCAGATTGGCTGCCAGTGACACATGGAAGGAAGCATTGGAAATTATGTGGAAGTAAGCACGAAATATATGTATAAGAATGCAGCCTAAACAGCCAGTGTGAACAAAGTGTATAAAAGTTATAACTTTTCGAACAAAAACCTACAAGTATCATACTGAGTTCCCAGAAGAGGGCGGTATTGTCCAGGCAGGTGAAGAGAAACAGACAGGTGTTATGCAGGGAAACTGGGGTCCTTTAACACTGTTCCGGCTGAAACAGTTTTTTTTCCCCTTTTTCCTCCCTTTCCTTCCTTCCTTCCTTTTTTTTTTGCAGTGCAGAGTATTTGGCTTCGAGCTGATCCAAAGTTGATCAAAATCAGTATACATGGATTCAAGACAACTAATGCGTAAACGCACTGCTGATTGGGCACTATCCAGCTTAGATGACAAACTTTCAAAAGAAGGCTTAAAGTCAGCAGACAGCACAGCTCTGTGGTCTTCCAGCAGAAGGCTAATCTCTGCCATAGTTACAGGTGCCGCAAGCGGCAAAGTTTCTCTGACTCGCTCGGACTTACTCTTTGACATGGACATTTTGCAAGTGGTCAAAAGGCAGTAAATTAGAAAAATAAAAATAATACTGGAATTCTAAACAAAAAGTGTGAGGTTGGATGGCAAAAAATTGAACAGTGCAGCGGAGCGAGCTTAACACGTCTACTCACTAAACGCCATACCAGAGGTTCTGTAGCCTACTGCTTGTAGTTTTTATGATTGATGTAAATTACTTCCACAACATATTCAGGGATGTTGAAATGTTCATGTGATATGTAAATGTTCATGTGTCCATCCCCTGGCTTGTCTCAGAAAAGCTGGTTGTTAAGGTGATGATTTAATCTTAATATTTTTTATAAGCTGTCTGCATTCCAACTTTTTTTTGGAAAAGGGTTGAAGGTCCTGAATGCAGGAATGGATGTATATAAACAAATGAAACGAACTGGACTACAAAGTAAATGGATGGATCATTTTCTATATTGTCCAAACTTTTCGGATTTGTGGTTGTAGGAAAGAAATCCTTTTGTGCGCTTCTGCAAAGTCTTGCAGCAAGAGAAAAACAAATGCTCTTGTTAATATTTGTGCAGGCTCGGTAATGTATTCATATTTGGTTAAAGTAGTTTAATGTCTGCTCAATTTACCATGCATTTATACTGGCGCAGGAGGTTTAATGAGAGAGGTTCAACTAATTCCTTCTGGTGTTCATCAGGCATATGTGATAGTTCCTTCAACATTCAATTCTTGCATAGATTGGGTGGGTAGGGTTGTGTAGATTAGTTGCATGGGTGTCTTTGTTGATATTGGGGCTATTCACAAGGTGCAATTCTACTAAGATCGCCCACGGGAAAAGTGAGATGAAAAGGCTTAATCCAGCTTGCCTCATAACACGCTGACTTACAAAGTTCAGACCTGGAAACTGGCTGGCTTATAACATGCAGATCTGGCAACCTACCCACAAACAAAAGAGGAGCTGCATCTTTGGCCAGACATGATTTAAAAAAAAAATGGCAACAAACGCTCCTTCAGCTACAAATTGTTACCCCGATGGAGCAGGATTAAACAGGTTTCAAGCCGTAGTCACTATGAATACCCCATTTAAAGAAGTTCAGACATGATTGGAGCTGTTAAGACTGTGAATACCTGGAAGTTACCACAGACTATCAACAGTTTTCAAATCTGGTGCCGATGATGGGTGTAACTACTATGTATACCATGTTTCTTCAAGATTGACAAAGATGTTGTGGGCTGGGGTGTTTGGCTGGCTTGGTTTTTGTTTTCTGTTTCTCCCACCAGGTGGTATGCATTCAGGACTGAGTGGCTGAGCATTAGGACCTCACCCTGAACACCTGAGGCTTGTTTTCACGTGCAGGTCATCAGGACTCACAGCTGTGGTGTATTATGTCTTGATCAGAGATTGCTGCATTTAAACCTTGAATGCACAGTGTGTGATTGCCAGAGACTCGACCTTGTGAGCAGACGTGTGAGATCGACGTCAGGAGAACAATCTCACCATCACGGACGCAGAGACCGCTCCAGGTTTGATGCCACAGTCTGTGAAGGAGGATTGGGTGAGGTCTCACGCTCTTCAGCACACTTCCTGAGGTAATTTGGTTTTGGTGACTTTTATGAAGTAATGACAGTGGATTTGGTGTCCCTCACACCTTGTTGTATCGAGCTGTCACGTTATGCTAATTGTCTAATCAGCTTCTGCTGCAGTGGAGATTTGAACTGAGTTGTTCCGTGCCTGCTGGGTGAGAAGCTGATGTATAGATTTAAGCCAGGAAGTGTTTGCTGATTGCGTGCACGTTTGAGTTGTGTCTCTGTGTGGAGTTGGACTCACCTCCATGTTTTCTTTCTTCACAGACTTGGTTTGTCGCCGCCACCTGGGGGTGTCGGCGGGGTCCCTGGGTCCGAACTGCTGTGGCTCTGGACCGTTTACGCTGTTGAGAGCGCGCCGTGTTTCCACCTCACCAGACCGCGGACTTTTTAGTTGTTTAGCACTTCACTCACTGTTATACGCGTTGGTGCGCGCATGGTGGAGTTTACAGCTTGGGTCGTGTCGCACCCCGCTGTTACGGCTGTAGCCCCGTCTCCTCCCGTGCAGCTGGCTCCGACGCCTGTTGTAGCAGCTCCGGTGGTATTTAGTTTGCACTTTAAGCTGTTATGTATAACCTGCTGTCGTTTACAGCAGTGTGTATTGGTTTTTACTCTGTTACCACAGGGATTTTCTTATTTGGCACTTTGGTTCCCTCTGTTGGTGACAGAGTCACATTACCGTCTAGGTTCAAAGGATGGAAAATACGTTTTTCCATTCTTTGCACTTGACGATGTAGGCCAATGTTAGTTTTTTTTTATTGGTCTATTATCTGTTTCTTGTTTTAGTGTGAGGTGTTTTTATCAGGGGTTAATTTGTTGTTTTTGTGGATTATAGCACTGTCAGTGGTCTGGTGGAGTTGAAATACAGGCTGTCTGGAGCATGGCATGGACCCAGGTGACTTTATGTTTGTCGGTTGGTCTTTCTTTTTTATTTCTTTTGGTTTCTCCTCCCAGGGTTTGATGGGACGGTCCTCTGGGGGGTGATGGGGGGGGGGGGGGGGTAATTGGGTTGGTTTTTCTTTTTTTTTGGTTTTTGTTGTTCCCTCTCTTCTCCTCTGGCTCCAGCCGTGTGAGCCGTATGTTGTCGGCGTTGCTGGAGTGGTGCAGTTTGGTTGTGCTGGGCGTTTCCCAGATAACCTCTGCATCCGGGAGGGGGGTGTTCGGGGTATTGTTTTTTGTTGATTCCCTGTTCCACCTCCAGCTTCAGCGCGCCTTTGAGCCGTATGCCATCGGCGTAGCTGAGGTTTGGGGCAGTGGAATATACCCGCAGCTGGTGGCTGGTTTAAAAGTCGGAGGGGTGGCGCCGTCTTGTGCCGTACGCCATTACCGCTGTTCCACTCCTCCCGGTTGACTTTTGAGGTATAGTCGTGGTTGGTGACACTGGACGTACTTCCAGTTTCCACTGCGCTGAGGGGGTGGGGTTGGGGTTGTTGTTTTGTTTGTATGTTTTTTTTTTTTTTTTTCCCCAGTTTCCGCCCTCAGGGTGTGACTGTGGTGTCCTCTGGGGCGGAAAGGACTGTGGGTCCATCTAGCCGTAGACGGCCGGGGCTGGGTCTGTTAGTCATGGGGGGGGCGTCTCCTGGGGTTTGATGGAACGGTCCTCTGGGAGGCGCTGGGAGCCCCCGTGGGTGACTTTGGATCCCAGAGGGACCTCGGCTGTGGTTATTACTCCTGGAGGTGGTGGGATGTCCTCTGGGGGGTGTTGGTCCCTACATGTCGTCCGGGGGGGTGTTACAGTTTTTTTTTTTTGCAAGCTTAAGTTTGGGTTGTGTTTTTTCTTTTCTCCTCTTCCCGGGGTTTGATGGGACGGTCCTCTGGGGAGGGGGGGTTGGTATGGTTGTTTGTGTTTGTCTTTTTTTTTCTTTTTTTTGTTTTATGACTAAGCAGACTTTAACACACAGTCGGAAGAAGGCTGAGTGCACAGGTTCAAGAACTCCTGGCCAAAATTATGCAAAGTGAACAACTAAAGTAAGAGTCGACAGGAATGAACGCAAAGATGCAGTCAGAGGTGGAGACTCTAACAGGTTTGCTAAATGAAACAGAGGGCAAGACCATTAAAGTCAACAAAGGATATCTCTGCACTGGAGTGTCAGCTGCGGAGCAGTCTACTGCAGACAGGCTCAGGGTGAGAAAGGATGAGAAAGGATGAGAGTGATAGTCTCGGCACAAAGTTCCCTGTTGGCAGAGAAGAGGCGGCTGGAAGCGTGCATTATCCAGCTGAAGGAAGAACTAGAGAAGCTCAACATTGAGATGATCAATGACTGCATGAAGAAATTAACATTGCAGGTTGAGCAGCTGATGATGGAGCTGTCGTCAGAGCACAGTAACGCACAGCTCCTGGAGACGGGCCTTTCCCAGCTGGATCGTCAGCACAAGGAGCTGAAACTGAAGCTGCAGGAGGTGTTTTTTGTTCCCAGCCAACATTCCAGCCATGGTCCCTGGAGGGGGGCTTTGTTTTTTCTGGCCCAGGTCCGTGTGGTCGCCGGGAGGCTTCCCGTGAGGGTGGGGTACTGTTGTGGGCTGGGGTGTTTGGCTGGCTTGGTTTTTGTTTTCTGTTTCTCCCACCAGGTGGTATGCATTCAGGACTGAGTGGCTGAGCATTAGGACCTACCCTGAACACCTGAGGCTTGTTTTCACGTGCAGGTCATCAGGACTCACAGCTGTGGTGTATTATGTCTTGATCAGAGATTGCTGCATTTAAACCTTGAATGCACAGTGTGTGATTGCCAGAGACTCGACCTTGTGAGCAGATGTGTGAGATCGACGTCAGGAGAACAATCTCACCATCACGGACGCAGAGACCGCTCCAGGTTTGACGCCACAGTCTGTGAAGGAGGATTGGGTGAGGTCTCACGCTCTTCAGCACACTTCCTGAGGTAATTTGGTTTTGGTGACTTTTATGAAGTAATGACAGTGGATTTGGTGTCCCTCACACCTTGTATCGAGCTGTCACGTTATGCTAATTGTCTAATCAGCTTCTGCTGCAGTGGAGATTTGAACTGAGTTGTTCCGTGCCTGCAGGGTGAGAAGCTGATGTATAGATTTAAGCCAGGAAGTGTTTGCTGATTGCGTGCACGTTTGAGTTGTGTCTCTCTGTGTGGAGTTGGACTCACCTCCATGTTTTCTTTCTTCACAGACTTGGTTTGTCGCGGCCACCTGGGGGGTGTCGGCGGGGTCCCTGGGTCCGAACTGCTGTGGCTCTGGACCGTTTGCGCTGTTGAGAGCGCGCCGTGTTTCCACCTCACCAGACCGCGGACTTTTTAGTTGTTTAGCACTTCACTCACTGTTATGTTTATTAAATTCTGTTACCTTTTGAACCGTGCTCTGCTTATTTTATGCTGGGTCCTTTCAAACGCTGGGTCGGTGCTCCGACCGCATCCGAAACATAACAAAAGATGGATTAAGAAGTTATGCTGATACTTCAAAACGTGCCCTGATTTGCTATTCGGGATTAAATGGGAAGGAACAGCGCTCTGTGGAATAGCCCCAAGGAAAGGTTAACTTACCTTGACTTCATGGATGATGGTGAGATATTTGTGGAATCACTTAATACCCTGATTGTTGCACTTGAAAAGCTGAGTGAGGAATTAGGTAGGAATTAGGTTTGTGATTTTCTTGGCTCAAGACTAAGATCTAGGCTATGCAATTGAAGAATTAAACTTTTAGAGACATTAACTTATCTCAGCAGTTACATTCATGTCTCTGGGCCATTCAACTACTTCAGTATCCCAAATTAAGTTGGGACATTGAAGTAGTTGAAGGAGCAGTGGTTCTACTTTGATCTCCTTCCAGATGTTGCAGCTCCTGCCTCTCTGCAAAGCTGGTAACATCACGATCTCATTCTTTTCATCACTACGGTATGGAACATAAATGGACTTTTCAACAGAGCCTTGTCTTTTGGCTCACCTCTCTCATCAGTATTTCAGTCTGAAGCAACGTAGTAATTACCAAGACCTTAACTGTAGAACATCTCCCAGTGCACACCAGAGGTCACATTCTGAAGACACCATCAGAACTACATCACCTGTAAAAAGCAGATGTAATGCTAAAGCACTCTTTAATCCTTGGATACAATTTGTAATTTTGTTAGTGAAAATTACAACCAGAGTTTGTGACCAGGTACGACCACTCATTGTGGTGGTATCTAAAGCTTTACCATATATAGCTATCTGGGACAGTGACACCTGCTCCGTGAGGTGCCTCAAAGCTCGTTTTTCCCCCTTCTGGTGTCTGTATTTTCAACAGTTATACTGGTTAATCAGCCTTGTTGTCTATAGATGCCCTCAGGTGTTGTCATGACTGAAGTGTCTTCCCATACCTTATGTTTGTATGGTTTTGCTTCAAATAAAATGTAGAGGTAAATATGTTCTGGAAGAAAACACAAATTAAATATGAGCATATATATATATATATATATATATATATATATATATATATATATATATATATATATATGAGGGGAGGTGATGGTCTAGTGGTTAAGGTGTTGGGCTTGAGTCCAGAAGATCAAGGGTTCAAATCCCCGCCTGACTGGAAAATCACTAAGGGCTCACAAGGCCTTTAATCCCCTATTGCTCCCGGTGTGTAGTGAGCGCCATGTATGGCAGCACCCTGACATCGGGGTGAATGTGAGGCATTATTTGTAACGCACTTTGAGCGTCTCATGCAGATGGAAAAGCGCTATATAAATGCAGTCCATTTATGAGTAAGAATCAAACAATGACAGTAATGACACTGTTGAGGACAACAGTGATAATGAATATCATGATGATAACACCAAATAAGAGCAACGTTGGCTGATGGGAGTGAAGATGATGAGGTCCTCTCTGGCAGTTTTTTTGTGTTGTAAGAATGCCGCCACAAACTGAATTTGTCTGTATTGTCTCTCTCTCACTTACCCCCCTCTGTCTCTCCTTCATTGTCTTCACAGATTGATTTGGAACCAGAGGGGAAGGTGTATGTGGTCATTGATCTGTCTGGATCATCCACTGAGGGTAAGGCCATACAGCACACACTACCACAAAAAGCACAAAGACTCTTAACCTACAAAGGACACATGCATCACCAGATGCCAAAAAGCAAATAATCAGATAATGACTCCAGAATGATCATATTTCAATGCAAACTGCAGTTCAATGAAGACAAGTCTTGTGTAATTACGTGGTCAGCACGCCATGCCAGGTAACTGGATCAGTCACCACGGATCCAGTTTGTTTTTTACTGCCACATTTTACACAGTTTAGTTGTTGTAACTGGGCTTTAAATTGAGCTTCAGCCACCAAAAATGTTCATAATTTTCAAAATTTTTTAAATATATTTGGTTGCTGTCATGAAAATGCCTGATATTTGACATTTATCTTTAAATATTTGGATAAGATATAGTTTTAATTCTGGAAACTAGTTAAACTATACCACAAAAACATGTTTTCTTTTTTTCCTATGGCTTAGAAAAAAAATCTGATGAGTAACTGGTTGTTTAGATGCCTTTGTTAGCGAGGAAAGGTTGACTTTGTGGCTAATGCTGTGACCTTTGCGCAATCAACGGATACCCTGATTGCAGCACATTAAAGCCGAGTGAGGAATTGGAGTGTCTGGGTTTGTGATTGTCCTGGATCAAGACTAAGAGCCAGGCTTTTAGTGTTGTCTTGGACTCTGCCGTATCTGTATGTGGTGAAAGTGTTGAAATTGTAGAGACATTCACTTATCTCAAAAGTTACGTTCATGTCTCTGGGTCTCAACCTTTGAAATAGAGTTATGCAAGAGCTTACAGACTCATGTGGTCACCGGACACAGGTGATGGACAATGAAGGTCTGTCTTTGGGGTCTTGGTCCTTCCAGTCTGACTGTATGTGTTGTGTGGGCCGCTGAAGAGGAGGTACTGCTGGCCCACCACCACTAGAGGGCGCCCTGCCTGGAGTGCGGGCTCCAGGCACCAGAGGGCGCTGCCGCCTCACAGGAGCAGCCAGGACAACAGCTGTCATCCATCACTAGAGACAGCTGATCCCAATCAAGACGGAGGTATATCAGCAGGAAGGCATCTCCACCTCATTTGCCGAGATATCGCCATACCTAAGAGGTAACGTACTCAGCCGATTGTATTCTTGACGATAATACCTTGTTGCTTGTGTGTTGGATAGCAGATAGTGAGTAGTACAGCGGGAGATTGTATTGGACTTCTTGGATAAGTACTCACACTCCTGCACTCACCAGTATTTTCCTGACGAGAGGTGGAGGTGGACTCTCCACCCTCCGTGTTGCTGGGTGCAGCCGCATCCACACCTGACTGTTTCTGTTTCCTGCCAGCAGTACCGGATCCGGCGAGCGGAGGCAGTGGCCACCTGGGAATTCGGGACTTGGCGGCTCCAGTATCCCCGGGGTCCGGTGGCGGCGGAGATCGGGTTGGTTCCGGTTCGACTTGGACAGACGTCTCCTATCGTCGAGCCTGCCCACACGACACCTTTGCATTAGACTTAATCTCTCTATTGTTATCAGTTGTATTTGTTGTGCCCTTTTTTCACAACAGTAAAAACAGTATACTTGATTCCTCCATTGTCCATTCATTGTCGCCCCCTGTTGTGGGTCCGTGTTCCTACACTTTCACAACAGTATGGTTGTGACACTTGGCCACTAATCAGCCACCTAAGGCAACAACAAGATGAAGGCAATACTGATGGTGAGGGAGGGAATTGGTCAAGCGGCGTGATAGTGAGTAAAGGGGTCCCCCTGTGGTAAGGAGCTTTTGATCATTTGAGGTGAAAAGGGTGCATTCAGAAGTTGCCTCAGGGAGAAAATTATAGTTTCTTTTTGTATTTATACTTAAGGGTGGACTAGTACGTACAGTTACATAGTAAAGAATAAAAATTTCCAAGGTCTCTTTGACCTTCCTTGATAAAAGTGTACTTTAGAAAAAAATACCACAATCTTGATCTATGTCAGCTGATCCTTTATATAGAAATCAGCATTATGGAAATGTAACTTTAAAAGATGAACCAAGATGGCGACATGCACAGATGGAAAACGTGCAGTCAGAGCTATCTGAATAGAGTGTCTGGCTGTTGGTTTGCCTCGATTTTGGTATTTTTGGAGTACATATACCATTTCTAACAAACAGGAATATTGTTTTAACATATTATCATGAATGGCATTTAAGGCTGAATTAGCATTTTGGTAAGAGGCCATAGTGCCCCTGTTTCCCCAATTTATAAAAAAAACATGTACAAACCAGAATGCATCAGCCTTCAATGGGATGTTATTCCCATTCAAAATTTATGACTTTTGAGGTACATGGAACATGGTGTCCACATCTTTGACGGAGCCTTCAGTCCCCTGGGAACAATTTAAAGTAGTTACTTCGGGAGACTAAGTTGTGGGGTATTATGTGCGTTGTGAGTGATTGTCAGCTGTGACATTTTGGCCATGTGGCGTGTTTCTCTGTGCATGTTCCAACACGAAGGTGCCACAATTTTGAGGACTCCAGTGTCTGGAGACGACCAAGGGTACGCCCACATGTCACCTGGCTGCGGCAGATAGACAGTTACTTTCAAGAGGTGGGGTTGCACCAATTATCCGCCTGGCTGGTGGTCATCCAGGATGTAGGGGAGTTTCGTAGTGTTGTCAGGGGGTGAGATGTGACACCTGTCATTACTAAAGGACACAAACATGTAGTGCTGGAGAACAACCTTCTTAAAAAAATACATAAATATGAAGATTCAGACAAAATGATTTCATAGAGTTGTAAAAGTTTTCCTTTCCCTGTCGTTTGTACAAACTAACTGTTGAAAAGTTCAAAGTGTCGCTCATAATTAACCCAGTCTGTACATAAACACACACTTTTTTTATCTGCACCTGTGTATCTTCACACCTGGTTATAAATAGAGAGCACCACTGCCTTCAGCAAAAGTGTGGATGGTGCACACAGTGGGGAGGGGAGGAAGGTTGCAGAAAAGAACCGTGGAACTAAAAAGAGAGAAAATCTTATAGAGAGATAGAGATCGTTTCATTGCATGAGTGAAGTGACGCAGTTTTTTCTAAAAATAGTTGGTGAGGTGATTGAGCAATGGATTACATGCGCACACACACACACACACACACACACACACACACACACACACACACACACACACACACACACACACACACACACACACGGGCGTTTGTGTCTTGGCCTCCTCCATTGTGATTGGTTTTCTGACTGTGTTTTCTGACGTCATGACATGTTCCCACCCCCTCCTGAACTTCCTTCCTCAGTTCAGCTGCCTTGAGTGTTAATCTGTGATGATGAATACAAATGGTGTGCATGCACTGAGAGGAAGGATGGCGAGCAGTTAGGGATGAAGCGATAAAGGATGCGAACGAGAGGACGAGGTGGTATTTTTAGCAGATTTATTTTTTCCCTTGGTGCAATCTGTTCTCTGAAGCCTCAGAGGCTAGAAGAACTCCTCTCCTGCCCGCCCCCTCCTTGCCTCTCGTATGCTCCTTCTCATCTCAGAATGCATACAACAATAATGACTTAATCTGACCATCTGCACTCTATGGATTTCCTGGACCTTTCAAATATTTTGTTTATAAAATGAGTCGTTTGTGCAGTTTCTTTTTTTTCAGTTTCTCCCTTTCTCATTATGGGTGTAAGGATCCACTAGCTCTGTGATATGATGCGTATCACACTACACCTATCAGAGTAGTCTGTGGTAAATGTTTTAACTTTAAAATAATCTTCAATGTTATATGCATCCTATTTGTATGTTTTCTAAATCATTTGTGATTCTCTGAGAGAGGTTCCAACCAAATGAGCCCAAGCACAACATTTTCTAATGCTGCAATCCCAACTAAAATCCAACAGATTTATAAGGTAGCCTCTGAACTGAAATGGAGCTTCCTTAATTCCCAGTGACATCACTCTTGGGTGGGTTTTAAATTTAAAAATCCTTCACTGTAATTTGACAGTGGACTCACAGAAGATTTGATTGATAGGTTGGTGGGGCAATGTGGAATCTCATGTCCTTCCATGGGACAAACATCTACGTTGAACAGGAATTGGCAAAGCTGAAGACAGATGTGAGGATGGATCGTTGTCTCCCTGAGTGAACCAAGTCGGTTCCATAATGTGGATCTGGCAAAGCACAGCACTAGTGCATGTTCCCAGTCTTGTTTTGACCCTTAAAAGACTCATGGAATGAAAAACACACACACACTCAACCCAACAAATGTTTCTCAAATTATACTATGATTTAAATCAAACTTTCACCTTTGAAAAATTTCCTATAACCGACTTTGCCTATGACTAGCATTAGCATGGGGTTGGCTTGCTACTAGGTTGTGCGCTAATTTGGACATGGCACATTGTGAGTGCTGTACACAAAAGAATTTCATGGTTCAGGCCATATGCCCAAAGCTTGTTTGCAGCAGCGGTTTTGTGTCAGTGGACTGTTAGTGTAAAAATGACACCAGGCGTACCGTAAGTTAAGGGCCCCTTCACACATAGTACGAATATGTACAACTCAGGGCAACACCTGTTGGAGCAGCTCGTATTAGTGAATCACAAAACATCGCGCTGACGAGCAGGCATACGCGATGCTGGCGCGACGGTTGGTGCACGCGGGATCACAGTGCCACCAGCTGCATGATGTGTAAAAACATTGTGCAGCTGCTGTGAAGAAAAAATAAATCAAAAATTTTAAAAATACATGCTGCGACGGTTTTGTGCATGCGGAAACACACCAGCTTTTCATAACAGCTTTTCACAGCACATCGCGCAGCTGCTTTGAAAATAAAAAAAACAAAAATTACATGCCACCCACGGGAATCGAACCCGTGCCAAAAGCTCTGATTACCAGTCAGAAACTTTGCCACTGAGCTACAATCGCTGTCCTGTAAAAGCTGTGGGAAACTGCCTCATATCAGGAAGGACTTGGATGTATTTTAAAAAAAAACGCACACCATATAAATACACTGCATTTTATTGAATACCTCTTATCAAGTGGGCAATACAAATATGATCCATCTGTTCCTCTGTAGATGACCCATGGTCACTGACATACAGTCATGAAATGATATGAATGATGAAACAGTTCGCTCTTTTCTTGTCCACATCTACTGGTCCAGTGCGTCGAGCCAGCCGCGTATGTTCTGCCTGGCACGGGTGTCTTGTGGATAATACGCCGCAGGACTGACATCACGTCATGTGGAACAGAGCTCACGTGGGTGGTGTGACAGTCAGATCACCCACTGCGTGTTATGATCTGATGGTCCATTTCAACCTGGGGGCAGCCTGCCCGTCTCCAAGCGATATATGTTTTTATTTATGTCCATGTGATGACAGCAAGCAGACATGCGTGTCACAGTCGGCAGTTGTTAGTCCATGTCCGTCCAAACACAGTATGTGTTGTCCTGCTGGGATGTCCAGATCGACAGATCTCCACAGCCGTGCCACACCTCCTGTCAGTTTAGCACACACACCAAAGCCACACTCATGGGGCCCTTAGACAAATTTCACTGCCAGCACGACATTGATTGCTGACTGTTGTTGTGTTAGTTGTACCAATGGCCACACATTTTCTAAGTGCCAAACGAGCAGTGTTAGATGCTTGTGTGTGTCACCTGGAATTTGGCCGACACCTGCCGTGAGAGGGATTGATGGGTTCACACTGCGCACACTCTGTGTTTCAGCTGCTGGTGTGCGCAAATAGATGTAGCAACAGGTGTACGAGGTCTATTAGAAAAGTATCCGACCTTATTATTTTTTTCAAAAGCCATATGGATTTGAATCACGTGTGATTATATCAGACATGCTTGAACCCTCGTGGGCATGCGAGAGTTTTTTCACGCCTGTCGGTTACGTCATTCGCCTGTGGGCAGTCTTTGAGTGAGGAGTCGCCCACCCTCTCGTCGATTTTTTTCATTGTTTAGGAATGGCTCAGAGACTGCTGCTTTGTTTGATCAAAATTTTTTCAAAACTGTAAGGCACAGCTGAGTGGACACCATTCGATAAATTCAGCTGGTTTTTGGTAAAAATTTTAACGGCTGATGAGAGATTTTGGTCCGGTAGTGTCGCCGTAAGGATGGCCCACGGTGCCTGACGGCGATCTGCACTTCGAGGCGGCAGCGTCTCGCCGTTTCAAGTTGAAAACGTCCACATTTCAGGCTCTGTTGACCCAGTAAGTCGTCAGAGAACAGAGAACTTTCAGAAGAAGTCGGCACGAGGAGTTTATTCGGACATTCCATTGTTAACGGACATTTTGTACTGAAAGAACGTGCGGGCAGAGTCGCATGTCGGGCCGGGCCCGAGCGCGGGGGGTTGCGACAGGAAAAACACCTCCGTTGGAAACCTTAACGGGCAAGTTGGAACATGCCCAAGCTGTTAAACAATTTCTCAGTTACTCACTTGTTGAAAGCCATCAAAAGCCGCCTGAATTTTACAAATGGTTTTCAACATGGAGGTGTTTTTCCTGTTGCGGTGCACACAGATTCGCTGAGTCGTCACGGAAACGACTCGGCGAATTTGCGCGCACGTCTTTCATTAAAAAATGTCCTTAAACAGTGGAATGTCTGCATAAAGTCCTCATGCTGGCCTCTTCTGAATCTTCTCTGTTCTCTCACGACGTCCTGGGTGAATTAAGCCTTAAATTAGATGATTAGGATTCAGCTCGAAACAGGCCGACGACGGTGCCTGGAAGTGCTGCGCGACGTCCCGCTCCGTGGGAAGTCCTTACACCGACAGAAACACCCCATAATCTCTCATCAGCTGTTAAACTTTTCACCGAAAACCAGCTTAATTTCTCGAATAGTGTCCACTCGGATATTCCTCACAGGTCCACAAAAAATTTTGATAAAGCAAAGCGCGCCGTCTCGAGCAGCGTGTGAAACAAAGGAATTCAGCCGAGAGGGCGGGACCACATCTCACTCAAGGCCAGCCCACAGGGAAATGACGTCACCGACACGTGTGAAAAAACTCACGCATGCGCACGAGGGTTCAACCATGATTGGTGTAAGTATAACTAAGTATAACTTCATTCACAAATGCGTAGTTCACATTTTTAATACTTTATGAACATGTATTTTGTCTGGTGTTCCAGTTTTTCTGCTATAATTTTATTAAATTTCTCCAAATTTTTATGTTTAAATACACAGTGATGTGTTATTATGTTAGGAGAAGAAATTGCAATAATGCAGTAATACAAATATGAACAAATCATTATTACCATATTTCTGTTGTTTGTTGATGTTTCTTGTGACGGTCACCAATATAACAATGTGATTTCTGCCTCTTTGTTGCCAAAGTAAAACCAGCAACATTAGCACAAATTATACAGTAATAATGATTGAGGTTTTCAGTAGCAACTCATCCAGGCTCCAGTATAAAAACCACCATCTGTCCGTCTGCTCTGCTGTGATTAACACAGCTGTCATAAAACAATGAGCCACATAATGTGAGTGGCTTAGAGAATAATTAATACACAACACACTTTCTGATTAATATTGTGGCTCCACTATGGCTCATTGAACTCTAGGCCTTAATACCATCTTACAAGTCCCCTTTATTTTCTTTTAGTTTGAAGTGCTTGGACAAAAAAACAAAAAAACAATTTGAATATGCAATCTTAAATCATACAAAGCTGGGACAGTATAGTAAATGCAAATCCCCCCCCCCCCCCCCCCCCCACACACACACACACAGAGTGATTTTTGCATTTACTTTGATTTCTATTTCATTGCACGCACTGTGAATCCAACATATTTCATGTTGTGTGTGTGTGTGTGTGTGTGTGTGTGTGTGTGTGTGTGTGTGTGTGTGTGTGTGTGTGTGTGTGTGTGTGTGTGTGTGTGTGTGTGTGTGTGTGTGTGTGGTCAACTTAATTCTATTTGTTAATATACATTCATTTTTGCTTTTCAAGTCTATAACACCTTCAAAAAAGTTGGGAGAGTAAAGCATTTACCACTTTGTAATATAGCCATTCCATCTCGCAACACTAAAAAAGATGGAGATTTTTTTGCATTGAGGATCCCAAGCAATGAAGCATTTCAGGTGTTGTTTTGCCCCATTCTTTCTGCAAACATTTCAGAAAGTGTACAACAGCGCAGGGTTGTCTTTGTTCATTTTTTTATTTCAAAATTCTTCACACATTCTCGATTTGGGACAGGTCAGGGCTGCAGGCACACCAGTCCAGTAATCCACTTCTTCCACAGCCGTTCCTTTGTAACGTGACTTCTTTTTTTGCACAGTAATTTTAAATGGCATTTGTGAATGTCGCACTATATTGTTGTGTTTGACAAAGTTTTCCCAAAGTAATCCTGTGCCCATGTGGTTGTATCAGCTGTTGATGTTTGATACTGTGCCTCCTGAGGGATCGAAGCTCTCGAGTGTTCAGTTTAAGCTTGCATTCTTGCCTTTTGCCACCATGAGATTGTTTAACGCTTCTTGTTAATGTAGTTTTACTTCCATGTGTTTTTATATTTGTCTTATTTATTGGTATTTTATTGTATGGATAAATTGTGTATGTATGTATGCTCTCGGGCAGATGAATTTCCCCTTACAGGGGATGAATAAAGTATTTATCTATCTATCTTTTATCTTTTCCACACTGAAATTCCTCCAGATTACCTAAATTGTTTAATTATATTATCCACTGTAAAGGAAGAAATATGCAAATCTCTTCTAGCCTTTCTTTGAGGAACATTGTTTTGGAACATTTCAATCATTTTCTCAGGCATTTGTTGAAAGACTGTAAATGGGGCAGCGCAGTCTCGTTTGAACTCCTGCGTGATATTATAGGATTTGACCACTTCCGGGGACAGCCTGCCAGGGTATAACACAAGCACAGCATCACTTCACACGGAAAAATGGTGTACTGTTTTGTTTTCGGCTGCAATTACCGAAGCACTCGTGAAATGTGCATTTTTTTTTTTTCTGTTCCCAGTGGAGAATGGAAGATGAGGCAAATGGGAGAGGTTGTGTCGGTACGTTTTAGCGAGATTTAATGTGGATAATGAGGAGTTTAAGGTGGACAGAGCAGCTGCGGTCTCTCATTGACACCTATACAACTGCCTCGACACGTTTTAGCTCTGGGTCATAAACAAACTGCAACACATGTCCACTTTCCACTGCATCTTCACCTTTTTTATTTGCATTTTAACTTTGTTTGCCGTGTAATTTGCCCAAAACCTCAGAGAAAGTGCCATGTTTCTGATGGGAACAGACGAGTGAATGGGCAATAATGAGGCTGTTCCCAGAAGTATATTTTTGCGTCATATGTTCTTTCATTTAACGCCTTTATCACCTACCCTCAAAACGAGACTACGGTGCCCAATACTCTGCTCATCTTTCCTCCTCAAAAACTCAGGTTTTCATGAATACTGCTTTTGTACCAAATCATGCATACAGTATCTTTTGACATTACCATTATGAAAAAATAACATCACTCACCCCAAAATGCCACCATCCCAACTTTTTGTGGAATGTGTTGCAGGCCTTAAATACAGGAATGGATGTATATTAAATGGCTGACAAAACATGAAATTCCTTTGGCTCATTCTGTCTGTCAGTGAGGACAGTGTAGTGTCCAAGTGGTCGGTGCACTTGCTTTCAAATCAGAGAGATTCTACATTAAGAACACCCGTGCCCATTCTCCATGTATCACATCTGCTATGGCAACCACAAGTAAACAAGAGAGAAGCCAAAATTACTTATAAAACTGTTGCCAATGAAATAGATGCTGAAGTAAATGGAAGAATCAGTGTTGGGGTTTTTCTAATTTGGGGTTGTAGTTAGAAAGCTATAACTAGCTAGTGTTGTGTTAATTGGTATCAACTATGAATCTGCAATCAAGGCTAATGGAGGGCATGTGGTTAATTATTCAATTATTGCTAAACACAATTCAAAATTAAGGTTACAATATTTTCAGAATATTGTAGTTAAAACCACATTAGCTGAATTATCATAATTCCCTCAAGTTTTAAAATGCTGAATATATGCCACTTTGTGTAAGTATGTGGAGATATTCTTGTATATGGGAATATTCTTTTCTGTATGTTGTTGAGGGTCAAGGTTGTGCGTGTTGATCGGACAGGGAACTCTCATTTAGACAATCAGCAGGTCCACAATTATCTCCACAACCATCGCTTGTAACAGTTGTTCCTCTTGTTGCCTGTTCTTGCCAGCATGCATGCGTGTGTGTGTTCATCCTGGACAGATGGATGATGTATTATGTAAAACAAAGTGATTCCAGTAATGGCCTGCTTAGCTGACATCTCCCCCCAACACACACACACACACACACACACACACACACACACACACACACACACACACACACACACACACACACACACACACACACACACACACACACACACACACACACACACACACACACACACACACACACACACACACACACACACACACACAGCATCATCTATGCCTGCTTGTTAACTTGTCCTTGTGAGGGCTCACTGGTGTGAGGCTGCTGATGTATAACTACAAATTTATTGTACACAGAATGTGACCTCACTTCCTGCACTACTGAAACCCCAGAATAAATGCAGCAAAACGCATCAAGAGTTGGCCATTGTAGGCACAGTCTCATTTTTAGTATGAGCCTACATTATTTAGATAATCGTGATGTCGTTGCAGACTTATCGACATGTTGCCTTGCAGTTGGGCTGCACAACTTAGGTGCTGCTCTACACAGCATGACAATTGATTTGCCATTTTTGCAGACATCATGCACAACTATTCTAACACTGGTTACAGACATGGATGGGCAGACATGGAAATGTGCCGCATTGCCAAAATGTTAAAGCCAACGCTCCCTCACAATGCAAGTGATACACCTCATCTTAGACTCCCTGAGTAACTGCTCATTTGTTACAAAGTCACTCCAATGGTACCCGAAGAGCCTCTGAACAGACCCGGTGCTAAAGATATCCAGTCGTTGCCTTAGGTCACTGGTTAGTGTCCTACTATCACAACCATGCAGTAACATAGGATGTACCAAGACCCAAAAGTCTTTGACTTTTCATTCTCCTGCATAAATATCTACATCGCCACACACCTCTGTTCAGCGACCTCATGACTCCATAAGCTCTTCCCAGGTATCTCTCCATCGCCACGACAGAGGACTCAGAGACATGAATGTTACTGCTGAGACAAGCAAATGTGTCCAAAAGTGCAACATTTTCACCAGCTATAGATACTTTTGTGACGGCTGAGTCTAGGGAATCGTTAAAAGCCTGGATCTTAGTCTTGAACCAGTACAGTTGCAAACACAGACACTGATTCCTCACTCAGTTTCTCAAGTGCTGCAGCCAGGGTATGCATTGTTTCCAAAAAGATCACATCGTTCTCATAGTCATTTCATTTCATTTAACCTTTATTTAACCAGATAAGAAAAACTCACTGAGATCAAGGCCTCTTTCACAAAGGGGATCTGGCCAAAAAGGCAACAGCACACACCAACAGGCAAAGCAATAATAAAAACAACACATCCATCATAAAATACAACACAACCAGCGACGTATGGACACAGTTATTTTATATAACAATGCAAACTCTAACACAGTAAAACTCATGGTCTAAGACAGGGTTTAAAACAGACGCATTGTCTAAAAGATTTCTGTTGTCAGTTTTCTCATAGTCGAGCTCAGTATCCTTTCCTTGCTAACAAAAGCACCTAATTCACTGGTTTCCACAGCCCTACCCAACACCCCAGTCCATGCAAGCATTGAACAGTGTAGGGCCCACAACACGTCTGGCAAGCACCAGCCTTCACTGAAAAAGCCATAGTTTCTGCCTCTGTTCTGTACAGTACTCGCAGTGTCAGCACTGTTGATATTCATGCTTGTGTTTATATGAGTACTTGCAGAGCTAGAATGCGGTTGACTTCTTGGATATGAAGCCAGACTGTTCTAGTAGCTGAGCAGAAAGTTACAAATACTGAATCATATTAAGTATCACCCTTGCAAAACCTTCTCCAACACAGAGAGCAGTGTAATGTCAATTCTTGTATTCCCTGTGATAACCCTTTCATTTTTAAACGAGGACAAGTTGTTTCTTCTAGGTTGAAGGGGTGACATCTATCTCCCAGATTGAAACAAAAATGATTTGTAATGCAAGGAAATAGCATCTCCACCAGTGTCACCTATGAGGCAGTTGTCATTCATAGAGTGAAGCCGCAAATAAAAGGTCTCCTTCACTGAGGTAATGCTCATTGCAGTTGGAGCATAGAATGAGGCAGTGGACACAACACCCAGTGAATGCTTGAGTCTGAGCTTCAAAACACGTTTATGGACGGGGTGACATCTGACACCAATGGAAAGAGCTGGTCTGCCACAGCAACTGCCATTCTCTAGGTACACTGACCATTTGGACAATTTGACCAAAAGTAGGTGTATCCACCAAGAGAGATCTTGCCATTCCCAGGTCTTCGCACCTCAGACATTCCAATCACTGCATTGTTGACCTTTCCAATTTCCTTCAACAGCAGTGGAAGATGGTCATCCTTACTGAGAGAACGGATGTTCCAGGTGCCAACCTACATGAACTGCCTCAGGTTTGGACCTGGATGCTGCTGTGCAGTGGGCAACCCCTCAGCACTGTACCAGCCGTTCTTCTCCAGAGACAAGAGGCTTGGTGTTCTCCTGTGGTTCCTTCTTGTCCACAAATGAGGATCCAAATGGGTTATCCCCATTCCTTTCATAGTGCACGGTACCCCTCAATAGAAGCCAGTTACTCCTGCGAAGAGTGTAAACAACAATCTTACTTTGAAGGTTTATAGTCTTCTGAACTTTTTGTGGTGTTTTTGTGGCAGCCGAAGAGCTAATCCCACCACCAACCACCAAAAGGGATTATCTGTGGGCTGGAGGACCACCTACAGCTCCCAGATGCAGAGATTGTGGCCAGGGTACACACACAGAAAATTCACAGAATACTATGTCACATGGCCACAATTAAAAACAAACAAGCAAACATTAAAGGTTGGGATATTGGTTGTGAGAGGCTAACCAGTGACATAAGGCAATGACTGGTTGTCTTTGGTACTTGATCTTTTCAGAAAAGCCTTAGGAACCACTGGAAGGACTGTGTCAAATGAGCAGATACATGTCACTGTAAAATGCCCACTTTGATTGAAAATGAATCACGGCTGGTCACTTTGCCTCGGTCTCTTGGATCTAATGTGATCAAGAGGTGCTGGGGGTCCCGGCCATGCTTGACGGAATTGTAATCAGTGGTGCTGGACAAACTATGTAATGGGGTGATTCTTAGACTACGGGCACTTATGTCCTTTGATCATATTGTATGAAAAACAGAAAAAAGGGGACATTTCACACTTTTATAGTTATCTTTACAATGAAAGTGTGTTAAGAAATTTGTTCTAGTACTCTATGATGACTTTTTCACCTTTTTTCAGCATCATTATATGCAAATATTGCCGTTTTGTGCTTGTCCCACACCCAGACTTTTGATCTTCAATGATAAAAATGAATGGTAAAGAAACGTTTTTTCTAATGTTTTAAAATATCTCTGAATAAAATATCAGTAAAATAATCAAAACATAATTGGGGTATTCAATGTCATACAACTGTTGTGATTTTTTTAAACAAAATGTAGTTGTCCCACAATATTGCCATAATTTCCATCACAACACTGTAATGTCCCTAAACAGTTTGTATGAAAGATTGTTTGGGTAGTTTCTATGGAGATAAACAGTGACATCAGAGCACATGTATATAGCGCCAAATCACAACAAACAGTTGCCCAAGGCGCTTTATATTGTAAGGCAATGGTGTGGTGGAAATTACATTTACAAGGCCAATAGTGCCCGTAGTTAAAGAATCACCCAATGACATCATTTCCAACAGCTTAGTTTGTTTTTTTCTGCATTGTTTATTTGGTAAAATTAAAATGTTCTTATTGGAAAAAATAATGCAGATACCAGTCTGTTCATGAAAGACGCATATCGGCTGATGTTAACAGCCAACGGATATATCGGTTGGGCTCTACCGAGCACTGTTTGGCATGTCCGCGGACCGAAAGTGAACTGTGAAAATGCTGGCAACCAGCACCGGTACAAAGGACCGCTGCTCCACCCAAGTTCTGTTCATATGTATCAGGGAGTACAAAGGGGCCTAACAGGATGCTAATTGTGTGGACCATCCTTCTCCTTTCATGCCCTTAATTTTACTTATGGCAGTGTAGTTTTGACATGCACAGGTAGAAATGCAGGTGTTTAGGTTTAATATAAAAAAAACACCAGCTGTATTTCACTGTAAAAATGAGCTAAAGCCAGTTGTGCAGATGATCCCTTTAAAATACTGGTTCACAATTAAGCCGATGTCAGGATTTACTTGACATCAAACAGATCTGATCTGGCTCAAAATGGAATAGTATCGAGTAGGAAAGTCAACCAGGTCCTTACAAAGCTAGATGTAGATGAACAATCACTCACACTCACATGCGCAGTCCCCAGACAATCCTGTCTGCAATAGAAAGCTCAGCAGTAACCATATGTATAACACGCCCAAGAGAGAGAGGACGATAGAGAGACACTAACACAGCCCCATGCACAGAGATGGATTGTGTGTGGGTGTGGGAGTGGAGGTGGTTCTCTTGTCTTAAGATCACCCTCACAATGCTTTTATCTTTAGTGGGAGATGCAGAGCAGAAGGGAACAGCTGGTGGGATGGTGCAGCCTAAAGAGGACTGTTTTAATATGCTGTCCTTCGTTTCAGTGCCCACACATGAAAGTATAAATAGCACACACACATACACACACACGTATGCATCTGCCTCTCTTAGGTGAGGGGTGTTTGGAGAAAGAGGAGGGAGGAGAAAAGGAAGATGAGAGGCTGTTGAATGATTAAATGTCTGGAGCAGCATGATGCACATAATCCTTATTTGTACAATGCATCTCAGGAAATACAATCAGTAGGTGTTAAAGACGTATGCATTTCTGTCACGTGTGCAAAAACTGAATCAAGAAACACGCCAGACTTCTGAAATCTCTTTGTATGTGTTGACCGAACAGCCTCAGGAGCCAATGATAATGAGGAGAGAGTATTCCGTGAGAGAATTGGTCCTCGCCGCCGACAGGGGGCGGTCCGAAGACGCGTCCATCAAGTTAACGGACACAAGTTCATGGCCACCTACTTGAGACAACCTACGTACTGCTCACACTGCAGAGATTTTATATGGTAAGAAAACACATGTACACGTCTGCTGTAACCATGACTACGCTCACATACCCCCTAATGGTCAATTCTCAGATTGTTAAAATGGGGCGAGTGTTTGATTGATGGATAGATATTTTTTATTCACTCGTGCTGCATTCACATGTTGACAGCAGAAAAACAGTCATTTTGCAGAATTTCTGTCATCTGCAGTAGCCGATGGGAAATGGCTCGAGTTGCAGTAATTTTGCAGTGTTAATGAGACGGTCAATAATATATTGAAATGAAAGAAGCAGAAGCAGTCTTGGTGGCAACCAGGACCCCACAATTAACAGCAAGGCTTCATAAATCACATGCAAACAAAGGGCCTGTTTCATATGTGCCTGCCTGCACAATCCCAGACACCTCTCAATGTGCCAAGATTCTTATTTAAAGTAATATGTACAAGAATAACTGCAAAGTGTTATGCTTGAATATAGATGCCAAAATCAGCTGTATCTATCAGAATAAAAGATTTCAAAGTTGGATATTTGACAGTTTTTATGGAGTTACTCATGAAGATTTTGAGGACTCGTTGATAGTCTGTGTAATTAATCATATATTTGCCTTGCTAATTGAAAATTACAGAGAATACCACAGTGTTAGTGTTTTGCACAATGTTAGATTTAAACGTAGCTCTTATTTTGTGTAAAAAGCCAATTATTTGTGATATCAAAGCTTAATTTATTTTCTGTAACACTAAACAAGTAACATACAGTGAGGAAAATAAGTATTTGAACACCCTGCGATTTTGCAAGTTCTCCCACTTAGAAATCATGGAGGGGTCTGAAATTTTCATCTTAGGTGCATGTCCACTGTGAGAGACATAATCTAAAAAAACATCTGGAAATCACAATGTATGATTTTTTTAATAATTTATTTCTATGTTACTGCTGCATATAAGTATTTGAACACCTGTGAAAATCAATGTTAATATTTGGTACAGTAGCCTTTGTTTGCAATTACAGAGGTCAAATGTTTCCTGTAGTTCTTGACCAAGTTTTCACTCACTGCAGCAGGGATTTTGGTCCACTCCTCCATACAGATCTTCTACAAATATTTCTTTCAGGTTTGGAATTTCAGCTCCCTCCAAAGATTTTCTATTGAGTTCAGGTCTGGAGACTGGCCAGGCCACACCAGGACCTTGAAATGCTTCTTACGGAGCCCCTCCTTAGTTGCCCTGGCTGTGTGTTTGGGGTCATTGTCATGCTGGAAGACCCAGCCATGACCCATCTTCACTGCTCTTACTGAGGGAAGGAGGTTGTTTGCCAAAATCTCGCACTACATGACCCCATCCATCCTCCCTTCAATACTGTGCAGTCGTCCTGTCCCCTTTGCAGAAGCGCACCCCCAGAGTATGATGTTTCCACCCCCATGCTTCACGGTTGGGATGGTTTTCTTGGGGTTGTTTTCATCCTCTAAACATGGTAAGTGGAGTTGATTCCAAAAAGCTCTATTTTGGTCTCATCTGACCACATGACCTTCTCCCATGCCTTCTCTGGATCATCCAGATGGTCACTGGTGAACTTCAAACGGGCCTGGACATGTGCTGGCTTGAGCAGGGGGACCTTGCTGCCCTGCAGGATTTTAAACCTTGACAGCATCATGTGTTACTATTGTAACACATTAGTGATCTTTGTGACTGTGGTCCCAGCTCTCTTCAGGTCATTGACCAGGTCCTCCTGTGTAGTTCTGAGTTTTCTCAGAATCATCTTTACCCCACAAAGTGAGATCTTGCATGGAATCCCAGACCGAGGGAGATTGACAGTCATCTTGTGTTTCTTCCACTTTCTAATAAATGATCATAACAGTTGTTGTCTTCTACCAAGCTGCTTGCCTGTTGTCCTGTAGCCCATCCCAGCCTTGTGCAGGTCTATAGTTTTGTCCCTGGTGTCGTTAGACAGCTCTTTGGTCTTGGCTATGGTGGACAGGTTGGAGTGTGATTGATTGTGTCTGTGAACAGGTGTCTTTTATAGATATTAGATTATGTCTCTCACAGTGGACATGCACCTAAGATGAAAATTTCAGACCCCTCCATGATTTCTAAGTGGGAGAACTTGCAAAACCGCAGGGTGTTCAAATACTTATTTTCCTCACTGTATGTCCAGACTCTACAGTGACTAACTTTAAATACAGAATTCACAACCAATGGCATCCTGGTTCATACACTTGTGTTGTATTATATTTTAGCAAGGGATGTGTCATATCGTATCATTATCAGTATACCAGTAAAATTTCTTCCCACGAATGCTGCATGTTGGCAGCTCATGCAGAACAAAAACAAGCATGGCGGAATGCGGAGTTCAAACCGAAGGTGAGGGGAAAAAAAATTAAGCCGACAATACAACACACGATTACAGTGTGATCCTGCCTTATCATAAAGGTGTAAATGTGAAGCACAAGAAGAAGTAAGTAAGTCCTACATAGGCCCTGAGGCCTGTTTGTGCTGGTGCTTATCAACAGATTCTATAGCGGGAAGCAGATGACTCCCTCTGCACAGAATGCCAGTCAAATTTAATTCAGTCTATTTATATACTGCCAAATCACAGCATGAGTCACCACAAGGTGCCCTGAGCAAGCACATAGGCAACAGTGGTAAGGAAAAACTCCCTTTGGAGTATTTTTGAGGAAGAAACCTAAAGCAGACCAGACTCAGAGGGGTGACCCACTGCTTAGGCTATTCTAAAAATGACAGATATCAAATAACCAAAGTGCAACAAAGAATTATCAAACATGCAGAACAGGAATAAAACAAAGTTCACTTCTAAGACATTAGAATTGTACATTTCATTCTTCAGGACAACAAAGTTGCAGGCGTAGCTCAGTTGTGTCCTCCAACAGGGGTCCAGGAAGAAGCATCAAACTTTATTCATAGTGACACCACCTCAGACAGAGAGCATAGAATCAATAGCCAGAACTAACAGGATTTAAAACACTAGGCTACTTCCCACCAGCAGTAACCAACAGAGTAACATACAGAATACTAACTGGTCATTGGAAGCTAACCCTTTGCTTCACTAAGAGACCCAGAATTTAGATATAATGAGGTTGAGACTTGCTCCATTGTTTAAATAACATAATTAAGAAGGAGAGGAAACAATGGTTCAGTACAACACTAATGTTATTCATGCAAAAGGGAAAACACATGAGTCTTTAATATGGATTTGATTGACTCCAGAGAATCAGACTGTTTTGTCTCAGCAGGCAGATTGTTCCACAGCACAGGTGTGCAGTTAAAGAAAGCTCTGTGGCCTGCTGACTTTTTTTAATCTTAGGAACACATAGTCATCCTCCCTCATGAGAACATAGTATGCAGGTTAGTTCGCTATCCCATTTACAGCTGGGTGGACTGCAGATTAAGTGTGTTGTCCACCAATGCAGAATATTGGCAGGCCAGCTCCTTATCCACTCAACTATCTGCTCTCTGAACCACAAGATGATGTTACTTTGTGTACTCCTATGTGCTCTGTGCAGCAGAGGAGGACAACAGCAGATGCTACGCAACAGGTTGGTCCAGTCTGTGATCTGGGCACAGGTCCAGAGTGAGAGAAATGTTACTGTCTGGGCACAAGATATGTTTCATTTCCTCATTTTGATTAATTACTTCCCACATTTAAGTAGATCCCAAATTAAGCGTGTTCACTGTGCGCTAAATTGAGTGTCACACTGAGAGACATTGTGTGTTTATGTGGAATATGTGGTTTTTGCTCAAAGGTGCATGAATGCATTGTAATGAATGTCTTGGCTGTATGTCATGGACAGGATATCTTGACGTAATCGGGGGAAGAGGGTTTCCGGTTTAGTGGGATCAGGGTCTCATCAGTGCTTTTTGCAGATGATGTGGTCCTGTTGGCTCCATAGGTCGGTGACCTCCAACACTCATTGGATCGGTTCGCAGCCGAGTATGAAGTGGCTGGGATGAGGATCAGCACCTCTAAATCTGAGGCCATGGTTCTCAGCAGGAAACCGATGGATTGCCTACTCCGGGTAGGGAATATGGCCTTGCCCCAAGTGAAGGAGTTCAAGTACCTCGGGGACTTGTTCATGAGTGAGGGAACAATGGAGTGTGAGATTGGCCAGAGAGTCGGTGCAGCGGGGCGATATTGCATTCTCTCTACCATACTGTTGTGACGAAAAGGGGGCTGACCCAAAAAGCAAAGCTCTTGATCTACTGGTCAGTCTTCGTTCCTACTCTCACCTATGGTCATGAGGGTTGTTTCATGATCGAAAGAACTAGATTGCGGGTGCAAGCGGCTGAAATGGGCTTCCTCAGGAGGGTGGCTGGTCTCTCCCTTAGAGATGGGGTGAGAAGTTTGGTCATCCGTGGGGAGCTCGGAGTACAGTCGCTGCTTCTCCTGAAAGGAGCCAGCTGAGGTGGTTCGGGCGTCTGGTAAGGATGCCTCTTGGGCGCCTCCCTCGGGAGGTGTTCCAGGCATGTCCATCTGGGAGGAGACCCCGGGGAAGACCCAGGGCTAGGTGGAGAGATTATATCTCCACACTGGCCTAGGAACGCCTCGGGATCCCCCAGTCAGAGGTGGTCAATGTGGCATGGGAAAGGGAAGTCTGGGGTCCCCTGCTGGAGCTGTTGCCCCTGCGACCTGAACCCAGAAAAGCGGTTGAAAATGAGTGAAATGAGTCTTGGCTGTATGCAATGATATCTCATACACACAGATTAATTAAAACAAATCAAACTGTGGGAAGGGATTATATGCTGTTCACACAACATAGCGATAATTTAAAAAAAATGTACTCTTCCCATGGCCACTCTATGGGGACACCTTTGTGTTAGCCCCATGTAAGTATGGTCCATTGCAGCCATGCAGATTTTCTGTTCTGGCTGCTCGAGTCCGGGGTTGCACCTACTGAAACATCCACCTCACACAAATTCTTGATGGAAGTGTCCTCATCTTTGCCCACAGGTGAGTGCAATGAATCATACTGTTTGCATATAGTTAGCCTCCAAATGGTGCGATTGGGGGCCAGCTTTTCCCAGTTTTCACAATCGATGCTTATGGACTTCGTGTCTCTTTTGCAGACATCCTTGAAGCCAAGGTTGCCCGAGCTTTCTCTTTCCTTGGGCTAGTTCGCTATAGAGAAGATCCTCTAGGATGCGGCCATCTTGCATCCTGCTCACATGCCCAAGCCATCGTAGTCTGTGCTTGGTGAGCAGCGTTTCAGAAGAAGTCGGTTTCAGCATTTTATCTGGATATTCCACTGTTAAAGGAGATTTTTTTTAATGAAAGACGTGTGGGCGGATTGCAGCGTCGGCTCACAGCTGCCGCGATGCTCCGCCACAGGAAAAACACCTTTGTTGGAAGCCTTAAGGACAAGTTGGAACATGTCCAGCTGTTAAACAATTTCTCATATACTCACTCCACTGAAAGCCATCAAAAGCCGCCTGGATTTTACAAATGGTTATCAACACGGAGGTGTTTTTCCTGTGCCGCCGCACCGCGCCGGCTGCGTCCTGACGCGCGTACCCGTCCGCACGTCTTTCATTAAAAAAATCTCCTTTAACAGTGGAATATCTGGATAAAATGCTGAAACCGACTTCTTCTGAAACTTCTCTGTTCTCTCACGATGTCCTGGATCAATAGAGCCTGAAATGTGGAGGTTTTCAGCTTGAAACAGGCTGACGACGGCGCCTGGGACCGCTGCATGACGTCTCGCACCGTGGGAAGTCCTTAAAGCGACAGTATCACCTCAAAATCTCTCATCAGCCGTTAAAATTTTCACCGAAAACCAGCTTAATTTTTCGAACCGTGTCCACTTCGATGTGTCTCACAGGTTTAGAAAAAATTTTGATCAAACAAAGCGCCAGTCTCTCAGCAACTTCTCAGACAAAGGAATTCCAACGAGGGGCTGGACGACTCCTCCCACAAGGAGTGCTCACAGGCGAATGACGTCACCGACAGGCGTGGAAAAACTCACTCATGCGCACGAGGGTTCAAGCATGTCTGATGTAAAAACATATGAATGAAATCCATATAGTTTTTGAAAAAAATAAAAAGGACCTATACTTTATTGACAGCCCTCGTATATATATGTGTGTGTATATATATATGTGTGTATGTGTATATGTGTGTGTATATATATATGTGTGTATGTGTATATGTGTATGTGTATATGTGTATATGTGTATATATATATGTGTGTATGTGTATATGTGTATATATATATGTGTATATGTGTATATATATATGTGTGTGTGTATATATATGTGTGTGTGTGTGTATGTATGTGTATGTATGTGTATGTATGTATGTGTATGTATGTATGTGTATGTATATATATGTATGTGTATGTATGTATGTGTATGTATATATATGTATGTGTATGTATGTATATGTATGTGTATGTGTATGTATATATGTGTATGTATGTATGTGTATGTATATATATGTATGTGTATGTATGTATATGTATGTATATATGTGTATGTATGTATGTGTATGTATGTATATGTATGTGTATGTATATATGTGTATGTGTATGTATATATGTGTATGTGTGTATGTATATGTGTATGTGTGTATGTATATATGTGTATGTATGTATATGTATGTGTATGTATATATGTGTATGTGTGTATGTATATATGTGTATGTGTGTATGTATGTATATGTATGTGTGTATGTATGTATGTATGTGTATATGTATGTATATATGTGTATGTATGTATGTATGTGTGTGTGTGTATATGTATAGTTGTAACATTTAACAAGTTGATCATTTCTAATTTTCAATGTGACGAGCTGTTGCACAGTGTGTGAATGCTCGCTCTCACTGGGACAGGAGTAGTTGAATTTTCAGTCATCTTCTCATGGAAAGTAAAGGTGCATCCGGTTTACTGTCTGTCACGTAGCGCCGACATGTGAATGCAGCATTATTGTCTCACACATCTGCATCCAATGTACACATTTTAATACAGCACAATTTTAAATGATTGTTTAATTTATTCGACTGGCCTAGTCTGTTAAAGTAATTACCCTTTTAGTTACTTGCTTAGCCAAGTCAACACATTTAACTGGAGATTGAATTCAATTAGAGGGAAAACACACACATGCTTCATTACTGCAGCCCCACCGAGCTTAAACATTGCTTAAATACAGCTTTTCCAGCAATGTGACACAGAACAAAAGGTCAGTCTCTCTCTCTCTCTCTCTCTCTCTCTCTCTCTCTCTCTCTCTCTCTCTCTCTCTCTCTCTCTCTCTCTCTCTCTCTCTCTCTCTCTCCATCAATAAAGTCTTGACAATTACAGAATACTCATATTTAAGACATTTGAAGGTCTTTTACTGTTTTCAATCGATAAATGTTTGTTCATTGTGAAATTTAAGTTGTAGAAATAGTATGATATACAGTGCATCTGGAAAGTATTCACAGTGCTTCACTTTTTCCAAATTTGTTATGTTAAAGCCTTATTCCAAAATGGAGTAAATTCATTTTTCCTCTCAAAATTCTACACACAACACCCCATAATGGCAACATGAAAACAGGGTTTTGTTTTGGTTTTTGACATTTTTGCAAACTTAGAAAAAACTAAACAAAACTAAGAAATCTCACGTACATAAGTATTCCCAGCCTTTGTTCAATACTTTGTTGATGCACCTTTGGCAGCAATTCTCTCTCTCCACAGAGAAATGCTGGAGCTCTGACAGAGTGACCATCGGGTTCTTGGTCACCTCCCTGACTAAGGCCCTTCTCCCGTTCGCTCAGTTTAGACTGGCAGCCAGCTCTAGGAAGAGTCCTGGTGAATCTGAACTTCTTCCATTTACAGATGATGGAGGCCACTGTGCTCATTGAGACCTTTAAAGCAGCAGAAATGTTTCTATACCCTTCCCCAGATTTGTGCCTCGAGACAATCCTGTCTCAGAGGTCTACAAACAATTCTTTTGACTTCATGCTTGGTTTGTGCTCTGACATGCACTGTCAACTGTGGAATCTTACATATAGACAGGTGTGTACTTTTCCAAATTATGTCCAATCAACTGAACTTACCCCAGGTGGACTCCAAATAAGCTGTAGAAACATATCAAGGATTATCTGTAGAAACAGGATGCACCTGAGCTCAGTTTTGAGCTTCATGGCAAAGGCTGTGAATACTTTTGTGATTTCTTCATTTATTTATTTAAAAACAAATTAATCTCTTTTGGAATAACACTGTAATGTTGAAAAAGTGAAGCACTGGGAATACTTTCCAGCCTCGCTGACTGAACAGTCTCCCTCAAAATCAGTCCGCCCTGCCTTCACTGGGCATACGTCATTAGCTGCGGTTCATCGATTATCACCTTGTTTCTGCTTCAAACTGCACTCTAGTCATCATCTGTCTCAGCGACAGATATCTGAAGCTTTTGTACAACAATCATTTCCACATAAATTCAGCATTATTTCATCATAATAGATGGAGGAAGCAATCAGAGTGCCGCAGCTACACGAGCTGCTCGCTGATATGTAGCTAACACTGCGCGTCAATCATTTCAAAGCATCATGGATTAACGCCTTTTTATACTTAAAACGGCCTTGTTTTTGCTTAAAACTGACTTTAGAATGATTTAAGAGGTTTTACCTTGTCATCTGATGGTTAATAGTCCCATTAATCCATTTGATTGCTTTGGGTGAAGAGACTCTGTCTTAGATGAACGGCTGAGCTCTGAAATGACGCTTGCGCAGTGGCCAATTTTTAGGGGGGACCGGTCGGTCTGCGACACCAGATGCATTGTAAAAAAAAATAAAAATAATAATAATAATAACAATAATTATATATATATATATATATATATATATATATATATATATATATATGTGTGTGTGTGTGTGTATGTATATATATATATATATATGTGTGTGTGTGTGTGTATGTATATATATATATATATATATATATATATATATATATAGAAAGGGTTTAATATTTTAGTCATTATGCAAACAATTGCTTTGGAATAAATTTCAATATGAAATTTAATTTAGTATCAAACCCTGTTTCCACCTTGTGAGTGTGTGTAGTGTTTACACTACCTCTACTGGACCACCCCATAGCATGAAGGTATTTATTCCAGAAAACCCAAAAAGGATTTTACAAACATTTTCACATTCATTTTGGTGGCACTTTACAATGTTCTGTAATGTGACCAATATGTGCTTCAGGTTTTCTCAAAATCTGCTTATTGGTAAAGCAAACAATCTTAGAGTATTTAATATTCTTGGTAAAATGGCCCTATTTTGCCTTTTTATTGTGGAAAGTTTCATGAAATCTGTTCTAATCTTTTCGCCAAGTTTTCAAAAAGTTTTACAGTTTTTCCATTGTTCATAGATCTATCTTAAAATCTAATTCTGTAGTCCTCTCTGATATAGCTAAAAACCAGACTTGTCATTTTCCTGCTACTCTGAAAACCAGGTTTGGGCCATTTAATTCTGTTTTGTGAACTTGGTCGATGTTTGTTGGAATGAAAAACTAACTCTGTGTGTGATCTGATAGGGGCGTGCTGGGAAAGCAGGGATACCAGTGTCAGGGTGAGTACTTTTCTATGACAGATTCTCAAGTAGCTTTGCACCTCATGTATTATTTAAGCATCAGAACATAAGCGGGATTACACAGCAGGATGTCAGCTGAGATTTGTTTGCAAACCATCATCAGTCAGAGCCACAGCTGTATTACACGATCATCCACTCAAGTAAATATTCAGAATGCTCACCAGAAGTAAACACACTTAGCATGTGTTGTGTTTGACTGAGTGGATGTGGACGTCTTTTAGTTAAATGTGAAAAGAGCTAAGTTAAGGTCTGTTTTCACGTCTCCGCTGCAGTGAGACAGTGTTGCTTTTGGTCGATGCAAAGAAAAGAGTTATGGATAATCAAACAGCAGAAAGGCCTTTTGATTCACTGACGTGCACCCATGCCAAGTCTTAAGTGCATGTCATCCCTACTGGATGACGGACTTCAGCTACAATGACATAAATGAGGTCAGTGTTTACGTTGAACCTTAAAAGCACACAGAAACAAGATGATACGTTGCGCTAACAGCCAGAAAACAAATCTCTACATGACGTAACACCCCTATTCCACAGGGCACCATTGTATTATGACCCCCCACAATCCGTAAAAAGTGCAAAAACAGGATGAAACGGCTTACTCCGGTACACCTCGTATCAGGCTGGGTTATGATGTGCAGACCTGGCAACTGGCTGGGGATATAAAGCACATGCATGGCAACTCACTCGATAATGGCACGGCTGCGTTCTCAGCCAGAACTGCAACACACGCTGCTTTTGTTTCAAATTTTTACCACGATGGAACACAGTCAAAGAAGTATCAAGCTGTACTCGCTAGGACTATACCGTTTAAAGATGTTTGAACATGATCGAAGCTGTTAAGACTACGAACACTGAGACGTGACCGTGCAATGATGCCGATTTGGTGAATCGGGATGAAATTTTTGTGCCATTCAAAAATTTCAGCCCGATTGGTGCCAGTAATGGCCATAACTTCTGCACATACCAAGGTTGTCTAAGATTGACAAAAGACGGATCAAGAAGTTGCTGTGGTGCTTCAGAGCGCACTCCGATTTGCTATTTGGGATGAAACAGGAAGGAACAACGCTTTGTGAAATAGGGGTATGAATGAAATAAACATCAAAGCATAAAATAAAAGTTCAAGGGGGCACAAACATTTCTCACAGCACTGCATAACAATGTCTAGTACACCACTACAATCTTCACCACGGACCTAACCGGCTACATCTGACCCATCAGAACACAAAACTCCAACATCTAACATTTCACCTTAACACACCACAGCCACTACTTAAAATAAAACACTAAACACTTGCTTTCATTTAAGTTGAAGGTGAATGCATCATCATTGAATTTAAGGTTTGCAAAACATTTATTTCTACATTTCAATGCCAATTTAAAGGCCAGCACTAAAATGAAGGTTAGCACTAGTTTTGCTAACTGATGGCAATGACTCCATCAAGCAGCTGATGGTGTCAGGTGCAACCACCTTCTTGTCTATTTTGTGTCACGTTTCCCACCTTAAGATTTAAGACTCAGTGTTAAAGTAAGACAGCCGAATTCTTTGGTTAGTTAGTGACCTCACATCGTAATGTTACCACAAGTGGACAAAGAAGCTGATTGTCTATCACACCAGTAAGCAGTCAAAACATTCTTGTAAAGGTTGTCAAGATAATTTGTCATGAAACCACAGACAGATGGGCTCAATGATGTATTAAATTAGAATTCATGCAAAACCAGATTTGTGGTTAACTTTATTTATGAACCCTGTTGTTAAATATCACTCAACCTCCTTAAACCAGCTTCAGTCTTTGGTCCAAATTATTCAGGCAAACTTTATTTTATTTCTGAGTTTGATCAATACTTGTTGTTCTAGTGTGCACATGCGTGGTCCACAAACGCTGTCATGAGCTTATTATCACTAAGTGTGCTGGGATGAAGAAGCAGGAGGACACGCCAGAGGAGGTATATACACACACACACACACACACACACACACACGCTTTAAGAACGGTGTTTAAAATCCACACGACTTCAGCCTGTGGAGTATTAATATTTTCTGGAGTATAAATCACACTTTTTTCTGTATTATTATTTTTTGTACAGTGTAGTGTATTTTTTATTATTATTGCCATCCATCCATCCATCCATTTTCTTCCGCTTTATCCGGAGTCGGGTTGCGGGGGCAGCAGCTCAAGCAAAGCCGCCCAGACCTCCCGATCCACACACACCTCCCCCAGCTCCTCTGGGGGAACCATTGTGTTCAATGCTTTGGTTCCTGGGGAAATCCAATGTAGATAGTCATTATAATTATTATTATTAACAGCGACTGTCTTAATTTTTTGGTGTATATAAGTTGCACCAGAGTACAAATAGCAGGGCCTCCCAGAGTAGTAAAAAAAAACATGACTTATACTCCGGAAAATACAGTAGTCAATGGTTAATAAACAGCTAGCCACACACTGAAGTATGTAATACACACACACTCTTCAGTCTTTTTTTTTTTTTTTTTACCTCGGGCTGAGATTCGCTGCTGTGTGTACATTGTGTTCTCATACTTTATTGGCATTATTTCTTCCTTTAAACCCACAGTGGCCTCTGTATAACTCTCTCTGTGTGTGTGTGTGTGTGTGTGTGTGTGTGTGTGTGTGTGTGTGTGTGTGTGTGTGTGTGTGTGTGTGTGTGTGTGTGTGTGTGTGTGTGTGTGTGTCTCTCTCCCCCTTTATAGGTGGGATCACAGCGATTCAGTGTTAACATGCCGCATAAATTCAGTATCCACAATTACAAAGTTCCCACCTTCTGTGACCACTGTGGCTCCCTGCTGTGGGGACTCATGAGGCAGGGCCTCCAGTGCAAAGGTGACCACTGTGGTGTTTACACAAATCGTCAATCACTTTATAACACAGTAATAATCCTCTTAAAAGAGAGAAATTACTTATTACTGGACCCATGCTGCATGTTGGCACAAGTTGAGGTAAAGCTGTGTGTAAGATGTGGCAGCGGTCTGTCCAGAAAGTAGAAAGTGGAATAAAAAAAGTGATAATCTTGAGGTGTTTGATAGCATCACCGTGAAGATTAACACCCAGGCAGCACTGAGAGACAGTTTACAAAGGAGGACGCCACTGTGCCAAACTTGATTCAGATCTGTTGAGCTCCAAAAACAAATATATGAATCTCCATCATACTCAGAAAATTAATCTTACTCTGTCTTGTCATATCATGAGGGAAAATGTGGAGATAGTTTTGGGTCTGGCCCCTCTGGTGGTTGGCGTACTGAGGGGGTGGCAGCTGCTGTGGCGGACTGGCACCTTCTAATGTTGTCAGTGACACCAGCCCTGTCAATGGGATATTATGAGCCTCAACTTTAGGCACTCTTTGGGAGTCCTATCTGTTGTTTTGCTCTACACTCAGTGATATCTCGGTGAGAGAAACGTTACTTAAGCCTGGGTCCCACCGAATAATGAAGGATGAATAATGAGCCACGCATGGGCATGTCAGCAATTATTCGAAGAATGACCCACATTTTCATCTATCCCGTATCCGTTATGAAGGTGCCTCTCTGTACCTCACATGTGCCACGTAGCAGCCTCTAGTGAGCCACGACTGACCTGTCATTAGAGCCTCGAATGGCTCGCATCAGCCACACTAAGCCACGTAGTGCCGTGATAGCGCCATGATAATGCCATGTTGGCGCACGTTTAGACATGGGTTTGGTCCAAACCTCCAGCCCTCCCACACCTGGTCCCTTTAAAATATGGGTTTTCAATTCACAGATTCACAGCAGCATTTAAAGATGTCACATTTTTTTAAATGCAGTCCAAAAATAGACGCTCTGGTAAAGTCCCGCGATTGTACGCTGTGCGCCAGGCTGTTGTCCACCTGTATTGCACCAGACCAGCTAGAACCAAACCAAGGGTTCCTGGAGAGCCGCCTCTGTGCTCCTCGCTGACTCCGTGGCTCGCTGGCTTTATTTCTTCTGCAGCTTAAACACACACACCATAATCCCACTATAAACTTTGCGTTCGTCCGTTTATTTCTGTAAAATCGCTCTTTTGCACGCGCGCCACTGTTCCATTCCTGGACAGCCACCTCTGTGCTCAGTGTCACTGGCTTAAAATCCATCTGTGGCTTGCTGGCTTTATTTTTTCCCTGACTTTAAACACAGTCATTTTTAAAGCCGTGATCACTTTAAACTTTGCGTTCGTCCGTTTATTTCTGCAAAATCGCTCTTTTGCACGTACACCGCTGTTCCATTCCTGGACAGCCGCCTCTGTGCTCAGTCTCACTGACTTAAAATCCATCCGTGGCTTGCTGGCTTTATTTTTTCCCTGACTTTAAACATAGTAATGTTTACACTGTGATCACTTTTAATTTTGTGTTCGTCCGTTTATTTCTGCAAAAGTGCTCTCTTGCGCGCGGTGCCTTCTGCATACAGTATGTGGTGGCCGCTTTATTATATACACCTGTGGATCATTTTCAAAAAATGTTATATATATATATATATATATATAATTTTTTTTTTTTCTTTATTTCTTCCACATCTTACAAGTTACCATGTTACAATTTTTAACTTTGTGTTATGTCTTCAGAATCAGTCTTTTGCGTGCTCTCCTCCTGTGTTGCCGCACAGCTTCTGCCATGGCTTTAAACACACATCCACTTTCACACAGTCACCCAAATTTTAACTTTGTGTTTGTCCAATATTGACTGAAAAATCACTTTTGTGAGCTGGCGTTCTGCCTAAATGTTCGTTTGAAGCATGATGATGAGTCACTGCCTCAGTGCGTCAGTGCACACACTCGTGATCCATTAAAAAGATATTAAATCAACATACTTTTACATACAACAGACATCAACATACAATAGAAAGACTTTTACAGCTAGGAACTGTTTTATCAAGCTATAAAAAAACATTAAAAATAGTTACCTTAAGCTGTTCAAAATATATTCCACATGGAGCAGGAAAGAGAGGAAAAAAGCGCCAGATGAACCAGTCCTCTGTTATTCCAGAAGTGATTAGGTGTTTTCAGCATCCAAGGTTTTGCAGAAAATCATTAATCTGCTACAAAATATTTTATATAGAATCCAGCGCACAGAGCAGGTGGAATTGCGTGCGCAAGAGGCCAGCCGCTCCAAAAATAGCCTCTCAGGTCCTGCGTAACTGCCAGGCACATGGATAACGGGCTTTTAGCAGACTCGTAACCACCACACAAATGCCTCTAAGCCATCGCAGTAACTCGTACACAAACTGCGCCACGCTGTTGTTGCTAAATTTTGAATTTGTTGAAATTAGCGCCACGCTCAGAGAGGAGCCTTGTTAACTGAAGATAATGCCTCTAAGAGCCACTCAGAGCCACGAAACTCCCACAATAATTGAAGAAACCCTCTCGTAGCAAAGAAAACATGCTGCGTGGCTCCTTCTTCATCCTTCATTATTCGGTGGGACCCAGGCTTTACAGCGTTCCTTGGTGATTGACAGCTGGCCTCTAAGTGACATGCTTCTGGTCACAGGTCAGTGCAACATGGTGTTAATTTCATCAGATGAGATGAAATATATTTGTCAACGACCATTTTTTGTGATGAAAATGAGACAATGACAATACATCAGTGTTCTAAAACACTAAGATGAGATTAACATGCATTATTGTTGATGAAAAAGATGAGACGAAAATGTTTTGAATGAAATAAGAACTGAAATAAAATCTCTCTCCATTTTCGTCTACAAGCTGTTACGCTTTGAAAATGTTTACAAAATGTATCATGGGCGCATTTGAGAATGCTTGGGATGTCCAGTGCATTCAAAACGTTCAAAAATAGTTCTTTAAAATGACGTCTCCGTTTTGTTTGTCTCCCCCATCTCCTGTCTGCAGGAGGGGGGTGGTGGGTCATCCTGCCGTGTGTTTGGACACAGATCTGTAAAGGCCACTAGATTGAGTGGACACCAAAGAGGTTATATATGAGAACTAGAGTCCGCACTCCCAGTGCTTCCTACTAAACGCGAATGTCCCTCCATGGACAGCGACATGACACCTCCTACCTAACCAGGCAAAATATTGACAAAGTTAATGGGGATACGGAAGTAAACACTCAAAAAAGCTTACAAAATGCGTGTTAAAATGCCACTCTGACCTGGATATCAAGCCAGTAAAATGAATTAACATTAAAATCATGTCAGGAAAGTTAGCACATTCCACATTCCACCGTTACAGGAGTTTTTTTCATGGAAAGAAAAGCGGAGGGACGCCCCACAGAGCCGTTCATTACGCAGGACAAAACCACCTTGGTGTTGGTCTCTCAGGACAGCTTTCAGGCGGATTTCAGACGGATTCCGGTTGCTTTCCAATCGTGTGAATATCTGATTGTGATTGTGCATGAGCTGGACATGCCAGAACATGTCCCGTGAGGCTTCATCACGGCGTTGCTTTGCGCAGAGCGGCTGCACCGCGACGCGCGGAACTCCTCCGCACGTCTGTCTTAATCTGCCCGAAAAAGTGCTGATGTCCATGTCTTTTCACAATTCCTGTGCTAGTCAGATGACATACCGGATCAAGACAGCATCCAGTTTAAAAATGAATGGCACATTTCACTGTTACAGGAGTTTTTGTCATGGAAAGAGAAGCTGCTCCACCGAGCGTTGCGGTGCAGCCGCTCGGCGCAAAGCAACACCGTGATGAAGCCTCACGGGACATGTTCTGGCATGTCCAGCTCATGCACAATCACAATCGGATATTCACACGACTGGAAAGCAACCGGAATCTGTCTGAAATCCACCTGAAAGCTGTCCTGAGAGACCAACACCGAGGTGGTTTTGTCCCGCGCCATGAACGGAGCCGTGGCGCGTCCCTCCGCTTTTCTTTCCATGAAAAAAACTCCTGTAACGGTGGAATGTGCCGGAAAAAGTGCTGATGTCCACATATTCTGCCTTTTTGTGAAAGTCAGACGAGGTCCCGGATCAACAAAGCTTTCACGTTGGAAATGATCTGGTTGTTTCAGCGGGGTGTCAGCCTGTCGATGCGCTCTCAGCAGTTGTGGGCCGTCCTTAAAGCGGCAGTAACACCCCGTAATCTGTTTAATCCCCATAAAATCATCCATGAAAGCCATATTAATTTTTCGATCGGTGTCCACCTGGAGGTCTCTCACAGTTTCTGGAAAAAAATTGATGCAGCAAAGCTCCAAATCGTTCAGACATTTATTCGCAATAAAAAATAGACGAGAGGGGTGGACCACACCTCACTCCAAGCCTGCTCACAGGCGAATGACGCAACCGACAGGCATGAAAAAACTCACGCATGCGCATGAGGGTTCAAGCTTGTCTGACGCAATCACATGTGATTCAAATCCATATGGTTTTTTAAAAAAATAATAAGGTCGGATACTTTTCTAACAGACCTCGTAGGCAGGACTTGTTACAAATGTCATATTTGCGTCATTCTTGGCACATCCCTGACATTCTTAACGTGACTTAACGCATCTGAATATGTTTCTTACTAATGCCTGTTGGTGCATGACATTCATGATTTTCGTGGAGCATGTTTTTGGCTGTCAAAAATCTTTCACAAATGTCACACACCACCCTCATTTCGCCTCATGTCGTGGAGTTCGCAACTGAGTGTGTAGATCCATCTTGATTAGTGATGATCCTTAATAGAGCATGACAGCGTTCTTCTCTGACATGCGCACAATTAAACCCTGCTGCACCGCATTCAGTTTCATTGCTGCAATATGCCGAAGAAGGACAGTGATGCCAAGTCGGCTAAAAGTCTAGTTCCAATGCTCCTCAGCGTGCTCCTGCAGGTTTTCCACCTGCTGCATGTGCCTGATGTTTGGGAAAATGAGCAAGACGGGAGCCATGTGAAGCCACACATCGGGCTCTCACAGTCTCCTCCTCCTCTCTGCGCCACTCCATGGCACAGAGCCCAACTAAGCATGCAATCACAAAGTTCTTCTGCTGTGGATTTTGAGGAGCAAACTGGAGCAATCTGAATTGTTCATCAACTGATGGAAGGATGAATATAGGGGTGTGTGTGGAGACAATTCGCCTCGTTCACAGTGTGACAGAACGTAACGATGCACTGTTACGGGCAATAGTGCGCAACAACGTGGAACGTTATTCTTGACCGTGTGTAATGGTTCCTGATAATTTGCCAACAACATGTGCCATTAATCATAACATGTGGTAACAGGTTGCTGCAGTTCTGGAGGACACCTTATGCCCCTGCCTCAAATCATCACATTTGTGATCAGCGACCAAGAATGTATACTTCGTGGCATTCATGACTTGCCGTGTAAAAGCAGCATTACATTTACACCCTGTCACAGTGTTAAAAGTGTCTGATCAGCTCTGAGGCTCAGATTAAAGATACTGTGTGTTAGTTTACATTTACACTCTGACTCACGGTGTTAAAGTGTCTGATCAGCTCTCTGAGGCTCAGATTAAAGATACTGTGTGTAGATTTTTTCGAACACAGCAGCAAACGCTACATCCAACCAGTATCAATTTGTTTTTAACACTTTGACTAATATATAACAAATAACTTGAAATATAACAAAATAATGAAATATAAAGAGTGCATCATATTTAAATGAAATTGGCTCAAGTTGTGGCTCTTACAATAGATAAAAATATTACAAGTCTTGAATTACTGTATTTTTCGGACTATAAGTTGCACTTTTTTTACGTTTTGGCTGGGGGTGCGACCTATACTCCAGAGCGACTTATAAATGAAAAATATACCGGTAGATTCTCAATTAATTTACCGTAATAAAATAATTTTACATGACAGAGTCGCTCTATGTTTCAAAATGGCCACCGGAAATGCAATGCATCATGAGCACTGTAGTATGGCGGCCACCCTATAGGTAACGCTCGTCGCGATAACCAGTCAGAGAACAGAACATTGGACTGTTCTCACCCAGACAGTGATTGTGAAACAGTGTGTGAAGCAGACGAACACGGTGCTTGCTGTTATTCCGGGAGGGCTAACGAAACAGCTTCAACCCTTGGATATCAGTGTGAGCAGAGTGTTTAAGTTGATGCTGAGAGATGTGTGGGAGCACTGGGTGAGCGAAGGCAGAGGATTAGCGTCTGCACTTGGAAGGAGCTGGCGTCGACACCACGGGGAGGTCATGAGCTGCGCAGGTAGGTGCTGCATAAACATCAGCAGCTGACACCTGGTGTGTACTATGGTCCACAGCAGGTAATATGTCAGAAAAGAACCATTCAGCTATGGTGCGGGTTATGGTTCGGCTCGCAATGTGGTCCGCAAAATACAAACACATCCGTAGGTAAAATGCAGCTCACGAGAGGGCACTCAAGGCTTGTGTGACTGTTCCTGCGACTTTTGACTACCATAGAAAAATAAAAATTTCAACATTACTGATAACAAGACAACGGAGAAGGCCCGAAAAAATTTCACCAAAAAGAAAATCATACTCTGCAGATTACAAGTTGCGACTGGTGAAATATGCATCCGAAAACGGTAGCCGTCACAATATTATCATCTGAACTTTTCATATTAAGTTAACATATGAGGTCTGTCCAAAAAGTATCGGGCCTTTTTATTTTTTGCAAAAACCATATGGATTTGAATCATGTGTGATTGCATCAGCCAAGCTTGAACCTTCGTGCGCATGCGTGAGTTTTTTCACGCCTGTCGGTTGCGTCATTCGCCTGTGAGCAGGCTTTGTGTGAGCAGTGGTCCACCCCTCTCGTCATTTTTTTATTGCGAATAAATGTCTGAACGATTTGGAGCTTTGCTGCATCAATTTTTTTTCCAGAAACTGTGAGAGACCTCCAGGTGGACACCGTTCGGAAAATTAATATGGCTTTCAGGGACGATTTTGTGGGGATTACACAGATTAAGGAGTGTTACTGCCGCTTTAAGGACGGCCCACAACTACTGAGAGCGCGGCGCGCTCCCAGCGCCGATCGACAGGCTGAATCAACCAGATCATTTCCAACGTGAAGGATTTGTTGATCCGGGACGTCGTCTGACTTCCACAAAAAAGGAAAAAGGCATGGACATCAGCACTTTTTCGGCACATTCCACTGTTAAAGGAGTTTTTTTCATGGAAAGAAAAGCAGACGGATGCGCCACCGTGCCGTTCATGGCGCGGGACAAAACCACCTCCGTGTTGGTCTCACAGGACGGCTTTGAGATGGCTTTCAGACGGCTGTCGGGGTGGGTTTTCAGTCGTGTGACTAACCGAGAAATTGTGGATGAGCCTGGACATGCCAGAACATGTCCTGTGAGGCTTCATCACGGGGTTGATTTGCGCCATGCGGCTCCACCGCGACGCACGGAATTCCTCCGCTCCTCTTTCCATGACAAAAACTCCTGTAACAGTGGAATGTGCCGTTCATTTCCAAACTGCACGTTGTGTTTTATCCAGGACGTCCTCTAACTAGCACAGGAATTGCGGAAGACATGGACATCAGCACTTTTTCGGCACATTGAGACAGACGTGCGGAGGAATTCCGCGTGTTGCGGTGGAGCCGCATGGCGCAAAGCAACGACAAAAAATAAAAAGGTCCGATACTTTTTGGACAGACCTCGTACCTGTATGTCCATGCGACTTATAGTACAGTGCGACTTATTTATGGTTTATTTTTCTTTATAATGGATAAAGTGGCTGGTGCGACTTATACTCTGGTGCGACTTATAGTCCGGAAAATTCGGTATGTGTTTAATTTATTCTGCTTTGCTTTAACAAATTTCCAGACAATTCTGAAACAGCAAATAGAGTAGCTAGATCTAACAAATGTTTGATTTCAAAAGACCTGCACCCTTACAGCGTCATGGATTTACAAGAAAACCGAATGTCTAATTGTATGTGATGGGAAGCCTTGTAGATTTAAAATATCAGTGAAAAATATCACAAACCTTCAATCATTCAACAACTGTGTTTTGTCAGATAATGATAACATTAGTTATTTCAGATGTGTGAAACACTGTATTGACTGAAATGGCAATCACAAATAATGTGCGTTTTGTATCAAAAAGACTAAAATGTCTCGACTGAAATGAGACTAAAATACATTGAGCTCTCTTTTAACGAAAATTAACAGGCTTTGAGTAAGCTAAAACATGACTAAATAAAAATATCTGAATGACTATGACTAAAATTAAAAAGAACATTTGACAAAAGACTAAGACTAAATTAAAAACAGGTGACAAAATCAACAAGAGGGCAACTGCTGATACTGACAGGGCTGGTTACGAGGAGTGTGTCAGTCCCTACTAATCTGGCAACCACAGTGAGAATGTCTCTGTGCTATTTAACAGATGTGGGACGAAGTCACTGCTAAGTTATTCTCAAATCATCAATCTGCAAGTCCCAAGTCAAGTCTCAATTCATCTTGCAAACAATTGGTGGTCATTATGACTTGAGACTTGACTCTGGACTTGCTGATTCGTGACTTGAGAGTGACCTGATGGTACCTTCGTCCCACCTCTGCTATTTCACATTGCAAGAAAGGCGGGGGTCACAAGTTCTTGGATCCTTGTTTTAGTGGCCAGAGATGCACTGGTTGACACGGTACTCCCACTACTGACAGGGTATCAAAGGAGACTATTTATGTTCTCATGGGAAGACAAAATTAGACTCCTGTAGGCGCTCCAGTGCTGCTGTTAAAGGACAATGGGACTCCCATGTATCACCTGGCTGTAACCTGATCAGCACCTTCTTTGCTCATGTTCCATACCTTTGATCCTGGTTGCTGAACCTAGATTCTAATTACATCAATCCTGTAGTCAGGATCAAAAGACTGTGGATCAAAGATTGGCATTAGGGATTATAACCAGGATCACACCCTTGATTCCAGCAGTTTGGATTAATACATGTGAATTTGTTTTTATATAATGCTGCAAACAGACAGACCAAAATATCTGCAAAACAGATGCTTGTGACCGCAAAACCTCCCTTACTGATGAAATAAATGATAACTTTCACCTTTACCAGCTTTATATTTCCATTGTATTTATTAAATCCAAAAAACAAAAAAAAAAGCACACAGGAAAAGCAGCAGAAGTGGATTTTGTTCCAAAATTAATTACCAGGTGAAAGTCACTTAGGAAGCTGTATTCTAAGTTGCTTTCATCTTCACATTTTCTTCTTATGAAATTCTATCTACACTCATATTTAAAACATCATGTGCATAAGTTTAAATAATATGCTGATATCTTTTTTGTGTTCTCAGGTTTAAACAGAACCATTTTCTTTTGCTTTTGTTGTCCTGCAGTGTGTAAGATGAATGTACACCGGCGATGTGAGACCAATGTAGCTCCTAATTGTGGCGTGGACGCCCGGGGAATCGCTAAGGTCCTGTCTGACCTGGGAGTCACGCCTGATAAGATTTCCAACACTGCACAGCGCAGGAGGAAGGTAGCGGATCAGGTTCACCGCCACACAGTTTGTGTCATAAGATTTCTGTGTAGGCTCTCAGTTGTCCAGGTGGTTTCCATAGTAGAGAAGCTTGAATCTTCGACTGGACTGGGTTGCTTGATGCGAGGACGTTTCGCTTCAAATCGCAGAAGCTTCCTCAGCTAAAATTCTTGCTCTGGAAGTCTGATTTCTGTCTGACTCTTGTAGAGAAGAATAAAACAGAAGCCAACAAAAGCTGGAGTTTTAAACCTAACCAGACCCCTCCTACTGAGAGGCAGACTGCTATAGGCTAGTGACTAAACAATAGCTCTAATTAGCAACTATTGTGCTGTAGTTAGCACACCTAATGGAAGGACAGCTGTCCCTCTAATGATGGGATGGATGCCTTTCTGATGGCTCCCTTGATGACGTGAATGACTCATTACCATGAACAAAAGACTGAAACTCCTTTGACCTGAGTACCCCATTGTAAACAGGGGATAAAGTGTGTCTCAGACCCCCTCCCCGGTTAAGGCTGGGTTTCAAACGTTTCACAAAGAATGCCTCCTTGACCCCTCTCTCAAACCATTTCTTCTCTCTGGCTAATATTTTAACTTCCTTGTCCTCAAACGTGTGGTTAGTGTCTTTAAGGTGGAGGTGAACCGCAGACTGAGGTCCACTGGCGCCCTCTCTGCGGTGCTGGTATAGCCTTTTGTGTAAAGGTTGTTTCGTTTCACCTATGTAGTGTTCGTTACAGTTTTCCTGACATCTGATAGAATACACTACATTGCTCTGTTTGTAACTAGGGATCATGTCCTTAGGGTGAACTAATTTCTGTCTCAAGGTGTTAACCGGTTTAAAGTAAACTGGGATTTTGTGCTGTCTGAAGATCCTCTGTAGTTTTTCCCCTACTCCTGCTAAATAAGGGAGAGACACTCCTCTTCTCCTTGTCTCCGTCTCCTGTCTATCTGGTCTCTTTGTTCTCTGGGACTTCTGCACTTTGTCCAGGGACCATCGTGGGTACCCACATACTGTGAGGGCTTTCTGGACACGTTGTTCTTTAGCCCTTCCCTCTGCAGTTGTGGGCACCTGTAGGGCTCTGTGTTGAAGCGTCCTGATCACCCCGAGCTTGTGTTCAAGGGGGTGGTTTGAGCCAAAGAGCAGATATTGGTCAGTGTGAGTTGGTTTTCTGTAAACCCCTGTCTGGAGCTGCCTGTTCTCTCCAATCGTAACATCACAGTCCAGGAAGGCTAAATGGTTTGTTTCTGGCATCCTCACGTGTGAACTTGATATTGGCGTCCACCAAGTTGATGTGTTCTGTAAAGTCCTCAACTTGCTGTTGCTTGATTTTGACCCATGTGTCATCAACATATCTGAACCAGTGACTGGGAGAGATGCCCGTGAAAGACATCAAGGCTGTCTTCTCCACTCGCTCCATGTACAGATTGGCCACAATGGGAGATACCGGAGACCCCATCGCACAACCATGAATCTGCCTGTAGTAATTCCCCCTAAACAGGAAATACGTGGTGTTGAGACAGATCTCCAAGAGTTGGCAGATGTGGTCTGGTGTAAGTTTGGTCCTTTCAAGTAGAGACACATCCTCCAGCAGTCTCTGCCTCACAGCTGAGACGGCCTCAGCAGTTGGGATGCAGGTGAACAATGATGTCACATCAAATGACACCATAGTTTCATCTGCCAAGGACCTACAGCTGGAGGCAGATGAAACTATGGTGTCATTTGATGTGACATTTGATGTACCCACGATGGTCCCTGGACAAAGTGCAGAAGTCCCAGAGAACAAAGAGACCAGATAGACAGGAGACGGAGACAAGAAGAAGAGGAGTGTCTCTCCCTTATTTAACAGGAGTAGGGGAAAAACTACAGAGGATCTTCAGACAGCACAAAATCCCAGTTTACTTTAAACCGGTTAACACCTTGAGACAGAAATTAGTTCACCCTAAGGACATGATCCCTAGTTACAAACAGAGCAATGTAGTGTATTCTATCAGATGTCAGGAAAACTGTAACGAACACTACATAGGTGAAATGAAGCAACCTTTACACAAAAGGCTATACCAGCACCCAGAGAGGGCGCCAGTGGACCTCAGTCTGCGGTTCACCTCCACCTTAAAGACACTAACCACACGTTTGAGGACAAGGAAGTTAAAATATTATCCAGAGAGAACAAATGGTTTGAGAGAGGGGTCAAGGAGGCATTCTTTGTGAAACGTTTGAAACCCAGCCTTAACCGGGGAGGGGGTCTGAGACACACTTTATCCACTGTTTACAATGGGGTACTCAGGTCAAAGGAGTTTCAGTCTTTTGTTCATGGTAATGAGTCATTCACGTCATCAAGGGAGCCACCAGAAAGGCATCCATCCCATCATTAGAGGGACAGCTGTCCTGCCATTAGGTGTGCTAACTACAGCACAATAGTTGCTAATTAGAGCTATTGTTTAGTCACTAGCCTATAGCAGTCTGCCTCTCAGTAGGAGGGGTCTGGATAGGTTTAAAACTCCAGCTTTTGTTGGCTTCTGTTTTATTCTTCTCTACAAGAGTCAGACAGAAGTCAGACTTCCAGAGCAAGAATTTTAGCTGAGGAAGCTTCTGCGATTTGAAGCGAAACGTCCTTGCGTCAAGTAACCCAGTCCAGTCGAAGATTCAAGCTTCTCTACTGTGTCAAAAGATGCTACAACAATAAAGCTCCAGCATTTACATAAGTTCCTCCATGGCAGTAGAGGAACTGGTTAGCTTTTAGGATTTCTTCTGCTTAAGGCCTACTGACATGAGCATGTTTTTGATTCACGATACATCACAGCCTGTGTCATGCTGTGTTGTGCTGGAGAGTAAACTCATCTTTAACTGGTGCAGACAGGACGCCAGAGGGGTGCGTGCTACTGTGCACAGAGAATTTTGAAGTGTTCAAAAAAATCTTTCACGCACAAATGTCGTGCTATATGGCGCAATCTAATCTCCAACACTACGTGTAGCTCGTCAAGTGGAGTAAAGAAGTGAAAAGACTGAGTGGTGACGCTAGAGGATCGCATCAAAGCGCAGCTCTTCTGAAGCATTTATAACAACAAGTTAAATCTGTTATAAACATAAAAATAAATACTTAACAGCTGCACACAAAAAGGAAAGAACACACAACTGTTTTATCAAGCCATGACAATGTAAACATGACAAATAATTCCCTTTTTAGATGGCTCAAAATGCTTTCTGCAGGTAGTTAGATGTGCGCGAATGGCTCCGGCTGCAGCCTCCTCTGTGATTCAGGAAGGATTAGAGCCATTTTCAATGGCCAATTTGCAGAAAAAATGATTAATCCGCAATGAAGTAATTATTTTATATACGCAGCATCCATCTTAGAGCATGTTGCCGCTGGTAGAACAAAGAATGGTGTCCAGCTGTGAACACAGCGGGTGGGATCGTCACAGTGAATTAAAGTGGTTATAGTTTTCTTGTGCACACAATGATTTGTTAACAATACAGAATAGAGGGCTTGAAATTTTATACCACAGGAGGCCTTGTTTCAGTGGTTTTGTCAAACATTTTTGAAAGGGAGACTGTCTACAGCACCGTTCTCACTTTCATAGGTATGCATCCCAAAAGCTCACAGCTTGAATCCCCTTTCACACCGGGGCTGCTTCGCGTTGCTTCCTGTGGCGTCATGACGACGCAGGAATGTCTGCGTCAGATGCTCGTCAGGTACGCGCAGCAGGGGGCAGAGAGGGAGGTTAGGACGCAGCCTGCAGGTCTCTGCCACAGAGGAATCAGAGTGCACAGTCTGGCTGCAGCCAGATTTCTCTTCTAGTTTATATTTTGTTCTTGTGCTGAGCTTGCAGGTCTGCACTCTGAGTTCTGTTATAGTTTATCTTTCTTCCTTTGACCGTGAGCTAGCGCACTCGCGAATGAACCCGTCCATGAGTAAATGTGGAAATGTCTGGAGTTATACTTGATGTGGACATGTCCTGTCTCTGGCATTCAGTCTGTGAGCAGGACTTATGTCCTTTTTTGTCCTTTTATTAAACACAGTGATGAGAAGTTTGAGGGGGAGAGTGAGGAGCACAGCCAGCCATTTCTTTTTCTCTTAATTGTTCACATGTGCACGTGCCTATCATCCGTGAGTGGACTGGTGATGTCTGGGGCTGCTTCGAGTTGCGTCGGGCGTTGTCATAACGACGCCACGTGGAAGCAACCCAGTGCTGGAGACGATGTAGCTTGACACCACAGCAGTGCGAGGGACGCAAAGGACGAAGCAAATCGGACGCCAAAAGTTAAACATGTTTAATTTTTTTTTTTTTTTTTTTTTTTTTTTTGCGTTCTGTGCTTGACGCACGAAATTAAGTGGTTCAGCGCAAAGTCAGAGCAACAGGATGGTACTCAACATGACTGGAAGCCACACCTTCACAATACGACGTTACCCGATGGCAATTATGATGCTTGCTTTGTTCCATTGTTCACAAAATATAAATCATGCAGGATTGTTCTTATACTGTGTACACAATGCAGTGAAACTACATGCTCAAAAAGAGCACAGAAAAAAAAATACTGATTGCTGCTGCAGCTCCTCACTCTTCTCTCACAAATGTGTTTAAATAAAGTCCATAAAAGTCCTGCTCACAGACTGATTGCCAGAGACAGGACATGTCCACATCGAGTAAAAAGTCCGGATATCTCCACTCCACTCACAGACAATTCGTCCGCGCGCACATGTGAACAATTAAAAGAAAAAAAAAACTGACTGCAGGTAGTTAGTTACTTGTTCTCCCCTCAAACTCTCTCATCACTGTGTTTAAAAAAAAAGGGGCAAAAATAAAAAGACATAAGTCCTGCTCACAGACTGATTGCCAGAGACAGGACATGTCCGCATCAAGTATAACTCCAGACATCTCCACATTTACTCACTGATTGTTCGTTCATGTGCGTGTAGCTTGCAGTCAAAGGAAGAAAGAAAAGCTATAACTGCTTGATTTTAAAGTAAATAATCAGTTGAATTAAGGTTGTTTGCTGCTACTTCTGCATCTTCAAACTGTTGGAAAAGTTCAAAGGTTGGTGGAAGGCTTTCAGGAGACTGGTCACAGGAACGTTAACTTTGTAAGCTAAATACAGAATCAGCATTGTCTTATACTGGCAGGCCGTATAACAGGTAAATGAACCGTTTCAACTTGTTTGGTTCACAATTTAATACTGTTCTACAAGTTCAGAACAAGAAAGTTATACTATGTTTTTTATGCTATGCTAATACAACTGGCTTCTTCCACTGGGCTTCTTTTATGCTACACTTTTCTGCTACTGTTTGTGATGCTGCCCCGCCTGGTGAACAAAAGGTGTGCAGCGACAGTGCCAGTGTCCTGCAGCACAGTAGAAAAAGCCTGAAGAAGGTCCCTGGTTTTCATGAAATATGTAGTGACACTTTTGACTTAGTCTGTTATGGAAAATGAATGTCTGCTTTTAACAAGGAGTTGTATCTGAACCATAATTTCCCGTGAATTCAATCAAATCCAACAATGGCAAAAGTATGTTCCTTGAATGGAATCGTAACCCATGTATCTAGATATATATCATATTATTTTATAAGATGAAAACCCTGAGTCGTGACTTTTGTCGTACTTTGGTAACCCCTTGCACATCCGTAGAGCCCGTAATAGTTAGACAGAAAGATACTTTATTGATCTCACATGTGGAGAAATTATGTTTGCACCTCCAGTTACCTCAGACAGCATTTATTCCACAATTATTACTTGTTTACCATAATAATGGCACACATCAGAATTAAAAACAGCACATACACATTTGACATTGTTTATGTGCACTAAGTTTGAAGAGGTCCGTTATCTGAATTGGGGCAAGTGGGTGAAGGCCACGCAGCAACCTGAGATGCGCTGCCGTCAGCTTGGGGGAGAACGTGGGCTGCAGCTAAAACTGCACCGCCCCCCGCTGCAGGGGAAAGGAGTGACGTATAGCAGGCGCCGGAAAGGGGGAGTGTTGCTGGGGGGAGGAGGCAGGTGGGGGGAGGGAATGGAGCATGCTTCAGTCCTGTCTTTGTGAGTTGAGATAAGAAACAGCCAATGTTCCCCAGGCCGAAAAAACAATTCCTCTGGAGGAAAGCAGTCAGGCAATTTGACCTTCAGGCTTGATAAGCCTGGTAATGTTATGGTTTTGAGCAGTGAAAAACACTTTTTACAGTTCCACTTGCACAACCAAATCCCAATTATGAATTAAGTAATATTCCCAATAATGAATTAAGAATATTCACTGGCCTCTGAAATCTTCAACTTCAACTGCAAGGCACGCATCTGCTCCAAGATGTCACCCAATTTGCGTCTGAGTTCTGAGAATGCACTGCCTTACCAACCTCGTTAATCATGACAGACAAGCGACGGGGCCGTGGTTCTTGATGCCGCCATCTTGCCAATTTTCTGGTAGATCAGGCCAGCACATAAGCCAAAACGTACCAGCCCTGCTACCATAAGACCAAAAATGAATAAATCCTCGACGTCCTCATGGAGAATGGCACAAGCATGCACACGCCAAGAAACTACAGGAGTCGAGAGCATAGCCCGCAGGATACATTCCAGTCTGGGCAGGTAGGATCCCCAGGTCCTGACATTCTTGTAGAAAAAATGGTGTCAATAGCGTTCAGAGACCAGCTGATCAATTCCATGGTTAATCCAATAGTAGTCCAATAGATCCAGAATCCAATACTAATCTGAGCAATTCACAGTCTGGTGAAGTAGGAGCTTGCAGGTTTAAAAGCAGAGAACAGAGATAAGGGAGAGTGGAGGAGATGCGACCGCCCTCGTCGGAGTCCCAAGCTGGATGTCGCAATGTTGTCGTATATGCTGTAACATACCCAGAAGGTTTTTGTAGGTGCCACGGTTCTGCAAATGTTTTACTGCAGTTCTGTTTGCACACATCACATGGTACAAGCCCAACACATTATATAATCAAACCTCACACTAGATCCCATTCTTGGTCAACTAGCATGGTAATAGACCTTGAGCTTCCAGGATATATATCTGTGAAAGTGAAAACGGCGTTTTAAATTTAATACTAATTTTCCTTTCAGTTTGTACAAAGTAAATGTCTTCTTTATTACATGTTATGCAGTAGTAAGCCTTTAGTTTGGGATGTGCCATTAAGGTGGAAATCACTGGTATTTATGTACATTTTTCTTCTCCTTTAAATCACTATGTTAATGAAGACATTTTTGTTTTGGTGTCAAAAGGAACATTATTCTTGAGAGAATGGGGAAAAAACAGCTGGTATCTTTCTTAACAAAACAAACAAACAAAACAGCACACAGAGAAGTGGAGTCACACTTATATGAACAAATATACAAACACGAAATAGAACGATTACTACGAAGGTGACCATTCTAGCGAACTAAAATATATGTAGCCTCACCACAGGGAAAGAAACAGTATTATAACAACTTTTGGATGAAGTCAAAATCTTTTATTCAATAAAATTTTGTCAGATTTCTTATATTCAATTTATGTATTATTGTAATTTCTCTAGCTAAGGCAGATTATTTGATATTGGCTTTTTAAAATCTTTGAATATGGAATTTTGACATCAAAATCACAATTTTAATAATCAATATCAACATGAATCATAAAGATTATAGCCATGGCCATCTGATCCCTTCAAATCTTGGAAGTGAAGTGGAATAGGTCCTCGTGAATAGTTGTCTGCAAGAACGCTTGGGAACATCAGGACCTCTGAGCAGGTTTCTCCCAGTAGTGCTGTGTTGTTTTCATGCCTTTAAGGGTGAGGAAAGTTTCTTTGAGAGTTGAGGTTCTGCTGAGTTCTTCAACAGTGCCTTGTCTTGGTATTTGGTTGAGCACTACCTCCCCTCAACGATTGGGTTGGTGTTCAAGAGGTCTTCAAACTGTTCTTTTATTCGTGCTGTGATGTCATCTTTGGTCTTCAGCAGGCTGTGGGCATCTTTGCTTCAAGGAGGTACTTGTCCTTGGGTGGAGGAGCTGTAAATTGCTTTGGTGGCATTAAAAAAAGTCTCTGTTATGATTTATGTGGGGGGGGGGTTCTTGGATATCAGCAGTTTCAGCAGTTTCTTGGATTACACCTGTTTTGTTTTTTTTAACTTGTGAGTTTCGTTTTGCAGACTCTGTTTTGCTGTTGTTGAGACTTATTCTTGTACAAGGTCAGATGTTTCTGGAGATCAAGGCTTCACTTATGTTTTTCACTTATGGTCAATGAGTCATTGGAGTTCTTGATTGTACTCATCAAACCAGTCCTGGTGTTTCTTCTTTTGGTGTCTGTGTTTCTCGGCAGGCTGTCGATATGCCTGTCTTGAGCTCCTTTGCTGGGACGGAGTACTTTGTGGGGAGTTCTTTCATTAGTCACTATTGTTGAAGCTTTCCTTTTATTTTGGGGTCTCTGAGCTTGATGATTTTGAACATTTTGACAGTTTGTTGTGTCCAGGCCTCCTCTTGGTGCAAACATTCAGCCAGCTCCAGAAGCAGATGATATTGATCCATCCAGCAGTCATCTGTGCCTTGGTGGACGGGACATCTTTCTGGTTGAGCTTTTGGATGATGATGTAGTTGAGCAGGTGCCAATGCTTTGAATAAGGGTTGCCAGGAGACTGAACTTGGTTTTGCCTGAAGATGGTGTTGGTGATGACTTGATCGTCGGAAGCAGGGTGCCATTGATGTATCACTTGCCCATTCTCCCAGTGCTTCTGTTCCATAGCTGGTGGTCCTTTCTGACCCAGATGTTGAAGTTGCCATCTTTTCAGATGGTGAGATTGCAGATGGAATGGTGTCCATCTTGTCAAGGGTTTCCGTCTCTGTTCGTGTTGTGTGTTGAGGAATAAGCACTTATGATGATGGCATTGCTCTCAAGTTGGAGACTGAGTGTCACCAGCTGTTCAGTGATGCCCACAGGAGTTCAGTTAGCTCTGGAAAGAGAAAGTTCTTGATAGCATAATCGACAGCATAGATTTGTTGTTCTTCCTCAGGATGCCCTTTCCACAACTGAGTGTAGCCCCCTTGCTCCTCACACAGCTGGCTTTCTTCTGCTCTTCTTGTTTCACTCAAGGCAACAATATCGAGATCAAGTTTCTATAGTTCACGAGAGACCAGAGGTGTTCACCTTTCCAGTTGGTTTGACTTTTTGTTGTACATCAGGGTTCTTATGTTCCATGAACCGAATTTCATCACTGGTATTTTTGATTTTCTACTGCAGAGCTGGTGGCTCTTTGAATGGTGTAATCCAACAGATTAAGGTGAGGGAGACTATGTTTGGGGCACCTTTTCCAGCCACCTCACTGTTCAGGGTGAGCAGAGTGGAACCTAAACAGTGCCGCTCAGTCGCAGATCTTCTTTGTCTTTCGGCTGTTCCCGTTAGGGGTTGCCACAGCAGATCAATCGTTTCCATCTCACCCTGTCCTCTGTATCTTCCTCTGTCACAACCACCACCTGCATGTCCTCTCTCAGCACATCCATGAACCTCCTCTTTGGTCTCCCTCTTCTCCTCCTGCCTGGTGGCTCCATCCTCAGCATCCTTCTCCCTATATACCCTGGGTCCCTCCTCTGCACATGTCCAAACCATCTCAATCTCGCCTCTCTGATTTTGTCTCCAAACCGTCCCACCTGAGCTGTCCCTCTGATATGTTCATTCCTAATCTTGTCCATTCTTGTCACTCCCAAAGAGAATCTCAACATCTTCAGCTCTGCCACCTCCAGCTCTGCCTCCTGTCTTTTTGTTAGTGCCACTGTCTCTAAACCATACAACATAGCTGGTCTCACTACTGTTTTGTAAACTTTCCCCTTCACTCTTGCTGATATTCTTCGGTCACAAATCACTCCTGCCACCTTTCTCCACCCACTCCACCCTGCCTGCACTCTCTTCTTCACCTCTCTACCACACTCTCCATTACTTTGAACAGTTGACCCCAAATATTTAAACTCATCTACTTTCACCACTTCTACTCCTTGTAACTGCACTATTCCACTGGGCTCCCTCTCATTCACACACATGTACTCAGTCTTGCTTCTACTGACTTTCATTCCCCTTCTCTCCAAAGCATATCTCCACTTCTCCAGACTAGACTCAACTTGCTCTCTACTCTCACTACAGATCACAATGTCATCTGCAAACATCATAGTCCATGGGGACTCCTGTCTGATCTCATCTGTCAACCTGTCCATCACCACTGCAAACAAGAAAGGACTCAGAGCTGATCCTTGGCGTAATCCCACCTCCACCTTGAATGAGTCTGTCATTCCAACTGCGCATCTCACCGCTGTCACACTATTCTTGTATTCCTGCACTACCCTAACATACTTCTCTGCCACTCCAGACTTCCTCATACAATGCCACAACTCTTCTCTTGGCACCCTATCATAAGCTTTTTCTAAGTCCACAAACACACAATGTAACTCTTCTCTGTCCTTCTCTGTACTTTTCCAACAGTATTCTCAGAGCAAACATTGCATCTGTAGTGCTCTTTCTCGGCATGAAACCATATTGCTGCTCACAGATCTTCACCTGTTTTCTAAGCCTAGCTTCTACTACTCTTTCCCATAACTTCATGCTGTGGCTGATCAGCTTTATGCCTCTGTAGTTACTGCAGCTCTGCACATCACCCTTGTTCTTGAAAATAGGAACCAGCACACTTCGTCTCCACTCCACAGCATCCTCTCACTTTCCAAGATTTTATTAAACAATCTGGTTAGAAACTCTACTGCCATCTCTCCTAGACATTTCCATGTCTCCATTGGAATGTCATCTGGACCAACTGCCTTTCCACTCTTCATCCTCTTCATAGCAGCCCTCACTCTTCCTTGCTAATCTCTTTTACTTCCTGATTTACTCTCACCACATCATCCAGCCTTTTCTCTCGCTCATTTTCTTTATTCATCAACTCTTCAAAATATTCCCTCCACCTTCTCAGCACACACTCCTCACTTGTCAGCACATTACCATGTGCATCTTTTACCACCCTAACCTGCTGCACATCCTTTCCAGCTCTGTCCCTTTGTCTGGCCAATCGGTACAAATCCTTTTCCTCCTTCCTTACTATTCAACTTCTTACAGCTCGCAATATGCCTTTTCCTGACAATTACAGAATACTCATATTTAAGACATTTGAAGGTCTTTTACTGTTTTCAATCGATAAATGTTTGTTCATTGTGAAATTTAAGTTGTAGAAATAGTATGATATACAGTGCATCTGGAAAGTATTCACAGTGCTTCACTTTTTCCAAATTTGTTATGTTAAAGCCTTATTCCAAAATGGAGTAAATTCATTTTTCCTCTCAAAATTCTACACACAACACCCCATAATGGCAACATGAAAACAGGGTTTTGTTTTGGTTTTTGACATTTTTGCAAACTTAGAAAAAACTAAACAAAACTAAGAAATCTCACGTACATAAGTATTCCCAGCCTTTGTTCAATACTTTGTTGATGCACCTTTGGCAGCAATTCTCTCTCTCCACAGAGAAATGCTGGAGCTCTGACAGAGTGACCATCGGGTTCTTGGTCACCTCCCTGACTAAGGCCCTTCTCCCGTTCGCTCAGTTTAGACTGGCAGCCAGCTCTAGGAAGAGTCCTGGTGAATCTGAACTTCTTCCATTTACAGATGATGGAGGCCACTGTGCTCATTGAGACCTTTAAAGCAGCAGAAATGTTTTATACCCTTCCCCAGATTTGTGCCTCGAGACAATCCTGTCTCAGAGGTCTACAAACAATTCTTTTGACTTCATGCTTGGTTTGTGCTCTGACATGCACTGTCAACTGTGGAATCTTACATATAGACAGGTGTGTACTTTTCCAAATTATGTCCAATCAACTGAACTTACCCCAGGTGGACTCCAAATAAGCTGTAGAAACATATCAAGGATTATCTGTAGAAACAGGATGCACCTGAGCTCAGTTTTGAGCTTCATGGCAAAGGCTGTGAATACTTTTGTGATTTCTTCATTTATTTATTTAAAAACAAATTAATCTCTTTTGGAATAACACTGTAATGTTGAAAAAGTGAAGCACTGGGAATACTTTCCAGCCTCGCTGACGAACAGTCTCCCTCAAAATCAGTCCGCCCTGCCTTCACTGGGCATACGTCATTAGCTGCGGTTCATCGATTATCACCTTGTTTCTGCTTCAAACTGCACTCTAGTCATCATCTGTCTCAGCGACAGATATCTGAAGCTTTTGTACAACAATCATTTCCACATAAATTCAGCATTATTTCATCATAATAGATGGAGGAAGCAATCAGAGTGCCGCAGCTACACGAGCTGCTCGCTGATATGTAGCTAACACTGCGCGTCAATCATTTCAAAGCATCATGGATTAACGCCTTTTTATACTTAAAACGGCCTTGTTTTTGCTTAAAACTGACTTTAGAATGATTTAAGAGGTTTTACCTTGTCATCTGATGGTTAATAGTCCCATTAATCCATTTGATTGCTTTGGGTGAAGAGACTCTGTCTTAGATGAACGGCTGAGCTCTGAAATGACGCTTGCGCAGTGGCCAATTTTTAGGGGGGACCGGTCGGTCTGCGACACCAGATGCATTGTAAAAAAAAATAAAAATAATAATAATAATAACAATAATTATATATATATATATATATATATATATATATATATATATATGTATGTGGTGTGTGTGTGTATGTATATATATATATATATGGTGTGTGTGTGTATGTATATATATATATATATATATATATATATATATAGAAAGGGTTTAATATTTAGTCATTATGCAAACAATTGCTTTGGAATAAATTTCAATATGAAATTTAATTTAGTATCAAACCCTGTTTCCACCTTGTGAGTGTGTGTAGTGTTTACACTACCTCTACTGGACCACCCCATAGCATGAAGGTATTTATTCCAGAAAACCCAAAAAGGATTTTACAAACATTTTCACATTCATTTTGGTGGCACTTTACAATGTTCTGTAATGTGACCAATATGTGCTTCAGGTTTTCTCAAAATCTGCTTATTGGTAAAGCAAACAATCTTAGAGTATTTAATATTCTTGGTAAAATGGCCCTATTTTGCTTTTTATTGTGGAAAGTTTCATGAAATCTGTTCTAATTTTTGCCAAGTTTTCAAAAAGTTTTACAGTTTTTCCATTGTTCATAGATCTATCTTAAAATCTAATTCTGTAGTCCTCTCTGATATAGCTAAAAACCAGACTTGTCATTTTCCTGCTACTCTGAAAACCAGGTTTGGGCCATTTAATTCTGTTTTGTGAACTTGGTCGATGTTTGTTGGAATGAAAAACTAACTCTGTGTGTGATCTGATAGGGGCGTGCTGGGAAAGCAGGGATACCAGTGTCAGGGTGAGTACTTTTCTATGACAGATTCTCAAGTAGCTTTGCACCTCATGTATTATTTAAGCATCAGAACATAAGCGGGATTACACAGCAGGATGTCAGCTGAGATTTGTTTGCAAACCATCATCAGTCAGAGCCACAGCTGTATTACACGATCATCCACTCAAGTAAATATTCAGAATGCTCACCAGAAGTAAACACACTTAGCATGTGTTGTGTTTGACTGAGTGGATGTGGACGTCTTTTAGTTAAATGTGAAAAGAGCTAAGTTAAGGTCTGTTTTCACGTCTCCGCTGCAGTGAGACAGTGTTGCTTTTGGTCGATGCAAAGAAAAGAGTTATGGATAATCAAACAGCAGAAAGGCCTTTTGATTCACTGACGTGCACCCATGCCAAGTCTTAAGTGCATGTCATCCCTACTGGATGACGGACTTCAGCTACAATGACATAAATGAGGTCAGTGTTTACGTTGAACCTTAAAAGCACACAGAAACAAGATGATACGTTGCGCTAACAGCCAGAAAACAAATCTCTACATGACGTAACACCCCTATTCCACAGGGCACCATTGTATTATGACCCCCACAATCCGTAAAAAGTGCAAAAACAGGATGAAACGGCTTACTCCGGTACACCTCGTATCAGGCTGGGTTATGATGTGCAGACCTGGCAACTGGGGATATAAAGCACATGCATGGCAACTCACTCGATAATGGCACGGCTGCGTTCTCAGCCAGAACTGCAACACACGCTGCTTTTGTTTCAAATTTTTACCACGATGGAACACAGTCAAAGAAGTATCAAGCTGTACTCGCTAGGACTATACCGTTTAAAGATGTTTGAACATGATCGAAGCTGTTAAGACTACGAACACTGAGACGTGACCGTGCAATGATGCCGATTTGGTGAATCGGGATGAAATTTTTGTGCCATTCAAAAATTTCAGCCCGATTGGTGCCAGTAATGGCCATAACTTCTGCACATACCAAGGTTGTCTAAGATTGACAAAAGACGGATCAAGAAGTTGCTGTGGTGCTTCAGAGCGCACTCCGATTTGCTATTTGGGATGAAACAGGAAGGAACAACGCTTTGTGAAATAGGGGTATGAATGAAATAAACATCAAAGCATAAAATAAAAAGTTCAAGGGGGCACAAACATTTCTCACAGCACTGCATAACAATGTCTAGTACACCACTACAATCTTCACCACGGACCTAACCGGCTACATCTGACCCATCAGAACACAAAACTCCAACATCTAACATTTCACCTTAACACACCACAGCCACTACTTAAAATAAAACACTAAACACTTGCTTTCATTTAAGTTGAAGGTGAATGCATCATCATTGAATTTAAGGTTTGCAAAACATTTATTTCTACATTTCAATGCCAATTTAAAGGCCAGCACTAAAATGAAGGTTAGCACTAGTTTTGCTAACTGATGGCAATGACTCCATCAAGCAGCTGATGGTGTCAGGTGCAACCACCTTCTTGTCTATTTTGTGTCACGTTTCCCACCTTAAGATTTAAGACTCAGTGTTAAAGTAAGACAGCCGAATTCTTTGGTTAGTTAGTGACCTCACATCGTAATGTTACCACAAGTGGACAAAGAAGCTGATTGTCTATCACACCAGTAAGCAGTCAAAACATTCTTGTAAAGGTTGTCAAGATAATTTGTCATGAAACCACAGACAGATGGGCTCAATGATGTATTAAATTAGAATTCATGCAAAACCAGATTTGTGGTTAACTTTATTTATGAACCCTGTTGTTAAATATCACTCAACCTCCTTAAACCAGCTTCAGTCTTTGGTCCAAATTATTCAGGCAAACTTTATTTTATTTCTGAGTTTGATCAATACTTGTTGTTCTAGTGTGCACATGCGTGGTCCACAAACGCTGTCATGAGCTTATTATCACTAAGTGTGCTGGGATGAAGAAGCAGGAGGACACGCCAGAGGAGGTAATACACACACACACACACACACACACACGCTTTAAGAACGGTGTTTAAAATCCACACGACTTCAGCCTGTGGAGTATTAATATTTTCTGGAGTATAAATCACACTTTTTTCTGTATTATTATTTTTTGTACAGTGTAGTGTATTTTTATTATTATTGCCATCCATCCATCCATCCATTTTCTTCCGCTTTATCCGGAGTCGGGTTGCGGGGGCAGCAGCTCAAGCAAAGCCGCCCAGACCTCCCGATCCACACACCTCCCCCAGCTCCTCTGGGGGAACCATTGTGTTCAATGCTTTGGTTCCTGGGGAAATCCAATGTAGATAGTCATTATAATTATTATTAACAGCGACTGTCTTAATTTTTTGGTGTATATAAGTTGCACCAGAGTACAAATAGCAGGGCCTCCCAGAGTAGTAAAAAAAAACATGACTTATACTCCGGAAAATACAGTAGTCAATGGTTAATAAACAGCTAGCCACACACTGAAGTATGTAATACACACACACTCTTCAGTCTTTTTTTTTTTTTTTACCTCGGGCTGAGATTCGCTGCTGTGTGTACATTGTGTTCTCATACTTTATTGGCCTTATTTCTTCCTTTAAACCCACAGTGGCCTCTGTATAACTCTCTCTGTGTGTGTGTGTGTGTGTGGTGTGTGTGTGTGTGTGTGTGTGTGTGTGTGTGTGTGTGTGTGTGTGTGTGTGTGTGTGTGTGTGTGTGTGTGTCTCTCTCCCTTTATAGGTGGGATCACAGCGATTCAGTGTTAACATGCCGCATAAATTCAGTATCCACAATTACAAAGTTCCCACCTTCTGTGACCACTGTGGCTCCCTGCTGTGGGGACTCATGAGGCAGGGCCTCCAGTGCAAAGGTGACCACTGTGGTGTTTACACAAATCGTCAATCACTTTATAACACAGTAATAATCCTCTTAAAAGAGAGAAATTACTTATTACTGGACCCATGCTGCATGTTGGCACAAGTTGAGGTAAAGCTGTGTGTAAGATGTGGCAGCGGTCTGTCCAGAAAGTAGAAAGTGGAATAAAAAAAGTGATAATCTTGAGGTGTTTGATAGCATCACCGTGAAGATTAACACCCAGGCAGCACTGAGAGACAGTTTACAAAGGAGGACGCCACTGTGCCAAACTTGATTCAGATCTGTTGAGCTCCAAAACAAATATATGAATCTCCATCTACAGAAATTAATCTTACTCTGTCTTGTCATATCATGAGGGAAAATGTGGAGATAGTTTGGGTCTGGCCCCTCTGGTGGTTGGCGTACTGAGGGGGTGGCAGCTGCTGTGGCGGACTGGCACCTTCTAATGTTGTCAGTGACACCAGCCCTGTCAATGGGATATTATGAGCCTCAACTTTAGGCACTCTTTGGGAGTCCTATCTGTTGTTTTGCTCTACACTCAGTGATATCTCGGTGAGAGAAACGTTACTTAAGCCTGGGTCCCACCGAATAATGAAGGAGAATAATGAGCCACGCATGGGCATGTCAGCAATTATTCGAAGAATGACCCACATTTCATCTATCCCGTATCCGTTATGACGGTGCCTCTCTGTACCTCACATGTGCCACGTAGCAGCCTCTAGTGAGCCACGACTGATCCTGCTCATTAGAGCCTCGAATGGCTCGCATCAGCCACACTAAGCCCACGTAGTGCCGTGATAGCGCCATGATAATGACATGTTGGCGCACGTTTAGACATGGGTTTGGTCCAAACCTCCAGCCCTCCCACACTGGTCCCTTTAAAATATGGGTTTTTCAATTCACAGATTCACAGCAGCATTTAAAGATGTCACATTTTTTTAAATGCAGTCCAAAAATAGCGCTCTGGTAAAGTCCCGCGATTGTACGCTGTGCGCCAGGCTGTTGTCCACCTGTATTGCACCAGACCAGCTAGAACCAAACCAAGGGTTCCTGGAGAGGCCGCCTCTGTGCTCCTCGCTGACTCGTGTCTCGCTGGCTTTATTTCTTCTGCAGCTTAAACACCCACACCATAATCCCACTATAACTTTGCGTTCGTCGTTTATTTCTGTAAAATCGCTCTTTTGCACGCGCGCCACTGTTCCATTCCTGGACAGCCACCTCTGTGCTCAGTGTCACTGGCTTAAAATCCATCTGTGGCTTGCTGGCTTTATTTTTTCCCTGACTTTAAACACAGTCATTTTAAGCCGTGATCACTTTAAACTTTGCGTTCGTCCGTTTATTTCTGCAAAATCGCTCTTTTGCACGTACACCGCTGTTCCATTCCTGGACAGCCGCCTCTGTGCTCAGTCTCACTGACTTAAAATCCATCCGTGGCTTGCTGGCTTTATTTTTTTCCCTGACTTTAAACATAGTAATGTTTACACTGTGATCACTTTTAATTTTGTGTTCGTCCGTTTATTTCTGCAAAAGTGCTCTCTTGCGCGCGGTGCCTTCTGCATACAGTATGTGGTGGCCGCTTTATTATATACACCTGTGGATCATTTTCAAAAAATGTTATATATATATATATATATATATAATTTTTTTTTTTTCTTTATTTCTTCCACATCTTACAAGTTACCATGTTACAATTTTTAACTTTGTGTTATGTCTTCAGAATTTTTTGCTCTCCTCCTGTGTTGCCGCACAGCTTCTGCCATGGCTTTAAACACACATCCACTTTCACACAGTCACCCAAATTTTAACTTTGTGTTTGTCCAATATTGACTGAAAAATCACTTTTGTGCTGGCGTTCTGCCTAAATGTTCGTTTGAAGCATGATGATGAGTCACTGCCTCAGTGCGTCAGTGCACACACTCGTGATCCATTAAAAAGATATTAAATCAACATACTTTTACATACAACAGACATCAACATACAATAGAAAGACTTTTACAGCTAGGAACTGTTTTATCAAGCTATAAAAAAACATTAAAAATAGTTACCTTAAGCTGTTCAAAATATATTCCACATGGAGCAGGAAAGAGAGGAAAAAAAGCGCCAGATGACCAGTCCTCTGTTATTCCAGAAGTGATTAGGTGGTGTTCAGCATCCAAGGTTTTGCAGAAAATCAATTAATCTGCTACATAATATTTTATATAGAATCCAGCGCACAGAGCAGGTTGGAATTGCGTGCGCAAGAGGCCAGCCGCCTTCCAAAAATAGCCTCTCAGGTCCTGCGTTAACTGCCAGGCACATGGATAACGGGCTTTTAAGCAGACTCGGTAACCACCACACAAATGCCTCTAAGCCATCGCAGTAACTCGTACACAAACTGCGCCACGCTGTTGTTGCTAAATTTTGAATTTGTTGAAATTAGCGCCACGCTCAGAGAGGAGCCTTGTTAACTGAAGATAATGCCTCTAAGAGCCACTCAGAGCCACGAAACTCCCACAATAATTGAAGAAACCCTCTCGTAGCAAAGAAACATGCTGCGTGGCTCCTTCTTCATCCTTCATTATTCGGTGGGACCCAGGCTTTACAGCGTTCTTGGTGATTGACAGCTGGCCTCTAAGTGACATGCTTCTGGTCACAGGTCAGTGCAACATGGTGTTAATTTCATCAGACGAGATGAAATATATTTGTCAACGACCATTTTTTTGTGATGAAAATGAGACAATGACAATACATCAGTGTTCTAAAACACTAAGATGAGATTAACATGCATTATTGTTGATGAAAAAGATGAGACGAAATGTTTGAATGAAATAAGAACTGAAATAAAATCTCTCTCCATTTTCGTCTACAAGCTGTTACGCTTTGAAAATGTTTACAAAATGTATCATGGGCGCATTTGAGAATGCTTGGGATGTCCAGTGCATTCAAAACGTTCAAAAATAGTTCTTTAAATGACGTCTCCGTTTTGTTTGTCTCCCCCATCTCCTGTCTGCAGGAGGGGGGTGGTGGGTCATCCTGCCGTGTGTTTGGACACAGATCTGTAAAGGCCACTAGATTGAGTGGACACCAAAGAGGTTATATATGAGAACTAGAGTCCGCACTCCCAGTGCTTCCTACTAAACGCGAATGTCCCTCCATGGACAGCGACATGACACCTCCTACCTAACCAGGCAAATATTGACAAAGTTAATGGGGATACGGAAGTAAACACTCAAAAAAGCTTACAAAATGCGTGTTAAAATGCCACTCTGACCTGGATATCAAGCCAGTAAAATGAATTAACATTAAAATCATGTCAGGAAGTTAGCACATTCCACATTCCACCGTTACAGGAGTTTTTTTCATGGAAAGAAAAGCGGAGGGACGCCCCACAGAGCCGTTCATTACGCAGGACAAAACCACCTTGGTGTTGGTCTCTCAGGACAGCTTTCAGGCGGATTTCAGACGGATTCCGGTTGCTTTCCAATCGTGTGAATATCTGATTGTGATTGTGCATGAGCTGGACATGCCAGAACATGTCCCGTGAGGCTTCATCACGGCGTTGCTTTGCGCAGAGCGGCTGCACCGCGACGCGCGGAACTCCTCCGCACGTCTGTCTTAATCTGCCCGAAAAAGTGCTGATGTCCATGTCTTTTCACAATTCCTGTGCTAGTCAGATGACATACCGGATCAAGACAGCATCCAGTTTAAAAATGAATGGCACATTTCACTGTTACAGGAGTTTTTGTCATGGAAAGAGGAAGCTGCCTCCACCGAGCGTTGCGGTGCAGCCGCTCGGCGCAAAGCAACACCGTGATGAAGCCTCACGGGACATGTTCTGGCATGTCCAGCTCATGCACAATCACAATCGGATATTCACACGACTGGAAAGCACCGGAATCTGTCTGAAATCCACCTGAAAGCTGTCCTGAGAGACCAACACCGAGGTGGTTTTGTCCCGCGCCATGAACGGAGCCGTGGCGCATCCCTCCGCTTTTCTTTCCATGAAAAAAAACTCCTGTAACGGTGGAATGTGCCGGAAAAAGTGCTGATGTCCACATATTCTGCCTTTTTGTGAAAGTCAGACGAGGTCCCGGATCAACAAAGCTTTCACGTTGGAAATGATCTGGTTGTTTCAGCGGGGTGTCAGCCTGTCGATGCGCTCTCAGCAGTTGTGGGCCGTCCTTAAAGCGGCAGTAACACCCCGTAATCTGTTTAATCCCCATAAAATCATCCATGAAAGCCATATTAATTTTTCGATCGGTGTCCACCTGAGGTCTCTCACAGTTTCTGGAAAAAAATTGATGCAGCAAAGCTCCAAATCGTTCAGACATTTATTCGCAATAAAAATAGACGAGAGGGGTGGACCACACCTCACTCCAAGCCTGCTCACAGGCGAATGACGCAACCGACAGGCATGAAAAAACTCACGCATGCGCATGAGGGTCAAGCTTGTCTGACGCAATCACATGTGATTCAAATCCATATGGTTTTTTAAAAAATAATAAGGTCGGATACTTTTCTAACAGACCTCGTAGGCAGGACTTGTTACAAATGTCATATTTGCGTCATTCTTGGCACATCCCTGACATTCTTAACGTGACTTAACGCATCTGAATATGTTTCTTACTAATGCCTGTTGGTGCATGACATTCATGATTTTCGTGGAGCATGTTTTTGGCTGTCAAAAATCTTTCACAAATGTCACACACCACCCTCATTTCGCCTCATGTCGTGGAGTTCGCAACTGAGTGTGTAGATCCATCTTGATTAGTGATGATCCTTAATAGAGCATGACAGCGTTCTTCTCTGACATGCGCACAATTAAACCCTGCTGCACCGCATTCAGTTTCATTGCTGCATATGCCGAAGAAGGACAGTGATGCCAAGTCGGCTAAAAGTCTAGTTCCATGCTCCTCAGCGTGCTCCTGCAGGTTTTCCACCTGCTGCATGTGCCTGATGTTTGGGAAAATGAGCAAGACGGGAGCCATGTGAAGCCACACATCGGGCTCTCACAGTCTCCTCCTCCTCTCTGCGCCACTCCATGGCACAGAGCCCAACTAAGCATGCAATCACAAAGTTCTTCTGCTGTGGATTTTGAGGAGCAAACTGGAGCAATCTGAATTGTTCATCAACTGATGGAAGGATGAATATAGGGGTGTGTGTGGAGACAATTCGCCTCGTTCACAGTGTGACAGAACGTAACGATGCACTGTTACGGGCAATAGTGCGCAACAACGTGGAACGTTATTCTTGACCGTGTGTAATGGTTCCTGATAATTTGCCAACAACATGTGCCATTAATCATAACATGTGGTAACAGGTTGCTGCAGTTCTGGAGGACACCTTATGCCCCTGCCTCAAATCATCACATTTGTGATCAGCGACCAAGAATGTATACTTCGTGGCATTCATGACTTGCCGTGTAAAAGCAGCATTACATTTACACCCTGTCACAGTGTTAAAAGTGTCTGATCAGCTCTGAGGCTCAGATTAAAGATACTGTGTGTTAGTTTACATTTACACTCTGACTCACGGTGTTAAAGTGTCTGATCAGCTCTCTGAGGCTCAGATTAAAGATACTGTGTGTAGATTTTTTCGAACACAGCAGCAAACGCTACATCCAACCAGTATCAATTTGTTTTTAACACTTTGACTAATATATAACAAATAACTTGAAATATAACAAAATAATGAAATATAAAGAGTGCATCATATTTAAATGAAATTGGCTCAAGTTGTGGCTCTTACAATAGATAAAAATATTACAAGTCTTGAATTACTGTATTTTTCGGGACTATAAGTTGCACTTTTTTTACGTTTTGGCTGGGGGTGCGACCTATACTCCAGAGCGACTTATAAATGAAAAATATACCGGTAGATTCTCAACTTAATTTACCGTAATAAAATAATTTTACATGACAGAGTCGCTCTATGTTTCAAAATGGCCACCGGAAATGCAATGCATCATGAGCACTGTAGTATGGCGGCCACCCTATAGGTAACGCTCGTCGCGATAACCAGTCAGAGAACAGAACATTGGACTGTTCTCACCCAGACAGTGATTGTGAAACAGTGTGTGAAGCAGACGAACACGGTGCTTGCTGTTATTCCGGGAGGGCTAACGAAACAGCTTCAACCCTTGGATATCAGTGTGAGCAGAGTGTTTAAGTGATGCTGAGAGATGTGTGGGAGCACTGGGTGAGCGAAGGCAGAGGATTAGCGTCTGCACTTGGAAGGAGCTGGCGTCGACACCACGGGGAGTCATGAGCTGCGCAGGTAGGTGCTGCATAAACATCAGCAGCTGACACCTGGTGTGTACTATGGTCCACAGCAGGTAATATGTCAGAAAGAACCATTCAGCTATGGTGCGGGTTATGGTTCGGCTCGCAATGTGGTCCGCAAAATACAAACACATCCGTAGGTAAAATGCAGCTCACGAGAGGGCACTCAAGGCTTGTGTGACTGTTCCTGCGACTTTTGACTACCATAGAAAATAAAAATTTCAACATTACTGATAACAAGACAACGGAGAAGGCCCGAAAAATTTCACCAAAAAGAAAATCATACTCTGCAGATTACAAGTTGCGAATGGTGAAATATGCATCCGAAAACGGTAGCCGTCACAATATTATCATCTGAACTTTTCATATTAAGTTAACATATGAGGTCTGTCCAAAAAGTATCGGGCCTTTTTATTTTTTGCAAAAACCATATGGATTTGAATCATGTGTGATTGCATCAGCCAAGCTTGAACCTTCGTGCGCATGCGTGAGTTTTTTTCACGCCTGTCGGTTGCGTCATTCGCCTGTGAGCAGGCTTTGTGTGAGCAGTGGTCCACCCCCTCTCGTCATTTTTTTATTGCGAATAAATGTCTGAACGATTGGAGCTTTGCTGCATCAATTTTTTTTTCCAGAAACTGTGAGAGACCTCCAGGTGGACACCGTTCGGAAAATTAATATGGCTTTCAGGGACGATTTTGTGGGGATTACACAGATTAAGGAGTGTTACTGCCGCTTTAAGGACGGCCCACAACTACTGAGAGCGCGGCGCGCTCCCAGCGCCGATCGACAGGCTGAATCAACCAGATCATTTCCAACGTGAAGGATTTGTTGATCCGGGACGTCGTCTGACTTCCACAAAAAAGGAAAAAGGCATGGACATCAGCACTTTTTCGGCACATTCCACTGTTAAGGAGTTTTTTTCATGGAAAGAAAAGCAGACGGATGCGCCACCGTGCCGTTCATGGCGCGGGACAAAACCACCTCCGTGTTGGTCTCACAGGACGGTCTTTGAGATGGCTTTCAGACGGCTGTCGGGGTGGGTTTTCAGTCGTGTGACTAACCGAGAAATTGTGGATGAGCCTGGACATGCCAGAACATGTCCTGTGAGGCTTCATCACGGGGTTGATTTGCGCCATGCGGCTCCACCGCGACGCACGGAATTCCTCCGCTCCTCTTTCCATGACAAAAACTCCTGTAACAGTGGAATGTGCCGTTCATTTCCAAACTGCACGTTGTGTTTTATCCAGGACGTCCTCTAACTAGCACAGGAATTGCGGAAGACATGGACATCAGCACTTTTTCGGCACATTGAGACAGACGGTGCGGAGGAATTCCGCGTGTTGCGGTGGAGCCGCATGGCGCAAAGCAACGACAAAAAATAAAAAGGTCCGATACTTTTTGGACAGACCTCGTACCTGTATGTCCATGCGACTTATAGTACAGTGCGACTTATTTATGGTTTATTTTTCTTTATAATGGATAAAGTGGCTGGTGCGACTTATACTCTGGTGCGACTTATAGTCCGGAAAATCGGTATGTGTTTAATTTATTCTGCTTTGCTTTAACAAATTTCCAGACAATTCTGAAACAGCAAATAGAGTAGCTAGATCTAACAAATGTTTGATTTCAAAAGACCTGCACCCTTACAGCGTCATGGATTTACAAGAAAACCGAATGTCTAATTGTATGTGATGGGAAGCCTTGTAGATTTAAAATATCAGTGAAAAATATCACAAACCTTCAATCATTCAACAACTGTGTTTTGTCAGATAATGATAACATTAGTTATTTCAGATGTGTGAAACACTGTATTGACTGAAATGGCAATCACAAATAATGTGCGTTTTGTATCAAAAAGACTAAAATGTCTCGACTGAAATGAGACTAAAATACATTGAGCTCTCTTTTAACGAAAATTAACAGGCTTTGAGTAAGCTAAACATGACTAAATAAAAATATCTGAATGACTATGACTAAAATTAAAAAGAACATTTGACAAAAGACTAAGACTAAATTAAAAACAGGTGACAAAATCAACAAGAGGGCAACTGCTGATACTGACAGGGCTGGTTACGAGGAGTGTGTCAGTCCCTACTAATCTGGCAACCACAGTGAGAATGTCTCTGTGCTATTTAACAGATGTGGGACGAAGTCACTGCTAAGTTATTCTCAAATCATCAATCTGCAAGTCCCAAGTCAAGTCTCAATTCATCTTGCAAACAATTGGTGGTCATTATGACTTGAGACTTGACTCTGGACTTGCTGATTCGTGACTTGAGAGTGACCTGATGGTACCTTCGTCCCACCTCTGCTATTTCACATTGCAAGAAAGGCGGGGGTCACAAGTTCTTGGATCCTTGTTTTAGTGGCCAGAGATGCACTGGTTGACACGGTACTCCCACTACTGACAGGGTATCAAAGGAGACTATTTATGTTCTCATGGGAAGACAAAATTAGACTCCTGTAGGCGCTCCAGTGCTGCTGTTAAAGGACAATGGGACTCCCATGTATCACCTGGCTGTAACCTGATCAGCACCTTCTTTGCTCATGTTTCCATACCTTGATCCTGGTTGCTGAACCTAGATTCTAATTACATCAATCCTGTAGTCAGGATCAAAGACTGTGGATCAAAGATTGGCATTAGGGATTATAACCAGGATCACACCCTTGATTCCAGCAGTTTGGATTAATACATGTGAATTTGTTTTTATATAATGCTGCAAACAGACAGACCAAAATATCTGCAAAACAGATGCTTGTGACCGCAAAACCTCCCTTACTGATGAAATAAATGATAACTTTCACCTTTACCAGCTTTATATTTCCATTGTATTTATTAAATCCAAAAAACAAAAAAAAAAGCACACAGGAAAAGCAGCAGAAGTGGATTTTGTTCCAAAATTAATTACCAGGTGAAAGTCACTTAGGAAGCTGTATTCTAAGTTGCTTTCATCTTCACATTTTCTTCTTATGAAATTCTATCTACACTCATATTTAAAACATCATGTGCATAAGTTAAATAATATGCTGATATCTTTTTGTGTTCTCAGGTTTAAACAGAACCATTTTCTTTTGCTTTTGTTGTCCTGCAGTGTGTAAGATGAATGTACACCGGCGATGTGAGACCAATGTAGCTCCTAATTGTGGCGTGGACGCCCGGGGAATCGCTAAGGTCCTGTCTGACCTGGGAGTCACGCCTGATAAGATTCCAACACTGCACAGCGCAGGAGGAAGGTAGCGGATCAGGTCACCGCACACAGTTTGTGTCATAAGATTTCTGTGTAGGCTCTCAGTTGTCCAGGTGGTTTCCATAGTAGAGAAGCTTGAATCTTCGACTGGACTGGGTTGCTTGATGCGAGGACGTTTCGCTTCAAATCGCAGAAGCTTCCTCAGCTAAAATTCTTGCTCTGGAAGTCTGATTTCTGTCTGACTCTTGTAGAGAAGAATAAAACAGAAGCCAACAAAAGCTGGAGTTTTAAACCTAACCAGACCCCTCCTACTGAGAGGCAGACTGCTATAGGCTAGTGACTAAACAATAGCTCTAATTAGCAACTATTGTGCTGTAGTTAGCACACCTAATGGAAGGACAGCTGTCCCTCTAATGATGGGATGGATGCCTTTCTGATGGCTCCCTTGATGACGTGAATGACTCATTACCATGAACAAAAGACTGAAACTCCTTTGACCTGAGTACCCCATTGTAAACAGGGGATAAAGTGTGTCTCAGACCCCCTCCCCGGTTAAGGCTGGGTTTCAAACGTTTCACAAAGAATGCCTCCTTGACCCCTCTCTCAAACCATTTCTTCTCTCTGGCTAATATTTTAACTTCCTTGTCCTCAAACGTGTGGTTAGTGTCTTTAAGGTGGAGGTGAACCGCAGACTGAGGTCCACTGGCGCCCTCTCTGCGGTGCTGGTATAGCCTTTTGTGTAAAGGTTGTTTCGTTTCACCTATGTAGTGTTCGTTACAGTTTTCCTGACATCTGATAGAATACACTACATTGCTCTGTTTGTAACTAGGGATCATGTCCTTAGGGTGAACTAATTTCTGTCTCAAGGTGTTAACCGGTTAAAGTAAACTGGGATTTTGTGCTGTCTGAAGATCCTCTGTAGTTTTTCCCCTACTCCTGCTAAATAAGGGAGAGACACTCCTCTTCTCCTTGTCTCCGTCTCCTGTCTATCTGGTCTCTTTGTTCTCTGGGACTTCTGCACTTTGTCCAGGGACCATCGTGGGTACCCACATACTGTGAGGGCTTTCTGGACACGTTGTTCTTTAGCCCTTCCCTCTGCAGTTGTGGGCACCTGTAGGGCTCTGTGTTGAAGCGTCCTGATCACCCCGAGCTTGTGTTCAAGGGGGTGGTTTGAGCCAAAGAGCAGATATTGGTCAGTGTGAGTTGGTTTTCTGTAAACCCCTGTCTGGAGCTGCCTGTTCTCTCCAATCGTAACATCACAGTCCAGGAAGGCTAAATGGTTGTTTCTGGCATCCTCACGTGTGAACTTGATATTGGCGTCCACCAAGTTGATGTGTTCTGTAAAGTCCTCAACTTGCTGTTGCTTGATTTTGACCCATGTGTCATCAACATATCTGAACCAGTGACTGGGAGAGATGCCCGTGAAAGACATCAAGGCTGTCTTCTCCACTCGCTCCATGTACAGATTGGCCACAATGGGAGATACCGGAGACCCCATCGCACAACCATGAATCTGCCTGTAGTAATTCCCCTAAACAGGAAATACGTGGTGTTGAGACAGATCTCCAAGAGTTGGCAGATGTGGTCTGGTGTAAGTTTGGTCCTTTCAAGTAGAGACACATCCTCCAGCAGTCTCTGCCTCACAGCTGAGACGGCCTCAGCAGTTGGGATGCAGGTGAACAATGATGTCACATCAAATGACACCATAGTTTCATCTGCCAAGGACCTACAGCTGGAGGCAGATGAAACTATGGTGTCATTTGATGTGACATTTGATGTACCCACGATGGTCCCTGGACAAAGTGCAGAAGTCCCAGAGAACAAAGAGACCAGATAGACAGGAGACGGAGACAAGAAGAAGAGGAGTGTCTCTCCCTTATTTAACAGGAGTAGGGGAAAAACTACAGAGGATCTTCAGACAGCACAAAATCCCAGTTTACTTTAACCGGTTAACACCTTGAGACAGAATTAGTTCACCCTAAGGACATGATCCCTAGTTACAAACAGAGCAATGTAGTGTATTCTATCAGATGTCAGGAAACTGTAACGAACACTACATAGGTGGAAATGAAGCAACCTTTACACAAAAGGCTATACCAGCACCCAGAGAGGGCGCCAGTGGACCTCAGTCTGCGGTTCACCTCCACCTTAAAGACACTAACCACACGTTGAGGACAAGGAAGTTAAAATATTATCCAGAGAGAACAAAATGGTTTGAGAGAGGGGTCAAGGAGGCATTCTTTGTGAAACGTTTGAAACCCAGCCTTAACCGGGGAGGGGGTCTGAGACACACTTTATCCCCTGTTTACAATGGGGTACTCAGGTCAAAGGAGTTTCAGTCTTTTGTTCATGGTAATGAGTCTTCACGTCATCAAGGGAGCCACCAGAAAGGCATCCATCCCATCATTAGAGGGACAGCTGTCCTGCCATTAGGTGTGCTAACTACAGCACAATAGTTGCTAATTAGAGCTATTGTTTAGTCACTAGCCTATAGCAGTCTGCCTCTCAGTAGGAGGGGTCTGGATAGGTTTAAAACTCCAGCTTTTGTTGGCTTCTGTTTTATTCTTCTCTACAAGAGTCAGACAGAAGTCAGACTTCCAGAGCAAGAATTTTAGCTGAGGAAGCTTCTGCGATTTGAAGCGAAACGTCCTTGCGTCAAGTAACCCAGTCCAGTCGAAGATTCAAGCTTCTCTACTGTGTCAAAAGATGCTACAACAATAAAGCTCCAGCATTTACATAAGTTCCTCCATGGCAGTAGAGGAACCTGGTTAGCTTTAGGATTTCTTCTGCTTAAGGCCTACTGACATGAGCATGTTTTTGATTCACGATACATCACAGCCTGTGTCATGCTGTGTTGTGCTGGAGAGTAAACTCATCTTTAACTGGTGCAGACAGGACGCCAGAGGGGTGCGTGCTACTGTGCACAGAGAATTTTGAAGTGTTCAAAAAAATCTTTCACGCACAAATGTCGTGCTATATGGCGCAATCTAATCTCCAACACTACGTGTAGCTCGTCAAGTGGAGTAAAGAAGTGAAAAGACTGAGTGGTGACGGTAGAGGATCGCATCAAAGCGCAGCTCTTCTGAAGCATTTATAACAACAAGTTAAATCTGTTATAAACATAAAAATAAATACTTTAACAGCTGCACACAAAAAGGAAAGAACACACAACTGTTTTATCAAGCCATGACAATGTAAACATGACAAATAATTCCCTTTTTAGATGGCTCAAAATGCTTTCTGCAGGTAGTTAGATGTGCGCGAATGGCTCCGGCTGCAGCCTCCTCTGTGATTCAGGAAGTGATTAGAGCCATTTTCAATGGCCAATTTGCAGAAAAAATGATTAATCCGCAATGAAGTAATTATTTTATATACGCAGCATCCATCTTAGAGCATGTTGCAGCTGGTAGAACAAAGAATGGTGTCCAGCTGTGAACACAGCGGGTGGGATCGTCACAGTGAATTAAGTGGTTATAGTTTTCTTGTGCACACAATGATTTGTTAACAATACAGAATAGAGGCTTGAAATTTATACCACAGGAGGCCTTTGTTTCAGTGGTTTTGTCAACATTTTTGAAAGGGAGACTGTCTACAGCACCGTTCTCACTTTCATAGGTATGCATCCCAAAAGCTCACAGCTTGAATCCCCTTTCACACCGGGGCTGCTTTGAGTTGCTTCCTGTGGCGTCATGACGACGCAGGAATGTCTGCGTCAGGTGCGTGTCAGGTGCACGCAGCAGGGGGCAGAGAGGAGGTTAGGACGCAGCCTGCAGGTTCTCTGCACAGAGGAATCAGAGTGCACAGTCTGGCTGCAGCCAGATTTCTCTTCTAGTTTATATTTGTTCTTGTGCTGAGCTGCAGGTCTGCACTCTGAGTTCTGTTATAGTTTATCTTTCTTCCTTTGACCGTGAGCTACGCGCACTCGCGAATGAACCGTCCATGAGTAAATGTGGAAATGTCTGGAGTTATACTTGATGTGGACATGTCCTGTCTCTGGCATTCAGTCTGTGAGCAGGACTTATGTCCTTTTTTGTCCTTTTATTTAACACAGTGATGAGAAAGTTTGAGGGGAGAGTGAGGAGCACAGCCAGCCATTTCTTTTTCTCTTAATTGTTCACATGTGCACGTGCCTATCATCCGTGAGTGGACTGGTGATGTCTGGGGCTGCTTCGAGTTGCGTCGGGCGTTGTCATAACGACGCCACGTGGAAGCAACCCAGTGCTGAGACGATGTAGCTTGACACCACAGCAGTGCGAGGGACGCAAAGGACGAAGCAAATCGGACGCCAAAAGTTAAACATGTTTAATTTTTTTTTTTTTTTTTTTTTTTTTTGCGTTCTGTGCTTGACGCACAAATTAAGTGGTTTCAGCGCAAGTCAGAGCAACAGGATGGTACTCAACATGACTGGAAGCCACACCTTCACAATACGACGTTACCCGATGGCAATTATGATGCTTGCTTTGTTCCATTGTTCACAAAATATAAATCATGCAGGATTGTTCTTATACTGTGTACACAATGCAGTGAAACTACATGCTCAAAAAGAGCACAGAAAAAAAAATACTGATTGCTGCTGCAGCTCCTCACTCTTCTCTCACAAATGTGTTTAAATAAAGTCCATAAAAGTCCTGCTCACAGACTGATTGCCAGAGACAGGACATGTCCACATCGAGTAAAAAGTCCGGATATCTCCACTCCACTCACAGACAATTCGTCCGCGCGCACATGTGAACAATTAAAAGAAAAAAAAACTGACTGCAGGTAGTTAGTTACTTGTTCTCCCCTCAAACTCTCTCATCACTGTGTTTAAAAAAAAAGGGGCAAAAATAAAAAGACATAAGTCCTGCTCACAGACTGATTGCCAGAGACAGGACATGTCCGCATCAAGTATAACTCCAGACATCTCCACATTTACTCACGGATTGTTCGTTCATGTGCGTGTAGCTTGCAGTCAAAGGAAGAAAGAAAAGCTATAACTGCTTGATTTTAAAGTAAATAATCAGTTGAATTAAGTTTGTTTGCTGCTACTTCTGCATCTTCAAACTGTTGGAAAAGTTCAAAGGTTGGTGGAAGGCTTTCAGGAGACTGGTCACAGGAACGTTAACTTTGTAAGCTAAATACAGAATCAGCATGTCTTATACTGGCAGGCCGTATAACAGGTAAATGAACCCGTTTCAACTTTGTTTGGTTCACAATTTAATACTGTTCTACAAGTTCAGAACAAGAAAGTTATACTATGTTTTTTATGCTATGCTAATAACAACTGGCTTCTTCCACTGGGCTTCTTTTATGCTACACTTTTCTGCTACTGTTTGTGATGCTGCCCCGCCTGGTGAACAAAAGGTGTGCAGCGACAGTGCCAGTGTCCTGCAGCACAGTAGAAAAAGCCTGAAGAAGGTCCCTGGTTTTCATGAAATATGTAGTGACACTTTTGACTTAGTCTGTTATGGAAAATGAATGTCTGCTTTTAACAAGGAGTTGTATCTGAACCCATAATTTCCCGTGAATTCAATCAAATCCAACAATGGCAAAAGTATTGTTCCTTGAATGGAATCGTAACCCATGTATCTAGATATATATCATATTATTTTATAAGATGAAAACCCTGAGTCGTGACTTTTGTCGTACTTTGGTAACCCCTTGCACATCCGTAGAGCCCGTAATAGTTAGACAGAAAGATACTTTATTGATCTCACAGTGGAGAAATTATGTTTGCACTCCAGTTACCTCAGACAGCATTTATTCCACAATTATTACTTGTTTACCATAATAATGGCACACATCAGAATTAAAAACAGCACATACACATTTGACATTGTTTATGTGCACTAAGTTTGAAGAGGTCCGTTATCTGAATTGGGGCAAGTGGGTGAAGGCCACGCAGCAACCCTGAGATGCGCTGCCGTCAGCTTGGGGGAGAACGTGGGCTGCAGCTAAAACTGCACCGCCCCCGCTGCAGGGGAAAGGAGTGACGATAAGCAGGCGCCGGAAAGGGGAGTGTTGCTGGGGGGAGGAGGCAGGTGGGGGGAGGGAATGGAGCATGCTTCAGTCCTGTCTTTGTGAGTTGAGATAAGAAACAGCCAATGTTCCCCAGGCCGAAAACAATTCCTCTGGAGGAAAGCAGTCAGGCAATTTGACCTTCAGGCTTGATAAGCCTGTAATGTTATGGTTTGAGCAGTGAAAAACACTTTTTAACAGTTCCACTTGCACAACCAAATCCCAATTATGAATTAAGAATATTCCCAATAATGAATTAAGAATATTCACTGGCCTCTGAAATCTTCAACTTCAACTGCAAGGCACGCATCTGCTCCAAGATGTCACCCAATTTGCGTCTGAGTTCTGAGAATGCACTGCCTTACCAACCTCGTTAATCATGACAGACAAGCGAGGGGCCGTGGTTCTTGATGCCGCCATCTTGCCAATTTTCTGGTAGATCAGGCCAGCACATAAGCCAAAACGTACCAGCCCTGCTACCATAAGACCAAAAATGAATAAATCCTCGACGTCCTCAATGGAGAATGGCACAAAGCATGCCACACGCCAAGAACTACAGGAGTCGAGAGCATAGCCCGCAGGATACATTCCATCTGGGCAGGTAGGATCCCCAGGTCCTGACATTCTTGTAGAAAAAATGGTGTCAATAGCGTTCAGAGACCAGCTGATCAATTCCATGGTTAATCCAATAGTAGTCCAATAGATCCAGAATCCAATATAATCTGAGCAATTCACAGTCTGGTGAAGTAGGAGCTTGCAGGTTAAAAGCAAAGAACAGAGATAAGGGAGAGTGGAGGAGATGCGACCGCCCTCGTCGGAGTCCCAAGCTGGATGTCGCAATGTTGTCGTATATGCTGTAACATACCCAGAAGGTTTTCTGTAGGTGCCACGGTTCTGCAAATGTTTTACTGCAGTTCTGTTTGCACACATCACATGGTACAAGCCCAACACATTATATAATCAAACCTCACACTAGATCCCATTCTTGGTCAACTAGCATGGTAATAGACCTTGAGCTTCCAGGATATATATCTGTGAAAGTGAAAACGGCGTTTAAATTTAATACTAATTTTCCTTTCAGTTTGTACAAAGTAAATGTCTTCTTTATTACATGTTATGCAGTAGTAAGCCTTTAGTTTGGGATGTGCCATTAAGGTGGAAATCACTGGTATTTATGTACATTTTTCTTCTCCTTTAAATCACTATGTTAATGAAGACATTTTTGTTTTGGTGTCAAAAGGAACATTATTCTTGAGAGAATGGGGAAAAACAGCTGGTATCTTTCTTAACAAAACAAACAAACAAAACAGCACACAGAGAAGTGGAGTCACACTTATATGAACAAATATACAAACACGGAAATAGAACGATTACTACGAAGGTGACCATTCTAGCGAACTAAAATATATGTAGCCTCACCACAGGGAAGAAACAGTATTATAACAACTTTTGGATGAAGTCAAAATCTTTTATTCAATAAAATTTTGTCAGATTTCTTATATTCAATTTATGTATTATTGTAATTTCTCTAGCTAAGGCAGATTATTTGATATTGGCTTTTTAAAATCTTTGAATATGGAATTTTGACATCAAAATCACAATTTTAATAATCAATATCAACATGAATCATAAAGATTATAGCCATGGCCATCTGATCCCTTCAAATCTTGGAAGTGAAGTGGAATAGGTCCTCGTGAATAGTTGTCTGCAAGAACGCTTGGGAACATCAGGACCTCTGAGCAGGTTTCTCCCAGTAGTGCTGTGTTGTTTTCATGCCTTTAAGGGTGAGGAGAGTTTCTTGAGAGTTGAGGTTCTGCTGAGTTCTTCAACAGTGCCTTGTCTTGGTATTTGGTTGAGCACTACCTCCCCTCAACGATTGGGTTGGTGTTCAAGAGGTCTTCAAACTGTTCTTTTATTCGTGCTGTGATGTCATCTTTGGTCTTCAGCAGGCTGTGGGCATCTTTGCTTCAAGGAGGTACTTGTCCTTGGGTGGAGGAGCTGTAAATTGCTTTGGTGGCATTAAAAAAAGTCTCTGTTATGATTTATGTGGGGGGGGGTTTCTTGGATATCAGCAGTTTCTTGGATTACACCTGTTTTGTTTTTTTTAACTTGTGAGTTTCGTTTTGCAGACTCTGTTTTGCTGTTGTTGAGACTTATTCTTGTACAAGGTCAGATGTTTCTGGAGATCAAGGCTTCACTTATGTTTTTCACTTATGGTCAATGAGTCATTGGAGTTCTTGATTGTACTCATCAAACCAGTCCTGGTGTTTCTTCTTTTGGTGTCTGTGTTTCTCGGCAGGCTGTCGATATGCCTGTCTTGAGCTCCTTTGCTGGGACGGAGTACTTTGTGGGGAGTTCTTTCATTAGTCACTATTGTTGAAGCTTTCCTTTTATTTTGGGGTCTCTGAGCTTGATGATTTTGAACATTTTGACAGTTTGTTGTGTCCAGGCCTCCTCTTGGTGCAAACATTCAGCCAGCTCCAGAAGCAGATGATATTGATCCATCCAGCAGTCATCTGTGCCTTGGTGGACGGGACATCTTTCTGGTTGAGCTTTTGGATGATGATGTAGTTGAGCAGGTGCCAATGCTTTGAATAAGGGTGTTGCCAGGAGACTGAACTTGGTTTTGCCTGAAGATGGTGTTGGTGATGACTTGATCGTCGGAAGCAGGGTGCCATTGATGTATCACTTGCCCATTCTCCCAGTGCTTCTGTTCCATAGCTGGTGGTCCTTTCTGACCCAGATGTTGAAGTTGCCAAGGAGGATGATCTTTTCAGATGGTGAGATTGCAGATGGAATGGTGTCCATCTTGTCAAGGGTTTCCGTCTCTGTTCGTGTTGTGTGTTGAGGAATAAGCACTTATGATGATGGCATTGCTCTCAAGTTGGAGACTGAGTGTCACCAGCTGTTCAGTGATGCCCACAGGAGTTCAGTTAACTCTGGAAAGAGAAAGTTCTTGATAGCATAATCGACAGCATAGATTTGTTGTTCTTCCTCAGGATGCCCTTTCCACAACTGAGTGTAGCCCCCTTGCTCCTCACACAGCTGGCTTTCTTCTGCTCTTCTTGTTTCACTCAAGGCAACAATATCGAGATCAAGTTTCTATAGTTCACGAGAGACCAGAGGTGTTCACCTTTCCAGTTGGTTTGACTTTTTGTTGTACATCAGGGTTCTTATGTTCCATGAACCGAATTTCATCACTGGTATTTTTGATTTTCTACTGCAGAGCTGGTGGCTCTTTGAATGGTGTAATCCAACAGATTAAGGTGAGGGAGACTATGTTTGGGGCACCTTTTCCAGCCACCTCACTGTTCAGGGTGAGCAGAGTGGAACCTAAACAGTGCCGCTCAGTCGCAGATCTTCTTTGTCTTTCGGCTGTTCCCGTTAGGGGTTGCCACAGCAGATCAATCGTTTCCATCTCACCCTGTCCTCTGTATCTTCCTCTGTCACACCAACCACCTGCATGTCCTCTCTCAGCACATCCATGAACCTCCTCTTGGTCTCCCTCTTCTCCTCCTGCCTGGTGGCTCCATCCTCAGCATCCTTCTCCCTATATACCCTGGGTCCCTCCTCTGCACATGTCCAAACCATCTCAATCTCGCCTCTCTGATTTTGTCTCCAAACCGTCCCACCTGAGCTGTCCCTCTGATATGTTCATTCCTAATCTTGTCCATTCTTGTCACTCCCAAAGAGAATCTCAACATCTTCAGCTCTGCCACCTCCAGCTCTGCCTCCTGTCTTTTTGTTAGTGCCACTGTCTCTAAACCATACAACATAGCTGGTCTCACTACTGTTTTGTAAACTTTCCCCTTCACTCTTGCTGATATTCTTCGGTCACAAATCACTCCTGCCACCTTTCTCCACCCACTCCACCCTGCCTGCACTCTCTTCTTCACCTCTCTACCACACTCTCCATTACTTTGAACAGTTGACCCCAAATATTTAAACTCATCTACTTTCACCACTTCTACTCCTTGTAACTGCACTATTCCACTGGGCTCCCTCTCATTCACACACATGTACTCAGTCTTGCTTCTACTGACTTTCATTCCCCTTCTCTCCAAAGCATATCTCCACTTCTCCAGACTAGACTCAACTTGCTCTCTACTCTCACTACAGATCACAATGTCATCTGCAAACATCATAGTCCATGGGGACTCCTGTCTGATCTCATCTGTCAACCTGTCCATCACCACTGCAAACAAGAAAGGACTCAGAGCTGATCCTTGGCGTAATCCCACCTCCACCTTGAATGAGTCTGTCATTCCAACTGCGCATCTCACCGCTGTCACACTATTCTTGTATTCCTGCACTACCCTAACATACTTCTCTGCCACTCCAGACTTCCTCATACAATGCCACAACTCTTCTCTTGGCACCCTATCATAAGCTTTTTCTAAGTCCACAAACACACAATGTAACTCTTTCTGTCCTTCTCTGTACTTTTCCAACAGTATTCTCAGAGCAAACATTGCATCTGTAGTGCTCTTTCTCGGCATGAAACCATATTGCTGCTCACAGATCTTCACCTGTTTTCTAAGCCTAGCTTCTACTACTCTTTCCCATAACTTCATGCTGTGGCTGATCAGCTTTATGCCTCTGTAGTTACTGCAGCTCTGCACATCACCCTTGTTCTTGAAAATAGGAACCAGCACACTTCGTCTCCACTCCTCAGGCATCCTCTCACTTTCCAAGATTTTATTAAACAATCTGGTTAGAAACTCTACTGCCATCTCTCCTAGACATTTCCATGTCTCCATTGGAATGTCATCTGGACCAACTGCCTTTCCACTCTTCATCCTCTTCATAGCAGCCCTCACTTCTTCCTTGCTAATCTCTTTTACTTCCTGATTTACTCTCACCACATCATCCAGCCTTTTCTCTCGCTCATTTTCTTTATTCATCAACTCTTCAAAATATTCCCTCCACCTTCTCAGCACACACTCCTCACTTGTCAGCACATTACCATGTGCATCTTTTACCACCCTAACCTGCTGCACATCCTTTCCAGCTCTGTCCCTTTGTCTGGCCAATCGGTACAAATCCTTTTCTCCTTCCTTACTATTCAACTTCTTGTACAGCTCGCAATATGCCTTTTCCTTTGCTTTTGCCACTTCTCTTCTCGCCTTACGCCGCATCTCCTTGTACTCCTGTCTACTTTCTTTGTCTCTCCGACTATCCCAAAACTTTTTCACCAACCTCTTTCTCCTTATGCTTTCCTGGACCTCTTCATTCCACCACCAAGTCTCCTTGTCTTCCTTCCACTGTCCAGATGTCATATCCAGTACTGCCCTAGCTGTCTCCCTCACCACATCTGCAGTACTTTTCCAGTTGTCCAAAATTGCTTCCCCTCCAACTAGTGCTTCTCTCACCTGCTCGCTAAATTTCACACAACAGTCTTCCTCCTTCAGCTTCCACCATCTGATCCTTTGTTGAGCTCTCACTCTCTTCTTCTTCTTTACCTCTAAAGTCATCCTACAAACAACCATCCTGTGCTGTCTAGTGACACTCTCTCCTGCTACCACCTTACAGTCTGTGATTTCTTTTAGCTTGCATCTCCTATAAAGAATGTAGTCCACCTGTGTGCACCTTCCTCCACTCTTATATGTTACCCTGTGCTCCTCCCTTTTCTTAAAGTAGGTATTCACCACAGCCATTTCCATCCTTTTTGCAAAATCAACTACCATCTGTCCTTCCCCATTATCATTAAACTTAAATAAAACAAAATACATGTTATTTGGCTATTGTAATACAGACATACAGGTTCAGTTACAAGTCGAGGGGGTAGATATTGAAAGGGTACATGAAAATAAGTTTCTGGGGGTGATAATGGATGATAAGATAAACTGGAAGACTCATATAAAACATATACAAAGTAAACTGTCAAGAAGCATTTCAGTTCTAAACAAAGCGAAACATATTCTGGACCACAACTCACTCCGCATTCTTTACTGCTCACTGGTTTTACCATATTTACAGTACTGTGCAGAGGTATGGGGTAATACTTATAAAGGTACAACACAATCACTATCAGTAATGCAGAAAAGAGCTATAAGAATTATTCATAATACTGACTATAGAGATCATACAAATCCACTATTTTTACAATCCAAATTCTTAAAATTCACAGACTTGGTTCATTTTCAAACAGTACAAATTGTGTATAAAGCAATAAACAATTTACTTCCAGCAAATATTAAAAATATGTTTTTTAACAGATCAGGAGATTACAGTCTGAGGGGGAAATTTAATTTAAAGCATCAGTGGGCACGAACAACATTAAAAGGTTTCTGTATTTCTGTCTGTGGGGTGAGGATGTGGAACAGATTGGGAGTGGGGCTCAAGCAATGTCCAAGCATGAACCAGTTCAAACAGCGGTACAAAAATATGTTTTTTTCTAGGTATAGGGAGGAGGAAGGGTAATGAGGGTTAGGGTGTTTTTGTTTTTTGCTTCGGCTTGTAAATATATAGTATTTTGTATGTAAGTAGGTATGTGTAGGTGTATATTTATGTTTGTGTATATGTATGTGTATATATATGTATATGTGTATATGTGTATGTATGTTGATGTGTGTGTATATATATATATATATATATATATATATCGGTTTAGGTGTGTAGGAATCTATGTGTATATGTGGCAAAGGGTATTACTGGTTGTGGGGAAGAAGGGGTAGGGATAAATAAGCTGATGCTTCACCCTACCCCTTTTCGGACATGTTGGGTACACAGTAGGAACTTTTTTGTTGTTGTCTTTACTGATCTATCTTGTAATTGTTGTTGTATCAAATGTTCGAAATAAACAGTTTTCATTCATTCATTCATTCATTCATTCATTCATTCATTCATTCATTCATTCCTATCCTTGATACCATATCTACCCATTACTTCTTCATCACCTCTGTTCCCTTCACCAAAATGCCCATTGAAGTCTGCTCCTATCACCACTCTTTCATGCTTGGGCACACTGTCCACCACCTCATCTAACACACTCCAGAAATCTTCTTTCTCCTTCATCTCACAACCTACCTGTGGGGCATATGCACTGATGATATTCATCATCACTCCTTCAATTTCCAACTACACACTCATCACCCTGTCAGACACTCGCTTAACCTCCAACACACTTTTAACATACTCTTCCTTTAAAATGACCCCAACACCATTTCTCTTCCTGGTCCGATGGCTGAGAAAATCCAGACGATGACCTGTTGCCCGTCTTCACCACTTCACAGCCGTTGGGTCACAAGCCATTGCATCCTCTGCCTGATCAACCTTTGAGGACTTCTTATTTTGCCAGAGCCCCATTAGCTATCTCCTGTTCAGGGTTTCTTCTGGACTTTAACAGCTACCATAGAAGCCACAGAGCACACAAGGTCCCCACCATTGTTTGCCCCCACAGGCAATCCTCTACTTGATACGTTGCCCAGTTGTCAAGATGCAGATGAGGTGTTGGATTTTTGTTGGATATATATATACAACCCCTGGCAAAAATTATGGAATCACCGGCCTCGGAGGATGTTCATTCAGTTGTTTAATTTTGTAGAAAAAAAAGCAGATCATAGACATGACACAAAACTAAAGTCATTTCAAATGGCAACTTTCTGGCTTTAAGAAACACTAAGAAATCAGGAAAAAAAAATTGTGGCAGTCAGTAACGGTTACTTTTTTAGACCAAGCAGAGGGAAAAAAAATATGGAATCACTCAATTCTGAGGAATAAATTATGGAATCACTCTGTAAATTTTCATCCCCAAAACTAACACCTGCATCAAATCAGATCTGCTTGTTAGTCTGCATCTAAAAAGGAGTGATCACACCTTGGAGAGCTGTTGCACCAAGTGGACTGACATGAATCATGGCTCCAACACAAGAGATGTCAGTTGAAACAAAGGAGAGGATTATCAAACTCTTAAGAGGGTAAATCATCACGCAATGTTGCAAAAGCTGTTGATTGTTCACAGTCAGATGTGTCTAAACTCTGGACCAAATACAAACAACATGGGAAGGTTGTTAAAGGCAAACATACTGGTAGACCAAGGAAGACATCAAAGCGTCAAGACAGAAAACTTAAAGCAATATGTCTCAAAAATCAAAAATGCACAACAAAACAAATGATGAATGAATGGGAGGAAACTCGAGTCAACGTCTGTGACCGAACTGTAAGAAACCACCTAAAGGAAATGGGATTTACATACAGAAAAGCTAAACGAAAGCCATCATTAACACCTAAACAGAAAAAAACAAGGTTACAATGGGCTAAGGAAAAGCAATCATGGACTGTGGATGACTGGATGAAAGTCATATTCAGTGATGAATCTCGAATCTGCATTGGGGAAGGTGATGATGCTGGAAGTTTTGTTTGGTGCCGTTCCAATGAGATTTATAAAGATGACTGCCTGAAGAGAACATGTAAATTTCCACAGTCATTGATGATATGGGGCTGCATGTCAAGTAAAGGCACTGGGGAGATGGCTGTCATTACATCATCAATAAATGCACAAGTTTACGTTGATATTTTGGACACTTTTCTTATCCCATCAATTGAAAGGATGTTTGGGGATGATGAAATAATTTTTCAAGATGATAATGCATCTTGCCATAGAGCAAAAACTGTGAAAACATTCCTTGCAAAAAGACACATAGGGTCAATGTCATGGCCTGCAAATAGTCCGGATCTTAATCCAATTGAAAATCTTTGGAGGAAGTTGAAGAAAATGGTCCATGATAAGGCTCCAACCTGCAAAGCTGATCTGGCAACAGCAATCAGAGAAAGTTGAAGCCAGATTGATGAAGAGTACTGTTTGTCACTCATTAAGTCCATGCCTCAGAAACTGCAAGCTGTTATAAAAGCCAGAGGTGGTGCAACAAAATACTAGTAATGTGTTGGAGCGTTCTTTTGTTTTTCATGATTCCATAATTTTTTCCTCAGAATTGAGTGATTCCATATTTTTTTCCCTCTGCTTGGTCTAAAAAAGTAACAGTTACTGACTGCCACAATTATTTTTCCTGATTTCTTATAGTGTTTCTTAAAGCCAGGAAGTTGCCATTTGAAATGACTTTAGTTTTGTGTCATGTCTGTGATCTGCTTTTTTTTCTACAAAATTAAACAACTGAATGTACATCATCCGAGGCCTGTGAATCCATAATTTTTGCCAGGGGTTGTGTGTGTGTGTGTGTATGTATATATATATATATATATATATATATATATATACTGTATATACACACACACATGAAAATTCAGTAAGGTATGTCTTCTGTAATACATTCCAATTCTAAGGTAGAACTCTACTGGTGTATACTAAAGTATACGTAAAGATCTAAAAAAAAAAGAAGAGTAGAGTAGAGCCACATAGGTGCCTGGTCTTGAGAACCAGGGATGGTAGGTTGAAAAGCTTTTTTATCCCATGGGAACTCTCTCTACCCACCTAAGTGGCTCAAGAAAATGGACAGCATGTATGTAAGTGATATTTACACAATCAGAGTAATAAAGAACATATACAAGAAATATAGTTATTACATAATATTACAGGAGTTAGCTTCTAAAACCTAAATATACATACAGGAGAAGATTGTAGTATATGTATACCTAGTCTGTAGACTTGTTGTAAAATTAAGTTATAGCTAGTAGGCTAAGCTATAAATATGGTTATTTTATTATAGAAACAGAAGGTATGATGTAATATGTTTTAGGTTTCTATCTAAAGTTCACCCTGCTAGATTACTATTGGAAGACAAAATCAATATTCTATATGCTTTCTAATGGAACCCCCAAACTTAGATACTATCTGTTGATATATATTAAAGAACTCATAAACTGAAGAACCATTAAAAATCTACATCATGTAAAATAAAAGTGTAAATCACAAAAGTAAGCTAACTATAGCTAGATGAGCTACCGTTAATTTAGCTGTTAAATAGCCAACCGTACCTTGTCATTAGTTAGCCAACCGTACCTTGCTAGCCAGCAAGGTTAAACAAAGCTGGTATCTAGCGTATAAAGTGCAATAGCGTAGTTTAACCCTACAGTAACGGTATTAACAAATACATATAACAGCAAATGTAAACAAAAGTGTGTATTAATGTTAGCTTCCCAAACAGAACAGAACTGACTATATTGTTAGCTATGATAAACGGTGCTGCAGCCGGCTAGATAAGCTAACGTTAGCTGTTAGGTTTAACTAATTGTACCCCACTCCTACATTTTTATCACTAATATAATAATATTAAAAAAAAGGACAAGGAAAAAAGGCATTTGTATGTATTCACAACCATAAAGCGTGCTGAAATATATATGGAGACAAGATATAATTACCTTAGTGAAAGGATACAGAGGTGGAATCACTCCCGGCTAAGGAGAGCTCGGGGCTTGTGGCTGCAGTGACATGAGGCCAGGTTAGCCTTTAACTAGGTTGACAGAGAGGGCTAAATTCCAGCTAAGTTAACATTGACAGAGATGTAATTGTCCAAATTATTGATTATGAAAATACTGATTACATGCAGCCCTAAATGTAGCTATTTTTTGATATAATGCAAAAGAGCCTCCAGTAAAGTCATTTGACACACTGGAATAGATACTTTGAGAAAACTGAAAACTCCGTTTTTTGCGCCCTGCGTGGCAGAGAGTCAGATTTGATTGTTCGATAACCTGCATCTCATGCTTGAAAGAGTTATTAGGGTTGCTTATGTTGTGTGTTGCCATCTCTGTCTTCAGTTGACTCCAGGGCAGGACCCTCCTCAGTCTCCTCCTGAGCTCTCTCAGACCGAGGAAAACAGCTTTAACCAGCCAGCTGTGCCCACCTCGCCCTCCCAGCAGGGTAACTGACAACACAAACAAACATGCACAAGATCTAAAACAAAAATTTGGCACAAACACGCCTTATAACCAGCATGATGTATTAACGTGCATCACTGTATCAGTAAGCGGTAGTATTCTGATTTCAGTAACAATATTGTTCTTCCTTTGAAAAACTAAGTGAAAATTGTGTTGTTGTACCCTTACATGTAGAAAGGAACTTGAATTATCTCAGAATTATACACTACTGCCCACCACCATTTGGTTGTCACAGTTGGTCATTGTTTCACACTATTCAGGCTGAGAAATTAAAAGTTAACTTTCTCTTGATAGGACTCCTGTCTTAATTTTCTTGTGCCAAATGATAACACCACTGATGCTATTTCCTAACCCTGAGTCATCCAACTTTTAAGAGGGAATGTAGTCATCATGGTGAAAGTTTAATGACATTTCAAGCAAAAGATCTAAGTAACTGGCAAAACTAATGAGCAACACCTGAGTCAAAGAACTTCCTGGCACCATTTCTGTTCAGTTTGTACATTAATGACTACAATATCCAGTGTTTCATGTATGCTGAAGATCAGTGCATCACAAACCAGTCTAGAGAATTTGGGCCTGTGCCACTAATATGTGCGCAGAAATGTTCTTACTTTCTGCATGAATCATATGCATTCAGTTCAATTTATTTCATTTATATAGTGCCAAGTGATAGCAAAGCTGCCTCAGGGCACTTCACACGAATAAGGTCTAACCTTACCAACCCCTAGAACAAGCACACAGGTGACAGTGGTAAGAAAAAAACTCCCTCTGATGATGTTGAGGAAGAAACCTCAAGCAGACCCGACTCAGAGGAATGAATCTCTGCTTAGGCTTCTAACAGTTAAAAGGTTTTTATACCCCTCTGTTTCTCTGCACAATCGTTTGAAGTTTCACAAAAACCAGTGCTGTGTAAACGAAATGTGACAGAACTACAACTTGAATGATTTATTATGCCCCCAGTGGGCAAATACTGTGCAGCCAACAGTTCTCTCTCTCTCACACACACATACACACACACACTTTAAAGCAATTGGGGAAAAAAAACAAAAATAATGTAGGGTTACATTAAACCAAGTAATAAAAAAGAGCATATTATTTAAAAGCACATCAGGATTACTTAAGACTTATTACAGCTGGGATAAAAGAATTCCTCAAACTATTGGCTCTGCATCCTTGCATTCTATATCATTTGCCAGAATGAAGCACGTGAAACTCACTGAGCAGTGGATGGCTTGGATCTGCAAAAAAAAAAGTTCTAGCCATCTTTAAAGACCTGACTGGATAAACTTGTCAGAATCATGACCAAAAAAAAAAAAAAGTTGAATTATGAGAAAAGATGGCCCCAAAAAGGTGAAAAAAAAAACAAACAAAACAGAATTTCGTAACAGCTAAAACTGAAGTAATTGTTTGCAGGTGGAAACCACAAAAAGCTCACTTTTCTGTAGTGTGTCATGACTATGACAAAAATAAAAACAAAAATTAAGCCTGGGCTGCAGTGGTGAAGTTCTGGCATTATTTAAAAAAGAAAAATAAATAAATCTAAAATACAAAATTTGACATCAAAGTGGTTGCCAAAAAGTGACTGGCAGACCAGAATAAAATTAACAAAAGGATGACAGAGAGGGTGCCAGCAGTTATTGGACAGTCATCAGTAAGTGGGATTTATTCAAGACTCAAGAACTGTCAGCCAGAAGTAAGTTATTTCATAATTGTTGAGATATTTGCCATTCCTTCTGTCTTCTGTAATTGAGTGCACTTCAGTCACAACATAATTTTATTTAAGTGAAAATAGCTTTATTGCTTGTAAAAATGAATTAATTAGGCACCACAATATCATTTTATATATCCTGCATGCCCTTTAATATACTACCAATTTATTAGTTAAAATCAGTTGCAAGTGTGCGTTTCCCAACTGGAAAATTACTGGGCTCTACGGCAACTTATCAAGTGGGTGATTCCTGACTTGAAAATCATGAACATCTAATGTATTTTGGCATGACATTAGACAGAAACTTGATCTTCAGAGTTCATATACAAGTTGAGAAAGAATGTGGCCACTTGGTACAACCTGCTGGGCAAGATGGATAACACAACATGGGACCACATCCTTTATCCAGTCAATGTCAGTCAGTGTGCTGTTGCAGTCATTTGTACTGACTGCACTCTCCCATTTCGGTGACAGGTCCAGTGACTTTTATCTGTCTGTTAAATGATCCATACACATTACTAGGTTATATTAATCCTGGGTGAATAGACATGTCTGTCAATCCTTTATGCTCTATGGAAAATAGGTTTTTGTATAGTTTTTCTGTAGTACAGAGGCACTTGAAGAGGCATCTCTCCTCTGCTTGATGGCTGAATCGCGTGAGCTCCTGTAAGGTTTTTAATACTTAAATTTCTCTGCATTCCTGTTATGCAGCTGCACAGATGAACAGATACAGTGGTCAGAGATAATTTAACATCATGTTTCATTGTTGAGCCAGTGAAGCATATGAAAACAAACTACATGTGCTATTCCACAGCAGGATACTGTTCCTCCGTCTGGGTTTGTACATGACATGCAACAAAGGTCAGTGCTGAACTGGGATACTAAGACCAATGCCCTTACTCATCTAGTATTGCCCTGCAAATATTGCTTCCCCAGAGAGCTTCGGAGATCCCCCATCAAGGCAGGAGAAAGAGAATCAAGTGTCTGATCCTAGGCACTCTTGCAAAGTCTGCAGGTGTCTCAAGTCCAGAAAGCACTTTGCCACAGTGAAAAGTATGGGTGAGATGTTTTCCTCCCAGTGAGAGCAGTGGTGTGCACAAGACTCAACAAACATACACCCAACAGTTGTACCACCAAGTGAAACCATACCTGCAATAGTTAATTTAATAGGGCAGCTTGCAATGTTGGGAGGACTACGTCCACACTAGCTATGTTGGGGTCCTGCATCCAGCACTTGGTACGTATGTGATGGCCTCTACCAAATAGTGGTGCACACCCTACAACGGTACCCCCTGGGTCTCACATACACCAACAGTAACTTCTGGGATGTCTCAGAAATAGCCCAAACCTGGCTAAACAAATGGTGTGGCAAGATATGATGACGCCTGTAAAGAATGTTTTATTATACCTAAAGATGTCAGTCAGTCTGATCTGCTCTTCTGTTGACACCACAGACTTGGCAGAATTAGAGCGCCTGCAGGATGTGCTGTCACTGGACCAGCAGGGACCCCAGCACTCTTCCTCCTCCTCCACCTCCTCCTCGTCCTCATCTTCCACCACCTCCTCTTCCTCGACGTCGTCCTCGGGATGCAGAGAGAATGGACAGAGCCAGCGGAGGACCCTCAAGGACTTCAACTTTATCAAAGTTCTTGGCAAAGGCAGCTTTGGCAAGGTCAGAGGGCAATAAAGAGGCAGTCGAGGGCAGTGTTTGTTTGTTTGTTTGTTTGTTTGCTTCTGTTGATGTTGATCTCATTGTTTCATTGTTCATACCCGCTAAATTATTGGAGGAAGTTACGGATCATCACAGAGAGAGACCTTAAATAAGACGATGATTCAGTTAATGCGATAAACAAAATTTACAACAATTCTAAGAGTGATATATTTTGAATTATTGATAAACAGAAATGACAGATATTGTCTGATTCAAACTTATCAATATGATTACTTCCTGCTATGTGCTATTGGATATGCTGTATTTTAGTTCATAAACTGCTAATATATATATATATATATTAAAGGGACAAGATTCTTTGTTTGTCCCAGATATAGTGAATTCCCATCTGCAATTCCTGGGCAGGGAAACAAGGAAACACTAAAATCTTTTTTTTAATTTGTGACATTTGACCCACTAAAAGATTAAAAAAAAAATTTCAAAACAAATTACGGGCAAAATCGTACACCATAAAGTACATTATGAAAATGATTTGAAGACAACCATCAAATGAAATGCGTCAACACTCATTGAAAACATCACCTTACTCATTCACTGCTTCACCTCGGGGAGCTTTGGTGGCCCATGTTCACTGTGCTCTCTAACAAGTTTGTGCAAGTTTGATAATGTGCCAAAATCCTTACAACTGCGTCCGCTTTCTCAGTACTACAGTGCCGTGTGCCCTCCACGTTTAACGGGACAGACAAGCCTGATTGGTTGATAATATGTTCAGATTGCAACACAGCTATGCCGAATGAACATGATAAGCCTGACTCCTTTGGACCTAGGACCTGGCTTTGTTTCGGTGTTTCCCACAGCTTAAATAGTAATGTGCAATCACCTTATTTTCCTCTCTCCTCTTCTAATCATGTACTTTATTTTTCTTTTTATCTTTCTATTCTCTGCTTTTCTCCTCCACTGAACCGTCCTTGACCCTCCCCCTTTCTCTGGTCATAGGTGATGCTGGCGGAACTAAAGGGGTCAGAGGAGGTTTTTGCCGTCAAAGTGCTGAAGAAGGACGTGATCCTGCAGGATGACGACGTGGACTGCACCATGACCGAGAAGCGCATCCTGGCCCTGGCTCGTCGACACCCCTACCTCACCCAGCTGTACTGCTGCTTCCAGACACGGGTATGACCACGAGGCTCACGGCCAGATTCATACTTCCTTGTCTTTCCATTCTTACCTCTCACTTGTTGCTCCCTCACCTCTTCCTGCAGGACCGTTTGTTTTTTGTAATGGAATATGTAAACGGAGGAGATCTGATGTTCCAGATCCAGCGATCCAGGAAGTTTGATGAGCCTCGTTCTCGATTTTATGCTGCTGAAGTCACCTCAGCCCTCATGTTCCTGCACCGAAATGGAGTTATCTACAGGTAATCTAATAACTGAGACTGTTTACACTTTTCACCTGCAAAAATGTTAAAATGTCAAAGTAAAACAGCTTGAGAGGTGTTGTTGAGAGAAAAGTAAGCTAACTTGATGTTGTCTTGTGAGGAGCGCATCAGCATGAGTGTGACATGTTTCACACCTTCATTACGTGGCAGTTCTCACTTTTTTGCCATTGCGTGTTCACTTTTCCAAGTGAGGCCAACTGTTTGGAAGTCGGCAGGCGCTAATTCTCTTGTCTGTCAGGGATCTGAAGCTGGATAATATCCTGTTGGATGCAGAGGGCCACTGCAAGCTGGCAGACTTCGGCATGTGCAAAGAGGGCATCATGAACGGAGTGACCACCACCACCTTCTGTGGCACGCCAGACTACATCGCCCCTGAGGTGAGCTCAACAATTGCCAGATTCCAAGATGTTGCACATATATGTACAGTATGTACAATGTCCTTGTATAAGATGTCTGCATTATCCCACACCACCCAGCTGTAAATGTGCACCATCAAGGGTGCATCTTAGACTCTCATCTAGGGCTAGGCGATTAAATGATCTCAAACCTGGATTGCAATCAAATTTGTATCAGTTTCAGTGATGAGCTTTGTATACTTTTACTCTATGGATTGATCTTTCCTCTTGATTTGTTTCCTATACAAGCACAGAGCTGTGGTGCGTGTTTTAAAAGCACATTAATTAACAGTATTGCTCTGTTTGATCAGCTCAGGCGGCATCTGTTATTAAAGACTCGCAGTCAGTGTTGAAGCAGAGTAAACTTTAAAAACATATTTCACTCTCCTTTGCTTCAAATACACTCCAAGTCTGTTTCTGATAGATAGATGGTGCATATAAAATACCTTTCTTATTGGCAAATTAGGTCAGGCTTTCCACGTGAACAAATTATTCTCATTGTTGTGTGTGCGCTTTCCTCCAGATAACAGAGACTGTACAGGCCCACTGCCAGAGGGGCGATTAGATGAAGCAACCCCCCCCCCACTTGAGTAAAGATCCACTTTTGCAGTCATTTTAAAGACATTTTCACATAATAATAATAAAAAGAAGAAGAATTAATGTGTTTTTCACAACTAAAACATTGTTTCATCAATATTTCTGTGAGTGTCATGTGGAGTTGTTGAGCCATGAATAAGTAAGTACATAAAACATCAACTTTCAGCTTTTTAGCTCATGGTGATCGATCATCAGTTCTATCTGTTGAACCTTTAGTTCAAAATTAAGCTAATTCTTGTGTGCTTATTTGGGTTTACATCCTCAGTCATGTAAAGTCTGTATGATCTCAAGCTTGTTACTTTTTTTTTTTTAGAGTCAACTGAACAGTTACTTATGGTATCATGAATCTTTTTGAGATGACTCCCAAAAAGAAATCCAACTTGCAGAGTTGGATTTCTTTTTGGGAGTCATTGTGCTCCAGAAACCTTGGGTTAATTCTTCAGTTTAATTTATTTTATGTATTTATACAGGGCCAAATCACAACATAAGTCGCTCCCAAGGCACTTTGTAAGAGTTCTTTTTTTTTTCTACAGATAGGCCTTTGATTAAACCGATTTCTGGAATCTGCCATGCTGTATAATCTACATGCCTTGTGTATGAGTATTGGTGACTCACAAAAAAAGGGGGGGAAACCCTTACATATGCAACTATAGTGCATCCAGAAAGTATTCACAGGGCTTCACTTTTTCCACATTTTATGTTACAGACTTATTCCAAAATGGAGTAAATTCATTTTTCCTCTCAAGATTCTACTCACAACACCCCATAATGACGACATGAAAAAAGTTTTTTTTTTCTTCAAATTTTGGCAAATTTATTAAAAATAAAAAATTAAGAAATCACATGTACATAAGTATTCACACCCTTTGCTCAGTACTTTGTTGATGCACCTTTGGTAGCAATTACAGCCTCAAGTCTTCTCGAATATGACGCCACAAGCTTGGTGCACCTATCTTTGGGCGATTTTGTCCATTCTTCTTTGCAGCACCTCTCAAGCTCCATCAGGTTGGATGGGGAGCATCGGTGCACATCCATTTTCAGATTTCTTCAGAGATGTTCAACCAGATTCAGGTCTGGTCTCTGGCTGGGCCACTCAAGGACTTTCACAGAGTTGTCCTGAAACCACTCATTTGATATCTTGGCTGTGTGCTTAGGGTCATTGTTCTGATGTTCTGATGTCTCTGTACATTGCTGTACAGAGACATCCAAAAGGGACATACTTAATCCACCTTTTGCATTTTTCAAAAGAACATGCATGAATAATTAGAGATAGCGATTTTATATCTGAGATCATTTTTGAACAACAGCAATATCAATTGGTATCAACATTACTTTCATTAGTAGGATATGTCATTCAGTAAAGCTGCTATTGAACAGCTGCATTGACAAGAACATATACACAAATACCGCGGTGTGTGTGTGTCTGTGTGTATCTATGTGCGTCAGCAGGCGAAGTCAAGATGGTGGCCAGCAAAAGCATGAGTATAATGAGGAGTGATTGTGTGCAAAAGTGATGGAACAGAGAGAACATTCACAGAGCCGCTAAATGGTGTAATCTTTGAAGAGTGTGTTCACAGAGCAGTCAGCTGAGCTGTTAGTTGTGGTGGTAGCAGTCCTTTAGCTTAGCTCATTTTAAAGTCCTCAGTTCAAAAACAGTTCTGTTTGTGTATGAAACCAGTCATAAAATCTTTGCTGAGACACGGTCAGTTTATTGTAAGATGCTCTTGTGAAAAAGATGCGGTTTGGTTGCACTTCGTCCTCAGTGTGCAGGGTTGCGATGGAAAGAGAAACCAGCTGTTTTCTCATGCAGCTGTGCTTATAGCTAGAGTTGGTCTCCTTAACAGTGAGTAAAGCTTTTGGCATGGACAGATTTAGCTCAGCCTGGCTTTGAGCGATCAGTTGTTTGGTGACAGGCACTGTGTTGAAGCTGGGAGATGCTCAGTGACCAGTTAAGGAGGCCGCCATGGAGTATAAATGTCTTGATGTCTGTCGATGTCCACTTTTATATATTCTTGAGGTTCCCCGCTGCCGCAAGCGTTTGTGGTAGATTGAGTGGTTTGATTGTCCAATCACAGCAACAAGGCCTGGTAGATGTCTCATCTTCTGTTTACCTCCTGCTGCACAAAAAGGATGATAAGGGACCTCAGTTTATAGTTCTTTGTCTCTAATAACTGCACGATGAAATGTTTTTGGCTTTAGGAGTGTTGTCAGCCTCGATCTTTTTCTTTGAGGCCGACACAAGGAAGCTTGCATCCTTGTCACCAAAGAATCAAAGGCAAAGGCTATACGCCCAGCCGTTGGGCAGATAAATATAATGTCCTACCTTATTCGCCCAACCGTTGGGCAGATAAGTCATACATTGAACGTTACATGCACAGCTGTTGGGCAGATAAATATAATGTCTTATCTTATTCGCCAAAGTGTGATCGTGTATTTGACGTTTTGTACATCTAAACTACGTTTTTTACACCACTTTTTAAGGCTCTATTGTGGTGTATGTTGGACACATTTAATGGCGCAGTCTTTAATTACTACGAAAACACCGCAATGGATGAAAACAGACAAACTTCATAAGCATTTTGAACGGAAGCCTGTTAACAATGACGAAACAGTTTTTGAACAAAATGCTGCTTGTTGGCTGTAAGATGGTGTTAGTTTGACACAGTTCCCTGGGTGTGATGAGCCAAACAGAACTGCTTTAGATCACAGCTCCTCAGCGGGCTGCGAACCCTCCTGCAACCGGCGAGAAAATATCCTTTTTTCCCCTCCCGTGTTGAAACCAGAAGTGAGCTTACAAGCACACTCATTGGTCGGTTGTGGTTGGGCGTATATGCTCGCGTATTTACTTTATTGACCCAACGGTTTGCCGTATAGCCACTCTTATAAAGAAAAGTGTAAAAGGAGACAAAAATGCGACTGTTGACAGCATAATGCAATTGGCAATCTTACCACTAGATGACACTGTACCTTTAAGTAATTACCATATTTTCAGAAGTATAAGTTGCAATTTTTTTTTTTTTCACTAGTTTAGGTGATCCTGCAACCTATACTCCAGTGCTACTTCAAAAAAAAAATCACGTTTGTGAAAAATAATAACTATGTACAATGAGGAAAATAAGTATTTGAACACCCTGCGGTTTTGCAAGTTCTCCCACTTAGAAATCATGGAGGGGTCTGAAATTTTCATCTTAGGTGCATGTCCACTGTGAGAGACATAATCTAAAAAAAAAAATCCGGAAATCACAATGTATGATTTTTTTAATAATTTATTTGTATGTTACTGCTGCAAATAAGTATTTGAACACCTACCAACCAGCAAGAATTCTGGCTCACACAGACCTATTAATTTTTCTTTAACAAGCCCTCTTATTCTGCACTCTTTACCTGTATTAATTGCACCTGTTTGAACTTGTTACCTGTATAAAAGACACCTGTTCACACACTCAATCAATCACACTCCAACCTGTCCACCGTAGCCAGACCAAAGAGCTGTCTAAGGACACCAGGGATAAAACTGTAGACCTGCACAAGGCTGGGATGGACTACAGGACAACAGGCAAGCAGCTTGGTAGAAGACAACAACTGTTATGATTATTTATTAGAAAGTGGAAGAAACACAAGATGACTGTCAATCTCTGTCGGTCTGGGATTCCGTGCAAGATCTCACTTTGTGGGGTAAGGATGATTCTGAGAAAGCTCAGAACTACACAGGAGGACCTGGTCAATGACCTGAAGAGAGCTGGGACCACAGTCACAAAGATTACATTAGTAACACATGATGCTGTCATGGTTTAAAATCCTGCAGGGCAGCAAGGTCCCCCTGCTCAAGTCAGCACATGTCCAGGCCCGTTTGAAGTTCACCACTGACCATCTGGATGATCCAGAGGAGGCATGGGAGAAGGTCGTGTGGTCAGATGAGACCAAAATAGAGCTTTTTGGAATCACCTCCACTTACCATATTTAGAGGATGAGAACAACCCCAAGAAAACCATCCCAACCGTGAAGCATGGGGGTGGAAACATCATACCCTGGGGGTGCTCTTCTGCAAAGGGGACAGGACGGCTGCACCGTATTGAAGGGAGGATGGATGGGGTCATGTATTGCGAGATTTTGGCAAACAACCTCCTTCCCTCAGTAAGAGCATTGAAGATGGGTCATGGCTGGGTCTTCCAGCATGACAATGACCCCAAACACACAGCCAGGGCAACTAAGGAGGGGCTCTGTAAGAAGCATTTCAAGGTCCTGGAGTGGCCTGGCCAGTCTCCAGACCTGAACTCAATAGAAAATCTTTGGAGGGAGCTGAAACTCCAAACCTGAAAGATTTGGAGAAGATCTGTATGGAGGAGTGGACCAAAATCCCTGCTGCAGTGTGTGAAAAGTTGGTGAAAAACTACAGGAAACATTTGACCTCTGTAATTGCAAACAAAGGCTACTGTACCAAATATTAACATTGATGTTCACAGGTGTTCAAATACTTATTTGCAGCGGTAACATACAAATAAATTATTTAAAAAAATCATACATTGTGTTTTTGTTTTTTTTTAGATTATGTGTCTCACAGTGGACATGCACCTAAGATGAAAATTTCTGACCCCTCCATGATTTCTAAGTGGGAGAACTTGCAAAATTGCAGGGTGTTCAAATACTTATTTTCCTCACTGTATGTAGGGCTTTCTCCGGAATCATCACATTAAATAAAAGAAACTCCAATTATAAAAGTGCACTTTAACAATGTCCCAAATTAAAGAGCTGATTAAAAAAAATAAAATAAACAGACTCACCTTTTTATTGTAGTGTTTGCAGCACTGTGGGTCAGCAGTCTGTGTTCCTTTGCATAAAGTAACTTTCAGTATGTTGTGCATATGGGTTGTTATTATTTTTATTTAAAAGTCCTTTGGCACACACTACATGCTGGGGGCTTCCTGCAAAAATCTAGTATTCAGTTCTCATCCATGTCCATCTGACATAACATCCAGTATGTTGTCCATTGCATGTTTATATGTCCATCTTCTTTATTTTTTGTAAATTTGGATGTCCTTTTTTTAAGTAATAGCACACGCTGTGATGTGCACATGCGCTTCACTGAGCACCTATCTGTCCCAGACAGGACAGGATTGCTTCCTGTTACAGTTCAGGTGTCTCTACCAGTGGGTGGACTATTGTACCAGACGGCTGTCATGTTTGTTACCGAGGTCTGGTGTGAATGTATCATCTGTCCTCCTTGTTTAAACTTTTTTTTTTCTTCTTGAATTCAGATCCTGCAGGAGCTGGAGTACGGCGCCTCTGTGGACTGGTGGGCTCTGGGCGTGCTGATGTATGAGATGATGGCTGGACAGCCTCCCTTTGAAGCTGATAATGAAGACGACTTGTTTGAGTCGATTCTCCATGACGACGTCCTCTACCCCGTCTGGCTCAGCAAAGAGGCCGTTTCTATCCTTAGAGCGGTACGTAACTGCTCTGTCACAGACGTCCGTATTTGATAATGTTGTTTTTGAAGAACTGTTAAAGTAGACCTGCATTGAAATAAATGCAGTCAGATCTTTGGACCAAAAAATGACTTATATTTACACATAAGATCCTTCTGAATGTAGTAAAGTAAATCTGCAAGCCCAGATCTGTCATTCAACGGAGAAATCTTCGTTTAAAAATGACAAATTTACAGCTAAAATTTAGCCCTCCCCAAAACTGTCATCACATCCGGGACGCTGCCGAGACGTCAGGGAGAAGACCCTATCCCAGCATGCATTTGCGCGCGCCAACTGTAATTTGTGGATTTACATCAGTTTGCATCTGCACCTTTTTCTTGTCTTATACGGAAGGATCTACTTTTTTTAAAACTTCATATTGTCTTGAGGCACGTTTGGTGAGTACACATTTCTTTTATTTGTGCTTGAAAATTATTTTGGGGGACTTTTTCATACGCCCGTTGATTGAGTGGTGTCGCATTGAAAATCTTTCGCCTCCGGTGTTACTGTCATGGGGTACGAAGGCGGGACTCGCAAAGAATTCAAGTCATTAAAAAGATATAAACCTCTCTCAGCGGCCATGGAGCTCTGTGGCTCCGATTACCGAGACGTGCGGCGCTGCGGATTTTGACGCAAGAAGTCTGTCCTTGCGAGCAGCAGGTGTCACCGGCCGCTTTGCATTAAAACAGCGAGCGTAGTCTCTGGACTTGTGCCAAGGTGGCTGCACCTCCATTCAGTAGACAGAGAGGTGGTGCCGGCTGCACAGCAGACATGGGGGCGGTGTGAGTGGCCCGCTGTGGCGTTCACCGAGCCTGCAGACTCAGTAAGCGCATCGGAGGCAGAGAGCGAAGCATCGGGGAAGAATGTTGCCCGCTGTCGATGTCGCCGCTGATCTGAGCATGCAGAGCTGTATCTCACATTCATTGCTGCTTACTTTTGGATGTTGAAACCAGGATGTGTATAACAGTAACATTACTAACAGATAAAATCAATTTCAATGCGGGATCGGACTGAAGGCGCGAGTGCTCTGTCTTCTGCCAGACGTCACTGCAATGTCCCGGATGTACAAACAGTTTTCGCTGAGGGCCAAATTTTAGCAGCAAATTTGCCATTTTTAAACTAAGATTTCTCCGCTGAATTACAAATTTGGGCTTGCAGATTTACTTTACTGCATTCATAAGGGTCTTATAAAAATATATCAGCTATTTCTTTCTGAGATGTGACCACATTTATTTCAGTGCAGGTCTACTTTAAGTTCTCTTTGAGTTCACAGCTTATTAGAATCAGTGCTGCACGTTGGTGCTTGAGGGCATCAATTGCGTTATGTTTTTGTCTGTCTGGTACTCAGAACTCAAAAAACTGATCAGGTTGAGTCTGATTTTAATCATAAACCTTGTACATTTGCAGCTGATGATGTTGCAGGTATGCTTTCAAGATCATACGTATTCGGACAGTGAGACCATTTTTGTAGTTTTGCATCTGTGAACCACCATAATGAAGTAGAAATTAAACTGTCAAGATTTTCTCTTAGTAGCAACTTTCAGCTTTAATTCAAGGGGTTTAACAAAATATCACAAACTATTTTGAATTCAAAATATAACTACTTTGAATTATTGGTAATAAAAATCATTACTTTTCCAGCCAGTTTTCTTTAGACAAGTTAAGATGATGGAAGTCACAGGTGCAGGAGAGATGTGTTATTTCAGAGTCTGGGAGTTTTTTAAGCTATTAACATTAATATTTGTTAATATCTGTTGACATGTATTAGTTTTTTTAAGATGCATAATCGGACCCCTTTAAAATAAATGATACTAAAGTGTTTGGACAGCGACTTTTTTGTTTGTTTGTTTTTGTAATTTTGGCTTTGTACGTCACCAAAATGGAGTAGAAGTGAAACATCAAAATGTATTTTGTACTTTCAACTTTAAATCGTTCATTCATTCATTCTCTGTACCCGCTTACTCCAATCAAGGGTCACGGGGAGGGCTGGAGCCTATCCCAGCAGTCATTGGGCGTGAAGCGGGATACACCCTGGATAGGACGCCAGTGCAGGGCCACATGTAGACAGACAAACACATTCACACCTGCACGCATACCTACGGTCAATTTAGAGTCACCACAAATCAAGTTTTACAAAAAATATTGTATTCATTGTTTTTGTGCAGAGCTAAAAGTACAAAAATTGTCGTGTCCAAATACTTGTGGACCTCAGATATGCTATTTTGATTGGAACGAATGGAGGAAATGGCTGGGGCGAGGCAGTTGTTTGCACTCTGATGACTGCTTCTCTCCTTTAAGAAGGTTTCACACTCAAATCTTTTAATGTTCTCATTTCATTCACAGAACACTGATGTGTGACATTTTCCAGCTTCATACTAGAGTAAAAACAACTCAGTCATCAAAGTTAAAATAACCATGTCATCACTACCCACACACACAAAAAATGCTTTAACCACAATTCTGAACAAAGGAGATGTGATAAATAACACATCCCTCTACTGACCCGTTTCAACACACCACCACTCCTTTCTGTCCCACAGCCATTAGTCGGTATTATTAGCACACAGAAGCTTCTCATTCCCTTTCTGTCCTTTTCAGTTTGTGGATGAAACCTCAGCGCTGCGTCTTCACAAACCAACATTTCAAATCTGACACATCTGCCTGTGTTTGTGTTACCAGTTTATGACCAAGAACCCAGCCAAGCGCCTGGGCTGCGTGGTGAGCCAGGGCTGTGAGGAGGCCATCAAGACCCACGCGTTCTTCAGAGAGATAGACTGGGTCCTGCTGGAGCAGAGGAAAATCAAACCACCCTTTAAACCCCGGATTGTAAGGAGCACAAACTACACACTCATGTTTTCATTCCTACAAACCCTGGAAACCCATTTTAGAGAAAATAGAGTCACCAACAAAGTCATTTATTACAGGTGACAGGTTTCAGTCTTAAATGCCTGAACATGTGATATTGCCCATTTAAGGAAAAAAGTCCATAAATAATTTTAAAATTGTATAATATACAAGGGAAAGGGACTTACTTTTTTAGAAATGCGATAACATGCTTGAATTTGCACCGTTTATTAGCAGAAATATTGTAAAACACAGAGTCACAAAGAATCAAAAGTAGAATGAAATTATGTCCATTTTCTTATGATATGTCTTATGATATATGATTATGATATGTCCACTTTCTTGAGCCGCTTGGGTGGGTAGGGAGAGTTCCCAAGGGATAAAAAGCTTTTCAACCTACCATCCCTGGTTCTCAAGACCAGACACCTAAGTGGCTCTACTCTACTCTATTCTACTCTTCTCTTTTTTAGATATTTAGATATACCTTAGTATACACTAGTAGAGTTCTGCCTTAGATTTGTAATGTATTATAGAAGACATAAGTTACTGAATTTTCATGTATGTGTCTTCCATTCAGTTAATGTTTAAATATGTTCAATCTACTTTAGTAATTGTGTAAAATTCTCAACAGTGCAAGTTTTATTATTTTGTTTTACACACACACACACCTGTAGTGCTTTTAATGATGCATATTCAAATTTGCTGTCTAAATATTGTTAAATGTATATTCACACCAAAGGTTTATTTCCAAAATTGATCCACAGAGTAACTAAGTATTAACATTTGTCATAATATTTAATACCTTGTCATTTATAGTAGTCATAATAGTAATTCTAATCCAATTACATTTTTTTCCGCAAATGTGATTGGTTAATTGTGTGAGATTTCAGACCATATACAGTGAGGAAAATAAGTATTTGAACACCCTGCCGTTTTGCAAGTTCTCCCACTTAGAAATCATGGAGGGGGTCTGAAATTTTCATCTTAGGTGCATGTCCACTGTGAGAGACATAATCTAAAAAAAAATCCAGAAATTACAATGTATGATTTTTTTAATCATTTATTTGTATGTTACTGCTGCAAATAAGTATTTGAACACCTACCAACCAGCAAGAATTCTGGCTCACACAGACCTGTTAATTTTTCTTTAAGAAGCCCTCTTATTCTGCACTCTTTACCTGTATTAATTCCACCTGTTTGAACTTGTTACCTGTATAAAAGACACCTGTTCACACACTCAGTCAATCACACTCCAACCTGTCCACCATAGCCAAGACCAAAGAGCTGTCTAAGGACACCAGGGACAAAACTGTAGACCTGCACAAGGCTGGGATGGACTACAGGACAACAGGCAAGCAGCTTGGTAGAAGACTGTTATGATTATTTATTAGAAAGTGGAAGAAACACAAGATGACTGTCAATCTCCCTCGGTCTGGGATTCCATGCAAGATCTCACTTTGTGGGGTAAGGATGATTCTGAGAAAGCTCAGAACTACACAGGAGGACCTGGTCAATGACCTGAAGAGAGCTGGGACCACAGTCACAAAGATTACATTAGTAACACATGATGCTGTCATGGTTTAAAATCCTGCAGGGCAGCAAGGTCCCCTTGCTCAAGCCAGCACATGTCCAGGACCATTTGAAGTTCACCAGTGACCATCTGGATGATCCAGAGGAGGCATGGGAGAAGGTCATGTGGTCAGATGAGACCAAAATGGAGCTTTTTGGAATCAACTCTACTTATCATGTTTAGAGGATGAGAACAACCCCAAGAAAACCATCCCAACCGTGAAGCATGGAGGTGGAAACATCATACTCTGTGGGTGCTCTTCTGCAAAGGGGATAGGACGACTGCACCGTATTGAAGGGAGGATGGATGGGGTCATGTATTGTGAGATTTTGGCAAACAACCTCCTTCCCTCAGTAAGAGCATTGAAGATGGGTCATGGCTGGTTCTTCCAGCATGACAATGACCCCAAACACACAGTCAGGGCAACTAAGGAGAGGCTCTGTAAGAAGCATTTCAAGGTCCTGGAGTGGCCTGGCCAGTCTCCAGACCTGAACTCAATAGAAAATTTTTGGAGGGAGCTGAAACTCCAAACCTGAAAGATTTGGAGAAGATCTGTATGGAGGAGTGGACCAAAATCCCTGCTGCAGTGTGAGCAAACCTGGTGAAAAACTACAGGAAACGTTTGACCTCTGTAATTGCAAACAAAGGCTACTGTACCAAATATTAACATTGATGTTCACAGGTGTTCAAATACACTCAACAAAAATATAAACGCAACACTTTTGGTTTTGCTCCCATTTTGTATGAGATGAACTCAAAGATCTAAAACTTTTTCCACATACACAATATCACCATTTCTCTCAAATATTGTTCACAAACCAGTCTAAATCTGTGATAGTGAGCACTTCTCCTTTGCTGAGATAATCCATCCCACCTCACAGGTGTGCCATACCAAGATGCTGATTAGACACCATGATTAGTGCACAGGTGTGCCTTAGACTGGCCACAATAAAAGGCCACTCTGAAAGGTGCAGTTTTATCACACAGCACAATGCCACAGATGTCGCAAGATTTGAGGGAGCGTGCAGTTGGCATGCTGACAGCAGGAATGTCAACCAGAGCTGTTGCTCGTGTATTGAATGTTCATGTCTCTACCATAAGCCGTCTCCAAAGTCGTTTCAGAGAATTTGGCAGTACATCCAACCAGCCTCACAACCGCAGACCACGTGTAACCACACCAGCCCAGGACCTCCACATCCAGCATGTTCACCTCCAAGATCGTCTGAGACCAGCCACTCGGACAGCTGCTGAAACAATCGGTTTGCATAACCAAAGAATTTCTGCACAAACTGTCAGAAACCGTCTCAGGGAAGCTCATCTGCATGCTAGTCGTCCTCATCGGGGTCTCGACCTGACTCCAGTTCGTCGTCGTAACCGACTTGAGTGGGCAAATGCTCACATTCGCTGGCGTTTGGCACGTTGGAGAGGTGTTCTCTTCACGGATGATGCGAAGGAGATGTGTTGCACTGCATGAGGCAAATGGTGGTCACACCAGATACTGACTGGTATCCCCCCCCCAATAAAACAAAACTGCACCTTTCAGAGTGGCCTTTTATTGTGGACAGTCTAAGCCACACCTGTGCACTAATCATGGTGTCTAATCAGCATCTTGGTATGGCACACCTGTGAGGTGGGATGGATTATCTCAGCAAAGGAGAAGTGCTCACTATCACAGATTTAGACTGGTTTGTGAACAATATTTGAGGGAAATGGTGATATTGTGTATGTGGAAAAAGTTTTAGATCGTTGAGTTCATCTCATACAAAATGGGAGCAAAACCAAAAGTGTTGCGTTTATATTTTTGTTGAGTATACTAATTTGCAGCAGTAACATACAAATAAATTATTAAAAAATCATACATTGTGATTTCTGGATTTTATTTTTTTTTTAGATTATGTCTTGCACAGTGGACATGCACCTAAGATGAAAATTTCAGACCCCTCCATGATTTCTAAGTGGGAGAACTTGCAAAATCGCAGGGTGTTCAAATACTTATTTTCCTCACTGTAATATCGGATAACGGTGCCAAAATATTTGACCATTTCACATTTGGAAGTATTACTCCGCCTCCTGACCAGTGTTCTGACGAGATGTCATTCCTGTCGACAGGCCAGCGCTCGCATGCACAATATTGTTGGGACACAAAACTGTCAATTTATGCGACGAGACACACAATTTGACAGTACACCGGCTGTGTGGGCTGCTACGCAGATGGCCCTGTTAGCTGAGAGCGAGAGAAAGTCGTGTACCGCCGCCGCCGAAATGGGTGAATTTAAGCTACCATACGAAAGTATTGATGTGGATTCTGACACAGAATTACCGTTTCATATTTGATGGATTTGAAGGATTTTCACATTTGATGAATTACTCCGCGCCCTGACCTCTGTTGGAGCGACGCTGCCTCACGGTAAGCCTCACCAACCAAATTACCTACAGAAAAATAAACCGTGCAAACGATGGAATTGGATTAGAATTGGAATTGGATTGTGTCTGATGATTTACAGACGTTCATCCTGTCGTACAGTCACAAATATCCGTTTTACCGGCTCCGCTAACGCGTCACCAGTAAAGCTCAATTTGCAACCATATAACCAGCAAGAACATCCGCAAATCATCAGACACAACAGGGTTATTCCCTAAATGGACTGCATTTATATAGCACTTTTCCATCCGAATAAGAAGCTCAAAACGCTTTACAATGGCTCACATTCACTCACTCACACAGCGATGTCAGGGTATTGCCATGCAAGGCGCTCAGCACACACCAGGAGCAACTTTGGGATTAAGGACCCAAGGGCCCTTATTGATTTTCTGGCTTGACAGGGGTCTGGCCTTGAGCCCACTGCTTAACCACAAGCCCATCACCTCCCCTCAGTATTCAGAAAGCCCACCTACATGATACTTGCAAATATATTAAAAGTTTAATGTATTTTTTTTTACTCTGTGATCTGATCCCCGATAAGAGGTTGAAGATGTATGTATTTATATATGTATGTATTTTTTTAATTATTATGCAAATAGTACTGTTTTTATATAATTAAAACTTGCATATTAAGTAGTGCAGCTTTTTTGCTTTTGTAAGTTCTGTAAAGTTTTGCAAGTTCTACTTACAGTAATATCAATACTTTGTGTACTTTTTTAGAATGTCACACAAAAATAATCATCATATATATATATATATATATATATATATATATATATATATATATAAAGTTCTTAATATCATTTTGTTTGTTTTAAAGCATTACTTGAGAAGAATACTATCTGACAGACTAAGCACGGAATAAAAACAGACTAACAAAAATTTCTAAATAAGTTGTTTTTTTATTCCAGAGAAGCTGCTGTAATTTTGTACTGTAATAATTTTTAAAAAATCTGCCTTTTTATAGCATTACAGAAACACAAAACTGTCACATGCACAGGCAGTGAGATTTATTGTTCAGAAGATGTCGCTCTAATGCATGTTTTCCCCATCTCTCTCTTTCGTTGTGTTTGTGGCTCTGCAGAAGACAAAACGAGATGTGAATAATTTTGATCAGGACTTCACTAAGGAGGATCCCGTGTTGACACCCACAGACGAGGCCATCATACGACAAATCAACCAGGAAGAGTTCAAGGACTTCTCCTACTGCGCGCCCGAGGAGACGCACACCTAATGCGCACGCACGCTGACACCAAACGTGGCGCTTATGGCAAGCCGTTTTAACATTAAGAAAAAGGTTTCTCTGGATCATAACACAGCTCCATAATGCATTTTGACTACTTCTAAGTACAAGATGACTCATCAAATTCATAACTTAAGATGTCTTTAAATATGTTTTGACTGGTCAGACTTCTATTTCAGGTTTCTATGATGACGTCACAGATATCAAAGCTGAAGTCGACATGTCTTGATGGATGATTCCAGATATTTGTAGTACAGTTCTGACAACTCAGAATGACTATTTTAGCCATCTGAATTACAATTCTAACCAGTCACGATCAAAGTGCATTCTGTTAGCTTTGGGTTAGCGATGGCGCTGCACATTCGCACGGACATTACATGAACTCTAAAGCTTGAAAATCAGTGAAATAACATGAACTTTGCTTCACAGATAACCAGTTTGTAACAACTGGTAACAGGCTAATAACAGTTAGCACCAAATTTGCTAGCTAGCTTGACTTGACTAATATGTATATGTCGCGGACATGAACGAGCAAAGCTCTTCAGCATCTCACCATGTCATTTAGGTCCTTCAGACTTTTTTTTAGTAAATGTTTCTGGGGAGCATTAGCATGGCTGAAAACCCTGACTTGACTATTAACAACTGTAGCTTAATATAAGCCAGTTGTGGAGTTTGTCAGAAACTGTTTCTCACCCCGTTGCTTTAAATAGAAAGGAACACTAACCACACTCCTTTTCTAGGTTTCTCTCACACACAGTGTGGTCATATAATACATAGACAAGAGGCCACATCTTTTGTAGGCTGTGTACCATGAAGATCTGGCCTTCCGAGACCACGGAGGCTGAACACACTGTCCTGAAATGATTCTCTTGCCCAATAAGCATTTTGTGATTGTATCATTACCTTAACCTGGCCCCACCCCTGTCACCTAGCATCTTTGCAGCTGCATGTGACAAGCTAGTGTAGTGTAACCCATAGATTATTAATCATTTTTCAATACTTATTTATACTTTATGTGTGTAATTGTACATATGGAGCTCAAAATTGTTGTTTTTATTTTCTCGTTAAAATTTACCAATTTCTTTTGGGTGGGTTAGCGGGATTGCTTGTGCCACGAAGGATATGCCTGTTGTTGCCTTCGTTGTTGGGGGAAAGAATGCTGCGTTCAAATGATGCGGGCCCCTGAATTGAGACACATCCATCCTTACTCCACCCAATTCCTGCTCACCCCATGAATGAGTAAAGGGGTGGCGCATGGGCTAGACCAGCATTGCTTTGGTGGGACGAATAAAGCCTACCTTTCTCAAAGTTATCAAGCTAGCTAAGGCTACCAAGCTAAGTCACCTGGGTTTGGTGATTAACGCACATTTTTGTGAACTGGACAGTGGCCCAAATAACAACAGACTTGAGCCCAGATATTAAAAACTATGACCAGCATATTGCCTTAATAAGTGTGGCGCTATCAATGCAGCTAATATTGCCTGGCTAATGGTGGGTGATAATAAGTGTTCACAGTGCAAACATACAAATTAAAAAATACTAAAGTTTCAATCATCGAAAATACCACAGTACGGACTTCTTAGATGGTCCACTAGTTATATTAACTGCACAGGAAGCCATATGATCTCATATTTGTATTAAAATACTCAGAAAGCAGTGGCTAGTGGCTTGTTAGCAGGCAGACACTAGCACCATGCCAAATCAACTACACCTCTAATTATGCACAACTTGTCGCTTAAAACAGCTTCAACTAATAATTCACCCCATACAGTTGTCATAAACAGGGAAACTGTCTGTAGAGACCAAAACAATTTTTTGTATCAAGCTGTAAATGTATATTTCTGCTGTAAAGTTGGACATTTTAACATGGGCTTCAGTGGGGATTGACTTGCTTTTGGAGCTAGCCTCAAGTGGCCATTCTAGGAACTGCAGGTATTGGCACTTGCACTCCACTCGGAGTGGCTCAGTGTCGCGCATTCCAAGCGCGAGTTAAGAAAACTTTGATTCTCCAAGCAGTTCTGATGAGTTTGAATGTAATTAGAGAATTTTGACTGCTGACCAATGAAGATTGGAAATGTTGACAATGTGAATGCTGTATAATAAATGTTAAAACATCTTGCCATAGTTGCGCACACGTATGGAACCATAGATCCCTTTACAGGAACCCCTGCAGACACACTCCTTTACTTTGAAGCTATTGATTGTTGTTACTTTTGGACTCTTCTTCATTTGCATTGTGTTGTTCTTGTTGCCTGGTTTATTATTATTATTATTATTATTATTCTATTATTATAAATATGAATCTACACACTTGCACATGCTGACGGTGTCGCACGCATTCCCACTGACCTTTGACACTCAAACACTGCGCCAGCACCTAAACACCCACACAGCTTCTCTCCCAGCACCCGTGCACATGTGGACTGTGGGTGCTGGGTGCTTGTATATAGCCTCTGTCGAGTGGCTGTATTGTGTCTATCGTCTGCTAGTGAAGGAGCGTCGTGACGCATGGAAAAGCACCCTGCCCGTGTTATACTGTTGTGGACCAGTTATGGCCAAATTCCCTTTGTGCAATACCCCGAATATCTATGTATTTTACTATTTTGTTTTCTTGTGTGTTATTGTTTGTGTCCATTTATTCTTCCTCAGATTTATTTATTTTTTTTGTTTTTGTTTTTTTGTGTGTGTGTGTTGGATGGTGGTGTGACTGAATTAGTTCACTCTTCATTTTTATTGTTTGACACCACGGTCCGATACGAGCAACTCAGTCTGTCTCGTGCATGAAGTGAATGTTGACCTTTAACAGTTACAGGCTATTTAACTAATTACGTGCAGCAGAATGTTATAGGTGGAATGTGCCATATGCAGCACTGTGCAAAAGTTTTAGGCACTGTACAATCTGAATGTCGTGTGTGATGTCTTCCCTCAATTGTTGCTTAAACTAATCCAGTATCAGATTATAACCTCATTTTCAGATTTTATACACAATTTTTTTTTGGTATATTACCCTGTATATTGCAAAACAGTGACTTAGCCTTTTTAATTATTTAATTTGTCCATTTATTTTGTATTTAAAACAGAAGGAAAACCCAGAAGCTGCTGATTTTTACGCCTACCTTTTATTCATTGAACAAGTACCTGAATTCACAGAATCTTCTGAAATCCACAGAAGAAATAAGAACATCATCCATTCTCATATTTAACAATGCAGTGGACCACTCAAAGCTTTAATCTCATACAGATGAGCTACAGCGTGTAGGACTGAGGGGAGTTTATTATCAGAAATGTAATATAGCATTCGTTGTAAGTTCTTCTGCTTCTCCCTTTCTCATTTGGTGTTGCAATAGCAGATATGGATTAGTGTACAAGCCCTGGCAAAAATTATGAAATCACTGGCCTCGGAGGATGTTCATTCAGTTGTTTAATTTTGTAGAAAAAAAGCAGATCACAGACATGACACAAAACTAAAGTCATTTCAAATGGCAACTTTTTGGCTTTAAGAAACACTATAAGAAATCAAGAAAAAAAGATTGTGGCAGTCAGTAACGGTTACTTTTTTAGACCAAGCAGAGGAAAAAAATATGGACTCACTCAATTCTGAGGAATAAATTATGGAATCACCCTGTAAATTTTCATCCCCAAAACTAACACCTGCATCAAATCACATCTGCTTGTTAGTCTGCATCTAAAAAGGAGTGATCACACCTTGGAGAGCTGTTGCACCAAGTGGACTGACATGAATCATGGCTTCAGATGTCAGTTGAAACAAAGGAGAGGATTATCAAACTCTTAAAAGAGGGTAAATCATCACGCAATGTTGCAAAAGATGTTGGTTGTTCACAGTCAGCTGTGTCTAAACTCTGGACCAAATACAAACAACATGGGAATGTTGTTAAAGGCAAACATACTGGTAGACCAAGGAAGACATCAAAGCGTCAAGACAGAAAACTTAAAGCAATATGTCTCAAAAATCGAAAATGCACAACAAAACAAATGGGAGGAAACTGGAGTCAACGTCTGTGACCGAACTTTAAGAAACCGCCTAAACCGCCGTTACTGACTGCCACAATCTTTTTTCCTGATTTCTTATAGTGTTTCTTAAAGGCAGAAAGCTGCCATTTGAATTGACTTTAGTTTTGTGTCATGTCTGTGATCTTTTTTTCTACAAAATTAAACAACAGAATGAACATCCTCCGAGGCCGGTGGTTCCATAATTTTTTCCAGGAGTTGTATAATTACTGTATCTGCAACAATGAATCGATGTGTTTTCATCAACTTGGCATGAGCTCTTCGTATCTGTATGGGAGCGGGCCCCCTTATGGTGGTCACCATGTTGCAGCACTGTGTTGATACAGTAGACCAAAGGGACATATATATGTTCTCTGTGTCCCACACTTTGCAGCACAGTCAGAAGAGTGACGTTAAGAAGGAAGAGGAACAATATGTTGCTCTATTACGTACTACTGGTTGCTAGTAGTACAGGCTAACAATTTTAAGAGCCCCAATTTTTGTGAATTGGAGAATCATACATATTGCGTATCACAAGAGAAGGCAAGGGAGTATGAGTCTCTGTCAACAAAGCTGCAAAAACAAGAGGGGACACAAAACTGTGACCAGCGACGACGTAATGCAAACTGCAACCTTGCCACTAGATGACACTAAATCCTACACACTGTAGCTTTAAATTAGATGTTTTTTTTCTTTTTTGTAGTCACACATTTTTGAGGTAATTTTAAACTTTATTACACATTTTAACATCAATGACGTTTATTTATTTTAATGACCTCATCGTCCACCTGCAGTACCATCGCATGCCACCAGAGGGCAACAGCCCCCTCTTTTAGAAATCACTGCTCCACAAGCAACTGTTCCTCAGCTCAGACTGTAACATAACTACAACACAACGGTTAAACGTGCAGAAGACACCACAAGAACAGACTATAAAATTCACAAGCAGCAGAAAAGCATTACTTCATCATAAAATGGAAAACCTGGATTAAAAGCAACATGAGTGTTTTATAAAATACAGGAAACCACCTCAAAAATGTGACTAAATTATCCAAAAGAAAGGTTTTCTTATTTATTTCTTTTTTTATTGTTTATAAAAAAAATTGGTTACACATTTATTTATTACACACGCTTGCAGGGGTATTGTTCCAGGCCCCGTGTGTTATTTGGGCAAACTTGGAGTAATTGATGGTTGTCCAAGGAGAAAGTGATTGGATTTTGAGAAGTAGTCAAGGTCCAATTAGGGCCTAATGTCGATATACTATACTATTAAGCACTCACACAAAGTCATATCACCTTTCTATTACATGAGCTTTGACCTTGCGTGACCATGAAAGGTCAAACTCAAGGTTATAATTGATTAACTCAGTTCAAAGCTAATATTCAGTAAACATGGCGGAAATGTCGTGTGTTTAGCCGTTTCAAACAAATGCGTCAAAGCTTTTGCACAGTTCTTGGATTGTAGCGTTGAAAATAGAAATCTGGTTTCAGCTGGACACGTCTGTCCTCCTGGTATGAATGTGCCGACCTGTCTGCAGTTTTCTTGTGAATATACATTTGCGAGTGAGTGAATGCAATTTTTGTGCAGAACCCCCCACTTCCATCTCTTTGCTCTGTGACTTTTTGGCATTTCTTTCTGTTTTTCTGGTGTGTGTTTTTTGAAGAATAGCTTTTCTTTCATGTTGCTCCCTCGCTCTTGCTCTCTCTTTTTTAAATTATAATAATTATTGTAAAGTGTATCTGGAGGAAACCTTTGTGTATAATACTATGAGTATACTATTATAGGTCTGTTACAGCAGTTTGAAAAAAAAAATGTGGAAACCAGCAGCTGAGTTACCTCTCATTTCTCTCACACACACACACACACACACTCCCTCTCTTTGCCTCTTCTACCTTCATGCGCGCACATGCACACACAGAGGAGGACTGTTTGTCACGTGAACTGTACAGCGATGTGAAGGCGAGCTGGTTGCTCTGTGCAGTAGAGTCGGTGTGTAGTGACGCTTTATGCAGCTCAGGCTGTTCCTGGTCAACACTATCTTACTCTGTGCCAAAATGTAGTGCAACAGCTGGGCTAGTCCTGTCTGCTCCAATTCCAATAAAAAACACTGTCAACATCATTTCCTTACTTTTTTTTTTTTTTTGCTATTTGTAACAATTCTCACCACCTGTTTAGAGGCTGCAGGAAAATAAATAAATAAATGAAGAGTTGGAGGATGTCCATGGCTACACCGACCAATCAGTTTGCTGCATTTTGGAGGCCTATGTTGCAGGGATCCACTCATTGACATTTGGCACTTGCACTTAAGAGGCTCCCCGTCTGTGTCACAGGATAAAGCTGCTCATTGGACACCATGACAGCAGATAAGGAGAAGAGAAGGTAAGATTTTGAAATTTTATTTTTGAATATTTACATTGAAATTTATATTTTGAATGCTGAACCAGATCTGTGCCAAAATGTGTAGTCATCTTTTTCAGCCCATTCCTCACCTCTTGTGCAGAATTCACAATAATTGTGTTATGGTTGGGCGCCAGAAATGAAGCAAAGTCGAATCCCAAAAGTAGGTCAGCAGTGACAGTTCTACACTGAATTACTCCCTGGGCGAGACCCTCTCCGAGCCTCCCCCCACCAAACAATAATTACACTGCCAGCTATTTATCATCATCATTATTTCATCATTATTATTATTAATATTTTAGAAGGGCCCCTGAAATTGGAATTGAAATTGACATCAAAAGGCTGCAGGTTACAATATAACTCTTATACAAAGCATCCATGAATTGCAAATTTGCAAATTTGAATGAACATGGCCTGCTATATTCACTTAATCTTTTTTTTCAACCCCACATACCTCAGTTGTTTAAATATTAAACACAATATACTGTAAAATACAATAGAATTATGCATTTGTTAAATTAATTATATATTTTGTTGAATAACCACATTATGTTGTGAGGTTTAACAAGACCAGATTAAGTACATATATCTTGTAATTTAAGTGTAAACTACATCACATTCTCACACATACGCACACAAAAGGTCAGATTCAAGTCACTTCAGCTAATAATCTGAATGCAGCTCAAGTTTTAAGTCCTCTTTACAAATAGACAGGCTGTCCTTCTTGCAAACTTTTTTCCACAAGTGGGCAGTTTGTCCTCTCTGGTGAGATTCAAACCTGTTCTTACACTCTGCCTGTCTGCTTTCAAATGCCTTTTATTTTATAAATTGGCTGCCTGCTTCATCCTTCCTTTGTTTTGGCGCTGGATGATCCTCAGAGAAATGTGCAGAGTTCTGGTTCTGCGCTGCATCCTAAGTGGACTTTGTCCTGCCAGAGGACACGCTGTAGATCCGGACAGCAGGATCTCGCTAAGTGGAGCAGGATGCTCCACCTGGAGCCAAAGTGGAGCAGTGCGCATAGGGAGGAAAGCACCTGTCCCCTTGGAACAATACAGGAGACAACCGCGCGCCAAACCTCTCACACACTGCTTCTGTTCTGTGCACCTCAAGAAGCAGGAGCGGCAATTTACCAATTCCTCACACAGTGATATGATAACTGTTTTGCAGTGCAGATTTTTTTATTATTTTATGTTTTTTTTACATGCTGATGCCCCACCACGTGTCATAAAAAAATGCCGCCCCAGGCGACTGCCCGGTTCACCTGTACCAAATACTGCTACTGCATGTCAGTCAGGACACAAGAGTAAGGTACTTTAATAATCATAAATCAAACTACAATCCAACATCTTGGGAGGAAGTGCACAAACTGTGAGGGCTTCAAGAAAAATAAACAGATTAACTAAATTAGGATCTCTGCAGAAATAAAGGCACAAAGAAATATTTTCAACCTGGGGACACAGAAGTAACGAAAAAATAAATCTAATAGATAAAGCTGACCGTGTGTGTGTGTGTGTGTGTGTGTGTGTGTGTGTGTGTGTGTGTGTGTGTTCGCTATGTAAAGCCACAGTAAGTTATCCACACCAAAGTTGCTACGGTGAAGCATACGTGCGTGAACACACACATGGTCTGCCTTGTATATTAAATTACGACCTGCTCAATGGAGCCCTTATTTTCGCAGTTCATGTGGTACTCAGGCCCGGTATCAAGCATCACACTTTACTTACTTCGTAGTAGTGGCTGGCTAGGGTGTACTTTAATTACCAGTTAAAGTGTGCGTTTTTTCAATTAAAATACCTGCTGTGTACAGCATGCCAGAGCTTTGCTGTGATATGAAATGCTATGACCTTTTATCATCATTTACTTGAGTCTCATGAATGTCACAAATTCCTCTATGAAAATTAATGATGACAACATACAATGCAATGCAATTTACTACACCTTAACTAAAGTGACATGAAATATCCAATGACATGGCTAAAATTCATCTCTATTACCCGTGCGTAGAACGGGTAACTCAGCCAGTACCACATAATTTGTAACCACCATTAAATATTCGAATCACACCCAAACGGCAAACCAGGAGTGAATAAAAAAGACTGAACGAATGACCATCAGTTGTACGACGAAACATAGATACATGTGAACGACACTAATGGAGAAACAAAACCCAGCGACAGAATAATGAAAAGTTAGTGGAACACTGACTAGTCTTCTCAAAATATCTTATTGCTGTTTTACTTTAAGTTTTCACGATTGATTGATTTGCACTTCCTAGCCACTGTACAAAGGCGCAAACATTTCAAATTCAGTGGCTGAGAGAAAAGGGAAAGTCAGTGGTACACTTGCAAGTCTTGTTGAAAGGTGTCTTTGGTGTTTTAGCTATTTTACTTTCAGTTTTCACTTACTCTAAAAAGTTATTCAGTGACTTTGTGTATATCGTGTATGGGAAATCGTTTGAGTTATTACTGTATTTTTTTCTGTTTTTGATTTGTTTGGTTAGAGATTTTTACGTTGGTATTTTATGTGTGTGCTGAATAAAAGTTATTCATTCATTCATATCACAGTAAGAAACAGCTACACTGCCTTAACAAAATCTCTGAAACACATTCAATTTATCGATTGAGTTGGATATAGAAATGAAATGCCTAAAAGCTTAACAGTTAAATTGATGTTAAATTTACATTTATTATTTAAGTTTATTTCATTTAAATAAATTTCCATTTGGTTATATTTTTGGAATATCCTTAATTTGTTTGGTAAATTTAATTCAGAATATTTGGAAAGGACTACTTATACTGATCATTTTTACTTTGATTTACCAACATCAAGTATATTTAAACGATTTAACAGCTTCTTAATTTACTCAAAATTTCTAAGTGTAAAAATGTTTCGCCAGACACAATTAAGTAGAGCACAATTAAGGTTTTTAGAGTGGATTGATTTGCACTTCTCAGCCACCATACCAGGTGCAAACACTTCAAATTCAGTGGATGAGAGAAGGATGGAGAAATCAGACTCCACAAAGGCCCGTTTTTATGCATGTTGTGATGTGCACAGAAGCGTGTATTTGATACACGTTCTGTGCATCTAAACGCTGTTTTTTATGCAGCTTTTTAAGAGCTTTAGCCACACAATATGTAATTTATTTTATTTTTTATTTAGGTCATTGCAACAGCGAGAAGAATATCTTCATTTTACAGACTCAGCTGCATTTAACAGCCCGTCTATTTATGCGACAAAAGCACCGCAAATGAGGAAACCACACAAACTTCACAAGTATTTTACCTGAACAGAAGCCTGTTGGAACGATTACGAAAAGGTGATAATTCAGAAAATGCTGCTTGTTTTTACTCTAGAAGATGGTGTTAAGTTTCACAAAGTGAACCGCTTCAGATCAGAGCTGAAGCCTGTTTGCAATGACGAGGAAATGTAAACAGTGATTATTAACAAAATACTGCTTGTTGTCTGCAGGTGTAAGATGATGTGAAGTTTCACACAGATGCCTGGGTTTGACTAAGCAAAGAGAACCGGTGTACATCACAGCCCCTCTGCCTGTACTTCTGATTTTTGCCACCAGGTGACGCCATCATATAACAGAAATCTGCCATTCCGGTGTTTACCACAAGGTGGCTTTTTGTTTTTGTTCCCAAAATTTGTGAAGTTTGACCCAATTATCAGTGGTAAATATTATTGGAACCACTCCAAAAATCACAAGCTTATACACACAGGCAGTCTACATGTTCTGATCAAATTTCAAGTCAATCAGATGAAAAATGCTCCAAATTTAAGGTGAACAAACAAACCAACAGACAGACCAACAAAGCCTTGTCGAATTACTTCAACAAGACTAATAAAGTGAAGCTGACTCCTACCCACATTCTGCACTCTTCGTTTGTGTAAATTTGTGCCATTAAAATTTTCATTTGTACTGCTGTGGTTTTTGAGATGTTAAGAGCTTCGTTTTTGTGTGATGACGTCATCATCCTCCCTCCCCCAGACTGCTCCAAAATTTTTAGTGCTTCGTTTGTGCTGATTTGTGTCGTTAAAATTTTAATTTGTGCTGATATAGTTTCTGAGCTATTACGAGCTTTATTTTTGCCCGATGACGTCAGGCACATGCACAGCGCGGGAAGGCTAGCGGGTAGGAGGAACCAAGGCGTACAAGACAGACATGACCACACACACAAAAGACCCAGACGGGCAGCAGAGCATACCCAAACAAATTGGTCTTTACCATCGATTTCTATGGAATCAGTACCAAGGCGATCCGCTCATTCGCTGGCTGTTGCCAGAGCACCGCCATCTTAGTTAGCGTCTGGCAACCAAACATAAATAGAAATCAATGTGGACATGATCAAAGTTTTCAAAGGAGTTTCACCATAAATCTGCATTTTCTGTGCTACTTTACATAATACAGATCAACACAAAAAATAATTTTCTAACTTTTTTCAGCAATTTTAGTAATTTCCCCACATCATTAATGTTACATATAATACTCACTTATGAAAGCTCACTACACAATCCTTTGTCAGCTTGGAGCTGCACCTGAACGCTGCACAAAATGGCATTTTCAGATCAGTTTAACCCAAGTTTATGTCAGCAAATCATCAGTTTTGTCAGGGTGGGCGGGAACCCGTCACCAGGAGCGGCTGGACCCGCAATGCAAACTCCCAGACAAGGCTTAGGTGTTGGAGAAATCATGGTCTTTATTCCAGGCTTAGTTTCGTACACATGTAATCAGTCAGCGTGGCAGAGGTACAGACAGGATCAGGCTGAGATGCAGTCACAAACGAGCAGGGTTCAGAGGCACGAGCAAACTCAGACATCTGGGATGAAGCAAAAGGCATGGTCGAGGTAAACAGAGCAAGGTACAGAACACGGCAAGACAAAAAAACAGGCCTGTGAAGGGCGCTGGAAGGTTTACTAAGACAACAATCTGGCAGAGGAGTGAAGAACTGTGGGGTTTAAATACATGTGGCCTAATTAGGATGTGAGATGAGGAACAGGTGGTGTTAATGAGGTGCAGGAACAATCTAGAGGGGGTGTGGCTTCTGGCTAAAGAGTATGACGGGCAAGAGCATGAGGAAGGGAGTGAGCAAAGTGGAGTGATGAAACAGACAAAGACACGTGAGCAGGTGTGAGAGCAGGAGTGAAATGGAAAAGTAGGGAAAAAACAGTGGGCGTGAGATAACTGGGCGTGAGACGAGGAAAGAAGACATGATGGGAGTTGCGGAGTGGAAACAAATGACAAAACAGAACTAAAACGGAAATCAAGGGCAGGATATAATGCAACACCAAATCAGGCATGAACATGAGAACTGAAAGAAAATAAACAAGACAACACTGAACTGGAACTGACTAAGAAAACAGAGCAGAAAAACAAACTAAAAATAAAACAGACTGTGATAACAAAACCTGACAGTAAAGTACTACCTATAACAGAACAGCAAAAATAGGCAGATGATAACTAAATGATAAACCATAAAAACACAGACTGATTGAACAAAACCAGAACGGAACTGAAACATGACCGAAGTATAAAAGTAAAAGAAAGTAACAAAGCAAAAATAGAACATAGAATAAACACATGATGAAAGTAACAATTAATAAAACAAGGCTGGGGCAGAAGGAGCAGAACCAAATAAAGAGGGAAAAGGTGGGCTCAACACCCTGATTGGGCCAAAACCATGACAACTTTCTATTTAAGCTAATGCCTGTGACGTGTCATAACACTCAGAAAGATGGCGGCTGCCTAGCAACAGCTCACAGGCTACATCCCCCATCTAGCGTATTAAACAGAAATCAATGGTCTGTATATATTTGAGTAGTTGTGGTGGTAAATGCATTACCAATGTCCAAATATTTGTTGTCCTAACTTTCCTTTTCCTGGCATCCATCCATCTGTGGGAGACGATGGTGTAGTGTCCAGTTTTTGTTTGTTTTTTGTTGTTGTTTTTGTTTTGTTTTTTGCTTTTTTTTTTTTTTTTTTTTTATACACTTTTTCAATTTAATTTCAATTTATTTCACTTATATAGTGCCAAATCACAGCAAAGCTGCCTCAAGGTGCATCACACAAGTAAGGTCTAACTAAGAAATCAACAGCACAAATCAGTACAAAAGAAGCACTAAAAAGGTTGACCAGTCTGGTTCATTTTGGAGAAAGATGGGGGGGGGGATGATGAGTTAGTTACTATTAGTTACTTTGCTGAGTACTCAATCTTAAAAATAACCAAGTTAGATTGCTAGTGACTATATTAGTTACATCCAGCAGCTGCCAACAAGTTCTCCACAGCTGCTAATGAACTGAGTAAGTAACTGTTTAAAGTAACTTTTCAAAGTTACTATGGCACCACGAAAGCTATCAGGACAGTCTTGTGGGCTGTAGTTGCTTGGGACCTGAGAACTTTATGTACTTGGTATATGTACATAGGAAGCAAATTTGCATCTGAACCTGTGTCAACAGCTGACAATTGTTAGCTTCTCTCAGTTCTTTTTATGAGTCCCAACTAAAGTCTATAAACAAACTATTTCTCATGTTAAATTTATTCAAAGTTGCAATGAGATTACAGGCCTGGATTCTTACAGATGTATCTTGCACAGGAGTTCCGCCCTGTAAGAACCCTTGATCAAAGAAAGCAAACAGTTACATCAAGACTGGTGTGATATTTATAATGAAGATATTGAGAAATCATATGAATTATTTATTTCCATTATTTCCAACTTGTATAACAAACAGTTATGCCAAGAACTGGAAAAATGCAAAAAGCTGATAAACCTTGGGTTACAAAGGGACTCCAGAATGCATGTATAAAGAAAAATTTTTGTACAAGCAGTTTATACAATTCAGAACAAAAGAAAATATAAGACATACAAAAACAAATTAACAAACATTATGTGATTGTGTAAGAAGCAGTATTACTGCGATTTACTGGAAAAAATAAAACCAGCATTAAAGGCACTTGGAAGATTTTAAATGTAATCATTAAAAAGAAAAAAGTTGTTAAAGATTATCCATCTTATTTTCATACAGATTCTGACAAAATTGTAAAAGAAAATAAAGTTATTGCTGATCATTTCAACAACTATTTTGTTAATGTGGGTAAAAACGTATCAAATTCAATTGTATCCTCAAAAATGTGCTCTTTGGACAACAGCAAAACAATTACTACAACTCTGGATTCAATGTATATTAAAGAAACAGATGAAAATGAAATTATTAACATACTTCATAAGCTAAAAGGGAAAAAAAATCAACTGACAGTGACAACCTTGATATGTTTTTGATTAAAAAATATTATCGATGGTATTGTTAAACCCTTGACTTATATTTGTAATTTGTCATTGATGACTGGGAAATTTCCTTTCAAAATGAAAATAGCTAAGGTGATACCACTATTCAAATCTGGTGACAAACATGTCTTTTCAAACTACAAGCCAATCTCATTGTTACCACAGTTTTTAAAAATTCTGGAAAAGATATTTGTAAAGAGGCTGAACGATTTCATAACCAAACATCACATACTCAGTGAACAGCAGTATGGTTTTAGAAAAAAGTGTACTACTTCACTGGCTTTAATTGATTTTGTTGAACAAGTTACAAATGCATTCGAGAAGAAGAAATACACTGTCAGAGTTTTCTTTGATTTGCAGAAAGCATTTGATACCATAGATCACACTTTACTATTGGACAAATTACAGAAGTATGGTATTAGAGGACTGGCCCTTGACTGGATTGCTAGCTATTTACGCAACAGGTATCAGTGTGTCCATTTTGGGGGACAAATTCTGAATTTTTGAAGATTACATGTGGGGTGCCCCAGGGTTCAGTCCTTGGGCTGTTACTGTTTCTGTTGTTTATTAATGATATAGGTTTGGTTTCCAAGTTTGTGAGATGTATTTTATTTAAATTATCTGGTACATTGGCTGGCTTGAAAAGACTTTATAAAAACAATAGAATTACTTATTATAGTATGATAAATTAGGTTAACTGACTTTGTTACTGTTCTGTTTTATCTGTGTGTTATACTGCTGTTTGTTCTGCTGTGTACAGATAATTTAGTTTACTGATTACTGATACTATTTGTTGTTATGAGTGTACATATATGTGTATATAGCAACTGGTGAAGGGGGGGGGGGGGGGCGTTATAAGCTTTTGCTTCAGCCTCCACCCTTTGTGGGTCTGCTCATCACCCATCGTGGCTTCTCCACAATCCATCTTCCCCTTTCCTGGCTCCTTTATCGAGCCAACCCTGCTTTTCAAATGGAGCTGCAGTCTCCTGTCTTTTTGTACATTATATACATCCAAACACTCCCTGCTGCATGTTCCGAGCTTAGTGTCAAAACATTCCTCCTCACCAGACAAACTCTCCTCTTGCCTAGTTTCCTCAGCAACCTGTTCTGTTTCTCTCTGCATGTTAACCTGGGCTCGAGAGGCCGCCATCTGATATCCTCCCACCTATCTCGCCGTGGCATCAGCTGCCTGATTTCCCTGTCCTACTTCAGAATTATTCTTCTGGTGTCCCTTACATTTCAAAATGGCCACCCATTTTGGGTTTATCAGGAACTGATAACAGCTCCAATAGTAATTCCAGGTGTTTTAACAGGATTTCCCCCTGACGTGACAAAGCCTTTTCTTCTCCAGTGACACAAATCCACCTGAGTTACATGTACAGCATACGCAGAATTGGTGTATATATTCACTACTTTTCCCTCTGCATAGTTGCAGGCTGCAACCAAAGCTTGCAATTCAGCTTTCTGTGCTGAGGCTGGAGGTAATAATTTATCCGCTATTACCGTGTCAAATCCATCACCTGATTGCTTCACCGCGGCATACGCTGTTACTATTCCGTGCCATGGGTCTGATTGATTGTGTCCATCACAAAAAAGGGTTACATCTGGGTCAGCTAATGGCTCGGAGAGAACAGTATCATATGTTTTCATCTGCTTTTCAGTCTCTGATTCACAGTTATGTCCAGAACATTTGTGATCCTGACCAGGAAGTAGTTGATTCACTACGTTTACCGCCTCTGTGGTGTAATGTATGTGAGATTGCTCCAGTAATTCATGCAATGCCTGTGTGTGATAGGGGGACAAGGTGAATGATGCCTTCAACTCATGCTAAGTATGGACAGTAGTTTGACTGTGCATGGTGATGTGTGCAGTCTTCTTCAGGGCTAACGCAATAGCTGCAACATATTGAACACATATTGAAAGGGTGTCCCCTTTCAACAGAGTCCAAATTGGAGGTGCAATACATCAAAATCCTCCTGTCTGTTTTTATGCTCCCATCCTTTTTGATAAATGGTAAATGGACTGCATTTATATAGCGCTTTTCCATCTGTATCAGGGCCCTTAGTGATTTTCCAGTCAGGCGGGGATTTGAACCCATGATCTTCTGGACTCAAGCCCAACACCTTAACCACTAGACCATCACCTCCCCTAGTGAAAGTACAGCTTTCACTACCCCCTGATTTTCAGATACATCCAAATGAAATAGTTTTCGATAATCCCATTGACCCAATGTTTGGGCTTCTGCCAATGCCTGTTTCATATCAATAAATGCCTTTTCTGCCTCAAGAATCCAGTCCAGTGGAGAACTATAATTTCTATTCCCTGCTCTGGTGATTAATCTCTGAAGAGGATTGTTTATTTCATTATATAAATGATATGCCTCCTTTTGTTGGTCATGATAGTGGTCATATGAACAAGATGTGTATTTTATGTAAAAAGACAAAATGACTATCTCCAGGATCAACATCAGTTATTAGGTAGTGTGTCATTGGAAGTCTGATTTTAATCTTTTTTTAACCATTTGAGGTCATTGTTACAGTGTTTTCATCGACAGGGTGCAGAGCGGATTCATCAGTGTGGCTTTTGTGGAAAAGATGCACCCCAGAGACCAGTTTTTCACAGGCTGTGCTCACGTTCACGTGCAGCTTGACTGACATTGGATGGACCACCTGTGCTTACGGTTCAGTGTCAGCGGAGTGCTGAGCACCCGACACTGGGAAAGATCCAAAAATTATAAAGATGTGAAAAAATTACCCAGGAAAACAGAAAGGGATACACTAAATTTGACAATATTGTCTCATTGTTTAGGGAGAACCCTGGACTGTTGATGTTTAAAAATGCAGAAGTACTTTTTATCCAATTACTCCATTAATCGATTAAGTAATTGCTAGAATACTTGATTTCAAAAATATTCTATAGCTGCAGCCCTTGTTGTTGATTCACTCAACTTCGCCTTTGCAGAGAGCTGTGTGACCAATGCCTCTAAGCCCTTAAAGTCCGCTTGAGTAACCAAATACAAAGTGTTACCAATGATAACAATTAATAACTATACAGTCTGGCTTGTACCCAGTAATGCTGGCCATCAGTACTACTGGTCATTACCACCCTTGTTATTAACACAGCCACCTTCACATTTGCAGAGGGTTATACATCGGACACCCACGCCTTTACATTTGCACCTTCCGCTGTGTGCCTTGATGCAGCCACAGTGCAGCAGAATAGTGCATGCCCTTGAAACATCACTGAGAGTTGTCCATAGTGGTTTCCATGTACTGATGCCATCTTTGTACCAGCCCCACTCACTGAAGTCAAGAATTTCCTGCCGGACAGAGGTAGCCTGATTCCAGTAGAAACTTGCTTGTAGTAGAGCTCGCTTCACATGTTGGAAAAGTGCCGCTTGCGTTGGTGGGAGGTTTTCAAATGATCTGCTTCCAGTAGTGAAGAGGCAATGCCTGGCCTCATTGACCCTGACTGCACCACACCCCTTAGTGTACATGAGTATGATGAAGTGTTCTGTCTTCTGCATATGTACAGACTCAAGACTGAAGAGGTCAGGGTTATTAGTGAGTGCCACTAGTGTGTCGGTGAGGTTGGGTATGGTGGTCCAGGCTGCCCAGGCAGTCTTCTTGCCACATCCAAGAAACCGTGAAGTCGTATCACAACCAGTAAGGCTGTGAAATAGGGGTAGTGCCAAGGACTTCGAAAGACCAATATTGGAGCAGATGGGATGGACTGGAATGTCACAGTACTTCGTTCCACTATCGAATCCGACCCAAAGCTCTGACAGACCCAGGGTCTCAAAAAAGTGGATAGCCAAAACCACGACATCACTGTCCATTGTACAAACATAGGCCACTTTATGACCCTGCTCTGCAGCATGTGCAAGATGCAGGAGGATCCTCGTGGCTGCCTCAGAATGGTTGCACGGCTGAAGTGCTGTGAGATCACATTACTTGTTGGAGAGCACTGACTCTAAGTGGGTAGTCATGAGGAGCTTTCCATTCATGTCTGTGTTGGATATCTGTCTGCTGATGAATGAAGCCACTATTCCATTCGTGCTTTGGAATTGGATTGCTGCCATCACCAATTCTTGTCCGTGGGCCATTACCATGTCATTGATGTGTGAAAGCCTTGAGATTACTTTCCTCTGGGTAATTATCGCATACAAGGTCGAGGCGCTTGGTACCACTTGTTATTTGGGCCTCCAGAAATGGTGCAATTTGGAGCTGGACATACTCACTGAATGTTTTTGCTACTGTAGGTCGCACTATGTGGATCACTGCTGCCATATCAAACACCACAACTGTGGCTTGTTTGGCACCGGCTGCACAGCCAGTGGGTACTTTGAGACACTGAAGAATGTCAGCCTTCGTCCCAAATCGCAGTGAACCTCGATCTGCTAAGCTTGGTGGCTCTCTCTGATTTTCGAACCGAAAGAAGTCCATCATGTCAGCAGCAGGACGTGACTGTAGTGAGAGGAAAAGTTGCTTGACTAAAATCATGTTCTACCTCTGTATACCACAGTCCTTCCTGCCTTTTGTCTTGGGGCCAGGTCGGTTGGCAAAGGTTAACATGTTGTTCCGCTTGATTCTATAACTTACTGGTACTGAAGCATTTTCCAGCCTTTTAGCGACATATACTGCATGAAGGGCTTGGCCAGCTTCACGGATCTGAGAAAGAGACATAGCTACGGCCTGTTCCATGACATTCTTTGTATCTAGTGCTACAAGCTCCTGAGTTGTAGCTAGAAAAGGGTTGCCCATCTGCTCTACTAGCTGAACAAACGATTGTATATCCTTTTTAATCTTGACTTGCAAGCTGTGTCCTTCATCATGATGAGTATTGGATGATGATGGTGGGTCATTGATGGCCTCAAACCTTTAGACCATCCGTGCACAATCGGGTCCAGCCAGCATGAACAGTATAATGGCATCGGGGTTCTCATAGAGTCCAGTTGCTCCACCATGCCTCTGGAGGATTTTGTTGGACTGTTCATGGGCTTGGTCCTTGGCCATGAGGCTGAACTTTCTTGCAGATTTCTGGACAACAAAATTGCCCTTCATGAATTCAGAGTGTACGTCAGGATGTTTTTCTTCTAGTGTAACCATGTCACGTACATGTACTGGCAGCCAACGCGCATAGTTTGTGTGGTCAAGGGCATGAAACCAGCCACAGAGTTCATCACATGCTTGCACATAGAGTGGGAAGTCCCCCTCTCGCAGGGATCGCACAAAGCGACACATCAGCAACTCGAGCTCCATTACAGTTGACCAAAACTTGAAATGTGGTACAGTTTGGGAACGTTGATTCCACATATCAAATGACTCAGGTGGGCCCATTACCCTTTTGCAATACTCTGAGTAGGCAGTCTGCTTGTGGATGTTCAGTGACATGAGAGAGACCTGGTGGGCATACCTAGTGTCCTTTATGTGATTTTCATTCAGTGCAGACTGTGCATGACCAGATGTAAGGACGCCTGCCTGAGAAAGAACAGTGGCCTACCCTGAGTCTTGCAGTAGTTTGCCCATCATAAGATGCATCTTGTTTTCAATGTACAGTGCACCCATCATGGCTACAAGCTTGTCTTCTTCCAATGTGTCAGGGTATTGCCACTGAATGCATTTGATGATAGCATACAGTGGCTGATTTGCACCTAGAACGCTGGTCTGGCCTGGGTTGAGGAACTTGGTGCCTTGCATCGTCAGCTCCATCGTGTGTTTCATTGATGATGCACATGCAGCCTTGTCTGGGAAGAGGGGATAGACACCGATCTCAGCAGGGGGCTTCACTGACTCATCACTTGCTTTAGATGAGTTATAACCTGACCATGTGATGATATCATCTTCTTCAAGTGCATCTTGCTTCAACACGCTTGTGACATGTGCCATCCAAGCCTCATCCTTGACCTTTGCACCTTGAACATCAATGGGTGGTCTGATATTGCTGTTGCCGAGTTTGGGTGTATAGACATCAGATTCAGCGAGGTCAACTGGAGGCTGGATCACATAATAGTCTGGTAGCTTGGGAGTTGATGTGTCAGAGGGGTCAAACTTGATGGGTGCCCGCTTCACTCCATGGTTCTCCTGTGAGAGATGGTTGGTCACGCTCAAGGCATATCCATGAAACTCATCCTGTGAAAAGTTACCCTGAGCCTTGCTGTCTAGATTATCTACATCATGGGTGGTGAAGACCTTGAGAAGGCTGTTGTTGGGTACCACCACTCCATCCTGAGCATGGCGAGCACACACAGCACGTGCTACACCTAGCTTAACTTCAATGATACGGCTGTATGATACTGAAAGACCCTGTTCATGGGCGATCCTAATCTGTTTTTTGTCTTGTCCATTTCCTTTCAGCTTGAGGCCATAGTATAGTGGGAAGGGGGTTTCTCGCTCCTTGTTGCATCGTATGACAGCTGTCTTGACTGCATGATGTGTACCCTTGGTAGTATTGTAAATAAGGAGTTGTGAGATGTTGCATGCGATCCTCTCTCTTGCATCAAGATTGGTATCACCACCAATTTTCTCACGTCCATGAAGAGCAGATGGGCCCTGCAGCACTACATTGAAGAAACTCCTCATCTCCTTGTTGACTGGGCTCGTGAGGGAGTTAGGTGGAAAAGACCCATCGAAAGCCTCCTGACCCTGTAGACACAACTTATGCATCATCACAGCTGCTCGCATGAAAATAAGTGCATCCTCCTGACAAATTTGAAATCCATTTGTCTTAGCCGGCTCATCAGCCACCTTCACTTTGCGAGATATGTAAATATCCTTCCTGCCTTTATTCCCTTTAGAAAACTCAGCCCATTCAGGTAAGAGGGCCAGAAGGTGCTCCTTGCTCCTTCAAGTTGAGTGTGGCACCTTTCTATTGCGACATGGTTGACCTTGATCACTCAAATGTTTTCGATACATCTCACGGAGCTCTGATAGCTTAAATGACATGGTGCCTGAATGTTCAATCAAGGCTACAATTTGAGTACAGATGATGGGATCAAATGGTGGATGTGCTGGACCCACCGAATCACATCTCTCAGTAGCACAAGCAGAGTCCCGTACTGTACATAACACCGATGGTGATAATAGGCATCAGCTGCATATGCATCAGATGCTGCAGCAACTAGTCTGCCAACTAAAAGAAAGTTCTTGTTCATTTTTGCCCAGCTCTTTAGGTTGGCATCTACAGCATCAGTTTCTACCTTGTGGAGGTTGGCATCACCCTTCTTTTCACAGATTACGCAAGAAATGACATTGGCCTTAGGCTGAAATTCCCAAGATGACCTCAGTTTTCTGGGACTACTCTGATAGCTGGCTTCTTTTTCTAGTTTCTCTCTCGCCCATTTGACGTGAGAACTACTACAATAACTCCGGCAGGATTTGTGATAGCAAGCCTTATGTGATTTAAGAGTTGCTGCAATACCTGAGCCATCATTCAATTTTGTGACATTGATACTAGAAGGAAGATAACTGATAGCATCGAAGTCTTTGAGGTCTCTCTCATGTGACACATGTTCCTCCTCCTTAGGAGTTTGCAAGGCCTCTTCAGGTTTGTCCAGTTGATAAAGACAGCAGAGTTCCCAATTCATTATCTCTGTAGTCGACATAGTTTGACACACGTATTACTAAAGCACCGTAATTTTTTGTAGGCTTGTTACTACCATGAACTTTCGTCTTTCAAGGCGACGTGATAGCAGGTTGATTCACCAGTAGTCCTGAAGCCACTCTTGAACGTTCAAGACCAGGATATTTGTTGAGGACATCAGACTAGTGTAGACATTAGCTGTTGATGGCATCAGACACCACCTTTGCTCCCAGACATAACGACGCTCACAGACTTGGTATACCTGAAAAACATTCAAAATTACATTACATTAGCTATGTCATTATACTCTGATACCAGAAACATCACCTGAAATGCAGAAGATTCAAAAGCTGAAGGCATTTGGTAGTTATCATTTAGAAAAAAACACGAGATAATGTCATATTTTGACCCCAAAATGACCTTTATGGTGACCTTGAAGGGTGCCAGTGACCTCAAAATGTCAAAACAATATAAGAATCTGATTTCTTGACTTGAAAAAACCCTGAAAACATGTATTACACATGCTTATAGCCCTTCTGTTTTTTTTTAGATTTGATTTAAGTCTTACCCAGCTGGGGGCCGTATTGGATTTTGCCAATATGGCCGCCCCGTGGGTCGGTCATCTTGGCAGCTGTTTACCATGCCATCATCTGTAAACAAGCTTTGTGCAACTGCCGCATTTTCAAAGGACATGACCCTTGACAGTGGAATGTGTTTCTGGGAGTTCACTACTAGGAGTCACATTCAACATGACTACTTTCCCACTTAATTTCAGTTTCTTGTGCTGTTGTGACATGGTTAGGATTCCTGCTCTTTCCATAGGAGTATGGATTTGTAATTACTATTGCACAAATGCTCTTCAACAAAACTCATTGCCATCCTTTCTCCAGGGCTCCAAGTAAACTCCGCTCTATCTGTGGTGTTGCAATTACACCTGTGGCAATGTTTACCAGATTTTCTGGAGGATCTTTTAAGTGGAATGGATCGATGTATGTGCTATCAAACATTTTGTTCATGTTGGAGATGTTCTTGTTCCACTTTTTAGTGTGTGCATCTCTCTTTTCCCGGTGGATCTGTCATTCTGTTTTCTCATGTGTTCCACAGACGACCACTTGAACTGGAATGCGTACTGTGCTGTCACTGGATGTGACAAGATCCATTGTACCAACGCTGGGTCTCAAAGTGTCAGTGATATTGAGGAAGAAACCTCAAGTAGACCAGACTCAAAGGAGTGACCCTCTGCTTGGGCCATGCTACTGACACACTTGACAGTACAAATATGCAGGGAATTTTGGGAGTCCATGCTGGTGTTCAGGATGGGAGGCTGGCTAGGGAGGGGGGCGGGGGTGTTTGGGTTGACAGATCCCGTCTTCGAGGTCTATTAGAAAAGTATCCAACCTTTTTTTTTTTTTTTTTGTAAAAACCTGATGGATTTGAATCAAGTGTGCTTGCATGAGCCAACCTTTAACCTTTGTGCGCATGCGTGAATTTTTTCACGCCTGACGATTGCGTCATTTGCTGGCGAACAGCATTTGTGTCAGGATGTGTGTAGTGCTCTCTGCAGTTTTTCATTACAAGGAAAATGACGGAACAACTGGAGCAGCGCTGCTGCATCAAATTTTGCCAGAAACTGGGCGACAGCCAGGTGGAAACCATTTGGAAGATTCAGACGGCTTTCGGTAATGATGCTATGGGTGTCACACAGATTAAGGAGCGGTACAACCGGTTTAAAGACGTCCGCACAACGGTGGAGAGCAAGCCATACTCCGGTCAGCCATCAACATGCCAAAATGACCAGGTCATTGCCAAAGTGAACACTGTGGTGATGTGGGACCATCGTGTGACTATCCGAGAAATTGAGGAAGAGGTGAACATCAGCACTTTTTTGGCACATTCCACTGTGACAGAAGATTTGGCCACGAAAAGAGTGGCGATGAAATTCGTGCCGAAGCTGCTGACGGTGGAGCAAAAGCACCTTCGTGTTGAAGTCTCACAGGACATGCTGGACTCCGAAAAATGATGCCCACCTCTTCCACAATTTCTCGGATAGTCACACGACTGAAAAGCCACTGAAAGCCGTCTGAATCTTCCGAATGGTTTCCACCTGGCTGTCGCCCAGTTTCTGGCAAAATTTGATGCAGTAGCGCTGCTCCAGTCATTCTGTCATTTTCCTAGCAATGAAAAACCGCAGAGAGCACTACACACGACCTCACACAAATGCTGCTTGCCGGCAACTGACGCAATCGACAGGCGTGAAAAAATTCATGCATGCTGCGCACGAAGGTTCAAGGTTGGCTCATGCAAGCACACGTGATTCAAATCCATCAGGTTTTTGAAAAAAAAAAATAAGGTCAGATACTTTTCTAACAGACCTCGTATTTCATGATCCTATTTCATAATCATTACAGAAGAAGACACCCACTGCCATTGCTGGATGGAGCCGAACCTCGAACATTACCTTCCGAGTACAGATATTTGTAAGAAGAAATGTGCAGACTTTGTTCCCAATGTGCTATATGACTTCATTTCCTGGTTGGTCGATGACCACTCCTATCAGAATGTGTCATCATGTAGTACAGAGCCATCTGTGAAAACCAGCGACAGCACTGTATCCATCTGCCATGGAAGGTCTGTGTAGGAACATTCTCACACCAGTAACCCTCGGCCTTGGTGTGTACATTCAGCATGAGTTTGGCAGTAAAAAACTCACTGAGGAGCTCCATGCCATGGAGTCATTGTGTATCATATGTATAAATACATATAGCAAATAAGACAAAGTCAGATGTGTAAAGATGTACACAGTTATTTCACATATGACTATGATGACAGTATGAATTTGAGCTTTAAAGATATTGGAGATTTTGATTTTCTAGTGGTTTTAAGGAATTATTTGTTACATTGCAGCATATCATCCACGCAGCAGAGAAGGTGATCAATTACAATCTGCCATCCCTACAGGATCTGTACACTTCCAGGGTCCTGAGGAGACACCCCCCCCGTGCCACTACATTTTTTTGATGCTTTGGGACCTCTAGAATAAGAATTTCATATGTTCCCATGAATAAACTCAATCCCGATAGTGGTTTGGCTGCTGTTTTTAAAGGAACCCCCAGGAAACTGACTACGACAAAAAATAGCAATTCTGGCATAAAACTTGTCCAGTAGACATACCTCTGTGCATGGTATTGGCCCTCAAACCCATTTTTAGGCTAGAAAAGATATTGTAGGTTGGGTTTAGAAAGTCAATATATGGCAGCCATCTTGGATTTCAAAATGGCTGCCTTAAAAAAGTATCAAGTCCAATATTTTCACTTTGAAATATGTTCTTGGTACCTAATATTAGGTTTTCATGTATGTCAAGCTGATTGTGTGCATATGAATATATCTGGTCAGCAGCCATTTTGAATTTTAAAATAGCTGTCAATAAAACTATTTATATAAAGTAGTATATACTACATTAAAGATTTCCAGTTGAAGATTTATGTCTTCAGAAATGGGCTAATGTCATTCTCTGGTTTTAAAGTGCTATTTATTGCAAAGTTATATGTTCCAAATACAATGAAAATAGTAATGGTGTTCTAAGTATTGTGTTTGATCATCAGGAACTAATACCTTGGAATTTTGAATGACTTATATAAAAAAACACCTATTGTTAACACTTATGTTTATAGTACATGTTAATGATATCTTTACTTTCTGGCATCATACAGTAAATGAGTAACTGCATAAAACATGCTCATTCACCAAGGTTATAATATAACTTTCAAATTGAAAGATGTGACAATAACATATTACTTACAAAGCAATATCTATTAAGTATACCAAATAATATCTCTCTGATATCAAAGTTGTTGAAACAAAAATAGTTCAAGTTCTAGAGTTTGTTACACTTTAAAATGTCAGGCATCCAAACAACTGAACATACTAGCAATGCTGTTCAAAAGCACAAAAAGTTTCACAAACAAACAGTTAGCCATGAGCTGGTAAGCTCAACATTTAATCATCACTGTCTGAACATGCAAGGTCATCTAGTGGTCCTGTCTCATCCTCAGATTCATCACTCTCACTATCTAGTGTCTCTACAACATCTACGAGGTCTGTCAATAAAGTAACGGTCCTTTTTATTTTTTTCAAAAACTAGATTTCATTCATATGTTTTTACGTCAGACATGCTTGAACCCTCGTGCGCATGCGTGAGTTTTTCCATGCCTGTCGGTTACGTCATTCGCCTGTGAACACGCCTTGGGAAAGAGTGGTCCCGCCCCCTCGTCGGATTTTCATTGTCTGGAAATAGCGGAATGAAAAGGACTTTTTTCCATCAGACTTTTTTCAGAAACTGTTAGAGACTGGCACCTGGAAACCATTTGAAAAAAAATTTATCGGTCCTTAAAGCTGTAGTAACAGACCTTATTCTCTGTGAAACCCGTAAAATTTTCACCGAAAGCCAGATAAATTTTTTCGAATGGTTTCCAGGTGCCAGTCTCTAACAGTTTCTGAAAAAATTCTGTTGGAAAAAAAGTCCTTTTCATTCCGCCATTTCCAGACAATGAAAATCCGACGAGGGGGCGGGACCACTCCTTCCCAAGGCGTGCTCACAGGCAAATGACGTAACCGACAGGCGTGGAAAAACTCACGCATGCGCACGAGGGTTCAAGCATGTCTGACGTAGAAACATATGAATGAAATCCATATAGTTTTTGAAAAAAATAAAAAGGACTGTTACTTTATTGACAGACCTCGTACAAGCGATGGTGGGAGGATGTCATCTTCAGTCCATAATGGTTCTAGTGAATTGTCTGAAAAACATATGACATCAACTTAACATACTCGTATTTACACTATATTACAGGTATTAAAATGAACTTTGCATATGCACATTATATTGGGTTTCTTGACCAATTTAAGACTAACATCCATATTTTCGCTATATATGAACATTATATTGCAATTTGACATAGATTAGTTTACCTCTCATTGTCCAGCCATGTCCCTCAGTTGGTGGGGGGACCTCAGGGAAGCACTCATGGGACCTCTTCCAGATTCCAACTTGATAATTCACATGCCAAATGTGTTGCTCCAGAGTACTCTTGCATGGAGGGAGGCAGGACAGGTCAATAGTTTTGGAGAAATCCAGCTTGTCATTTTCAGCACCACACTTCTTCTTTACCATATGGTACCGTAGATCATTGACATTGATGATTCTAGGTCTGCCATAGATCACACAGGTCAACTTTTCCATTTCCTCAAGCATCCTGTCTGTAACATCCCAACTGTCACCAAGAAGAGATAGAACACTGCAGTACTTTGGGTACCTTTGCAAAGCCTTCAGGGGGTTGATCTTGCCAAGTCCCTTAATGCAGATGTACAGTCTGCACCTCTAAAAGGATGCATGGCCAACAGTGCAGTACAGTGTGTCAACACCACTGGTGCCACACAAGACTTGAAAGGGGCTCTCTGATTGGCCAGATTTTTCCTCCCAGACATAATTCTGCTGACACCACTGGTGCCCCACAACACTTGTAAGACACTGTCTGATTGGTCAGTTTTACCTCTGCAGACTTTTCTGTTGTTCCATGTTGTTTTGCAATAGTCCCTCTAAGCTTATTGGGATTGTGTTTATCCACTTTTATTGAGTTAATCCAGGTCATTAAATAGAAAATCTGTGGGATAAGGAATTATACAAAAACTGTTATGTAGACAGTCCTGTTGAATTTCAGTTTGCTGTCATCCACATTGTAATATGATGCACACCATTAGCTTTGTCATACATGAAAACCTAATTTTAGGCACCAAGATGATGTTTCTATGCGTCCTTGAAATTAACACATCAAAATTTGTGCACTTTGGGAGCCACCATTTTGAAATCCAAGATGGCTGCCATATATTGACTTTCTAAACCCAACCTACAATATCTTTTCTAGCCTAAAAATGGATTTGGGGGCCAATACCATGCACAGAGGTATGTCTACTGGACAAATTTTATGCCAGAATTGCTATTTTTTGTCGTAATCAGTTTCCTGAGGGTTACTTTAAAAACAGCCGCCAAACCACTATCGGGATTGAGTTTATTCATGGGAACGTTTGAAATTCTTATTCTAGAGGTCCCGAAGCATCAAAAAAATGTAGTGGCGCCTATGGTAGCCCACGGACTATATTAAATAATAATTAAATAATACCAGAGACCCTGCCTCCTCCCCACTGTCACAAAGTACAGACTGATCATCCCTGCGCTGAAAGGTACTGTACATCTGCATGTCTGCACAGCCCCATTCCACTATATTTATTTGACAGTAAGCATAGTTTTCCCATTTCTCTATTTGACTCCTTTACATCTTACAGAAGTTTTTTCCCCCTTTTCTTTTTATTGTTGGTTATGCACCAATGACACCAGATCAAATTCCTTGTATGTGAGAACTTACTTGGCAACAAATTCGATTCTGATTCTGATTTTTTTTATGTTATGATTTTTTTTACCATGTTTATGTTTATGCTTTGACATTACTTCATGTCAAAGCATAAGTGATTACCACTTAGCAACATGTAAGAAGTACTTTCTCATACCATAACTGCAGTAATATGGTTGATGTTGTTGGCAGATTCAAAGCATTACAGCAGTTCTACAGCCTGATCAATGTGCTGAGGACATAAAATATTGCAAAAGATCACTGCTATTAAAAAGACACACATTTTCAATTCTGAACTTCTTGCTATTTGACTTGAACCCACCTATTCCTTGATTTCATGTAACTAAGGCGAAAACACCTGTTGGCTTTGTAGGTGTGCCATAATTATGACAAATGACACTAAGAACAACATATCTAAGCTCTAAGAAAACTTATTTGTGGCACTTTTACACTGTTGTATCAGGCGTGGCACAAACCGGGTGGACACAAATGCAAACTCTCACAGTGAATGCAGTTAGAATAGGGTTTAATGGAAGAAAAAAGCAGGGATTCAGTACACAGGCAGTCCAGCAGCGAAGCAAAGGTATAGACAGGCATAAGGCCGAGGCTTGGTCGAACAAACAGGCTGAGGTCAAAATACACAGCGTAGTGGCAATTAGAGGCAGAGACAAAAACGTGGTCGAAGACAAGACAAGGTCAAATACTGGCAGGCTGATCAGAAAGCAAAACAAGACAGGACGTGAGGGCTGGAAAGTGAAATACATTCAACAATCTGACATTGAGCAGTGAGACTGTGAGGGCTTAAATAAGGAGCAAACTACAACCAATTCAAATGAAGTTGGACGTTTTGTAAAATGTAAATAAAACCAGAATACAACGATTTGCAAATCCTCTTCAACCTATATTCAATTGAATACACCACAAAGACAAGATATTTAATGTTCAAAATGATAAACTTTGTTTTCATGCAAATATTTGCTCATTTTGAAAAGGATGCATGCAATATGTTTTAAAATAACTGGGACAGTGGTATGTTTACAACTGTGATACATCACCTTTCCTTCTAACAACACTCAATAAGCATTTGGGAACTGAGGACACTAATTGTTAGTGTCATGATTGGGTACAAAAGGAGCATCCCCAAAAGTCTCAGCTGTTCACAAGCAAAGATGGGGTGAGGATCACCACTTTGTGAACAACTGCATGAAAAAATAGTCCAACAGTTTAACAACAATGTTTCTCAATGTTCAATTGCAAGGAATTCAGGGATTCCATCATCTACAGTCCATAATATAATCAGAAGACTCAGAGAATCTGGAGAACGTTCTACACATACAGTGAGGAAAATAAGTATTTGAACACCCTGTGATTTTGCAAGTTCTCCCACTTAGAAATCATGGAGGGATCTGAAATTTTGATCGCTCTGCTCAAGCCAGCACATGTCCAGGCCCGTTTGAAGTTCACCAGTGACCATCTGGATGATCCAGAGGAGGCATGGGAGAAGGTCATGTGGTCAGATGAGACCAAAATAGAGCTTTTTGGAATCAACTCCACTTACCATGTTTAGAGGATGAGAACAATCCCAAGAAAACCATCCCAGCCGTGAAGCATGGTGGTGGAAACATCATACTCTGGGGTGGTCTTTTGCAAAGGGGACAGGACGACTGCACTGTATTGAAGGGAGGATGGATGGGGTCATGTATTGCGAGATTTTGGCAAACAACTTCCTTCCCTCAGTAAGAGCATTGAAGATGGGTCATGGCTGGGTCTTCCAGCATGACAATGACCCCAAACACACAGCCAGGGCAACTAAGGAGGGCCTCCGTAAGAAGCATTTCAAGGTCCTGGAGTGGCCTGGCCAGTCTCCAGACCTGAACTCAATAGAAAATCTTTGGAGGGAGCTGAAACTCCAAACCTGAAAGATTTGGAGAAGATCTGTATGGATGAGTGGACCAAAATCCCTGCTGCAGTGTGTGAAAACCTGGTGAAAAACTACAGGAAACATTTGACCTCTGTAATTGCAAACAAAGGCTACTGTACCAAATATTAACATTGATTTTCACAGGTGTTGAAATGCTTATTTGCAGCAGTAGCATACAAATAAATTATTAAAAAATCATACATTGTGATTTCTGGATTTTTTTTTTTTTAGATTATGTCTCTCACAGTGGACATGCACCTAAGATGAAAATTTCAGACCCCTCCATCATTTCTAAGTAGGAGAACATGCAAAATCATAGGGCAAGGCTGAAAACCAACATTGAATGCCCATGACCTTCGATCCCTCAGGCGGCACTGCATTAAAACAGACATCATTGTGTAAAGGATCTTACCGCGTGGGCTCAGAAACACTTGAGAAAACCATTGTCACTTAACACAGTTCGTCGCTACATCTACAAGTGCAAGTTAAAACTCTACCATGCAAAGCGAAAGCCAGACATCAACAACATCCCGAAACGCTGGCACTTTCTCTGGGCCCAAGTTCATTTGAAATGGACAGATGCAAAGTGGAAAAGTGTGCTGTGGTCTGATGAGTCCACATTTCAAATTGTTTTTGGAAATCATGGACATCGTATCCTCCAGACAAAAGAGAAAAAAGACCATCCAGATTGTTACCAGTGCAAAGTTCAAAAGCCTGCATCTGTGATGGTATGGTATGATGGTGTGTTAGTGCCCATGGCATGGGCAACTTACACATCTGTGATGGCACCGTCAATGTTGAAAGGTACATCCAGGTTTTGGAGCAACACATGCTGCCATCCAAGCAACGTCTTTTTCAGGGACATCCCTGATTTTTTCAGCAAGACAATGCCTAGCCACATTCTGCACGTGTTACAACAGCGTGGCTTTGTAGTAAAAGAGTGCGGGTACTAGAATGGCCTACCTGGAGTCCAGACCTGTCACCCATTGAAAATGTGTGGCGCATTATGAAGTGCAAAATATGACATGGAGACCCTGGACTGTTGAACAACTGAAGTCATACATCAAGCAAGAATGGGAAAGAATTCCACCTGCAAAGCTTTAACTATTAATGTCCTCAGTTCCCAAATGCTTATTGAGTGTTGTTAGAAGGAAAGGTGATGTAACACAGTGGTAAACATACCACTGTCCCAGCTTTTTTGAAACATGTTGCAAGCATCCATTTCAAAATGAGCAAATATTTGCACAAAAACAATGAAGTTTATCAGTTTGAACATTATTTTTGTTTTAGTGGTGTATTCAATTGAATATATGTTGAAGAGGATTTACAAATCATTGTATTCTGTGTTTATTTACATTTTACACAACATCCCAACTTCATTGGATTTGGGGTTCCAATCCAGGTGATGTAAGTAGGTGTGTGGAATGTTCTGGAAAGAGGTGTGGTTTAGTGACACAAGGTGGGGTGAAGAAAAGACAAAGATACATGAACAGATGCCAAGAGTGTGAGTGAATGAAGGCACAAAGCAGACAGAATTATAGTGAGAGACAGAGACATGAGACTGGTGCAGTGGAGTGAGAACATTATCAGATGGGTGTGAGGGAAACAGAGAACAAAGGTCAAACAGGAACAGAAACTAGAATCAGGCATGAACATGAGAACTAATCAGAGAATAAATGGAAAATAAATACTAAAGCTAAACTAAACAGGAACTAAAAATCAAAGTGGTAAAACAAACTATAAGAAAGACAGAGACTACATGATAACAGAAGACAAAACCGACATTACATCATAACTGAAAACACAAATGAAATGAGCAAAATAAACAAGTGATAAACTAAACATCAAACACAAATCAGCTGAACAAAACTAGAATGGAACTGAACAATGGCTAAAGTATGAAAAGTAACAAAGAAACAAAGTGACAAAGCAAGATAGAACAGAGAATAAACACACCCGATGGCTACAGAATAGTGCAATAAATAAAACGAGATAACTGAAGGTGACTAAAGCATGATACGGTATATTTGATAAGCAGAATAAACTAAGACTAAAGTCTCTAAGTGTGAATGAATACAAGGATGATGAAATAGAAACAAAACCAATGATAACCTAAGCATGACCATAACGAGACATGAATAAAACCGCTGAAGGCTCAGAGCATGAGAACAGAAAAAGGTCCAGAACTATAAAACTGAGCCTAAAGGGCTCGATCATGACATTTTGTGCATAATTAAGCACTCTAGCTTTGATATAATTGCCATAGAATAATCACTGTGCCATTTTCTGCATTTTATTTTAGGGTGAGGAGTTAACAGTTTGGTGTCTTGCAACTTAAAGGATGATGCTGCACATGCACACTATATAGCGTTAGATAGAGGAGTGAATTAGGACAATATTGATGTGTAATATGTGCAACCTTTATGATTAATGTGCCTGTTAGACCTAAGAAATGATGGTACGTGAAATAAAAAAATGAATGTTTTAGGCAATTTTGGTCCATTTTTCTTTCATTTCCCAAAACACCTGTAAAATATTGTCATATAACGGGCATTATACATTCATCTGGGACAGACTGCATGGTTTAGAACGATTTTTGTTTGGATTCCTGCCTTAAGTCAGCCAATATTTGACAAAATGCACTTTCCAATTTTTTCACTTAAAAATTGTGACTTTGCGACAGACTTTCCTAAATTTTGCTACATCAAACACATTTTATCAGACTACAATCATAATTTCCATAAACTACACAAAAGTTGTAGGTTGTACTTTGTTCTACCCTAGTTTGGGGTCATCACAGGATCTGACCTCATGGCCACTGTACTATTATGCTTGCGCTCTTTTTGAGCATTATTGACCACAGTATAAAAATATGAAATAAGTGATATATATTGAAAAAATACAATCGAGCATTATGCTCATCACAGGTAAGGCACCACTGAAAAGAAAACATTCCTGTTAAGAAACTAATGCCATTACAGTCAAACATATGTTTAAAAATGACAACATTTCTTAACTTTACTACTTTGTCTGGAAACAGCTGTTTATCTAACTTCCTGGCTATTTCTCGTATCAAGCATTGAAGCAAAAGCTGCAGTCTCGGACACCTCTTTGGTGCCATAAATTATACTATGGCTCTTTGTTCACATTTCGCGAACCTGGTTTAAAAACTATGCTTTTGAAGCTGCTTTTGTGTATGATTAGTGGTGTCAAACTCTATCAATAAGGAACATACAGATTGCAAAAAAAAAAGCATGATGTGATAGAGGAAATCTGAGTTCAGATTTGGATTCAGCACCCCAAAATAACCCTAAATCAACTGTCAAAGGCAATGCAATATATATATATTTATATATATATATATATATATATATATATATACACACCAAATTTAATATAAACCCACACTTGAAAATGCCATTTTTCTACCCAAACTCACGTTAAGCAGTATGCCGCTGTGAAGGTAACTATGGCAATAGGGAAGTGAATCTTGGGTAAATATACAAGACCCAGATATCATCAGAAAGGCAATTGCATTATCTTTGTGCTCATATACAGGATGTGATGATATGTTCAATAGTTCAGGAGTAACAGCTGGCTGAGTAGGGTCTTCATAATGGCAGCTGACAGGGCAAACAATCTCCTATCCTGACCTCAGTCTGTTTTTTTGTGCAGGGCGATCAGCCGTGAGGCAGCTCGAAGGAGGCGGCGGGTGGAGTCTGACGTGTTCGAGGACTTATCCCGTCTCCTTCCTGTCCAGCCGTCCATCCAAGCTCACCTGGACAAGCCTTCAGTCATTCGCCTCACTCTGAGCTACATCCGAATGTGCACGCTGCTCAGAGGTACAGTTATCTGTTTGCCCAGGGATGACAAACTAATAACGGACATGTTGGAATTCTGAGAATTGTGCAGCAGCAAGTGTACTGGCAGAATTTGTAACATATTTCATTATTAATTTGTTTACAATTTTTTTTTAAGTAATTCTTATTTTTCCTTCTTTTTTGTGATGTAGCATAAATTTCAAGTTGTTTATAATTGAACAATATCTGTAATAATAATGGGCAGCACGGTGGCTTAGTGGTTAGCACTGTTGCCTCACAGCAAGAAGGTCATGGGCTCAATTCCCGCCTGTGGCCTTTCTGTGTGGAGTTTGCATGTTCTCCCTGTGTTTGTGTGGGTTCTCTCCGGGTGCTCCGGCTTCCTCCCACATCCGAAGACATGCAGGGTAGGTGGTTTGGAAACTTTAAATTGTCCGTAGGTGTGTGCGCGGGTGTGAATGTGTTTGTTTGTCTATATGTGGCCCTACGACAGACTGGCATCTTGTTCAGGGTGTACCCCGCCTCATGCTCTGACTGCTGGGATATGCTCCAGTCCCCTCAACCCTTAAATGGAATAAGCAGTTGAAGATGAGTGAGTGTAATAATAATAATAATAATAATAATGAATTTATCATCTCTCAAGCAACCATTACAAAGTGCTTTAGAGCAATGTAACAACATGACCCTAAAAATGTGTATTTTTAGGGGTGAAAAGTGATCATACATTTTACTTATTTATGCTGACTTATAAGCAGCTTTTCATTATTTTTTTTTAAAGCTTATAGACATGTTTGCACAGTACATCTATTGAATATAATTTTTTACCTGTTTCCAAAATGAATTGTTGGGTAATTTGAGCTTTGGTGATCATCAGACCAAGATGTGAAAATAAAAGAAATGGACAAAACAAGCAGATTTAAAGCTACATGCATAAACGTGTTGCAAGAGACTGAGAGAGAATGAAGAAGTGTCTGTTTCTGCAGTTAAACTTCTACAAAATTCTTTCTGTGGGGCTGTGTGAAATTTTTGTTAGTGTAGAAGCCAAAAGCAAGAGTCATTTCTTTTATTTTGTTGGGGGGCTCTTCTCATTAGCTTTTTAAGATACTATAGTGCAATGAAACCTCTTTAAATATCTGTATTTCATTAGTTGATTAACAAACTCCAGACTTATCAGTTTCAGCATCTCCACTGCAACATCTGTCGCAAAAAAAGAAAAGAAAAAAGAATAAGAAGCAGCAAGTCTTTCAGTATTTGAGACACTCTTGTTGTGTTCCGTCAGACAGTTGTCTTCCTGCTTCAGCCTTTCTCTTTTCTATTGGCTCTATGTTTTTAATTCCACGAGTATTCAGGTGCACTGAAATACCTCATCGTCTGTCCATCTGTCGCTTGTGCTGTTGATAGTTTCACTTTCTTCTGTTGTCTTTTGGAATTGGCGCTTGGTGTTAGTTGTCATTTTCTCTTCCGTGATTGAACATGGAGGTCCACATAATGGTGGCTGGCTGACTGAAATGCTCTACCGATGACAACACCTTCTCCTAATTCACCATCATCTTCCAAAATGTTACTGTTGCAATCATTCTGGTGCATCGAGGCATCACATTGTCTGTCTCTCCAGCCAAGATAAAGATAGTGTGCTGTGATACACTAAACAGTCATTAAAAGTTCCCTCGTGCACAAACCTCTTTTTGTGTCATTAGCACTTCCGTTGAGCAGTGGCTTTTTACAATGCTACACCTTATATTTTTGTTGACTGTCTGCAAACACTGTCACTGTGCAAGATGTTTTTGATGCAACCACCTGTTCTTGAATTGACATTTTTTTGGTTTGTTTTTTTGTGGTTGGAAGCGTTGCGTAGTTACATCTGCCAAGAACGTAATAAAATCGTCTGCGTGTCACTCTGTCTGTCTGTTAGCTGGATTACATCAAAACTACTGTAGGAGTTTTGATGAAATTTTCGTCACAGAGAGACAGACAATGGAAGACGCCATGAAATTTTGGTGACGATCTGGATCTGAATTCTGGATCAAGATGTGCCTTTATTTAGGCTTTGAAGGATTACGTCAAAACTACCTCACAGATTCTCACCAAATTTGCACCACAGATAGATAGGTCATTTGTGCTTTGCACCACTGCTATTTTAATTGAATTTAATTTGCTGTCAACATTACTTACTGAAAGAGTGGTGAAAAATCTTCAGATTCAGGTAGTTTAATTATAAAAAAAAAAACAGCAAAATGATAGGTTGCTACAAATTTCTTGAAAGCCATGTTACTCATGTTTGAGAATTTCAAGGGAAGGAGTCTATGGAAAGTATTTCAAGTTCAATAACTGCACTGTTTATAGCATTATAACAAGACTTTTTATGGTATTTAATTACCCTCTGCAGTACTTTTTTAAGAAATTAATATTAATATCTACATCTTCTTCCAAATAATTAACATGAATTAACATATGAAAAGGATGGATTCTATGAAAAATTACATGTTATTTTAAAGTTGGTGCCAGCTCGTCTAATATGCTGTGTATTCTCAATCATTTTTCTGTGTACCGAGGTACAGTCCCACCAGACGCTTTATTGGCATGCTGTCGTCATCAGGTATTTTCTGTATGCAGTCATGGGCCTTTTTCGTTCTGCCCATAACTTTTGGACCCAAATTTGACAAATTGCCTTTTCACAGGTTAACCTGTGATTTCTGACATAATCATCAATAGTCCAATGAAATTAATGTTTTCCTTACTTTATATTTACTAACAGATGCAAGACAAATATAATTTATTTTAGTGAAAAACATATTTTCATAGATATATTCCAGTAAATAAATGAATGCAATCGCAGTGAAACATGAAAATGGTTATAAAAAAAGCATGTTTTTCTATAAATTAATTATTTTTTTAATCACATAAACACCTCATTGTACTCAACGTGATGTAACAGTCAAAACCTAGATTTCAAGAGCTTTCTAATGACATATTACCTGTGAAGATATTTCTATAAATACCAAAGTTACGAGCTTCTAAAAAAAACTAAATAGAAGGAATATAGTACTGTGCTACGTGCCAAATCTGTTTGATAGATCTTGACAAAATTTAAATCACATGTGGCTGTTAGTGTTGGATGCTGGCCGTAATCCAGATCAATATGCAGGTTCTGCAGCACAAACATACAACATCACGATGTAAAACCAAGATCATGAAGATATTGTTTTGTTATCAGATTGCAACATCTTGATGAGTCAGACCATTCTGAATCAGTGTGCAATTATTGTATTGTGTTGTGGAATCCGGAAGTAGGCAAACTGTGTGTCACATTGTGAATCACATATCTTTGAATTTGAGTCCTCGTCAACGCTTGCCGGATGTCACAAATAGCCGACTGGTCTGGTTTTTATTCTAAATGTTTGTGTGAGTCGTAGCGAGAAAAGCCTGATGATACTGTTAATGTCACTGAAATTACTTATTTATTTACAGTAATCCGTAAAATCCTGTCCACTGTTTCAGGCGATGCTGAGACACGCGCAGACTCCAGTCAAACAAGAAAAAAGGAAGAGGCGAGACAGCAGAAACCACAAGAAGAAGAACAGGATGTAGAGGAGACAAACATGTACCTGAGGACTCTGGAGGGGTTTGTGATGGTCGTCTCTGCCGATGGAGACATTGTCTTCCTCTCTGACAATGTCAGCACACACATGGGTCTGACACAGGTAAACATAAAAACATATTTCTGTGTCAACATTGTCAATTTTCCAATTTTTAAAAAGCACACACACACACACACACACACACACACACACACACACACACACACACACACACATTTTCTTGACTTTTCCCACAGACCGAGCTGATGGGACACAATATTTTTGAGTTTACTCACCCTTGTGACCACGAAGAAGTCAGGAATAGCTTACGTCTGCCAGCGGGTGTTAGGACGGACTTGGTCATGAGAATAAAAAGCACTCTGACGCAAAGAGGAAGAGCTCCCAACCTCAAATCAGCCACATGGAAGGTTGGTAAGGAACACAACTCTGTATAAAGTGATCATTTTTAAATGTCAAACACCTGGTCAGTAACTACACATCAGCAGATGTGCTAAAAGGTCCCAGGTGTACCCATCTGAAGCTTTGGATAGGTATTGGTCCCATATTAGCCAAAAATACTGGATTCGTTATTAGAAAATTCCAGGGGGTTCTAGATTGGGTAGTGTTTATAAAATAGGTAGCTGAGATTTTTGTGCAAAGTTTCTATAATGAGTTGGAATGATGTGTGAGTCCAGAATGTTTTAGAACCTTAGACCTCAACACTTTTTAGAAGTAGAACTCAACCCTTTTGTTTCCTGTTAATTATGTAATTTTTACGTCCACCAAGGACGTAATAAAATCATCCACATTTATAGTATTTATTTGTCTGTCTGTCTGTTAGCAGGATTACATAAAACTATTGCATGGATTTTGATGAAATTTTCACTCCCAGTTGATATTAGGCCATGGAAGACTATTAAATTTTGGAGGTGATCCGGATTCTGGATCAAGATTTCCCTTTATATATGCTTTGAAGGATTACGTCAAAACTACTTCATGGATTCTCACCCATTTGCACCACAGATAGATATTAGACAATGGAAGGCTCCACTAAATTTTGGAGGTGATCTGGATCCAGATTCTGCATCAGGATTTGACTTTATATAGGCTTTGAAGGATTACATTAAAACTACTTCACAGATTCTCACCAAATTTGCACCACAAGATAGATATTAGGGCATGGAAGACTCCACGGAAGGTGATCTGGATCCAGATTGGCGGATGCCAGAAATCTTTGATTGCTCTTGTTTAATGTTAATTTGCTGTCTTAATGTATTTATACATTTTTTAGGTTCTTGTTATCATATACACACTATTATTATTGTTACTGTATTCTTCTTCTTATTATTATTATTATCAGTATTATATCATTATTATTATCAGTATTATTATCGCTATTATTGTTATTTTATTTTTACTTATATTTTGTTGTTTGATTTTTAAATGGACCACAGTGTTTTCACTTTCTTGTGTCATCCATGGATTTTTAATGTATTTACAATTATATTATGTACTTATATTGAACTTACTGAATACAATCATGCACACACGCACTCACACTTTTAATATATAGATGATTTACCACTCCCCTGCTGGAATGGCATGTGAGTCCAGAATGTAAATATCAATGTCCATTGTTCAGTGTTGTTGACTAAAATATGTAGCTTTTGTAAAAATATTAGACCTATCAATGTTTGGTTTTGGCACCATTCATCCTTGACCCCAAATACATAAACATACCAAACGGCAAATGTCAGCTCTCCACAGTTTGATTTGTTTTATTTTATTTATTTCAGTCAGCAAACTCATGCAATAGCACAAAATAAATGAATGAAAAGATAAAATCAAACAAAAAAAGGAAAATACATGAAATATTGGGAAAAAAAACACATGTAGCTGAGCAAAAAAGGTCAAGGCTGAAGCGTTCTAGCTTTTAAATGCCCTGATAGTGCGGTGCGATATGTAATTCCGTAGGATTTTTGTGCCAAAATTGATTTTTTTTGTTGTTGTTGTTGTTGATTTGACTTGGTTAGGGGTCCAGTTAACTGAAAATAACGGGGTACAATTTTTCTGACTCCCCGGACAGAATGACTCCCCTAGAGGGGTCATTCTGTCTGGGGAGCCCTCAAACAGTATAAAGCATATTTTCCTCAATTCTAGACCAATTTTCACAATCTTACAGTCCTTTTTTTTTAATTTGTAAGGGTACTAAATACATAAATAATACACCGTGCATGGAATAAATCAAGCTTTGCAGCTTTTCTGTATTTTTTTTTGGGGGGGGGGGGGCTGGGTCTACTAAGGGCCCCAAAATTAATCTAGATTAATCTAGCCTATCTTTCTCAAAGTTTTGATAAAAATTTATCATCTTAGCAGCCTCCTATGGTGTTATGAGTGTACTCAACATAATAATGATACACCCTGGATAACATTAAAAAATAGTGATTATGATAAAATGAGACTCGGATGCTAGTCTTTGCAAAGTCTTTCTTTACAAAGTCTGGAAGACAAAAGCCACCTGTGTCATTCATCCTTTGCAGAACACCTTGTTCAATTTGTTTCTCAAGATCTAGAATTGTCTTGTATTCACAGCCAACATAAACTGATGACAAATTGTTCACAAGGTTTTTGTTGCGTACTCTAGAATGAATAGCAAGTGGTAGACCAATGGAAAGTGGCATCTTTACCATCTGCTGGAAACCACATTCTTTCTTTGCCTTGTGCTTTACTTGACGGTCAGAACGGACATTCTGCACAAGCAACTGACATGTAACATCTACTGTTTTGGTAAGATCCTGTTGGCATACATCAGAGACTGAATGTACATGGGAACCAAAAAGGACGTGTTACAAAGAACTGCAGCATTGGTGGATTTTGAAAATCCTCAAAGTTTCCAGCAAAGGACCAAGTGTTGAAGTTATTTATGTCCTTTTGCAAGATATCAGCTGTCACTCTCAGTTTTGCAACTGTGTCAAGTGAATCTAGGTGGACATCAACAGCTTTGCTAAGACCCTTCAGGGGAACAAGTTTGTCAGGCTCATTCTTACGCAGTGATTTGACCAACTGTAAATTTGGCAGATGCTCAGTGATTAACCTTTTCAGGTGTTTTCTGTAGTTTTCATCACCCTTAACCTCTATCTGATATCTTTTCAAGAGTGAGATGTAGACCTCATTCACCTCAGCCATATTTATTGTGTCACAATCATCCACAAGTGTATTTTGAATGAACATGAGTAACTCTTCATCGCACAGAGATCGGATCAGAGGCACATTGCTGTGGCCCTCAGAAAGACAGGTTCTCTGTGCTGACTGTAAGCAGTTTCTGTGATAGAACATTTCTTGAGCAGCTGCATCACCAGCATCAGTCAGATCAGAAACACAAGTTCGGACATGATCATCACATGTATTCAACTTTATCTGAAGCAATGTTTCACCCATTCTAACCAACCTGATGCAAAGGCTCTTTGGCATCAGATGCCCAGAAAGAACATGAAGAGAACAGACACACCTCTGCTTTAGGTAGACTTTTTGACCTTTTTGGACGGTTTGGGGCATTTGAACATGAGGGACGACCTAGAGCAGATAAGAAACCTATGGGGGAGTCAGATCTATCACGCTTTTTAGCACCCTCCCTGAGTCTTTTAATTACACATTTATTCACAAGGGGTTTATGGCATTCACTGTGATATAACAAGTCTTTTCTTTTTGACTCCTCCAAACTTGATAAGCTCTCTGTGAGGTTTTGAATGCTGGTATCCCCAAGGCTGAGTCTTTCTTTACAACAGTACAGGAGTTCTTCAACCATCTGTGGATTACGAACAAGTCTTTTCGATGATGTTTCACCCTCATTGCAGATGATACAATCACTCATTTTGCAGAAACAGCTTCAAGGATTATACTTTTTACAGCTTGCACTCACTTCACCATCATGCATAATCTACGACACACACAAATATAAATAAAGTTTAATATAGTTACCTATATATATTATTTATTATTAGTTATTATTTTGATAATTGTGTTGTCTTACTCTAATATTCTATCTTATTCATATTATCTTGTGGAAACTAATTGTTAATCAGAAAACATTTACCTTATTCATTTATATAATTTGTGTTATGTCACAGTATATAAAAATAAATATTACTTAACTGGTCATGAAACCAAATGTTAACACTGAAATTATTATCCCCTCAAAAACATAGCATCTCCAAAGATTCCTGTCTGTCCAAAACCGACTGTAGTCACTGAAAAAACGTATGAGTAACATTTTGTTGATAAAACAGGTAAATTGTAACAAATCCTTATGCCATTAATAATATAAAGACTTAAATATCATTCTGTGTTGATTCTGCAATTTATAAAAATGTTTTATTTGAAATTAGCAACATTGAAAACAAATAAAAAGACTTCCAAGTTTCTCAGAATTGACTAAGACCAAGGGAAGATAGTAATATAGAGGGTTTTTTGCATCCTCTGCAAACAAGTCCCTCCAAAAGGGGGTTATGGGGGGTCAGAAAAATTGTACCCCGCTATTTTCAGTTAACTGGGCCCCTACCCAAGTCAAATCAACAAAAAAATAAATTTTGGCACAAAAATCCTACGGGAGCCTTTTTTATGACATATCGCACCACACTATAACCCATTTATAAGGGTGTCAATATTAAAAACAAAACATTTCTATCAGACTACAAACTAATATGAAAACAATCACAATGAATCACCAGTAATGGTACCCTTCAGTTTCATGTACCATTTTGAATACTTTACTGAACCATGTAACTACTTAAGATAGATTTTTTTGTGCATTCTTTTAAAATGATTTATATTGGAGCTGTGTTTGAGCTCCAGCTCCAAACTGTTCCACAAATCCACCCCACAGTTTGATATGCACTTCCTTCTCTTGCTAGTTCAACTTCTGTTCTCAAATTATAGCCGCCTTCTCTTTCCATAAATAGATATTGTATATTTTTGGCAGTATTTTTTTTTCTGGCTTTGTACATGATTTGTGATGTTTTAAATTTTACCAAATCCATAAAATTCAAGATGTTTGATTTTAGAAATAGTGGGTTGGTATGTTCTCTGTATCCCACTTTATTTATTATGCTTATTGCTCTTTTCTGTAGTATACATAGTGGCTGCAGGGTGCTTTTATAGTTCTTTCCCCATACTTCCCCACAGTAAGACAGATATGGTAAAAATAATGAGCAGTGGAGTATGTGTAAGGCTTTATAGTCCAGTATGTATTTTGTGTTCCTCAGAATTGCAGTGCATTTTGCCAGTTTTGCTCTGACATGGCTTACATGAGGTTTCCAGCTAATTTTACTGTCTATGATCACGCCAAGAAATTTATTTTGGTATACTCTTTCTATGTGTGTATTGTTTATAATCAAGTCTATTTTAACATTTGTGGAATTTCTTCCAAACATTATCTTTGTTTTCTCTAAATTCAGTAATTTATTTTTCTCAAACCATAATTTTACTTTATTCATTTCTGTCATGCTCAGCTCCAAAATCTGCTGCAAACTCTCCCCAGAACAAAAAATATTCATATAATCTGCAAATAGTACAAATCTCAATAACTTTGAAACATTACATATATCATTTATGTTTAAAATTAACAGCATATGTCCTAATATTGACCCTTGTGGTACCCCACAAGTGACGTCCATGTAGTGTGATTTGTGCTCACCCATTTGTACATGCTGTTTCCTGTCTCTTAGATAGCTCCTCATCCAGCTCCGCCCAATCCCTCTAATAATCATACCTTTCCATTTTGTCAAACAATATATTATGATCAATAGTGTCAAAAGCTACTTAAATTAATGAATACACCCAAAGCAAGATTTCTGTTGTCAACATAATTTGTGATTTCCTCTAGTAGTTGCATGACTGCCAATGATGTTGATCTGCCTGCTCGGATTGCATATTAATTGTCGGGCAGCAGATGATATTTTTCAATAAATCTGCCCAGTCTGTCATTAAAATGTTTTTTGAGTATCTTGGAGAATTGGAAGAGCAAAGAAACAGGCCTATAGTTAGTGGAATGGTGTCTATTTACAGATTTAAAAAATGGTATTACTTTTGCTATTTTCATTTTGTTGGGAATTCACCAAATTGAAAAGACAGGCTGCAAATGTGGGTTAGTGGATTTGCAGTTCCTTCAATAACTATGTTTACTGTATTCATGCCTGTCATTCTAATCAGTGGATGTTTTATCTTTAAAATTTCTTACTATCTCTGAAATTGTTCTCATCAGCTGCTTCTAGAAAGATTGTGCTTGGATTTCTGTTCCCCATACTACTGTCAGCTCCACCCTCTGCTATCTCTGGTTCCTTGATTTTAGCTGCCAATTCTGGACCTACATTTACAAAGAATTTGTTAAAACTATCAACCACATTTTCCATGTTGTCTGTGGTCTTGTCATTCTCAGTGAAATATTCTGGGTAATTTGCATTTTATGTCCATTTCTTATAATACCATTTAATACACCCCATATACCGTTCATATTATTTTTTGATCCAATATTTTATTATAATATTAGTTAACTTATTTATTTTATTTTATTTTTTCAAATTTTTTTTAAACATTGAGAAAATTAAAAGACATACTGTACATTGAAATTCCCTCGTGGTCACAGAACCAGTATGTGACCTCTGGCAGTTCCATTCCCAACATTTCATTTTTTTTTTTTTTTTAAACAAAACAAAACTTTTGTTATGGTTAGAGGTCCGGACGGGACTGGACCAGTACAGACAATGAACTCAAATGCTGGGAGCAAGGAACAGAACTGGATGTGAATGAAAAGATTTTTATTTACAATAACAATGCTGCGATGGGGGTGCCTGCAGAGTGAATAGAATAGAATAGAACAGAATGCTTTTATTGTCATTATACACAAGGTACAATGAAATTAAAAGACAACTCCCGTAGTGCAGGGGTGTAAAAAATAAATATAAAAAGACAAATAAGAATATATACATGTATTTACAAAGGAGCCAGTAGGTGTATATAAATAGAACTCTGTGCTATTCATTGCATTCACCTTTATAAAAATAAATGCAATGAATAGTGCAGACTGTAAGCTAAAGTGCATTCAATACCCATATTGCACTTGGGTAGAACATGTTGGTGAGTCAGGATGTGCGGGCCTTGATGGACCGGTACCTCTTTCCTGAGGGCAGCAGTGAGAACAGGCTGTGCCCGGGGTGCAAACCATCGAAGCTGATGCTTCTGGCCCTGCGCAGACATCTGGTGTTATAGATGTCTGACAGAGAGGACAGCTGCGCTCCTATGATGTTCTGTGCTGACTTCCTGACTCTCTCCAGAGCCTTCCTGTCAGCCTGAGAGCAGCTCCTGTACCACACCAAGATGTTGTTGGTGAGGACTCTCTCTACAGAACACCTATAGAAGGACAGCAGCAGTTCCTGGGACAGGTTGACCTTCCTCAGTGACCTTAAAAAGTACAGACGCTGGTGTGCCTTTTTCACAAGGGCGTTGATGTTGGTGCACCAATGTAAGGTCCTGAGAAATGTATGTTCCCAGGAACGTGAAGTCACTGACCCTCTCTACAGTGTCTCCCTGAATGAGAAGGGGGGGGGGGGGTCCTCCCTCTTCCGCCTGAAATCTAGCAGCAATTCCTTTGTCTTTGAGGAGTTAAGTGCCAGGTTATTTAGGGAGCACCAAGTAGTGAGGTTCAGGACCTCTTCTCTGTAGGTTGTCTCATCGTTGTGAATCAGCCCAACCACAGTCGTATCATCCACAAATTTGACAAAGATGTTGCTGCTGTGGTTTGGTGCACAGTCATGGGTGTACAAAGTGTACAGCATCGGGCTGAGCACACAGCCCTGAGGGGCCCCAGTGCTCACTGTCAGCACTGAGGAGTGGTGGGACCCCATCCTGACTGACTGCAGACGGCTGGTGAGAAAGTCTCTGATCCATCTGCAGGTGTGCTCGCCAATGCCCAGACTGCGCAGTTTGAACAACAGTCTGCTTGGAACAAGTGTGTTAAAAGCAGAACTGAAGTTCACGAACAACATCCTCGCATAATTGCCAGACTGTTCAAGATGTTGACACACTGTGTGGAGGACTGTGTTGATGGCATCACCTATGGACCTGTTGGCTCTGTATGCGAATTGATGCTGATCAAGGCTGGGAGGCAGTAAGGATTTTATGTGCCTCAGCACCAGCCTCTCAAAGCACTTCATCACAGTTGAAGTGAGAGCCACAGGTCTGTAATCATTCAGACTGCTGACCAACTGTCTCTTGGGGATGGACACGATAGTGGCAGATTTTAGGCAGCTCGGGACTGTGCAGGCAGCCAGCGAGAGGTTAAAAATGGTAGTAAAAACCTCTGCCAGCTGGTCTGCACAGCCCCTCAATACCCTCCCCTGGACACCATCAGGACCAGCAGTCTTCGACGGGTTAGAGTGGAGAGTCAGCCGGCTGATAGCTGTGGAAATTAGGGAGATGCAGGTTCCCGAGCCAGTCTTGTGAGAACCGAAATCCTAGAGTACGTGTAAACTTCATTGTTTTGTGCAAATATTTGCTCATTTTGAAATGGATGCCTGTAACACATTTCAGAAAAGCTGGGACAGTGGTATGTTTACCACTGTGTTATATCACCTTTCCTTCAAACAACACTCAATAAGCATTTGGGAACTGAGGACACTAATTGTTGAAGCTTTGTAGGTGGAATTCTTCCCATTCTTGCTTGATGTTCAACAGTCCGGGGTCTCCGTTGTCATATTTTGCACTTCTTACTGTGTCACATTTGCAATGGATGACAGATCTGGACTGCAGGCAGGCCAGTCTAGTACCTGTACTCTTTTACTATGAAACCATGCTGTTGTAACACGTGCAGAATGTGGCTTGGCATTGTCTTGCTAAAATAAGCAGGGGCGTCCCTGAAAAAGACATTGCTTGGATGGCAGCATGTGTTGCTCCAAAATTTCAATGTACCTTTCAGCATTGATGGTGCCATCACAGATATGTAAGTTGCCCATGCCATGGGCACTAACACACCCCCATACCATCACAGATGCTAGCTTTTGAACTTTGCGCTGGTACCAGTCTGGATGGTCTTTTTCCTCTTTTGTCTGGAGGACACAACGTCCATGATTTCCAAAAACAATTTGAAATGTGGACTCATCAGACCACATCACACTTTTCCACTTTGCATCTGTCCATTTCAAATGAGCTCGGGCCCAGAGAAGGCGGTGGTGTTTCTGGATGGTGTTGATGTATGGCTTTCACTTTGCATGGTGGAGTTTTAACTTGCACTTGTGGATGTAGCGACGAACTGTGTTAACTGACATGCGGTAAGATCCTTTACACAATGATGTCGGGTTTTAATGCAGTGTCAGTGTTGGTTTTTGGCCTGCCGCTTACATGTAGAAAGTTCTCCAGATTCTCTGAACTGTAGATGAAGGAATCACTAAATTCCGTGCAATTGACGTTGAGAAACATTGTTCTTAAACTCTTGGACTACTTTTTAATGCAGTTTTTCACAAAATGGTGATCCTCGCCCCATCTTTGCTTATGAATGGCTGAGAATTTTTGGGATGCTCCTTTTATACCCAATCATGAGTGTCCTCAGTTCCCAAATGCTTATTGAGTGTTGTTAGAAGGAAAGGTGATGTAACACAGTGGTAAACATACCACTGTCCCAGCTTTTTTGAAATGTGTTACAGGCATCCATTTCAAAATGAGCAAATATTTGCACAAAACAATGAAGTTTACATGTACTCTAGGATTTCGGCATCCATTTCAAAATGAGCAAATATTTGCATAAAAACAATAAATTTTATCAGTTTGAACATTAAATATCTTGTCTTTGTGGTGTATTCAGTTGAATATAGGTTGAAGAGGATTTGCAAATCATTGTATTCTGTTTTTATTTACATTTTGCACAACGTCCCAACTTCATTTCAATTGGGGTTGTAAGCAGGACTTGACTTTAGAAACGACTTGGAAATTTCTTAGTAGTTCAATATCAGAGTTTATACAGTTCTTGGAAACAGTTCTTAGTCATGAAGTCGCAAACAGTGGCAGGGTAAGAACGGGATCTCACAGAACATGAAGGAATTTAACTGAAGTGTGGCAGAGCTATGTGCTCTGTAGCTGAGAGCCGGAAAGTTTCAAAGTGACGTTGTGCAGAATGTGACGTGGGAGCCAGGAACGTGTGCGACAAGGAAGCCGTGCAGGAGAGTGTCTGGAAACACCAAAAACATCAACAAGCTGTAACATGGAAATTAGACTTGGCCAGGAGAGCTCTGACCTCAGAGCGCTTGGAAGCAGCAGGAAAGACGAGGTCAAGGTCATGAAAGCTTCACGATCTGGATGCAATGCAAGAATCTGGCCCTGAATGCTGACCCCAATGAGCGGCCAGATTCAGATTTAAGTAACCCACTCCTGATGAGCCGCAGATGAGCCTCAGGTGCAAGTAGCGGACAAACAGCAGGTGTTCCTCGGCTCTGCAGCGCACCACCTGGAGGGAAAACAGACAAACTACACACAAGAGGTTAAAAAGGGAAGGGGAGAGAGGCAGCTCAAAGGCTGGCCACAACAACTTTAGAACATTGGATGCATTGCGACAAGAGACAGAAATCACCAAAAGACTTAAAGGGGAACAGAAACGCCCATGGATTATTTATAGCATGAATAAACACAAAAAAAAATGCATTTTTTTGATAGTTCAAGAAAAACTAAAGACCATAAAACATCTACAGAAAACCTTGTTTTAGTAATGGTCTAAGAGGCTTTGACACTGACCGGCTGCCGCCATTTATGCAGATCAGGTGGGTGACGTCACTGGTTGGGGGGAAGATGATCCTTGTTCTGAGATATATGACTACTAGAATCCGTACTCCCAATGCTGCCCACCAAATGCAAATGTCCCTTCATGGACAACGACATGATACCTCCTAAGTGGGCAAAATTTTGATGAAGTTCCCGCATGTTGATGCATTTTCGATGGGGATTCGCGACTGAACACACTCAGAAAAACACTCGCAATATACATGTTAAAATGCCATTCTGACCTGGCTATTGAGCCAGTAAAATTAATTAACATTAAACTCATGTCAGGAAAGTATTAAACTTACTCTGACACCCACACATTCCAAAATATTACTGTTGAAAGTTACAAGGATCTGTGCTGTTACCTTCTGCTGCTGCTGTTTTCAGCATGACGTGGCTCCTAAAACCATTACAAAACATTTATATATATATATATATATATATATATATATATATATATATAATATTTTTAGACAATTATCCTTTATTGACCGAATTTCATTCATGAAGTCAGTGGTGTGTGTGTGCACATCTCTGTGCAAGTGTCGTCCGTGTCCTCAATTTCAATTTATTTTCATTTATATAACGCCAAATAACAACAGAGTTGCCACAAGGCACTTCACACAAGTAAGGTCTAACCTTACTAACCCCCAGAGCAGCAGTGGTAAGGAAAAAAACTCCCTCTGAGGAAGAAACCTCAAGCAAACCAGACTCAAAGGGGTGACCCTCTGCTTGGGCCATGCTACAGACATAAATTACAGAACAATTCCTCAGATGACACAGGCACGGGTAGGAAACATACAGATATTTATCAACCAAATTGTTACGTTTTAGACTGGAATCGAACGGAGAACCCAAGTGCTGGGAGCAGAAATGAGAGTGGAGTGAATCAGAAAACGGCGGACCCGGCGCCACGAGGGGGCGTTTGGGGGCGACGCCCCCTCACGTCATCAACCTTGCCCCCTCGGATGTGAGAGTTATCAAAAATAAAAAGAAAAAAGAAAGAAAAAGAAATACTGGAAAATATAGCGCCTCGCAGTTTCGCGGATTTTTTTAGTCCAATTTTGCATGCTTTTTTTTTTACAGCGCATTGTGCTCTGCGTCCTCATCAAGCAGGCCAGTGTTCTGTCGAGCTGACGGGACACCTGTTGCGGCACCGCGAAGGGAGAGCACACACATTGTGTTCTGCGTGTCTGTTTATAAGAATCTTCTTGCCCAGAAGAAAAAAGATTGCCAACAACTACCCATAAGTGTGTTCTTCACTTGGAAAAAGACACCTGCAGCGAGGTGTGAGTGGAAAAAGGCGCAACAGTGGCACGGCGCCAAGACGAAGAGGCGCGATCAGAGGAACAGTGAAATACTGGTCAGTCACTATTAATAATTTCTTATGTGTCCAACCTCGTAGGTTGATCGTTAAAATTAAATTTGTTAGTTCTAAAAGCCATCATAATTATTTATAGGAAAACGTTCTATTTTTATTTCTCAAACAAATGTTTGGGCCTGAAAACAGGTTGGTCTTATTTTTCTACTAAGGTTTGAACTCTGAGAGTGTTTACACACGAGAGAAAAGTGAGAAAATGTTAATGCCAGTTTGCGAAAAGTGTATAAAGTGTGTAGTGAGGGGTTTTACAGCCTAAAACGTCTATCTTCTTCTTCTTTGTCTTTCGGCTGTTCCCGTTAGGGGTCGCCACAGCAGATCAATCGTTTCCATCTCACCCTGTCCTCTGTATCTTCCTCTGTCACACCAACCACCTGCATGTCCTCTCTCAGCACATCCATGAACCTCCTCTTTGGTCTCCCTCTTCTCCTCCTGCCTGGTGGCTCCATCCTCAGCATCCTTCTCCCTATATACCCTGGGTCCCTCCTCTGCACATGTCCAAACCATCTCAATCTCGCCTCTCTGATTTTGTCTCCAAACCGTCCCACCTGAGCTGTCCCTCTGATATGTTCATTCCTAATCTTGTCCATTCTTGTCACTCCCAAAGAGAATCTCAACATCTTCAGCTCTGCCACCTCCAGCTCTGCCTCCTGTCTTTTTGTTAGTGCCACTGTCTCTAAACCATACAACATAGCTGGTCTCACTACTGTTTTATAAACTTTCCCCTTCACCTTTGCTGATATTCTTCGGTCACAAATCATTCCTGCCACCTTTCTCCACCCACTCCACCCTGCCTGCACTCTCTTCTTCACCTCTCTACCACACTCTCCATTACTTTGAACAGTTGACCCCAAATATTTAAACTCATCTACTTTCACCACTTCTACTCCTTGTAACTGCACTATTCCACTGGGCTCCCTCTCATTCACACACATGTACTCAGTCTTGCTTCTACTGACTTTCATTCCCCTTCTCTCCAAAGCATATCTCCACTTCTCCAGACTAGACTCAACTTGCTCTCTACTCTCACTACAGATCACAATGTCATCTGCAAACATCATAGTCCATGGGGACTCCTGTCTGATCTTATCCGTCAACCTGTCCATCACCACTGCAAACAAGAAAGGACTCAGAGCTGATCCTTGGTGTAATCCCACCTCCACCTTGAATGAGTCTGTCATTCCGACTGCGCATCTCACCGCTGTCACACTATTCTTGTACATGTCCTGCACTACCCTAACATACTTCTCTGCCACTCCAGACTTCCTCATACAATGCCACAACTCTTCTCTTGGCACCCTATCATAAGCTTTTTCTAAGTCCACAAACACACAATGTAACTCTTTCTGTCCTTCTCTGTACTTTTCCAACAGTATTCTCAGAGCAAACATTGCATCTGTAGTGTTCTTTCTCGGCATGAAACCATATTGCTGCTCACAGATCTTCACCTGTTTTCTAAGCCTAGCTTCTACTACTCTTTCCCATAACTTCATGCTGTGGCTGATCAGCTTTATGCCTCTGTAGTTACTGCAGCTCTGCACATCACCCTTGTTCTTGAAAATAGGAACCAGCACACTTCGTCTCCACTCCTCAGGCATGCTCTCACTTTCCAAGATTTTATTAAACAATCTGGTTAGAAACTCTACTGCCATCTCTCCTAGACATTTCCATGCCTCCACTGGAATGTCATCTGGACTGACTGCCTTTCCACTCTTCATCCTCTTCATAGCAGCCCTCACTTCTTCCTTGCTAATCTCTTGTACTTCCTGATTTACTCTCACCACATCATCCAGCCTTTTCTCTCGCTCATTTTCTTTATTCATCAACTCTTCAAAATATTCCCTCCACCTTCTCAGCACACACTCCTCACTTGTCAGCACATTACCATGTGCATCTTTTACCACCCTAACCTGCTGCACATCCTTTCCAGCTCTGTCCCTTTGTCTGGCCAATCGGTACAAGTCCTTTTCTCCTTCCTTACTATTCAACTTCTTGTACAGCTCGCAATATGCCTTTTCCTTTGCTTTTGCCACTTCTCTTTTCACCTTACGCCGCATCTCCTTGTACTCCTGTCTACTTTCTTCATCTCTCCGACTATCCCAAAACGTTTTCGCCAACCTCTTTCTCCTTATGCTTTCCTGGACCTCTTCATTCCACCACCAAGTCTCCTTGTCTTCCTTCCACTGTTCAGATGTCATACCCAGTACTGTCCTAGCTGTCTCCCTCACCACATCTGCAGTACTTTTCCAGTTGTCCAAAATTGCTTCCCCTCCAACCAGTGCTTCTCTCACCTGCTCGCTAAATTTCACACAACAGTCTTCCTCCTTCAGCTTCCTCCTTGAGCTCTCACTCTCTTCTTCTTCTTTACCTCTAAAGTCATCCTACAAACAACCATCCTGTGCTGTCTAGTGACACTCTCTCCTGCTACCACCTTACAGTCTGTGATTTATTTTAGCTTGCATCTCCTATAAAGAATGTAGTCCACCTGTGTGCACCTTCCTCCACTCTTATATGTTACCCTGTGCTCCTCCCTTTTCTTAAAGTAGGTATTCACCACAGCCATTTCCATCTTTTCTGCAAAATCAACTACCATCTGTCCTTCCTATCCTTGATACCATATCTACCCATTACTTCCTCATCACCTCTGTTCCCTTCACCAACATGCCCATTGAAGTCTGCTCCTATCACCACTCTTTCATGCTTGGGCACACTCTCCACCACCTCATCTAACACACTCCAGAAATCTTCTTTCTCCTTCATCTCACAACCAACCTGTAGGGCATATGTACTGATGATATTCATCATCACCCCTTCAATTTCCAACTTCACACTCATCACCCTGTCAGACACTCACTTAACCTCCAACACACTTTTAACATACTCTTCCTTTAAAATGACCACAACACCATTTCGCTTCCTGTCCTCACCATGGTACAACAACTTGTACCCACCGCCGATGCTCCTGCTCTTACTTCCCTTCCACTTGGTCTCTTGCACACACAATATGTCTACCTTTCTCCTCTCCATCATATCAGCCAGCTCTCTCCCTTTACCAGTCATACTACCCACATTCAAAGTCCCCACTTCATTTCCACCCTTCTAGTTTTCTTCTTCTCCCGCTGTTCGTGGTAACGTTTTCCTCCTGTTCTTCGTCGTCTTCGCCCAGCAGTAGCCCAATTTCCACCGGCACCCTGTTGGGCAATAGCACCGGTGGCGGACGTTGTTAACCCGGGCCGTGACCGATCCGGTATGGGAATTCGATTCTGAGTCTGCATAGTTCGGTTGGCTTGTTTTACGCCGGATGCCCTTCCTGACGCAACCCTCCTCATTTATCTGGGCTTGGGACCGGCACTCAGAATGTACTGGCTGCACACCCCATGTGGCTGAGTTAGCCTTAAAACGTCTATAATAATTGTAAAAAAAATAACGCTGTCTACTTCGCGGATTTCGCCTATTGCGGGCTATTTTTAGAACGTAACTCCCGCGATAAACGAGGGACCACTGTATATCTACATGAACGGTTTATCTTTGACCCGTTGTGTGACTGTCATGCCCAATTGCGCTGTGTTGCGCTTGTGATGGAGGGCTGTATGTGGGGTTAATCTACTGTCTCATGTCATTTCTCAGATCAGTTGTTGGTTTGGTTTTGTGGTATGCAGGAGATCACTTGACCGAGGGTCTATAGGTTCAAATAATAATTTAAAAAATACTGTCATCACTCTTTACTCTTACTCAGTCAGTCTCTTACAACGGTGTAGCCTAAATACACGAGCTTTCTAGGAGCGCACCCAATTCATTATGCACGCTCAGAGGCACGTGCCCTCCGGTGCGCACTTTTTTGGGGGGGAGGGGGGGCAACCCCGCCCCCTGTGATAAACTCATCGCCCCCTAATATTTTTTTTCTGGCGCCGGGCCTGGAAGATGGATTTATTAACAATGGAATGTGTTGTGCGTGGAGCATGTGGACGAGTCAGCAGCCTTGCAGAGTGGAGACAGGGCCCGCACAGCAGTAGAACCAGGGAACCACAGTCCAGATGGTGTTGGAACCAGAGTGAGGAGTGGATGATGCAATCCGGGAGCCAGGTGGCCGCCTGCAAGCTGTCGACGGGTAATCTGGAGAGGACACACAGGTGAGTGCTTTGCCACCTGTGCAGACGAGAGAGAGACAGAAGCAGCAGCAGCAGCAGGAACAGTCAGCCCACAACAAAAATGTCACAGACAAAGTGACAAGAATAACCAAAACCACTTATTTATGAAGGAGATATTGTCTCCCTTGTTCCTCTGTCTGTGGCTTTGCCAACATGCGCAGCTTTCTGGCATATTCCACCTATTTCTTGACGAGACTAATAGAACTTCAGTGAGCGAGCGAGTAAAATGCACTCGTCCCCAGCAGAGGAGACCCCAACCAGTGACGTCAACTGGAAGTGCCCTCCACTGACTTCAGCCAATGGCGATTTACATGTCAATTTAGTGGCAAATTTGATTCAAATAATATTATCTACACTGCACTCAAACATTCTGCAAGTGTATGAATAACACTTCATTTTTACCAAGGAATACACAAACAAATTCCTAAAAAGAGTTTCTGTTCTCTGTTCTCCTTTAATCCTCATGAATAAAATAAACATAAATAAAATGAAAAAGAAAAGAAAAAATAATTCTTACTATTCCAAATGCATTTTCTGTATACTGACATATCTTGTGTATTTAGGGTTTCTGTGTATTGCCTTTGGTTTGCACAAACATAAAGTAACCATTTTGACCATAGCTTTGAAAATTTGTTCAACTGTAACTGGAGCGAGAAAGTCATTCTTTACATTTGGAATATTTTGTTATCTATCCATTTTCCAAGATTAGATGGTTCAAGAAGGAGTCAGTGTCTGGTCACAGCCTTTTTTCCAGCAGTTATTAAAATTCTTTATAAATAAGTATTGTTTGATTGCATTTCAGTCTTACCCATAATTAAGGAAGTAAATTCAAATTCTTCCTCTTTTTCTATATTTAGGAGTACCTTAGTATACATGAGTAGAGTTCCACCTTAGATTGGAATGTATAATAGAAGATATACCTTACTGAATTTTCTTGTAACACTAAATATAGATTCCATATTTTTGTGTATATCCTTCGAGAATTTGTTTGTTATTGGGCAGTCCCAAAATATGTGCAAATGTTTTGGCATCTTGGCTTCCACACTGTCTCCAGCACCTAAGCTCCTCCCTGTTACAATGAATCTTTTGCTTTGGAATAATAAAAAAATCTGATTAAGCATTTCCAATCAAATTCTCTCCAGGAATGTGAATTTGTGCATTTCCACATGGATGTACAGTAACCCCGCCATTCTTCATCAGTCATTATGTAACGGCTGAGTGGATCCTTGTCATTTGATTGGTGCTTTGTATGTCACATGACAGATTATTCATCCCATTTGTGTTGCGTTGCATTTAGCGTGCAATTTGGTTCCATACATTTTGTACCATTGAACACTGCGAACCCCACCCACTAAGTACGGGCGGCATTTAGCTAAACATACGGAGTTTGTTGTGCTGATGGACAACGATTTGAAGGAGCTAATTCTTCTAGCACACACACACAAACAAAACCCAAATAAACAAATCCGCCATCTGGAGGCATGAAGAGCTGTTAGGATGAAAAGCTGACGTGATTTTTAGCTGGACTGAGGAACTACACAAAGTCTTTTTTTTTTTTTTTTTGAAGTACAGTGGTCCCTCATTTATCGCGGGAGTTACATTCTAAAAATAACCCGCGATAAGCGAAATCTGCGAAGTAGTCAGCGATATTTTTTGCAATTATTATAGATGTTTTAAGGCTGTAAAACCCCTTACTACACACTTTATACACTTTTCTCAAACAGGCATTAACCTTTTCTCATTTTTCTCTCCTGTGTAAACACTCTCTTTTTTCTTCTGGGCGAGAAGATTATAAACAGACACACGCAGAACTCTCCCTTCGTTCACTGCCTCCGGAGGTACGGATGCGGGACCCGCAAAGAATCCAAGTCCTCTCTCGGTGGCCACAGAGCTCTGCGGCTGCGGTCAACATCCGCATCAAAACAGCGAGCGTAGTCTCTTGGCCTGTTGCCAGATTTGGCACAGCTCCACACAGCAGACAGGAGGGCGGTGTGAGTGGCCCACTGCTGCATTTACTGAGGCCACAGACATCGTAGGCAGTGAGAGCAATAAGGACGCAGAACACAAAGCGCTGTTAAAAAAAAGAAAAGAAAAAGCATGCAAAATTGCATTAAAAAAAATCTGCAAAACTGCAAGGCCACAAAAGGTGAACCGCATTATAGTGAGGGACCACTGTACACGAAGTCAGTGCACAGCAGCAAGGACTACATCGTCGCAATTTTGGACTCCTATTTAACGGTTGTGTTGGACTATAGTAGAGAAGCTTGAATCTTCGACTGGACTGGGTTGCTTGATGCGAGGACGTTTCGCTTCAAATCGCAGAAGCTTCCTCAGCTAAAATTCTTGCTCTGGTAGTCTGACTTCTATCTTGACTCTTGTATAGAAGAACAAACAGAAGCCACAAAAGCTGGAGTGTTAAACATAACCAGACCCCTCCTACCAAGAGGCAGACTGCTATTGGCTAATGACTAAACAACTGCTTTAATTAGCACCTATTGTGCTCTAGTTAGCACCCTCCTAATGACAGGTAGCTGTCCCTCCTAACGATGGGACTGATGCCTCTCCTGATGGCTCTCCTGACGAGTCTCCTGATGACATGAATGACTCATTACCAGGGTTGGGAGGGTTACTTTAAAAATGTATTCCGATACAGTTACTAGTTACCTGTTGAAAAATGTAGTCAGTAATGTAATCCAAGTACCATAATATTAAAGTAATGTAATTTGATTACTTTCAATTACTTCTGGATTACTCCAATATCAAATATGCTAATACAAACAAAAGAAACTAAATAGAAATAGTCCTGACCACATAGTACACTTATAAATAAAACTGTTTCTTTTATATGGCATGATCTGTTTTACTTCACATTATGAATTAAGAGTGCCACAATATTGTTTTAAACACACCCAGTGTTCACCTGCAAAATTTTCAACAAAAAAATGCCAAACAAATGAAGGATAATGAAAACTCAGGCGTGTGCGGATGAATTTGTAATTAAAAGTGGCTTGCAGAACAATATACAAAACAACAAAAAAATTCTGCTACTTGTTCAGTAAACATAAAATGATCTTACTTTAGTCTTTCACATAGCATTTGCACCATATTTAACATAACAGTCCACTTATTGAACTTTCAAAATAATAACAAAAGCATAATGAAAACCATTAAGTAAATACTGTCAGTAAGGAGGCATGATCACCATTTTAATTCTGGGCAAGTTAGTGATTTGTGTGTATAGAAGTTCAAGAAACAGGTGGAATACGCCGGAAGCTGCGCATGTTGGCAAAGCCAGGAACGGAGGAACAAGGGAGACAATATTTCCTTCCATAAGTAAGTGGTTTTGGTTCTTCTTGTCACTTTGTCTGTGATATTTGGATGATAAACAGCTGTATGTTTCCTGCCGTACCTGTGTCGCCCGATGACAGGGACCATTAACTCTTCACTTATGTCTAGTTGATATTTTCCACTGCTAGACCAATGTCTAGTTAAAATACTTGTCGTTAGTGATTAAAATTTTTCGACAAGACTGGGGATTTTTTTTTTAATTTGCACCTTAAAATAATGATTATAATGACCCGCGCTGTGCCGCTCACAGTCACACCCACACATAGAGATGTGTACCCACACCACTGACTTCATGAATGAAACTCGGTCAATAAAGGATAATTGTGTAAAAATATAATATCTATAAATGTATTGTAATGGTTTTAGGAGCCGCGCTGTGTTGAACACAGCAGCTGCTACTGCAGGACGCCTCAGCTCAGCAGCTTGAACAGCGCAGATCCGTGTAACTTTCAACACTAACATTTGGGAATGTTTAATACTTTCCTGACATAATTTAATGTAATTTAATTTTACTGGCTCGATATCCAGGTCAAAATGGCATTTTTAACACGTATTTTACGAGCATTTTTCTGAGTGTGTTCAGTCGCGAATCTCCTTTGAAAATGCGTTAACATCCGGGTATCCATCCATCCATCCATTTTCTTCCGCTTTATCCGGAGTCGGGTCGCGAAGACATATTAACATCCGGGTACTTCATCAATATTTTGCCCGGTTAGGAGACGTCATGTCGCTGTCCATGAAGGGACGTTTTCGTTTCAAAGAAAAAAATATATATACAGATAAAGTCATAAAATGCATTAAAATTGTAATCCTGCGAAGTAATCCCCATTTTTACTAAATATACCTGTAATCTGAATACATCTTTTTTTCTGTAACTGTAGCGAAATACAGTTACCTTTTTTTTGTATCCTAATTATGTAACGCCGTTACATGTATTCCGTTACTCCCCAAGCCTGCTCATTACCATGAACAAAAGCCTGAAACTGCTTTGACCTGAGTACCCCATTGTAAACAGTGGACAAAGCATGTCTCAGACCCCCTCTCCGGTTAAGGCTGGGTTTCAACTGTTTCACATACAATGCCTCCTTCACTCCTCTCTCAAGCCATTTCTTCTTTCTGGCTAAGATTTTAACTTCCTTGTCCTCAAATGTGTGGTTAGTGTCTTTAAGGTGGAGATGAACTGCAGACTGAGGTCCACTGGCGCCCTCTCTGCGGTGCTGGTATAGCCTTTTGTGTAACGGCTGCTTAGTCTCACCTATGCAGTGTTCGTTACAGTTTTCCTGACATCTGATAGAATACAGTACATTGCTCTGTTTGTAATTAGGGATCCTGTCCTTAGGGTGAACTAATTTCTGTCTCAAGGTGTTAACAGGTTTAAAGTAAAGTGGGATTTTGTGCTGTCTGAAGATCCTCTGTAGTGAAGGGATGCCAAAATGTGTGTAATGTAGTCAAACTTTCTGCCTCTTGTCAAAAGTCTTTCTGCAGCATTTTGAACCAATTGGAGAGCCCTAATGCTGGACTGCGGTAAACCAGAAAATAGAACATTTCAGTAGTCCAATCCAGAAGAGATAAATGCATGGATCAGGGTCTCAGCATTAGCCATAGACAGGATGGGACGAATCTTCGCTATATTTCGCAGGTGGAAGAAAGCAGTCCTCATAATGTCTCTAATGTGGAGGTCAAAAGACAACATAGGATCAAAAATTACCCCAAGATTCCTCACTTTATCTGTATGATGTATAACACATGAACCTAAGCTAAGTGCTAGCTGATCAAATTGATGCCGATACCTCGATGGACTAAGAACCATCACTTCAGTCTGATCAGAATTTAAAAGTAGAAAGTTACTAGACATCCAACTTCTCACTGATGCAAGGCAGTCTTCTAAGGATTTTATGTGAATGAAATTACCAGCAGTTATCGGCATGTATAACTGAGTATCATCAGCATAACAGTGAACAGTAATCCCAGAAGGCCGCTATATGTGGTCAAGGGGTGCTACATAAAGGGAGAAAAGCAGGGCCTAAGACGGACCCCTGTGGAACCCCAAATTTCATGTCCCTAAGGTTAGAGGTAGTGTTACTGTACAAAACACAGTGAGAACAACTGGTCAAGTATGACATCAACCATGCAAGGGCACTCCCAGCAGTGGTGGGCACAGCTAACTAAAAAGTTAGCTTCAATAACTGCTAATCAGCTAACTGAAAAGTTATCTTTTTTAACGCTTAAACCGATAAACTGTCTAAAAACTTATCGCAAGCTACAGATAACCGATAACTTTCAATTTTGCCTCCCATATGCTCTCAGCTACTAAGAAGCTGATTTTGAGTTTAAACACTGCCAAAGCTTCTAACAGAACCAATGGTGATCACAAACCCAAACAGCCAATGAGCCAGCGCTTCTGTCTTTGTGCACTCTGCCCCCTGCTGTAGGAAAGCGGCATTTACCCTGATAGGATACAGTGGTCCAGCAATGAGGCAGAGGTCTTGAAATGGTTTGGTGTATAAATAAAATGAATACTGATAGAATAACTCCATTAATGTAAATTCTCTCATTTGTACAAAGTTAAAATATAATATATATCTTTTAATGTTGAATAATGCACTAATTCTGAAGTTTTGTAACAAACACAGAAAAGATCACAAAGGATTCTGGGTAAAATGTGCCTCCGCTAACACCGATTGGTTAACTCATTCATGATGTAGACCACCCATTAATGTGACGTGAGTCGTGTGTTGGTGTTTACAGATAAATGTGCTTTTGTAAAATATTCCATTTTTTTATTTGTAAAAAAACACATTTTCAAAAAAAAAAAAAGCCAAGTTATAATTAGATAACCGTCTGATATAACCGGTGTCAAAAATAAATAGAGCACTGCCATGATCTACTGGTGCCAGACGTTCAGTACTTAAGGGCCCGGTCCCACTGGGGAGAGGATTAATTGCGCATGAATTGAGTATACAAAGTACGGACGTTCGTTGTCGTCCGCAACAAAAATGGCCAAAAATGACAAATGTCCCAGTATGAATTGCGGATATATTAATAATGTATAGTGAATATATGATGAACAATCACAGTTGTATAACGCATGTAGTGAGGAAACGGATCCGACACATTGCGATTATCACGGCCTTATTACAGGTGTATGAATGCATCGCGCACATGTTGTGCGTGCACGGCATCTGCATTGTGGTCATAAAAGAAGCGCACTCGGGCTGTTGGCATCACTATTCACACCAACACCACAGGCTCTGGAGCATTTGCTAGACTTGGACAAGTTGATTGGAGTAAACAAGCAGTGAACAGGGTGAGTGTTGACGTCAGCGGAACGCATCAGAGCGCAGCTCGTCTGAATGATTATAACAAGTTAAATCTGTTATAAACATAAAAATAAATACTGTAACAGCTGCAGACAAGAAAGAAAAAACATGCACCTGTTTTATCAAGCCTTGACAATGTACGAGGTCTGTTAGAAAAGTATCGGACCTTTTTATTTTTTCAAAAACCTGATGGATTTGAATCACGTGTGCTTGCATGAGCCAACCTTGAACCTTCGTGCGCATGCGTGATTTTTTTTTCACGCCTGTCGGTTGCGTCATTTGCTTGTAAGCAGCCTTTGTGTGAGGAAGGGTGGAGTCTCTCATCGTTTTTTTCTTTGCAGCGCGACTTCATCAAATTTTGCCAGAAACTGGGTGATAGCCAGGTGGAAACCATTCGGATTATTCAGACGGCTTTCGGTGACGATCCTCTGGGCATCACACAGATTAAGGAGCGGTACAACCAGTTTAAAGATGTCCGCACAACGGTGGAGAGCACGCCGCACTCTGATCGGCATCAACACGCTGAAACGGCCGGATCATTACCAAAGTGAACGCTGTGGAGATGTGGGACCATCATGTGATTATCCGAGAAATTGCGGAAGAGGTGGACATCAGCACTTTTTTGGCACATTCCACTGTGAAAGAAGATTTTGCCATGAAAAGAGTTGCGGCAAAATTCATCGGCACGAAGCTGATGGCGCAGCAACAGCGCCTCCGTGATGAAGCCTCACAGGACATGCCCTGACATGCCCAGCTCTTGCACCATTCGGAAAATTCAGACAGCTTTCGGTGGCTTTTCAGTCGTGTGACTATCCGAGAAATTGTGGACGAGGTGGACATGCCACAACATGCTTCCTACTTACAGTCCAGTGTCGAAAAGCAGGGACACCATCACGAAGACCATCTCTGTGTGGCCAACTGGTGCTGTGTCCATGCTTCAAGACTGCTTTGAGACCACCGTCTGGCAAATGTTCAGAGCGGCTGCAACAACAGGGTGGACCTGGAGGAATACTCATCGACTGTGCACTGCTACATTTGGAGCTGCATAGACAATGTGACCACCTCCAAGACCATCACCATCAGGCCAAACCAGAAACCCTGGAAGACCGGAAAGGTGTGCTCAGAGCAGCCAGAAGGAACCTGTCAGCGGGAATAAAAAGAGCTAAGTCCACATATGCCCTCAAGGTTCAAGGCCACCTCCAATCTAATGACCCACGGAGCATGTGGAGGGGCATCAAATGCATAAGAGACTACAAAAACAATGTAGCACAGTGCTCTGCAGACCCAGCACTCCCAGACACTCTGAATGCCTTTTATGAGCGTTTTGAGGTGTCCAACACCACCACCCCCTCCCGAGTCCCTCCCTCCCCAAAGACCCCCCAGTCAGCAACATCACTACAGCTGAGGTGAGGAACGTGCTGCAGAGGATCACCCCCCGAAAGGCCCCTGGCCCTGACGGACTACCAGGGAGGGTCCTAAAAGACTGCACACCAGCTGTCTGAGGTTCTGGCGGATATATTCAACACCTCTCTGTCCCAAGCCAGAGTTCTGGAGTGCCTCAAGACATCAAGGATAATCCCTGTGCCAAAGACCTCTGCACCATCCTGCCTCAATGACTACAGGCCAGTTGCACTCACCCCATCACCACAAAGTGCTTTGAGAGGCTAGTGATGAGGCGCCTGAAGCAGACCATCGATGTGACTGTAGATGAGCACCAGTACGCGTACAGGCAAAACCATTCCACAGCTGATGCCATCTCCACCGTGGTGCATCAGGCCCTCTCCCACACAGAGAACAAGGACTCCTATGCAAGGCTGCTGTTCCTGGACTTTGCTTCTGCATTCAGCACCATCATCCCGCAGAAACTGGTTTCCAAGCTGGCTGAACTAGGAGCCCCCTCAGCATTGTGCAACTGGATCCTGGACTTCCTGACTGGGAGGCCACAGAGTGTCAGGATCAACACCACCTCATCCTCCACCATCATCCTGAACACTGGCTCACCCCAGGGTAGTGTGCTCAGTCCACTGCTGTACACATTGATGACCTTCAACTGCAGAGCCCAGCACAAAAATAATCTTGTTGTTAAGTTTGCAGACGATACAGCAGTGATCGGGCTCATTAGCCAAGGGGATGAGACAGCGTACAGGTGAGAAGTGGAGAACCTGACACGGTGGTGCGGAGACAACAACCTCATCCTCAACACCCAGAAGACCAAGGAGATAGTTGTTGACTTCCGCAGGTCAGCCTCCACCATCCCCTCCCCCCTCTACATCAGTGGAGCAGCGGTGGAGATCGTCTCCTCCATCAGGTATCTTGGAGTCCACCTCTCCAACACTCTCACCTGGTACACCAACACCACGGCTGTCATCAAGAAAGCCCACCAACGTCTCTATTTTTTGAGGAAATTGGGAAGGGCCGGACTGAACACCGAGGTGCTCAGGGCCTTCTACAGCTGTGCAGTGGAGAGTGTCCTGTCCTGCTGCCTCCCTGTGTGGTATGGTGGCTGTACGGTGGTGGAGAAGAAAGCGCTGCAGTGGGTGGTGAAGTCTGCACAGAGGACCATTGGATGCAACTTACCACCCACTGGGGACATCTACATCTCCAGATGTATACACAAAGCCACCTGCATCCTCCGAGACTCCACCCACCCTCTGCACAGTCTGTTCACACCCCTTCCCTCTGGAAGGAGGCTGTGCAACATCCGGACAAAAACGTCCAGACTGAAAAACAGCTTCTACCCGAATGCTGCCAGACTATTGAACAGTTCAACATCCACCACCAAACTGTGAACATTGTACTACATGCACATTGTCACTTTCTTAATACTCTAACGCTGCTGCTCCTGCCGACCCTGTGCCTTGTATATATATATATTCTATGGCCACAGGGGTGCGCATATTGCACATTGCAAAAGTTTATACAATAGGTTAGGTTTAAAAAAAAATATTGTCCCAGTTAACTACACCAAGACCTGGAGAAACTGCATTTCGTTCTGCCTGTAAGGATCGAGTGACAATAAAAGTGAGTCTGAGTCTATAAACCCAGAGAATATATTCATGAGAGTTTTAGGCACTAGAGTTTAAAGCTGTTGTCCGTGGAGCCTGATCAGAGTGTCTCAAATGCATTTCTCCTGTCGTGAACGTACTGAGATTACTCTATCCTATCTATAATGCACTTGGCACAGCATGTCCACACTAAAACCTTAAAAATTAGCGCATTACTTTAAAACTAAAACATATATCTGATATTTTCACTTTATAAAACTTCAGACATGATGTTAATTTAAACAACTTGTCCAAAATTAGTTTGGTTAAAATTTGAACCATAAGTTAAAAATGTATGCCTCTGGATGACTTGGGTGATATTACCCATATATCAGTATGGGGTTAAAAGAAATAACTTTTTTTGTGACCAGTTCTCCTTTGACTGCAGAGAATAGAGCTGTTTCTTCTAGAAGCAGCTCTCCTCTGTTTGCAGAGGGTAGAACTACACATCTGCTAGGAAACATTTACCAGGTAGGCGCTCAACTGATTTAAAAATTTTATAAATGTTTGTAGCTGTTCAGATTTGTTTACCACATTAATGGTCTAAAAATGATCTTACAAACATTTATCGGAAGATAATTGTTGTGTGGGCCGCTGAAGAGGAGGTACTGCTGGCCCACCATTCAGAGGGCGCCCTGCCTGGAGTGCGGGCTTCAGGCACGAGAGGGCGCTGCCGCCTCACAGGACAGCCAAGAGTGACAGCTGTCACTCATTAACTCCTGACAGCTGTCACCAATCATCAACCAATCAACCACTCCATATAAGCTGGAAGACATCTCCACCCCGCTGCCGAGATATCGTTTGCCTTTGAGGTAAAACTCTCAGCCGTGTTCAGTAGGTACTACTGGTATTGTTATTGTGTTCCTGTTTTGGAGGTGGAGGTGTCTTACCCACCAGTAAGGAACTGTCGCTGATTGTATTGCTGGGTGTACACACACCCACACATAACTGTTTCTGCTTCCTTCCAGCAGTACCAGATCCGACAACCGGAGACGGTGGCCACCTGGGGACTCGGAACTTGGCGGCTCCAGTACTCTCCAGGTTCGGTGGCAGTGGAAATCGTGTGGGATCCGGCTCTTCTCTGGACGGACGTCTTCTATCCTCAAGCCTGCCCACACGTCACCTTAGTACATTTGACCCTGTCCAAATTCTGTATTTGTCTGTATTTCGTTGTGCACGCTTCACAACAGTAAAGTGTTGTATTTTTGGCTCATCTATTGTCTGTTCATTTACGCCCCCTGTTGTGGGTCCGTGTCATTACACTTTCCCAACAATAATTAGTCCGATAATGGTTTTTAAAGTTATCTAAAAAGATAATCCGATAATGAAAACATTATCTTCGATAATTATCTGTTATCGGATTATCGGAACTGTGCCCACCACTGCCTAAATGACATGCAGCCAATCAGAAAGCAAAGTGTCTGACCTGGGAATGTTCATGTGTGCAATCTGTTTGTGTGTGTTATTTTTAGTGTGTGGCCGACACCACACACTGTACAACTAAACCTGTCAGATCTATGATTTTCTTTTTTTTTTTTATCTCCACGTGTGTGGTCTCTCAGGTTTTGGAAACCTGCAGATAATTTTAAAATCCTGCGGTCGACAACACTGTGATATAACCGGTCGCCAGTAGATGGCAGTGTTCTATGCATTTTGACGCCGGCTATATCACACGGCCTGAATCACAACAGATTTTTCGGCTTTGAGAACCAACCTGGGCTTCTTCTGGCATTTTTACATAAAACAAACACAATAACAATGTCTATAAATCCATAGAATATATTCACAAGACTTTTAGGCACAATATGCAAAGAGTTTAATGTAGTTGTCCCCGTGGAGCCTGATCAGAGCGTCTCAAATGCATTTCTTCTGTCGTGAATACCCATAATACACCTGGGCACAGCATGTCCACACTAAAACCTTCAAAATTAGTGCATTACTTTAAAACATATATCTGATATTTTCACTTTATAAAACTTCAGACGTGACATTAATTTAAATAACTTGTCCGAAATTAGTTTGGTCTAAAATTTTAACCATAGGTTAAAACTGTATGTCTCTGGATGATTTGGGTGCTATTGCCTGCTTATTAGCATGGGGTCAAAAGAAATGTTTTTTTTTTAGTCGTTCTCCTTTGCCTGCAGAGGATAGAACAGTTTCTTCTAGAACCAGCTCTTCTCTGTTTGTAGAGGATAGAACTGCCCATCTACTACAAAAAGCTGCATCTACAAAAATATAGTCTAAAAATTATCGGACCAAAACTTAGCGGACGATAACTGGTCCGATGATGGTTTTCAAACTTATCTGAAAAGGTAATCTGATAATGAAAACATCTTCAATAATTTGTTGTGTGGGCCGCTGAAGAGGAGGTACTGCTGGCCCACCACCACCAGATGGCGCCCTGCTTGGAGTGCGGGCTCCAAGCACGAGAGGGCGTCTGACCTACTGGGAGTGACAGCTGTCACACATCATCAACACCAGCTGTCACTCATCAACCACATCCTCCATAAAAGCCGGACTGCAACTCCACCTCCCCGCCGAGAAATCAGCTACCACTCAGGTAACCTTCTCTGTGGTGATTTTCTGTGACTAAACATTGTTCTGTGTGCAGCCGTTTTCCTGTGGCTACAGTCTGAAGCTGGATTGGCGGATAGTGTGAGCGCGACGTCTTCGCCTCTCACTCCTTCCAGGGAAGTGACTGACAGGAGCTGCACGGGTGATTCTGTGTCTGGAGGTGGAGGTTTTCCCTCCTGGACGAATTAAGCACTGAAAGACTGCTGGGTGTGTATTCACTGTATTAACTGTTTCTGTTTCTGCCAGCAGTACCGGGTCTGACTGCCGAAGACAGTGGCCACCTGGGGCGCAGCACTTGGCGGCTCCGGTGTTCTTCAGATCCGTTGGCAGTGGAAACTGTGTGGGATCCGGCTCTTCTCTGGCCAGACGTCTTCTATCTTCGAGCCTGCCCACACATCACCTTGTGTATGATTGACCATCCTCATCCTCTGTTATTGTCTGTATTTCGTTGTGCGATTCACAACATTAAATTGTTACTTTTTGGCTTATCCATTGTCCGTTCATTAACGCCCCCTGTTGTGGGTCCGTGTCACTACACTTTCACAACATAATTAGCGGATTAGCGGAACTGTGCCCACCACTGACTCCCAGTAATCCCAAAGTGATTTTCCAGCCTATCAAGTAGAATATAATGATCAACAGTATCAAATGCAGCACTGAGATCTAACAGCACCAGAACCGTAGTGGTGTCTGAATCCACTGCAAGCAGAAGATCATTCACCACTTTAGTGAGAGCAGTCTCTGTGGAATGATATTTTCTAAAAGCAGACTGCAGTGGCATAAAGAGATTATTCTCAGTAAGATAGTCCATGAGCTGTCGTGACACCACTTTTTCCAGAACTTTAGAGCAAAATGATAGATTTGATATTTGCCAATAGTTTTTCAATACACTAGGGTCAAGATTAGGTTTCTTAAGTAATGGTTTAATCACTGCAGATTTGAAACATTTATGAACAGATCCAGAAGTTAAGAAAGATTAATAATTTTCACCACAGTCGGCCCAAGAGTGGGCCACAGGTCCTTAAACAATTTTGTTGGTAAAGGATCAAATAAACAGGTTGTGCTTTTTGTTGATGTTATAAGTTTTGTCAGCATGCCTAGAGAGATACTCTCAAATTCTGTAAATCTAGGTAATACCTCAGTAATGGCGCCCACCTCAATAGCAGGGTGTAGTGGCTGGATTGAGGCATGCTGGGATATGTTTAACCTAATGTCTTCTAATTTCTAATCAAAATAATCCAGGAAATTGTGCTGTAAAAGCAGAGCGAACTACAGGTGGTTGTCCATGAATAAGTGTTGCCACCTTGTCGAACAAGAACTTTGAGTTATGCTTGTTTTTGTTGATCAAATCAGAGTAATAGGTCCACTTTGTAGCCAGTAATGCATGCTTATAGTCTAAGATAGCATCACGCCACACACGGTGGAATACTTCTGATTCTGAACTACGCCATTTCCGTTCTAGACCTCTTGCCTTATGCTTGAGGTCACGCAGGTAATCATTGAACCAAGGCGACTGTGTTTTGGGGGAGCGCGGTTTTAACACAGGTGGCGCAACCATGTTGAGTGTAGTTTTGAGCACCAAGTTTAAACTATCCACAAGACTGTCTACCGATTGGGTATTTGCCAAATGTGAAGCTAAGCCATCAGGCAGTCTAGCTTCAAGTTCAGTCTTAGTTGAGGAGTTGATGCATCGCCATAGCAATATATATATATATATATATATATATATATATATATATATATATAAAAGGGTCATTGTTCCACTAAACACTGCGGCGAAACTGTAAATTTAATAAGTGAAGGATCAGAGACCACTGATGTAAGAGGCATGATGTCAATATTCGTGACAGCAGTACCACGTGCGAGAATCAAATCCAGGGTATTATGCACTAATGTGCTTCGAGTCCCGAATGCATTGCTGAAATCCTAATGCATCCACAATTTCCATAAATGATTTGCAGAGGGGATCAGAAGGCTTATTTATATGAACATTAAAGTCACCAATGATCAGAATGTTATCTGCACTAGCTGACAAGTTAGAGATGAACACACCAAATTCATCTAAGAATTCAAAGTATGGGCCAGGAGGCCTATATACAGTGACAAAGTAATACGGTTGATTTTTATTCTTCTGATCTTGGCAATGTGTAATATCCTGAACAGCGCGGAGAATCAGATGCTCAAACGAGTTATATTTGTGACCCCAACAGCTAATAAGTTAAACCTAGATTTATAAATAAGAGCAACATCCCCGCCTTGCATCGCATCACGAGGGATGTGACTAAATGTATATGCTGGTGGGCAGGCCTCATTTAAGGGGAGGACAGCTGTAGATTTAAGCCAGGTTTCACATAACCCAATCATATCTAAGTGATGATCAATAATTAGATCATTAATCAACATTGATTTTGAGGATAGTGATCTTATGTTAATGAGACCCAGACTAAGGACCTTAGTGGGGTTGCCAGTTGAACTGTTTGGGTTTAGGGGTGGTTCCAGAGTAGCATATATAAGATGCCTAGAAGTAGGTTTAGGTTTGAGACATTCCACGCGTATTGTAGGTAGCAGACACAAAATCTTTGATATTGCTGGAACAACCATTGGGGCTTCCTCAATTTCAACATCATCCAATGTAGTAATGGGTATTAAGTTTGCAAAGCATATCCCTCTATGATTTTTATGGACACATCTACCGAAGCAGGCCACAGTCTCAACTTGTTGAATTTCCCTCCCTGGCAGATAAACTGCACTATCACCATGGTGGATTTTCTGCACTAATTTCCCCGCTAAGCTAATGGATTCCACACTCACATTTGTCATAAGCCTTGCAGGGTCTCTAATCACCTGCTCCATGGCCTGCTGTAAATTCCTAATGTTACCCTCCCTATAGAGGTCTATCTATGTTCGCAGACAAGATGGCGGCACCTTCCCCAGTAGGGTGGAGGCCATCCAGCATTAGCAAGCCACGGTGGCCCCAGAACAAAGGCTAGTTATCAATAAAGCTAAAACCTTGCTGTCTACAAAATTGCGCCAGCCACCTATTTAACGACGTCAGCCTGCTAAACGCCTCATCAGTACCCCGGGAGGGGAGGGGACCAGAGACTATTAATCAATGCCGACACATCTTTCTGGAAAAGTCACAAGTCCTGTATGTCCATTTTTGTGCCCTCTGAGTGCTTCATCCTGACATCATTGGTGCCACTCTGAAAGGTGCGGTTTTGTTTTATTGGGGGGGATACCAGTCAGTATCTGGTGTGACCACCATTTGCCTCATGCAGTGCAACACATCTCCTTCACATAGAGTTGATCAGGTTGTCAGTTGTGGCCTGTGGAATGTTGGTCCACTCCTCTTCAATGGCTGTGCGAAGTTGCTGGATATTGGCAGGAACTGATACACGCTGTCGTATACGCCGGTCCAGAGCATCCCAAACATGCTCAATGGGTGACATGTCCGGTGAGTATGCCGGCCATGCAAGAACTGGGACATTTTCAGCTTCCAAGAATTGTGTACAGATCCTTGCAACATGGGGCCGTGCATTATCCTGCTGCAACATGAGGTGATGTTCTTGGATGTATGGCACAACAATGGGCCTCAGGATCTCGTCACGGTATCTCTGTGCATTCAAAATTCCATCAATAAAATGCACCTGTGTTCTTCATCCATAACAGACGCCTGCCCATACCATAACCCCACCGCCACCATGGGAGACTCGATCCACAACATTGACATCAGAAAACCGCTCACCCACACGACGCCACACACGCTGTCTGCCATCTGCCCTGGACAGTGTGAACCGGGATTCATCCGTGAAGAGAACACCTCTCCAACGTGCCAAACACCAGTGAATGTGAGCATTTGCCCACTGAAGTCGGTTACGACGACGAACTGTAGTCAGTTCGAGACCCCGATGAGGACGACGAGCATGCAGATGAGCTTCCCTGAGACGGTTTCTGACAGTTTGTGCAGAAATTCTTTGGTTATGCAAACCGATTGTTTCAGCAGCTGTCCGAGTGGCTGGTCTCAGACGATCTTGGAGGTGAACATGCTGGATGTGGAGGTCCTGGGCTGGTGTGGTTACACGTGGTCTGCGGTTGTGAGGCTGGTTGGATGTACTGCCAAATTCTCTGAAACGCCTTTGGAGACGGCTTATGGTAGAGAAATGAACATTCAATACACGAGCAACAGCTCTGGTTGACATTCCTGCTGTCAGCATGCCAATTGCACGCTCCCTCAAATCTTGCGACATCTGTGGCATTGTGCTGCGTGATAAAACTGCACCTTTCAGAGTGGCCTTTTATTGTGGGCAGTCTAAGGCACACCTGTGCACTAATCATGGTGTCTAATCAGCATCTTGATATGGCACACCTGTGAGGTGGGATGGATTATCTCAGCAAAGGAGAAGTGCTCACTATCACAGATTTGGACTGGTTTGTGAACAATATTTGAGGGAAATGGTGATATTGTGTATGTGGAAAAAGTTTTAGATCTTTGAGTTCATCTCATACAAAATGGGAGCAAAACCAAAAGTGTTGCGTTTATATTTTTGTTGAGTGTATGTGACTATATCTCATGTCATGTTCCTTAGTCTGTCTTCCCTTCTGCAGCTTCAGTACCCTAAGATGGGATGCAGTTTTGGGAGCTCTGGCCCCAGGAATACATTTAACATCAGCCAGCATCTGTAACCTGACTTTGCGGGTGATAGAATCCCCTATCACTAAAGTCCGGAGTTTCGGCCTGCAGACAGGAGTGGAAGTAACTCGTGGGCTCAGAGAATTCACATCAGGCAAATCCAAGGGGGAGAACCGATTCATAGTTCGCAGTGGCGAGTGTGATCGGGGTACAACAACTGGGCACCAAGCCCTACAGGCATCCTCCATAGCCGGCGTTTCTAGGCGGATGCTAATGGGCATGCTAGCCGGCCCAAAACTAACCTCATCTGGAGTGCCCGTAACATCTATTGCCTGTAACATCTAAAAATGACTCCCTTGATTTTTCTCTGTACTTCCTGGTGCACTTATCCTAGTGTGTTTAAGCTGTTTACCAGTAAAGTTACCTTTTTGAAAGGAAGATTAATTCCTCAGTTTTCCCAGTCTCCCTATTCACTTTGTTTTGAAATCTCCTTGGGGCACTCCTTTTTGAGTAAGAGACTCTGCAGCAGGAAGTTTTATGTTGGACTACCTTCTGTGAGGAAGGCGTTTTGTGTTGAACTCACCCTTCATATATGAAGTCTACTTAGTTGTTCTAACCCTTACGAAGAAGATTCCTTTGTTTACTCACCTTTTGAATGAAGATTAATTCCACAACAACTCCTCTTTGTTGAAGAAGACAACTCCTCACTTGTACTCACCCTTTTGAAGAAAACTATGCCTCAGTTGAACTCACGTTTTCTATGAAGACTCTTCCTGAGTTGAACTCATTTATTGTCTAATGAACTATTGCTCTTGTTATCCATACCTGGGGCCTGTACTACGAAGCGGGGTTAACTTACTCAAATGTAACCCAGGGTTAACATCTTAAACCGGGGTTGACAAAACCTGGTGTTCTCAAGTGGTGTTAATCGGTACTATGACGCTGATTAACATGTTGATTTGTTGAACCTGTGTTAACCTAATTGGAGTTTGTGCGCGTTCACATAAAAGGGGCAGGTTGCAGCGCACGTCACCATTTTTCAATGATGGCGCGGCCACCGTACTTTACCGAAGAAGAATGCATGATTATTATGCGGAGCTACGAGGAATTTAAATTAACGTTAAGGGGGAAATCGAACACATCGTCTGCCAATAAAGCAAGACAGGCTTGTCAGCAACGTATTGCTGATCGGGTAAATGCGTAAGTACAAGTCAATTGTTCTCCAAATCTGTTACAGATGATTAACCTGTGGAATGTCTGATATGTGTAAAATAATGACCTTCTTTCATTAATTACACCCAGATGCAACACGATTCAGAAGTGGGCATAGGCCTACTAATAGATGTAAGGTTAATTTAATGTTTCCTAAATAGGCTACCTATCTAAGGATTTAAAGCCATTAATGGTCATTCTGTTAACATAATTACACATATATCACTTTGGCATGAAGGTTATCCAACAGGACAGCCCCATGTGGGAAGAAAAAGAATGTGAAATATCTAATCATAGTAATTGTATATTAGAATATTTAGAAAAATCACCCAAACCAAAGCAACCGTTATGTGGCTGAAATAAGTGAAAAGAAGGTGAGCTTAGAGTGGACTACACGCTAATGGGTATATAAAATAGGCCGAATAGAACGGCTATACCTGCACATTGATACTGTGAAAAGATTTGCGATTGACATAATTGCCCTTGTGCTCTCCCAGGGGGTGCACTGATTGGGATTTGCGTGCAATCAATGGCTCCTATTACTCTTGGGAAACCTAGGAGAAATTGTTATTGATAAGCCCCACTTTGCCTAATTAATGGACATGCTTTAGACCTATTTTGATATTAGTAATTACCCGTGATTGCATAAAACCCTTCTTTGATTTGCATTTTGGATAAATGGCCAGGGAAAACGACAATTGCATCCAACAGTTTAGATAGAGCAAGTACTACCTTGCGAATCATACGACATACAGTATTCTTGCTCAGATGTTCAGCATCACCGACGTCTGGCCCAATCAGCTGTCAAAGATAACGAATACCCTCGGCTGAGAATCTATATCTTTCATGGAGAATATCGTCCGGGTATGTCAGCGGATTCTGGCGGTCTTTAAAAACCCTCGCCCTGTGAAGAGAGCCCCTCACAATTTGTGCCCCAATATCAAACGGATCATCCAGGTAGGCCGACATTGTCTTCGGAGTGATTGAAGGTGGATGGGCGGTACTTATAAAGGGAGTGGTTAAGCGAAAACCTCAAGCTAACCTAGAACATAACCTGCTCGGAGCAGGTTTGGCACGCAGCGTAAATTGCCATGGCAGCATACCTTGATCAAAACCTATCCACCTTTCGTAGTACGGGTTAACCGGGACGTTACTCCACATGTCATCAACTTACTCCCGAAGTTACCCTGATAAGCCAGTAACCCCGCTTCATAGTACAGGCCCCTGTTGTCTGGGCTGTCCTGCTTTGGGGTTCATTTAGTCTCTCATAGCACCCAACTGTAACACCTTTCCTTCTTTTGGAGTTATTGAGATAGTTGCTTCTTTCCATGATGGTGGCATTTTTCCACCTTTTAGAGCCAAAATTAATATTGTTAATAGAAATGGTAATAACTTGGTTTTATTTTTTTATGCCGTTATTATACCATTATTTTATACCAGGTGTTTTTTTTTTTTGTTGTTGTTGTTTTTTGGTTTCAGATTTGATATTGCACAGAACAGCTCTCTTTGAGTTATTTCAGCCACAAGTACTTTATTTAGATTTTTGGACAAAGTAGGTCAATTCAGCTGTTTCAAAAAATTGTTTATCTGTTGATCATTTTGTAAATTTGGTTGTGTGTATAACTGCTTATCATAATCCTGAAAAACAAATTGAATTTCTACAACGCCATTTTAGGACCACATTGAATTTTTTTTAGACTTCTTGAATAAAGTCGTAATATTACGAGAATAAATTCATAATTTTAAGACTTCTAGAATAAAGTCGTAATATTACAAGAGTAAAGTCATAATTTTACGAGAAAAAAGTTGTAATTTTGCGAGAATAAAGTCATAATATTACAAGAATAAAGTCATATTTTTATGAGAAAAAACTTGTAATATTACAAGAATAAAGTCATGATATTACGAAAATAAAGACGTAATTTTATGAGGAAAAACTGCATCTCAAAATGAGATCTGTGGAGCGCTTTGCGAAGTTGTACTTCAGTACAGGTTTTACAAATAAGGAAATATTTCATCTTTTGGCACATCTGCACCACATTATTATTACTATCAGAACTTTGAAAAGAATATGCAAGAAAATGTGTCTATTCCGGAGGAGGAACCACACAGACTTGGAGGAAATCGCCTTTTTGTGGAGGAGGAAATGGCTGTCGGCAGTACACCTGCAGAGGCCCCAATGCCATATAGCATATGGGCTCATACAATAAACTAAAGCCTTACGAGTTTTTTTCTCGTAACATTACGACTTAATTCTCGAAGTCTAAAAAAAAAAAAAGAAAATTCAGCGTGGGCCTAAAAGGCCATCATAAATTTCAAATGACTTACACCCACATTTTCGAAATTAGATCTTTTTTTTTATGTATTGTGTTATCTGCTTGTAGTTTTGTCATTTATTAAATCTGGAACCTGACTCATAATACTTTTTGTATTTGTTTTGTATAAATCATCTTCTTTCATATTTCCAGTTGGTACATTGCGTTTATTCTATTTCTTAACATTTTTAATTTGATGTTGAGCTCTGGATTCAGATATCTTTTGTGTTTTGTCTCGAGCTCTTTTAATTCTTTGTTTAACTCCTGCAATTTAGCTTGCCTCTCTCTTTTTAGGCAAACAAAAGGATATAATTTTACCTCTCATGAATGCTTTCAATGTATCCCAAACAATTTCTGGCCTTGCGAGTCATTTTTAACACATTTGTGTTCAATTTCCACAGTCTATTCTTTGGCTCATTATTAATTTATAAGGTTAAGAAAATGGGAGCATGGTCTAACAATTCAATATTTCCTATATCAGCATTTTGTATCCGATGGCAATCCCTTTTAAAATAAAAAATTATCAGTCCTTGCGTACACTGTATGGAATGAGAATGAGTATAATCAAGGCTTGTTGGGAAAACATTCCTCCAGGTGTCTATAATACCATGGGCTGACATTAGTATTTTAATTTTCTATTGTAAGGAATTTTGAACGACAGAGTTTGACGAGTCAAGCCTTGAATTAAGTCATATGTTCCAGTCTCCCTCACAAATAACACCACCATTTGCTTGTGTCATGAACTCAAGGTTTTCTACAAAATATCAAGTCACTGCCAGGAGGAGCATACACATTAAGCAGCGTTATAGTAATACCATTTATTTTTCCTGATATTAGTGAAGTTTCTGAAAGTAAGGACAAGGAAGGGAGATACCCTTCCTTGTCCTTGCATAAATCAAATGCTCCCCCCCCCGTTACCCAGTGTTATTGGATGAATAGTATACTTTAGAAAAACCAATTCTTCCCAGTTTCATAAAATCTTCGGAAGATTGCCTTGCATCATTGAGAAGTTGGATGTCTAGTGATGTCCTACTTTTAAATTCTGATAAGACTGAAGTGATGGTTCTTGGTCCAGTGAGGTATCGATATCAATTTGATCAGCTAGCGCTTAGCTTAGGTTCGTGTGTTATACATCATACGGATACGGATAAAGTGAGGAATCTTGGGGTAATTTTTGATCCTATGTTGTCTTTTGACCTCCACATTAGAGACATTATGAGGACTGCTTTCTTCCATTTGCGAAATATAGTGAAGATTCATCCCATCCTGTCTATGGCGTATGCGGAGACTTTGATTCATGCATTTGTCTCTTCTAGATTGGACTATTGTAATGCTCTATTTTCTGGTTTACCTCAGTCCAGTATTAGGGGTCTTCAACTGGTTCAAAATGCTGCTGCCAGACTTTTGATATAAAGCAGAAAATTCGACCACATGACGCCCGTTTTAGTGTCCCTGCACTGGCTTCCAGTCGCTGTAAGATTGGATTTTAAGGTACTGTCATTAGTTCATAAGATTGTTCATGGACTTGCACCTCCCTATCTGACTGACCTGGTAAGGCCCTATGTACCAGCTCGGGCCCTGCGTTCTCAGGGTGCAGGACTTTTATGTGTTCCCAGGGTGAATAAAAAGTCTGCCGGTCACAGAGCTTTCTCCTACCGTGCCCCAGCTCTGTGGAACGATCTCCTGGCACACATACGGCAGTTGGATACTGTGGCGACTTTAAAATCGCGTTTAAAGACTCATTTGTTTTCCTTGTTTTATCATTAGTGTTATGTGTTTTTATTCTTGTATTCTTTTATGGTTTTGTCTTTTTATTGTTTTTAAAATTTTAATTCAGTTTTTTCTGTTTTTATTATGTTATGTGAAGCGCCTTGAGACAATCTCATCGTGAATTGGCGCTATATAAATTAATACATTTGAATTTTGAATTTTTTGAATTTGTAGAATTAAGGTGCGTTTCTTGAAGCATGGCAATTTTAACATTCTCCTTTTTAAGAATAAGAAGAACTTTATTAATCCCGAAGGAAACTGTTTTGCCAGAGTGCTGAAACAGTAAACATTGCTTTTTTCTTTTTCTTTTTTTAACAGTGAGTACATGTTTATGCAAAATGACTGAAGACACTTGCACAAGATGTTAACAGTATTGCACATAGCTCTGAGTAACTGAAAAACTCTGATCGTCATGTATTCATTCTGCCGAAGGGGGAGGAGTTATATAGTCTGTATTGCCACAGGTAGGAAGGACCTCCTGTGGTGTTCTGTGGTGCACCTCGATGGCCTCAGTCTTTTGCTGAAGGTGCTCTGACATGGCGTCAGTGTGGCATTGGGACGTGTTGTTATGGATGGTGATCAGTTTTCTTAACATCTTCCTCTCTGACACCTCCATTACAGACTCCAGCTCCACCCCTAGGACAGAGCCACCCCTTGTGATGAGCTTGTTGAGTTTGTTCATGTCAGCTGCCTTCAGTCTGCTGACCCAGCAGACAGCAGTGTAGAAGATGACGTTGGAGACCGAGTGATGTATCATATTTCTGCAGACATTGAAAGCTCTGAGCTTCCTGAGGAAGTACAGTCAGCTCTGACCTTTCTTATACACAGCATCTGTATTTATAGTCGTTTGTTGTCTGTGTGGACACCCTATTGGGTCTGGTTGACGGGTGTGGCAGGACGCAAATGCAGGACTCAGACTCAAAGCTCTGTAGGTAAAAACTGTTCACTGAAATAGTAAACGGGGTCCGGTACACGGGTAGGCAGTCCAAAATGAGCAACAGTACAAGGAGCATCAGGCAAAGGCGTGGTCGAGGAAACGAGCAGGTGGTCAAAACACACAAGAGGCTAGCAGGTCGAGAATACAAAAACAGAGCTGGAGAGAAGGCACTAGGCGTATCAATCTGGTGAAGGACTAGGGAAACTGCAGAGCTATGTATTCACCCAGGTGATGAGGTGCAAATTGGAAGCAGGTTTGCATGGAATGCGCCAGAATGGGGGAGTGGCCAGAGAGGAAAAGACACCCACCACCAAGAGTCAGAGGGGACAGACAAGAGAGGCAGAGACAGAAAATCCCAAGCAGAAAGAACCCAACAAGAGAATACACACACAGAAAAGCAACATAACACAACAAAACCATGAAAATAAAACCAGACACGGAGGCACTTGTGCACAGTAAATTTTGCTGAGTAAAATTTACTCCGCTGGGATAACATTTGCACCATTTTTTTTTACCAAAACTGGAGCAACTGTAACTTTTGACTCCTGTACAAACTGAAATTGACCTTTGTCACCGTTCTTGATGTTTTTACCCCATAACTCCATAACATTCCATCATAGATAGTCCAAACTATACCTTTTTGGAACCTTTGTGATCAGACATATAATGTGGTATAGCTTTCAATATGATTGGAGCATTTTTAAATTTTGACCCCTGTGTAGTTCTTCATTGACCCCTACATGGCCGCCATATTGGATTATCCAGTAGCCAGCACTTTTCTGTCAAACACTGGTTTTAGTACAGTGCACTATGTAATTCTGTAGGATTTGCTTGCCAAAATTGATTTTTTTTTTTTTTTTTTAATGGCTTTATTTGGGTGCCAATAAATACAAAATGTCAGGGTCCAAATTTTTAGACCCCTGGAGCCTACTCTGGGGATGCCCCTTAAGTTTCCTACCAAAAAGGTCCGATTTTCGGTAATATTTCTAAATTGTAAGTTAATCTTGGTAATATAAAGGTGTTTATGAGACATTTAAGGGGTAACATGATATCAGGCTACCAAATAAAAGACATATTTTTGTATTTTTTAACAATTTTGTTAACATTTTAGCATTAAATATAAGAAAATTAGAACAAAAAGCACCTAATTTCTTTAACTTTCTTAGGACAAGAAATTATTTTATTTCAGAATGTGATGGAAATTCAGCAGCATTATTTACCCATACTGAACACATAATAAAAATAAAAATACCATTAAAGCTAAGATTTTATTTAAGGTAATAACATCTTACATAATGCAGTGCATAAATTTCTGAGGCATATACATCTCATTCTGAATGTTCCATCCATTTCCTTCAACAGAGGGGAGAGATGCATTTTTGTCATCATAGGATTTATCTCTCATGCAGCCAAAGTTGACCTTTGCTATATGTGGAAGCAATGCAGCACGAGTAGGAGGCAGTATTTCTCCTTCCAGATTCTTTGATCTAAACAGCTCCCATCGCAGTGCAGGTAAGGTGTAAGGGCCAGTGGATGAATAGACATGACAATCAAACCTCTCCAAAGGTCTGACCTGTTGTGGCAGCTCACCAATTAGGTTCATAGGAATAGGACCACAACCAAGATCAGAGAAGCACTGTAGAGCAGGATCATTATCCTTACGTTTCATGTATGCATAATTGACTATTTCAGTAAATACAAATATAAGCTTTGAGGACCTTCTTGAGTAGGGAAGGGGGGTCTAGGAGTCAAAGAATTAAACACAAATATTTACTTTTGTTTTTACCCATTGATTGAGATTATTGTATTAGCACAAAAAAATATATGATTCATATCAGCTTTGGGGGCCCTGCTTGGGGGGTCTAGGGTGTCTAAAAATTTGGACCCCAATATTTTTTTTTACTTTTTTACACCCATAGATGGCCAATTAAAATAAACAAATTTGTCAAGAATTTCCTACGGGAGCTGTGCTGAAGTCTATTTTTCAGGATATATCAGCCTCTGGGGCCCCTTTTGGGGAGTCTAGGGGGTCCAAAAATTCTGACCCCAATATTTTTCACTTTTTTACACCCATAGGGAGCCATTAGAATAAAATAATTAATTTTGGCAAGCATATCCTACGGAAGCCATGCCAAAGTCCATTATTTCAGTATATATCTGCTTTGGGGACCCCTTTTGGGGGGTCTGGGGGGTCCAAAAATTTGGACCCCAATATTTTTCTCTTTTTTACACCCATAGGGAGCCATTAGAACAAAGAAATCAATTTTGGCAGGCATATCCTACGGGAGCTGTTTTTGTGACGTAGTGCACTGTACTATTTATAAAGAACGTTCATGCCAAATGCCCATGTGAAGGATTGTTTCAGTTATCTGCTGCACTGTACCTCCCCTAGTCTCCATGTTGATAAAACTGTCGAGTTTATGTGATTCATTAGCTTTTCGGGGAAATTATTTAGCAATATCATCGGAGAGCACCAAAGTTATGCGGCCATCTTTGGCTTGACCCGGCGGCACCTCATAATTAACTTTTTTATTTATTTATTTTTATAGTTTATATACTTTACTTCTGCTTCTGCAGTTTGGAGCTTTATAAACTTCCTATATAACATATTTTTCTTTTTGCAGGCATTTTGTAACCCTTTAGTGACCCATGGGCTATTCTTGTATTTATGGTCATTATTGTATTGTTTTACGGGGCAGTTTTTAATCATATAAAAGATTGAATATTTAGAAAGTCATCATAAGGTATGCTGATATCTTTTGCCTCATGTACCATCTTCCAGTTCTGTGCTATTAAAACTCTGTTTAAAGATTTCATTGCTTCCTCTGTTTTCACTCTATAATACTTATAATTTCTTACATCTTTCCTCTGCTTGGAACAATAATATACCACAAAGATAGGCAGATGGTCACTAATATCAGTTACTAAAAGCCCACACTTTGTTGTTTTCCATAGTGTTTGTGAATATATTGTCAGTTAAGGTGGCACAATGTGAAGTAATTCTGCTTGGCTTAGTAATTGTTGCATATAGACCCACGCTATACACTGAATTGATATATTCTTCTGTCATGTTATGCTTTTTGGTGTTTAGGAGATTAATATTAAAATCACCACATATGAACATAACTTTTTGTGTGTATTTGTATTTGTTCAGACTCTGGAACACTCTGCCTCTCCACGTTCGAACAGCCCCCACAGTGGAGTGTTTTAAGTCTCGTCTGAAGACCCACTTTTATTCTCTGGCTTTTAGCTCTGCATGAGTTGTATGGTCCTCTGTTGTCTTTGGCCCAGTGTTTTATTTATTTATTGTTTTATTGTTTTTATGTTTATTTATTAGTATCTGAGTTGGTTTATTGTTTTGTATAGTTTGTATAATTATTTTTATGTGCAGCACTTTGGAAACTGTTCTGTTGTTTAAATGTGCTATATAAATAAAGTGGATTGGATTGAATATTTGGTGAACATACTTTCCATCCAGTTTTTTAAAGCTTTCCATATCTGATCCTGGTGCTTTGTATACACAACTTGCAATAACATTTTTTTTATATTGTCAAAAAAATAAAAAATAAAAATTCTACTGTAATACACTCCAGTAGTTTATCAACAGTAACTGTCATACTTTCAATGATTTTGTACCTTAGACTTTTATCCACATATATTGCCACCCCTCCTCCAGTTTGTTCTTTCTGTTCACATAGTTGAATTCATATCCCTCCATCTGAATTTACTCCCTTCTCCTCACTGATCCAGGTTTCTGATACGGCTATGATATTGAATGCATTATTGAAATGTCCCTGGTATTCTTTTATTTTATTAAATTGGCATACAAACTTCTGCTGTTGAAGTGTATTATTGATATTATATGCTCCAATTTAACCATGCTATTAAACTGATCTTCTGTGCAATAATTACAGCTGTTGATCACATTACTAAGTAAATTGTTTTCTGGAACAATATTATTTTCTATGTCCTGTTCGTTATGCTCTATGTACACAAGTATCAGCCCCTTATTTTCAAAGTCAACTATCCATGATGTCTGTTGTTATTCCTGATCTCCAAATGGAGATGTTTGAATCCTATCAGTTTTTGTCATAATTATGTGTTGTGTTCACAGATTTTTGCGTGATCAAAATTGTATGCACTTTTATCTTTTCTGCATTCTGCTGTAAGTAAGCACTTTTAATTTGACAGAGACTGTGGTGGAAGACATTAAAGGCAATTCACATTTCACTCATGGTACTGGGAGCTTGACACTTAACTCAGTCATGGTAACAGCAACATAACACTTAACTAAACTGACTAAACCAATTGAACTACAAAAACACAATAAATCAATAGCACTAACAACACGCCAAACTTCTTGTGTGCATGTAGGTTGACCCAGAATTTCCCTTAAGGGGTTTGTTTTGGCAAACGTCAAGGTCATTGGGGTCAAAGGCCAGTATTTTGGCATATCTTAGTTTGTTCCCCTACTCCTCCCTTTGGCTGTTTTATACCAAACCTGATATGTAGATGACCGTGAACTCCAGAAATGTCCTCAAAGGTTTTTTTTTTTGTTTTTTTTTGCAATGGTCAATGGTTCAAAACTCTGCCTACACTTATGTATAGAAGAATACGGGGGGACTTGATTATTAACTATAAATATGTTCATGGAAAATACTAAGAACTGCACAGCTTATGTGATAATAAATGTCAAGACAAAAGGAAACTGTTTATGTCTACAAACAAGAACAACTAAAGGAGGCTATTTTTCTTTAATAATCGTATTGTATCATGGTGGAACAGTTTTCCTACTCTCTAGTGTAGCGGCAGAAATGCTGCCTTTGGAACAACAGACTGGGAGTTCAAACCCTGGTCAGCCTAGTAAGGGTCCCCAGGCTAGACCCGCCATGCTACTGCCCCAACCTACCTCGGAACATGAGCGAGAGATATATATACAGTTGTGCTCAAAAGTTGACATACCCTGGCAGATTTTTATTATTTTATTTAAAAAAAAATTTTAAGGTTTTGGGGGAGGGGCATTTTTCAGAGAATATGAATTATAACACAAAAACTTTTCCACTCATGGTTAGTGGTTGGGTGAAGCCATTTATTGCCAAACAACTGTGTTTACTCTTTTCAAATCATAATGACAACAGAAACTAACCAAATTACCCTGATCAAAAGTTTACATACCCCTGTTCCATCAATCGGCAGTGTGTCTGCTTTAAAGACAGCGTATACATGCAAATCTTTACTTTTTTTAAGTGAAAAGACACTTATTGCTTATTTTATGTAAAGACAAAACTTATGTGTGTTTTTTTTCAGTGGGGAAGCTCATGATGAGATGTAGAGTTTATCACTCGCATTGAACGCAACATGGGTGAGCCATTCTTGAATTGTTGTGCTGCTGCTTTAATGCATTATGGGAGTTCGGGGTTTGAGTTTTTTAAAGTTGTTTTTGTAGTACATGTTGGTTTAGCAGTGTTTTTTAGTTCAAGTAGTACAGTCTGTTTCGTGAAGAGTTATGTTGTGACCATGAGTGAAAAGTGCCTTGCATTTGATGTCTTCTGCCACCATCTGTGTTGTTGTGTATGAAAAATAAATAACACTTCTTTGGCAGTTGGCAGCTGGCCCCTTCTGCTGGGGCAGGGCTGAGCTCCTCACAGCAGCCTGATTGTTGCAGATACACAACAGACAGGAACTAACATGTATGATTTTATGGTTTACAAATGTTTTTGACCATTAGAGCTTTACTCACTATGCCAGCAAAAAAATGTTAGCAGAGTGAAAGTTTAAGGACCTAAATTTAGCAGAAGCTAAGTGGTCCACTGTTGGTTTCCAAAGTTAGCTGAAAAGCTAAACCACTAATAAAAAAGTTAGCTTTGCTAATTAGCGCTTAGCAGATTAGCTGAAATGTGCCCACCACAGGTCTCCAATTACTCACCAACAATCACAGCCCAGTGAGATATATGCTAAAGTACCCTGTGGCATCTTTTGTTTTCTCTCGGGATTTGCCACAGCAGATCCAAGGTAGATCTGAATGTTGATTTGGCACGTTTTACACTGGATGTCCTTCCTGACTCAACTATATTGGAGAATAGGTAGGGGTGGGGTTCAAACCAGGAACCATCTGGACTGGAAACAAGCACTATAATCTGGCCTTTAAAAAAATGCTTTTTTTGGCCATCAGTGTGCTCCAGAATAATTCTGCTCTATAATAATCCCATCCTCTGTGCTTCCAGGTTCTGCACTGTCAGGGCTGTGTGAAGGCGTGTGCCGCCTCGCCTTCGGTGTCCTGCCTGCTGATGACATGTCGACCTTTGCCCCTCTCTCACACGCTCCTTAGCTCACACACCTTCAGCAGCCAGCACAGCATGGACATGAGGTTCACACACTGCGACCACAGGTGAGTCACACAAACCCACGTGTCGCCACTTATGAGTTTGTATATGTGGACAACAAGAATGGCAGTTTTGGGGGTTTGCAGTCAAGAATGGATTTAAGTTGCACTAACTTCCTGTAAGAACAAATGCTGAAAAACTGGTCATTCACAATGAAAAATCTGCAAAAAATAAAACATCTATGATGTCTGAGAAGTGTTAAACTTTACATACCTGTTACATATCAGTTAGTACTTTTGTTGGTGTAACCTGCATCGTGTTTACCACACGCACTGTCACACCGGACTCAAGCTTACCAGTAACAAGGAGGTTCAAACCCAAGACCTGCAGTTTCTATCGGGAGAACTTCTTTTGGTGTCGGGTCGTAAGGGTTACTCTCTCCACAGCACCGCGAGCCACTCTTACATCAGTGCAATTGCACCTGGTCAAGACATTTTTTGATTGATCATATTCGTTTAAAGGGGACCACGTTTAAATTTTTTGGTATTCTAAGTGGTAAATAAAACTAATATTTACAGTTATTTTCAAAATTAGCATTTTCTATTAATAGTTATTGCGCTAAACATATTTGGTAAAAATTAATCGCTACTAGAGGCACTACATTTAAACCGGTGTCACATTCAGAACAATGCCCCCTTATATTGAATTGAATTGAATTGAATTTAATTATTTATCCGGCACACAACTGAGCAACAACAAACGCAAAACATAAAAGAAACAACGTACGAAAACCCATGTGGCGGAAAGGGTGAAGGCAGAAGCAAAGCTTATAAGCACCCTCCCCTTATATCATTAAAAATAAAGAATGTATATATGCATATATACATATATACACATACATACATACATATATACATATACATACACACCTACACATATGGTCATAATAACTGTACAAGAAAAGAGAAAAAAGAAAAGGAAAAAAGTGCATAAACAATTTAACTTAATCACAAAATTTCAAAACACAACCAAACAAGTAAGAGTGAACAGTGACAAAATGTAAACCTAATCCTTCAACCTATAACGGGTAAATATATTCTTTTTGTAAAGCCTTTTAAAACCAACCAATGTACCAAGTATTTTAATATTATCAGGACAATTATTCCAAATATTAACACCCCTGATGGAAACACAATGACTTTTAACAGTACTACAGATCTTCAATTTCTCAAATAATAATGTTCCTCTCAAACAGTAGCTGGAGTTTCTCATTTTAAACAGATTCTGGACATGTAGAAGCAAAAGCTTATTTTTAACTTTATACATAATCTGTATTGTAATATAATCAACCAAGTCCCAGAATTTTAAAATTTGCAGACAAGCAAATGACGAATTTGTTGGCTCTCGATATGGTTTATTACTGATAATTCTTATGGCTTTCTTTTGCAACAGAAAAACTGGTTTAGTATTAGTTCTGTATGTATTTCCCCAAACCTCAACACAATATGTCATATATGGAACAAGTAATGCATGATATAAAGTGGTCAGTGCATGTTAGGTTAGGAAGTCCTGGGCTTTGTGCAGAATTGCAATGGCTTTTGACATTTTAGTTTTAACATAGTTAATATGTTATAGATCGGTTCCCCTGTGTCATTTTAGAGCGTCAGCAGTGACTCATCGATTATCGCCTCGTTTCTACGTAAAACTGCACTCCAGTCATCATTTATCTCAGCGACAGATATCTGAAGCTTTTGTACAACAATCATTTCCACATAAATTCAGCATTATTTCATAATACAAGGCGGGGAGCAGTCAGAGCGCAACACCCGCGCATCTGAGACTGACTCTCTGAGTCTGACTCTCTAACAATCAAAGGGAATAATGTGATTATTAACCATTATATGACAAAGTAAAACCTCTTAAATCATTCTAAAGTCAGTTTTAAGCAGAAAAAAGGTGATAATCTGTTAATCTCTGCTCATGCTCCGACATGACGCATGCACAGGGGACCGATCAGACTGCGACACTAGGTTCACGCATGTGCAGACTAGTGTAGAGGATTGCTCAGACTAGGGGAGTGCTGAGCCCCTGACACCAGTAGTGTGACGTAAGCGTGTGTGCTTATACAGCTGGGGCTCATTCACTTATTACACGGACAGAAAACGGAGTAATTTAACATTTTTTAGATTTTACTTTATTTATATTTGTGTTGGCGGATCATTGGATATATTTTCGTCACAGGAAGAGGCAACTGATGGCTTAATAAACGCTGATATCATGTGAATGCAGCCAGAGGTGAAAATAAGATTAGATTCTTGCAGGCATTACGCTACTCAAAAAATTTTTTTGCTGACACAATTTGCATGGTCACATTAAAGATATTATAAACAAAACAGCCACACTGGTCAGTTTTGTTGGTACTGCAGTTTTCCCCTTAAGTGTGTGTTAACTCCAGTGGGAGCGTCAGTATGTGTGCGTTTGGAGTCCAGAGCGCAGATCGCCCCCTTTTCACCCTCCACAGTCTCCTCTACCTCAGTAGGGCGCACATTCGACTTGTCATCTTTTATCTTTTTATCTTTTACATTTTTTTATGTCAAACATGGCACTTGATGCTGCCGGGGCAAAAAGTTGCTCTTCTGAGGCTTACCCCAGTGCACCAGCTGTAGAGGACTGTATAGCTCTTCCTATTATAGCATACTGTTGCCTTCTGACTTACTTTCACCTGTGGGCACAGCTCTGACTCTTCAACTTTTAAAATAAGTTCATTTTCTTGTTGTGGAACAAAACGCAGGTGTTCTCTGGTTCAGGCTGATAATGCAGAGGAACTTCTTTTAAAACACTACGTTTCTTCAGTCAGGACAAGAAACTATTTTCAGACGTCATTGTCCACAATCAGGACGCGTTATGTAGATACATTTTCATCAGGCTATAATGACGAATCTGACTGAAATGGCATAAAAGGTAAAGAATTTGGCTGTGGCTCACCCTACGTTTACACACTTACAAAGTCAACTGACGTTAGGACAGCAGTAAGTGTGAGTAGCTGTCATGTTAGTGGCTGTCTATAAGTGAGTCAGACTATATTTTTAGACAAGTGTATAAACAGCCGGCCAAGTGTACCCACACACAGAGGCTGTATGTGACAGTCCCGCTGATCGCACCTGAACTTGGTGAAACGTTTGTCCATCTGTCTTATCGACATTCTCCCTTTATTGCAGATAGAATTCAGTATGGATATATTAAGACAGGAGCTTGATCCCCACACACATACATCATAAAATTTCTGACCTATCAGATGCATTATAAAATTTCTGACCTATCAGATGCATTCTTTATCATTTTTACCCGAGGCCAAAATATGCCCATCAGCTATTGTGAAGGCTTTTCGTCCATCTGTCCATCCATCCATCTGTCTGTCCATGTTGAACATAAGTCCAGTCTTGTTACTGCCAGACTCTTGAGATGCACAGAGGCACATTCTTGGGACACAGACCTTGGACAAGTTCAAAGATGGCTAACCTTGATGTATTTTAAGAGGTTAAAAAGTTACATTCTGTTTACAGTTTTTTGCAATCGCTTCAACGCTAACGTCACAAGTCCTTGCACAACTTTCAAAACTCTAGATACAAACCTCAAAACAGATCATCAAGATAGACAAGTTCTCAAAACTCTAAACACAACTCTAAACAATTGCTTAGATACAATACGCATCACATTTAAGTTACTTGTTCACTAAATGTAAATCACCTGTTCAAAATGACACAAGTTAACATCAAAGTATCACTATTCCAAAATGCAATACACACATCACATATGATATGACTGTCTTTCCATATCATTAAAGGCATCCAACTACTCAAAATGGTAAGTAACTGCACTGTTGGTTAAAATAAAATAAAATAATCGCATCGGTCCTAATGCACAGGTTTATGGATAATGATGGAGTTTATGCCCACATTTCGAACTACAGCAGCTCTGTCAAACTGAGGGAGTCACATATGTGGTAGTCTGGGACAATTCCACCATATTGAAGTGGAATGGTTTGAGGCCCATCTACAGTTCATAGCATTATATTTGCCCCTATACCCTCCTTTTCTCAACCCGATAGTGGACTTCTTCTGCTCAGCATGGAGGTGGAAAGTCTATGATCGTCGTCCTCATGAAGGTGCCACCCTCCTCCAGGCCATGGATGATGCATGTGATGAAATAAAGGCAGACCAATGTCAGGTCTGGATTTGTCATGCCAGGAGATTTTTCCCCCGATGCCTGGCAAAGAAAACAATCCACTGTGATGTCAATGAGAATCTCTGACCAACTCCAGCAGAGAGAGTTGACTCAAATGCCGAGTAACAATGTTACAGTATTGTTTTTGTTTACGACTGTTCACTTTTTACACAGCAGTTGATCAAAATGTTTTGTTTCACTTAATTTTATGGCTAATTTTCTTTGCCATTCTACAAATAAACCTGTTATGTATTTCAAACATTATTTCACATTGTAATCCAACTGCATTTTTTCTGCAAATCTGATTGGTTAATCATGTGAGATTTCAGACCATAAAATACCATGTGGACAGTGGCAAAATATTAAAACCATTTCGCATTTGATGTGTTACTCCGCCCCTGCCCAGGTTGCTGCGCAGGTGTCACTAATGGTGCCGTCAGCTGAGAGCGACAGAAACTAGTGCAGGGACGGCGATGCCGAAATGTGTGGATTTAATGAATTTAACTGGATTGCCTGATTGATTTACTGTGGATTTAACTCAATGCAGCTGACGAGATGGAGAAATCTGTGGGTCTGCTCACAGAATTTCCAGTTTGCCATGAACACACTGTTACTACGGTAAGCTTTAACGAGCCGACCACATCCTTTCACAATGATTCACCGACTGAATTACTTACTGAAAAATAAACCGTGCAAATGATGGAATTGGATTAGAATGGGAATATCCCTGTTATGTCTGATGATTTGCAGACATTCATGCTGGATTACGGTCGCAAATTGAGTTTTACCGGTGACGTGTTAGCATGAACATCTGCAAATCATCAGACACAATAGGGTTATTCCCCAATTTTGTTCAATGATTCCACTGTCTCTATTGTTTAGAACCACGATATATAACCTTAATGGAACATGCGACAACTGTTTTTTGCAGTAATGTAAGGGATTGAAATAACGACTTAGCAGTGAAACTACTGGAATTTTGTGTGTGGGTGGACTCAAAGTAGTGTTCCTACGGTATTCACCCTATTGAGATATCCCATAATCCCTTGCGTGCCAGAGAGTCACTACAGTCAAAATAACATAGAGAAACCACGTAACGACAATTGCAAATGTCACGCACATTATACAACCAAAATGTAATTTTGTATGCTTTTCATCAAGTTAATAAGAGACAGCTGCACGAGACCCTGAAAACTTGCTAAAACAAATATTCCGTGTCTGGTACGTTTAACCTGCGTGGAATTTAATAAACGCAAACTGAATTTCAGACATCTTATATACGAGGTCTGTCCAAAAAGTATCAGACCTTTTTTATTTTTTCAAAAACCTTATGGATTTGAATCACGTGTGCTTGCATGAGCCAACCTTGAACCTTCGTGCGCATGCGTGAGTTTTTTCACGCCTGTCGGTTGCGTCATTCGCCTGTGAGTAGGCTTTGAGTGAGCACTAGTCCTCCCCCCTCGTTGGATTTTCATTGCGAGGAAAATGTCTGAACGATTGGAGCAGCGCTGAATCAAATTTTTCCAGAAACTGTGAGAGACAGCCAGGTGGAAACCATTTGGAAGATTCAGATGGCTTTCGGTGGCTTTTCAGTCGAGTGAGTTTCTGAGGAATTGTGTAAGAGCTGGACATGTCACAACATGTCCTGTGAGACTTCCAACTTCCGCACGTCTTTCATTACAAAATCTCCTGTAACAGTGGAATGTGCCGAAAAAATGCTGATGTCCACGTCTTCTGCAATTTCTCTGGTAGTCAGACGACGTCCCGGATCAACACAGCGTTCACTTTGGGAATGATCTAGTCGTTTCAGCGTGTCGATGGCCGCTTGGAGCGCGGCGCACCCTCCGCCATTGTGCACCGTCTTTAAACCAGTTGTAACACTCCTTAATCTGTGTGATGCCCATAGGATCGTCACCGAAAGCTGTCTGAATCTTCCGAATGGTTTCCACCTGGCTGTCTCTCACAGTTTCTGGAAAAATTTGATGCAGCAAAGCTCCAAATCGTTCAGACATTTTCCTCGCAATGAAAATCCAACGAGGGGGGAGGACCAGTGCTCACACAAGGCGTGCTCACAGGCGAATGATGCAACCAACGGGCGTGAAAAAACTCACGCATGCGCATGAAGGTTCAAGGTTGGCTCATGCAAGCACACATGATTCAAATCCATATGGTTTTTGAAAAAAATAAAAAGGTTTGATACTCTTTGGACAGACCTCGTATACGAGGTTTGTGAGAAAAGTATCGTACCTTTTTATTTTTTTCAAAAACTATATGGATTTGAATCACGTGCGATTACATCAGCCAACCTTGAACCCTCGTGCGCATGCGTGAGTTTTTTCACGCCTGTCGGTTGTGTCATTCGCCTGTGGGCAGGCTTTGAGTGAGCACTGGTCCACCCCTCCCGTCGGAATTCTTTTGTCTGAGAACTTGCTGAGAGACTGCCGCTTTGCTTGATCAAAATTTTTTCAGAGACTGTGAGACACATCCAAGTGGACACCATTCGAGAAATTCATATGGTTTTCGGTGAAAATTTTAATGGCTGATGAGAGATTAAGGAGTGTTACTACCACAGCGCTGGACGGCGCGCCACGCCCCGAGCCGCCGTCGTCAGCCTGATTCAAGCTGAAAACTTCCAAATTTAAGCCTCTGTTGATGCAGGACGTCGTGAGAGAGCAGAGAAGTTTCAGAAGAGGTCGGGATCAGCAGTTTATCCGGACATTCCACTGTTAAAGGAGATTTTGTAATGAAAGACGTGCAGACGGATTCACGCGTCGTCACCCAGCCGCTCATCGCGCGGCGGCACAGAGAAACACCTCCGTATTGGAAACCATTCGAAAGATTCAGGCGGCTTTCGATGGCTTTCAGTCGAGTGAGTATCCGAGAAATTGTTTAACAGCTGGGCATGTTCGAACTTGTCCCGTAAGGCTTCCAAGTTTTGAGAGATTTTGCATGATTTGAAATCTCAATAGGTCAAATTTCATGATGGGTGAGTTATTTGAATGTGCAACGTTTCTTCAATAATGTGAATACACAATGCAATGTTTTGAACATGGTTGGGCTGTGTTACAAGTGCTAACCGTTATGAGTCTCGTAGCTAACATTTTGAAAATTGAACACAAATATCTGAGGTTAGCGTCAAAGCGATTGCAAAAAACTGTAAATCTGATCAGTTTTTTTTTGTGACGCGGGTGACAGCCAATCACAGTAGAGCTGCACTGTGACGTTTTATATCTTTCTATACACATTTCTCATATATTATGGAAAAACTAGCGTGAAATAAGCACTTCTAAAACTGAAAACGCTATTTTCGGAACCTAATAACACCTCAGAACTTATTTATAAAACATTTTACAGAGGTTAGGGCCCCTTCACACATAGTGCGAAGTTTGGACGAAGTGCACACTTAGTGCGGATGACGCAGAAATCGTGTGCAAACCGTGTAATGTCGTCCCTGCCTCTCACGTGTCGTACACCTGTTGCTACATCTATTTGCGCACACAAGCCCCTGAAAGACAAAGTCTGTGCTGTGTGAACCCATTGCACCCTCTCGCGGCAAGTGCCAGCCAAATTCCAGGTGACACGCACGAACATCTAAAACCGCTCGCATGGTATTTAGAAAATGTGTGGCCAGTTGCACTTTTGACATGATAACAGACTGCAGACAGTCACTTTCGTACTTGCAGAGAAATTTGTCTAAGTCCCACACGAGTGTGGCTTTGGTGTTTGCGCTGAGAACTGACAGGAGGTGTGTCCCCCCACTGAAGCGGCTGTGGAAATCTGTGGATCTGGACACCCCAGCTGGACACCAGGTACTGTTTTGGACGGACATGGACAAACAACTGCCCACTGTGACGCGCATGTGTCTGTTTGTTGTTATCAAGTGGACATAAATAAAAACATATCACTGTGGCAACATGCTGCAGCGAGTGAGCTTGCACGCAGCAAATGAGCGTGCATGCAGCGCATGGACAGGCTGCTCCCAGGTTGAAACGGACCATCAGATCAGAACACGCAGCAGGCGATCTGACTGTCACGTCAGAGCTCTGTTCCACATGACGCAGTGTCCTGTGGCACGTCATCCACAAGACGCGCACGTGGCTGGTTGGGAACATGCCAGCAGATGTGGACATGAATGAGACGAGCGAACTGCTTCTGGGTGATTCTTTAACTACGGGCACTATTGGCCTTGTAAATGTAATTTCCACCTCACCATTGCCTTACAATATAAAGCGCCTTGGGGCAACTGTTTGTTGTGATTTGGCGCTATATACATGTGCTCTGATGTCATTGTTTATCTCCATAGAAACTACCCAAACAATCTTTCATACAAACTATTTAAAGGGACATTACAGTGTTGTGGTGGAAATTACGGCAATAGTGTGGGACAACTACATTTTGTTTAAAAAAAAATCACAACAGTTGTATGACATTGAATACCCCAATTATGTTTTGATTATTTTACTGATATTTTATTCAGAGATATTTTAAAACATTAGAAAAAACGTTTCTTTACCATTCATTTTTATCATTGAAGATCAAAAGTCTGGGTGTGGGACAAGCACAAAACGGCAATATTTGCAGATAATGATGCTGAAAAAAGGTGAAAAAGTCATCATAGACTACTAGAACAAATTTCTTAACACACTTTCATTGTAAAGATAACTATAAAAGTGTGAAATTTTCCCTTTTTTCTGTTTTTCATACAATATGATCAAAGGACATAATAAGTGCCCGTAGTCTAAGAATCACCCTTCTCATTCATGTCATTTCATGACTGTATGTCTGTGAACAGATTTTATATGGTGTGTGATTTTATTTAATTTTTTTTTTTTTTGTAATTCTTCCATGTCCTTCCTGATATGAGGCAGATTCCTGCAACTTTTAAAGAACAGCTCCATAGTTCAGTGGTAAAGTCTCTGACTGGCAACCAGAGCTTTTGGACAGTGTGGGATTGCATCCAGTGTGTTGTATGATTTTTTTTTTTTTTTTTCCCCCACATAAGCAACACAATGTGGTCCCACATTTTTTTTTTTTTTTTTTTTTTATATTTCCTCCACATAAGCGGCACGATGTGCTGCAGCTGGTACTGTGTGTGTTCCTTCCCGAAAGACACCGGTACGTGCACAAACTCTCGCACCGGCTTCGTGCACTCCTGCCCATCAGCGCGATGTTTCACGGAGCGCTAATTTCAAACTGTTTTGCGCTGTTTTGCCATTTTTGTCCAAACGCCATCCAAACTTCGCACTATGCGTGAAGGGGCCATTAGCATTGTGACGTCACTTCCTGGTTTAGCTACTTGTTAACCGCTTCATTTCTGGGACATTATGTAAAAGCTAGTCAGAAATTACAGAAGCGTATTGCATTCACTGGATAAAAATTTTTTACCGCTGATCTTGTAATTACGAGAAAAGATCTCATAATTACAAGATCAGGATCTCGTAATTACGAGAAAAGATCAGGTGTCTAAATTGTTTTATATATATATATATATATATATATATATATATATATATATATATATATATACGCACGTCTGTCTCAATGTGCTGAAAAGTGCTGATGTCCACGTCTTCCGCAATTCCTGTGCTAGTCAGAGGACATCCCGGATAAAACACAGTGTCCAGTTTGGAAATTAATAAAATAATAATAAAATAATAAAATTGTTCATGGACTGGCGCCTTCCTACTTGGTGGACTTGGTTAAGCCCTACGTACCTGCGAGGCCTTTGCGTTCGCAGGGCGCAGGGCTTCTGTGTGTTCCGAGGATGAACAAAAAGTCTGTGGGGTATAGAGCCTTCTCCTACCGTGGTCCGGCTCTTTGGAATGATCTACCTGCTGTTATTCGGCAGTCTGACACGGTGGAGATTTTTAAATCAAGACTGAAGACCCGCTTTTTTAGACTGTCTTATCATTAATTTTTTAATCTGTTTGTGTTTGCTTTGTAATTTCTTTTTATTCGACTGTGTTTTATCTTTTAACTGTGCTTTTCTTGCTTTTAATTTTGAATTTAGATTAATTTGTGTTGTTGTGAATTATGTGAAGCGCCTTGGTGCGACTTTGTCGTGATTTGGTGCTATATAAATTAATAAATTAAATTAAATTAAATTAAGCACAGGGCGTCTCACCACAATGACACCTCTCTCGCTCCCCTCCAGACTTCCAGCTTTCACTTACACAGCTCCACTGACCACTGAGGGACAAAGAGGGACTCACTCCAAGCTGGGCACATGCCAGTCTGGGTGCCCCGTGCCCCACCTCACTGGAGGAGTTTCATTCAACCAGCAACATCTTGGGGAAAATCCACACTTTGTGTGTGCGATCACAGTCAGAGGTTACAAATTGGCCGATTTTCGATTATGACCCGGGAATTCTCATGCTTGTGTTTACTGAATATGGAAGCCCATTGTACAGAAGCGATAACAAAACAAAAAAACAAAAAACCCTCATGTTGTAATTATGAGATCCTGAACCCGTAATTCTGAGATCTTTTCTTGTAATTACAAGATCAGTAGTCTAATTTTTTTTGCTTGTTTGTTTTTTATCCAGGGAATGCAATACGCTTCCGTAAGACGTAAACACTTCTAAAACTGAACACGCTGTTCTTGTAACCTGATAACACCTCTGGTGTCATGTACAAGGCATTTTGTGCACGTTTGCTTGCACGCTAACTTTTGCTAACTCAAAGCTAACTTTTTATGGAGTTAAATTTGTCTTTGTTATTAATATGTGCAAATGCTCAGAGGGTGATCTACAAATATTCCTTGATTTGCACAACATGAAAAAACGAGGGGACAATAGGATTTTAATAATTAATTAAACTGCAAATTATAAAAAACACAATGCTCGTACGGCTGAGGGTATTTTAACATTGCATTTTATTTTATCAATTTATTAATTATCAAAAACAAAAACTCATAACAACTGTGGGAAATGCATGTTAAGTATCTTTTTCATGTCGCTCCTTTTCATCAGTCAGCGCTGCACTGGTGGTTTCTTGCCACTCAGCAGCAGCATCATGGAAATGTTTTAAAAGCACAGTTATGCTCTGCTTCACTTCAAATGCACACTAAGTCTGTTAACAAATCAACGTAATCAGCAAGTCAACACATACATGAGAAAATAATTTTAAATTCACATTATCAAATTATTTAAAATTCACAGTGATTCTGTGATGGCAGCATTACTGTAGAACACTGAGATTTTAGAGCAACATATGCAGCCTTCAAGACGACATCTTTCTCAGGACACCCGTGCATTTTTCAGCACGACAATGCTAAACCACATTCTGCACACATTACAGATAAATGGCTGTGGAGGAAGGGGGTACGGATCGTGGACTGGCCTGCCTGCAGTCCTGACCTGTCCCAAATAAAATGTGTGTCAAGAAATTTGAAACAAAAGATGGAATGCTTGGAACACCTGGAATGGTTCATCACTTAGTATCCTCAATGCCAAAACATCTTTTCAGTGTTGTGAGAAGTAATGACAATATTACAAAGTGATAAATGTTTTTTAATGTGTTGCAGGCCTTAAATGCATGCATGGATGTCCATCCATCCATCCATTCTCTTCCACTTTATCCGGAGTCGGGTCGCGGGGGCAGCAGCTCAAGCAAAGCCGCCCAGACCTCCCGATCCACACACACCTCCCCCAGCTCCTCCGGGAGAACCTCGAGGCGTTCCCAAGCCAGCTGAGAGACGTAATCCCTCCAGCGTGTCCTGGGTCTTCCCCGGGGCCTCCTCCCAATGGGACGTGCCCGGAACACCTCTCCAGTGAGGTGTCCAGGGGGCATCCGGAAAAGATGCCTGAGCCACCTCAACTGGCTCTTTTCGACGTGGAGGAGCAGCGGCTCGACTCCAAGCTCCTTCCAAGTGACCGAGCTCCTCACCCTATCTCTAAGGGAGCACCCAGCCACCCTGCGGAGGAAACTCATCTCGGCCGCTTGTACTCGCGATCTCGTTCTTTCGGTCGTGAGCCAAATCTCATGACCATAGGTGAGGGTCGGAATGTAGATCGATCTGTAAATCGAGAGGTTTTCCCCCCTACTCAGCTGTCTCTTCACCACGACAGTCCGATACAGCGACCGCATCACTGCAGACACTGCACCGATCCATCTATCGATCTCGCGCTCCATCAATCCCTCGCTCTTGAACAAGACCCCGAGATACTTAAACTCCTCCACTTGAGGCAAGGACACTCCACCGACCTGAAGAGGGCAAGGCACCTTTTTCCGGTCGAGAACCATGGGCTCGGATTTGGAGGTGCTGATTTTCATCCCGGACGCTTCACACTCAGCTGCAAACCACCCCAGTGCACGCTGAAGGTCCTGATTTGATGAAGCCAACAGAACCACATCGTCCACAAACAGCAGAGATGAGATTCTGTGGTTCCCAAGCCGGACACCCTCTACACCCTGGCTACGCCTAGAAATTCTGTCCATAAAGATAATGAACAGAATGCATGGATGTCTATTTCATGAAACGAAGGTGATCAAACAGCATGAAATATGTTGGATTCATACTGTATGCATGAAACAAGTCAATCCAACAATCATTGTGGTTTCTTTTGTTTTAATTTACTCATACACTTATGAATACATTAATGATGCATAGCTTTATTTGTTGTTGTAGACATCATACCACCTTAGATATTATTTTCAACATTAAGCAAGAGGGTTCGGAAATGTGGAGTGGATTCATTTGGCTGTTCAATGTGATAATCGTGATGATACATCTATTAGGGTGCTTTCAACAAGGTGTCTATTTTTAGATATGAGAGGGTGTACTTTCTTCTGGGAATGGATGCTGGGTCTGTATTCTGTTAAAAAAAGAACACTCCATAGACATGCATTCCTCAATTAAAGGGCATCAAATTTATCCCACATTCCACATTCCCTGCATTATCCTCTGTTGTTCCTGATGTTATGGGCTCCATCTTCAATCCTTCAAAGCCTATATAAAGTGAAATCTTGATGCAGAATCCAGATATGATGTCGCAGACCAAACAGTCCCCCCTAAAAATTGGTCCACCCTGCCTCCACTGTGCATGCGTCATTTCAGACCTCAGCAGCTCGTCTGAGACAGACTCTCTTCACCCAAAGCGATCAAATGGATTAATGGGATTAATCACCATCAGATGACAAGGTAAAACCTCTTAAAACATTCTAAAGTCAGTTTTAAGCAGAAATGAGGTGGTACTCCATGCTGCTTTGAAATGAGCGATGCGCAGTGAACTCATCAGCTAGCAGCTCGTGTAGCCGCGGCGCTCTGACAGCTTCCTTCATCTTTTATGATGAAATAATGCTGAATTTATGTGGAAATGATTGTTATACAAAAGCTTAAGATATCTTTCGCTGAGACAGATGATGACTGGAGTGCAGTTTGAAGCAGAAATGAGGAGATAATCTGTGAACCGCGGCTAATGACACATGCGCAGTGAAGGCAGGGCTGACCGATTTTTAGGGGGGGACCATTCGGTCTGCAACACCGGATCACCTCCAAAATTCAGTGGAGTCTTCCATGCTCTAATATCTGTGCTGCAAATTTGGTAAGAATCTGTGAAGTAGTTTTGAAGTAATCCTTCAAAGCCTATATGAAGGGAAAAGTTCATCCAGAATCTGGATCTGGATCACTTTGAAAATTTTAATGGAGTCTTACATGGCCTAATATGTATCTGTGGTCAAATTTGGTGAGAATCCATGAAGTAGTTTTGAAGTAGATCTGTATTCTGTTCTTTAAAAAAAAAAAAAAAAAAACACTTTACAGGCACTCTGTAGACATGCATTCCTCAATGAAAGGGCACTAAATTGATCCCCAGCTGACCTAATTCCTCAATGAAGTTCCAAATTCCCTGCATTATCCTCTGTTGTTTCTGAAATTATGGGCTCCATCGTCGACCCGGTGCAAACCGGCACACATCCCCAATGCAAGTGCCACTGCTGGTTTCCACCAGATGTAGTTGCCATTTTTACACCCAACACCCACATCCTTTAAATCATGATACTACTTGCACTCGTGTTGGTCGTGTTGGCCTTAAACTGAAGTCTGGCCAGAAAAAGGGATTGATATCAAGCATCATGAGAGCAGTTCTTGTGTTTTATTACGTTTCAACAACAACGGGGTCAAATCAACTGGAATGTTTGGAAATGGTTGCTGACGTAATGAGATCTCAGGTTTCGAGTTTGTCGTCTCTAATTTGCAGGACCGACTAAATATTTTGTGATTTGTCTCTAACCAGCAACCACACATACTAGTATTAATTCTTCCATTATGGTTTTACTTTCTCTTTCTGTTTATTTCGTTCCATATTTGCCCTTATAGTGGGCATTATGTGTCTCTGTGTAACTGCTAGCTTAACTTAGATGGCGTTTTAAAAAACCTCCACTAACCATCCAGCAGACATGCCTGTTAAAACAAATTAGCTTTGTTGTTTATTATTTATCCAGTGCTTTAAAATTACCCACCATCTACCCAGTTTGTGCTCATTACATGCTTTTTTTTTTAATTTGGTGACTTGCAAGATGATAGCATAGTATTGTGTTTGCAGAGTGACGGCACTACTTGGTTACAGACCGGAGGAGCTGCTCGGCCGCTCGCTCTATGAACTGTGTCATGCTATGGACACAAACCGTCTGACCAACAATCACGTCAACTGTGAGTGCTGCTGCACACAACAGCTGTACCTGATGTTGCTCCTGCACTTCCTCTCTCTCTCTGTCTCTCTCTCACATTGACTCTTTGTAGTGTATCTGAAGAGCCAGTCCATCAGCGGTCAGTACAGGATGCTGGTGAGAGGTGGAGGGTACGTCTGGGTGGAGAGCCACAGTGCAGTCATCACCAGTGTCCGTTCTTCCAAGTCCAGGCCCAGCAGCCTCCAGCCACACTGTGTCCTCTGTGTTACCTATGTCCTCAGGTGTGCTCTGACATGTCTTTTTTAAGATGTTTTTGGATTTGTCTTTCCAATTCAGTTTTTCTCAGTGCAGTATTGATTAAGAACACAAAAACATAAACTGCTCCATAATGTAATTGTACGCCACAAGCTAAAAACTCTGGTACCAACAGAGTGTTTTCATGTGACGTATCGGTCACGTCATTTTGTGTCCCGCGGCCATTCTGGATTACGACGCGGTGGCCGCTGTGATACGCTACGTGCGTTTGGCGAACAATTGCAGAAGCTTCAACGTCGGTGTGAAGAAGCCTCACGGCACCGTGGCGCTGAGAGAGATCCGCTGCTAACAGAAATCCACTGCTCCCAGAATTTTATTTTATTTTATTCAGCAATAAAATTATATAAGAATACATAAAAATACTGCCGAGGATAACACAAGAACGCTTCCAATACAGATGCTTAATTACATTGTGGTCCTCAAGCACCGAGCTGCTGATCCGCAAGCTGCCCTTCCAGCGCCTGGTGAGAGAAATCACTCAGGACTTCAAGATGACCGCCGCTTTCAAAGCCCCGCTGTGATGCTCTGCAGGAGGCCGGCGAGGCTGACCTGGTCGGCAGCTTCCTAGTTCACAATATCGCAGTGTGAAACTGTCGGCCAGTTCATTACATCACCACTAAATTCATTATCTGGTACAAGATACGGATCCACTGAACCAACTGCTACACATCTATCATGATAAATAGCTTTATCTCGAGGATTTAAAGCATCATAATAACCGAACATATTCTCCATTTTTCTATCATGCACCAGGCTCCTTGTAATCCAGAATGGAGACGGCACCTGTCCTGCAGCAAATCAGTCACGTGATTGAAAACCCTCGATAGAGGTACACATGCATTTTTACTTCAGTCAATGCATGTGTCAAACTTTTTAAAATGACTATTTATACAGTTAGCCGCTTACCTTAGGCTCCGTCCATTCAGTGGTGCTACTCTTCCTTACCTTAGCCAATGTTAATAAACTTTTTAAAATGACTATTTATACAGTTAGCCGCTTACCTTAGCCCTTTGTCCATCCAGGGACACTGCTTTTCCTTACCTCAGTCAGTGTTAATAAACGTTTAAAATGAAGAAGAATGCAGTTTTAAAAAATTGGTTATTTATGTGTGTGTTTTCATTTCATGATTATTTGTAAGTGTGTTGTGTGTGTTTTCACAGCGGCGTGGAGGAGCCATCCCTGCAGCTGTCTTTGGATCAGACCGTTCGGAGGCCGTGAGGTGAAAACCCTCTCCGCCTCATTGTGCGTCCTCATCACTTAACTGTACTGAACTCAATAAAAAGCTTGTATAAAAATATATTGGAACGACGTGCTGAGTGTTCCAGCTGACAATTGAAATTCTTCTTCAAGGCAGTGGTTTTATTTCAGCTGTTTTTATGGGAGTTCACTTTTTAGAAAAGCGACTTGCAACATTTGTGTGCTGTTTTGCAACAGAAGCACAGCGTCTGTCTTTCTCAAAGTTTGAGGTGCAGACTGTGGTTTACAGACAGTTGATGCGGCGTAACGAGAGGCTCTGACTCTTCGTAACTTCTGTGAACCTGACCTAAGTTCCTGTGAGGCTTCCTCCTGGGTCACCTGACACGTGGCGTGATGGCTGTCAGTCACAGTCATAATGAACAGCGTACACAGCGGCAGCGTGCTGAAGGAGAGAAGTAAGCGGATTTGAGTCAAAGCCACAGCTTCCTGGTTACACATGCTTGATAGGAAAGTTCTCGTGGGAAACTTGTAAACTTTTTACCTCTCAGCCACTGACTGTAGACACACACACACACACACACACAAATAAATCAGGCAGGTGATTTCAAGTTTTAAAAAGACTGCTGAAAGTCATTTGAAGAACAGTTTTTGGTTGAAATACATTAATCAAAATATTTTCTCTCTCTCTATATATATATATATACGAGGTCTGTGAGAAAAGAAACCGACAGTTTTATTTTTTTAAAAAACCATATGGATTTGAATCACGTGTGATTACATCAGCCAAGCTTGAACCCTCGTGCGCATGCGTGAGTTTTTTCACGCCTGTCGGTGACGTCAATCGCCTGTGAGCACGCCTTGTGGAAGGAGTGGTCCAGCCCCCTCGTCGGAATTCCTTTGTCTGAGAAGTTGCTGAGAGACTGGCGCTGTGCTTGATCAAAATTTTTTCAAAAACTGTGAGGCGCATCTGAGTGGACACCATTCAAGAAATTCAGCTGGTTTTCAGGGAAGATTTTAACGGCTGATGAGAGATTTTGGATTGTTTCTATCGCTTTAAGGACTTCCCATGGAGCGGGACGTTTCGCAGTGCTCCGAGGCGATGTTGTCATCCTGTTTCAAGCTGAAAACCTCCAAATTTAAGCCTCTGTTGACCCAGGATGCCGTGAGAGAACAGAGAACTTTCAGAAGAGGTCGGAATCAGCAGTTTATCCGGACATTCTACTGTTAAAGGAGATTTTTTAAATGAAAGACGTGCGGGCGGATTGGCGTGTCGGCTCGCAGCCGACGTGGCGCGCCTGCCACAGGAAAAACACCTCCGTGTTGATAACCATTTGTAAAATACAGGCGGCTTTTGGTGGCTTTCAGTTGAGTGGGTATCTGAGAAATTGTTTAACAGCAGGGCATGTTCCAACTTGTTCTTAAGGCTTCCAACGGAGGTCGGATACTTTTCTCACAGACCTCGTGTGTATATATATATATATATATATATATATACACGAGGTCTGTCAATAAAGTAACGGTCCTTTTTACTTTTTTTCAAAAACTATATGGATTTCATTCATATGTTTTTACGTCAGACATGCTTGAACCCTCGTGCGCATGCGTGAGTTTTTCCACGCCTGTCGGTGACGTCATTCGCCTGTGAGCACTCCTTGTGGGAGGAGTCGTCCAGCCCCTCGTCGGAATTCCTTTGTCTGAGAAGCTGCTGAGAGACTGGCGCTTTGTTTGATCAAAATTTTTTCTAAACCTGTGAGACACATCGAAGTGGACACGGTTCGAAAAATTAAGCTGGTTTTCAGTGAAAATTTTAACAGCTGATGAGAGATTTTGAGGTGATTCTGTCGCTTTAAGGACTTCCCACGGTGCGAGATGTCGTGCAGCGCTCTCAGCCGCCGTCGTCAGCCTGTTCAAGCTGAAAACCTCCACATTTCAGGCTCTATTGATCCAGGACGTCGTGAGAGAACAGAGAAGTTTCAGAAGAAGTTGGTTTCAGCATTTTATCCGGATATTCCACTGTTAAAGGAGATTTTTTTAATGAAAGACGTGCGGACGGGTCCGCGCGTCGGGACGCAGCCGACGCAGTGTGGCGGCACAGGAAAAACACCTCCATTGGAAGCCTTAAGGACAAGTTGGAACATGTCCTGCTGTTAAACAATTTCTCATATACTCACTCCACTGAAAGCCATCAAAAGCCGCCTGGATTTTACAAATGGTTATCAACACGGAGGTGTTTTTCCTGTGCCGCCGCACCACGTCGGCTGTGTCCCGACGCGCGGACCCGTCCGCACGTCTTTCATTAAAAAAAATCTCCTTTAACAGTGGAATATCCGGATAAAATGCTGAAACCGACTTCTTCTGAAACTTCTCTGTTCTCTCACGACGTCCTGGATCAATAGAGCCTGAAATGTGGAGGTTTTCAGCTTGAACAGGCTGACGACGCCGCCTGAGAGCACTGAGCGACGTCTCGCACCGTGAAAAGTCCTTAAAGCGACAGAATCACCTCAAAATCTCTCATCAGCCGTTAAAATTTTCACTGAAAACCAGCTTAATTTTTCGAACCGTGTCCACTTCGATGTGTCTCACAGGTTTAGAAAAAATTTTGATCAAACAACGCGCCAGTCTCTCAGCAACTTCTCAGACAAAGGAATTCCGACGAGGGGCTGGACGACTCCTCCCACAAGGAGTGCTCACAGGCGAATGACGTCACCGACAGGCGTGGAAAAACTCACGCATGCGCACGAGGGTTCAAGCATGTCTGACGTAAAAACATATGAATGAAATCCATATAGTTTTTGAAAAAAATAAAAAGGACCGTTACTTTATTGACAGCCCTCGTGTATATATATATATATATATATAGGGTCCCTGTAGGGTCTCCCAAGGCAAACAGGTCCTAGGTGACAGGTCAGACTAAGGGCAGTTCAGAACCTCCATGACCAGTAAAAGATCAAGGACCGAGACGTCGCCCGGTATGGCGGAGCCGGGGTCCCACCCTGGAGCCAGGCCTGGGATTGGGGCTCACGTGCGAGCACCTGGTGGTCGGGCCTTAGCCCATGGGGCCCGGCCGGGCCCAGCCCGATAGAGTGACGTGGGCCCGCCCTCCTGTGGGTTCACCACCTGCAGAGGGGGACATGGGGGTCGGGTGCAGAGAGGATTGAGTGGTGGTCGAGGGCGGGTGGCCCGGCGGCCCGGTCCATGCTCACAGCCCCTGGATGTTGGGACGTGGAATGTCACCTCGCTAGGGGGGAAGGAGCCTGAGCTTGTGCGGGAGGTTGAGAGATACCGACTAGAGATAGTCGGGCTCACCTCCACGCACAGCATGGGCTCTGGTACCCAACTCCTGGAGAGGGGCTGGACGCTTCATTTTTCTGGCGTCGCCCACGGGGAGAGGCGGAGAGCTGGGGTCGCATTGCTTATTGCTCCCCAGCTCAGTCACCAAGTGTTGGAGTTCACTCCGGTGAACGAGAGGGTCGCGTCCCTATGCCTTCGGGTTGGGGACAGGTCTCTCACCGTTGTCTCGGCCTACGGGCCGAGCAGCAGTGCAGAGTACCCGACCTTCCTGGAGTCCCTGGGAGGGGTACTAGATAGCGCTCCGACTGGGGACTCCATTGTTCTCCTGGGGTATTTCAACGCCCATGTGGGCGGCGACAGTGAGACCTGGAGGGGGGTGATCGGGAAGCACGGCCTCCCCGATCTGAACCTGAGTGGTGTTCAGTTGTTGGACTTCTGTGGTAGTCACAGTTTGTCCATCACAAACACCATGTTCGAGTACAAGGTGTCCATAAGTGCACGTGGCACCAGGACACCCTGAGCCAGAGGTCGATGATCGACTTTGTAGTCTATCATCTGACCTTTGGCCACGTGTCTCAGACACTCGAGTGAAGAGAGGGGCAGAGCTGTCGACTGATCACCACCTGGTGGTGAGTTGGATCCGCTGGGAGGGTAGGAAGCCGGTCAGACCTGGCAGGCCCAAACGTATCATGAGGGTCTGCTGGGAACGACTGGCGGAACCCTCTGTCAGCGAGGTCTTCAACTCCCACCTCCGGGAGAGCTTCTCCCAGATCCCGGGGGAGGCTGGAGACATGGACTCCGAGTGGACCATGTTCTCCACCTCCATTGTCGATGCGGCTGCTCGTAGCTGTGGTCGCAAGGTCTCTGGTGCCTGTTGCGGCGGCAATCCCTGAACCCGGTGGTGGACACCGGAAGTAAGGGATGCCGTCAAGCTGAAGAAGGAGTCCTACTTATCTTTCTTGGTAGGTGGGACCCCAGAGGCAGCTGACAGGTACCGGCAGGCCAAGCGTGCTGCAGCCCGTGCGGTCGCAGAGGCAAAAACTCGGGTCTGGGAGGAGTTCGGGAGGCTATGGAGGAGGACTATCGGTCGGCCTCGAAGAGATTCTGGCAAACCGTCCGACGCCTCAGGAGGCAGAAGCAGCTCTCCACCAGCACTGTTTACGGTGCGGGTGGGGAGTTGTTGACCCTGACTGGGGATGTTGTCGGGCGGTGGAAGGAGTACTTCGAGGATCTCCTCAATCCCATCGTCACGTCTACCGAAGAGGAAGCAGAGACTGGGGACTCAGAGGCGGACTCATCCATTGCCCAGGCTGAAGTCACCGAGGTAGTTAGAAAGCTCCTCGGTGGCAAGGCTCCTGGGGTGGATGAAATCCGTCCTGAGTACCTTAAGTCTCTGGATGTTGTGGGGCTGTCTTGGCTGACACGCCTCTGCAACATCGCGTGGCGATCGGGGACAGTGCCTCTGGATTGGCAGACCGGGGTGGTGGTCCCTCTGTTTAAGAAGGGGGACCGGAGGGTGTGTTCCAACTATAGGGGGATCACACTCCTCAGCCTCCCCGGTAAGGTCTATTCCAGAGTACTGGAGAGGAGAATTCGACCGATGGTCGAACCTCGGATTCAGGAGGAGCAGTGTTGTTTTCATCCTGGTGGCGGCACACTGGACCAGCTCTACACACTCCATCGGGTGCTCGAGGGTTCATGGGAGTTTGCCCAACCAGTCCACATGTGTTTTGTGGATCTGGAGAAGGCGTTTGACCGTGTCCCTCGGGGCACCCTGTGGGGAGTGTTCCGGGAGTACGGGGTCCGGGGTCCTTTAAGGGCTACCCGGTCCCTGTACGACCGCAGCAGGAGCTTGGTTCGCATTGCCGGTAGTAAGTCAAACCTGTTTCCAGAGCACGTTGGCCTCCGCCAGGGCTGCCCTTTGTCACCGGTTCTGTTCATTATTTTTATGGACAGAATTTCTAGGCACAGCCAGGGTATAGAGGGGGTCTGGTTTGGGAACCACAGAATCTCGTCTCTGCTGTTTGCGGACGATGTGGTTCTGTTGGCTTCGTCAAATCAGGACCTTCAGCGTGCACTGGGGCGGTTTGCAGCCGAGTGTGAAGCGTCCGGGATGAAAATCAGCACCTCCAAATCCGAGGCCATGGTTCTCGACCGGAAAAAGGTGCTTTGCCCTCTTCAGGTCGGTGGAGTGTCCTTGCCTCAAGTGGAGGAGTTTAAGTATCTCGGGGTCTTGTTCACGAGTGAGGGACGGATGGAGCGGGAGATCGATAGATGGATCAGTGCAGCATCTGCAGTGATGTGGTCGCTGTATCGGACCGTCGTGGTGAAGAGAGAGCTGAGTAGGGGGGGCAAAGCTCTCGATTTACCGATCGATCTACGTTCTGATCCTCACCTATGGTCATGAGATTTGGCTCATGACCGAAAGAACGAGATCGCGAGTACAAGCGGCCGAGATGAGTTTCCTCCGCAGGGTGGCTGGGCGCTCCCTTAGAGATAGGGTGAGGAGCTCGGTCACTCGGGAGGAGCTCGGAGTCGAGCCGCTGCTCCTCCACTTCGAAAGGAGTCAGTTGAGGTGGCTCGGGCATCTTTTCCGGATGCCCCCTGGACGCCTCGCTGGAGAGGTGTTCCGGGCACGTCCCACTGGGAGGAGGCCCCGGGGAAGACCCAGGACACGCTGGAGGGACTACATCTCTCGGCTGGCTTGGGAACACCTTGGGGTTCCCCCAGAGGAGCTGGTGGAGGTGTGTGTGGATCGGGAGGTCTGGGCGGCTTTGCTTGAGCTGCTGCCCCCGCAACCAGACTCCGCATAAAGTGGAAGAAAATGGATGGATGGATATATATATATATATATATATATATATATATATATATATATATATATATGTATATATATATATATGTATATATATATACATACACACACACACACACAGATGACAAAATTATTAGCTCCCCCCCCCCCCCCCAATGAAATTTTGCATTTTCTTCAAAATTTTTCCAAGACACACAACTGATTGTTAGCATCAGAAGGGCTAATAATTTTGACCCCAGCCATTTTTTCTCTGTGTGCAAAGCAAAATAATGTAAGCATCCAAAATAAAACTAGGATGTTAAGAAACCTGTGTTGAAAATGTCTTGCTATGTTAAAAAAAAACACTTCATTGGGGAGGGGCGCTAATAATTGTGTCATATATATATAGTACATCCAAAAAGTATTCGCAGCCCTTCACTTTTTCAGCATTTTTATGTTACAGCCTTATTCTGAAATAGATGAAATTATTTTTCCCCCTCAAAATTCTACATACAATACCCCATAATAACAATGTGAAAAAGTTTTTTTTTTTAAATCATATGTACATAAGTATTCACAGTCTTTCCCATGAAGCTCAAAATTAAGCTCAGATCTCAATTTTCAGGTCTCAGGTTGAGCTCTCTCTCGCTCTCTACATATATATATGTGGGTGTGTGTGTGTGTGTGTGTGTGCATGTGTGCGTGTGCGCACATGTATGCACATTGTCATAGAAGCCCATGTTAAAATATCCCACTGTAGAGGAGAAATAAACATGTTTACAGTATGATACAAAAAAAAAAACGGTCTCTATAGTTGTTCTCCCTCCATGATAACTGTAAGGGGGTTGATTTTGTTTTTTAAACAGTTCTTTAGTTTAAGATATTTTAAGCCATAACAATTAGGGCATGGATTATTTGAGTGACGGGTAGTGTTTGCTGTCAGCTGAATCCAGACTGCGCAGCAGAGGCTGTGGATCTGCCGTGTCTGTCTTTTCTGTGCATTTTATTACAAATATCTGTAAAGACATAATTTGTTAAGCAGTTAATTGTCTTAATAGGTCATCTAAGATTAAGAAGTGTGTGCTCATTTCCACTGAGTTAAATTTTAGTGTTATTTAATTTATGTTTACACTGTTAGTAGGCATTGTACCTTAGTTGATGTTGGCTCTACTCCACACTAACCCTAACACCCCACAGTGATGCACGAAGCTGGTCATAATTTTTAATGCCCACACCCAAACCACCCGTCATGAAAACCAACCCCCCAGCAAACAAAAATGTACTGTAATAACTCTCTGAGATGGGGACATGTTTGAGCTTCATTCATCACACGAATGAAGCTGTTTACCCATTTATGGGTTGGCCAGTGGACCAGGAGTGGAGCCCAGTGGACCAGGAGTGGAGCCCAGTGGACCAGGAGCAGCCAGAGGAAAAAGAACATTAATTTGCAATATGTTCAGAAATAAACCCAAACTAGGACATTGACCCGTGGGGAACCACAGATTCTAGATGTGGTCATTTGCACTATATACAGAGTACAGCTGACTTTTGGGGAAAATCTGTTTATAGTTATTCTACATTTTTTTAAGTATTGACATAGAATAATTTCTTGGCTTTTATGAAAGTCTTTATTGAAGGTTTAATCTGTTTTCAGTTGTGTTAAATTTGCTAAAATGACTCTTTGTCCTCTGTAAGCTTTTCTGAAGCTGCTTAACCATTACAATATTCCATGTAAAGAAAGTACAGGTACTATAGTGGTGGACTTCCAACAGGCAGGTACAGATGCTTGTGCATGGGACAGATTGAATATGTCAGCAAACACATCAACTAGCTCTGATGAGCAAACCCTGAATGCACGGCCGGGGATATTACTTTCTGTTGATATGTTTCGCTCAGAACTCTGTGCAAGTCTGCCGATGTCACCATGAGTGATGAGTCCTGTATTGTCTTCTTGCCCAACGTTCTTTCCTGCTAATCAGTACCTTGGGCCTCAAAGTGAGCGTAAAACTCCTTCAGCTCATCTGGCAGTGTGGCTTAGCTGGATGTGACTGTGCTGCTCCTCTGCCAGAAGTCTGTGATGTGTTGGAGACCTTCCCACATGCGTCGAGGGTCAGAGGTAGAGTAGTAACCCTCCAACTTCAGTCTGTATTGTCTCTTGGCCTCTTTGATGGCTTTGCTCAGGTCATATCTGGCCTTTTTATAGTCCTCAGCAGTGCCTGACAGGGTTGGGAGGGTTACTTTAAAAATGTATTCCGATACAGTTACTAGTTACCTGTTAAGAAATGTAATCAGTAAAATAATCCAAGTACCATAATATTAAAGTAATGTAATTTCATTACTTTCAATTACTTCTGGATTCCTCCAATATCAAATATGCTAATACAGACAAAAGAAACTAAATATAGTCTTGACTACATAGTACAGTTTATTAAGCAAAAATAAAACTTTCTTTTACATGGCATGCTCTGTTTTACTTCACATTATGAATTAAGAGCACCACAATATTGTTTTAAACACACCCAGTGTTCACCTGCTAAATTTTGAACAAAAAATGCCAAACAAATGAAGGATAAAGAAAACTCAGGCGTGTGCGGATGAATTTGTAATTAAAAGTGGCTTGCAGAACAATATACACAACAAACAAAAAAAAAGTCTACTACTTGTTCAGTAAATTCGCACCATGTTTAACATATCAGTCCACTTATTGAACTTTCAAAATAAGAACAGCATAATGAAAAACCATGAAGTAAATACTGTCAGTAAGGAGGCGTGGTCGCCATTTTAATTCCGGGCAAGTTAGTGATTTGTGTGTATAGAAGTTCAAGAAACAGGTGGAATATGCCGGAAAGCTGCGCATGTTGGCAAAGCCACAAACGGAGGAACAAGGGAGACAATATTTCCTTCCATAAGTAAGTGGTTTTGGTTCTTCTTGTCACTTTGTCTGTGATATTTGGATGATAAACAGCTGTATGTTTCCTGCTGTACCTGTGTCGCCCGATGACACGGACCATTAACTCTTCACTTATGTCTAGCTGATATTTTCCACTACTAGACCAATGTCTAGTTAAAATACTTGTCGTTAGTGATTAAAATTTTTCGACAAGACGGGGGATTTTTTTTATTATTATTATTTGCACCTTAAAATAATGAGATTATAATGACCCGCGCTGTGCCGCTCACAGTCACACCCACACATAGAGATGTGTACCCACACCACTGACTTCATGAATGAAACTCGGTCAATAAAGGATAATTGTGTAAAAATATAATATCTATAAATGTATTGTAATGGTTTTAGGAGCCGCGCTGTGTTGAACAGCAGCTGCTGCTGCAGGACGCCTCAGCTCAGCAGCTTGAACAGCGCAGATCCGTGTAACTTTCAACACTAACATTTGGGAATGTTTAATACTTTCCTGACATAATTTAATGTAATTTAATTTTACTGGCTCAATATCCAGGTCAAAGTGGCATTTTTTAACATGTATTTTGCGAGCATTTTTCTGAGTGTGTTCAGTCGCGAATCTCCTTTGAAAATGCATTAACATCCGGGTACTTCATCAATATTTTGCCCGGTTAGGAGACGTCATGTCGCTGTTCATGAAGGGACGTTTTTATTTCAAAGATAAAAAAAATATATACAGATAATATCATAAAATGCTTTAAAATTGTAATCCTGCGAAGTAATCCCCATTTTTACTAAATATACCTGTAATCTGAATACGTCTTTTTTTTTCTGTAACTGTAGCGGAATACAGTTACCTTTTTTTGTATCCTAATTACGTAACGCCGTTACATGTATTCCGTTACTCCCCAAGCCTGGTGCCTGAGATGAATGCAGCCGAGTGTGCAGCTTCATGGTGGAGACGAACAGAGAAGGACAAAAACACTGATCAGATCTAGACTTGAATTTCCCGTGTGCTATCTGGCAAACTATAGCTGGCTTACATTGTCACTAGTTTTCTCCTCATCAGATTTAAAATGTTATCAGTCAGTGCACAGCTGCAGCCACACGTGCACACAAAGGGAAGGTAATTGCTCCATCTAGTGTGTAACTGCTGTGGCACTCAAGTCAACGTGTTGGTGTTTAAAACAATAACTGTCAGTACCTTCATTCTTTAAATAGAAATATTATGTAAATAATTTAGAGTAACTGTGAAATTTAGGACTTGTAATGCGCCGTGGACACAGTTAAGACCACATTAGAAAATCTCATGTTGTTGCATTAATTTGCTATATCACTGACTTCTTTATTGTCCATTTTTGGATTAATGGCTTCCTCCTTGGCTGACAGTCTTTTCAGGTCGTGGTGACGTATTCCGTCTTCAAGGTGGATGATGTCACAGAAACAACAGTGGCCACCGTGGCCATGTGATTAGCAACAAGGCTTTACAAGCTACTTGATAGGCGTGTCCATCTTCACACATTTGCTTGGCATGTTAATAGATGCCCACATGGCCCCAAATCAAATCAAATCAATTTTATTTATATAGCGCCAAATCACAACAAACAGTTGCCCCAAGGCGCTTTATATTGTAAGGCAAAAGCCATACAATAATTACAGAAAAACCCCAACGGTCAAAATGACCCCCTGTGAGCAAGCACTTGGCGACAGTGGGAAGGAAAAACTCCCTTATAACAGGAAGAAACCTCCAGCAGAACCAGGCTCAGGGAGGGGCAGTCTTCTGCTGGGACTGGTTGGGGCTGAGGGAGAGAACCAGGAAAAAGACATGCTGTGGAAGAGAGCAGAGATCAATCACTAATGATTAAATGCAGAGTGGTGCATACAGAGCAAAAAGAGAAAGTTCTTTCTCTTCAGTGTTTCAAAATGGGAGGTCCACCGGTCCTCGCCTGTATCAATCAGGATTTCAAAATGTCAAGGCTAGGGATGAACAAGAACACCACTATCTGTGTCTGTTCAACCATCTAAATTATCTTTATCCTTATCTTTACTCGTAGGGGGCGGGGCCTAAACCGGAAGTGGGCGTTGTTTAACCCGAAATGGCTGCGGCTTAAATCAGTACATTATTTTAAGTCTGAAATTGATATGGATTCATCAGACGTTGCTATATTTGTTTATTTGAAAACTATTTACAGAACAGCCTGTTTTTGATCACAAAACTAAGAGAACAGAACAAGTTTTTTATGAGCTCAGGACATGGTTTCGCAATACAACTTACGGTGCAATGGGACCCCGAGTTGTAGGCAGGTGGGCTACTGGACATGAATATTCTTAAGTGTACGAATGAATATTTACAGAACAGCCTCAGAATTGACATTCAGTGTGGTAGGAAATCATGAACTACTAAGTATGCATGAACAAGAGTTGTCACACTCAACACAACTTTTTGTTATTATTTTATGATCAAACTGATTTTTTTTTTCAAATATTTATTTTTGCTACCTAATGTTTTTTTGGCATTTTTTCCTCACACAAAGTTAAAAAATACTGATACAGGTGACTTTCCACCTTCTGACTGTTTTTGATACTGGGTGTGCACACACCCACATCTCACTGTTTGTGCTCCTCGCCAGCAGTACCAGATCCGACAGTCGGGGATGGTGATCACCTGGGAATTCAGGACTTGGCGGCTCCAGTATTCACCAGGTTCGGTGGCGGTGGAAATCGTGTGGTTCCGGCTCTTCTCAGGACAGACGTCTTCTATCCTCGAGCCTGCCCACACGTCACCTTTGTGTGTTGACTGCTATCAGATTCTGTGATTGTCTGTATAGTTGTTGTGCACATTCACAACATTAAATTGTTACCTTTTGGCTCATCTATTGACCGTTCATTTGCGCCCCCTGTTGTGGGTCCGTGTCACTACACTTTCCCCAACAGGATATCTCGGCCACCTCGTCATGGATCCCGAAGGGCGTCAACCATCTGTTGGACAGCCAATGGAAGAGCAGGGTGCACAGGCGTCGGTTGGAGGCGTGATTGGTGAGTTGCAGCACATCCTCACTGCCTTTACCACTCGGATGGACCTGATGACCGAGCAAAACATCATCCTTAATCGCAGGATGGAGGCTCTCACCGCGCAGGTGGAAGCGCGCTCAGGGCGCTGCTGCAGCTCCTCCTCCTGCTGACCCGGTGCCGAATACAGACATTCCACTGGTCATTCAACGACCCCCCCCCCCACCATCCCCTGAAGCATACATAAGCCCCCCAGAGCCGTACAGAGGTTGTGTGGAGACGTGCGCGGACTTTCTTATGCAGTGTTCGCTCGTCTTTGCACAGCGTCCCGTGATGTACGCGTGTGACGCCAGCAAGGTGGCTTACGTGATTAATTTGCTTCGGGGTGAGGCACACGCTTGGGCTACAGCGCTTTGGGAGCAAAGTTCACGGCTCCTTGCCTCTTATACTGGGTTTGTGAGGGAGCTCAGAACTGTTTTTGATCACCCTAACAGAGCGAAACCGCGTCTACCGTGCTGCTGTCAATGAGACAGGGGCGCCGGAGTGCAGCCGAATATGCAGTCGACTTCCGCATCACGGCTGCGAGATCCGGCTGGAATATGACTGCGCTCCGCGCTGCCTTCATAAACGGACTGTTGTCGGTCCTGAAGGAGCACCTGGTAGCTAAGGAGGAACTGCGGGATTTGGCTGAGCTTATCGATTTGGTTATACGATTGGACAATCGGTTAGAAGAACGCCGACGGGAGCAAGGCGAAGGGCGTGGTCAGGCACAAGCCGTCCCTCTTCGTCCTGGGTCCGAAAGGGAGCCGTCTTCCCCGCGCTCCACTGCCACAGCGCTCCGTGTGGCTACAGCTCCCCCTGCTGACGATGCTAGGGACACGAGCAGGGCCACATTCAGACAGAGGAGGCTGGTCCGCGGGGAGTGCTTTGTCTGCGGCTCGAGTGAGCATCAGCAGAGAGACTGCCTCAAACGGTCAAAACACAAACGCCCGCCCTTAGAGACTGGGCTGAGGGGGGGGGTCAAACATTCACGTGGGTCATACACATCTTTCAACATGACTCCCAGTTACAATCCTGAGCGGGGATTTAACCTTTCAAGCCCCAACACTGGTGGACACGGGGTCAGAAGGGAATCTGCTGGATTGCAGATGGGCAAGGGAGGTAGGGCTCCCTCTGGTGGCGCTTTCGTCGCCAGTGAAGGTGCGAGCACTAGATGGCACTCTTCTCCCTTTTATCACACACAAGACACTACCTGTAACCCTGGTAGTGTCTGGGAATCACCGGGAGGAGATTGAGTTTTTTGTAACTCCTTCTACCTCCCGCGTGATTTTGGGCTTCCCATGGATGATTAAACACAATCCCCGGATTGACTGGCTCAGTGGAGCGAAACTTGCCACTGGAATTGTTTAGGATCCTCGGTTCCTCCCGGTGTAAATGCTAATGAGGAGGTTAAAGTCCCTCCCAATCTGACGGTGGTGCCGGTTGAGTACCACGATCTTGCTGACGTCTTCAGCAAGGATCTGGCGCTCACCCTTCCCCCGCACCGTCCGTATGATTGTGCCATTGATTTGGTCCCGGGCGTTGAGTTCCCGTCCAGCAGGCTGTACAATCTCTCACGTCCTGAGCGCGAATCAATGAAGACCTACATCCGGGACTCATTAGCTGCCAGGCTGATCCGGAATTCCACCTCCCCAATGCGTGCAGGTTTCTTTTTTGTGTGCAAGAAAGATGGCGGACTCCGTCCATGCATTGATTACAGGGGGCTGAACGACATAACGGTTCGTAATCAATACCCTTTACTCCTGTTGGATTCAGTGTTCACGCCCCTGCATGGAGCCCAAATTTTCACCAAACTGGACCTTAGGAATGTGTATCACCTGGTTCGGATCCGGAAGGGAGACGAATGGAAGACGGCATTTAACACCCCATTAGGTCATTTTGAGTACCTGGTCATGCCGTTCGGCCTCACTAACGCCCCCGCGACATTCCAAGCATTGGTAAATGACATCTTGCGGGACTTCCTGCACCGATTCGTCTTCGTATATCTGGATGACATACTCATACTCATCTTTTCCCCGGACCCTGAGACTCATGTCCAGCATGTACGTCAGGTCCTGCAGCGGTTGTTGGAGAACCGGCTGTTTGTGAAGGGCGAGAAGTGTGAGTTTCACCGCACCTCTTTGTCCTTCCTGGGGTTCATCATCTCCTCCAACTCTGTCGCCCCTGATCCGGCCAAGGTTGCGGCGGTGAGAGATTGGCCCCAACCAGCAAGCCGTAGGAAGCTGCAACAGTTCCTCGGCTTTGCAAATTTCTACAGGAGGTTCATTAAGGGCTACAGTCAGGTAGTTAGCCCCCTGACAGCCCTGACCTCTCCAAAAGTCCCCTTCACCTGGTCGGATCGGTGCGAAGCCGCGTTCAAGGAGTTGAAACGACGGTTCTCGACTGCACCAGTTCTGGTGCAGCCCGACCCTAGCCGCCAGTTTGTGGTTGAAGTGGACGCCTCTGACTCAGGGATAGGAGCCGTGCTATCCCAGAGCGGAGAGACTGATAAGGTTCTTCACCCGTGTGCCTACTTTTCTCGCAGGTTGACCCCAGCTGAACGGAACTATGACGTCGGCAATCGAGAACTCCTTGCGGTGAAAGAGGCTCTTGAGGAGTGGAGACACCTGTTGGAGGGAGCGTCTGTGCCGTTCACGGTTTTCACTGACCATCGGAACCTGGAGTATATCAGGACCGCCAAGCGGCTGAACCCCAGGCAAGCCCGCTGGTCACTGTTCTACGGGCGTTTTGACTTCCGGATCACCTATCGCCCCGGGACCAAGAACCAGAGATCGGATGCCTTGTCCCGGGTACACGAAGATGAAGTCAAGACGGAGCTGTCGGATCCACTGGAGTCCATCATTCCTGAGTCCACTATCGTGGCCACCCTCACCTGGGACGTGGAGAAGACCGTCCGGGAGGCCCTGGCACGGAGCCCGGACCCAGGAACCGGTCCGAAGAACCATTTATACGTCCCACCAGAGGCCAGAGCTGCAGTCTTGGACTTCTGTCACGGTTCCAAGCTCTCCTGTCATCCGGGGGTGCGAAGGACCGTGGCAGTTGTCCGGCAGCGCTTCTGGTGGGCGTCTATGGAGGCCGACATCCGGGAGTATGTCCAGGCCTGTACCACCTGTGCCAGGGGCAAGGCGGACCACACAAAGACACAAGGACTTCTGCAGCCTCTACCGGTGCCTCGTCGCCCCTGGTCCCACATTGGCCTGGACTTTGTCACGGGTCTCCCACCGTCCCAGGGCATGATGACCATCTTCACGATAGTGGACCGATTCTCCAAGGCGGCCCACTTCGTGGCCCTCCCGAAGCTCCCAACGGCCCAGGAGACAGCAGACCTCCTGGTCCGCCACGTTGTGCGTCTGCATGGGATACCAGCGGACATCGTCTCGGACCGTGGTCCTCAGTTCTCCTCCCAGGTGTGGAGGAGTTTCTGCAGGGAACTGGGGGCCAGCATGAGCCTCTCATCCGGGTATCATCCTCAGACAAACGGACAGGCAGAGCGGGCCAACCAAGAACTTGAACAGGCTCTCCACTGCGTCATGTCCGCGCACCCGTCAGCCTGGAGTGACCATCTGGCCTGGATCGAGTACGCCCATAACAGCCAGGTGTCCTCTGCCACCGGCCTCTCCCCATTTGAGGTGTGTCTGGGTTATCAGCCCCCACTGTTCCCCGTGGTGGAGGGAGAGGTCGGTGTGCCCTCGGTCCAGACCCACCTGCGAAGATGCCGACGGGTGTGGCGCACCGCCTGCTCTGCCTTATTGAAGGCCCGGACGAGGGCTAAGGCCCATGCAGACCGCCGGCGTTCCCCGGCCCCTGCTTACCAGCCCGGGCAGGAGGTATGGCTATCAACGAAGGACATCCCCTTACTAGTGGACTCCCCTAAGCTGAAGGAACGTTACATTGGACCATTCCAGATCCTCAAAGTCCTCAGTCCGGCCGCAGTGAAGCTGAAGCTACCAGCTTCACTGCGGATCCACCCGGTCTTTCATGTCTCACGTGTCAAGCCATACCACACTTCCACCCTCTGCACTCCTGGACCGGCGCCGCCTCCTGCCCGGATCATCGAAGGGGAGCCTGCATGGACAGTGCGCAGGCTCCTGGACGTCTGTCGTAAGGGCCGGGGGTTTCAGTATTTGCTGGACTGGGAGGGGTATGGACCAGAGGAACGCTCCTGGGTGAAGAGGAGCTTCATCCTGGACCCGGCCCTCCTGGCCGACTTCTACCACCGTCACCCGAACAAGTCAGGAGGCGCCCGTTGAGGGGGGGGTCCTGTTGTGTGGGCCGCCAAAAGAGGAGGTACTGCTGGCCCACCACCAGAGGGCGCCCTGCCTGAAGTGCGGGCTTCAGGCATGAGAGGGCACTGCCGCAACGGACACAGCCGGGGTTGACAGCTGTCACTCATCAACTCATGACAGCTGTCACCCATCTCCACTTCATCAATCCACTCCATAAAAGCCGGACGTCATCTCCACCTCGCTGCCGAGATATCATCTACCTGTGAAGGTAATATTCTCTGCTGTGTCTGAACGTTGACTTACGTGTGATCTGTTTGCAGCCATTGTCCTGTGGTGCCCTGTCAGCTGGGTTGGCGGTCAGTGAGAGTGCCGACGTCTTCGCCTCTCACTCCAACCAGATAAGTGGTAACAGGAGCTGCTATCGTGTTCCTATTTCAGAGGTGGAGGTGACTTTCCACCTTCTGACTGTTTTTGTTACTGGGTGTGCACACACCCACATCTCACTGTTTGTGCTCCTCGCCAGCAGTACCAGATCCGACAGTCGGGGACGGTGATCACCTGGGAATTCGGGACTTGGCGGCTCCAGTATTCACCAGGTTCGGTGGCGGTGGAAATCGTGTGGTTCCGGCTCTTCTCAGGACAGACGTCTTCTATCCTCGAGCCTGCCCACACGTCACCTTTGTGTATTGACTGCTATCAGATTCTGTGATTGTCTGTATAATCGTTGTGCACATTCAAAGCATTAAATTGTTACCTTTTGGCTCATCTATTGACCGTTCATTTGCGCCCCCTGTTGTGGGTCCGTGTCACTACACTTTCCCCAACAGTTTTCATTATCGGAAAAATAATTTTTTAGACCGTTAACGTGGTAAACAAAGGTGAGCAGATGTGTAGTTCTACCCTCTGCAAACAGAGGAGAGTTGCTTCTAAAAGAAACCACTCTATCCGCTGCAGACAAAGGAGAACTAGTCACAAAAAAAAAAAAATTCTTTTAACCCCATACTGATACGCAGCCAATATCACCCAAGTCATCCAGAGGCATACGTTTTTAACTTATGGTTCAAATTTTAATCAAACTTATTTCGGACAAGTTATTTAAATTCATGTCACATCTGAAGTTTTATAAAGTGAAAATATCAGATATATGTTTCAGTTTTAAAGTAATGCACTAATTTTTAAGGTTTTAGTGTGGACATGCTGTTTCCAGGTGCTCTCGTGAATATATTCTCTGGGTTTATAGACGTTGTTATTGTGTTTGTGTTAAATTCCACGCATCTTCAATGTAGCAGACACAGATTATCTGGAATTTTGTTTTCAAGGTCTCTACTGCCATCTACTGGCCAGTAGTGTTCATGGCAGTATTCAAACTGAAGCTGGGCAGACACTGTATGATATTTTCAATCACTGTACTCGGTTCCAGCTCAGCTGTACGACAGAACTACATGGTGTAAAAGTTCAGTGCACACGATTTATGTTCTCACACACATTGTACGTTCAAAAACCACACGTTGGACTTGTGTTTCCAGAAGCAAAACGTAAACAGAAGCTTTTTTTTCTAACTTAATTTCCAAAAACTCTCTATGGGAGATATCAAAGTTTAAAAGAAAAACAAAACAAAAGAAAAAAAAATTACAAGACGGGTCTACGGTGTTTGCACATGCACAATGCGAGAGGTTGGGCGCTTGTAGCGCTTCAGCAGCGGGATTCCCTCACGACGGCCGGCCAGAATATCAAACAGTTTTGATCTTCATCTGACCATACGATCGCCGATCAGGAGGTGATCATGAGATGTTAAACGCAGCTCGTTACTCCATGTATACTAAACGATGCAGGACGCGCGATTAACCTGAAACTCTGTGCGATCCAAAAAATTCTCACACGAATGAAAAATCAGCTGAAAAAGGGCCAAAACTCACACTGGCACCAGTAGATCATGGCAGTGTTCTATTTATTTTGACACCGGTTATATCAGACGATTATCTATTTACAACTTGGCTTTTTTTTTTTTTTTTTTAATACCTTTTTTTTACAACTAAAAAATGGCATATTTTACAAAAGCACATTTATCTGTAAACACCAACACATGACACATCTCACATTAACGTGTTGGTTTACATAGAATAAATCAACCAATCAGTGTTAGCCGAGGCACATTTTACCCAGAATGCCATCTGTCTGTGTTTGTTACAAAACTTCAGAATTAGTACATTATTCAACATTAAAAGATATAGGTTATATCCTAACTTTGCACAAATGACAGAATTGACATTAATGGAGTTTCATTTTATTTATACACCAAACCATAACTCAGCACTGCTTTATTTTCCAAGACTTTGGCCCGACGGTAGCATTGCGATTGAGTACAGAGTTGAGCTGTGTAGCTCTTCTCAGCTTGCGTCTGTGCTGGAAGCCATGTAGTAAACTAAAGCTTCCAGCAGGGGGCAGGGTATTCAAAGACAGAAGTGCTGACTCATTGTTTGGGTCTGTTGTCACTTTTGATGCTTCCAAAAGCGATTGTGGTGTTGAAACTCAAAATCAGCTTGTTAGTAGTTGCAAGTGTACCGGAGACAATACTGGAATTTATCAGTTATCGGTTATCTGTAACTTCCGATACATTTTTAGGTGGTTTATCATTTTCTCTTTATCGAAGATAACTTTACAGTTATCTGATTATCTGTTATTGAAGTTATTTTTTGGTTATCTGTGCCCACCACTGCCAATCGGTGAAAATTATCTAAGTGCAACACGAGTGTGGCGTAACTTAGCAATACATGGTTGTGACTGTGCTGAACTCCCCCCCACACACACACACACAAAATGGCTTGTGGAGTGTGTTGTTGTCATCGATGTTGCCGCCCCAACACACATGGCTTGTGGAGTGTACACCCCCCCCCCCCCCCCCCCCCCCCACACACACACACACGCACACACACACCATGAATCCAACATTGTCAGCTGTGGCTGAGGGTCCCGGAGTCCGGTTGCTGTCCAGTGCAATGTGCTGCTGGAACAGCTGACTGCTGTGTATTGCACTCACCTGGTGAACACGCAATGCACATGTGGACGAGTGCTTATGCCCTCATCACATGCTGATAATTTCATACAGACAAAATCACATGAGGACCGGCCAGCGTCTGAGCGCGCGGCAAGGTGGGAAATTAATGAGCCGGCGGGGCAGCGTGATGTCACTTCCACCACGTCAGTTGTAGTTTACATGAGCAACAGAAAGAGTGGAGATTTCAATTTATTTTCATTTATATAGCACCAAATCACAACAAAGTTACCTCAAGGTGCTTCACACAAGTAAGATCAAGTAAGTCAGTTGATTAAATAAAACAAATAAGGGAAAAGGCGTGAACTCATTCATGTGTGATCGCTTTGCTCATACGCTTTGCTGTGGACATAGGGCGCATTTCAGCTGACCGCCGACTGTCAGCTGGACCTGACCGTGCATGCAAGGTGGTAAATTACAAACGTAGACATCGGACAGATGCAGGACAAACAAAATAGTAATACTTACAAAAATTAAAAATCACAGAATAAAGGAACAGAGAGTGAGCTTTTTTTTTCAGTGAGCTGACAAGGTCCGCAAACAAAGGTGGGCGTGTCCCAGTGACTGGCAGCTGTTCAGATATTTGTGCTCGCACGTCACAGCTGGAGGATACCTGTAGTGGCTTGTAGAATATGACATCGCATAACTTCACCATAAGCTGTAGACGTCAACTTGCTGTCCTCACGTGGAAATAAATGAAAACACAGATAGCTTCAGCTGACCGCTGCGTCAGCGCAATGCAGCGCTGGTGGATATCATGCCATTCAGAAAATTCACCTGACGGGATGGCACCGTGAGGCACGTCTATCTGTGGGATTTCCCCCACATTGTAATAACTACAACACACATCACTTTTGCAGCGGATCACTGCGCGCTGGACACGCCATGCCGGCTGATGTGTTCACGACGTGAGAGCCGGCTCTTTATGACACGGGAGCCCAGCTCTTCATGAGAGGAGCACATCAGGTAATTCATATAAAACATAAAAGGGAGAACAGTAATCTATGTCATTTCAATACTTCCTGATGTACGTCTAAGCAGAGGTTAAGTCTGCACTTAATAACAGGAATTAAGAATTATAAATTGTGGTGGTAAGTTGTGGGGGTTTTTTGTTTGTTTTTTCTTTTTGCTCCGCTGCTGTGTGCACTTTCCACGTGCTCGCACTGTTTGTGCGTGCAAACACAAGAGTGCACGAAACCGCTGCCGTGGTATCATGCACGCCTGTCCGACCGTGTGTCCCTCCCGACAGCAGGTGGAGTATTTTGCGGTTCCCCATTTATTTTTTGTTCATTGATTTTCTTCTGGTTTCTGCTTCTTTCACCCAGTGTCATGTTATGTGTGAAGGGCCCATTATTGTCTGCACCAGCAAAAAAAAAAAAAAAAAAAAGTAATTTTGTTGGGAGATTTTATTAATTTTTTATGACTTTGTGTATTGTTTGTTTCATTTTAACCAACAATTGGCGTGTTGCATCTATAATAATTTTATTCCCATATAAAGTAATTTGAAAATCATTGTAACAAGTTAAGATTTCTGTTGTGAAAGTGTAGTGACACGGACCCACAACAGGGGGCGCAAATGAACGGTCAATAGATGAGCCAAAAAGTAACAATTTAATGTTGTGAAGGTGCACAACGAATACACAGACAATCTCAGAATCTGATAACAGTCAATCCACAAAGGTGACGTGTGGGAAGGCTCGAGGATAGAAGATGTCTGTCCTGAGAAAAGCCGGAACCACACGATTTCCTTTGTGGATTGACTGAAATTAGCGAAGCCGTAGGAAGCTGCAACAGTTCTTCGGCTTCGCTAATTTCTATAGGAGGTTCATTAAGGGCTACAGTCAGGTAGTTAGCCCCCTGACAGCCCTGACCTCTCCAAAAGTCCCCTTCACCTGGTCGGATCGGTGCGAAGCCGCGTTCAAGGAGTTGAAACGACGGTTCTCTACTGCGCCAGTTTTGGTGCAGCCCGACCCTAGCCGCCAAGTCCCGAATTCCCAGGTGATCACCGTCCCCGACTGTCGGATCTGGTACTGCTGGCGAAGAACAAAGACAGTCAAGTGTGGGTGTGTGTACACCCCGTAACAACAACGGTGGGAATGCCACCTCCACCTCTAACACACACTTGTGCAGCGTCTGTTTAACCACTTATCTGACGGACGTAGGACGAAACAGTCGCGACCCACGCCGGTCCTCTGGTTGACAGCTGCAAAACAATAGCTCTTGGAATCAATTAATACAGGCAGAGAAAGTTACCTCCATAGAACTACAATATCTCGGCAACGAGGTGGAGATGACGTCTGGTCTTTATGGAGTGAGATGCTGTAGAGTAGATGGGTGACAGCTGTCAAGAGATAATGAGTGACAGCTGTCACCCCCGGCTGTTTCCGTGGCAGCAGCGCCCTCTCGTGCCTGAAGCCCGCACTTCAGGCAGGGCGCCCTCTGGTGGTGGTCCAGCAGTACCTCCTCTTCTGGCAGCCCACACAACAATTTCTTTCAGTTGTCATTCACAATGTCTGATTGGGTCAAAGGTTTACTTATACCAAGATGGCTGACTCTATAAACAGCACGGAAACTGATAGAATTAGACTTGTAAAAGCTTCTGAATGACTAATTGGTGTCATTTGGGGATAATTAGGGAAGCCTTAGCTGTATTTGAAGGCCTACCTAAGGAACCAATGCCTTCTTGTGTTTTCCATTTGGAGATATCACTTACCACTGTCACCTGTGCGCTTGTTCTAGGGGCTGTTAAGGTTAGACCGTACTCATTTGAAATGCTTTGAGGCAGCATTGTTGTGATTTGGCACTGTATAAATAAACTGAATTAAGATAATTCCTCTCGCTGTGGTTCTTTGGCGTCCCAGAGCCATTGTAACCCTGAGGAGACTGATGGATTTTAAACGCTCTGTTCCGCATCTCCTCTGAAATTTCTTTTGTTCTCAGAGCAGTGTCGCACCAGGTGAGACTTTACAGCTAAGTTTAAGTTGCCGAAACAGTTCTGTTTAACTGATGGCTTGAGTGAACAGGGCTTTGTAATCAGGCCTGTGTGGGTTGACAGTGCACTTCAGTAGACTTCTGGATTGGGTAAATATTTTTTTTTTTGCATAGGCCAATGCAGTATTATTAGAAAACTCACTCGCTCACTCATCTGCAACCACTTATCCGGGATCGGGTCACGGGTTATTAGAAAACTGTAATTTGTATTTAGTCAGGTTGCCTTTCTTCTAGGTCACTTGTTGGCTTCTGAAAACTGTGATCACTTGATGAACTAAGGAAACAATATGGGTGCACTCAGTTCAGGCTTTGTTGTCTTTACAGGGAACACAGTAGATTTTATGGTTGATGTTTTTTTACTACATTGATTAATTGAGGTTATTTAGGGTTTATATATATATATATATATATATATATATATATATATATATATATATATATATATATATATGAGGTCTGTTAGAAAAGTAGCCAACCTTTTTATTTTTTTCAAAAACTATATGGATTTCAATCACGTGCGATTACATCAGCCAAGCTTAAACCTTCGTGCGCATGCGTGAGTTTTTTTCACGCCTGTCGGTTGCGTCATTCGCCTGTGGGCAGGCTTTGAGTGAACACTGGTCCACCCCCCCTCGTCGAATTTTCATTGTCAGGGAAATGGCTGAGCGATTGGAGCAGCGCTGAATCAAATTTTTCCAGAAACTGTGAGAGACAGCCAGGTGGAAACCATTCGGAAGATTCAGACAGCTTTCGGTGAGGATGCTCTGGGCGTCACACAGATTAAGGAGCATTACAACCGGATTAAAGACAGCCCACAGCGGTGGAGGGCGCGCTGCGCTCCCAGTGGCCATCGACAGGCTGAAACGACCCGATCATTTCCAAAGTGAATGCTGTGTTGATCTGGGAGGTCGTCTGACTACCAGAGAAATTGCAGAAGAGGTGAACATCAGCACTTTTGCAGCACATTCCACTGTTACAGGAGATTTTGTAATGAAAGACGTGCGGAGGAATTCGCGCATCGGGACGGAGCCGCAATGGCGCACAACAAAAAGCATGTCCGTGTTGGAAGTCTCACAGGACAAGTTGTGACATGCCCAGCTGTTACACAATTTCTCGGATACTCACTCGACTGAAAAGCCACCGAAAGCCGTATGAATCTTCCGAATGGTTTCCAACATGGACGTGCTTTTTGTTGTGCGCCATTGCGGCTCCGTCCCGACGCCTGAATTCCTCCGCACGTCTTTCATTACAAAATCTCCTGTAACAGTGGAATGTGCCGCAAAAGTGCTGATGTCCATCTCTTCTGCAATTTCTCTGCTAGTCAGACAACGTCCCGGATCAACACAGCGTTCACTTTGGAAATTATCTGGTTGTTTCTGCCTGTCGATGGCCGCTCGGAGCGTGGCGCGCCCTCCACCGCTGTGGGCCATCTTTAATCCAGTTGTAATGCTCCTTAATCTGTGTGATGCCCAGAGTATCTTCACCGAAAGTCGTCTGAATCTTCTGAATGGTTTCCACCTGGCTGTCTCTCACAGTTTCTGGAAAAATTTGATTCAGCGCTGCTCCAATCATTCACCCATTTCCCTGACAATGAAAATCCGACGAGGGGGGAGGACCAGTGCTTACTCAAAGCCTGCCCACAGGCGAATGATGCAACCGACAAAAACTCACGCATGCGCACGAAGGTTCAAGCTTGGCTGATGCAAGCGCACACGATTCAAATCCATATAGTTTTTGAAAAAAATTAAAAAGGTTGGATACTTTTCTAACAGACCTCGTATGTGTATATATATATATATATATATATATATATATATATGTGTATATATATATATATATATACACTCAACAAAAATATAAACGCAACATTTTTGGTTTTGGTCCCATTTTGTATGAGATGAACTCAAAGATCTAAAACGTTTTCCACATACACAATATCACCATTTCTCTCAAATATTGTTCACAAACCAGTCTAAATCTGTGATAGTGAGCACTTCTCCTTTGCTGAGATAATCCATCCCACCTCACAGGTGTGCCATATCAAGATGCTGATTAGACACCATGATTAGTGCACAGGTGTGCCTTAGACTGCCCACAATAAAAGGCCACTCTGAAAGGTGCAGTTTTGTTTTATTGGGGGGGGATACCAGTCAGTATCTGGTGTGACCACCATTTGCCTCATGCAGTGCAACACATCTCCTTCGCATAGAGTTGATCAGGTTGTCAATTGTGGCCTGTGGAATGTTGGTCCACTCCTCTTCAATGGCTGTGCGAAGTTGCTGGATATTGGCAGGAACTGGTACACGCTGTCGTATACGCCGGTCCAGAGCATCCCAAACATGCTCAATGGGTGACATGTCCGGTAAGTATGCCGGCCATGCAAGAACTGGGACATTTTCAGCTTCCAAGAATTGTGTACAGATCCTTGCAACATGGGGTCGTGCATTATCCTGCTGCAACATGAGGCGATGTTCTTGGATGTATGGCACAACAATGGGCCTCAGGATCTCGTCACGGTATCTCTGTGCATTCAAAATGCCATCAATAAAATGCACCTGTGTTCTTCATCCATAACAGATGCCTGCCCATACCATAACCCCACTGCCACCATGGGCCACTCGAGCCACAACATTGACATCAGAAAACCGCTCACCCACATGATGCCACACACGCTGTCTGCCATCTGCCCTGAACAGTGTGAACCGGGATTCATCCGTGAAGAGAACGCCTCTCCAACGTGCCAAACGCCAGCAAATGTGAGCATTTGCCCACTCAAGTCGTTTACGACGATGAACTGGAGTCAGGTCGAGACCCCGATGAGGACGACGAGCATGCAGATGAGTTTCCCTGAGACGGTTTCTACAGTTTGTGCAGAAATTCTTTGGTTATGCAAACCGATTGTTTCAGCAGCTGTCAGAGTGGCTGGTCTCAGACGATCTTGGAGGTGAACATGCTGGATGTGGAGGTCCTGGGCTGGTGTGGTTACACGTGGTCTGTGGTTGTGAGGCTGGTTGGATGTACTGTCAAATTCTCTGAAACGCCTTTGGAGACGGCTTATGGTAGAGAAATGAACATTCAATACACGAGCAACAGCTCTGGTTGACATTCCTGCTGCATGCCAATTGCACGCTCCCTCAAATCTTGCGACATCTGTGGCATTGTGCTGTGTGATAAAACTGCACCTTTCAGAGTGGCCTTTTATTGTGGACAGTCTAAGGCACACCTGTGCACTAATCATGGTGTCTAATCAGCATCTTGATATGGCACACCTGTGAGGTGGGATGGATTATCTCAGCAAAGGAGAAGTGCTCACTATCACAGATTTAGACTGGTTTGTGAACAATATTTGAGGGAAATGGTGATATTGTGTATGTGGAAAAAGTTTTAGATCTTTGAGTTCATCTCATACAAAATGGGAGCAAAACCAAAAGTGTTGCGTTTATATTTTTGTTGAGTATATGATGCAGTTGTAAACTATTATGCCTTGTATGGTTATGCACTAACATTCATGCGTCTGTCTTTATTTATTTTTAGGTGAGGCTCTTTGAAAGTCTTGAGATCTAGTGAAGATCCAAAAATGGACACAAAAGAAGCTTGTGTGGTGATTAAATATCTGCATAAAAAGGGCATGACACCCAAGGCATGATGACATGGATTGCCATTGCCATTGACATTGAGTCGGATGATGACGTCATTAAGGCTGTAGCGTCCTACTTGAAGGACCAAAATGAAGCCTTCTACAATAAAGGCATCGGAATGTTGGAGCACCGCTGAACAAAGTGCATTGAGGTGAAGGGGGACTATGTTGAAAAATAACCAGGAACTAGGAGTATCCTGACAACCCTTCTTGGTGAGGCCGAGAACTTTTCGATCTACCCTCGTACATCAACAACATCCAGAAACCCTGCCGCCTTCTCTGGGCCCAAATTCATTTGAAATGGACAGACACAAAGTGGAAAAATGTGCTGGGGTCTAATGAGTCCACATTTCAAATTGTTTTTGGAAATCATGGACATTGTGTCCTCTGAACAAAAGAGGAAAAAGACCATCCAGATTGTTACCAGCGCAAAGATCAAAAGCCAGCATCTGTGATGGTATGGGGGTGTGTTAGTGCCCATGGCATGGGCAACTTACACATCTGTGATGGCACCATCAATGCTGAAAGGTACTTTCAGGTTTTGGAGCAACACATGCTGCCATCCAAGCAATGTCTTTTTCAGGGACGTCCCTGCTTATTTCAGCAAGACAATGCCAAGCCACATTCTGCACGTGTTACAACAGCGTGGCTTCATAGTAAAAGAGTGTGGGTACTAGACTGGCCTGCCTGCAATCCAGATCTGTCACCCATCAAAAATATGTGGCGCATTATGAAGCGCAAAATATGACAACGGAGACCCCGGACTGTTGAACAACTGAAGTTGTACATCAAACAAGAATGGGAAAGAATTCCACCTACAAAGCTTCAACTTAGTTGTTGGAGTTATTCTGTAGATACACTGTTTTATTTTTATCATGCATGTTTTGTGTTCTCTGCTCTGGTAGAATGTAGTTCTCTCTGCTCTGATAAAGTGTATTGTACTGATGTGATGGGTGAAGGTTACTTAAGATATGTGACATGACGTGTTTCTGCAAGTTGTGGTATCTCTGTGTGCACGCTAAGCTCTTTTTAGGACATGTGAAGATGACTCATGCAGGACGCAGCCGAAGCTGAGCAGTAAGATAAAGAATAGAGAACTGAATGTTCCAACCATAGTGTGATTGTGATACATCAGTCCTTTTGTCAGAAGAAGTGTGATTAATCGTTAGATGTCTTAAACACATCTTAACCGAGCCCAAGATTAAAAAGGTTCTGAACATCCTGAATGTATTGTGCAATCAGCAGTTCTGCGGCAACAGCTCACGCGCTATCACTCTTCCCCTCAGGAGCTGTACCGCCCATGTATGTAGGGAAGTCCTAAATAAAAAGAGCGGGAGCGCAGGCCAGACTTTAGTGTAGCTTTGGTGTACAGCCTGACTGCACTCCTCGCGAGCTTAAATTGAATTCTATCTCTCACTTGTTTTATTGCCTGGTTGTCTCTTCCTCTTATCAAAGGTACAGTATTCTAAACCCGACAAAGACTGGGGGCTCGTCCGGGATCCCAACAGACCTGACGGATCCAGCGAGCATGATCGACACCAGAGAAATCCTTGGCCAAGGTAACTCAGACCCTTTGACAGGACTGGCTCAATCCGTTGGCTGGGATCTGAAAGGTTGACGGGATCACCGAGAGGGAAAGAGACCGACGGAGTGTGAGTATAGAATTTGATTCTGATAATTTGAATTTCTGATAAAATTGTTGTTGTGAATGGTGGCAGTAGGCTGCGTAAAATAGAAATGTTGAAATAGTGAAATAGTGACAGAAAGTCACAGTTAAACAGGGAAATAAGTGCACAGTGAAAAGGCAGTTAAACCTTGCAGGGATGGTGGAGTCCCCTAATGCAGGACATTAGTTAAATTCCACGGGAGGGCGAGCTCCCCTGACCTAAGAATACGCGTACGGTTATTAAAAGTGTTTCTATGTATTTGTGTAAATAAAACAACTGTGTGTGAGTGTAATAAAAGTGACTGAGTGAGAGTGTGGAGTCACTTCGACTCCCCTCTATGAAAATCTCACAGGAAAGTAAGTAGTAAGTTTTGAGAAGAAGCAAAGGCAAGGCCTTCCCGTGCCCTCCGGGGTGGCGAAAGGGAACGCACTTCTCAGAATAGTTGATTACTACCCTGTGATTGTAACAACACCAGTGGATTAGGACCCTGTAGGGGCAAAACCATCACTGGTCTAAAACGTTCTGAAAACACAAAATGGGAAAATCTAACAGTAAAAATGAGAGACCTAAGTCCCGGGACGATCTAAAAACAAAAGATTGGATATACATGAATAAAATTGATCCAAATTCAACAAAACACTTAGATAAGTGGATAAAAGATCATGGATTTGATGGACGCCTGCAGAAAGAGTCATTAACTAAACTAAAGAACAGTATTGAGAAAAAGTGTGGAACAAGTGAGAAAAAGAAAGAAAAAGAAGGTCAAGGTGAAATTGTAGCATGGGAAAGAGAAGTTGAGAAACGAAAGAAGGGCCTTAGAGAAGCAAAGGAAAGACAGAAAGAAACAGTAAATGATAAGAAGGAGCAGGGGAACGTGATGTTTCACAGACAAGAAGATAATGAGACAGGGCCTGCGGCTCCAAAAGTAGAAATGGTAGTAAAATTGGATACTACAAAACACAGTCAGCCAGAAGCTGAAATAAAGGAGAATAAACTCTATCCAGATTTACCGCAGGGACAACCCCCATCATATGTAGACCCTACACAACACGTCATGAGAACACGATCCAAAACACTAAAAGATGAAGAAAATCAACCTGGACCATCAGCCCCACCGGCTGATCAGGAACCAGGTGGATCAGGAGTCTATCCAATGATTCATGTGGCAAATCCACATACGTCAGGACCAAGAACTATTCTTGTGTACCGAACTTGGACACAAGCAGACGTTAAGGCAGCTGTGGAAGGTGTAACTCCCCCACGAGAAGATGTAGCCCAGTACATTATTGACATAACCGCTTTGGTTAAATCCTACAATCTTAGAGGGGATGAAGTTCAACAAATCATAATGGCAACTGTGACAAAGGATTGGGCTGATGTAAAAGGAGATTGGGATCCTGCAGAGGCAGACCACACTCCATTAGCCCATGATAGTCAGGAATTGGAAGATCGATTGGCCGCACTACTGCTGAGAATTAAGCAGAAATACCAGCAGAAGTCAAATTACACAGAAATAAATCGCACAAAACAGAAAGATGATGAACCATTCGAAGACTATCGACATCGAATGGAAAAAGTTTTTAAAGTGCACAGTGGTCTTCTACCACTGAAAAATTATAGCGTGTATGAACAACAATTGAAAAATGCACTCCATGCCAACTCCAGATCAGATATCCGAGCATGGGTAGACAAACACATGATAACGCTCCCAACAGCTGGGTTACAAGAGTATGTAGACCATGCCATACACGCAGAAAGAAATCTGAGAACAAAAAAGGCAGCCCCAAAAAGGAAACAGGTGACTACCTTCTATTCTGATGAGTCTGAATGGCAGGAAGGCCAAGTTTTTTTTCAAGGCAGAAAATTCGGACCACCTCGTGGGCGGGGCCGTTTTAGAGGCCCACCCCGAGGACGTTTTCAATCAAACCCACAGAGGCAATGGAAGCAGGGAGTAGTGTTGACCATTGCGATAATCCTCAACAGACAGCATGATCATATTTATTGAATCCAGAGGATGAGCAGAGGTTGGTGGAAGTTCCACCTACCCTCTGGTCCCAAGGACCCTCTGATGTAGGGCTAGTAAAAGGAGCCCTACCAGTGCAAATTAGACCAAAAACGGAATATTGCCCATGTGTCCGGCAGTACCCTTTGAGACCCGATGCGACGGAAGGGATCCGACCGGTAATACAAGATCTATTGAAGGCAGGAGTCTTGATCCCCTGCCCCGATTCACCATGTAACACACCTATCTTTCCAGTAAAAAAGGCTCCTCCCTCCGTAGGTTGGAGAATGGTGCAAGACCTACAAGCTGTCAACAAAGCTGTTGCTCAAAGAGCTCCTTGTGTCCCGGATCAGTACACGTTGTTAAATTCATTGCGACCAGATGCTAAAGTATTTACTGTCGTTGATATTAGTAATGCTTTCTTTTCTGTCCCGGTTGATCCAGACAGCCAGTTCTGGTTCGCTTTCACATACGCAGGACAAAGGTATACATACACACAATTGCCACAAGGATATGCTGAAAGCCCAACCATTTATTCGCAAGTAATGTCAGCTAGTATGGCCAAATTTGTACCACCAGGTGGTAGCCAGATTTTCTTGTACGTAGACGACATTCTGATAGCCTCTCATGACAAAGATACCTGCATCACAGACACTTTGGCCACCTTACATCACCTAGCCAGGGAAGGACATAAGGTCAGCAAGAACAAATTACAGTTGTGGTCCCCGACAGTAAAGTATTTGGGACATGAATTGAGTGCACAAGGACGCACTATTGTTCAAGACAGGAAGACGGCTATTCTCCAGGCACCCAAGCCATTGACAAAAAAGCAGATGATGTCCTTTTTAGGCATCACTGGCTACTGCCGTAGCTGGATTCCAGATTATGCGCAAATTACGTCTCCTCTCTTGAAATTAATGTATGACGAAAGTATATCCATGTCAACAGCATTGAAGTGGACCCCAGAGGCGGAAGCGGCATTTGTGCAAATCAAACAAAGTCTGGTGTCTAGCTCGGCTCTAGCCCTACCAAATTATGACAAACCATTTGTTCAAACTGTCGATTGCAAAGGTCATTTTATGACTTCTGTATTGACGCAGCAATATGGAGAAAGGCTTCGCCCGGTTGCCTACTATTCTTCCAAATTAGACAGTGTTGCTTGTGCACTTCCTCCGTGCATACGTGCAGTAATAGCAGCCTCTATAGCTATAGAGAGTTCTGCCGGAGTTGTGCTTTTCCATTCATTAATACTAAAAGTACCCCATGCAGTGTCAGCATTGCTGCTACAAACAAATATGACATTTCTGTCTCCAGCACGTCATCTTTCTTGTATGGCTACGCTCCTATCTCAACCCCATTTGACTATTGAACGCTGCACAACATTAAATCCTGCCACACTCTTTCCCATCCCAGTGGATGGAGAACCACATGACTGTGTGGAGGAAGCCCAACGAGTATCTAAATGTAGACCCGATTTAAAAGATACATCTCTTTCAGAGGGCACAGTGGTATTTGTGGACGGCTCCTCAAAGAAAAATCATCTAGGAGAAACGATGACTGGGTACGCGGTAGTGACACATGATAGTGTCCTACAAGCTGTCAAGCTACCTGCTAACATGTCGGCACAAGCGGCCGAACTGGTAGCTCTCACCGTAGCCTGCCAAATTTTCAGAGATCAATCTGTCACAATCTATACTGATAGCCAATACGCATTTTCCACGGTGCATGTGTTCGCTCAACAGTGGAAAAATCGTGGAATGGTCACTTCAACAGGGAAGCCTGTCACACATGCCACTCTGCTCACCAAATTATTAGAAGCAGTCCAGCTACCCCGTCAATTGGCTATTTGTAAATGTGCAGCGCATACAAAAGGGATTGATCTTATTTCCCAAGGTAATGCGTTCGCTGATGAATCTGCAAAAGCTGCTGCTGAAGGCCATCTTCATGTGGTTGCTGATCCTAACACACTTACAATTGATAAAGCAACTGAAGTAACACCTGATCTCTTGGTAGAAATGCAAAATCAAAGCCCGGACAGTGAGAGGAAATTATGGGAAAAACATGGAGCCGTCAAAAACAAGGACGGTCTCTACATGTGACCCCTTAACAAACCTGTGTTGCCCAAAAATTTGTATAAATGGGCAGCTATTTCAAGCCATGGTGTTTCCCATGTCTCGACAGGGGGGATGATTAAACAAATCGAAACAGTGTATACAACATTTGGATTTAATCCAAAACACAACGTGCAATGGAATTTGAGACCTCTACGAGGAAAGTTCCCTGAACCACAATATCCGTTTCAGACCATACACATGGATTATATTCAATTGAACAAAAGTGAAGGGAAAGAATTTTGTTTGGTCATTATTGATGCATTTTCAAAATGGGTCGAGATCTTCCCCACAAAACATGCAGATGCATTAACAGTGGCAAAAGCACTGTGCAAAGACATAGTACCTAGGTATGGTATACCAGAAAAAATATATAGTGACAATGGACCGCATTTTGTAAAACAAGTTGTGAGAAACATTGGACAACTGTTTTGCATAAACCACTGTGCATATCACCCGCAAAGCGCAGGACTAGTGGAAAGAATGAATGGGACAATTAAAAATAGGCTAAAGAAGGCGATGGAAGAAACAAACAGACCATGGACACAGTGCGTGGACTTAGTAAAAATGTATATAAACATCACAAGTACAGCAGGATTAACACCATATGAGACCCTTTTTGGCCGACCGTACAGATTACCTCAGTTCAGAAATCCATGGGAAATACCAAAAGAAGCAAACCTAGCTGATTATATGAGAAAGATGCTGGAAAAGCAAAAGGACAGGACCTCAAACATTGATGATCCCATCTCTCCACAGGACGACCCTAAAGTGGTACCTGGAGACTGGGTACTGATAAGAAGCATCAAGAGGAAACACTGGCACTCACCTAAGTGGGAAGGTCCATTCCAAGTACTGCTCACTACACCCACAGCCTTAAAAATAGGAGAAAGACAAACGTGGATACATTTAACACATTGTAAGAAAGTGATCTCTGTAAACCCAGTGTAAATACGGAAAGTGAGCAAGTCTGATAATAGTGTGTGGCTCTGGTGTTAAGATCCAGGGCAGACACGAAAATCAGCAGAAGAAATTACAAGCCACTGACCAGAAACTTAGGACACTGACTTTAGGGAGATCCTGACTATGTCGCGCCATACACCATTATGGATGAAAACAGCATTGTGCTGCTGGGCATTAGTGTTAGGAGCCATAACAGTCACTATATGGGAAATGCATGTGTGGACACTATTAATGAAAAAGGGAATTGACTTTGGGGAAGTAGAGAACATCACAACCAGAACAGACGAAACTACAAGTGGAAATTCAATCCGCCGCGTTAAACGATATGTGGTTACCTCAAAGGGAGTAACCTGCTACAATCATGGGAGGCAGATACTATGCAAACTAAATCCTTGTGAAGACCAGGAAACATCCTACCAATGGTTTTATGCCTGTTACACCACGCCCAGGATCTATTATGTTGTACAGATACCCTTTTTGGCCCCCAGACAAGATAGCTGGATTGGTGATCCTGGACAATGGCTGGCTTATGATTTCTACATGACTATGGGTTTTCCCCGTGCCAGTCATTGGTGGGGAAATACCTTTCTGACGAATGGCTACCCGTCCGCCTGACCATAAAATTCCTATGGGTGGACAGACGAAGCGTATAGTTGGAAAAATATCATATCAAACCTAACAGTCAGCGGCCGAACCAAAACAGTGACATTCACAATAAACTCGTTAAAATTCCCGATAAGCAGACCAATCGAACGGATATGTCACACGTTTGCACTGTGTGCATACAAAGCGGGGTATGATCCTTGCTGGAAGATTGTGCTATGCCCAAAGACACCAAATACAAATGCCTCAAGAGACACCACGAATCAAACAATACTGGGTGACCTTCTCCCCGGACCGGGGTCTGTAAGAGCCAAGCAGGCCCGCTTGCATAAAGGGCCTCTGTCAGCAGATGATTGGTTTTTGGTAACTATGGGAATTAGCGGACAAAATAACAATTGGCTCCTGATGGCGGAGCAAGCAGTAAAATCCACAAAACAGGATTGCGTAGTATGTATGGGGCCCCGACCAATTTTACAGGTGATTCCAGCAGCGATATCGGACAACTGCCTATTGGTGGTAATGAAAAATACAACAATACACCGAAACCACAATTGTTCAGTATGGGACCACATTTACCCCGTTGCGGCTGCGGTAAAAAACAAACCAATATTCTCAGAAAAGGTAGCTTTGGGAAATTTCTCCTGTATCAAACTGCCCGGAACAGGGAAACCACTGGGAAATCTGAACAAGACTAAGTGGTGTAGTCGAATAATACAGATAAACGGTTCATTTGTACCAGTCAGCTGAAGTGACATGTGGTGGTGGTGTGGAGATAATAGAATTTTTGACAGATTGCCTAGGAATGTGTCAGGCTACTGTGCTTTAGTGTCCCTACTCCTCCCAGTAAAAGCCATTCCCATTTTAGCCAAGGACTTGCTGACGCACCTAAAGTCTGTGGTGCCTGAAAATTGGCATAGAGTAAAAAGAGATTGGAAAGGAGTGGGAGATCCAACATATATTGATGCAATAGGAGTCCCCAGAGGAGTGCCTGATGAGTACAAACTGGCTGATCAGATAGCAGCTGGATTTGAATCCTCCATCTGTTGGTGGTGCTCAATGAATAAGAACGTAGACAGAATAAACTACATCCACTACAACGTGCAGAAATTGGGAAATTGGACAGAGGAAGGTTTTAAAGCGGTACATTCCCAACTGGCAGCCACCTCACTGATGGCCTTCCAGAACCGCATAGCCCTGGACATGCTACTCACTGAGAAAGGAGGAGTCTGTGCAATGTTTGGAGAACAGTGTTGCACATTCATACCGAACAACACAGCAGCCGATGGAAGCCTGACCCAGGCCATTGAGGGCCTGCGGGCACTGAACAAGAAGATGAAGGATCACAGCGGCGTTAATTGTTAATTGTTTACTTTTAGGTAAAGATGTAATACCGTTGGAATGCATGATAAACAGGGGGGAAATGTTGGAGTTATTCTGTAGATACACTGTTTTATTTTATCATGCATGTTTTGTGTTCTCTGCTCTGGTAGAATGTAGTTCTCTCTGCTCTGATAAAGTGTATTGTACTGATGTGATGGGTGAAGGTTACTTAAGATATGTGACATGACGTGTTTCTGCAAGTTGTGGTATCTCTGTGTGCACGCTAAGCTCTTTTTAGGACATGTGAAGATGACTCATGCAGGACGCAGCCGAAGCTGAGCAGTAAGATAAAGAATAGAGAACTGAATGTTCCAACCACAGTGTGATTGTGATACATCAGTCCTTTTGTCAGAAGAAGTGTGATTAATCGTTAGATGTCTTAAACACATCTTAACCGAGCCCAAGATTAAAAAGGTTCTGAACATCCTGAATGTATTGTGCAATCAGCAGTTCTGCGGCAACAGCTCACGCGCTATCACTCTTCCCCTCAGGAGCTGTACCGCCCATGTATGTAGGGAAGTCCTAAATAAAAAGAGCGGGAGCGCAGGCCAGACTTTAGTGTAGCTTTGGTGTACAGCCTGACTGCACTCCTCGCGAGCTTAAATTGAATTCTATCTCTCACTTCTTTTATTGCCTGGTTGTCTCTTCCTCTTATCAAAGGTACAGTATTCTAAACCCGACATTAGTGTCCTCAGTTCCCAAACACTTATTGAGTGTTGTTAGAAGGAAAGGTGATGTAACACAGTGGTAAACATACCACTGTCCCAGCTTTTTTGAAATGTGTTGCAAGCATCCATTTTAAAATGAGCAAATATTTGCACAAAAACAATAAAGTTTATCAGTTTGAACATTAAATATCTTGTCTTTGTGGTGTATTCAATTGAAGATAGGTTGAAGAGAATTTGCAAATCATTGTATTCTGTTTTTATTTACATTTTACACAACATCCCAACTTCATTGGAATGGAGGTTGTAAGTGGCCCTTGAATGGAAAAACTGTCATGATCCAGCCCTGTTGGGTCTGGCTGTTATTATTTTGAAGTCTTTTTTCCACGTTTGTGCTCTGAGCCTTTTGCATTTCTTAACCATGCCATGTATCATAGTCATGCTTCAGCTGGTCTTGTTTCTTGTTCTTGTCAGGTTTTCATGTTCATGTTATCATTGGTTTTGTTTTTGTCAATCATCCTCGTATTTGTTCACTCTTGGTTCCTTAAGTAGCTGTAGTTTAGTTCTGTTCACATTCTGTGTATTATGCTTTGGTCACAGTTTTTGGTTGTTATTTACCTGCAAGTGTTTCCTGTGTGGTTACGTTCCTTTAGTTACAGCATTCATTGCACTCTGTTTATCATTTATTTTGTGTTGCTTTATTATGCTTTAATCACTGGTTTGGGTTAATATTTATCTTCTATGTTTTCATCCAGTTGTGTCCCAGTTGTATGTATTGCAGTTTCTGTTTGATTTATTTTGTTGTTTGGTCACTGGTTTTAGCTTTGTTCATAGTTCAATGTTTCCTTCATGCCTGTCCACCAAGTATGTTCCCACTCCATATCACTGCACCAGCCATTGTGTTTTTGTCTCACACTTTGTTTTTGTCAGCTTTGTATTTTTGTGTGTCTAGTGCAATGTGTGTGTCTGGGATCAATAAAGTCAATATCTATCTATCTATCTATCTATCTATCTATCTATCTATCTATCTATCTATCTATCTATCTATCTATCTATCTATCTATCTATCTATCTATCTATCTATCTATCTATCTATCTATCTATCTATCTATCTATCTATCTATCTATCTATCTATCTATCTATCTATCTATCTATCTATCTATCTATCTATCTATCTATCTATCTATCTATCTATCTATCTATCTATCTATCTATCTATCTATCTATCTATCTATCTATCTATCTATCTATCTATCTATCTATCTATCTATCTATCTATCTATCTATCTATCTATCTATCTATCTATCTATCTATCTATCTATCTATCTATCTATCTATCTATCTATCTATCTATCTATCTATCTATCTATCTATCTATCTATCTATCTATCTATCTATCTATCTATCTATCTATCTATCTATCTATCTATCTATCTATCTATCTATCTATCTATCTATCTATCTATCTATCTATCTATCTATCTATCTATCTATCTATCTATCTATCTATCTATCTATCTATCTATCTATCTATCTATCTATCTATCTATCTATCTATCTATCTATCTATCTATCTATCTATCTATCTATCTATCTATCTATCTATCTATCTATCTATCTATCTATCTATCTATCTATCTATCTATCTATCTATCTATCTATCTATCTATCTATCTATCTATCTATCTATCTATCTATCTATCTATCTATCTATCTATCTATCTATCTATCTATCTATCTATCTATCTATCTATCTATCTATCTATCTATCTATCTATCTATCTATCTATCTATCTATCTATCTATCTATCTATCTATCTATCTATCTATCTATCTATCTATCTATCTATCTATCTATCTATCTATCTATCTATCTATCTATCTATCTATCTATCTATCTATCTATCTATCTATCTATCTATCTATCTATCTATCTATCTATCTATCTATCTATCTATCTATCTATCTATCTATCTATCTATCTATCTATCTATCTATCTATCTATCTATCTATCTATCTGGTATCGTTTGGACTATCTTTGACAGAATGTTCTGGAGTTATGGGGTAAAAATGGTGACAAAGATCAGTTTCAGTTTGTACTGTGGCAAAAGTTAAAGTTGCTCCAATTTTGGTTAAAAGTGATGCAAATTATTGACACCTCTCACCCCGTCTCTTTTTCTCAGTCTGTTTTCTCATGCAGTTGAATTTGTTTCCTGAATTTGGTTAGGGCAGATGTGGGAGCATGCACATTGTCACATTCCACCATACTATAAAACCACCCTGGGGTCTGCCTTTGTCCACATTTCATGATTTTGTGGTGAAAATAATGGTGATCTATGGTGGCTGGTACCGTCCTTGTAACCAGCCCTGGCTGTGGTCGTGCTGAAATCACCCATGACTGGAGGAGTCACACATCACTGCTGCAAAAAATGTCTTCATCACCAAGATATTACGCACTGCAGTCTGAGCGAGACAACAGACAAGATACCAAAGAGTGACCAGGTCTTATAATACGCTCAACTGGCAGGGGTGATATTTGATACCAACCGTCGGAGTCGGTCAAGCCACCACAACTGCTACTCCCTTGATAATCATCCCACTGGTGTGACCAAACCAATAGCAAGCTTTCTTGATAGTAGTGGAAGTCTGTCATCTTTGCAGAGAGAAAGCTTGCACAAGATGCCCAACTGCAGCACTGCATCAGTTGCCCCCTTCCAGAGACAAGAATCTTGGGGCGCTCTGGCTGTTTCTTCTTTTCTAGAAACGAGAATTCAAACTGCTTTACCCCAACATCTTAATAACACCTTCTGAGCTCTGTGACCAGTCTGATTCATTTTGGTGCAAGCTGGGGGGATGATGACGTCATCACTCAAAAATAAAACTCTTAATATCTCAGAAACTAAAGCAGCACAAATGAAAATTTGGGAAAAACAAACGCTGGACACAAACTAGAATGGAACTTGACTCATGACTAAAGAATGATAAACAGAAAATACATGATAAACAGAGAACAAAACCAGTGACCTCAATATATCAAACATAAAATTAAAGACAGAGGATTGAAGACAAATACAAACATGAGTCCAGATCATAACAAGAGCTCAGAATGGCTAAATCATGACAGTTTCACAATAACATGTTTCATCCTAGCATCCCTGCAAATGCTTTTACTGTGAAAGGCATGCTGTCAGTCTTCCTTGCGACTGAGTTTAACTTGACAACACTGAGGAGACGTTAGCTAAAATCCCTTTCTTTTTTTTTATAACACCAACAAATTTCCCACTATTTTAAAAACATTTCAGTAAATACATAAACTGAATAAAATATTACATTTTCCCACAATTTGTACAATGTTTCATTAAGTACATAAGCTGCATAAAATCTTATATTTGCTATGAGTTCAAGTTTAAATAAACTGTTCAGGAGATAGGGTAATTAGCTGTATCAAATATTCTAAATCATCTGTTTAATTTTGTCACTGTGCCCCAGGCACTAATTCATGGGGCGCAGTGAATCAACTTAGAATATAATGAAAAATGATCAAATTATTAAATATATGCTGATGCATATACAAACTGTAATCCAGCAAACCAGCTATGTAATGTGTGAGTGTTATATAATGATATAAGTCCTTTAGAAACTATTATAAATACAACTGTCATAATTTCTGTTCAAACTGAAAACAGTTGTCTATATACAGAAAATATAGACATAATTCATGGAAAAATAAATGTATAAGCTTCAACAAGTAATATTTGTCATCCACTTGATACTGGGGCTTAGTAAATCACTTTCTAGACTGATTCACTGTGCCCTGATTCACTGTGCCCCGGGTGCATGTGACACATGAGTCATGTTATCAAAAAGCTGATAGTCTGGAGAAGACATAACACATGCTCATCAGTTGGACGGGGTAGTCTACTAACTAATAACAATTTTTTGGTCCACCTTTCTTCCGTTGTGAGAAATAAACACAAAGACACTGACATCCACAAAATTTACTTATTAAATTTACTTGACAGGAAAAAACTGAATTCACTTGCCACTTAGTTTTACCCTTAATGTATCCAAAAGCAAAACACTAATTTATAAAGGGGATGTCTTTATGCATAAAAACTATGGCATAACTTCTGCAAATATATATGTAGTTTTGCAGATATAGCTACTGAGTCACTGTGCCCCGTGATTCACCGTGGCTCGGTTTCCCCTATTCAAATAATAATATAAGTATACTTCTTTCTACATCCCACCTTCAAACAAAGCCTCATATGACCATCCATGATAAATCTACTTAAGCTCCCAATTTTCTATAGGAATGCAAACTTACTACGGGCACTGCACTAGTTCATATATAATAAAAGTTAACAGTTTGTGGTTATCAGTGACTTCAGGTCAATGTTTTTCAGTTTTTATTGTCACAGTTAGCTTTTCAGTAAGTGGATTAGTTGTTACCAGACTTGTAGGTTAGTTGTGCCCACCACTGTACTTGAACCTTTTTGGAACCCAACATACCTATAAGCTGCAGGGATGTTTGTTGAGTTTTTCCTAGGCATGGAATACTAAACTGACCCACTGAGGGTTGTGACTATGTTGTTCTTCGAGGTGATCCTGGCAGCTGTCAGGGGATTTGCAGCCTTGTCTGTTGATATTGAAGCCAGACCTTTCCAGTATGACCAAGACAGGTTGTCCTTCACAGTTCAAGTCCATAAGATCATGTTACCATGGTTTGAAGTTCACTTTGATCCTAACTCCACCATAGGGCAATCTGTTCAACACAAGAGTCAACGGTCATGAAACTAGCACAACAGCGGATGACACACGTGACACAAGTGAACACGCCCTCATTTATGTCAAGCCCTCGTTCTGTCTGATCAGTTATCCTGGGCACACCCCTGTGGGTTAGTGGGTGTTGTCAAGCAAACAGCCAATGGTGTGGCAGTACTCAGCCTTTGAAACAACCAAGACAAATCACTGTCTGTTTGTGCAGGCAGAGAATCAAAGAGAGGGAGAGAGAGGGTCATGATATGTTGAAAGATAAACAGAAGCTGTACAGGCTGTGGATGGGGCGGGGCAGGTCAGCTGTCAATCAAAGCCAAACAGCTTTTCCTGATTCTATATTTAATCAGTAGCTCCTGTTATTAAAGCTACAGTGTCACAATTTTGTTTCTCTTCATGTTTTTGCTTCTGTAGCAGTGGGGATTCATGATCCCTTGCCTTGAGATTATCTACACACACACACACACACACACACACACACACACACACACACACACACACACACACACACACACACACACACACACACATATATATATATATATATATGAACCATTATTTCACAAAAATGAGGGTTCTTAAACTTGTTAGGTTGCACTAGGCAACCACTTGATGATGTCTAGGGGAACAACCACTGAGACCTTTTTAACATTCAGTCTTCTAGCCACACTGCATCATGTATGTCCCTTTTGGGCTACTGTATCAACACGGTGCTGCAACAAAAGGGTGGGGTAAGGGGGTTGGGGGGGGCAATACCATGTACAACTTAAGGACTCATTCTACACTTATGCAGGTAAATATACATGAATGAACAGATGGATAAAGAATGCTATATTCCCTTTCTGCAAATAAACACCCCAAAATCACACTGAAACTTAAAAGTCAATCTTTCATTTCATTAAGAGAAACTGGTCGGTGGTACAGAGAACAGTTCAGTTCTCTTAAAAATTCAGATTGTGCACTAAAGAAATGTGCGTTGTGAATGATTTCTGTGTGGATGTCACCAAATCTGGAATTTCGATTAGTTCAGAAAAAGAGTATAACAATTTCAACCTCAATCTTGAACGTTATCCACCATTTCTGATTAAATATTTTAGTTCCTATGTGAAAAGTATATGACCAGTTATAATTTTAGTCTGATGATCATCCATCAAGACTTTTTCCCATTGCCCAAAGGATACACCATAATTATGATGTCACTTGCCACAAATGAACCGTTACTGCCTTACACTGGATGATTTCTTTTATAGTGCGTTTATTTGGTTTCACTTGACTTTATATTGAGATGGAATCAGTTTTTATATCCAGTTATTCTGTGTGTTTTACATTCAGCTAGCTTTGTATTTATCTTGGCTACATCCGAATACTAATACAGAAAAAAAAAACGTACGCCACAATCCTTTGGGTATCAGAAAACTAAATGAACTGCATTTATATAACGCTTTTCCATCTGCATCAGACGCTCAAAGCACTTTACAAGTAATGCTTCACATTCACCCCGATGTGAGCCATACAAGGTACTCAATACACACCGGGAGCAACTAGGGGATTAAGGACCTTGTGATTTTCTGGTCAGGCTGGGATTTGAACCGAGGATCCGCTGGTCTCAAGCCCAGTGCTTTAACAACTAGACCATCACCTCCCCTAAAACTAGATATGCATTTAGAAGTAGTCGAACAGTACCCGCATGATCTACTACCTCCATAGGCTGCAAATGGGCTATGTTACACTGTCCCATGATGCAGCTGGAGCCTGGCGATTGAAGAAAAGGAACTCAGGAAAATTCACAAAGATAGTGGAGATACATGAAAACAATAATGGTGTCCAAGGGGCTGTGGCAATGTGCAAACATACATCAGGAGCCATTTAAAGAAATGTTTTCCATTGCAAAATAGAAATTTTTGTGGCATATTTGGGTATGTGCATGTGTCATCTGTAGACATCCAGGGCAAAGGACAGTTAGGATGGTGGTAATGTAGTGTGTACAAATTGTATGTTCCTACGTACTGTAGTATGTACTAACCAATATTAAGTACTTTCAGATAGATGTAGGGCTACTTTTGTTGTCACTTATCTTTTCAGTTATTCGGTGAACTGATAACTTATGATTGAGGTTAATGTGAACATCCATCCATCCATTTTCTATACCCGCTTACTCCAATTAAGGGTCACGGGGTAGCTGGAGCTGTCTCTCAGCAGCCACCCTATGGCTGCTGAGAGACAAACACATTCACACCCGCATGCACACCTTAACCTTACCTGCATGTCTCTGGATGCAGGAAGAAGCTAGAGCACTCGGAGGGAACCCACACAGACATGGCGAGAACATGCAAACTACATACAGAAAGTGCGGGAAGTGATCCCACGATCTTCTTGCTGTGAGGCAACAGTGCTAACCACTAAGCCGCCATGCTATGCTAATCTGGACAAACTAAGTAATTAGTGTTTGGTTGTTTTCTATGCATTTGGTTGTTGTTGTTGCAACATAATAACATATCTTTGTGGTCAAGGCTCAACCAGGTCAACCATTGACTTTGGTAGCATCCAATTTTAGTTTTCTGTGGAGGGATTATGAATTTCAGCAGAACTGAATTAAGAGACATTATTCTGTAGCCTTCCGTGGTTTGTCAAAATCATGACTTTTAATGGTCAGTAAAGCTTTGTGACCCTCTACATTGGACAAAGAACAAAGAAGAGATAAACGCTTACGTTATTGCACGAGTAATATTGATACATCCTGTTGACTTTGTGAAACCTGCCGGTTGCAAAATTACTATTGATCTTTTTTCATGCATCTGACATTAGAATGACTACGTGAGACAGTGCACCCAATGAACCTGTTTACTGAGATAACAACATACTTTCTATGCGTATTTAATCATGCTGTTATTATTCAACGAGCTTTCCATATTGAGCAATAAAGTGATTGTGACACCGTGGTTTAAAGCATGTGAATGTGGATTTGGAGTCGCTTTAGGGAGCGATCTAATCTTACTTCCTGGGCAGAGTTCAACAGGTCTCAACCCTGGTCAGGGTCTTTAGTTTGACAAACTCAGCAACATAAACAAATTGTTTTCTGCCCTTGAGAGAGACAGTTGTAGCATAACAAGAACATTCAACACGTGCAGCATTAAGACACAATATTTGCTCAGCCAAGAGGAGATACGCTGTCGTAAACAAGTGTAGAACCTAGAAGATGAGGAAGATAAACATAGTGGTGCTGTGCATTGTTGTAGATGCACATCACCACAGGTTAATGCTTATTTGACTAATTATTCGCACATTGCATCTATATATTAAAAGCAAAGTCACCTCTGTGTATGTATAACTTTGATTACTGAGAAACTGGGGAGAGTTGATATTTGCTGTTTGTTATGTTTATATATTTTGGGTCGAGGAGGAATGCTGTGAAAACGTAAAGTTAGTAGGACTAATATTTTTGGAGAAATTGGGGATATTAGGTAACAACAGTGGATGTAGATATCACCATTAATCAGTCCCTGGTAACCAGACAGGCTCTGAACAAAGGAAATATCTCAACCTTACCAGTTGTAAAACATTACGTCAATTAAATGTGCCAAATAATATTATTCACAAAACTTTCTCATTTTAATTTTCTGCACTTTCAGTTAAAATCATTATAGAAACTTTGCATAATTTATTACTATGCTTGGAAAATGTCAGCTACCTATATTATAACTACTAGCCAGTCTAGAACCCGTAGATCCCCAAAGATCACGGATGAATGCTGGAAAAATGTAAAGTTGATAGAATTAACAATTTTGTAGAAATTATGGATATTAGCTAACAACTGTGAACAATGGACGTTGATATCACCACTGATCAGTCCCTGGTAACCAGACAGGCTCTGATCAAAGGAAATATCTCATGCTTGCCAGTTGTAAAACATCACATCAAATAAATGTGCCAAATAATAAATACAATTTTTCACAAAACTTTCTCATTTTAATTTTCTTCACTTTCAGTTAAAATCATTATAGAAACTTTGCATAATTTATTGCCACCCTTGAAAAATGTCAGCTACCTGTTTTATAAACACTATCCAATCAACCGTTGGATCCCCACGGGCAACTCACTATAATACTCCAAATGCATGTAGTGATATCTTGGTGAGAGAGACTTTTCACTCACACTTTCACTTGGTAACTGATGATTGCACTGTGGGCTGGGTACGAAGGCTATTTCAGTTCCAACAGATCTGGCAGCTGTGGGGAAAATGGCTGTGATTCATGAATTACCAAAATGTTCGGTTGCTGGATCCTGGACACCATCCAGGGCAGCATTCCTGGAAATGGTATTCCAATTATGGTGGTGTAGCTATGGAGTGCAATCATGCTATCTTGGGAAAATAATGGAGACTCTTGCATAACCGTAATGTACTTACCCAGTTTAGGAACTCTGACCAATAACAAGTTGTAACCTACCTTTTGGATTTAACTAAAGTCCGTCAGACACCTGTCTGCTTGAGTGTCCCAAACTTAATCTAGCCTTAAATGTGAGACTATTTTGCAGGAGGTGGTATGCAATCCTCATCTCAAAGGGATTTGGCTGCAGCAGACAGATGTTTACTTTTGAAGGGAGGGGACTGACAAGTGTCTGCTTGGGAGTTGTCATCCCTGACCCAAGGTGGTTCCATCATGTGAAGGATTCAATTAGTGGTTTTGTGTGTGTGTGTGTGGTACCAGTGGATGCTCCCAGACCTAACATGACCTGATATGTAATATGAATGGACAAACACAGACAAAACCGTTGACCAAAATGGAATGAATGGATGCATCTTTCACAGCAAAGTGCCGGGAATTGCATTTGAGTCACCAGTGTTCAGGGAAAATGTATTTAATCTCTGAGGGTAATCTGACTATCATCCAGATGAGTAGCAGTGCATAAATTGGTGAAAGTTGACAAAACAGGCAGTGATTAGCACTAATGGTATACAACCAGGCATTTGTTTGAGGAATCTGTGAGCGGGTGTCCCACCATCTGCAGTCTAGTAACCCTTGACTTGCTTACAGAGGAATTAAGGGATTCCTCCAAAGTTACACCTCATCCCATTGTGGTCATGTTAGGTCCTGACGGATGGCGCTGCTGTCCGATAGGGTCAACTACTTTGAGCATATGTATAAGGCTCATCCTCCTGCCAGGATATTGGACATGTCCAATGCCTGCATTACCATGGCTGATCTGCCAATCAAAGGCAAACCACTGAATCTCTGTGATGTAAAGGTGATAAAGTACCTGAGAATGGACAAAGCTACATGGATAGGTGGTTTCAAGGCTGGACTGTTTCAGATGGATGGAGCTACTTTTCTTCTGTCATTGCAAGCAATCATTGCTTCCATTTGAATGACCGAAGTCATCCCAACAGGCCTGGAGAAAAGATTTGTCCCTTTCTGGAAAGGAATATCTTTGTAGGAGAATACCGGCCAGATAGCAAGCTGTGAGCGTATACTGCCACCAATACTCAGTGCTTTGTGGCAGCAGTGAACCTGGTTTCGAAACCTGGTCACACCATAATTAAAATTGACAATTGAATGGTTGTTTAGAAAGAAAAAAATAGATCCACATTTTTATGGTTGTGGTGCTTTTGTTCTTTCTGTATGTTTACAGCTTAAAAGGTAACTATTTTTGTTGTACTAGCTTGGTAAAACAGTTGCATGTTCATTCCTTCTTTATAAGCTGCTGTAAAAGTATGTTTATGATAGATTTAACATCTTGTTAATGGATTAGATGAGGCACGCTCTGTGCGCACTGACGCAATGACTTGCGCTCAAGAAGAGCATTTACGCAAAAAGCCAGCTCGCAAAAGAGTGATTTTACAATCAATAATGGACAGACACAAAGTTAAAAGTTGGATCTCACGGTGTCAAAATGACTGTGTGTTTAAAGCCATGGAAGAAATAAAGCCAGCAAAACCACAGATGGAAAGGAAGCCAGCGAGAAGGAACGCAGGACTGTCCAGGAACACAGAATGAGAGCGCGCAAAAGAGCGATTTTACAGTCAGTAACGGACGAACACAAAGTTAAAAGTTGGATCTCACGGTGTCAAAATGAGTGTGTGTTTAAAGCCGCAGAAGAAATACAGCCAGCAAAGCCACAGATGGAAATGATGCCAGTAAGGAGTGCAGAGGTGACTGCCAGCACGTGCAAAAGAGCGATTTTACAGACATTAATGGACAAACACAAAGTTGAAAGTTGGATCATGGGTCAAATAACTGTAAAGCCACTGAAGAAATAAAACCACCGAGAGGAAGCACAAAGGCGACTGTCCAGGAACCCGTGGTTCGGTTCTAGCTGGTCTGGTGCATTTAATGGCTCTAGAACACAGGTGAACAGCAGCCTGTTGCACGGCGCACACCGGCTGGACTGTGCAGGAGCGTTTTTTTTTTGTTTTTTTTTTTTGGACTGCGTTTAAAAAATGTGACAACATCTTGAATGGATGCTGTGAATTGAAAACCCACACTTTAAAGTGACCAAGTGTCGGGGGGCTGGAGGTTTGAACCAAACTCATGCCAAAACGTACACCAGTGGTGCATTACATGGCGCTACATGGATCATATGTGGCTTGACGTGGATCATATTCGGCGACACGAGCCATTCGAGGCTGGACAGGGCTCAAATGACAGGTCAGTCGTGGCTCACTAGAGGCTGATACCTGGCACATGTGAGGTACAGAGAGGCACATAGAGGCGCCTTAATAGCGGATACATGATAGCGTATAGTTGTCAAACTGATTCCAGAAAGGGCCAAGAGGGTGCACATTTTCTTTGTAACCACCCACTGCACCAGGTGATTTCACTGATTAGCATCATTTTGAGCAGATGGAATCAGTTAATCAGTGAAATCACCTGGTGCAGTGGGTGGTTACAAAGAAAACATGCACCCCTTTTAACTGCCAAAATGGACTTTGAACCCAGGAAGAAGGGATAAGTGACTGTAAAATGTTTGTTATCTAAAAACAATACAATGAGAAATTGCAGTTAATGAACCAGAGAAGTGCCTTTATTGCCCGCTGTCTGATACATGGTGCAAGAATACCTCCATTTTTATATGTTGCTCTGAACACAGAGCTGATAGTCCAGGTATGCCTTGTTATTTGCTACTGCAGATGTTGCAGTTAATAATACTGTAGAAACAGTATGATACTGTATGGTAAATCTGTGTGAAATAGGCAGTTTTCAAAACCGGAGTGACCATGCCGAAGGAGACTACTGAGGAGAGCCACTATGACACACATGACAGCCCTGAAAGAATTACAGGCACATGCGGAAGAGTGGGGAAACTAGGAATGGTGCAACATTTGTCTGTTAAATCCCCATTCACAGCTTCATGTTAAGTGACGAGGTGTTGGAAAACAGAAAAATGGGTCAAATCTGGGCTTGGGTTTCCCACTTGCCTTCTGGCAACCTACAGTTGAAATTTTCATGTTATTTTTAAGAAGATCCTCCTCTATACCAGTTCATCATGAATCTGTGGAAGTGGTGGCACATATTCTCCAACCCCAACCACAAAAGCCTGTAAATCTGTCATAGCTTCTTTGGGTGTCTTGGTGGCTTCCCTCACTAGTCTCCTTCCAGCATGGCCACACAGTTTTTGAGAACTGCCTCCCTCACACACATAAACAGTGTACAAAGGTACAGTACCTTTCTGTTTGTATTGACCACACCAAATATTGTGTTCATACTGTTTGCAATGAAAGAGAAGTCACAATCAGAATAACCTTTATTCGCCAAGTATCTACAAGAATACAAGGAATTAGTCAAGCTAAATGTAAGAAACAGCTTGTTTTTTAATTTAATTTCATTTTAATTTAATTTTTTCGGTGGCTAAGGCCAATAGAATTCTTGGGATGATATAAAGGGCCTTTTTGTTTACTGATAAAGACTCCTTTCTTCTTTTATACAAAACGTTCATTCATCCTCACCTTGAATATTGTGTGCAGGCATGGTCACCATATTTGCAGAAACACAAAAATATTTTAGAAAAGTACAGAGAAGGGCCACTAAGTTGGTTCCAGAATTTAAAAATTTGCCTTATGAGGATAGGCTCTTGCAACTGGGTCTCACAAGTCTTGAAGACAGACGAACCCGAGGTGATTTGATTGAAATATATACAATTTTACATGGCTTTGAGAATGTTGACCCCACTGTATTTTTTGAAATGAGAAGGTATACTGGCCTTAGAGGCCATGAATTGTGCTTGGAAGTTAATAGATCTAGATTGAATGTGAGAAAAAACTTCTTTAGTAACCAAGCAGTAAAGATATGGAACAGTTTGCCACCTGAAGTGGTCTTATCCTCGAGTATAGATATTTTTAAACCAAATTATGATCTGTATTACAGTATAATGAATGCCACCAGATTTTAAAATTGTTAATAGCTGTTTTTATTGTTACGTTATGATGTGTTATGATGTGTCGTTATTAGAACCCGACTGATATATCGCCCGGCTGATATTATCGGCCGATATAAGCCCTTTTCAAAAAGGGCTTATATTGGCCGAAATTTTGCCGACAGAACGCGGATAATTTCTCATAAACAGAACAGTTACTGAAATAATGTTTGTATCGACAATGTAAAATGTCCTTGCACAATTTGTCCAGTAGATGGAGCTCTGACTCCTTTCAACTGAGAGTCGCTTACACCCCTGCTTAAATGTGTTCATCACCGGCCCCTGTAGTTCACTGTCACACTGCACTGATTGGCTGACAAAAGCATACAAGTAAGTTTATAAGGATGTTGTGGCAATATTAAGAGTACCTGAAACTAAAGGGGGCTTGTGAAAAAGTTAACTTATGTTTACATAATGAAAAATATGCTGCCAGTCCTATCTTCTGTTTAATTTGCACCCAAAGGGACCGAGAATGAAGGGCGAATGCTGATTTGTTTAATAACTTTTGTAGATTTGAGGGTTTTTTTTTTTGTAATGTTATTTATCTTTTCCTTAGAGATTAATGCAACTTTGCAAAGATTTTTTTTTGTACTAGACATTTCTTTGTTACTGTTCTTGAAAATTGCACAAACATACTACAGGGTCTTGTGAAAAGAATCTTATTTTACTGTTATATGATAGTTTCCTCACATGTTATATCAGGGTTCATGTTTTCTTGTTAAAATGTTCTACCAGCACTAAAACCAACCTCTGCTTGCACTAAGGTTGTTTGAAAGTTTTTTGTTGAAAATTGCAGAATAGAAAAATAAAGGAGTGTTGTGAAAATAATGTTTCCTTAGTGTTTGTGTTTCTTTCCTCTCAGAATTACTTGTCTGCAACTAAAAAGTTTTTCTACCTGTAATATAACCTATATCTAAGTTGCAGGAACAAGAGGTACAAGATCAGATGTATTTCACAACTCTTTTTAAGGATATGTATTTGCTAATTTCACAAAGGTTTAATTCTTGATTGCATTTTTGAACTTGAAAATTCTTCTCTGTTATAAAGTTAATCAATATGAGGACAAAGCTTCAGCTTTTAGCTCATACCTTTTTTGTTAAGGGTCCAAAAAAGAACATTTTATTCATTTAAAATAGTAATAATAATAATAATAATAATATCTGCTGATTTATCGGCTATCGACAAATCAGCCGATTTATCGATTATCTGCATTCTTTTCATCCAAATATCATTATCAGCATCGGCCTCAAAAATCCATATCGGTGGGGCTATAGTCGTTATATACAATCATGTGTACAAATATTTTACACAATAAAATTAATTACTGAATCAATTTGCATTTTCCGTATCGTCCCTGATTTGTGGTTGTAATATACAATTTTTAATTTTAAACACTATAAATATCTCTCTCTCTCTCTCTCTCTCTCACTCACTCACTCACACACACACTTAAAGTGACTCAAATTGGGCTCGACTAAATATGTATTGAGACCATAATGTATCATAATTCACTTAATTTAATTCCATAGTTCGAAATCTAATGGTACCACAAAACAAAGTGCTCGCGCGAGGACATGGTGGACTGTTTCCATGGAGATAAACAATGCCTTTTGTTAAATACACACTTGCGCGCGCACGTCCGTCTTCTGCTGCGTCACGGTGGGCCCCCGCGTTTTGGCTCGTGCTGCCTTTAAAAGCAAACAGCGGTATGCTGTCGTCGTGCACTCGGTCAGGGGACGGGACGCGGTGAGGAGCTCCTTTAACGCCCCGCATTATTTGTCGTCTTTTCGTTAGTTTGTTTGCACCGTTAGCCATGTTCCGTTACTTCGGGCAGCAGCTGAGCCGCTCCGCGGGTACCGTCCTGGCCTCCGGCTGCGGGGACTCTGCGCTTCCCGCGTCCTCCTTGATGCGGGTTTGTCGCTATGCCGACACGGCGGACCAGCCCGACGACCCAAACTTCTTCAGAATGGTGGAGGGCTTCTTCGACCGCGGCGCCGCCATCGTAGAGGACAAGCTGGTGGAGGGCCTTAAGACCAGGGAGACCCCCGAACAGAAGAGGCACCGTGTGCGTGGGATCCTGCGCATTATTAAGCCCTGCAACCACGTCCTGAGCGTGTCGTTTCCCATCAAGAGGGATAACGGGGAGTGGGAGGTGGTGGAGGGCTACCGCGCCCAGCACAGCCAGCACAGGACTCCCTGCAAAGGAGGTGAGCGCTCCGACACTGCCGCTTAGAATCACTGTGAGATTACCTTCACACATTAGGGTTTTTTTTTTTTTAACATAACCTGCGTAGCGGACGTAAACGTTGTCTGTTTGCACTGTTATGGATTTTGTCTATATTTTTTTATATATATATAAAATCTTCGAAACTCTTGCACATGTTCTTCAGACGCTTTCCAAAACCTGAAGTCTGTAGCTACAATAGAAGAAATAGTTATAATCAGTGGCGGCGCCAGGAAATTTTTGTTGGGGGGGGGAGTTGGAAGGGCTCCACAAAATGTCAGGAAATGAGAAATGAATGATATATAGTAAATTGCTTTATAAATACCAAGGTACATGTTTTAGTCACCCGTGCTCCTCTAAAATGTGGTATCAATGCACACACATCACTTAAATAATTGCAAGTTCAGTAAACTTGCACATAGGTATAAATAAAGATAAGTGAAGTTTTAAGAGTGGCTGTAGTAAATATTTAGGTAACCTAAATTTTTGGAGTATGGAGTTTAATTTGTCTCATTAATACTTGCAAATGCACAGAGGGTGAGTTACAAATATCCTTTGATTTGTACACATGCTTTGTGATCCACAAACACAAATTTCTGATTTGTAACTTGTGTGTGGATTTTTACAAATTTTTATTTGCAAAACTGAAAATTCTGTTTGTGAAGGGTAACTCAGCATTGGTGGATCACCGAACATACACATTCATCATTTTGCTCAGTTTTGCAATATTGAGACATTCTCAGCACAAAGCTGCAGTTGAGATCCACAAATATGTCAGTCGCTATTCACATTATTGGCAGAATTATTGGGGGGGCTGAGGGGGGGTTGGCTCATTATTGGGTGGGCTCAAGCCCCCCCCCTTGGCACCGCCACTGGTTATAACATTTCAAGTAGGGTGATCGATCAGACGGCATGGAGGTGTCACATGACAACGATCAGCCAATCAGAGTTCTACTTTATTCTCACATTAAAGTCTCATATTAAAGTCATTTAAAAGTAATAGTTGCAAGATGGATTCATTTTAGTTTTGTAAACAATCAGTTTCAGTGCACACAACAGATATGTGACAGTACAACAAAAATGAATAAAAATACCATAATAAACTAAATCTTTTTTTCTCCTTCTTTTAATAATGCTATAGGGCAATTCCAGCAAAACGGTCTCATGGCTACTGAAATTTCAAATTAGAAACATCACTTCAAATGCTATTTAGTCTTGTACTTTTGGCTACCTAACTGTAAGGTTTTCAAGCAGCTTGATGAAAGTTAAAATAGCATTTTTCTTCCCAAAACCTCCTCTTTTCTTCCTTCCACCCTCACTCTGGGCTTTAGCTTACCACAGGATTTATTATTATCCTTTTATTTTATGGATGCCAGAGTGTTAGGAGCATCAACGTAGTTTTGTAAATGAGTATGATTTTTCCTTTGGCTGGATGCCAGAAATGTTTTTCTTTAATGCGAGTAACAAAAAATGATTAACGTTTCCCTCATTTTACATTGCTGTTAGATTATCTAAGAGCAATGTTCAGCAAAAGTCCAGTCCTATCTAACTTAGATAGGACTGTCAGATTCCTGTATTCATCTCTTCTACCTCCAGTAGTTGCATTTATGAAACAAAATAAGGAAATCTCCTCATAAGCTCTGAGTGGAACTGCATCAAATTCTGTGTGTAACACACGTTATCACTGAGATCTAATGACTGAAGTTTAATTTTCTTTTTGTCAGTGAGTGGAAACAGTTATTGTTCTGAGACAAAGGTGGCAGCATGTTCACTCACAATGCAACAGGAGTTACAGCCCATTTCCTGCATGGAAGGATAGGGATGGGTATCGAGAACCGGTTCCTTTCGGTATCGTTAAGAAATTATTTGATCCACCGACATATAACCTTTTTACTTAACGATTCCCTTATCGGTCCTTCAGAGTGGCCGTTGTTTTTGGGGGTGTTTGTCAGGAAAATAATAATTTCTCTACAGTGATTACAGACCCTGCAGTGGGTCTGTAATCAACTTTTCTGCAGCGCGGCTTTGCTTTGAACCTTGAATCAATCAAAGCAGTGCTTCGATCATTGCTTCGTTGATTAATTTTTTCTTTCGCTTTCCCCCCGCTAAAACCCTAAACAACATATGGCTGTGAGTATTATTTACCTTTTTTATGTTAAACCGACCTGTTATGGTTTTCTGAAACAGTTGATAGATGTATTTTATAACTTAAAAACGGAACCGATGCTAACACGTTAGCATTAAGCAGTTGCAGCTGTCAAGCGTTTGTTGTTGCAAAAGAATCAAATGTATTACATATTGTAATATTTTTTTAAACTTATTTTTGTTTATATATGTTAAGCACAACAATAATAGTAATAATATCTAATGATTATATACAATTTTAGAGAAAGAGACAAAAAGAACCTGAATAAAAACACAACAGAAAATATAAAACCAACTAACAATGAACATACATAATTAATAAATAAATACATACAGAAATAAATGTTTCCTATGAACATCTAGTGACTCTTACACCTCCATTTCATCCCTGTTTTATTTAAGTTTAATGACAGTTTGTTTCGGTCAAACCATATTTTCAATGTGTTAATTTCTTGATTTCCTCCAGAACTATCTGCCAAACTAGAAAACTGCTGCATCCTAGTAAGAGCAGAATACTACTGGAATCAATTTGAATAAGTAAAGTTGTTGTTTTTTTTTTTGTTTGTTTGTTTGTTTTTCCCTCACCAAAATGGATGCTGCACTCACTGCAGTTTATTGTCTGGAATAGTCCCAGATTGCATTTCAGAGCTTCTAGAATTCAAACATTTTTGTGCAGGTGGTGTTGGGGGGTAATTTTGGGTTTCAGCTTTTTTTGTTTTTCACCACTTTCATCCCTGAATATGTGAAATCGTGAGTCACTTTTGTGTGGAAGTCACAAACTGGGACTCCTGTCTTGTTGCAAGAAAGAAATGAGAATCGTCCTCCGTTCTGTTCACACAGCTCCAAACGCTGCGCGGCTCTCTGCCGAGTCAAGTTAGAACGATAGAATCCAGTTGGAATTAATAACTTCAAAGCGAAACACCGTTTTGTTTGTTTTTATTTATGTCCAGAGATCAAGGATACAGTGACCAATTTCATATTTATTTACTTTAAGACTCAATGAAATACATAGAAAACCTGTAAAGCCTACTTTTAGTACAAAATTAACAAGAGGTATCGATAAGGGAATCGATAATGGCATCGATATCAATAAAATCTTATCAATACCCGTCCCTATGGAAGATGCAGACCTCATGAACCTGAAGTGAAAACTTTAGCTGGTCAATCCAGCAACATCAGATAAGCAAGCAGGTAAATCCATCCATCCATTTTCTTCTGCTTTATCTGGAGTCGGGTCGCGGGGGCAGCAGCTCAAGCAAAGCTGCCCAGACCTCCCGATATACACACACACACACACACACACACCTTCCCCAGCTCCTCCGGGGGAACCCCAAGGCATTCCCAAGCCAGCCAAGAGATGTAGTCCCTCCAGCGTGTCCTGGGTCTTCCCCGGGGCCTCCTCCCAATGGGACGTGCCCGTAACACCTATCCAGCGAGGCATCCAGGGGGCATCCGGAAAAGATGCCCAAGCCACCTCAACTGACTCCTTTCGACGTGGAGGAGCAGCAGGTAAATATCAACTGCAAACCACTTCCTGGTGTTGCAGATGCCCACTTTGTCACTCTGAATGGTGAGGTTGAGATCTTCAGCGTAACCAAAGAGAACACAAGATCCCTTGCCACTATTGGAAGATGATGACCCATAGGCTGTACCTTCCCTGAACACTGAGAACGTTCAAACCAAGCAAAAGGATATCCCAATTGCTGAAGAGAAAAATTCTCAAAATATCACCCAAAGAGGCAGGCCAACACCAGTCTTTGGTTCAAATGATGATCAACTGGGTGAAACTTAACGTGAGTCCGTGGATTCTGAGATCATGAAGTTGATGACACAGAAACTCCACTGGGAGAAACTGCTCATAGTTTAGAAGCAACTCAAAACAAGGAAGAAAAGATCAAACTCCAGGCATACAACCCCTGGCAAAAATTATGGAATCACCGGCCTCGGAGGATGTTCATTCAGTTGTTTAATTTTGTAGAAAAAAAGCAGATCACAGACATGACACAAAACTAAAGTCATTTCAAATGGCAACTTTCTGGCTTTAAGAAACACTATAAGAAATCAGGAAAAAAAGATTGTGGCAGTCAGTAACGGTTACTTTTTTAGACCAAGCAGAGGAAAAAAATATGGAATCACTCAATTCTGAGGAAAAATTATGGAATCACCCTGTAAATTTTCATCCCCGGTTTTCCGTCATTTGGAAAATTTAACCACACATACGTGTGCGCATGTGGTGTCATGCGTGTTTTGGGGCCGAAATATGATAGTCTCACTGTCAAAGCAACATCCCATTCTTAGCTAATCAAAGCAGCAGCAATGTCAGCGTGGACTGCGGAGGAAGGGACTGTGTGAATTTTCACTCCTCTCCGCTCTGTTTACTGCTTGCCATGAGCCATGGTCTTTCTCCTCCCTGTCATCATGGTAACATTGGCAGACACTCCCCAAGTAGAGCAGGGTGTGGCTTTGCTTTGAACCAATGAAGCAATGATCCGACTCTGCTTCAATGGTTTGTTGCTTTATCGTAATTTTCCCCTGCTATAACCCTAAAGAGCATATGTTTGTGAGTAATATTTATATTAAACCAACCTGTTATGGTCTTCTAAAACAGTTGATAGATGTATTTTATAACTTAAAAACGGGACCGATGCTAATGCGTTAGCATGTCTATGGCATTTTCAATGTTAAGGTTAGCATTCCGTGGTGCGAGTAATTTTTAGCCAAATAAAAGATAGTGAAATTTTACGGTAAATTATTCAGAGTATATGCACAACTAATATAAACATAAGATAAAATGAAATGTGGACTAAGTAATGTAAAATGAGAATTTTATATATAACTGTTTAATGACAATTTGTTTCGGTCAAACCACATCTAAGCTGTGTTTTTACACAAGAAAAAAATAAAATGCAGTAAACTGCACATTTGTGTCTTTTTTTCATGAAAATAACTTGTTAAAGATCACATATTACACTTTAGTCAGGCCTTTAAAATACTTTTGTGGACTCTTGCTGTAATATGTTGTCAGTGGTTGAGATGGTTTCTGTAGGAAACCTGATGGAAATCTCTCAAAATAAAACAAAACATTACTCGAGGTTTGTTTTTGACGAGAATACAACCCCTGGCAAAAATTATGGAATCACCGGCCTCGGAGGATGTTCATTCAGTTGTTTAATTTTGTAGAAAAAAAGCAGATCACAGATATGACACAAAACTAAAGTCATTTCAAATGGCAACTTTCTGGCTTTAAGAAACACTATAAGAAATCAGGGAAAAAAAATTGTGGCATTCAGTAACGGCTACTTTTTTTAGACCAAGCAGAGGGAAAAAAATATGTAATCACTCAATTCTGAGGAAAAAATTATGGAATCATGAAAAACAAAAGAACGCTCCAACACATCACTAGTATTTTGTTGCGCCACCTCTGGCTTTTATAACAGCTTGCAGTCTCTGAGGCATGGACTTAATGAGTGACAAACAGTACTCTTCATCAATCTGGCTCCAACTTTCTCTGATTGCTGTTGCCAGATCAGCTTTGCAGGTTGGAGCCTTGTCATGGACCATTTTCTCCAACTTCCACCAAAGATTTTCAATTGGATTAAGATCCGGACTATTTGCAGGCCATGACGTTGACCCTATGTGTCTTTTTGCAAGGAATGTTTTCATAGTTTTTGCTCTATGGCAAGATGCATTATCATCTTGAAAAATGTTTTCATCATCCCCAAACATCCTTTCAATTGATGGGATAAGAAAAGTGTCCAAAATATCAACGTAAACTTGTGCATTTATTAATGATATAATGACAGCCATCTCCCCAGTGCCTTTACCTGACATGCAGCCCCATATCATCAATGACTGTGGAAATTTACATGTTCTCTTCAGGCAGTCATCTTTTATAAATCTCATTGGAACGGCACCAAACAAAAGTTCCAGCATCATCACCTTGCCCAATGCAGATTCGAGATTCATCACTGAATATGACTTTCATCCACAGTCCACGATTGCTTTTCCTTAGCCCATTGTAACCTTGTTTTTTTTTTTTCTGTTTAGGTGTTAATGATGGCTTTCGTTTAGCTTTTCTGTATGTAAATCCCATTTCCTTTAGGCGGTTTCTTACAGTTCGGTCACAGACGTTGACTCCAGTTTCCTCCCATTTGTTCATTTTTTTTGTTGTACATTTTCGATTTTTGAGACATATTGCTTTGTTTTCTGTCTTGACGCTTTGATGTCTTCCTTGGTCTACCAGTATGTTTGCCTTTAACAACCTCCCCATGTTGTTTGTATTTGGTCCAGAGTTTAGACACAGCTGACTGTGAACAACCAACATCTTTTGCAACCTTGCATGATGATTTACCCTCTTTTAAGAGTTTGATAATCCTATCCTTTATTTCAATTGACATCTCTCGTGTTGGAGCCATGATTCATGTCAATCCACTTGGTGCAACAGCTCTCCAAGGTGTGATCACTCCTTTTTAGATGCAGACTAACGAGCAGATCTGATTTGATGCAGGTGTTAGTTTTGGGGATGAAAATTTATAGGGTAATTCCATAATTTATTCCTCAGAAATGAGTGAGTCCATATTTTTTTCCCTCTGCTTGGTCTAAAAAAGTAACCGTTACTGACTGCCACAATTATTTTTTCCTGATTTCTTATAGTGTTTCTTAAAGCCAGAAAGTTGCCATTTTAAATGACTTTAGTTTTGTGTCATGTCTGTGATCTGCTTTTTTTTTTTTTTTTTTTCTACAAAATTAAACAACTGAATGAACATCCTCCGAGGCCGGTGATTCCATAATTTTTGCCAGGGGTTGTATAACATCATAACTTTATTACAAGCTCAAACATTGGTGTTGCGTGATAAAGGCCTTTTAATAATAACTCACTTCAAGAAATAATGGCAAAAGTCACATGTAAGTAAAAAAAAAAAAACAAAAAACAAAAAAAAAGATTAATCGATTACTAAAATAATCGTTAGTTGCAGCCCAAGTTTGTTTTACGAGTGAGAGCATTTTACAGATTAAATGTGAATAAGCCAGTTTTGAGTTTCTCAATGCGCATGCATTTTCATAACTGGTGACAGTGTTACTTTGTGGACAGCAGAACAACGTTGTCAGTTGCTTTAGGCCCTAATTTTGTATTTTATTGACTGTACAGCCAGCGACACAGCAACCATTTGGTGCATTCACCGGATTAAAACAGATCAAAATACTACAGAAGACAAAGAATTTTTACTTGACAGTTTGAAGTGAGTTTTCTTTGTTTCAGAGGTCTTCATACCCATTAAAATTCACCAGAATATGCAGAATTTGACTTGCTCTTTCAAAAAAATTCTGTGGGAGATCCTCCAGACCCCCATAGTTTGAAGTGAGTTTTCTTTGTTTCAGAGGGCTTCATACCCATTAAAATTCACCAGAATATACAAAATTTGACTTGGTCTTTAAAAAAAAAAAAAAAAAAAATTCTGTGGGAGATCCCCCAGACCCCCATAGTTTGAAGTGAGTTTTCTTTGTTTCAGAGGGCTTCATACCCATTAAAATTCACCAGAATATACACAATTTAACTTGCTCTTTTAAAAAAAATTGTGTGGGGGGGGGGACCCCAGACCCCCCCATAATCAATACTGTGTTTTTACTTCACAGATTGAAGTGAGTTTTACTTGATTCAGAGGACTTCATACCCATTAAAATTCACCAGAATACACAAAATTTGACTTGGTCTTTAAAAAAAATGTTCTGGGGGAGATCCCCAGACCCCCCAGAATCAAGACTACACCCCACCCCCACCACCCTTTTTATGTTCAGGTTTTGCATTCTTTTTATGCTTTGTCTGTCTCTCCTTAGAGGCTATAGATTTGTATGCTGTATAATGTGTTTATTGTATTTATTGAGGGGTTAAAAGAGTGTGTGCCCCCACTACGCCACATTTTAGGGAATTGCTGGCATTGATTTTTGCCAGGAAAAAATTTCAGTCAGATGAAAATTTATTGCTTTAACCCATGCTCTAATAAATTGTCACTTAATTTTGATAAGTGTATTATATTCGGATATAAGCCCAGGAATTTAAATAGAAACTTATTATTGAATGATGCAGAAATCAAAATTGTATCTGAAACTAAATTTCTTGGCATTTTTATTGATGATCACCTAAATTGGAAAACATTCTCCCAACATTCATTGGTCACGCTGTATCATTCATTACTTGTCCCATCGTAAGTTGTTGAACGATTCACATCCCTACTACATATAGACAAACACAGTCACACCCGCACACACACACCTACGGTCAATTTAGAGTCATCACAAATCAAGTTTTACAAAGAAATATTGTATTCACTCTTTTTGTGCAGAGATAAAAGTACAAAAATTGTACGGTGCCGGAGCACCTGGTGAGAACCCACGCAAACACGGGGAGAACATGCAAACGCCACACAGGCCACAGGAGGGAATAGAGCCCACCTTCTTGTTGTGAGGCAACAGTGCTAACCACTAAGCCACCGTGCTGCCCTTTGTTTCCAATATTATCGTGATATTTCCTTCGGCAGTTTATTTGCTTAGGCAATATATCCTCCACCAAAATTTATCGTGACCATTCCCATTGGGCATCAGTACCTAATTGAAAGCAAATTCTGACCAGCTGTACAGAAGGTAGTCTTCTTTAATTGAGCAGCGCAGTCTCGTTTGAGGGTGGGCGCTAAAGGGGTAGACAGGGGTACACAGATGGGTAGCATGAGCTGGATTTGAACTCATGAGCTGGATTTGGTCTACATATTGTTAGTCTAGCTTCTTAACCACTGAGCTACCAGTTCTGTTTGGTAGACTCAATTGGAGGACAGATTTTGTCCCAAGGGTTCTGCTGTTATGTTTTGATTTTTGCAGAAAAAGGATGTAGGTTCCAAAATGAGTGCCAGGAGGTTAGATGGGGTAAAAATATGACAATCATCTTCTGTTAGTAAACTGAGCTAATGTAGCCTGATGGGTATGAAAAAAAAACATGCACTTTTTGAACAGTTCACCAAAATTTGCAAGCTGATCACACAGTGCTCTGCCTGCTCTCCAGCACCGCACCCAGATGGGCGGGCTGTTGCCCTCGGTGTGGATCAGTAAAGTTATGTGATTGGTTGGAAGATGTTGTATTTTGACCTTTGTGTGGTGACTATTCGAGTTGTATCTAAAACGGTATGTGTAAAAGTTAAACCGTGTTTTGTCTGTATGGCGTGGTAAGCCGCAGAATAGTATGAACCGTGCTCCAGAGGAGATATGATTATTACATTATTATTATTAATTGTATATGGAAATATGAAGTTAGCAAAGTGGCCATGAGACATACTGCCCCAACAGTTTGTAGTAGACCTTTGGTTACTCTGTTTTTCGGGCACTCCTGCCCCCCCCCATTGATTTTTTTTTTTTTTTTTTTTTTTTTTTTTTTTTTAAACTGATCCCTTAAAATTCTTGAATTTTCAAAATAATGGCTCAAGTCATTTACTATATGGGGAAAGTATGTCTTCACAGGTCTATCTTCTGATAAGGTTTTAACAAGACAATCTGGTAAAGAGTCGTCTGAAATGGAAGAGATTTTTTTTTGAAGCAGTACACTGAAACCAAATACTCCCCCCCCCCCCCCCCATTTAGACATCAGTAGAGAGTTCATTGACAGTCTGGCAAGAGTTTTTTGTTGTTTTAGAAAAGGTTACCACAGTATCAACTATTAAGAATGTTTTTTTTGTTTTTTTTTTATTTGGCACACAAAATATTCAAATAGAAAAAATGAACAATTCCACAAACAAACACAGACAAACCTAGTGAGTCCAAAAGGGTGTGGGCTGAAGCAAAGCTTATTAGCGCCCACCCCCTATTCACTTATTATATTTATATAGTACCAGATCACAAGAAAGTCGAATCAAGGCACTTTATGCCAGTAAGGACTAACCTTACCAACCCCAGAGCAAGCACTAGGCAACTGGGGTGAGGAAAAACTCCCTATAAGGAAGAAACCTCAAGCAGACCAGGCTCTTGGGGGTGACCCTCTGCTTGGGCTGTACCATATATACCTATATACATACGTATATACTTTACAAACATAAATATATACATACATATACACAGTCACTTATATACATAACCTACCCATATCTATATATCTACATACGCATATACATACCCACACATTCAAATATACAATAAGTCCCACTTATAAATTGAACATTCCATATAAATCAAATTATATTTGCTTCTTTGATACTTAGACATAATGTTCTTTTTGAGTAGTTTCTTAAATCTTACTAAGGTACTACTCATTCTAACCTGTTGAACATTTGTTCCATTTCCTCACCCCAACCACAGACGCACAAAAACCCTTTACATTTGTTCTTACTAGTGGTTTCATAAAAATCGCACAACCTCTTAAACTATATCTGGATTCCCTCAATCGGAACAGACTCTGGACATGTCTCGGTAAGGCTTGGTTTTTTGCTCGAAATAAAGTTTGAATTGTAATGTAATCAACCAAATCTATGAATTTTAATAAATTTAAAGACACAAATAGACAATGAGTTGGTTCACGATATTGTTTATTGCAGATGATTCGTATGGCTCGTTTTTGCAAAAGGAATATTGGATTGGTATTTGATTTGTAAGTGTTTCCCCATGACTCAACACAATATGTCATATATGGTACCATCAGAGAATGATATAAAGTAAGTAACCCTTCTTGCGGCAGTAGGTCTTTAGCTTTATACAAAATGGCTATAGTTTTTGACAATTTTGATTTCACATAATTTATATGTGGTTTCCAGCTAAGTTTATTATCAATTATAACACCTAAAAATTTATTCTCTGTTACTAACTCAATTTCCTTATTGTTTATAGTTAAATTTTTACATTTGGGTGCCTGTTTATTTCCAAATATAATACATTTAGTTTTCCCAAGGTTGAGTGACAACTTATTAGCGTCAAACCAAACCTTAAATTTTTCCAGTTCTTTCTCCACTATGTCCAGAAGCTGTTCAAGATTTTCACCACTACAGAACACAGTTGTATCATCCGCAAAAAGGACACATCTCAGTGAACTCGACACCCAACTTATATCATTTATATAGATTATAAACAACAAAGGACCCAGCACTGAGCCCTGCGGCACCCCACATGTGACATCCCTGAGTTCAGAATTTGTATTATTGAATTGAACATACTGAAATCTGCCTTGTAAATAACTAGCTATCATTCATATGCCAGACCTCTGATTCCATATTTCTGCAGTTTAATTAATAGTATTCCATGGTTAATTGTGTCAAACGCTATCTGTAAATTAAAAAAAACACCTATTGTGTATTGTTTATTGTCAGTTGCAGTTGCTATACTTTCCACAAAGTCCATCAAAGCATGTGATGTAGTTCGAGACCTTCTGAATCCATATTGTTCTTCACAAATGATGTTATGCTTCAGTAAATAATCATTTAATCTTTTAGCAAATATTTTTTCCAAAATTTTGGAAAATTGTGGCAGGAGTGATATAGGTCTATAATTAGAAAATGTGTGTTTGTCACCAGTTTTAAACAGAGGAATTACTTTGGCTATTTTCATTTGAGAAGGAAATTTACCAGTACTTAGTGACATATTGCAAATATAATTGAACGGTTTTACTATACAATCAATAACTTTTTTAATAAAGCCATATCCAAATTATTAAAATCAGTCGATTTCTTACTTTTTGAACCATGAACCAGATCAAGTATTTCCCTTTCATGAGTACCACCAATGAACATTGAAACAGATTTGTTAAACGTTGAATTATTTACCCAGAAGTTATTAGTTGATGAGTCAATTTTACTGGCAAGATTTTTACCCACATTAACGAAGTATTCATTAAAGTGTTCAGCAATAGACTCGTCGTTATCAATCATGATGTAGTTGTTACTCTGAAAAAATGAAGGATAATCTCTAGTTACTGTATTCTTTTTTTACTATTTCATTTAATATGTTCCATGTGTTTTTGATGTTTCTGTTTTTGACAAGTAACTCATTATAATATATTTTTTTACTGAGTCTCATGATATTGATTAACTTATATGTTTTATACTTACTTTCAGCTTCCTTAGTTCATAGTTTTATGAATTGTTTATATAGTACGTTTTTCTTTTTACATGCCCTCTGAAGCCCCTTAGTTATCCATGGTTTGTTGCTATATTGATTTCTATATATTTTGTCAACAAATGGACAGTGTTTATTATACAAACTGGAAAAAATGGAAATGAAAGCATCATATGACCTGTCAACATCATCAACAAAACATCTGACCAATTCTGACTTGATAAATCCTCCCTTAAATTATCAATTGTTTCAGGTGGTACTTTTCTACTCAATTTGATATTGCTTCGATACATACAACAACCCTCCAATGCAAAGACTGAGAAAACTGGCAAGTGATCACTGACCAGTAGTCCCCCACTAAGATTACCGGATATAACGTTAGTTAAAATATTGTCAATGACAGTTGTTGTATCCATAGTTATTCTGCTAGGATGAATGATGGTTGGAAACAGTCCTAAACAGTACAAGGTGTTTATAAATGAGGTAATTTGTGGATGATTGTGAGGGTTTAAAAAATCTATATTGAAATCTCCACAGACAAATAAATGCTTATTTCTGTTGATTTTGTTGTACATTCCTAAGATAATGTCTTCAAAGGTGTCAATATTTGTCCCAGGAGCTCTGTAAATGCAACTAACAACTATGTTTTTGGAGTTTATAGATGTAATTTCTATGGTAACACATTCCATGATGTTGTCCACTGTAAATGACATGTTGTTAATGAGTTTACAGTTATAATCTGACCTTACAAACAATGCAACGCCTCCGCCCCTTCTCGTCTGCCTATTAACCAGGAACAATTCATAACCATCAAGATATACCAGATCTTTATTATCCTCATTTAACCATGATTCTGAAATTGTAATAACTGAAAAAACGTTTTTTGGATGTTTTCAAACAATCATTAATAGTGGACAGATTACGAGAGACTTCTGCTGTTGAAATGTATAATTGAAAAAGCTTCATCATTGATTTTATAATTTTTGAATTGTTCTTCTGTAAAATATTTGCACTGTCTCACAATATTCTCACTGAAAAAGGTATCAGGATCATTTTCAGATTCGAAGGGGTGGTTAGCAGAGTTATTATAATTAAATGTATCTAGACAGAGCTCCTGGGCAGAAATAAACGGATCATTATCCTTAGTCATTATGTCTCTCTTGTCTCCGGGTGTAGATGATGTGGATGAGTGGGTTGCTCCAGTCTGCATCATGGTGCTGTGATGTGTTTGAGTCCTCATACCTATTGTTCATATTTGTCCAGCTCCTCGATGTTCCTTATTGCCATAACCGTTGCTTGTTCTGGTGATCCGTTCAGTTTGATGAATATTTTACAGTTTGAAGTCCATGTGTGCTGGATTTTTCCGTTTCTTTAAGAAGCGTGCTTTTCTGGCGATGTCGGCATTCTGTTTGGTGAGATGTTCATTGATGAATACGTTTGTCCCTTTCAGTTTTCTTCCTTGTTTTAACAGTGCTGTTTTGTGTTTTCTGTTTAGTAATAAGAATCTGTAGTATGTGAACCTAATTAGTACTTTCGTTGGCAGTGTGAGAAGAACCTATTTACAGATTAATTTCAGATCAGGAACATTTCTTTCTAGATTACAAGCTTTCTATTATTCATATTTGTTCGCAGAATGCTGACAGGATAACAATTTGAATAGTTTGATTTGTCACTGATTACTCACTCATCTTCAACGCTTATCCAGGATTGGGTCACGGGGGCAACAACTTCATCAGGGGACCCCATACTTCCCTTTCCTGGGCCACTGACTATGAAGTCTATATTTATTTATGTTTCTACCTTATTGAAACAACCACACCAAAAGGAATATTTTGACACCAGAATTTTAAAGTCTAAATTCGATTGCTTGGCTCCTCTATTTTGAAATGCAATCATAGAAATCTATTTATGTACATAGTATATAATGTATGCAGAAGTTTTTCAAGTTGAAGAAATGGAGGTGGCCATTGTGAAAAATGTCATTTAGGGGGTTCTCGGAGTGCCCAAATTATGTGTTTAATCAACTTACCAAAATTTAGTGAACAAATTGAGGTGCATGATTGTTCCAATATATGGACCTAGGGATGGGTATTGATAAGATTTTATTTATCGATACCTCTTGTGAATTTTCTTTGTACTGAAAGTAGGTTTTACAGGTTTTCTATGTCAACATTTTATTGAGTCTTAAAGTAAATAAATATGAAATTGGTCACTGGATCCTTAAACTCTGGGCAAAATAAACACTACATGGCGGATCCTTGATCTCTTGACATAAATAGAAATAAATAAAATCTGTAGTATTTGTCAAAGGCATTTCCTTTCAGACATTATTGGCATGAACATCTTTCCTGAGCTGAGTTCTTGTAGCTGGCTGTACGGCACGTCAGAGCGTAATTCATAAAGAATGCAGGATGTCTCATTTTGGGAGGGGAAAAAAGTTTTACTCGATTGTAGCTTATTGTCTGTATTACAGCGTTTGGAAAGAGGTGTCATTTTATTTAAAGCGGCAATTCGTTTTGAAGTTACCAATTACACCTGAACTCTGTCTTGGCAGAGAGCCGCTCAGCGTTTGGAGCTGGGCGAATGGAACGGAGGATGATTCTCTTTTCTTGACTGCAACAAGACAAGAGTCCCAGTTAGTGACTTTAATCCACACAAAAATGACTCACGATTGACATTTTTATGACTGAGAGGGGTTAAGAAGCGGACTTGCCACTTCTGAAGAGCAACGAATCAAAGAACCAATGAGCCAGCGGACTGAAACACTGGTTCACATTTCAAAGTGGAGTCGCGCTGCAGACACGGTTGATTACAGAGCTGCTGCAGGGTCTGTAATCAATGTAGAGAAATGAACATTTTCCCTACAAACACCCTCAAAAACAACTGCCGCTCTGAAGGACCAATAAGGGAATCGTGAAGCAAAAAAGGCTATTGATGTCAGTGGATCAAATCAATTTTTAACAATCCCTGGGAAAAAAAAAAACGTTCCCAATACGCAATCCTGTATGGACCTAATCGATGAGACAAGCTGTTAACCCTCTGGGGCCAACGCTGTTGTATACGACGGCTAAGACCAAGCTTTACTAAATTATAAATAACTTTTTAATGATATGAGATAGAAACTTACTTTTTTTTTTTTTTTTTTTTTTTTTTTTGCTGAAAAGTTAACTCCGCGGACTTTGAGCCAGCCATCGGCCATCTTCGTACTCCTCATAGAAGCTGTGTGATGACGTGCGCAATGTGAGTATCCAATCGGAATTGGTTCACCGTCACATGGTTTTCCAAAATCTAATCGTAGGGCAGATTTACCTCATGTGAAAAGCCAAAGATCATTTTCAGGAGTGATATGTTACTAGTTGGCCGTTTGAATAGCCCCCTGGGTGCTCCAATGAGTACATACTATTGGGCTCCAAGCGCCCTGTGCCATTACGCACAGCGATCAGTGAAAGAAGACGGAGCAGACGGAGAGCCTCTGATGACAATCTCACATGCTCAGAGTGTGTAACTATCAGGATTGCTCCACTACTTTGCGTGTGAGTGTTACTGGATAACTCTGTTGCTTTCTCTGTAAAGCACAGTTTACCATATCAATGAAGCGAGGGGGAGGGCCGCTCCTCAGACTGTAAGGAGCCAAAGTGTGAATGAAAGCTGCAGCACAGAACACTCCAAAACACAGTAGAAGTTTGTGATGTGACCTTTGTGTAATAGCAGAAAAATTGCTTTGAGATGAGACAAACAAAACGCATAGACATTTTGTATATATTCAAAATGTGTATTTGTGTTTATTGTTTGAACCTTGTTGTTGTGCAGTCTTTCACATAAGACCTCAAATGACCTTTATAAAGTGTCAAAACAGTTGTTTATTATAGTTTGCTGTGTGTTTTGAATAAATGTGTGAAATTATTTTCTACTTTATTTTTTCCTTATTTCTAATTGTAAACCTTTATTACACTTATAAAACACAACAAAAGCATATATGTTGTTAAAAAAACAGGTTGTCCTGAAAAAAAGAGACATAAAACTTGATTGTGGGATGCAGGGAGAGCTGTTAACGGCAATAATAAAACATTTATGCCAGGCAAGTGAACTGTCCAAAAAATGCCCTCGGACCCCAGATAGTTAAATCCTTTTCCAGGAAAGGAACAAAACAGTTTGCTTGGTTCCAATATACAGTATCTTGTAAATTATTGGGATTTGAACCAGTTCTTAAACTGGCTGTTGATTTAAAAAGAAAAAGTAACGACTCAAGTCTAGATTTTTGTCTTAAAAAAAACAAACATTGTATGCAAATCCAGTGAACTGTGGTGCAACTAACAAAAGTTGCACTTTGCCGTGTCTCAAAAGAGACTTAAATACTCTGGAGTTCTCATGGGTCTTTTGGTGGCATCCCTCACCATTTTCCTTCTTGCATAGTCACTCTGTTTGAGACAGACCATTCCGTTTAATGGGGAAAGTGTGTCCAAACCTTTCATTGTTATTGTAAATGAAGTCCAAGATTTATTCAGTGAGTTGAAAATGTTCATGTTCATCTTCTCACTCGTTGAACGAAAACTGTCTGTAAAAGTTGTTTAATTGTTAGACATGCTTAATATGCATACCATTTTGGCGCTGCTCTTTTATTTTTTTTTATTAAAATTTTCATGTTGTAGCTGCTTGTTTTCACTGAATTTAAGGCATTTTAAAAATTAATAAAGGTGTGTGTTAAAAATCAATGTCATAAAAATTAAAATTCAAAATATCTTAATCAATCAATTTTATTTATATAGCGCCAAATCACAACAAACAGTTGCCCCAAGGCGCTTTATATTGTAAGGCAAGGCCATACAATAATTACGTAAAAACCCCAACGGTCAAAACGACCCCCTGTGAGCAAGCACTTGGCGACAGTGGGAAGGAAAGGGTGCACTGCATTGAATTGGTAAAAATATTAAATGGGTTAATCATTAGTTAAAATAATCATAACCATGGTTATAAAAAAATCTACTCAGAATATGTGACAGGGGGATTTGTACTTTGGTTTAAAGCTCACAGTGGAACACAGAGGTGCTGCAGTGAGCTGTATGGATAATTTGTCTCCAGGGATATTCTGCACAGTTAGGCGGGAGGAGGGGAGGGGGTGGTTGTGTATTCAGGCTCTCCTATTTGCCAGTATTGTGACATGAGGGGGAGGGTGCTGCTTACGAGGCATCTCTATTGGAAAGTGAGGAGCCATGCCATTCACTCAGCCAGTCAAAGGGCATGTTTGAATGGTGCAGTGTGGACATTGTCCCAGACACCCCTTTTACGCACCTGCTTGATGTAACCTGTGTTAAATTATTGTTGACGCATATTCCTGTACAACACGTGGTGTTGTATAAATAAATACACCATGTAGTCTGCATGGTAACAGAGCAGCTAATTAATTCATGAAATATTCAGTGAACAGTTGTCAAAGCACTACTACTTGTAAATTGTAAACTAACATATTCATCCTGCTGTAACCAGGTTTCTGTAAGGCAGAATAAATCAATATGTTGATCAATTATTATATCATTTACTAACAGGGACTTAGAAGAGAGAGACCTAATGTTTAATAGACCACATTTAACTGTTTTAGTCTGTGGTGCAGTTGAAGGTGCTATATTATTTTTTCTTTTTGAGTTTTTATGCTTAAATAGATTTTTTGCTGGTTACTGGTGGTCTGGGAGCAGGCACCGTCTCTACGGGGATGGGGTAATGAGGGGATGGCAGGGGGAGAGAAGCTGCAGAGAGGTGTGTAAGACTACAACTCTGCTTCCTGGTCCCAACCCTGGATAGTCACGGTTTGGAGGATTTAAGAAAATTGGCCAGATTTCTAGAAATGAGAGCTGCTCCATCCAAAGTGGGATGGATGCCGTCTCTCCTAACAAGACCAGGTTTTCCCCAGAAGCTTTGCCAATTATCTATGAAGCCCACCTCATTTTTTGGACACCACTCAGACAGCCAGCAATTCAAGGAGAACATGCAGCTGAACATGTCACTCCCGGTCCAATTGGGGAGGGGCCCAGAGATAACTACAGAGTCCGACATTGTTTTTGCAAAGTTACACACCGATTCAATGTTAATTTTAGTGACCTCCGATTGGCGTAACCAGGTGTCATTACTGCCGACGTGTATTACAATCTTACCAAATTTACGCTTAGCCTTAGCCAGCAGTTTCAAATTTCCTTCAGTGTCGCCTGCTCTGGCCCCCGGAAGACAATTGACTATGGTTGCTGGTGTCGCTAACTTCACATTTCTCAAAACAGAGTCGCCAATAACCAGAGTTTGATCCTCGGCGGGTGTGTCGCCGAGTAGGGAAAAACGGTTAGAAATGTGAACGGGTTGGCGTTGTACACGGGGCTTCTGTTTAGGGCTACTCTTCCTCCTCACAGTCGGCCTGTTTTCCCGGCTGCTCGGGATCTGCCGGAGGGAAACTAACGGCGGCTAAGCTACCTTGGTCCGCACCGACTACAGGGGCCTGGCTAGCTGTAGAATTTTCCACAGTGCGGAGCCGAGTCTCCAATTCGCCCAGCCTGGCCTCCAAAGCTACGAATAAGCTACACTTATTACAAGTACCATTACTGCTAAAGGAGGCTGAGGAATAACTAAACATTTCACACCCAGAGCAGAAAAGTACGGGAGAGACAGGAGAAGCCACCATGCTAAACCGGCTAAGAGCTAGTAGCTGCGCTAAGCTAGCGGATTCCTAAAAACACACAAAGTGAATAATGTGTAAATAATTTAGAGGTGATTCAGCAGAGGGAGTGCTTTAGTTAAGGCACGTGAAGATTACACTGTGAAGCAAATCGTTATCTAGGTAATTAGATCAATCTAACTGCGCAGATTAAACAGCTAACAGATACAGCAAAACACCGCTGTGCTCCTGAACAGGAAGTGATACAGTACCGCAGTGAGAGCCAACCACCAGTAGAGGCAAGCAAGAGCCCAATCGGTTGTCAATGGCCTTTTATTGTGGACAGTCTAAGGCACACCTGTGCACTAATCATGGTGTCTAATCAGCATCTTGATATGGCACACCTGTGAGGTGGGATGGATTATCTCAGCAAAGAAGTGCTCATTATCACAGATTTAGACTAGTTTGTGAACAATATTTGAGGGAAATGGTGATATTGTGTATGTGGAAAAAGTTTTAGATCTTTGAGTTCATCTCATACAAAATGGGAGCAAAACCAAAAGTGTTGCGTTTATATTTTTGTTGAGTGTAAATTCAGGCGTTAAGGGGTTAACATAAAGGTAAATAATACTCACAGCCATATGCTCTTTAGGGTTTTAGCGGGGGAAAGCGAAAGAAAAAAATTAATCAACGAAGCAATGATCGAAGCACTGCTTCGATCTGCGAATCACTGCTTTGATTGGTTCAAAGCAAAGCCGCGCTGCCGAAAAGTTGATTACAGACCCGCTGTAGGGTCTATAATCAATGCAGAGCAATTACAATTTTCCTGACAAACACCCCCAAAAACAACGGCCGCTCTGAAGGACCGATAAGGGAATTGTTAAGTAAAAAGGTTATTGATGTCGGTGGATCCAATAATTTCTTAACGATACCCGAAAGGAACCGGTTCTCGATACCCTTCCCTAGTCACGACAGGAGAAATGCATTTGAGACACTCTGATCAGGCTCCACATGGACAACAGCATTAAACTCTTTGTATATTGTGCCTAAGACTCTTATGAATATATTCTCTGGGTTTATAGACGTTGTTACTTGTTGTTGTGTTTGTTTTAAATGTCAGAAGAAGCTCCTGTTGCTTTTCCTGCTTGCTCTACGGTCTCTACCGCCGTCTACTGGCCAGTAGTGTTCATGGCAGTATTTGCCCCCAATTTGAGATATCCCAGAAATTATAATTCTTTGAGCGCCTGGGAGTTACTGCAGCTAAAGAAACAAAAGTATACATTTGGTTGTATAATGTTCATTTACAATTGTCGTCGTGGATTTTGTTGTTTAAAAAAAAAAAAGGTACGCAAAGGATTATGGGTAAGGGGCTGAGCGTCTGGGTGCCAGTAGATGGCAGTGTTGTATGCATTTTGACCCCGGTTACATCAGACGGTTTTCAAATCACAACTTGACTTTGTTGGCTTTTGCAAATGGCTTTTTTTTTTTTTTTTTTTTTTACATATAAATAAAAATGGCATGTTTTACAAAAGCACATTTAAATACCAACACTCACGTCACATTAACGTGTTGGTTTTTACATAGAATGAATGAGTCAACCAATCAGTGTTAGTGGAGGCTCATTTACCCATAATCCCTTTCGCATCTGTCTGCGTTTGTTACAAAACTTCAGAATTAGTTCATTATTTAAAATTAAAAGATATGTTATATTTTAACTTTGTACAAATGACAGAATTGACATTAATGGAGTTAATCTAGCTGTATTAATTTTATTTATAAATCAAACCATAAGTCAGCACTGCTTTATTTTCCAAGACCTCCGCCTTGCGACACTGCTATTGAGTAGAGAGTTGAGCTTCGCTGCTCCTCTCAGCTGTTTCTCTTCTGGAAGCTATGTAGTAAACAGGAGCTTCCAGCAGTGGGCAGGGTGCTCAAAGACAGAAGTGCTGACAAATTGTTTGGGTCTGTGGTCGTCTATGATGCTACCAGAAGCGATCTTCGTGTTAAAACTCAAAATCTGCTAGTTAGTAGTTGTAAGTGTACTGGAGACAATACTGAAAGTTATCGGTTGGCTGTAGCTTCCGATAAATTTTTGGGTGGTTTATCAGTTTAGCTTTATAAAAGCAAACTTTTCAGTTAGTTGATTATCTGTTATCGAAGCTAACTTTTTGGTTAGCTGTGCCCACCACTGCTCTCATGTGAGGGCTCTCTGACACTAGTACTTCAGTTAAATGTTGATCAACATACACACTAAATTTACACTTTTAATTATATGTATCAACATTTTACAGAGGCAGGGGACACAGAAGTATGATTAAAATTGAACATGCATTTGGGGATAATTGAGTTTGAAATGTTTTTTGCCAAAGTGTATGTAAAAGTGTCTTGATGAACGCTGCAAAAATGGAAAGTTGATAGGACTAATATTTTTGGAGAAATTAAGAATATTGGCCAACAACAGTGAATAATGGACATTGATAATTAAATTCAGGATTCGCATGTCATTCCAGCAGGGGGTGTTAAATCATCTATAAATCAAAAGCCAAGTGGCCTGTGCGCGCATGTGTATAACTCTGATCACAGACAAAATGGGGAGAGCTGATATTTGCTGTTTGGTATGCTTATGTATTTTGAACAATATTTGAGGGAAATGGTGATATTGTGTATGTGGAAAAAGTTTTAGATCTTTGAGTTCATCTCTTACAAAATGGGAGCAAAACCAAAAGTGTTGCGTTTATATTTTTGTTGAGTGTATATGTGTGTGTGTGTGTGTGTGTGTATACACAAGGGTAGGCTGAAACGTTCTAAGGCTCCCCATGAAGGACTAATGCATTAACTGCATTATAGTGAGCCTTAGAACTTTTCAGCCTACCCTCGTGTGTGTGTGTGTGTCAATTACTTTGCCCTTGGCTGTCCCCAGTGATTCCTCCAAGTTGGGCTCAAGTCATGTCAAAACGGTTACATGATCACATTACTGAAAACAGTACTACAGCATGCACTGCTGCATATGGCTGTAACAATGACAAAAAAAACTGTTGTTTTAGCTAAACCTTTGGAAGGAGTCCTTGTGGTTGTTTTGATGACAACGACGAATCTCGTCTTGAAAGCTCCGTCATGCTGTAGTGAAAGAAGTATTTTCAGCTTTAGTTTATTCAAACAAAATCTGTTCTCCATTTTATGGGAATGTGTTGCCATATTTTGTTGCTATGGCAGTGTGGTCTGTTACTCATGCAATTGGCTGGTTTGGGAACTGGTAGTTGGAGGATTTTTAATGAATTTGGCCAGTCGGCTCAGGTTTTCCACTCCACTCTCTCGTACTTTTCACTTTAGTCTAAAAACTGATCATGAAAGTTGAATGAATTTGAAAACAGAAAAAGTGGGATTGAATTATGGCAGTGGCTGGCATTTGAAGCTCACATCACTATGAGAGTTATTCCTCCACAGTTGTGGGGGGTGTCTCCTTTCTCCTGTAGAAATAGGGATGAAACTGAGCAATAATGGACGATTCCACAGATGTAATTGGAGATGTGAAGCGGAGTGGAAGCCTTTTTTGAACAATCAGCCGGCTTCATATGCTCATTTTGTACTGTGCAGAGGCAGACAGACACACACACTGCCATGGTGACTCATCGGATAACAGGAAGTAATGAGTGCTGCGAGATGACGGGCTGTGGTTTATGGGTTTTCATGTGTCCACTATGTCTGTGGTCTCACTGAGAGTCCAGCTCCATCTCTGTAGCTGTGTTTATAGTAAACAGTACCTGCTGCTGTTCCCCTACATTAATTCAACATGTAGATGTTAATGTTTCTCCACGTACCAGTTTAAATGCTTCATAACTCAAACCTCAAAACTGATACAGAATCCCCCCCCCCCCCCAATACCTTGAACAATAAAATGAATTCTGAATTAAATGAGTAACTTGATCTAATCTGTTGTTCCTATTTTTAAGAGTTAATTTTTTGTAGATCAATATGTATAGGTCTTTAATTGCTTTCAAATGCCAGTAGAATTTATTTTAAACACTAATTTAAACAAAACATTGACTTCTTATTGAACAAAATGAAGTGACAAATCACCTTTACAGTGGAATAATTGACATGTTTCTTTGTTTATTTCCCACCTTCAGAAACTTGTCCATGTTCTGCCCAGAGTTCTTGGGCATGATTATTGGTCAACCCAAATTTATTTGCCATCTCCAAACCATCACATTCTGTGAAGATGTGTGTGAATGAAAATTTATTCTGGTTATACCTTTTTAATGGAGTGCTGAGTGAATTATTATCATTAACAAAATCATCTGATTATTATATGTGCAAAGATTGATCGTTTGTTCATATGTTTCATTCCAAAAGTCTTAATACTTTTAAAACATGACAGAAGCAACTAGTGTGTGAGAGAGAGAGCAATGAAGAAAATGGCTGGCATTCTTTGCAAAATAAATAAATCCAGATTAAAGATGCGATTCCTCTCCGATGAGGTTCAAGTCATGGGGATTTGTTTTTATTTTGTGTAAAAGTCAGAACAAGCACACTTAATGTTTCACCGATGCCATACACGGAGAACAGATCAGCACAGGCAAACCTCTATTCTGTAATGATTATATTATAGATAAAATGTTTTAAAAAAATTCTCGAAAGTGAAGCATAAGGATTTATTTTATTTTTTTTTATGTGAATGATGTGCTCATATTTTGTGAAATTGCATTTAATGGTTCTCTGTGTTTCTTTCAGGGATCCGTTATAGCACAGATGTATCTGTTGATGAAGTCAAAGCCCTGGCTTCTCTGATGACCTACAAGTGTGCTGTTGTTGGTAAGTAGTTAGCAGCTTATTCTACACCAGTGTCATAGTCATCAGTGTGCCACAGTATGGATTGCACAATACCATAAACATTGTAAGTAATCAGCTTTTTTTTTTTCCCCCATAATGGTACAGACACCACATTTTTATTTTTTTTATTTTATTTTTTTTTAATGACTCAAACAAAAATGACACCAATGAAAAATAATAATAAAAAATCCATTAACTTGGAAATTGATAGCTCTGATCAGTACTGAGGCTGTGATGTGGTGAAGCATTAGAACACCTTCTGCTGCACCTTCTCCTTGAATCCTCCTGATCAGGGGAGGTGATGGTCTAGTGGTTAAGGTGTTGGGCTTGAGTCCAGAAGATCATGGAAAATCACTAAGGGCCCTTGGGCAAGGCCTTTAATCCCCTATTGCTCCCGGTGTGTAGTGAGCGCCTTGTATGGCAGCACCCTGACATCGGGGTGAATGTGAGGCATAATTGTAAAGCGCTTTGAGCGTCTGATACAGATGGAAAATCACTATATAAATGCAGTCCATTTACCATTTACTTCTGACTTCCACACAAATAATGTCTTATCAAGTTCCTGTCATTTATGTTATGTTGCCACATGTTTTGGAATCAGAACTTGACATTCAAGTGATTGTGGTGAAGCAACAGTACTGTGCATGAATATTTTGGCATGTGTTGCTTGTGCTTTAAAACAGTGTTCTTCCCCTTCAGATGTGCCGTTCGGTGGAGCCAAAGCTGGTGTCAAGATAAATCCCAAGAATTATTCTGTAAGTTGATTCCCTACGTTTGTGCAAATAAATGAAAAAGTGCCTGTGCTGCCTGTTAAAAAAAAAAAAACAAAAAAAAAACACAGCAGATACATCTGTTTTGTAAGTAGAACACTAAATGGTCACAAGGCAGGCAGTCATGGGCCTAACAACCACAGGACACTTGGAACAAGGAACCTTTAGTTTTTCTGTTTGTCACATTGCAAACAAACACAACATGATTCCCTTCAGTTAGAAAGCAAAGAGCAAAGTCTTGGAAATCAGAGAGCAAAATTAAGGATTAAAAAGAGAAGCACACAGGCATGGATAATATAAACTTGTCATTGTATTTTCTGTTACAGACCTTTTTGGTTTGAAGATTGACTTATTGAGTTATGCTAATAGATGACCAGGGCCCGTATCCATGACAAAACTCAAAGAGCTCTTAACTTCGCCTAAAATTTCCTGGTTGTCATGGAAAGGGGCAGAGAAATAAAACAAAAAACAAATGCGCTCCGCCCTCTTAGTCATGAATGGACAGTGAAATCAACTGATCTTACAACCTAAACTCCATTAACACGTGTAAACATGAAGATAACTTTGTTACGATGATGAAACCCAGCAAAATTAAATGAATAGTTAAGCAGCTTGAAAATGTTTGAATGTACTTCATTCACACACAGAATATCTATATATTAAAAGCGTGCATGCGTGAGTTTAGTACGTTCATTGTGAGTACATAATATAATTGTAAATACATTAAAAATACATGCATGACACAAGTGAAAACACTTATTTCCATTGTGGTCCCTTTAAAAATCAAATGACAAAATAGATGTAATAATAAAAGAAAATAACTATTAATAATAAAAAAGACAATATTAACAGTGTGTATATGATAACAAGACCCTAAACAATTTCTAAAAACAAAGACCGTAAATTAACATAAAATAATTGCATAGGTCAAGCAGGTAGCATGTTACTGAATCATTGTCATTCTACATACGGAGAATATCTCTCCTTTCTGTCTTTTCCGCCATCTTCTCTGCTCAAGACACTAGCATCTTAAAAGTCCTCCTCCCTCCTCTTACCAGTTTGGCACCTTAGGAGCTCGCTTAAGGTGCTTTCCGGACAACTTTCATTACCAAGGGAAAATTGTAAGAATTCAAGGAATTCTAAGATTTGTCTTAGAATGACATCACTAGGAGCTATTTTTAGCCTTAGGCTGCTTCGTGGATACAGGGCCTGATGTACGGCATTTGACGTCAGATGTTTTTCTGTTAAATAATCACACCCACCGTAGTGTTTGAGTGGTTATTTTTCTTCTGTATCCATTCGTCTGTCAGTGTGTGAACAAAGTAACTTGAGGTTTTTTTCAAACTAAATGTATGAGGGGCAACAAAGGGAAAAGTGATTTCATTTTGGGAACATATCCAGGTCACTGGACAATGTCAGAATTTTGGCCCAATATTTGGAATGACTGTTTTGTGGAATTTGTTATAGCTAAACTTGTGGTTATCCATCCATTTTCTATACCCAATTACCCTTAAGTTCTTCTGGTTGCTATGAAACACTAATATAAAATCATATATCACCTTTCTGTTGGTCAGATTGCCTTGGGTAATCTTGAAAAGTCACCCTGAAGGACATAACTTTTTAACTCTTAAGCCTGATTTATGCTCCTGTATCTCTGAGGCCACCCAGTGACGTTGACATGAGCATGACCCTTTTCAAGTTGTCCATCGCGTTGGTGGGTGTTGTAAAGTAATTTACCGACAGAATAGTAGGAGGTGCGACGTGGAGGACAAGACAGGAACTTTCAGTTGCACCGCTACTGTTGCTGGTGTGTTCCGCCTAGAGTTCCTTTATACAGAGAGTAGTGATGTGACAAGCTGGAAAAAAAGTCATGTGACTTGTGGTGCCATCTTGGGACCAAAATAGCTCTTTATTTGCTCTTAAACTGTCTGCTTGTAAGTCCAGCTTATTCATTTATTTATTCACTGAAAATGCCGGGTTGTTGTGCATTGGGATACACAAATAGACACAAGGGGTTCAAGATGTACAGATTCCCATATATATGTATATAATATCGTATCCGCACATCTGAGCACTCTGCATGAAATTTGGACCCTGGGCTCTCAGACACGCGATTACTGTGTGTGTGTGTGTGTGTGTGTGGTGTTTGTTCTAGGCTTTCTTTGGGGGAAAACACCCTTCAATTGGGCACCGCAGTCTCATTTGAGGGCGGGAGATAAAGGGGTAAAATGACTCATATGATGGAATTTCTGCTTCTGGGAGAAAAAAAACACAGCATTTTCTGAGTGTTTGGGCAAATTACACGCAAACAAAGTGAAAATGCAAAGAAAAAGTGAGGATTTGTCGGAAAGTTGACATGCGTTGCGGTTTGTTTATGACCCAGCGCACAAACATGTCGAGGCGGTTTTGCAGGCGAGAACACAGCTACTTTGGTTAGCTGTGTAGGCTAACACTTACCAACACGTCTCCCATTTGCCACGTCTTTCCTTCTCCACTGGGAACTGAAGAAAAAAAAAAACACTTTTCGCGACTGCTTCGGTGATTGCAGCCAAAAACAAAATGGTACGCTGTTTTTTCCATGTGAAGTTATGCTGTGTATATATATTGCACAACGGCAGCGGCTGTCTTCATAAGTAGTCAAATCCCGCGATACCACACAGGGTTCAAACAAGACTGCGGTGCCCTATAGCTTCTCAAATTAAGTAACTAATGTTTGGCTTATTAAATTGTAACTTCAAAACTTCTAAATTTGAATGTTGCTTTATGTGAACCAGATGCTGTCTGTCAGGAAGAAATGCACTGTGGCTTTCTTGTATGACTAATGTTTCTGTTCTCCACTGTATGAAAGAATGTGTCTTATTACAGTGTAATCAAGTGGAGTGCTCTTTGATAAAGTCCACTTTGTTTTTACCAGGATAATGAGCTGGAGAAGATCACGAGGAGATTCACTATTGAACTGGCCAAGAAGGGCTTTATTGGTGAGTTATTCATGTCTTTCTGCAGCTTTGAAATGGACAACAGTCACATACAATTTGCTGCAATGACAAAGAAAACACTGCAATATATTGGTGAAAATAAGCTGACAGTTTTCGTGGTGAAGCAGAAGTAACTGAGAACTTATTGTTTGGGTATCATTTGTGTTAAGAAACACTGGTATTAGTGCAGTAACTGGTAAAGACCTGAAGGTGAGACATCTTGCTGGATTTATCAGTGTAGGTACTCACACATTACATTATTTTATGAAAATAATAAAAGCAATTTTAACAAGGTCGTGTTGAACACCAATGTGCACTTCAGCTTTTTAATATTTTTTCTTTATTTAGGATCATTATAGTAGAAACATAGTTATGAGTTACCTTCATTTTTATATCTGATCCACACTTTCTTTTATATAATATCAATACACATCGTATTACAACTTAACAGAACAGAACGTGGGGTGCTTTCATATCCAGATTGAAAGAAAAACAAAGTGCCTGTCTTTTATTTATTTTAATTATTTTTTTAAATTAAACAGAAGTCGGCCATTTCGGGGAAATGTGCATTATCCACTTCATCCAAATTTTCTCAAATTCACTGTCCTGGAGCCTCAAAGAACAGGTCATTTGTTCCACTACATAAATGTCATATATAATATTATACCATTCCTTAAACAAATCAAATCAAAAACATGCTTATTTAGGATTTGCGTCTTTCTCTGCCCCTGACTAAGGCATCCTTTACATCTGGGAGTTGGTAACCGGGCGCCGAACTGTGGCTGCCCACTGCTCCTAGTGGTTGGATTGCGTCTACCTGTAATTAGGATGGATTAAACTGCAGATGACAAGTTTCGTTGTATGTATATATGTGCAATGAAGTTGAACTTCATAAATAAAGTTTCTGTTCTATTCTAATAAATGTGGTGGTCTATCTGGTTTAAACCATTTCTTTGTAATTGCTTTTCTAGCCTCCACACTCAGTATTCCAAACAGATTCTTAGTTCTAATATTTGTGGCTTTGGAGGTTAAGACGCCAAAAAATAGCTCATCCCAGTTTTAATTTAACAGGAGCAACAGACAACAGGAGCAGATAAGTACAGCAACAGGTACACAGATTAACTGTAAAAGAGTTGGTGCAAATGTGTGAGGCCGCAGTGCTGTGGACTCAGTGCAGCGCATTCACAGTGACGTTAAAGTGGATATGACACTTAAAGACAATATAGTCTTATTACATGTAACAAATGTTATATATGAATGTTATATAATTCGGTCAACCTAAACGTTTTAGGAAAGTGTACGCGGTTCTCCAGTTATATATAACATTTGAACGTCCCGCCACTGAAAAATGTACACGCCCCGTGATCAGCTTCCCGCTGAGCACCAAGCCTAAAATACGTCACTACGTGTAGACCGTACCGGCTTGTGCGCCTGGCGGCCGTTGTTTACACTTTTAGCGGCAGAAACTTTGATTAAATACAGCTCTCAGGGACTTGTTTGTCGATATGCCTGACCAGTGTGTCGCAGCATATTGCACAAACACAAGGGCGAAAGGTTTTAGCCTTTTCAAGTCCAGGCTGATTGATCAAAAGCCACAGTGTTGTGTGATGCACGAAATGTCTGGCTGCCGCTCCCTCCGCTCGCACACACGCATTTGCTCCCGACAGCAGACACTTTCCTCTACCGTCTCCATGTTCTCACCGCTCACATAAAATGTTAACCCCAAATAATATGTTCACAATAATCTTGAAATGGTCAAGGAACTTACGTAGTAAACACGGCGGCGGCACGTAAACACGGCGCCGGCATGTAAACACAGCACCGGCACGTTCACGTTTTTGGCGATCTTTTTCGAAACTTTCACCATTTATTTCCTATTCTTTCATGAAAATAATGTAACTAAACACGGATGAATGCAATGCCAGGCACTCAAAAACGGCAAAAACCCAAAGGTAATGACGGTGGTCCGCAAGTAGTAGCTACACTATCACGGCTCCGGAACAATAATAAAGGCGGTAAACAGACGCTTGAATCAAAAATGCTATACAGTAATTAGTGTTACAAACAGCAGCAACAAAAATCAAAGCCTCCCTTACCATTCCATATTCTGCAGCCTTTCAAAATCCATCGGAATTGGCACGTCTCTTGCCTCTGCTTCGGCTCCGCCATAAACACCGTGGGCATTATTTTCGCTGCCAGAATGCTCCTGGTTTGAATGTTCGTCCAAAAAATATGGCTCCAATCTGTAGGGACTAATCACTGCTGCGACAATCTCAGGATCCGAGTCAGAAATAATCCACACTTGAAGAGGAGTCAGAAAAGTTCTTGATCTCGTCACTTGTCCATGCTGAGGTCCATCTGTTCCTGTTGTCAATCGAACAGACACGGTGATGTCACGGCATCACGTGACCGCTGAAGGAGCGCTGCAAGCGTGCTTTCCAATAAACACACTTTTGAGAAGCTGTACAAACTTTATTTTTCAGTGATAATGAATAAAAACACTTTCAACTTACTATTCTGTATGTATATTTTGCTATTTATATTAGTTTTCCCTAATTTTGAAGTGTCATCTCCACTTTAAAACAGTGAGGGGCATTACATGTTGACAAATGCAGGGGCACAATTGGGGGCCTGTTAAGAAGCTCTAGTTTGACCGCGCTGGTTTCATTCAGGACAGTTTACGTAAATGAACTATTTACTCATTGCGCACATGCTAGACGCGGGCATTTAATGCAGGATGACACGGGGGAGTCATGGTTAGAGTTAGGAGAAGGGGTTAGGGTTAGACTAGTAAAATAAAAATCTGCATCACGGACATGTCACTCAATTCGTGACGGGAGCCTGACTGTGTGTTTGGGGCAACCCAGTCCCATGGCTTTCTGTTAGTCAGGGTGAATGAGTCATGCGTTGAACCATAACACAAATCACGATTTAGTTAGATGCATTTGCACATTACATGTGATTTGGACATTGATGGAATGAATGTGTTCCCTATTGCCAAAAAACAAATTATATTAGATTAGGGAAACCAGCTCTTGCTGCAAATTGTGCTGTAATGTTTGAATGTGATGTACCTGGGTGACATTCGGATGATTGCGTTCCACACAACTGGCATGGCCCGGCTCAAGGTTGACTGGCACACTCGTGACCAGTCGGCCAGCTCCTGCTGGAATGCCCCTGTTGCCAGGAAGCCCAGCGAGGTCAGCACCTGTGTGGGCACAGGCAACCCCTAGCTCCACACCGTATTGCACTCTGGGCTGGCTGCAGGTCTGCGCACAGCTCCTGTAACACTGGCCTTGGTAATCAAAATCGGTTTATGAGCCAGTTATCGTCATTTGCAAGAAAATCCTCGTGTTCCCTGAATACACGCCCACGTCGGAGTGCACCATTTGCAAAGTCCTCTAATGCAGCCACTGTTGGTGCCATTTTACACATCACTGCGCATGCTTTTATATCCACCCATAGAATTGCAAAGACGTGGGTGTTTTAATTGCTCATTAGTGTGTCGCTGATGTGCGCATCACTCTGATGACTTCTTGTTTTACACTTTTACACGTGTCTGCAGTGGAACAATAGTTGTAGAAATGTGCATACGCCAGCCAGGATTTTTGCGTGGCGCACCGCACATTTACATGGTCATTTCATACATCTCAACGCTGGCGTGGAGACAGACGCAGGCTGCGTTTTGGTGCGTACACACATATTGTACATGACTCCCCTGGTCCTCTGGACTCAAATTATAGTATGTTTTCCATTCATCAGTGATCTGTTCAGACTAGATCAATTTCTTTTTTGTGTATAACTAATAAATGCCTGAACAGTGGAACACACTTGGCTCATTATGTGCCGTTTGAACAAGAATAAATGAAAACTCTGCAGTCATTTGGGTGCCAAGGACCAGGATTAGGCCAACACTACAAGTTCAGTAATTACAATAAATACAGATCATCCGCTTCAGTTCATGAAGTCATTGAAAGCCTGGATGTTAGTCTTGATCAGGGGCAGTTGCAAACCCAGACCCTCTGATTCCTTGCTAACGTTTCAAGTTTTAACCCATCATTATAGTTCACAAATACTCCAAAATACGAGCTTATGTTCAGATTGAGTACGAGTAGGTTTGTCTTGTCATCAATAAAAATAGAAAATGTGTAGCGGTCATAGCAAAGTGATTTGTATTATACTCCCCTAGAGGCAGAGTAATGCCCGCTTGATGCCTCACTACTGTATTCTGTGTGTAATATGAACAGCATGAACAGACCACTCCTATTGAGGCTTTCAAGTCATTTGTCCCATCCCCCACCTCTGTCCATGTCTCACTGTTTTTTGGACAATGTTTGAAGTAACAAATTCCTTTGAACATGTAAAATGTATGTGACCCAAAACATTATTGCCTGGCATTCACCTGTTCCTCCTCAGTGTAGTTATTACCAATAGCTCAATGTTCATTCATAATTTCTGGACTCGTTTGTATAAGACTAAAAAGTCAGCCATCATTTTTCAGCTTCTGTGTGATGTAAAACAGCGGTGCCACCCTCACCTCCCTGCCCGCCTGCACTGCTGTAGCAAACCATTAATTCTTTCATGCAGTTTTCACGTCTTTCCTGTCCTACTCGTCTGTCCTCACAGGACCAGGCATTGATGTCCCTGCCCCAGACATGAGCACCGGGGAGAGGGAAATGTCCTGGATTGCTGACACATATGCCAATACCATTGCACACACGGTGAGATTTCAGAATTACAAAATCAGTCTGCCTGGCTTAATGTGTGTGTGGTGTTTTTTTTTTTGTTTTTTTTTCCCCTCCCATCCCATTTGAATTTAAAAACGAAGTCATGTAGGAAGGAATGAGTCAGAGTTTAGCCATGAGCAGTGGTTTCCTACTGGCTGCTCCTCCCTTCCCACCAGACCAAAAGCACATTCCTCCGTTTGTGAATTGGTGAATCAAACGATTCGTATTTAATTCCAGCTAGACAAATATCTGAGTACACAGTCTGCCTCATTGGTGTTGTGTGGTTGTTGTTTTGTTTTTGGTGACTGGTTGAGTTGCTTTCCATTTTAGAATTTTGTCTTGAATTCTGTGTGGCATTGCAAAGGTTCAAGTTAGATTTTGTGAAATCTTTTTCAACATGATCATTAATCACAAGCAAACTCTTTTGAGACTGTTTTTGTAGAGCTTGTAGACTCCTTTTGAGTTTATTCTATTTTTTATCTTTTTAAATAAGTTGTCATGCTGTTTCCAGCAACTTGGATTTGTTATACCTCTGTCACACATAGCTAGAATCACGCAGAATGGCGTCAGAATTATGAGTCGCGCACATCCGAAAAGTGTCGAAATTCAATTCCTAAACGTTCTGACAGCTATCTGCAGAAGTCCACACAGTTGGTCAAAATCAGCCAGCGGCCCCAAGTGTGATGCACATGTTTAAAAACTCTCCATGCACCATTGAGATGGGACACCTGTCTGATGGCAGTCCATGTGCAATCTGAGGACCATCTGACCGCAATTTACATATTCTGATGGCATCAAAACAGCATCTGAAACGATCTGATCACGATTGATTGAGATCGATCGGTCACAGCAAAGCCTGTCGACATTCTGTGCCACGTTTGTCCACCTCCACTGGACCCCAGCCAGAGAGGGCAAAGGAAATATTATAACATGTATGTGGCACTGTGCACGCATCAGAGGCTCGGTGCAGTGCCGTAACACAGCTGAACGGGATGTCACCGCTGTAGCGCACGTATTATTACACGTACACCTCCTACATCTGTAGCAGGTATGATGTGGAAATATTTGTCCAGCACATGACAATATAAATAAACATGTAACTCACCTCCGGTACCTCGCGTTGCACAGCGCAGACAGCTGGTCAAGTCCCTTTCACCCGGCTGCGCTGTGAGCTGGCAACGTCGATCAGATGACAAATGCATAATCCACCTCTGGTATAAATAAATGCCATGTGAGGGTGCCGTCCCAAAATGATAATCCAACTACAGGTGTGTTAAGATGAGTATCAAGTAAATTGACAACAAAGAGTTTAAAAAAAGAGAGTCCACTATCTGCATCTGAATGTTGCGCACATGTGGGAAGTTGGCACAGTTCAGCAGCAGTAAGGAATCCAGCCAGCTGAATAAAATCTAGCAGTGCATATATATATACTGATCAAACACCTAAAGGGATTTTTCACCCGACTAACAGCAGGCGATCATTGACAGTTGTCAGTCTATTTGTACACTCTCTGGATGGACGGCTCCTGTGCTCGTGCGCGTATGTGGGGCGCATCCAGAGTGGCTGGTACAGCGTATATGAACACACATACACGCAGCTGAGTAAACATTTCGGCCACACACTTGCACACTGTTTTGTTCACCTGTTCTCTACGCACATGCAGCAGCTCGTTCAGCCATTGTGAACATGCATGTGTGTAGCTAAGTGGACACACACTCACCATGCAGGTCACCTGTTCTATGCACGTACATGCGCGCTCCGTCATGTGAGACACACACTGATGAGAGGCCAGTTTAGCGCTGGGAATGTGAGGACAAGCGGAGATTTGATTGCGTGCAGCAATTGATTGCAGCAATCCTGTACCATCACAGTGGAACCCACTACCGCCGATACAAGGGACATGAGACACAGCACCATACCTTTACAGGGTGTTATACCAAACATTATCACACGTGTGATGTTGCAAAACTAAAATGTCAGAAAATGTGTTCTTGTGAAGAGTGCAACATACCTTTTCACTGGATTATTTAAAAAAAAAAAAAAATTTTAATAGTAGACCAATTCAAAAATTTTATTTGACACAATCACAGAGATAGTCATGCCTGAATCTCCTGCTGCAGCCATTCAGTCCAATGATGACTGAGAACTTTATCCTTTTTTATCAGTAGATTCCATGATATCAGGGAAAACATCACCCCCTCTCTGATATTAATGAAAGAGCTCAGACTGGATGAACCTTCTTCCTGCCCATGTGATATCATACCCACCTCCATTATTCAAAAAGGGTACCCACACCGTTGGTCCATGTGTTTATCATTAATAAACTAAGTGCATTACATTATGGCTCCAAAACTGTGGAATTCACTGCATCTACAGTATAATCTGTGGACTCTGTTGAAACCTTTAAAGAGAAACTCGAGACCCACTTGTAAGGACCTGCTTGTAACTAGTTTTATGTTACTGCTGTTTTTAATTTCTGTATTTTTATTTTCAGCATAAAGGACTTTGACTTTTTTATCATGAAAGGTGTTTACGTATATTCACATTGCTTACTTTACTATTATGAATGTGCATTTTCAGAGGAAGAGGTAAGGAAACACTGACTTTTTGAACTGTGTGCATGTGCACACACACAGACACTGACCGATGTGCTATAGCACAATTAACACAGTCTGCGTTGTATTTTAGTTTCTTAGATTGGAACCTTGCATCATCAAAATGACTTGGCTGCTCAGTCCACATTCAACAGGACATTATGTACAGTGTATCTGGAAAGTATTCACAGTGCTTCACTTTTTCCACATTTTATGTTACAGCCTTATTCCAAAATGGATGAAATTTTTTTTTCCTCAAAATTCTACACACAATACCCCATAACAATATGAAAAAAGTGTTTTTGATTCTTTGTTTAAGATTTTTGCAAATTTGTGTTTAAAAAATACAAACAAACAACAACAAAAAAAAACCAAACAAAACTAAAATCACATACATACATAATCTTTTCCATCCATTTTCTTCCGCTTTATCCGAAGTCGGGTCGCGGGGGCAGCAGCTCAAGCAAAACCGCCCAGACCTCCCGATCCCCGGGGCCTCCTCCCAATGGGATGTGCCCGGAACACCTCTCCAGTGAGGTGTCCAGGGGGCATCCGGAAAAGATGCCTGAGCCACCTCAACTGGCTCTTTTCGACGTGGAGGAGCAGCGGCTCGACTCCAAGCTCCTTCCGAGTGACCGAGCTCCTCACCCTATCTCTAAGGGAGCGCCCAGCCACCCTGCAGAGGAAACTCATCTCGGCCGCTTGTACCCGCGATCTCGTTCTTTCGGTCATGAGCCAAATCTCATGACCATAGGTGAGGATCGGAACGTAGATCAATCGGTAAATCGAGAGCTTTGCTCCCCTACTCGGCTCTCTCTTCACCATGACGGTCCGATACAGCGACCGCATCACTGCGCTGCACCGATCCATCTTTTGATCTCACGTTCCATCCGTCCCTCACTCGTGAACAAGACCCCGAGATACTTAAACTCCTCCACTTGAGGCAAGGACACTCCACCGACCTGAAGAGGGCAAAGCACCTTTTTCCGGTCGAGAACCATGGCCTCGGATTTGGAGGTGCTGATTTTCATCCCGGATGCCTCACACTCTGCTACAAACTGCCCCAGTGCACGCTGAAGGTCCTGATTTGACGAAGCCAACAGAACCACATCGTCCGCAAACAGCAGAGACGAGATTCTGTGGTTCCCAAACCAGACCCCCTCTACACCCTGGCTGCGCCTAGAAATTTTGTCCATAAAAATAATGAACAGAACCGGTGACAAAGGGCAGCCCTGGCGGAGGCCAACGTGCACTGGAAACAGGTTTGACTTACTACCGGCAATGCAAACCAAGCTCCTGCTGCGGTCGTACAGGGACCGGATAGCCCTTAGCAAAGGACCCCGGACCCCGTACTCCCGGAGCACTCCCCACAGGGTGCCCCGAGGGACACGGTCGAATGCCTTCTCCAGATCCATAAAACACATGTGGACTGGTTGGGCGAACTCCCATGAACCCTCGAGCACCCAATGGAGCGTGTAGAGCTGGTCCAGTGTGCTGCGACCAGGACGAAAACCACACTGCTCCTCCTGAATCCGAGGTTTGACCATCGGTCAAATTCTCCTCTCCAGTACGCTGGAATAGACCTTACCGGGGAGGCTGAGGAGTGTGATCCCCCTATAGTTGGAACACATCCTCCGGTCCCCCTTCTTCAACAGAGGGACCACCACCCCGGTCTGCCAATCCAGAGGCACTGTCCCCGATCGTCATGCAATGTTGCAGAGGCGTGTCAGCCAAGACAGTCCCACAACATCCAGAGACTTAAGGTACTCGGGACGGATTTCATCCACCCCAGGAGCCTTGCCACCGAGGAGCTTTCCAACCACCTCAGTGACTTCTGCCTGGGTAATGGATGAGTCCGCCTCTGGGTCCCCAGTCTCTGCCTCCTCTTTCGGAAGACGTGACGATGGGATTGAGGAGATCCTCGAAGTACTCCTTCCACCGCTCAACAACATCCCCAGTCAGTCAACAGCCCCCCACCCGCACCGTAAACAGTGCCAGAGGAGAGCTGCTTCCGCCTCCTGAGGCGTCGGACGGTTTGCCAGAATCTCTTCGAGGCCGACCGATAGTCCTCCTCCATAGCCTCCCCGAACCCCTCCCAGACCCGAGTTTTTGCCTCTGCAACCGCACGGGCTGCGGCACGCTTGGCCTGCCGGTACCTGTCAGCTGCCTCTGGGGTCCCACCTACCAACAGAGATAAGTAGGACTCCTTCTTCAGCTTGACGGCATCCCTTACTTCCGGTGTCCTCCACCGGGTTCGGGGATTGCCGCCGCGACAGGCACCAGAGACCTTGCGACCACAGCTACGAGCAGCCGCATCAGCAATGGAGGTGGAGAACATGGTCCACTCAGACTCCATGTCTCCAACCTCCCCCGGGATCTGGGAGAAGCTCTCCCGGAGGTAGGAGTTGAAGACCTCCTTGACAGAGGGTTCCGCCAGTCGTTCCCAGCAGACCCTCATGATACGTTTGGGCCTGCCAGGTCTGACCGGCTTCCTACCCTCCCAGCGGATCCAACTCACCACCAGGTGGTGATCAGTCGACAGCTCTGCCCCTCTCTTCACTCGAGTGTCCGAGACACGTGGCCGAAGGTCAGATGATCGACTACAAAGTCGATCATCGACCTCTGGCTCAGGGTGTCCTGGTGCCACGTGCACTTATGGACACCCTTGTACTCGACCCTGGTGTTTGTGATGGACAAACTGTGACTAGCACAGAAATCCAACAACTGAACACCACTCGGGTTCAGATCGGGGAGGCCGTGCTTCCCGATCACCCCCCTCCAGGTCTCACTGTCGCCGCCCACATGGGCGTTGAAATACCCCAAGAGAACAATGGAGTCCCCAGTCAGAGCCCTATCTAGTACCCCTCCCAGGGACTCCAGGAAGGTCGGGTACTCTGCACTGCTGCTCGGCCTGTAGACCGAGACAACGGTGAGAGACCTGTCCCCGACCCGAAGGCGTAGGGACGCGACCCTCTCGTTCACCAGAGTGAACTCCAACACATGGCGACTGAGCTGGGGAGCAATAAGTAATGCAACCCCAGCTCTCCGCCTCTCCCCATGGGCAATGCCAGAAAATGAAGCGTCCAGCCCCTCTCCAGGAATTGGGTACCAGAGCCCAAGCTGTGCGTGGAGGTGAGCCCGACTATCTCTAGTCGGTATCTCTCAACCTCCTGCACAAGCTCAGGCTCCTTGCCCCCCAGCGAGGTGACATTCCACGTCCCAACAGCCAGGGGCTGTGAGCATGGACCGGGCCGCCGGGCCACCCGCCCTCGACCGCCAGCCAATCCTCTCTGCACCTGACCCCCATGGCCCCCTCTGCAGGTGGTGAACCCACAGGAGGGCGGGCCCACATTGCTCCTTCGGGCTGAGCCCGGCCGGGCCCCATGGGCTAAGGCCCGACCACCAGGTGCTCGCGCGCAAGCCCCAACCCCAGGCCTGGCTCCAGGGTGGGACCCCGGCTCCACCATACCGGGCAACGTCTCAGTCCTTGAGTTTTCACTGGTCATGGAGGTTCTGAGCTGCCCTTAGTCTGACCCATCACCTCGGACCTGTTTGCCTTGGGAGACCCTACAGGGAGCACAAAGCCCCCGTCAACATAGCTCCTAGGATCATCCGGGTACGCAAACTCCCCCACCAGGATAAGGTGGCAGCCAGAGGGGGAGATAATCTTTTCCATGAAGCTCAAAAACTGAGCTTCATAGCAAAGCTTCAGACTGGGGTGAGGGTTCATTTTTTTTTTTTGTTTTTTTTTTTTTTTTAGCAGCAGCACAATGACCCTAAGCATACAGCTAAGATACAGTGAGGCAAATAAGTATTTAATCCACTATCAATTTTGCAAGTTTTCCCACCTACTAAGAATGGAGAGGTCTGTAATTTATATCGTAGGTAGTACTCTTCAACTGTGAGAGACAGAATCGAAAAATAAAATTCAGAAAATCACATTGTATGATTTTTAAATAATTAATTTGCATTTTATTGCATAAAATAAGTATTTGATCACCTACCAACCAGCAAGAATTTTGCCTCTCACAGACCTGTTAGTTATTCTTCAAGAAGCCCTCTTATTCTGCACTCTTTACCTGTATTAATTGCACCTGTTTGAACTCGTTACCTGTATAAAAGACACCTGTCCACACAATCAGTCACACTCCAACCTGTCCACCATGGCCAAGACTAAAAAGCTGTCAAAGGACACCAGGGACAAAATTGTAGGCCTGCACAAGGCTGGGATGGGCTACAGGACTATAGACAAGCAGCTTGGTGAGAAGACAACTGTTATGATTATTTATTAGAAAGTGGAAGAAACACAAGATGACTGTCAATTTCCCTCGGTCTGGGATCCCATGCAAGATCTCACTTCGTGGGGTCAGGATGATTCTAGGAAAGCCCAGAACTACACAGGAGGACCTGGTCAATGACCTGAAGAGAGCTGGGACCACAGTCACAAAGATTACATTAGTAACACATGATGCTGTCATGGTTTAAAATCCTGCAGGGCAGCAAGGTCCCCCTGCTCAAGCCAGCACATGTCCAGGTCCATTTGAAGTTCACCATTGACCATCCGTATTATCCAAAGGAGCCATGAGAGAAGGTCATGTGGTCAGATGAGATCAAAATAGAGCTCTTTGGTATCAACTCCATTTGCTGTGTTTGGAGGATGAGAACAACCCCAAGAAAACCATCCCAACTGTAAAGCATGGGGGTAGAAACATAATTTTTGGGGGTGCTTTTCTGCAAAGGGGGCAGGACGACTGCACCGTATTGAAGGGAGGATGGATGGGCTCATGCATCACAAGATTTTGGCAAACAACTAACTTCCTTCCTTCCTTCAGTAAGCGCATTGAAGATGGGTCGTGGCTGGACCTTCCAGCATGACAAGGACCCGAAGCACACAGCCAGGGCAACTAAGGAGGGGTTTTGTAAGAAGCATTTCAAGGTCCTGGAGTGGCTGAGCCAGTGTCCAGACCTGAACTCAATGGAAGATCTTTGGAGGAAGCTGAAACTCCAAATTTGAAAGATCTGGAGAAGATCTGTATGGAAGAGTGGAGCAAAATCCCTGCTGCAGTGTGCAAACTTGGTCAAGAATTACAGGAAACATCGAACCTCCGTAATTGTAAACAAAGGTTTCTGTACCAAATATTCAGGTATGTTTTTCTATTGTATCAAATACTTATTTCATGCAATACAATGCAAATTAATTAATAAAAAAAAAATCATACAATGTGATTTTCTGTTTGTTTGTTGTTGTTTTTTTAAGATTCTGTCTCTCACAGTTGAAGTGTCCCTACAATAAAAAATACGGACCTCTCCATTCTTTGTAGGTGGGAAAACTTGAAAAAATTGACAGTGGATCAAATACTTATTTGCCTCACTGTATCAAAGGAGTGGCTTCAGGACAACTCTGTGAATGTCCTTGAGTGCCCCAGCCAGAACCCAGACCTGAGTCTGATTGAACATCTCTGGAGAGATCTGAAAATGGCTGTGCACTGATGCTCCCCATCCAATTTGATGGAGCTTGAGAGCTGCCAAAGCTTGTGGCATCATATTCAAGAAGACTTGAGACTGTAATTACTGCCAAAGGTGCAGCAAAAAAGTGTTGAGCAAAGGCTGTGAATATTTAAATATGATTTCTCCATTTTGAAATAAGGCTGTAAGATATCAAAATGTGGAAAAAGTAAAGCATTGTGAATACTTTCCCGATGCACTGTATTACAACAGGCACCGATTAAAATAACACCGCCAGTACAAATAAAATAGAAACATGGTGTATGTATGTGCATACGTCAGCAGTGCTTCTGCCATTGCAATGAGCTGTGGATCTCAGCAAGGTGCTGCTCTGCATCCCGCTGAACCGTGCGCTTATCTCTTTATATATATATATATATATATATATATATATATATATATATATATATATATATCTATCTCCATCCTGGTTGTATTCCATTTGTGTTGGCTGCACAATAAGAGGCAGAGTCGAGATTTTATTTATTTTTTGAATCAGTGTGAAGTGTGTGCTGTTACAGACTGTGATGTATGGAGTTTGATGGTGTCTGTGTATGTTTGCAGGACATCAATGCCCACGCATGTGTGACTGGTAAACCCATAAGTCAGGGAGGAATCCATGGGCGTATCTCAGCCACAGGCCGAGGAGTTTTCCACGGCATCGAGAACTTCATTAACGAGGCGTCCTATATGAGCATGTTGGGACTGAGCCCTGGCTTCCAGGACAAGACCTTTATCATTCAGGTAATGCAATCCCTATGCAACCACAGCAGAAAATAGTCAACAGAATGATTGTAACCAAGACCTGCAAGATGTGAAGATTTGTTGACATGCTGGATTATTTTTTTTTTTTGCCTGTGCTTCAATCAGTTGTGCCATCTGTTGAACTGTTCTCATTTAAAGCATTCATCAGTGAACAGAAGTTACCCTCGTTTCTCAGAGTCCGACAGATTGTCTTGCCTGTTATCCCTTTGAAGTAGCAAAGAATTAAACTTGGGTAAATTACAGTGAGGCTTGAGCTGAATCCTTCTGTGGGAGTGTTATTGTTTTAAAAATGAAGATGTTGGAAGCAGAGTTCTCTTCAGCTGTTTTACTTCCCTGTTCCACGTCAAGATTGGCTACATATTGGACAAGCCCTACAATTACAGAGTTCCACACCGGCAGATTGAATGGTGTTTGCACGCATGACAAAAGAAGAATTGTTAAAGATGATGAATGAAGGTGATCTCTGACATGTTTAGTGATTGACGCAGAAGGTAAAGAGGATTAAGGAGTGTCATTAAGAAGGTGTTGGTGGAATCAAAGTCGTGATGTGGAGAAACCGAAATGCTAATCCCTGTGTTTGAGGATTACATTGCGCTGAGATTAGATTTTCTTAAGACCCTTTCACACCGGGGCTGCTCCCAGTTGCGTCGTTATGACGCCGCCGCATGGAAGCACCCTAGTGCCGAGACGATGCAGCTCGGTGCCACAACAGCGCGAGGGGCGCAAACAAAAATTAAATATGTTTAATTTTTGTTTGCGTACTCTGCTCGACGCACAATTAACTGGTTTCAGCGCAAGTCTTTACAACAGGACGGTACTCAGCGTGACTGGAAGCCACACCCTCACAAAACAATGTTACCCGATGCCGATTTATGATTCCTGCTGTGTTCCATTGTTCCTGCAGTATAAATAACACAAGATTATTTTTATGCCGTATACACAATGCAGTAAAACTGCACTCTCAGAAAGCACAGAAAAGAAAAAAAATGCTGATTGCAGCTGCAGCTCCTTCTCTGTGTGGGGCTTTCTGGTGAAGAGAGGCACTGTGAAGCAGCTTCTTCTCTCACAAATGTGTTTAAATAAAATCCATAAAAGTCCTGCTCACAGACTAATTGCCAGAGACATCCTCCAGTCCACTCACGGACGATTCGTTCACGCGTGCACATGTGAACAATTAAAAGAAAGGGGGGAAAAAAACTGTCTGGCTGCAGGCAGTTAGTTCCTTGTTCTCCCCTCAAACTCTCTCATCACTGTTAAAAAAAAAAAAAAAAGACATAAGTCCTACTCACAGACTGATTGCCAGAGACAGGACATGTCCACATCAACTATAACTCCAGACATCTCCACATTTACTCACGGACGGTTTGTTCATGTGCATGCGCATCTCGTGGTCAAAGCAGGAAAGATAAACTATAACAGAACTCTGAGTGCAGACCTGCAGCTCAGAACAAGAACAAATATAAAGTAGAAGAGAAATCGGAGTGCACAGTCTGTCTGCAGCCAAACTGTACACTCTGATTCCTCTGTGCAGAGAACATGCAGGCTGCGTTCTCATGACGCAACTGGGAGCAGTCCCGGTGTGAAAGGGGCTTTAGATTAAAGGAGAAAACGGGTCTGTGATGTATCCAGATGAATGCAGATGTGTGGCTGATAGTGACCACATTGCTGCATCAGTCTCCTATGGGGGGACTGATGCAGGGATTTTTTTAAATGTTTTCTGCATTTTAAAGTTGTGAACACAGCAGATCTTCATTTACTTCTATCATGCACAACTTTAAATGCCATAGTAAAAACACTGCTCTTGGATAAATGTTTTTTTTTTTTGCGCCCTTAAAGGTCTATAAAATTCCATTTTAAGAGCCACAATGTTTTTGGGTTTGGTGACACATTTTAAAGTGAAAACAAGCAGCAGCCTCACCAGTTGCCACAGTTACTTTGAAAACGTAATCCAACTGATTACTCCTCAAAAAGGTAACTTTTACTTTACTGATTAAGTTAGATCACTAGTTACTTTTTTGATAGCCCATTTTGCCAATACTCACTTTATCGTCACCCTTTCTTGACTTCAATGAACATAAATACTTGTTTAATAAAATAAAATAGACATCTTTCTTGACCTCATCTTTAACTGTTGACAGCACTGTAAAACTTACCATTTCTAACCTACACTGTTTATAAATGTAACTGTTAAATTATTTCTAAACATTTTAGTTGTGAAATTATTATTATTTAGAATTAGTATGAAAACATGTCTTCAAAAGTGGACCTTTAATCTAGGGCTGTTGTGGCGAGCTGCGTCTCGTGTGCCTTGATAGAGAGTGGCGACATGACGAGTCGAAAAAAAAATCGGTCACTTGACTCCTGGTGCCATCTTGGGTTCAAAATAGCATTCGCTGTTAATCTGTCTGCATGGAAATCCAGCTGTTTTATTTATTCACTGACAATGCTGGGTTGCTGTGCATTTGGAGGCACAAATAGACACAGCAAGGACTTCAAGATGTACAGATTCCCTTCAGATCCGAACAGAAGAAATATTTGAGAAAATAAAGTCAGCTGTGTGGGATGGAAGCCGACTTCATCGTCAAAGCTTTGAGAGGTAAATTTATTGTTCAGTCCCATGTACAGTAAAACTCACCTAAACTTTCGTCATCGTATAAACCAGATATTTGCAGTCACCCGATAAAAAGTACCAACGTCTCTGTATTGTTTTACATGTAATAAACACTGTGTATAACGGATTTTTCGTTCACATTGGATAAAGTGTCCCGTCTGATTGCAATGTATTTCCATGAAAACCCCTCGCATGTGGGAACGGAGTAATTTCCGTGATTAACGGCCCAACCGTTTATTTTTTTTTCACATTGCGCTCAGACTCGGACCTGCAGGCTGCACAGTGAAAGCAGCAGAGTTGGATCAATGGATCAAATACATTTGGCAGAAAAAAAATTCAGAGGATTCTGGTTTCACATCTTTATATTATCAGAAGTTACCTGAATAATTTTATAATTTTGAAGAAGAATCTTTAAAAGAGGGAAAAAAAAACTTTAGTTTCTGCAACTGTAGCTACCAAAATTGTAAAATTATTCAGGTAGCTTTTGATATAATGATATAATAAATATTTGAGACTAAAGAATGTTTTTGTGTTCACTCAGTATATTTGATCATGATGTAACCTATGCTGGCCACATGGTGGCACCAAATAACATGGTGAATTCCTGTACAGTTGTTGAGTATAATAGTTCAAACAAGGATTTACCACCAGCATTGTGATTTTTAGCATAGTGATTTTATAATGGTTAGTGGTATACCCAAATGATATATTATATATAATATTATAATTCCCCCACCCTCTCTCCCCTCACAGGGCTTTGGTAACGTGGGTCTCCACTCTATGAGGTACCTGCACAGGTTCGGGGCCAAATGTGTGGGCATCGGTGAGATTGATGGAGCCATCTACAACCCAGACGGCATCGACCCTAAACAGCTGGAGGATTACAAACTAGTACTTGTCCGCTTCCATCTCCTCCCTTGCACTTGTGTTTATTCCCACACACACAGTGTGCATGAATGCAGTAGCAGTTGCTCCCTAAGGTCGAGTTCAGAAATGGCACTGAGCTATTAAAAAAAGCAAAAAACAAAAAAAGCTTGTGTTTAAAGTTAACAGCAGTGGTAAGAAAATAATGTATGTTAAAGAAGACATCAGTATGTATCAGGGTGACAAATCTTTGCACCTTGATTGGTTACAACAGACAGGATTGACAATTGTGACGATTCTGTCCTGTGTTTTAATGCTTGTGAGCCATATGCTGGAACTTCCTTGTTGTAAGGAAATGTATTTTATCTAATTGGCTGGTGCAGTGGTTTATCGTCATCAGCCTGAATGCAGCATTGGTAGATACCCCCCCCCCCCCCCCCCACACACACACACAAAAAATATCTAATTTACACTGTTACCCATATTACAACATTCTAATAACTTTCTGTTTGTACAGCAACATGGCACTATTGTGGGTTTTCCGGGTGCCCAGCCCTATGAAGGGAAAATTTTGGAAGCAGACTGCCACATCCTGATTCCAGCTGCAGGAGAAAAGCAGCTCACGCGTTCCAATGCCCCCAGGATCAAGGCCAAGGTAACCACTAACTGTGATCTATCCATGGTCCAAAGCTGTAGTTTTGTTTGGATTCCTGTGAGGCATTATGGTTGTTTACAATCTGCTGTGGGGGGGGGGGGCGGGGGAGTGTTTTGTAGTCTCAATTGATGGAGAATGTTGTATTCTGTCTTTCAGATTATTGCCGAAGGCGCCAATGGTCCCACTACCCCTGATGCTGACAAGATTTTTCTGGAGAACAATGTCATGGTCATCCCTGTAAGTACTTTTTTTTTGGTAGTGTAGTGTTCTGTAGTGTAATTAGAATTAGAAGAGACAACGGACACCCCCTGCACATTTTCCTCAGATTTTACCATTTACATTTCACAGCCTGTTAAAGACACACAATTGTCAAAGGCATTTCAGTCAGACAGCTGTTCTGTCTGTAATTATTTTTTCTTCCTCTGAATCATTCAGGATATGTACCTCAATGCTGGGGGCGTCACAGTATCTTATTTTGAGTGGCTGAAGAATCTCAACCACGTCAGCTATGGAAGACTGACTTTCAAATATGAGAGGGACTCAAACTACCACCTGCTCAGTGAGTACCAACCTGATCATTCTGCGTTACTTCATAAAATATGTCTGATTTATCTAGAAAAATTTCCAGGACAGTAATCATGAATAGAAAAAGAGAAACTCTCAATCTTTATTTGCTTTCTCAAACAATTTTATGAAGGATGAACATGGGCATGTTCTTTTGCCTTTTTCAGGCATCGATATAGGTGGGGCCATTTAAAAATGACCACATCCTTCAGCATTTTTTCACACAGCAGTAAATATCTTACTTTGACTGATTGTAGAATCTCAGGAGTGTAGGTCACATTTTGCGTAGGATAGTGGGCATTTTGAAAATCCATAAAAAAAATCTTACCTTGTCACTTTTAGCAGATATGTAGAAATGACAATTTCACAGGCAGCAGACCAATATCTTGTATACAACTTCTCATATAAAAGGTGCAATATATGCAATAAAAAATAATCCAAATTGAGTGAATGGTTTCAAAGGTACTGGAGCCCAGGCACAAGTATAAAAAGATGATATTCCTCATTTAAAATGTCACACATCAAAATCAAATAGTCCCCCTCCACCCTTCTTTTGACGAGCTTCAGTCTTTCAGTAGTTCATGGTGCAGTATCGTGTGATAGAAATGCTGAAACTACTGTATACTTCAAAACTGATCTGGTTAAGACTTTTAGGGACAGTTTGTTTGACTTGTTTTGGATCACCAGTAGAAATGTTGAAGCTGCTGCAGGTGTACCGTGGGGCAAAAAGTATTTAGTCAGCCCCTGATTGTGCAAGTCCTCTGACTTAGAAAGATGAGAGAGGTCTGTAATTATAGCTACACTTCAACTATGAGAGACAAAATGAGGGAAAAAAATCCAGGAAATCAAATTGTAGGATTTTTAAAGAATTTATTTGTAAATTATGATGGAAAGTAAGTATTTGGTCACCCACAAACAAGCAAGATTTCTGGCTTTCACAGACCTGTAACTTCTTCTTTAAGAAGCTCAGCCTCAAACAGTCAGACTCCAAACTCAACTATGGCCAAGATCAAAGAGCTGTTGAAGGACACCAGGAAGAAAATTGTATAGATGTGCACCGGTCTGGGAAGAGTGAATCTACAATAGTCAAGCAGGTTGGTGTGAACAAATCAACTGTGGGAGCAATTTTAAGAAAATGGAAGACATAGAAGACCACTGATAATCTCCCTTGATCTGGGGCTCGACGCAAGATGTCATCCTGTGGGGTCAAAATGATCATAAGAACGTGAACAAAAATCCCAGAACTACATGGAGGGACCAGATGAATGACCTGCAGAGAGCTGGGACCAAAGTAACAAAGGCTACACACTCCGTTGGAAGCTTTACAGGACATGCCCAGCTGTTAAACAATTTCTCGGATACTCACTCGACTGAAAGCCATCGAAAGCCGCCTGAATCTTATGAATGGTTTCCAACACGGAGGTGTTTTTCTGTGCCGCCGCGCGATGAGCGGCTGCGTGCCGACGCGCGAATCCGTCCGCACGCCTTTCATTACAAAATCTCCTTTAACAGTGGAATGTCCGGATAAACTGCTGATCCCGACCTCTTCTGAAACTTCTCTGCTCTCTCACGATGTCCTGGATCAACAGAGCCTTAAATTTGGAAGTTTTCAGCTTGAAACATGCTGACGGCAGCGGCTCGGGGCGCGGCGCCGTGGGCAGTCCTTAAAGCGATACTAACACTCCTTAATCTTTCATCAGCCCAAAAAATTTTCACTGAAAACCATCTGAATTTCTTGAATGGTGTCCTGTTGGATGTCTCAGTTTCTGAAAAAATTTTGATCAAGCAAAGCGGCAGTCTCTCAGCAAGTTCTCAGACAAAAGAATTCCGACGGGAGGGGTGGACCAGTGCTCACTCAAAGCCTGCCCACAGGCGAATGACGCAACCGACAGGCGTGGTAAACCTCACGCATGCGCACGAGGGTTCAAGCTTGGCTGATGTAATCACACGTAATTCAAATCCATATAGTTTTTGAAAAAAAATAAAAAGGTCTGTTACTTTTCTAACAGACCTCGTATATACACTAAACAAAAATATAAACGCAACACTTTTGGTTTTGCTCCCATTTTGTATGAGATGAACTCAAAGATCTAAACCCTTTTCCACATACACAATATCACCATTTCCCTTGAATATTGTTCACAAACCAGTCTAAATCTGACAGTGAGCACTTCTCCTTTGCTGAGATAATCCATCCCACCTCACAGGTGTGCCATATCAAGATGCTGATTAGACACCATGATTAGTGCACAGGTGTGCCTTAGACTGTCCACAATAAAAGGCCACTCAGAAAGGTGCAGTTTTATCACACAGCACAATGCCACAGATGTCGCGAGATTTGAGGGAGCGTGCAATTGGCATGCTGACAGCAGGAATGTCAACCAGAGCTGTTGCTCGTGTATTGAATGTTCATTTCTCTACCATAAGCCGTCTCCAAAGGCGTTTCAGAGAATTTGGCAGTACATCCAACCAGCCTCACAACCGCAGACCACGTGTAACCACACCAGCCCAGGACCTCCACATCCAGCATGTTCACCTCCAAGATAGTCTGAGACCAGCCACTCGGACAGCTGCTGAAACAATCGGTTTGCAAAGAATTCCTGCACAAACTGTCAGAAACCGTCTCAGGGAAGCTCATCTGCATGCTCGTCGTCCTCATTGGGGTCTCGACCTCACTCCAGTTCGTCGTCGTAACCGACTTGAGTGGGCAAATGCTCACATTCGCTGGCGTTTGGCATGTTGGAGAGGTGTTCTCTTCATGGATGAATCCCGGTTCACACTGTTCAGGGCAGATGGCAGACAGCGTGTGTGGCGTCGTGTGGGTGAGCGGTTTTCTGATGTCAATGCTGTGGATCGAGTGGCCCATGGTGGCGGTGGGGTTATGGTATGGGCAGGCATCTGTTATGGACGAAGAACACAGGTGCATTTTATTGATGGCATTTTGAATGCACAGAGATACCATGATGAGATCCTGAGGCCCATTGTTCTGCCATACATCCAAGAACATCACCTCATGTTGCAGCAGGATAATGCACGGCCCCATGTTGCAAGGATCTGTACACAATTCTTGGAAGCTGAAAATGTCCCAGTTCTTGCATGGCCGGCATACTCACCGGACATGTCACCCATTGAGCATGTTTGGGATGCTCTGGACCGGCGTATACGACAGCATGTACCAGTTCCTGCCAATATCCAGCAACTTCGCACAGCCATTGAAGAGGAGTGGACCAACATTCCACAGGCCACAATTGACAACCTGATCAACTCTATGTGAAGGAGATGTGTTGCACTACATGAGGCAAATGGTGGTCACACCAGATACTGACTGGTATTCCCCCCCCCCCCCCCCCCCAATAAAACAAAACTGCACCTTTCAGAGTGGCCTTTTATTTTGGACAGTCTAAGGCACACCTGTGCACTAATCATGGTGTCTAATCAGCATCTTGATATGGCACACCTGTGAGGTGGGATGGATTATCTCAGCAAAGAAGTGCTCACTATCACAGATTTAGACTGGTTTGTGAACAATATTTGAAGGAAATGGTGATATTGTGTACGTGGAAAAAGTTTTAGATCTTTGAGTTCATCTCATACAAAATGGGAGCAAAACCAAAAGTGTTGCGTTTATATTTTTGTTGAGTGTGTGTGTGTGTGTATGTATGTATGTGTGTGTGTATGTATGTATGTATGTATGTATGTATGTATGTATGTGTATATATATGTATGTGTATATATATATACACACACACACACACACACACAAGATGTATTAGATAAGAAACCGGCACTTTTATTATTTTTTTTTTTTAACTATATGGATTTGAAGGACATGCGATTACACCAATCATGCTTGAACCCTCGTGCGCATGCGTGAGTTTTTTCAAGCATGCCGGTGACGTCATTTCCCTGTGGGCAGGCCTTGAGTGAGATGTGGTTCAGTCCTCTCGGCTGAATTCCTTTGTTTCACACGCTGCTCGAGACGGCGCACGTTGCTTTATCAAAAATTTTTCTGGACCTGTGAGGAATATCCGAGTGGACACTAGTCGAGAAATTTAGCTGGTTTTCGGTGAAAAGTTTAACGGCTGATGAGAAATTATGGGGTGTTTCTGTCACTGTAAGGACTTCCCACGGAGCGGGATGTCGCACAGCGCTTCCAGGCGCCGTCGTCGGCCTGTTTCGAGCTGAAAACATCCTAATTTAAGGCTTAATTCACCCAGGACATCGTGAGAGAACAGAGAAGATTCAGAAGAGGCCGGCATGAGGACTTTATGCGGACATTCCACTGTTTAAGGACATTTTGTAATGAAAGGCATGCGCGCAAATTCACCGAGTCATTTCCGTGACGACTCGGCGAATCTGTGTGCGCCGCGACAGGAAAAACACCTCCGTGTTGAAAACCATTTGTAAAATTCAGGCAGCTTTTGATGGCTTTCAACAAGTGAGTAACTGAGAAATTGTTTAACAACTTGGGTATGTTCCAACTTGTCCGTTAAGGTTTCCAACGGAGGTGTTTTACCTGTCGCGACCCCCCGCGGTCGGGTCCGGCCCGACATGCGACTCTGCCCGCACGTTCTTTCATTACAAAATGTCCGTTAACAATGGAATGTCCGCATAAACTCCTCATGCCGACTTCTTCTGAAAGTTCTCTGACGACTTACTGGGTCAACAGAACCTGAAATGTGGAAGTTTTCAACTTGAAACGGCGAGACGCTGCCGCCTTGAAGCGCAGATCGCCGTCAGGCACCGTGGGCCGTACTTAAAGCGACACTACCAGACCAAAATCTCTCATCAGCCGTTAAAATTTTTACCGAAAACCAGCTGAATTTATCGAATGGTGTCCACTCAGTTGTGCCTTACAGCTTTTGAAAAAAGTTTTATCAAACAAAGCAGCAGTCTCTGAGCCATTCCTAAACAATGAAAAAACGACGAGAGGGTGGGCCACTCCTCACTCAAAGACAGCCCACAGGCGAATGATGTAACCGACAGGCGTGAAAAAACTCTTGCATGCCCACGAGGGTTCAAGCATGTCTGATGTAATCACACGTGATTCAAATCCATGTGGTTTTTGAAAAAAATAAGGTCGGATACTTTTCTAACAGACCTCGTATACCATCTAACCCACTGGCTGCACTGTAGGAAGGTGGAGTCACATATCAGTTACAGTTTGCAAGAACACTCGAGCTGATAACTGTTTTCTTGTTTGAAAATTTCACAGGACTGGTAACAACTTGGCATAATTCACTCAGAAGTCACTTTTTTTGTTTTTTTTTTTGTTAAATATAGTCAAACAGACTATGCGGTTATTAAAAACAGTTTGGTTGGAATGCCACTGCTGTGTTGAATGCTGGGATTTGATCACCTGCATAACTGGTGTCAATTGTGAGTTGGAATAAAAGGGCAGAATGAGACAGAAAGTGGAGCAGATATTTAATCCACATTACATTGTTTTAAATAAAGATAATGAGTTTTCTCACCGTGTCTGGAACAGGTCCGACAGCTCCGGTGAAGTTCCTGATGAAATGGTGACAGTGTGTAGATGGGATATTCTTTCTTTCAGTTTTGTGTTGCACTGCAGTCCATCACCACCAATCACAAGCCAGCAAAGTCACAATCAGCTGTTGTCAGATGAATATATGAAGGAAAAGCCCTGATATGTCTCTTTTCCTGTATGTTATATGATATAGTAAGGAAGGCTTCTAATATATATTTTTATTATTCATTTATTTTATTTTAGTGTCTGTGCAAGAAAGTTTAGAAAGGAAGTTTGGCAAACAGGGAGGACCTATCCCAATTGTCCCAACTGCTGACTTCCAGGCCAGAGTCGCTGTGAGTAACACTAACCCACATACATACATAAGTGTATACTGTCAAATAACAGGGGGTTCTCAATGTTTGGGTCATGGCCATTTCCTGTATTTACTTTCGGCAAACCCTCCATTACGTCACCCACAGGTTGCTGTCATTTTGACAGGGCCCGACTCAGCCAACACTCAAGACCGGTATGAAATAGGCAGAGCAAGTGGGATCAAGCTCAAAAAAAATCAGTTTCAGTTTCCAGGAAAGAAACTGAGAATTTGTAGCAGTTATTAGAAATCAAAAGTCACTTTTGAGAAGTGAGCCTGTAGCCAAAATGATTGTGGTAGTTCACTGTAGTACTGTCATGTTTTCAACTTGTAGTTCCATATTTTTTGTTTAACCCCGCCACCAAAGTTGGACAGAGGTTATGTTTTCACCCCTGTTTGTTTGTGAACAGCCTGGAACCCACAGTTTTTCATATATCATTATGAAATTTTTACTGACGATTCATATCCTGATAGGCAAGAACTGATTCAGTTTTCAAGGTCAAAGTCAGGAAAAATCTTGGAAAAATCCCTATCCTTTAACATTGAACACATTTTCACAAATTCATAACTCTGTCAAAAAAGTTGAAGTTTCTTTCATCTTTAAGAGTGTTATGTAGGATGGTATCCTTTATTTACTGACAAAGTTTGATCCGGATCTGATCCAGATTACAGATTTTGTGGCCATTTAATTTTAACATTAAAAACCCATTTCATGTATATTTACCATTATATCTTAATCAAACGTGCCCCAAACACACTCATATTTGAAAGTGAGGTGCAAACTGGCGCTCACTATCACCTGACAAAGTTTACTCTAGATCTGATCTGGATTGTGGATTTAGTGGACATTTTAAGTTGATTTTAAAAGCCCATTTGGTGTACATTTTGCATTAGATCTCAATCAAAAGTGCCTCACTCACTCTTATTTGTGACAATGAGGTGCAAACTGCCACTTTCAATGAACAGACTAAGGTTGTTCCGCATCTGATCTGTGTTGTGGATTTAGCGGACATTTTCAACATTGAAAAGCCCTTTTGATCTGTATTTTGTATTATATTTTATGTTATGAAAAGCCACTTGTAACAGGACCTTGACCTTTGACTTTTTTTTTTTTTTTTTTTCCCCAAGGTAAAAATTGGTGGAATTAGAAACTAGTGTTGGCAAAGGTTTGCGCTTTACAAGCGAGGTGCTCTAGTTTGTTTATTTAATTCAAGTTAATTCAGAGTTTCACTGCTTAGTGGCTAATGGAATGCTGGAATCATCCTGAAATTGAGAGTTTTGGAGATTTGAACGGGGTTTCCACTATAATGGATCCAGTTCAGATCTGCATGTTGATTTGGTGTGAGTTTTAACCCAGATGCCTAAACAAAGTCCAGATGTACAAGGAGGTTGGAGAACACCTGCTAATGTTTTGATTAGGTTTAATTTAAACCTTTGGTACAGCGCCCTCTAGTGGGTTGTAAATGGCTTTTATGGCAAACTGTTTTGTGTGTTCTAATCATTCAGCTACAGTACTGTTGAAACCACACCTTTGCACTGTACAGTGGTGACATTTATGAGCTCTTGCAGTCACACCTGTTAAAAGAAGGGGCCTTCTTGAGGATAATGTTCTCTTCTTTCTAGGGTGCTTCTGAGAAGGATATTGTCCACTCTGGATTGGCCTACACAATGGAGAGGTCTGCCCGGGTGAGTCAACATACTGAGCATTTGGGGTACTGAAATGAAACCAGCAATGTTCACCTTAGAATGTATGTGTTAAACAGGCAATAAAAGGAATAATAATGATTTTTCTCTGATTTATAGCAAATCATGCGCACTACAAGCAAGTACAATCTGGGTCTGGACCTGCGGACTGCTGCCTATGTCAACGCCATAGAGAAGGTCTTCAAAGTCTACAACGAAGCAGGACTCACTTTCACATAAACAGCCAATCATATTGCACCCTGGCTCTTTTCCCACCCTCCTGCTTCCATTTTGTAACCAGCCTTCAGATCATATCACTGTATATCAGCGCGCTTTCATACACATAACACCCACACATTGGCTAGCCTAGATATTAAACGTCCTGCCATTTTATCTGCCGCTCACGTCCTTGTTAAAGGAGATTATTTAGCAAAATGTGCCAGCAGTACTCCTCCGCACGTCTGTCTCAGTGTGCCGAAAAAGTGCTGATGTCCACGTCTTTTCACAATTCCTGTGCTAGTCAGACGACATACTGGATCAAGACAGCGTCCAGTTTAGAAATGAACAGCGCATTCCACTGTTACAGGAGTTTTTGTCATGGAAAGAGGAGCGGAATTCTGCGCGTCGTGGTCCGCATGGCGCAAAGCAACGCTGTGATGAAGCCTCACAGGACATGTTGGGGCATGTCCAGCTCATGCTCAATTTCTCGGATAATCACACGACTGAAAAGCAACCGACAGCCGTCTGAAATCAACCTGAAAGCCGTCCTGTGAGACCAACACGGAGGTGGTTTTGTGCCGCGTAATGAACGGCTCCGTGGCGCATCCCTCCGCTTTTCTTTCCATGAAAAAAAACTCCTGTAACAATGGAATGTGCCGAAAAAGTGCTGAAATCCACGCCTTCTGCCTTTTTGTGAAAGTCAGGCGATGTCCCAGATCAACAAAGCCTTCACATTGGAAATGATCTGGTTGTTTCAGCGGGGTTTGAGCCTGTCGATCGGCGCTCGGAGCGCGGCGCGCTCTCAGCAGTTGTGGGCGGTCTTTAAACCGTCTGGATCACTCCTTAATCTGTGTAATCCCCATAAAATCGTCCCTGAAAGCCATATTAATTTTCCGAACGGTGTCCACCTGGCTGTCTCTCACAGTTTCTGGAAAAAAATTGATGCAGCAAAGCTCCAAATCATTCAGACATTTATTCGCATTAAAAAAACGATGAGAGGGGTGGACCACTGCACATACAAAGCCTGCTCACAGGCGAATGACGCAACCGACAGGCGTGAAAAAACTCACGCATGCGCACGAAGGTTCAAGCTTGGCTGATACACGTGATTCAAATCCATATGGTTTTTGGAAACAATAAAAAGGTCGGATACTTTTTCTAACAGACCTTATATATATATATATATATGCGCAGTAAAATTCACTGAAACAGTCATTATATAAACCGGATATTCACACTCATCGGAGCAAAAGTCCCAATGCTTTTGTATGGTTTTCCAATTAATAAACACTGTATATAACAGATTTTCACTCACATCAGACAAAAACTCCTGCTCCAACGTAATGTATTTCCATTATAAACCCCTCGCATGTATCGGACAGAGCAGTCTGAACATGCCCAGTAACAGAGGTATGAAATGAAGTTAAGCCGTACCGCATTTCCATGATTAAAACACCTGCTGTTTATTATTTTCAACCCGTGCTCAAACACAGGACCTAAACAAGGCAAGGCCGGCAATTAGTAACAAAATGCTGCTAGCTGCCTGCACTGTAATATGGTGTTAGGTTTCACACATTCCTGGGCGTGATGAAACAAAAAGGACTGCTTTAGATCAGAGTCCTTTGTGGGACTGCGAACCATCCCTGTGATGTGTACCTGCTAAATGACTGAGACCGCAAAAGGCTGTGATTTGTCACTTTTTCACTCCTTCCTCTCCCGTAATATTTTAATTTGCAGTGCGCCCGCCAATTACATTTGATCATGGATCAAATATGTTTGCCAGAAAAGTCCATAAATATGACAAACTTCACAATACTGAGTCGAAAACTTCATTGCTTGGTTACGGAGCTGGAGAAGCATAAATCAGGCTTTAGGATTTTAAGGTATCATTCTGCAGCTGAAAAAAAAGTGACTCAACAAAATGTAATTTTTTAATGCACATAATGTCCGGTGCTTATCATAAAACGTTTCGACCCGGTCATTAAATGAGGTCGGTCCCAATTCAAGGTCAGGCTTTTAATCAAGGAAATAGGTAAGCCTATTTGGTGCTGGGGATTCCCCGTAGATCGTTGGGCACCTCCTGACTGTAACTAATCTGTTACATACATGTAACTGTTTTTGTCTGTTTTATATTAGAACAGATTTTTGTCCATTTTATATGTATAACTGATTTTGATTATAATGAACAAAATTCGCTAGTCCACATAAATCCATTATGACAGTTTTATTGTGTGTGTGTGTGTGTATATATACTCAACAAAAATATAAACGCAACACTTTTGGTTTTGCTCCCATTTTGTATGAGATGAACTCAAAGATCTAAAACTTTTTCCACATACACAATATCATTTCCCTCAAATATTGTTCACAAACCAGTCTAAATCTGTGATAGTGAGCAATTCTCCTTTGCTGAGATAATCCATCCCACCTCACAGTTGTGCCATATCAAGATGCTGATTAGACACCATGATTATTGCACAGGTGTGCCTTAGACTGCCCACAATAAAAGGCCACTCTGAAAGGTGCAGTTTTATCACACAGCACAATGCCACAGATGTCGCAAGATTTGAGGGAGAGTGCAATTGGCATGCTGACAGCAGGAATGTCAACCAGAGCTATTGCTCGTGTATTGAATGTTCATTTCTCTACCATAAGCCGTCTCCAAAGGCGTTTCAGAGAATTTGGCAGTACATCCAACCAGCCTCACAACCGCAGACCACGTGTAACCTCACCAGCCCAGGACCTCCACATCCAGCATGTTCACCTCCAAGATCGTCTGAGACCAGTCACTCGGACAGCTGCTGGAACAATCGGTTTGCATAACCAAAGAATTTCTGCACAGACTGTCAGAAACCGTCTCAGGGAAGCTCATCTGCATGCTCGTCGTCCTCATCGGGGTCTCGACCTGACTCCAGTTCGTCGTCGTAACCGACTTGAGTGGGCACAAGCTCACATTCACTTGTGTTTGGCACGTTGGAGAGGCGTTCTCTTCACGGATGATGGGAAGGAGATGTGTTGCACTGCATGAGGCAAATGGTGGTCACACCAGTTACTGACTGGTATCCCCCCCCTATAAAACAAAACTGCACCTTTCAGAGTGGCCTTTTATTGTGGGCAGTCTAAGGCACACCTGTGCACTAATCATGGTGTCTAATCAGCATCTTGATATGGCACACCTGTGAGTGAGATGGATTATCTCAGCAAAGGAGAAGTGCTCACTATCACAGATTTAGACTGGTTTGTGAACAATATTTGAGGGAAATGATGATATTGTGTATGTGGAAAAAGTTTTAGATCTTTGAGTTCATCTCATACAAAATGGGAGCAAAACCAAAAGTGTTGCGTTTATATTTTTGTATATATATATATATATATATAAACCATTTCACTTTTTTTTTTTTTTTTTTTTTTTTTTTTTCGCTTGTGGGGGGGGCAGGGGATGTTCTGGGCTTCCCATTTATGAATACTTTCAACTAAATTCATGAGCTCACACAGAATCTAAGTTATAAAATTAAATCTAACAAAAAGCTCTTGGTACAGGTGGTGAGTCTATATGCATTTATGCTTGTATATTATACCACGTACAACATGAGGTGTGTTTTCAGTGATGGCGGAGAGCAGATGCATGTATTGGTAAATCAAGAACACACAAACTACCCAGCTGTTTTAGCACCCTGTAAAAATCAAAAACACTTCAAAGGGTGTGAGGAAAAAGCCCAAAACAAATGATGTAAGGGGAGTGAGCATGGGCACAGCTGAAATGCTGTCTCACTGTAAACGCACATCAGCAGCTCAGACGGCACACACACACACACGGTGCTCCTGGTCGTGCGGTATGGTTGTCAGACTTGGAAAATAAAGCATCACATAAGAAAACGGCAGGATGGCTTTTGTAGTAGGTCTCGCTACAGAATCATGTGGGTTCAGTTTTCCTCTTTCTTGAAAATCACACTGTCAAATGCCAGTTTTGATTTTTAAAATGGGTGTTCTGCTCAACATGCTTTAAACGAATGGTTGAGCCAAGAGATGTTTTTTTTTTATTTTATAATCCTGCATGACGTGCATAAAGTGTTTCAGGGTCCAGTGTGACTGTAGCAGATGTAACATTAAGCCCAAACAAACATTCATGTTAGGATTATGTTTTATTTGTGATTTCTGAATGCCTGACCTTGTTGCATTGACAGCACTCCGTATGCCTTATCTGAGAAAGAAGTCTGCTATAAAAGGAAGACAGCCAGATCAGTAGATTTCAATTAAAAGGGGTTTCAGTTTGAGAAAAATAATTTTCTCTGCTTTTAAAATTGTTGCCACTGTTTAAGATTCCAAATCAGATGGTAGATGACCATCCTTCTCTTCATCTCATTAAAGCGGTTTCTCTGATTCCTTCACTGGCTGAGAAATGTTAGCGGGGTTTGTCCAGAGTTCACTGACGGACCATTTCCTGGTTGTATTTTACATGTTTTAAATGTCCAATTCCTCATGGAAATTATGTGGAAGATATTGGTTTTTATTTTTGCTATTCTGTTATTGAAAACCAGTAAAATTTTAACAAAGCCATCTTGCTGTGGTGTATTTTCTTAACATGTTAAATACTGAAGTTTTTAAAGACACTCTGCCTTATCTTGGTAGTAGTCTATGGCATGTGGTCTGAATCACAGCACCAGGGCCTTTTTGCTTGGGACTCCGACGAGGGCGGTCGCATCTCCTCCACTCTCCCTTATCTCTCTGCTTTAACCTTCTAGTCCCTACTTCACCAGACTTGTGAATTCCTCAAAACTATATTGGATTCTGGATCTATTGGACTACTATTGGATTAACCATGGAATTGATCAGCTGGTCTCTGAATGCTATTGACACAATTTTTTCTACAAGAAGGTCAGGACCGGGGGATCCTGCCTGCCCAGATGGAACGTATCCTGCGCGCTTATGTCCTCAACTCCTGGAGTTCCTGGCGTGTGGCATGCTTGGCGCCGTTCTCTGTGGAGGACATCGAGGACCTATTCATTTTTGGTCTTATGGTAACAGGGCTGGTGCTTTTTGGCTTATGTGCTGCCCTGATCTACCAGAAAATTTGCAAGACGGCAGCATCAAGAACCACGGGCTCTCGCTTGTTCGTCATGATTAACGAGGTTGGCAAGGCAGTGCATTCTCAGACTGCAAATTGGATGACACCCTGGAGCTGATGCGTGCCTTGCAGTTGAAGCTGAAGGTTTCGGAGGCCGGTGAATATTCTTAATTCAAAGTTAGGAATATTCTTAATTTATAATTGGGATTTGGCTGAGTGTGGGGAAACTATAAAAAGTGTTTTTCACTGCTCGGCTGCAACACTACAGGCTGTCTAGCATCAAGGTCAATTGCCCACTGTTTTTCCTCCAGTGGAGTTTATCCAGGCTCTGGTGAGATTATTTGGCTCCATTCTTATCTCAACCCAAGGACAACAAACTGACAGACTTACACATGGACCAAAGCATGCTCCAGCTCCTCTTATCACTCTCTGCCCCTCCCTCCCTGCGGCAGGCCTTGTCCTCTCAAGCTTGCCTGGCGGCGCGACTTATAGTTGCAGCGGCCTTCACCCACTTTGCCTCCATTCGGATGACGGACTGCTTCAAGTTTAGTGCACATAAACAATGTCAAATGTATATGTGTTGTCTTTATTTTTGATGTGTGCCATTATTACGGTAAACAAGTAATTGTGGATTAATTGCTGTATCTTGTCTGAGGTAATTGGAGGGTAAACATAATTGCCCTTTTTTTGGGATCAATAAAGTTGTCTGAAGTCTGAATTTATTTGGGGTGTGACACCTGTATGCAGAAGTAATGAATTAGCCAAGGGTGTGTTGTGGGAGTAACGTGAAATAAACCGATCTGACCTTTTTAAGGGTGAGTGTGCCAGGTGTGCAGTGATGTTTTTGTAACTGGGCAACAAATGAAGTGATTAATCAGACTTGCAGAGATGAGGGCGTGCACGCACCAGGGATGCCTATTAAGCGACAAAGCCAAATGCATGTCGTAGTCATTTGTAGCTAATGTGAGTATAGGGTTAGGGTTTCGGTTAAAGAAAGAATAATACAGTGATATTCATTTTAGGTCATATTGCCAGCTCCTAAAGGGCATTCTCTTAAGCTAGTGAACTAATTGTGACTGCTGACATCCCATCCGAGGGCTTCTGGGCTATTTGCTTCATTTCCTAGATCCCAGTGGACAGTAGAAGCAATATAGGGCTTAATTTCTCTACTTACCAAACTCCTAGATTTGGATTCTACCGGCTCCAGAGGCTTACACAATCACATCTTTCGCTTACCAGTGAGAATAAAAAGTACAATAAATATCAGTCTATGTATGTAAACTGGTGTCAAAATATGTTGTTAGTTATGTCCCCTAAGGACATAATAAAAGCATTGGCATTTGTTTCTTTGTTAACAAGTTTAAGTCAAAATTACTGCACGGATTTGGACAAAGTTTCACCACAGATATTATGCCATGGAAGACTCCATTAAATGTTGCAGGTGATCTGGATCGAAATTCTGGATAAAGATTTCACTTTACATACGCTTTGAATGCTTACGTCAAAACTACTTCAAGGATTCTCACCAAATTTGCACCACAGATAGATATTAGGGCATGGAGAGCCGGATCCAGATTGCTGGATGTCAGAAATCTCCGATTGCTCTTGTTTGGATCTGTGAAGTTTGAATATTTTTAGACGAAGTGGTTGTGGGCAAACATTTAATAACTGCTGTGATTCTTATTTTTGGTCATATTTCTTTGAAAATCAGGCGGGTGCACCATTGTGGTTTCACATACACACAAATAAAAGCTCGACACATTCTGGATTTCAACAAAACCAATTTTAATTCCACTGATATTTTATAAAATCAGCCCGTCTGCTTTGATGCCAACTTAAACGTGGTGTGTGGTCGTGTGATGCATGTTAGTGAGGTGCACTTTGTTGGTATGTGTTGTTCGGAGTGTCACGTGTTGTGCATGTGTATGAGTTTGAATGATTGCTTAGTAAGGCAACATGCAGTCATCAGTTTCCATCAGCCTCAAAGTAAAAACACACAAACACTTTGCTGGCTACACTCGCTCTAATACACACACATGCATGCACACACACAGTACACACGCCTGTGCTGGGCAGGTGAAGGGCGGGGTCACAGTGAGACAAGAACAGGTAATCTCCTGATTGGCTAAGAAAGTCAACTGGCGGGGATTTCAAAAAAGCCGGAAACTAGTTAGTGGTAAATTAAAACTACCCGAAATGAAATTACATTCTCTACAATTCAAGCCCCTCACAAAAAAGCAAACCTCTTCAGATGTTTTTATTTGCCAGATCTCAAGTTCACATTGCTTATTTTCCTCTGTAGCATGCAAACACTGACACTGCATTATGCAACTTTACAGCTGACAGATTTTACTGCCAGGTCATAATTTTTTTTTGTTGTTGTTGAACTCATGGAGTAATATCTACTGTGTGTGTGTGTATGTATATACATACACCACAGTTTTACATGAATAATTTAATTCTGTCTTTTTATTGGCTTAAAGTGTTTGCCATTTCCATGCACCAATAAGAATTTAACAAATGCAACAGCCTCTAAAGCAAAGCAGCTGACGTGTTTCTTGTCATGGTAACTGATAATAGACAGTTTGCCTGCTAGGTTTTTTTTTATTTTTTTTAACCACATTTTCAATTGAAGTGCCTCAAATGGTTGCCAACATCTAGTCCAATACTTTTATTTATTTATTGTTTAGCTGTGTTGATGTTCCTGTCTGTAATGTTACTTGATTAATTCACACTAATAAATGACTGTCTGCTCTATGCTACCTAACAAAGACTGAAGTTACAATATGTTGCCAGTTCCTCTTCATGTTTCGTGTGAATTCAGTTAGTTTATAACTTGATAATGGTCTGTTCCTTTTGCATCTTGAGTTCTTGCCCAAACAATATAATGTCCCAAAAAACATATGCATTTATATAGAAATTTGAATTGTGAAGAAAGGAATTTGGCACAATATGTGTTCATATTTTAACAGGGTGACTATAGGTCAGTCGGCAAAGCAGGTTGGTTACCAATCAAAGGGTAGGTGGGTTTGCTTTGTGGTCAAAACATCCCAGAGCAACCCAAACTACTCCATCGTGAGGCAAATTGCCCTTTTTGACACCACACATATGTGAGATAAAGAATATGCATGTTCCAACTGGTTCTCGGCAACTCCCGATGCCCTCTTACGCTGAGTGCCATCTGTTTTGATATTTCAAAGTCGCCCGTCTTACTCAAGACCAGAGTGTTTGGAATCACAATCCGATGGCAGTAGTTGGATTATTATGTCGCAAACATTTCTGATCAATCACACAAGTTCATTGTTGATTATTCAGCAATAAATATCCGTGTAGAAAAGTTTGCTACACCGTAACCACAAATAAAAACAGCATGACTTATTGCTTACTTACTAGTGACAATAACCCTGTTTCGAAACGTGGTGCTAAAACGCAGACAAAGCCATACAAAGCTACACGGGACAGTTGCTACTCTACAGTTACAACACTCTACACATCTGTTCATGCAGTCTACTGTAGCTAACGAACTACCACACACAGAACTGTATAATTGCACAATTCCCTGCAGAAGCCTTTAATGCGTCACATGCACACACATAAGGAAGCTAACGTACACACAAACAGGTGATCATGCCCTCTCCTATCCAGCCTTATTCGGTTTTCTTAGTATCTCTACATCCTGCGGTGCAGTGATACAGTTGCCATGCTTTTGCTTATAGTGTGCATGTGCTCCCATTTATGAACTGTGTGTGCGTGTATGTGTGTGGATATTGAGGTGATAACAACACCAGGGGTTCATATCAGCATGACACTAACACAGAGGTAAGGGAAAGACACCTGGTTGACGAAAAGCTACAAGCTGCAGAAAATCGGAGCATTAAAGGGAGGGACGGGGCAGCTGCAGGTGACTGCTGGGGGAGGGGGGGGTGAGGGGTGTGAGACGATGGAGCATCTGGGAGTGACGAAGAAGACGAGGGTGCAATAAGGTGCGGCATCTGGAAAGTCTCAGTTGATTTGGTTCCATAAAGTCACAAAAAAAAAAAATCTTGAATGCCAGGGGTCTGGTAAAGCGAGGCGAGGGGCCATTGGAGAGGATGGGAGAAGAGGTCCTGATGACTATTAGTAATCCTAAAAAGAAAAAAGGGGGGGGGGGGGAAGAGGGAAATGGATGATTTTTTTTATTGTAGTTTTACAGTAAAATATGGTTGTGGTTTCATGTAAACAAGGCCTAGTTGATAAGTGCTATTATATACTTTGTTCACTCTGTGTTAACACTTGAAGTCAACTCTACTCTCAAACACCAAATGGTACACCAGCTGATTCTCCAAATACATTTGGTCCCTTAAAGTGGTGAACCAGGCACAGACAATACGACGATTCCAGCAACATTCACCTAAATTAGATGGAATTACCCTCAATTTAAAGTCATCCTTCTGTACTACGTGCTCACGCTGTTTGCTTTCCACTTTGTAACAATTTGAACAGAAAGCTAAAATATTAAAACGAGTCAACGTCAGAACATTTATGGACCTCACTGTAGATGGTGCTTAAAAGTAAATTACTATAGACACTGATTAGCTTTGATCCACCAGCTCGATCCAAAAACCAATTATGCTCTACTTATGTACTATAATGTTGATCTGTCTGTCACCTGTTGAACACTGCCACCTGCTGGGCATGTAAGGGCTTGTTGCGGGGGATGCTGGTAATCCCATCATCACATGCATGTTGAAAATTAGGAGCAGGTATGGTTGAAGTTACACGTAGCATGAAAATAGCTTGTCAGTGGGGGAGTTCAACTGCTTCAACTATATTTTGCGCTGTAATTTGTAAGTAAGGTGGAGTTTCAATGAGCTAAAAAGTTGACAAATGAATAAAAATAACATCTGCAGTTTTAATCCATTGTAAGGAAAATGTGTTTGAAGGCACAATGCATGACTATTTTAAAAGAATTATATTTTCTAAATGTACAAACCTTAGATTTTTAATCCCGTCAAAAATCGAGTTGTTCTCTGGAAATTAATCCATAAAACAAACAAACAAAAAAATACCTCCACATGTAAGATGATCAACAACAATTTTTTTTCTTGTCTGATCATGAGATGTAAATGACTACACAATAAATACAATTTTAAATATGTGAATTACTGTCAACATGGTCAATTAACGATCAGAGCTTTTAATTTCTTTTAACAATCAATATATTTAACAATATTTTTCTAAACAAATTTTTAACAGTCGACGGAATCCAAAACTTTAGTTTGACACAATCAGAGATATTGTTAGGCCTTCATCTCTTGCTGCAACCATTCAGTCTAATGAAGGCTGTGAGAATTTTTTAATCTTTCTTAATCGGTAAAATCCATGATATCAGGGCAAATATCGATTCCTCTCTTCCTTCTCCTGTCCCACGTCTCACCTGGCCATCAGTACTGGACAGTTTCACACCAATATCACTGAAAGAACTCATCAGTCTGGTTGAGAGAATGAAACCTTCCTCCTGCCTACTTGATATCGTCCCCACCTCATTATTCAAAAAGGTTATCCTCTCCACTGGCCCGTGTGTTTTATCAATAATTAACAGATCACTGACCTCTGGCTGTGTCCCTCAGTATATTAAACTGGCTGTTATTCACCCTCTTTTTAAAAAGCCTAAAAAAAAAGTGGTGGCCAAACAACTTAACAAGGTTTTAGGTGAACACAGTATACTTGACAAATTTTAATCTGGATTCTGTCACTCACATTCTACTGAAACAGTTCTTCTTAGAGGTTCAAATGATATTTTAATGCACAGAAATGCAGGTTAATATTTGGTACTTGTACTTTTGGATCTGTCTGCAACTTTTGACACAGTCTGTCGATTAAAACACCATGATCAAGGACATGGTGGGCATCTCTGGGTCAACCCTAGACTGGTTTTCATCCTATATCTCTCTAGGAGTTCCTCAGTTACTGCAGCTAAATATATGTCGTCTTCTGCCATTCTGTCCTGTGGTGTGCCCCAAGGTTCCGTTCTGGGACCTATTTTATTTGCATTGACACACTTGGACACATCTTGAGTTCTTCTGATGGTGTCTCATATCATTGTTATGCAGATGATATACAGCTGTACATCTCTTTTACACCACAAAATGTTACTACGGTATCTGTCATTCAAACCTGTGTTAATGTCATAAAAAAACTGGATGGCTGCTAACTATCTGTCACCTAATACAACAAAAACTGAAGTTCTTGTCTGTGCCTGGAGTTTGTTCCTCAGTGAAGAACTTTGGCCCTCTGTCCTCTTCAGCTCACTCAGCAGTCAGAAATCTGGGTGTTACTTTTGACCAGGCTCTCAATTTTGACACACATTACCTGGCTTACAATTTTGCTTCTTCCATTTACTGTTAATTGCCCGCCTTAGAAACATTGTGTCTCAACCTGAGCTGGAAGTGGTCATCCATGCTTTATTTCATCAGTCTTGACGACTGTAATTTGCTGTTCCCTAGCCTCAGTCTTCTCTGGATCGCTTACAAATGGTCCAGAATGCGGCTACAAAGCTTCTTACAAAGTCATCTAAGAAGTCTCATGTAACACCCATTCTGTCTTCTTTGGATTGGCTCCCCATTCAGTTCAGACTGCAGTTTAAAATACTGGTGATGACTTATAGAGCACTGCACAGTCAAATGCCTCTATATCAGTGAAATCTTGCACCCTTATGTGGGTGATTCTTTAACTACGGGCACTATTGGCCTTGTAAATGTAATTTCCACCACACCATTGCCACCATATAAAGCGCTTTGGGGCAACTGTTTGTTGTGATTTGGCGCTATATACATGTGCTCTGATGTCACTGTTTATCTCCATAGAAACTACCCAAACAATTTTTCATACAAACTGTTTAAAGGGACATTACAGTGTTGTGGTGGAAATTATGGCAATAGTGTGGGACAACTACATTTTGTTTAAAAAAAAATCACAACAGTTGTATGACATTGAATACCCCAATTATGTTTGGATTATTTTACTGATATTTTATTCAGAGATATTTTAAAACATTAGAAAAAACGTTTCTTTACCATTCATTTTTATCATTGAAGATCAAAAGTCTGGGTGTGGGACAAGCACAAAACGGCAATATTTGCATATAATGATGCTGAAAAAAGGTGAAAAAGTCATCATAGACTACTAGAACAAATTTCTTAACACACTTTCATTGTAAAGATAACTATAAAAGCGTGAAATTTCCCCTTTTTTCTGTTTTTCATACAATATGATCAAAGGACATAATAAGTGCCCGTAGTCTAAGAATCACCCATGTAACAAATAGGCAGTGGTGGGCACAGTTCTGCTAATCCGCTAACCGCTAATTAGCAAAGCTAACTTTTTCATTAGCAGATTAGCTTTTCAGCTATCTTTGAAATCCATCAGGGGACAAATTAGCTTCTGCTCAATTTAGTTCCGCTACCTTTCAGTCCACTAACATTTTTTTTTTTTTTGCTGGTAAAGTGAGTAGAGGCAATACAGGTGAGCCGTTAGTTCCGTTAATGTTAATAATCATGTACAGATAAACTGTGACTATTAATACTGTGATTTACTGCTTTTGATAAAGTTTGGGGTTTTATTTTTTATTTATTTGTTTTTGGTACATTTGGTTTGTGTCATGTTTACGAACACAACACGGCTAAGTCGTTCCTGTAACAGTTCACAAATATAATATAGAAACTGTGACTCTTAATACTGTCATTTACTGCTTTTTATGAGGACGATGACCATGTTTGGGATTTTATTTATTTATTTTTTGTGCATTTGTTTTGTTTGTGAATGCAATACAGGTGAGCCGTAGCACAGTTAACAGTTTATAAATATATAATATAGAGATCAACTGTGACTTCTGATACTGTGATTTACTGCTTTTGCTAAAGATGATGACAGTGTTTGGGATTTTATTTTTCGTGTGTCGTCGTGTGTTTGTGATCCCGGGAATGTGCGGGTTATGTGACTTGACCTTTGAATTTACCCAGCATCCCCTGCAGCGGTTAAAATCGAAACTGTCTTATCAGTAGCCGACAGTGTAATCCAATGCGACTGCAACAGAGTTAATACCAGAAGTTAGTAGAAACTTCCGCTAATAGTTTTTTAGTGGTTCATCGGTTTAGCGCTATAAAAATCAACTTTTCACTTAGCGGATTAATAGTTATCGAAGCTAATGTTTCGGTTAGCTGTGCCCACCACTGCAAACAGGCCTCTGAGGTCCTCGGACTAGAACATGTTGGTTATACCTTGGTCAAGGCTGAAAACCAAAGGAGACTTTTGTGGTTGTGGCTCCCAAACTGTGGAATGCACTGCCACTGCACCTACGATCTGTGGACTCTGTTAGAACTTTAAAAGAGAAGCTCACAACCCATTTATACAGCCTTCATTTTAACTACTTTTATATTACTGCTGTTTTTAATTTATGTGTTTCCATTTTATTTTTTTCACTGTAAAGCACTTTGTGATTTTATCTTGAAACGTGCTGTACAAATAAACGTTACTTACTTAAACATGAAAAAAATGTAACCACAATTACCTCCGCCAAGGATGTAATAAAATAATCAGTGTTTGTTTATTTATTTATTTATTTATCTGTCTGTCTGTTGGCAGGATTATGTCAAAACTACTGTACAGATTTTGACGAAATTTTCACCATAGATACATATTAGGCTGTGAAAGAACCCATCAAGTTTTGGAGGTGATCCAGATTCTGGATCAAGTTTTACTTTATATAGGGTTTGAAGGATTACGTCAAAACTACTTCACAGATTCTCACCAAATGTTCAGCACGGATACATATTAGGCCACGGAACACTCCACTAAATTTTGGAGGTGATCTGGATCCGAATCCAGATTCTGGATCAAGAGTTCCCTTTATATACGCTTTGAAGGACTACGTCAAAACTACTTTGTGGATTCTCACCAAATTTGCAGCACAGATACAGTGGGGTAAAAAAGTATTTAGTCAGTCCCTGATTGTGAAAGTTCTCCTACTTAGAAAGATGAGAGAGGTCTGTAATTTTCATTGTAGGTACACTTCAACTATGAGAGACAAAATGAAAAAAAAAAATCCAGGAAATCACATTGTAGTTTTTTTTGCAGATTTTTAAAGGATTTTTAAAGAATTTTAAAGATTTTAAAGAATTTATTTGTAAATTATGGTGGAAAATAAGTATTTGGTCACCCACAAACAAGCAAGATTTCTGGCTCTCACAGACCTGTAACAACTTCTTTAAAAAGCTTTTCTGTCCTCCACCTGTTACCTGTATTAATGGCACCTGTTGGAACTGTTATCTGTATAAAAGACACCTATCCACAGCCTCAAACAGTCAGACTTCAAACTCAACCATGGCCAAGACCAAAGAGCTGTTGAAGGACACCAGGAAGAAAATTCTAAATGTGCACCAGGCTGGGAAGAGTGAATCTACAATAGTCAAGCAGGTTGGTGTGAATAAATATACTGTGGGAGTAATTGTAAGAAAATGGAAGACATACAAGACCACTGATAATCTTCCTTGATCTGGGGCTCCATGCAAAATGTCATCCCATGAGGTCAAAATGATCATGAGAACAGTGAACAAAACTCCCAGAACTACATGGAGGGACCTGATGAATGACCTGCAGAGAGCTGGGACCAAAGTAACAAAGGCTACACACTACGCAGAGAGGAACTTAAATCCTGCAGTGCCAGGCGTGTCTCACTGCTTAAGCCAGTACGTGTCTAGGCCCGTCTGAAGTTTTCCAGAGAGCATATGGATGATCCAGAAGGGGATTGGGAGAATATCATGTGGTCAGATGAAACCAAAATAGAACATTTTGGTAAAAACTCAACTCGCCGTGTTTGGAGGAAGAAGAATGTTGAGTTGCATTCCAAGAACACCATATCTACTGTGAATCATGGGGGTGGAAACATCATGTTTTGGGGCTGTTTTTCTGCAAAGGGGACAGGACGACTGATCCGTGTTAAGGGAAGAATGAACGGGGAGATTTTAAGCCAAAACCTCCTTCCATCAATGAGAGCATTGAAAATGCAACATGGCTGGGTCTTCCAGCATGACAGTGATCCCGAACACACCACTCAGGCAACAAAGGAGTCTTGGAGTGGCCGAGCCAGTCTCAAGACCTCAACTCCATATAAAATTTGTTGAGGGAGTTGAAAGTCCGTGTTGCCCAGCGACAGCCCCAAAACATCACTGCTCTAGAGGAGATCTGCATGGAGGAATGGGCCAAAATACCAGCTACAGTGTGTGCAAACCTGGTGAAGAGTTACAGGAAACATTTGACCTCTGTAATTGCCAACAAAGATTATGTTACAAAGTATTGAGTTGAACTTTTGTTATTGATCAAATACTTATTTTCCACCATAATTTACAAACAAATTCTTATTTCCTGAAATTTTGTTTTCTCATTTTGTCTCTCATAGTTGAAGTGTACCTATGATGAAAATGACAGACCTCTCACATCTTTCTAAGTAGGAGAACTTGCACAATCAGGGACTGACTAAATACTTTTTTACCCCAATGTATTAGGGCATGGAAGACTCCACTGCATTTTGGAGGTGATCCAGATCTGGACTGCGCTTGTTATGTGTGTATTTATTTTTTTTGAGCCAGGCTATTGTTAGTCACCTATGACTTTTTTTTTTTATTTAACGCAGAATGAGTTTCGTCCGTCTAAAGCTGTGGTCACGTGCAGCCTGGTAGCTGCTTTCTTACCTCTCCTCCTTCACCACCCTGCTCCATGCCCCCGTATTCTCCCTGTCATCACAAAGAAGAGAGAGCACAAATTAGAGATGGAAATGTGGAGGGGGCGTGGCTAGAGACGAGATGATGAGGTGATGGTCAGCCGGTTTTCTGCTCCTTTTTAGCTGGGGACATATGAGTGTTAGTTGAGTGTTAGACTGCCACAATGTGTACGAGTGAAGTAAAACACTCACACAGGCTTTGCTCAGCCTGAGTGCATGAAGCTTTGCATTTTATCTGCTGTGTTGGAGGTGTGGTCCCCAGCTTGTGTGTCACTGTTGTGCAGAGCAGGTACGTGGTTAGAAGGTTTTAGTATCATTATAGATGAAAACACATGAATAAGTGAACATTTGAGGGGTGAGAAGGTTTTTGTAAAATTCTGAATGAGTAGCTCAAAAAAATCCTGCCACACAATTAGTTATACAACCCAATTCCAATGAAGTTGGGACCTTGTGTAAAATGTAAACAGAAACAGGATACAATGATTTGCAAATCCTCTTCAACCTATATTTAATTGAATACATCACAAAGACAAGATATTTAATGTTCAGATAGACTTTTTTGTTTTTGTGCAAATATTTGTTCATTTTGAAATGGATGCCTGCAACACGTTTCAAAAAAGCTGGGACAGTGGTATGTTTACCACTGTGTTACATCACCTTTACACCTTTTCACCATTATACTCAATAAGTGTTTGGGAACTGAGGACACTAATTGTTGAAGCTTTGTAGGTGGAATTCTTTCCCATTCTTGCTTGATGTACGACTTTAGTTGTTCAGCACTCCGGGGTCTCCGTTGTCATATTTTGCACTTCCTAATGCACCTCACATTTTCAATGGATGACTGGTCTGGACTGCAGGCAGATCAGGCTAGTACCCGCACTCTTTTACTATGAAGCCACGCTGTTGTAACACCTGCAGAATGTGGCTTGACATCACAGATGTGTAAGTTGCCCATGTCATGGGCACTAACACACCCCCATACCATCACAGATGCTGGCTTTGCACTGGTAACAGTCTGGATGGACTTTTCCCCCTTTTGTCCGGAGGACACAACGTCCATGATTTCCAAAAACAATTTGAAATGTGGACTTATCGGACCACAGCACACTTTTCCACTTTGCGTCTGTCCATTCCAAATGAGTTCGGGCCCAGAGAAGGCGGTGGCATTTCTGGATGTTGTTGATGTATAGCTTTTGTTTTGCATGGTAGAGTTTTAAATTGCACTTGTAGATGTAGTGACAAACTGTGTTAACTGACAATGTTTTTTTGAAGTGTTCCTGAACCCACGTGATAAGATCCTTTACACAATGATGTTGGTTTTTAATGCGCCTGAGGGATCGAAGGTCACGGACATTCAATGTTGGTTCTTGGCCTTACCGCTCATGTGTAGAACGTTCTCCAGATTCTCCGAATCTTCTGATTATATTATGGACTGTAGATGATGGAATCCCTAAATTCCTTGCAACTGAACATTGAGATACATTGTTCTTAAACTGTTGGACTATTTTTTCACACAGTTGTTCACAAAGTGGTGATCCTCACCCCATCTTTGCTTGTGAACAGCTGAGATTTTTGGGGATGCTCCTTTTATACCCAATCATGACACTCACCTGTTTCCAATTAGGTGGTCTTTGAGCATTCATCAACTTTCCCAGTCTTTTGTTGCCCTGTCCCAACTTTTTTGAAATGTGTTGTAGGCATCCATTTCAAAATGAGCAAATATTTGCACAAAAACAATAACGTTTATCAGTTTAAACATTAAATATCTTGTCTTTGTGGTGTCTTCAATTGAATATAGGTTGAAGAGGATTTGGAAATCATTGTATTCTGTTTTATTTACATTTTACACATTGTCCCAACTTCACTGGAATTGGGGTTGTAGAAGCTTCTATCCAATTTGGGAAACATCACACCCGTGTTTGTTTCTGTTTCCCTCTGGATGCTCACTCGTTCATTATAGACACAACTGCCAGTTTATTCAGCACACGATGCAGTGTAAAATAAGAAACTCTTTCTATGTTTTATTACACTTAGCAGCCTGTCATCTGTACGTTTGAAGCCTCCTGATTACGTGGCAAGCATTCACATGCTTGTTGCTAAGCAACACCTAACTAGGGAGCTTGCTGCCACTGAAGATAGCTAGATGTCTGGGGGGTTCAAATGTGATTCCCCCCACTAGACTTTTTTGAACAGTTATAATGTATAGATCATTTGCAAGTTATGATAATTCATTATCATGATCTGTCAATATTTTTACTGACACATAGCTTGTTGCTAGGCACCATCTCATTCTCATTTTACTGGCAGCACTTGAGAAGCCGCCGAGTAAAGAATCAAAGAATACTGTCTTGGATCAAGACTAAGATCCAGGCTTTTAATGACTTCCTGGACTCAGCCATCAGAAGTGTATCTGTAGGCAGTGAAAGCGGCACATTTGTGGACATTCAGTTAGCTCAGCAGTGACTCATGAGCTCAGAAGTGTTTGGCGATGCTGCTATTTTTGCAAAGGATACGAAAGTTCAAGTCCTTAGGTTCCTTGTCCTTCCCATCTTACGGTGTTGTTGCAAGACTTGAACACTAACTTGTGTCCCAAGGTGCTGACTTCCTGTCTTTGGTATGAGGCCTCTTCACAGGATCCTTGCATATTACTAGAATGACTTTGTTTCAAATGACCGGTTACTCAGGGAGACTCAGATGAGGAGTCTCACTTGAATTGTGAGGGAACATCAGCTCTGACATTTTGGCATGGTTCTCTGGGCATGATCCAGCACATAGATACCTCACTTTTGAGTACTTCAGTGGCTAGAGAAGGCCAAGGGGACATCCACACCATCAGTGGGTGTAACAGATAGATGGCTACTTTTGAGAGAGTGGGGTGGAACAGTTGTCTACCTTGGTGGCTGCCATACAGGACCTGGCATGGTTTCGTCATGTGGTGGACGCATCGATACATGGACCAAGTGCATACTCCCAGGCTTGACTTAACTTGACTTTATGGACATCCAGTCACCTCGGCCCTGCAAATGGTCATCTGAGGACAGTCCTCCAAAGACAGGACACACGTTAGTGTAACTCCGGGTGATCTTAGTGTTATCAACTCATGATATCTCTGGATAATTTATTCTGTGCTCATTTAGGTGTGCCTAATAAACTGACAACTGTGTGACAGTAGTAGCATGCAGCGTATTCTGTCTGCTACTCTTCCAACCCAACCCTTTTGCAGGATGACCTATGACCCCCAAGCACCTTGTGTACAGGCTCCTCCTGTCAGGGGACACAGAAGAGACATTAAAAAAATCCACAAACAAGAAAAAGGTAAAAATGATGTCAACACAATACAGAATAAAAGAAGCTTTGACACAATACTATAACAAAAGAAGAAATACACAAAAAGGGTAAAAATGCAAACGTGACATGTAAGATGTAAGAATATCTAATATCTTACCCACAGCTTTGACATTAGTGTTTAAAAGCAGAAGAACAAACGATGTTCATTATAAATATAAACAGAACTGCACAGTATAAATTTTAGTATACTGTCAATGTTACTGAAAGGATTGTTGGTTGGATTTTGGCAGTACCAGATATTTTTACATCCACATAGTACACTTTAATTAAACTAAACTAAATTTTAAGAGATCTGCAGCCGGAGCATTCGGACAAGGGACAGCAGTCATGTGATGTTTACAAGTGTGAAACTTTCATTACTATAGCAACCAACGTGAACTTCAACACAGGCACAAATACTGGATCTAGCCTCTTGTTACAGTGCATCTGGAAATTATTCACAGCACTTCACTTCAATTTCAATTTAAATGCAATTTATTTTCATTTATATAGCACCAAATTACAACAAGGTTGCCTCAAGGCGCTTCACACAAATAAGGTCTAACCTTACCCCCCCCCTCACCAGAGCAACAGTAGTAAGGAAAAACTCCCTCTGAGGAAGAAACCTCAAGCAGACCAGACTCAAAGGGGTGACCCTCTGCTTGGGCCATGCTACAGAAATAAATTACAAAACAATTCACGAAACAAACATACAGGAAACGTATGTTCTTCTTCCACATTTTGTTATGTACAGTCTCATTCCAAAATGAAGTAAATTCATTTTTCCCTTAAACGTCTACTCACAACAGCCCATAATGACAACATGCAAAAAGTTTTTTTTTTATTTATTAAAAAAAATATATCACATGTACATAAGTATTCAGACCTTTTCTTCAGTACTTTGTTGATGCACCTTTGGCAGCAATTACAACCTCAAATCTCCTTGAATATGATGCCACAGGCTTGGCACACCTATTTTTGGGCAATTCTGCCCATTCCTCCTTGCAGCACCTGTCAAGCTCCATCAGGTTGGATGGAGAGCGTCAGTGCGCAGCCATTTTCAGATCTCTCCAGAAATGTCCAGTTGGATTCAAGTCTGGCAGCTCTAGAAAGAGTCCTGGTGGATCTGAAGTTTGTCCATTTACAGATGATGGAGGCCAGTGTACTCATTGGGACTTTCAAAACAGCAGAAATGTTTCTGTACCCTTCCCAAGATTTGTGCCTCAAGACAATCCTGTCTTGGAGGTCTACAGACAATTCCTTTAACTTCATGCTTGATTTGTGCTCTGACATGCACTGTTATCTGTGGGACCTTATATGTAGACAAGCGTATGCCTTTCCAAACATTTCCAGTCAACTGAATTTACCCCAGGTGGACTCCAATTAATTTGATGAGTGGAAACAGGATGCACCTGAGCTCAACTTAGAGCTTCATGGCAAAGGCTGTGAATACTTATGTGCATGTAAGTTCTTTTTTTTTAAAATAAATTTACAAAAATAAGAAGCTTTTTTTAACATTGTCATTATGGGGTAGGGTGTGTAGAAGTTTGGGGGAAAATGAATTTCATCCATTTTGGAATAAGGCTGTTACATAAAATGTTGAAAAAGTGAAGCGATGTGAATACTTTCTGGATGCACCGTACGTAACGTGGACAGCCAAGCAGTTAGATCAGATCTGAATCAAATACACTTTGAACACTAACCCTCGTGCTGTCATATTACTTCAGCTAAGTTAAAAACATTGCATTTTGGTGAACATATGCGCACTTCAGATTTTTCTTTTTCTTGATGTTTTTTGTCATCTGCAAGAAGTAACAGATCAGAGGTCAGCTGCTCTAATCTTGATATTCTACCTGAAAGGACTTAAAGCTGTGGTAGGTGGAACCCAGTGGTCCTGCTGTAACTGACCTGGTTGATCAATCTGCTTGATGCAGCGACGTTTTCCACACCCTCCACGGTTGCCTGAGACACCTCGTTGGCCCCGGCGACTGCTGTGTCTGCAACAATGTTAGCCTGATCCACAGTCCTGTTGGCGACTGTGGCGCACAGTGGAGGTTAGCCACAAAAGAAGCAAACACACACCAACGTGCACGCACATGCACAACTGTTCTTACCTGTGTTTACTGATGACACAACTCCCTCCTTTGTCTTGTTGCCTGAGGATCAAACAAGGTGGACTTATGAAGTTGGCCAGAATTTGATGTTTGAACACATTTAAAAGCACAAAAAAAAGAGTTCTTGGTATTAAAAATCATAATCATTAAAACATAAATGTAAAAAAAAAAAAAAATTAAATGATTGCTGTTTGCTAGTGCAGGCAAGCACGGTCGAGAAGCCTCTTTGTTATGAAATTGGAGGTAAATTATTGTTTATCACAAAATAAGGCAAAGGAGTGTGAATCCCCATCCACAAAGAACTGAAATGTGACTGGAAACAAAATCATGACCAGCAATCGCATAGTGCAATCTGTTGGGGAAGTGTCGTGACACGGACCCACAACAGGGGGCGTTAATGAAGGGACAATGGAATAGCCAAAAAGTAACAATTTAATGTTGTGAAGCTGCACAAGGTGACGTGTGGCAGGCTCGAAGATAGGAGACGTCCGGTGAGAGAAGAGCAGGAACCCACACAAGCCTCACCACCAACGGACCTGAAGAACACCGGAGCCGCCAAGCCCTGCGCCCCAGGTGGCCACTGTCTTCAGCAGTCAGACCCGATACTGCTGGCAGAAAACAGAAACAGTTCTGGATGAGTGTGAGTTCGCACACTCAGTAATCCCACAGTCTGTGTTCAGTAAGGAGGGAGAACCTCCACCTCCAATCACACACTCGTGCAGCTCCTGTCTAACCACTTATCTGGTTGGGGTGTGAAGCGAAGCCGTCGCTGATCACACCAAACGCCAATCCCACAGATAAGGCAATCACCACAGGAAAACGGCTGCAAAAGAAGTTCAGACTATTACACAAGGTTTTGTTCAGCAGAGAAAATTACCTGTATGGTAGAAGATTTCTCGGCGAGGAGGTGGAGTTGCAGTCCGGTCTTTGTAGTGGTGGTGATGGGTGACAGCTGGTGTTGATAGATGACAGCTGTCACCTCCAGCGGCTCCGACGCCCTCTCGTGCTTGGAGCCCGCACTCCAAGCAGGGCGCCATCTGGTGGTGGTGGGCCAGCAGTACCTCCTCTTCAGCGGCCCACACAACAGGACCCCCCCCTCAACGGGCGCCTCCTGGCGCCCGACCAGGTTTATCCGGGTGCCGGGCGTAGAAGTCGGCCAGGAGGGCCGGGTCCAGGATGAAGCTCCTTTTCACCCAGGAGCGTTCCTCTGGACCATACCCCTCCTAGTCCACCAGATACTGGAAGCCTCGACCCTTGCGACGGATGTCCAGAAGCCGACGCACGGTCCACGCCGGCTCCCCGTCGATGACCCGGGCAGGAGGTGGTGCAGGTCCAGGGGTGCAGAGCGATGAGGTGTGGTATGGTTTGATCCGCGACACGTGAAAAACAGGATGGATCCGCAGTGAAGCTGGCAGCCATAGCTTCACTGCGGCCGGGCTGAGGACCTTGGTGATGGGAAAGGGTCCGATATATCTGTCTTTCAGTTTCTGTGATTCCACTTGAAGTGGGATGTCCTTTGTCGACAACCATACCTCCTGCCCAGGCTGGTATGCAGGGGCCGGGGAATGCCGGCGGTCTGCATGGGCCTTAGCCCTCGTTCGGGCCTTCAACAGGGCAGAACAGGCGGTCCGCCACACCTGGCGGCACCTCCTGAGGTGGGCCTGGACCGAGGGCACACCGACCTCTCCCTCCACAAGCGGGAACAATGGGGGCTGGTACCCCAAACACACCTCGAACGGGGAGAGGCCGGTGGCAGATGACACTTGGCTGTTGTGGGCGTACTCGATCCAGGCCAGATGGGTGCTCAAGGCCGTCGGGTGCGCGGAGGTAACGCAACGGAGGGCCTGCTCCAACTCCTGGTTGACCCGCTCTGCCTGTCCGTTCGTCTGAGGGTGATACCCGGACGAGAGACTCACGGTGGCCCCCAGTTCCTTGCAAAAACTCCTCCAGACCTGACAGGAGAACTTAGGGCCACAGTCTGAGACGATGTCCGCTGGTATCCCATGCAGACGCACGACGTGGTGGACCAGGAGGTCTGCTGTCTCCTGGGCCGTAGGGAGCTTCGGGAGGGCCACAAAGATCGAGAACCGGCATTTCAACTCCCTAAACGCGGCTTCGCACCGATCCGACCAGGTGAAAGGGACTTTAGTGGAGGTCAGGGCTGTCAGGGGGCTAACTACCTGACTGTAGCCCTTAATGAACCTCCTGTAGAAATTTGCAAAGCCGAGGAACTGTTGCAGTTTCCTACGGCTTGTTGGGTGGGGCCAATCTCTCACCGCCGCCACCTTGGCCGGATCAGGGGCGACGGAGTTGGAGGAGATTATGAACCCCAGGAAGGACAAAGAAGTGCGGTGGAACTTGCACTTCTCGCCCTTCACAAACAGCCGGTTCTTCAACAACCGCTGTAGGACCTGACGTACATGCTTGACATGAGTCTCAGGGTCCGGAGAAAAGATGAGGATGTCGTCTAGATACACGAAGACAAACCGGTGCAGGAAGTCCCGCAAGACGTCATTAACCAAAGCTTGGAACGTCGCAGGGGCGTTTGTGAGGCCGAACGGCATGACCAGGTACTCAAAGTGACCTAAGGGGGTGTTAAATGCCGTCTTCCACTCGTCTCCCTTCCGGATCCGAACCAGGTGGTACACATTCCTAAGATCGAGTTTGGTGAATATTTGGGCTCCATGCAGGGGCGTGAACACCGAATCCAACAGAGGTAACAGGTATCGGTTGCGAACCGTGATCTCGTTCAGCCCTCTGTAATCGATGCATGGACGGAGTCCGCCGTCCTTCTTACCCACAAAAAAGAAACCTGCACCCAACGGGGAGGTGGAGTTCCGGATCAACCCGGCAGCTAACGAGTCCCGGATGTAGGTCTCCATTGATTCGCGTTCCGGACGTGAGAGGTTGTACAGCCTGCTGGACGGGTACTCAGTGCCCGGAATCAAATCGATGGCACAATCGTACGGTCGGTGCGGGGGAAGGGCGAGTGCCAGATCTTTGCTGAAGATGTCAGCAAGATCGTGGTACTCACATGGCACCGCCGTCAGATTGGGCGGGACTTTGACCTCCTCCTTAGCTATCTCACCGGGTGGAACCGAGGATCCTAAACACTCCCGGTGGCAGGTTTCGCTCCACTGCGTCACATCCCCAGACGGCCAATCAATCCGGGGATTGTGTTTCAACACCCATGGAAAACCCAAAATCACTCGGGAGGTAGAAGGTGTTACAAAAAACACTATCTCCTCCCTGTGATTCCCAGACACCACCAAAGTCACTGGCTGTGTCTGGTGTGTGATTAATGGAAGAAGAGTGCCATCTAGTGCTCGTATCTTCACAGGGGAAGGCAGAGCCACCAGAGGGAGCCCTACTTCCTTTGCCCATCTGCTGTCCAGCAGATTCCCTTCTGACCCCGTGTCTATAAGTGCTGGGGCGTGAAGGGTTACACCCCCCGCCCTGCTCCCGACAGTGTTCCTCTAACCGGTTGTCTAAGCGTATAACCAGGTCGACAAGCCCGTCAAAATCCCGCGGTTCCTCCTTAGCCAGCAGGTGCTCCTTCAGGACCGGAGACAGCCCGTTTATGAAGGCGGCGCGGAGTGCAACGGTATTCCAGCCGGACCTCGCAGCCGCGATGCGGAAGTCGACTGCATACTCGGCTGCACTCCGGCGCCCCTGTCGCATTGACAGTAGCACGCTCAAAGCGGTCTCGCCTCTGTTGGGATGATCAAAAACCTGTTTGAACTCCCTTACAAACCCAGAGTATGACGTTACGAGCCGTGAGTTCTGCTCCCAGAGCGCCGTAGCCCAGGCGCGTGCCTCTCCTCGAAGCAAATTGATGACATAAGCCACCCGGCTAGCGTCTGACGCGTACATGACGGGACGCTGTGCAAAGACGAGCGAGCACTGCATTAGGAAGTCCGCGCACGTCTCAACACAACCTCCGTACGGCTCCGGAGGACTTATGTATGCTTCAGGGGATGGTGGGGGGGTCGTTGAACGACCAGTGGAACGTTTGTATCTGACAAAGGACCAGCAGGAGGAGGTGCTGCAGCAGCGCCTTGATCGCGCGCCTCCACCCTGGTGGTGAGAGCCTCCATCCTCCGATTGAGGATAACGTTCTGCTCGGTGACCAGATCCAACCGAGCAGTGAAAGCGGTCAGTATTTGCTGCAGCTCCCCTAACACGCCTCCTGCTGGCGCCTGTGCACCTTGCTCTTCCATTGGCCGTTCAAGCTCGAGTTGACGCCCATCGGGATCCATGACGCTGGCCGAGAAATCCTGTTGGGGAAGTGTCGTGACACGGACCCACAACAGGGGGCGTTAATGAAGGGACAATGGAATAGCCAAAAAGTAACAATTTAATGTTGTGAAGGTGCACAACGTAATACAGACAGATACAAATATGCGTTATATCAATCCGACAAAAAGGTGACGTGTGGCAGGCTCGAAGATAGGAGACGTCCGGTGAGAGAAGAGCAGGAACCCACACAAGCCTCACCACCAACGGACCTGAATAACACCGGAGCCGCCAAGCCCTGCGCCCCAGGTGGCCACTGTCTTCAGCAGTCAGACCCGGTACTGCTGGCAGAAAACAGAAACAGTTCTGGATGAGTGTGAGTTTGCACACTCAGTAATCCCACAGTCTGTGTTCAGTAAGGAGGGAGAACCTCCACCTCCAATCACACACTCGTGCAGCTCCTGTCTAACCACAATCTAACACAATCTGCAGTTAGATGGCACTAAATCTCAAACACTGTAGCTTTAAGTTTACATCTCTCTTTTTTGTACTTTGTAAAATATCTATTGGCCACTATAACTGTCAAATAACCATCTTCATAGATTTAGTTCAGCAGTATCAGATGATATATGATATCTTTCTAATAGCAGCTCTTAAAAAGAACTCTTAATGCTTCAGTGTCTGTTTCCCTGCTTCATCAAAGGACTTTTTCCTTCTGTCTTCTTTCTTGTACTCTGTTGTCTCATATGTCATTTTCTTTGTCTTTCTAACAGCAGTATCTCCTGCTCATTACAGTCTGTGCAGATTAAAAGGATGCTGTATAATCTGCCACAGTGAGAGACAGACATTTATGTGCTCTAAAACATGGCTGATAAAAAGGAGGGTATGAATGGAAGAATAAATCTAAGAGATGATGGAGGGCTGCTGTTCTCTCATCGGCAGGTCTTTCATCTGATGCTGCCATTTACAGCATCCTGCATCCTCCAGTCCCCTTTAGGCTCACTGTCTCTCTCGCCTGCTGTTTCTCTCCATTCATGCTCCATTTTGTATAGAAACCACGTGCATGAGTAGCAGCACTGCAGTAAAACACTGCCTAATGTCCAGTGACACAGTGAGTCATCGTGTAGCAGTCAAAATGTGTTTAAGATGCGTTCACATGTATTTGCAGTGGTGGGACCAAAGATTTTGTCCTGGTGGGGCTGTGTGTGTGTGTGTGTGTGTGTGTGTGTGTGGTGTGTGTGTGTGTGTGTGTGTGTGTGTGTGTGTGTGGTGTGTGTGTGTGTGTGTGTGTGTGTGTGTGTGTGTGTGTGTGTGTGTGTGTTGGGGGTTGATGCTGGTGATTAAGTAGGCAGGTAGAACTTGTAGTAAACGGGCAAATGTGCCATTTCCAGCAACAAACATCTGCAAATATCTTCCACCACATTAGTTTCTTGTACCTTTCAGCAACATTGAAAGTGATGTGTAGTGCATCATTTTATTTATTTATGTAATATTTCAGACATACATTGTAGTTATACTGTAGCCTATTTGATTGTCACTGTCTGTTCTGGTAAAATGTGCTAATAATATCCTGTTTGTGGCATATCAGCTTGATAATCTAAGCTTGAGTACTGCCATCATTTTATTAATTTTAATTATTTCATTTATATAGCACTAAATCACAACAAAGTTGCCCCAAGGTGCTTCACACCTTACCAACCCCCAGAGTAAGCCCACAGGTGACAGTGGTAAGGAAAAACTCCCTCTGATGATTTGAGGAAGAAACCTCAAGCAGACCAGACTCAAAGGGGTGACCCTCTGCTTGGGCCATGCTACCAACACAATTGACAAAACAACAAGTACAGTATAATTTGTCAGCATTAAGCAACAAGAAAAACAGAAGAAATACCTGCGAAATATAGTGACGATTCGTCCCATCCTGTCTATGGCTGATGCTGAGACCCTGATCCATTTATCTCTTCTAGATTGGACTACTGCAATGTTCTATTTTCTGGTTTACCGCAGTCCAGCATTAGGGGTCTCCAATTGGTTCAAAATGCTGCAGCCAGACTTTTGACACGAAGCAGAAAGTTTGACCACATTACACCCATTTTGGCATCTCTTCACTGGCTTCCTGTCCCAGTGAGATCAGATTTTAAGGTTCTGCTACTAACCTATAAAATTATTCATGGACTGGCACCTCCCTGACCTAATTAAACCTTACGTACCGGCCCGGGCTTTACGTTCTCAGGGTGCAGGACTCCTTTGTGTCCCTAAGGTGAATAAGAAGACTGCGGGTCACAGAGCTTTCTCTTATCATGCCCTTGTTCTGTGGAATGATCTCCCTGCGTCAATAAAACAGTCAGATTCTGTAGAGACTTCCAAGTCCAGACTTAAGACGCACTTATTTTCCCTTTCATATGGCTAGCATACTGGTACAGTTTTGTTTTACGCTTTTTACTCTTTTAATTCATTTATTAGTAATTGGAGCGGGCCGCGGCCTCAACTTTACCTAAATTCTGGGTCTTTTAGTGAAGTTTAGGGCGAGTGGCCGGCGATCACCTTAGTATTTCTCTGTTTTTCTTGTTGTTTAATGCTGGCAAATTATACAGTATTTTTTGTCTTTCTGATGCCTGATTCTGTTTTTTCTCTCTGTTTAAGGTGCAGCTCCATCCAGAGATGGGAGTTGTATTTGTGTTGGCGATCCTCCTGTCCTGTGCGCCAATAGCATTTCTTGTATATTCGTCCGTGAATTGTTCTGTGAATTGTTCTGTAATTTATGTTTTGTAGCATGGCCCAAGCAGAGGGTCACCCCTTTGAGTCTGGTCTGCTTGAGGTTTCTTCCTCAGAGGGAGTTTTTCCTTACCACTGTTGCTCTGGGGGTTGGTAAGGTTAGACCTTACCTGTGTGAAGCGTTTTGAGGCAACTCTGTTGTGTTTTGGCGCTATGTAAATGAAAATAAATTGAAACTGACTTGAAATTGAAATAGCAGTGTTGTATAGTAACGAAGTAGAAATACATCACTACTGTACTTAAGTACATTTTGGGAGACTTTGTACTTTACTGGAGTTTTTTTTAATTCAGCTTACTTTCACTTTTACTTCACTACATTTCCAACCTTAATTGCATACTTCTACACCGATACATTTTCTATTCGCCATGCCGTTACTCGTTCCAAAAAAAAAAAAAAAACACACACACACACACACACACACACGAAAAAGTCGTGTTTTCACCCAGAGACACCACTGATTACTAGTGACTGCAATGAAGTCAGGCCGATTTGTCATGAGGCATGTCTGATAGGCTTTTTTGCAGTTGCGCACTAGAGGGGTATTTGTCAGGAAAATGATCATTTCTCTACATTGATTACAGACCTGCAGTGGGTCTGTAATCAACTTTTCTGCAACGCGGCTTTGCTTTGAACCTTGAACCAATTGATGCAGTGATTCACAGGTCGAAGTAGTGCTTCGATCTACGATTCGTGGATTGATTGTTTTATTTTGCTTTAACCTAATTTTTCCCCGCTAAAACCCTGAAGAGCATATGTCTGTGAGTAATATTTAATATTTTAATGTTAAACTGACCTGTTATGGTCTTCTGAAACAGTTGATAGATGTATTTTATAACTTAAAAACGGGACCGATGCTAACACCTTAGCATGTCTATGGCGTTTTTCAATGGTAAAGTTAGCATTAAGCTGTTCGCATCAGCACGTTTGTGTTGATTTGTTTTCTCTATAATTAATGGCTCAGCGTTCATTGTCATAAAAGAGTCAAATTGGAATTTTTTAATTTTATTTTTACTCATATATTATAGCAACAACAATAATAGTCTACATAATAGACAATAATAATCAATAATAATAGACTAATAATGTTACAATACAATTTTAGAGAAAGAGACAAAAAGAATATAATGAAACAAAACACAACAGAAAAGATAAAACCATGTAACAATGAAAATAAATAAATACATATAGAAAAAAATAACTGTTTCCTGTGAACACCTAGTGAGTAGCCTACTCTCCTTTAGGTTTTGAAACCTTGTTTCTGAAGTGTTTTTGTGTGAGGTGCACAATTTTCAGTATTTTGACAAATACTACCAGTCATTTACAAGCCTAGATAAACTTTAATATAAAAAATCAGTCTGTTTTTGATTATTAACCTTTACTTGTACTTTTACTTTCAATACTTGAGTACATTTAGTTGTACATTAATTGTCATACTTAAGTACAATAAATACTAGATACTTTAAGACTTTTACTTGAGTAGCATTTCAATCAGTGACTTGAACTTCTACCAAAGTCATTTTTTAATGGGTATCTGTACTTTTACTTAAGTGTGATTTTCCGGTACTTTATACAACACAGAGAAATACTAAGGTGATCGCCGGCCACTAGCCCTAAGCTTCACTAAAAGACCCAGACTTTAAATAAAGTTGAGGCCTCGGCCCACTCTCATTACTAATAAATTAATTTAAAAGGGTAAAAAGCATAATAACATATTATGCCAGTATGCTAGCCATAGGAAGGGAAAATAAGTGCGTCTTAAGTTGACTTGAAAGTCTCTATAGAATCTGAGTGTTTTATTGATGCAGGGAGATCATTCCACAGAACAGGGGCACGATAAGAGAAAGCTCTATGACCCGCAGACTTTTTATTCACCCTAGGGACACAAAGTAGTCCTGTACCCTTCAAATGCTTTGCCCGGGTCAGTACGTAGCAGGTCAGCTAAGTATGGAGGTGCTAGTCCATAAACAATTTTATAGGTTAGTAGCAGAACCTTAAAATCTGATCTCACTGGGACAGGAAGCCAGTGAAGGGATGCCAAAATGGGTGTAATGTGGTCAAACTTCCTGCTTCGTGTCAAAAGTCTGGCAGCAGCATTTTGAACCAACTGGAGACCCCTAATGCTGGACTGTGGTAAACCAGAAAATAGAACATTACAGTAGTCCAATCTAGAAGAGACAAACACACGAATCAGGGTCTCAGCATCAGCCATAGACAGGATGGGACGAATCTTTGCTATATTTCGCAAGTGGAAGAAAGCAACCCTCATAATATCTCTAATGTGGAGGTCAAAGGACAGCGTAGGATCAAAAATTACCCCAAGGTTCCTCACTTCGTCAGCGTGATGTATGACACATGAGTCTAGGCTAAGTGTTAGCTGGTCAAATTGATGCCGATGTCTCTTTGGACCAAGAACCATCATTTCAGTCTTGTCAGACTTTAAAAGTAGGAAATTGCTAGACATCCAGCTTTTCACTAATGCAATCTTCTAAGGATTTTATGTGGATGAGATTAGCAGTTATCGTCATGTATAACTGAGTATCATCAGCATAGCAAGGAAAGGTAATCCCAAAATGCCACAATATGTGCCCAAGGGGTACTATATAAAGGGAGAAAAGCAGGGGGCCTAAAGCAGACCGCTGTGGAACCCTAAATTTCATGTCACTAAAGTTAGAGTTAGTGTTACTGTACAAAACACACTGAGACTGTCTGGTCAGGTATGATGTCAACCATGCAAGGGCACTCACAGTAATCCTAAAAGGATTATCTTATCATTGTTACTGCTGTGTTAGTCTGCATTACAACTTCATTATTTTTTTTTAGCAGCTTGTTAGCTTACTAATGGCAAGCCTGGCTGCCAGCATCATCTTGTTGTTAGTACCTTGTTAGCCTTAATTTCAGCATCATTACCTCCACCAACAAAGTTATGTTTTCACCTGTTTCTTTGTCTGCTTGTTTCATTCAATTTTTCATATATCATTATGAAATTTTTACTGAAGATTCATATCCTCATAGGCAAGAAGTGATTCAGGTTTCAAGGTCATAGGTGAAAGGCCAAATTCAGGAAAAATCTTGGAAAAATCCTTATCTTTAACATTGAATGAATTTTCAAAAAATCATAATTGTCAAAAAACAGTGTTATGTAGGATGGTATCCTTTATCAACTGACAAATCCTGATCTGACCAAGATTACAGATTTTGTGGCCATTTAAATGTAACATTAAAAACCCTATTTCTTGTATATTTTACATTATATCTTTATCAAACATGCCTAAATCACTCTCATGTTTAAAAGTGAGATGCAGACTGGCACTATCACCTGGCAAAATTTGATCTGGATCTGATGTGGATTGTGGATTTTGTGGACATTTGAATTTAATATTGAAAAACCCATTTGGTGTACATTTTGCAGTGACTCCAGTTTTTCTGTTATGGATTTACTTCCACCACCAAAATTGGATGGAGGTTCCAATTTTATGCCTGTTTGTCTACCTTCCAGTTATCCATCAGAAACCAAGTGCCAAAAAGCAATGACAAATTGTACATAGCAAAGATGACCAATGTTCTGTGAAAATGATCTGAAAATGACTTCAGAAACTGAAAAAAGCTGATAAAAGGCCTGACACCACCACAAAAAAAAAAAAACTTTGATTCAGTGCATGAACTAAATACATACTCATTTGGTCACATCTACTTTTGCTTATGAAAAGCCACTTCTGACTGGACTTTCACCTTGAAAATTTTTTTCCAAGGTAAGATTTTGTGGAATTGGAAACTAGTTTTGGCAGAGGGTTTGCGCTCTACGAGCGTGGTGCTCTAGTTTAGATTTTTATTTTTTTTGTGCCTTGTTAGCCTGCTAATGGCAGCCTGAGTGGCAGCATCATCTTGTTGTTAGTACGTTGTTAGCCTGCTAAGGTTAGCCTGAACATCATTTTATTGTTGTTAGTGACTTCTAGCATGCTAATGGTAGCGTGAGTGTTGCTGTCATCTTATTGTTGTGTTTTGTGAACCTGCTAATTGTACGTCAAGCACCAACATCATCTTATTGTTTTTGCCTTGTTGGCCTGCTGATGTTACCACAAGTACTGGAATTAGCTTATGTTACTGTTACTGGACATTGTTAGCCTGAGCACTAGCATTACCTTCTTGTTCTTAGTTTTTTGTCAGCACGCTACTGGTAGCCAGAGCACCTGCATCATCTTATTGTCGTTGGTGTCTTGTTCGCCTGCTACTGGTAGCACAAGTGCCAACACTGTCTTTCATCTTTAGTGTTTTGTTAGGCTTTGTTAGCCAGAATGATAGCATAACCTTATTATCATTAGCCTAGTACTAGTAGCCACAACCCCGGCGTCATCGCATTGTCGTTAAGTGTCTTGTTACCCTGCTAATGGTAGCATAAGTGGTAACACTGTCATACCATAAGAGTTGTTAGCCTGCTACCAGAGTGATAGCATCACCTTATTATCATTATCACCTTGTTAGCTTCGCACTAGTAGCCAGAACCCCGGCGTCATCGCACTGTCATAAATAAGTGTCTTGATAGCCTGCTAATAGTAGCCAGTGCTGCCAACTTAGTCACTATTCAGACCCCTCTAGCGACTTTTAAAATTTATTTTTCAAAAAAGTGACTATGGAGAACTTTAGTGACTTTTCCTGGTGTTATTGGAGATGCTGATGTGAAAGCAAGAATTTCTCCATAAACACCAGACAGGACTGGGTCTCTCCCCATCCCAAATCACTCACAGACTCCACTCGCACAGAAAAGAAGGCAGACAACTAGCCACGGGTTACTCCATTTCATTGGCTGAGAGCGCCTTACAGAGCGCTTCTGATTGGGTCACACAGACACAAGACAGGCTGGTTCCCGCCACTGTCTTTGCAACTGTGCATGTTTATTTTTTGCCACATAAAATTCTATTCATAAATCATTTTTAGCCCAAGTGCTGTGTTTTTTCACTGACACGCAAAAGTAAAACAGAACAACAAAATTATAAATAAATGTCCCAACTGCCTGTGTGTCACGTTAATTCTGGGCAGACTTTTTTTTCCTTTGTCAAAAATAAATCACTGCACTAAATACCAGGCTTAAAAAAACTAAGAATAAAAATAAATAAAAACAAAAAACAAACAACAACACAACAAACATGCAAACAAACATAAAAACCCAATTAACTCCACCAGTGTTTCTTTTGGGTCACTTCTGTCGGTTCCAAGCCCAAGAAACAAGTCCTAAACAAATTTAGGCTGTTTATTTTAGTCATTTTTGGTCACTCCCACAACATTATTCCTCTCTCCTACAACGCCAATAACAATTACATGTACAAGGCCAAATATGCAAATTAGATGATGACATCATTTAGAAACTTCTAACTAACACCTGCTAGCACCTGCTGCTCGCTGCTCCGCTCACCAAAACCGACTCCACTACAGAGGCGGATCAAGCCTTTTATAGGCCCAGGGCCCCCTGCTGCTTCCTTCGGTGAGGACACCACAGTCTTGTCATTGTGATTGTGTCACCTTACCCTATCACAATGAAGCACTTCACTTTGAGTGCAGATACAGCATATGTGATGTTAAAATGCTTTAATTATGAAGCACATTCAGGTGAATATGACTTATCAGCAGCAGTTAGCAGATATGCCAGCCATCCCCTGGAAAACGTATTTAACGGAAACACATAACTCAAAAATATGCACACAATCTCTTTCTTTGAATTAATTCAAGACTGGTACAGTACACAACTAAGAAACCTAACAAATTGCATGTGATGACCGTTTTTTTTTTTTTTTAGTTATTCACATATAGACTCGAACAACTGGGTGAATAGATGATGGACAAATGAGCAGATGGAAGTATAAATGGAATGCATTCCAGTATCTCCTTTTCCATTCACCCTTTTGACAGGAATTTACTACAAATGTGGCACATTTAGAAAATTTACAGGTGATTAAAAACTAAACAGCTAACAAGTGAGACAGACATTCAGGCTGCTTTTACTTAGGTGGCGCTATTTTATTTCTCTCTCTCCTTTCATTGTCTATGTTGGACTGTTGCCATTTTTCTCACCTGATTTTCACCAAGTTCTGGTTCCAGTGTTGTTTGAAAAGGGAATAAACCATTTTTAATTATGCTGGCAGACCTCAATAAACATCCCATAGGTGCTGAATCAGACCAAAAATGTGGAAATGTGGGCTGAAAGCTGACTTCTCAATTGCAAACATTAAATTTCTTGGCGGTGCTGTGGTGTGGCTGCTGAAATTCATTTGGGTGGGTGGGGGGGCTGTAGCCCCATGAAGCTCCACCCTAGTGCCGCCTAGGAAGATTTTAGCAGAAGGTACAAGGAGCTATAAAAAAGGTCACGGTAACGCAAGAATAGAGAAGAAATGTTGAAATAATCTGGATAATAATAATCCCACTCTAAATGGGAATGGAACAGATTGCAGATGAAAAATGTGGCTTTAAATTAATTATATTTTTCCATGAGGTATGTTTCATACATACGTTTACTGAGTTGCAGGAGGGGAAAGTAGTTTCTGCATCACATGGGCCACACACCAAAGGTAGCGCCTGTCTTTATCTCTCTCTGTTTCTTTTCAGTCTGAGCTTCCATGTTTCTCTTCCTCTCCACATCAGTTCACTTTTACCAGCCTGTCAATCCTCATCCCTCTGTTTCATCTAGAATTGATAAGCATAACTTCCTGCCATCTCTCTCTCTCTCTCCATCTGTTCATCTAGGAGCCAGTAGACACCCCCCCGCCCCTTTCCACAATGCACAACTGTCTGTCTGTCCGTCTTCTTGTCTTTTGCGGGGGTGAGCTGTTGGGAGCGGTGTGCACTGCTGCTGCGCTCCCAAATGTATAAAACACGGAGATGCACTCAGGGACGGGGGCTGTTCGGTGGAGCGGTGATGAGGGTGCAGAGTGCTGCACTGCACTGTCTCACCCTCACGCTTTTACATGCATTCTTGGTTTTTATTTATTTATTTTTTGGTTTTCATTCCCATCCCCATGATGAGTACAACTTCAAAGTGTCCATCCTCACTGTCTTTGCCGCTCCCACCCCTTTACCCCCTCCCCCTGCGGCCTCCTCTGCCTGGGACTCCAGTTAACCTTGAGATGTGACGCAGTCACCGATTCAACTAAATCAAGAGTGTAGTAAATGAAAGGAGGACCACCTACGTATAAAAAGGTGCACTGTTTTTGTTTTTGCAAATATGAAAATTTTCTGCAAATACCCTGGACCCCCCTGGATCTGGATTTTTTTCCATCTGTCACGGGACATCCCTTTGCAAACTCCGATCCAGGCCTCGGAATGGGAGAGGACAAGTCTGATGTAGATGCTGCTGCATCTCCTCGTCTATATTTCTCCTGCCAGACAGTGTGCCAAACTTTTTTCCCTCCCCCACACTCCCTGCCTTGCACCACTCCTGCAGTAGTACTCAGACACCCGTGGGACCCCACCTCACAAGGAGACCCCCCATTACATACCTACATACATCACTCCTTCCTTGGTCTTCGCTGCCGCCTCCTCCATGCCGGCCTTGGTCTTCTCCGCGGCGGCCACCACCCCCTCCTTGGCCATGGAGAACCCCTTCATCAGTACATCCATCTTGGTTGATGAGACGGCTGGGCTCCCCTGCTCCAAACGGGCCTTGCTGGTGCTCTCAGTGAGTGTGAGGAGATGATGCTTCTGGGTGGGTGTGGGCGACAGTGGCTCCTCCTTCCTTGGTGCTACAGCAGGGTGACAGGGTGACAGGGTGCAGCGACACTGAGCCAGAGAGACGGAGGGAACAGGCGATATGACGGAAGGAACGAGAGGACGAATGCTCACCGGATGCTGCAGCATTTACAAGTGGTGCTGCAGCCCCGCCCCTCATCTATCCTCCTCCCATCTGCCCCTCTCCAAATGATGCTCACGCAGCCTCCAGCTACAGCGGGGGAATGTGATTGGTCGCATCCCCTGGATGCTGATGCTAAGCTTGTTACATAACCAATAGAGTTTTCACAGTGGCATGTGACCTGCAGTTGCACAGACAGGACGTAAGACAGCAGGCGCGAGAGAGACACCTTCTGCATTTAAAGTGGTGCGAGGGGAGAAAAACTACTTTGTCATCCTCACCTGAGAGGCCTCCTCCTCTTCTGATCCTCAGCAGCACGGTGATGCTTCTTACAGTCCATTTTTAACCCTGGACTAGTATTGCTTGTTTTAAAGGTGAAACAACAGAAGACACTAATGTTAAAAAGCTGCATTAGTACACTTCCCCCTTGTTCTACGCACGCAGTGAATCAAAGATAATATATGTAACATGAAGTATGTAGGGCACATTGATTTATGAATTACTGTGGTGCTGTGCTAACGGTTTTTCCCCCTTCCATTTTTGGCTGTGCAGTGTCATAATGCCCTCTGGTGGTCACTATAAATCATGACACCATGACACAGCACTTCTTTTCAAACAAGCTAAAATGAGTCACTTTTCCCACAACTCTGCTAATATTAAAACAGCTTTAACAGTCAAGCTTCTGAGTGCTCCATTCAGATTTTGGGATTGCTTCATTTACAAGAATTAGACTCACTTTATTTGTTCCTTTTGGTGCCTCCTTGATTACTCAGCGTGGCCGCAGCAGATCCAATAATTGAGTTAGCACAAGTTTTATAGTGGATAACCCCTCCTGACACAAGTCCACATTACATGGAGAAACCTTCTGTTCTAGATGCAAGCGCAATAACCACTTCCATCACCGTGCATTATTTAGGGGCTTAATCCATGAAAGCCAATGGTACAACTGTGCATATGTTGAAAAGCCATCATACACTCAAAATACCAAAGAAATAACAATAACAACCTATTTTTTCATTCGTCAACATGTTAGTGGTAAAATATCTGAAGAAATATGACCATCTCTATTTTCCCCCATAATATACAGGGCTCCTGGAAAGTATTCACAGCGCTCCACTTTCATAATATTTTGTTATGTTACAGCCTTATTCCCAAATGGAGTGAATTAATTTTTCCCACAAAATTATACTCACAACACCCTATAATGGCAACATGAAAACTTATTAAAAATAAGAAATCACGTATACATAAGTATTCACACCCTTTGCTCAATACTTTGTTGATGCACATTTGGCAGAAATTACAGCCCCAAGCCTTCTTGAATATGATGCCACAAGCTTGGCGTACCTATCTTTAGGCAATTTTGCCCATTCCTCTTTGCAGGACCAAGCTCCATCAGGTTGGGTGGGGAGCGTCGGTGCACAGCCATTTTCAGATCTCTCCAGAGTTCAACCGGATTCAGGTCTGGGCTCTGGCTGGGCCACTCAAGGATATTCACGGGCTTGTTCTGAAGCCACTACTTTGATATATTGACTGTGTGCTTAGGGTCATTGTCCTGCAGAAAGATGAAGTATCGTCCCTGTCTGAGGTCAAGAGCGCTCTGGAACAGGTTTTTATCCAGGATGTCTTTGTACATTGCTGAAATCATTTCCCTCAATCCTGACTAGTCTTCTAGGTCCTGTTGCTGAAAAACATCCCTGCAGAATGATGCTGCCACCACCATGCTTCACTGTAGGGATGGTTCCTGGTTTCCTCCAAACATGATGCCTGGAATTCACACTGGAGTTGAATCTTTGTCTCATCAGACTACAGAATTTTGTTTCTCATGGTCTGAGAGTCCTTCAAGCGCCTTTTGGTAAACTCCAGGTAGGCTGCAATGTGCCATTTACTAAGGAGTGGCTTCCATCTGGCCACTCTACCATACAGGCCTGATTGGTGGATTGTTGCAGAGAGGTTGTCCTACTGGAAGGGTCTCCTCTCTTCTCAGACAAATGCTGGAGCTCTGACAGAGTGACCATTGGGTTCTTGGGCACCTCCCTGACTAAGGCCCATCTCCCCGATCACTCAGTTTAGACGGGTGACCAGCTCTAAATGTTTCTGTACCCTTGCCCAGATTTGTGCCATTTGTTTGACACCAAGTCATTCCAGTGGTACCCAAGGGTCTTCATACAGCCATCCAGTGGCAGTCCTAGAGTGATTTACTCCCCGGGCGAAACCCCCTGCGTGCCCCCCCGCGCACACTAACATGGCCACCACCTCCTCCCCACCACCCATGAAAACACTAACTTCGTTCAGAACACCCACAATCCCACAAATTAACTCAAGACAGCTATTTTCAAGAACAAATTTCCAGTTTTAATGACTACTGCAATAACAAACACAAAGAAATTGGCACAGTCTAATGTGTCATCATCCATGAACTTATCTGCAATGATCATCTCAAAAGTTAGCAGGAGGGCATCATAATTGTTTGCCACAGTGCTCACTATCCATGATGTGAAATTCCATCATGTAGGAGCATTTCTGGGCAACTCTGAGCAGCCTGCAGACTCAAGAAAAGACATCCTCTTTGTAGATTTTGAGAAAAATGTGGCAAACCCAGAGAGTGATGCAAAAAATATTCTGCACTCAGATATGCATTTAGCCCCCTGAGACAGAACCAGATTCAGTCTGTGTGCATAGCAATGCACAAACATTGCACTGGGGGCTATTGTTTTAACTTTGGCCTGCAAACCATTGAGAGCTGAAGCCATGACAGCAGCCATGGCTTCTTCGTAAGGAAGACTATCACATGGCTTCGCCAAAATCCGGTCCACAACATTCAAATTGTCTGCCATTATGTGCAGCTTGCTACCTAGCTAGCTCGCTAGCTGGGACTGGCGCGAGGCTAGTGTGAAGTTTGTCCGCCTGTGAGTGCTTTGTGACGGTGGAGGAGCTCAGCAGCACCCGCTGCTCAGTAGGGACAGAAACTGTGATAGAAGTCAGAAAGAGTGATAGAAGTCAGTCTCCAAACACAAGCAGCTACAAAAAAAAAACACCAGAAATAGAAGCTCGATTTGTCGCTAGTTGTTTTTAACAAAGAAAATGCCGCTAAGAGGATTAGGAAAGTCTCCGGTTCAACTCAGAACAGAATGAAAATTAAAAAATGCTCCCACGGATGTTTACACCAAAAGATCGCTGATTCGCTCATTTTGCTGTCAATCAAAAAGGGATTCAACCTCAGACAGATCATCCAATCATCATGCAGAAGATGAGCGTCCGGGCCAGCCGAGGCCAGCCCACTGCCCCATAGACCCCCAGACACGCTGAGCGTCCGATGGGCGGGACAAAGCCCAGCATTTATCCATTGACTCGTCTCGTTTCGCTGTATGCTTTGTGTCGCTATTGAACTCTGTGGACCATTTAAAGTACTGTGAAGCTGCGGGAATGAGTGAGGGGAAAGTCGCGTCATTACCAGTGATAAGAAGCTGATTCTGAACAAAAGTTGAGCGCGACACCCCCCCCCCGTTTTTTGTTTTTTTTTTTTGGACAGGGTTTTTTTTTTTTTTTTTTCCCCGCACGGTTGTGCCGCCCCCCCGCGATGCCGCCCCGGGCGGCTGCCCGGTCGGCCCGCCTCCAGGACCGCCCCTGCAGCCATCCATATTAACAGTTGTCCAGTTGTCCGGGACAAGTACAAAATGTTATCCAACACAGATCCCCTATAATGTTGCCCTAATTGGACAAGTCCAATTTTCTTAATTAAATGCAAAGTTTAGATATGAATTTATGTCATAGTAGTTGCTCCTCAGATGCAACCACGCACCAAAATGATGATAAGGACAAAGTGTCTGTCGTTGCTTCCTTGTGCAGCAATGAGGTCAGTGAACCCACCATTGCGCTCAAAGCTGGCTGGAAAGGCCACGGCTCCGAAAAATGAGTTATTCAGAATGTTTCTGAGTGTGTGCTGATCAGGACCGGGGTCCCTGCCTTCTTCTGATGGCAGGATTTGAATTCAACGTACCACAACGCTGTCAGGATCAGGACAAGCCCCAAAGACCATATTTTCATGTGTAAATAATCTCTGTGGAATAAATGTTTAACAGTTTCTGGTCTCCCGAGTCTTCATGATACAACTGCTGCTCCCTGGATGTTTATTCTTTTTCAGAACATTCTTTCCTGAAGCCACAGGGCTTCAGATCAAATTAATATCCATCTGTTTTGGGCTGAACTACAAACTCCCATTGACTCCGCTTCTCCTAAAACAACAAACATGAAAACTTCTAAGACCATGAAAATATTTGGGAAAATACTTTGTAACAATAATGATTAAACTGCACATTGTGTATTTATGTTTAAATCTCCCATGTACAGTTTGCTGTTGTTTGTTTTAGTCGTTTATTCCCTTCTTTTTGTTTTATTGTTGTAATTGTTCTCTGTATGGATGTCTATGGCTGAAATTATCACTTTTCAATGTGTTCAAATACACATCTACACTGAACTAATAATGTGTTAAGTGAATGATTTATCATTGTACTGAAGTTAAATGTAAGGTGATGCACATAGAAAATCCAGTGTTATGATTAATATATGAATTATACTGAAAAAGAAGACATTTTATTTTTATTTAGAGTCTATAGTGAAACAGTCAGAAGGATTGTTGCCTTTTTAAAGCAAAAATGATATAATCACTATTCACATCTCTGGAGAAAAGGCCTCTGTCTGAAGAGGACTGAATCATGTTGGACAGTAGAGGCCCAGCCAATCCGAGAGAGTTGCGTGAACTTCTGGGGGAATTAATCCCTGATATAAATATTTATTTAAAAAAAAAAGACAATTATTGCAAAACTATGATTGTTTTTAAATGTTTATTTAATGACATTGATGGATCATATGACCTGTGCTTTAACATACAATTTTTGCACCTTTTCACATAAAGAAATTATAAATTACATGTTCTGTATTGTGTCCAAAATGTGATCAAATACAATGAATGAATGAATGAATAAATACATAAATAAATGTCATGCAGAATTAAAAAAAGTGTAACTTTGAAGTCCAGTGGAAGTCACTTTATTTGAATTACATCAGTGGAGCTTTATGCTGCGAATTAAAATAAAAACCGTTAGTAACCGTTAGTAACTTTGACTCCTACCTCATCGAAGCTCTGGTCAGTGGTTGGAGTGGCTGGCAGACGGACGGTTGGTGTTTTTATTTGTTTTGTTGTTTTCTCACAACTCTTTTAAAATCAGTCAAAATCTTTCAACAACATGGACTATAATTTCGAAGAGGATTACCAAGTGAGTTTTGAGATAAGTTTCACGTTTTTATTTTTTAATGCATTTTGATCAGATTTTGTGCTGGCTGCCACTCTGATTTAACTAATGGTGGATATTTAGGGAATAACCCTGTTGTGTCTGATGATTTGTGGACGTTCATGATGGTTACACGATTGCAAATTGAGCTTTACGTGGAGCCAGTAAAAAGGAGTTTTACAGCGACGCGTTATAGGCGACCGTATAACAGCATGAATGTCCGTAAATCATAAGATACAAGGGGGTTATTCCAATTGTAATTCAATTCCATCATTTGCATGGTTTATTTTTCCGTAGGTAATTCGGTCGGCGAGGCTTACCGTCGAGCCGAGGCAGCGTTGCTCCAGCAGCGGTCAGGGCATGAAGTAATCCATCAAACGTGAAAATCCATCAAATCCATCAAATGTGAAACGGTAATTCTGTATCAGAATCCACATCAATACTTTCGTATGGTAGCTTAAATTCACCTATTGCGGCGGTGGTACGTGACTTTCTCTTGATCTCAGCTAACAGTGCTAACAGCTAGCAGTACATGTATGGAGCTAAATCAAGCCAAAAGTTTTGTAATCTGAAAATAAATAAAGATTGAAAAAATAAAATTGTGTGTCACATAAATCGACAGTTCCACGTCCCAACAATATTGCGCATGTGTGTGCATGCACAGTTGTGCAGAGGACAGGAATGACAATCGACAGGAATGACATCTCACCAGAACACCAGTCAGGGCGCGGAGTAATACGAGGTCTGTTAGAAAAGTAACGGACCTTTTTATTTTTTGCAAAAACTATATGGATTTGAATCATGCGTGATTGCATCAGCCAAGCATGAACCTTCGTGCGCATGCGTGAGTTTTTTCATGCCTGTCGGTTGCGTCATTCGCCTGTGAACACGCCTTGTGAGAGAAAAGACGTGTGGACCAATTCGCGCGTCGGGACGGAGGCGCAGGGCACAGAACAAAAAGCAACGCCGTGATGAAGCCTCACAGGACATGTAGTGGCATGTCCAGCTCGTCCACAATTTCTCGGATAGTCACACGACTGAAAAGCCACCAAAAGCTGTCTGAATCTTCCGAATGGTGCAAGAGCTGGGCATGTTAGGGCTTGTCCTGTGAGACCAACACGGAGGTGCTTTCGTCCCGCGCCATGAGCGGCTCTGTGGCGAATTTCTCCGCTCCTCTTTCCATTACAAAAACTCCTGTAACAGTGGAATGTGCCGAAAAAGTGCTATGTCCAGCTGTCTTGCCATTTCTCTGGTAGTCAGACGACGTCCCGGATCAACAAAGTGTTCACTTTGGAAATGATCTGGTCGTTTGAGCCTGTCGATCGCCGCTCTGTGCGCGGCGCACCCTCAGCCGCTGTGGGCCATCTTTAATCAATCAATCAATCAATCAATCAATTTTTTTTTTATATAGCGCCAAATCACAACAAACAGTTGCCCCAAGGCGCTTTATATTGTAAGGCAAGGCCATACAATAATGATGTAAAACCCCAACGGTCAAAAGGACCCCCTGTGAGCAAGCACTTGGCTACAGTGGGAAGGAAAAACTCCCTTTTAACAGGAAGAAACCTCCAGCAGAACCAGGCTCAGGGAGGGGCAGTCTTCTGCTGGGACTGGTTGGGGCTGAGGGAGAGAACCAGGAAAAAGACATGCTGTGGAGGGGAGCAGAGATCGATCACTAATGATTAAATGCAGAGTGGTGCATACAGAGCAAAAAGAGAAAGAAACAGTGCATCATGGGAACCCCCCAGCAGTCTACGTCTATAGCAGCATAACTAAGGGATGGTTCAGGGTCACCTGATCCAGCCCTAACTATAAGCTTTAGCAAAAAGGAAAGTTTTAAGCCTAATCTTAAAAGTAGAGAGGGTGTCTGTCTCCCTGATCTGAATTGGGAGCTGGTTCCACAGGAGAGGAGCCTGAAAGCTGAAGGCTCTGCCTCCCATTCTACTCTTACAAACCCTAGGAACTACAAGTAAGCCTGCAGTCTGAGAGCGAAGCGCTCTATTGGGGTGATATGGTACTATGAGGTCCCTAAGATAAGATGGGACCTGATTATTCAAAACCTTATAAGTAAGAAGAAGAATTTTAAATTCTATTCTAGAATTAACAGGAAGCCAATGAAGAGAGGCCAATATGGGTGAGATATGCTCTCTCCTTCTAGTCCCCGTCAGCACTCTAGCTGCAGCATTTTGAATTAACTGAAGGCTTTTTAGGGAACTTTTAGGACAACCTGATAATAATGAATTACAATAGTCCAGCCTAGAGGAAATAAATGCATGAATTAGTTTTTCAGCATCACTCTGAGACAAGACCTTTCTGATTTTAGAGATATTGCGTAAATGCAAAAAAGCAGTCCTACATATTTGTTTAATATGCGCTTTGAATGACATATCCTGATCAAAAATGACTCCAAGATTTCTCACAGTATTACTAGAGGTCAGGGTAATGCCATCCAGAGTAAGGATCTGGTTAGACACCATGTTTCTAAGATTTGTGGGGCCAAGAACAATAACTTCAGTTTTATCTGAGTTTAAAAGCAGGAAATTAGAGGTCATCCATGTCTTTATGTCTGTAAGACAATCCTGCAGTTTAGCTAATTGGTGTGTGTCCTCTGGCTTCATGGATAGATAAAGCTGGGTATCATCTGCGTAACAATGAAAATTTAAGCAATACCGTCTAATAATACTGCCTAAGGGAAGCATATATAAAGTGAATAAAATTGGTCCTAGCACAGAACCTTGTGGAACTCCATAATTAACTTTAGTCTGTGAAGAAGATTCCCCATTTACATGAACAAATTGTAATCTATTAGACAAATATGATTCAAACCACCGCAGCGCAGTGCCTTTAATACCTATGGCATGCTCTAATCTCTGTAATAAAATTTTATGGTCAACAGTATCAAAAGCAGCACTGAGGTCTAACAGAACAAGCACAGAGATGAGTCCACTGTCCGAGGCCATAAGAAGATCATTTGTAACCTTCACTAATGCTGTTTCTGTACTATGATGAATTCTAAAACCTGACTGAAACTCTTCAAATAGACCATTCCTCTGCAGATGATCAGTTAGCTGTTTTACAACTACCCTTTCAAGAATTTTTGAGAGAAAAGGAAGGTTGGAGATTGGCCTATAATTAGCTAAGATAGCTGGGTCAAGTGATGGCTTTTTAAGTAATGGTTTAATTACTGCCACCTTAAAAGCCTGTGGTACATAGCCAACTAACAAAGATAGATTGATCATATTTAAGATCGAAGCATTAAATAATGGTAGGGCTTCCTTGAGCAGCCTGGTAGGAATGGGGTCTAATAAACATGTTGATGGTTTGGATGAAGTAACTAATGAAAATAACTCAGACAGAACAATCGGAGAGAAAGAGTCTAACCAAATACCGGCATCACTGAAAGCAGCCAAAGATAACGATACGTCTTTGGGATGGTTATGAGTAATTTTTTCTCTAATAGTTAAAATTTTGTTAGCAAAGAAAGTCATGAACTCATTACTAGTTAAAGATAATGGAATACTCAGCTCAATAGAGCTCTGACTCTTTGTCAGCCTGGCTACAGTGCTGAAAAGAAACCTGGGGTTGTTCTTATTTTCTTCAATTAGTGATGAGTAGAAAGATGTCCTAGCTTTACGGAGGGCTTTTTTATAGAGCAACAGACTCTTTTTCCAGGCTAAGTGAAGATCTTCTAAATTAGTGAGACGCCATTTCCTCTCCAACTTACGGGTTATCTGCTTTAAGCTACGAGTTTGAGAGTTATACCATGGAGTCAGACACTTCTGATTTAAAGCTCTCTTTTCCAGAGGAGCTACAGCATCCAAAGTTGTCTTCAATGAGGATGTAAAACTATTGACGAGATACTCTATCTCCCTTACAGAGTTTAGGTAGCTACTCTGCACTGTGTTGTTATATGGCATTAGAGAACATAAAGAAGGAATCATATCCTTAAACCTAGTTACAGCGCTTTCTGAAAGACTTCTAGTGTAATGAAACTTATTCCCTACTGCTGGGTAGTCCATCAGAGTAAATGTAAATGTTATTAAAAAATGATCAGACAGAAGGGAGTTTTCAGGGAATACTGTTAAGTCTTCTATTTCCATACCATAAGTCAGAACAAGATCTAAGATATGATTAAAGTGGTGGGTGGACTCATTTACTTTTTGAGCAAAGCCAATAGAGTCTAATAATAGATTAAATGCAGTGTTGAGGCTGTCATTCTCAGCATCTGTGTGGATGTTAAAATCGCCCACTATAATGATCTTATCTGAGCTAAGCACTAAGTCAGACAAAAGGTCTGAAAATTCACAGAGAAACTCACAGTAACGACCAGGTGGACGATAGATAATAACAAATAAAACTGGTTTTTGGGACTTCCAATTTGGATGGACAAGACTAAGAGACAAGCTTTCAAATGAATTAAAGCTCTGTCTGGGTTTTTGATTAATTAATAAGCTGGAATGGAAGATTGCTGCTAATCCACCGCCCCGGCCCGTGCTACGAGCATTCTGACAGTTAGTGTGACTCGGGGGTGTTGACTCATTTAAACTAACATATTCATCCTGCTGTAACCAGGTTTCTGTTAGGCAGAATAAATCAATATGTTGATCAATTATTATATCATTTACCAACAGGGACTTAGAAGAGAGAGACCTAATGTTTAATAGACCACATTTAACTGTTTTAGTCTGTGGTGCAGTAGAAGGTGCTATATTATTTTTTCTTTTTGAATTTTTATGCTTAAATAGATTTTTGCTGGTTATTGGTAGTCTGGGAGCAGGCACCGTCTCTACGGGGATGGGGTAATGAGGGGATGGCAGGGGGAGAGAAGCTGCAGAGAGGTGTGTAAGACTACAACTCTGCTTCCTGGTCCCAACCCTGGATAGTCACGGTTTGGAGGATTTAAGAAAATTAGCCAGATTTCTAGAAATGAGAGCTGCTCCATCCAAAGTGGGATGGATGCCGTCTCTCCTAACAAGACCAGGTTTTCCCCAGAAGCTTTGCCAATTATCTATGAAGCCCACCTCATTTTTTGGACACCACTCAGACAGCCAGCAATTCAAGGAGAACATGCGGCTAAACATGTCACTCCCGGTCTGATTGGGGAGGGGCCCAGAGAAAACTACAGAGTCCGACATTGTTTTTGCAAAGTTACACACCGATTTAATGTTAATTTTAGTGACCTCCGATTGGCGTAACCGGGTGTCATTACTGCCGACGTGAATTACAATCTTACCAAATTTACGCTTAGCCTTAACCAGCAGTTTCAAATTTCCTTCAATGTCGCCTGCTCTGGCCCCCGGAAGACAATTGACTATGGTTGCTGGTGTCGCTAACTTCACATTTCTCAAAACAGAGTCGCCAATAACCAGAGTTTGATCCTCGGCGGGTGTGTCGTCGAGAGGGGAAAAACGGTTAGAAATGTGAACGGGTTGGCGGTGTACACGGGGCTTCTGTTTAGGGCTACGCTTCCTCCTCACAGTCACCCAGTCAGCCTGCTTTCCCGGCTGCTCGGGATCTGCCAGAGGGGAACTAACGGCGGCTAAGCTACCTTGGTCCGCACCGACTACAGGGGCCTGGCTAGCTGTAGAATTTTCCACGGTGCGGAGCCGAGTCTCCAATTCGCCCAGCCTGGCCTCCAAAGCTACGAATAAGCTACACTTATTACAAGTACCATTACTGCTAAAGGAGGCCGAGGAATAACTAAACATTTCACACCCAGAGCAGAAAAGTGCGGGAGAGACAGGAGAAGCCGCCATGCTAAATCGGCTAAGAGCTAGTAGCTACGCTAAGCTAGCGGATTCCTAAAAACACGCAAAGTGAATAATGTGTAAATAATTTAGAGGTGATTCAGCAGAATGAGTGCTTTAGTTAAGGCACGTAAAGATTACAATGGGAAACAAATCGTAATCTAGATAACTAGATCAATCTAACTGCGCAGATTAAACAGCTAACAGATACAGAAAAACACCGCTGTGCTCCGGAACAGGAAGTGATACAATACCGCAGTGAGAGCCAACCACCAGTAGAGGCAAGCAAGAGCTCCTGGCAGCCTATTACAATTACAATTACAACTGTAATCCAGTTGTAATTGTCCTTAATCTGTGTGATCCCCATAAGATCTTCACCGAAAGCCATCTGAATTTTCCAAATGGTTTCCACCTGGCTGTCTCTCACACTTCCTGAAAAAATTTTGATGAAGCAAAGCGGCAGTCGATCAGCCAATTTCCTGACAATGAAAATCCGATGAGGGGGCTGGACCGCTCCTCCCACAAGGCGTGCTCACAGGCGAATGACGCAACCGACAGGCGTGAAAAAACTCACGCATGCGTACGAAGGTTCAAGCTTGGCTGATGCAATCACACAATTCAAATCCATATAGTTTTTGCAAAAAATAAAAAGGTCCGTTACTTTTCTAACAGACCTCGTACATCCAAATGTGAAATGGTTGAATATTTTGGCTGCCACTCTGATTTAAATAAAAGGTGGCTATTTAATGAATTAATTCACCCAGAGACTGATGGAAGTAACAGGAGGCCTGAGAAAAGATTTTAATTTTCATATACAATTAAAAGTCCTTTGAAGGCCACAGTTTAAGTCAATTGACTATCTTGTGTTAACTTCGGCATTTTATCTCATGTGCCAATATTTTTCTTTGTTTATTATAAGTAATATTGTATGGTTTTCTGTTTTAAATGCCAAATCAGTCAATTCATTGTTCAGTCTATCCTTTATTTGTGGCTTCCAAAAGGTTCATCACTCGAAGCCTCATCCAGCAGTTCATTAGATACCACTGCCATGTAGTGGTCATTTTGTTTGTAGCACCTCTGTTGTGATCTGACCATCTAATGGAATGTGTCTGTCAGTGTTGGTGTGTAACAACCTGTCCCATATTCATGGTTTGTCACACAAGGAAGAGTTTCTGACTCTGGATTTCTCCTCTACAGGGTGTTTCCAACCGGTTCCAGAGTCCTCTTTGTTTAGAATTCACCAGAATTCCAAAGAGGATGTCCTGCTCTCAGAAGTAAGTCTCAAATAGTCGGGTTTGATTTTCCTGTTGCTGTAATTTTGGAGCAGTTTTGGTGTAATATGTGTTCTGGAGTTTGTATCACACCTGTTACACAACAGCAGTACATTCTGGGAATGATAACGCTTTTTTAAATTTGTAATTTTCTGATTTCTGGAGTGATTTTGCTGTCATTGTGTTACTATTTGGCACAAGTGGAAGGAGTGTAAATGTTTATTAATACAGTGCGCTTTATGATGTAGCAGGCCTTTTTGTTGCCTTTAAATATTTCACTGTGCCATGTGTGAGTGTGCAAGAACTGCAGTTTTACATTTGACTGAACCGAACAAAACCATTTTCTTATGAATTAAACATCAAATCAGTGCAAGATTCCTTTAAAAAATGTTTTGTTTAATGCAAGTTGTTGCTGAACTAAAATGTTTTTTTCCACGCAAGAACTAATTTGAGTATGCATATTTTATATTGTATATTATTTAACTATTGAAATATAACAATGGGGTTTTTTGTACTTTAATTTTACAGTTTGTGCAACGTGCATCGCAACACAGGTGTCCAGGATGGTGGCGTGTCCAATTTGTTGCACAGTAAGTATGAATTTCATTTTCATGCACAATTATTTTCATCATTATTATTACTATAAAAATTATTTGAGTCATCTACTGCTGCCTAATTAATTGAATTTTAATCGCAACTGCTATATGGACCAGTGGGCCATTCTGTATCAAACTGCTTAGCCGGGTTCAGATTTCCTTAAAAAGTCACAGATGCTTTCATGATAAATGTATGAAGAAATCACAAATATTATCTCTAAGCATTCTGAAACTACAACCCTCTGAAATTTTATTTAATGTTTTTGTATTTTGCTGAAGGAGCCTTTAGATTCAGTTTATTTCCAACTTTCATAGTTGCCTTGATGTGTTGTGTTCAGCTCTGAACCTGTTTTATGTCAAATTAAAAAATGTAAGCAGAAGAAGTGAATCTTGTGCAGTTTTGTCCTACAAAAACTAAAATGAAACAAAATGCCCCCCCCCCCACACACACACACACACGCACACACACTTTGACTGCTTCTTATTCAGTCTGTGTGCTAAGTACTGGACTCTAACGTTTTTCAATATTAGACTGTGTGTGTGTGTGTGTGTGTGTGTGTGTGCAATAATAATATTTATTACGGTTATACGAGTGTCAGAATCAATTTTTGGAGAGGTGATAAATTCACTGATTTCCTTAAAATGGCATATTTTTATGTCCATTTTTGAGTGAGTTGGCCCACAAGTGTTAGCTTCATATTTATATCATGAATTGTTGTCCAGCGGCTCGTGACCAGTTGAATCCACCACTGACCTCAACTCAGCATGAAGTAGTTCAAAGTTCTGTGTGCCACATGCAAAAGTAAGGATCAGCATCGTTCTGAAACAACAGTTCTTATGAAATCATATTTCATCTGATTTGCTTTAAAGACGATAGAAATAATTCAACAGTTGTAACAGCATTATTCATTTCAATGTTTCAGGCCTTGAGAACAAATTTGGGCTCAACTTCCAGGTAAGTGTTTGCTTGTCGCGGATTCAGAACGAAGCCTGTATCATATAAAGTCACTGTCTCGGTTCATTAAATGAAGCAGGCTGCTGGAGGCACATTTCTTTCATCATCTCTCTATGGTGACCCTGAAGTGCAAAACACAACAGCAAATCGCACAGCACAACAGCAAATCAAAAAACACAACAGCAAAACAGAAACGACAACAACATTAACGAAAACAGAAAAGGTAGGTACCTTCGGGCAACACGAATTGTCGCTGATTGGACGGAGGTCCGTCCTCTCCTTTTAACCGGAAGACCGTGTACTCAGGCACCAGACGAACAGAAACAAATGAACATGCCACGATGCATTGCCAAAACTGTGGCAAAGAGTTCGAGAAAAAAACAAACTCCTGCAGTGATTGTGGGAAAAGGCTAAAAGAAGACGGTGACGACACTCACGTCACGCGTGACCTTCAAGTTTAAGAGCACGTATGTTTTCATTAGCGGCGCTCACATTTTGAAAACAAGTAAACCTTCCAGTTCACAAGACAGGACGGACCACCTTCCCATCAGCGATGATTCGTGTTGCCTGAAGGGACCTGCCTTTTCCGTTTTGGTTACATTTTTTATTGATTGCTTTGATGCAACAGTCAACTCAAAATCCACATTTTCAAAACAGTTAACACAGAGTCCTAAACAGTGCCCCCAATGGTCAAAATGACACATTTTGTTTGCAAAAGGCTCTAACTGTGCCAAAACATTTAAAATAAGGAACAAAAGCAAATTTTGCCTTCAAACAGCACAACTTGCCCACAAGTGAGCACTTAATCAATCATAACACAATGGACAACAAAATACAGCACTCAGTGTGAATCAGTGCACCATTGGTTGACATTGTAGTCCATAACTGTTACATGCCAGTGCTGTTTGCTGCCTTCTTGCAAAAAATGGATCCAGAATCAGATATGCTTTGATGCAAATTTTATTGATTCAATTACATTATTTTTTTCAGGCTTTTTTGTGGCTGACAACTGAAATATTCCTACAGAAAGTATGTAAATCAAAATACGTGCAATCCATTACTGTAGGCCTATAAGAAATTAGGAAAATAAAAAAAATCAATCTTTTACAGTAAAGAACAAAAATCTTTAGTAGGCCTATACTATAGGAGTATAGAGTACAATAAGAGTACAGTACGATTGATACTCAGTCTCTTCTGTCTTGATGAATGGGCCAGATGGCCTCATCCACATCACATTCAATGTTCTCTCTGGGAATGCTGTTGTGTGGGCCGCCCGAAGAGGAGGTACTGCTGGCCCAACACCAGAGGGCGCCCTGCCTGTCGTCGGGTGTCAGGCACCAGAGGGCGCAGTTGCCACAGGAGTCCGCCAGGTGCTCGGAGCTGACAGCTGTCACACATCATCATTCATCACATCACATCCATAAAAGCCTGGAAGAGACATCATAACTCCGCCGAGTTATCAGCTTACCCGTCAGGAAAACTTTCTCAGCCGCTTTGTGCCGTTCGCACATTTATTGCTACTAACCTTTGCAGTCGAACCTCTGGTATACTCGCAGCTTGGAGCTGGGTTTGTGGAAGTTGGAAGGAGTTAGCGTTTCCACTCCTCACTTTCCTTATCTCTAAGTATACTGTTGGTACTGCACGTTTTCAGTGTTCCTGTTTTCTGGGAGTGGTGGATTTTTCCCTCAGGAGAGGAACTGAACTTTTTGCTGACTGTTTGCTGGGTGTACACACACCCACCTCTAACCTGTCTGTTCTTCCTGCCAGCAGTACCAGATCCAACAGCTGGAAGCGGTGGCCACCTGGGGACTCAGCACTTGGTGGCTCCGGTGGATTGCAGGTCTCCGTTGGCGGTGGAACCTTGTGGGTCCCGGCTCTTCTCTGGATAGGCATCTACTACCCTTGGGCCTGCCCACACGTCATCTTTTGTGTAGATTGATTGACAGACTAAAAGCATATTTGGTTGTTGTGCACATTTGCAGAATAAATTGTTATTTATTCAGACTTCCTATTGGCCGTTCATTTACGCCCCCTGTCGTGGGTCCGTGTACTTCACTTTCCCAACAGGATAACTCAGCCATGTCATGGATTCCGAGGGGCGTTTACCACCGTTTGAACCACCAATGGAAATGCAAGGTGCGCAGGCTCCTCCAGGAGGTGAGTTGGGTGCGCTGCAGCAAATTCTCACCAACTTTATGGCTCGGTTGGATTTGTTAACCGAGCAGGAAATACACCTCACCCGCAGGATGGAGGCTCTCACCGCTCAGGTAGAGGCGCACGCGTCAGGCGCGGCAGCGACCACCCCTCCTGCGGGCCTGTTGCTCGATAATGATGATCCAGTGGTGGTTCAAAGGTCTCCCCCCCTTGTCCTGAAGCTTACATTAGCCCCCCGGAACCGTATGGGGGTTGTGTCAAAACGTGCGCAGACTTCTTGATGCAGTGCACGCTCATTTTTTCATAACGCCCGTGATGTACGCTTCAGACCACAGCCGGGTGGCTTTTGTGGTTAATTTGCTTTGAGGCAAGGCACGCGCCTGGGCTACGGTGCTCTGGGCTACGGCGCTCTGGGAGCAGAATGCATGGCTCCTGTCGACGTACACTGAGTTTATCAGGGAGTTTCGACAGGTGTTTGATCATCCTTACAGAGGCGAGTCCGCTTCAAATGTGCTACTGTCAATCCGACAGGGGCGCCGGAGCGCTGCTGAATATTCAGTCGATTTCCGCGTTGCGGCAGCGAGAGCCGGCTGGAACTCGGTAGCGCTCCGCGCCGCCTTTATAAGGGGGCTTTCTCCGGCCCTAAAGGAGCACCTGGTGGTGAAGGATCAGCTGCGGGATTTAGACGGGCTTATCAACCTAGTCATACGGTTAGACAGCCAATTAGAAGCACGTCGGCGGGAGCGAGACGAAGGGTGTGGCCAGGCACGCGCCGCCCCTCTCCCTTCCGGGTCTGAAGCAGCACCGTCCTCCCCCCCGCTCCAAAGCCAGAGCGCTCCGCGTGACAACAGCTCCCCCTGCTGACGTTTTTACTGCAGCTCAAATGAGCACATGCAGAAAAACTGCCCCAAACGGTCAAAACGTCAACGCTCGCCCTTAGAGACTGGGCTGAGTGTGGGCCATAATACTCACGAGGGAAAAACACGGAGATCTGCACGAGTCCCAGTCACAATCCTCTGTGGGCATTTAACCCTTCATGCCCCAGCACTTATTGACACGGGGTCAGAAGGGAATCTACTGGACAGTAGATGGGGTAAGGAAGTGGGGCTCCCTCTAGTGGCCCTTCATTCACCATTGAAGGTACGGGCACTAGATGGCACTCTTCTTCCATTAATAACACACCAGACACAGCCCTCAACATTGGTTGTGTCTGGAAATCACAGGGAGGAGATTGTGTTTTTTGTAACACCTTCTACCTCCAGAATTATTTTGGGTTATCCATGGATGATTAAGTACAATTCCCGGATCAACTGGCCGACTGGGGTTGTGGCTCAATGGAGCGAAACCTGCCACCGGGAGTGTTTAAGATCCTCGGTCCCACCCGGTGCGACTGCTAAAGAGGAGGTCCGAGTCCCCCCCAATCTTACAGCGGTGCCGGCTGAGTACCATGATCTTGCTGACGTTTTCAGCAAAGATCTGGCACTCACGCTTCCCCCGCACCGACCGTATGATTGTGCCTGAGTATCCGTCCAGTAGGCTGTACAGTCTCTCACGTCCTGAGCGCGAATCAATGGAGACCTACATCCGGGACTCTTTAGCTGCCGGGTTGATCCGGAACTCTTCCTCCCTGTTGTGTGGGCCGCTGAAGAGGAGGTACTGCTGGCCCACCACCACCAGAGGGCGCCCTGCCTGGAGTGCGGGCTCCAGGCACCAGAGGGCGCTGCCGCATCATGGGAGTAGCCTGGGTGACAGCTGTCACCCATCACCAGACACAGCTGTTCCACTCAGCATAGAGGTATATCAGGAGGACGGCGTCTCCACCTCAGTGCCGAGATATCGCCTAAGACTAAGGTAGTATTCTCTGCATTTATATATATTAACCAACTAAACCTATTAAACCTTTTCAGGACTGGTGACTACAGATAGCTTCACTGTTTTGGATAAGTACTCACCTTCCTGCTGTTCTTTGACAAGAGGTGGAGGCGGCTTCTCCCCTCTCCGTTACTGGGTGCGGTCATCCACGCCTGTGTGTTGTCGCTCTCTCCTGCCAGCAGTACCGGATCCGACGAGCGGAGGCAGTGGCCACCTGGGGATTCGGGACTTGGCGGTTCCAGTATTTCCAGGGTTCGGTGGCAGAGGAGATCTGGGTGGTTCCGGTTCGACTGAGACGGACGTCTCCTACCTTCGAGCCTGCCCACACGACACCAGCGGATTCGACCCCAAATTGTGTTTGTTATATTAATTGTGCCTGTTTCACAGAAGTAAATCTTGTTATTTACCTTCTCCATTGTCCGTTCATTGCGCCCCCTGTTGTGGGTCCGTGTTCCAACACTTTCACAACAGGATATCTCGGCCAGCGTCATGGACCCCGAGGGGCGTCAACCGGCTGTTGAACGGCCAATGGAAGACCAAGGCGCGGCGGAGGCTCCGGGAGGGGTACTCGGTGAGTTGCAGCGGATCCTCACCGCTTTCACCTCTCGGATCGATTTAATGACCGAGCAGTACGTTCTCCTAAACCGCAGGGTGGAGGCTCTCGCCGCACAAGTGGAGGCGCGCCCTTCGGGCGCCGCTGCGGCTTTCCCTCCCGAGGACCCTGCGCGCGAAAGTGACGTTCCACTGGTCGTTCAACGGTCCCTTCCTCCGTCCCCAGAAGCATACATAAGCCCTCCAGAGCCGTACGGAGGCTGTGTGGAGACGTGCGCGGACTTTCTGATGCAGTGTTCGCTCGTCTTCGCACAGCGTCCCGTGATGTACGCGACTGATGCTAGCAAAGTAGCTTATGTGATAAATCTGCTTCGCGGGGAGGCACGCGCTTGGGCTACAGCGCTCTGGGAGCAGCACTCGCGGCTCCTTCATACATACGATGGGTTTGTACGGGAGCTCAGAACGGTGTTCAATCATCCCAACAGAGGAGAGTCCGCTTCAACCGCACTACTGTCAATAAGACAGGGGCGTCGGAGCGCAGCTGCCTATGCAGTCGCCTTCCGCATCGCGGCGGCGAGATCCGGCTGGAATAGCACTGCCCTCCGCGCTGCCTTTGTAAACGGACTGTCACTGGTCCTAAAAGAGCACCTGGTGGCTAAGGACGAACCGCGGGATTTAGATGGGCTCATCGATCTAGTCATACGACTCGACAACCGGTTAGAAGAACGCCGTCGGGAACGAGGCGAAGGGCGTGGCCAGGCACGCGTCGTCCCTCTCCCTTCCGGGTCCGATCGAGCTCCGCCCTCCCCACGCTCCTCTGTTCCTGCGCTCCGTGGGGTCACAGCTCCCCCTACTGACGAAGCTAGGGACACGAGTAGGGCAACATTTAGGGCACCAGATGCACAGAGGAGATGGACCCACGGAGCGTGTCTTGGTTGTGGTTCAATGGAGCACCATGTGAGAGACTGCCCTAAGCGGTCAAACGCCAACCGCCCGCCCCTAGAGACTGGGCCAGGGGTGGGCCAAAACATTCGCGTGGGACACACCCACATTGCTACACGACTCCCAGTCACGATCCTGTTTGAGGATTCAACCCTGAAGGCCCCAGCACTGGTGGACACGGGCTCTGAGGGGAATCTGCTTGACAGTAGATGGGCCAGGGAGATAGGGCTCCCTCTGGTGGCTCTTACCTCGCCTGTGCAGGTTCGGGCGCTAGATGGCTCCCTACTCCCACCAATCACACATAAGACACCTCCAGTAACTCTGGTGGTGTCAGGTAACCACCGGGAGGTGATCGAGTTCTTTGTGACTCAGGCCACCTCCCGTGTGGTTTTGGGGTTTCCATGGATGCTAAAGCACAATCCCCGGATCGATTGGCCGTCCGGGATAGTGGTTCAGTGGAGCGAAACCTGCCATCGGGAGTGTCTAGGTTCCTCGGTTCCTCCCGGCTCCCAAGCTAAGGAGGAGGTCCGAGTCCCGCCCAATCTGAAGGCGGTGCCGGCGGAGTACCATGACCTCGCTGACGTGTTCAGCAAGGATCTGGCTCTCACGCTTCCTCCCCACCGCCCGTATGATTGTGCCATTGATTTGGTTCCAGGCAGTGAGTTTCCGTCCAGTAGGCTGTACAACCTCTCACGGCCGGAGCGTGAATCAATGGAGACCTACATCCGGGACTCATTAGCTGCCGGGTTGATCCGGAATTCCACCTCTCCGATGGGTGCTGGTTTCTTTTTTGTGGGTAAAAAGGATGGCGGGCTTCGTCCATGCATTGATTATAGGGGGTTGAACGAAATCACGGTTCGCAATCGATACCCGTTGCCCCTGTTGGATTCAGTGTTCACCCCCTTGCATGGAGCCAATATCTTCACCAAACTTGATCTTAGGAATGCGTATCATTTGGTTCGGATCCGGAAGGGAGACGAATGGAAGACGGCATTTAACACCCCGTTGGGCCATTTTGAGTACCTGGTCATGCCGTTCGGTCTCACTAATGCTCCCGCGACCTTCCAAGCGTTGGTAAACGATGTCCTGCGGGACTTCCTGCACCGGTTCGTCTTCGTGTATCTGGACGATATACTCATCTTTTCCCCGGATCCTGAGACTCATGTCCGGCATGTCCGTCAGGTTCTGCAGCGGTTGTTGGAGAACCGCCTGTTTGTGAAGGGCGAGAAGTGTGAGTTCCACCGCACTTCTTTGTCCTTCCTGGGGTTTATAATCGCCTCTAACTCCGTCGCCCCGGATCCGGCCAAGGTTGCGGCGGTGAGAGATTGGCCCCAACCTACAAGCCGTAGGAAGCTGCAACAGTTCCTCGGTTTTGCTAATTTCTACAGGAGGTTCATCAAGGGCTATAGTCAGGTAGTCAGCCCCCTGACAGCCCTGACCTCTCCAAAAGTTCCCTTCACCTGGTCGGATCGGTGCGAGGCCGCGTTCAAGGAGTTGAAACGGCGCTTCTCATCTGCACCAGTTCTGGTGCAGCCCGATCCTAGCCGCCAGTTAGTGGTTGAAGTGGATGCCTCGGACTCAGGGATAGGAGCGGTGCTCTCCCAGAGCGGGAAGACCGATAAGGTCCTTCACCCGTGTGCCTATTTTTCTCGCAGGTTGACCCCCGCTGAACGGAACTATGACGTCGGCAATCGGGAACTCCTTGCTGTGAAAGAGGCCCTCGAAGAGTGGAGACATCTGTTGGAGGGAACAGCCGTGCCATTCACGGTTTTCACTGACCATCGGAACCTGGAGTATATCAGGACCGCCAAGCGGCTGAACCCCAGGCAAGCCCGCTGGTCACTGTTCTTTGGCCGTTTTGACTTCCGGATTACCTACCGTCCCGGGACCAAGAATCAGAGATCGGATGCATTGTCCCAAATGCACGAAGATGAGGTCAAAACGGAACCGTCGGATCCCCCGGATCCCATCATCCCGGAGTCCGCTATCGTGGCCGCCCTCACCTGGGACGTGGAGAAGACCGTCCGGGAGGCCCTGACCCGTGTCCCGGACCCCGGAAACGGACCAAAGAACAGACTATACGTCCCACCAGAGGCTAGGGCTGCAGTCCTGGACTTCTGTCACGGTTCTAAGCTCTCCTGTCACCCAGGGGTGCGAAGGACCGTGGCAGTCGTCCGGCAACGCTTCTGGTGGGCATCCCTGGAGGCCGACGTCCGGGACTACGTCCAGGCCTGTACCACCTGCGCCAGGGGCAAGGCCGACCACAGGAAGACCTCAGGGCAGCTACAGCCACTGCCCGTGCCTCATCGCCCCTGGTCCCACATCGGTCTGGACTTCGTCACGGGTCTCCCACCGTCCCAGGGAAACACCGTCATCTTCACGATAGTGGACCGTTTCTCCAAGGCGGCCCACTTCGTGGCCCTCCCGAAGCTCCCAATGGCCCAGGAGACAGCGGACCTCCTGGTCCACCACGTCGTCCGTCTGCATGGCATACCATCAGACATCGTCTCCGATCGCGGTCCCCAGTTCACCTCACACGTCTGGAGGAGTTTCTGCCGGGAACTGGGGGCCACGGTCAGCCTCTCGTCTGGGTACCACCCCCAGACCAACGGGCAGGCAGAGCGGGCGAATCAAGAACTGGAGCAGACACTTCGCTGTGTGACAGCCGCGCACCCGACGGCCTGGAGTACCCACCTGGCCTGGATCGAGTACGCCCACAACAGCCAAGTGTCATCAGCCACCGGCCTCTCCCCGTTTGAGGTGTGCTTGGGGTATCAGCCCCCCTTGTTTCCGGTGGTTGAGGGAGAGGTCGGTGTGCCCTCGGTCCAGGCCCACCTACGGAAGTGCCGTCGGGTGTGGCGTGCCGCCCGCTCTGCCTTGTTGCAGGCCCAGACGAGGGCGAAGAAACATGCAGACCGGCGGCGAGCCCCGGCCACCAAGTATCGTCCTGGGCAGGAGGTCTGGTTGTCCACCAAGGACATTCCTCTACAGGTCGACTCACCAAAACTCCAGGAACGGTACATCGGACCGTATAAGATCCTCAAAGTCGTCAACCCCGCCGCAGTGAGGCTCCAGCTTCCGGCCTCACTGCGGATACATCCAGTTTTTCATGTTTCCCGGATCAAGCCTCTTCACACCTCACCCCTCTGCACCCCGGGTCCGGCGCCGCCTCCTGCCCGGATCATTGATGGGGCGCCGGCTTGGACTGTCCGCCGGCTCCTTGATGTCCGTCGGATGGGCCGGGGTTTTCAGTTTCTGGTGGACTGGGAGGGGTACGGATCCGAGGAGCGCTCCTGGGTGAAGAAGGGCTTCATCCTGGACCCGGCCCTCCTGGCCGACTTCTACCGTCGCCATCCGGACAAGCCCGGTCGTGCGCCAGGAGGCGCCCGTTGAGGGGGGGGTCCTGTTGTGTGGGCCGCTGAAGAGGAGGTACTGCTGGCCCACCACCACCAGAGGGCGCCCTGCCTGGAGTGCGGGCTCCAGGCACCAGAGGGCGCTGCCGCATCATGGGAGTAGCCTGGGTGACAGCTGTCACCCATCACCAGACACAGCTGTTCCACTCAGCACAGAGGTATATCAGGAGGACGGCGTCTCCACCTCAGTGCCGAGATATCGCCTAAGACTAAGGTAGTATTCTCTGCATTTATATATATTAACCAGCTAAACCTATTAAACCTTTTCAGGACTGGTGACTACAGATAGCTTCACTGTTTTGGATAAGTACTCACCTTCCTGCTGTTCTTTGACAAGAGGTGGAGGCGGCTTCTCCCCTCTCCGTTACTGGGTGCGGTCATCCACGCCTGTGTGTTGTCGCTCTCTCCTGCCAGCAGTACCGGATCCGACGAGCGGAGGCAGTGGCCCCCTGGGGATTCGGGACTTGGCGGTTCCAGTATTTCCAGGGTTCGGTGGCAGAGGAGATCTGGGTGGTTCCGGTTCGACTGAGACGGACGTCTCCTACCTTCGAGCCTGCCCACACGACACCAGCGGATTCAACCCCAAATTGTGTTTGTTATATTAATTGTGCCTGTTTCACAGAAGTAAATCTTGTTATTTACCTTCTCCATTGTCCGTTCATTGCGCCCCCCTGTTGTGGGTCCGTGTTCCAACACTTTCACAACACTCCCCGTTGGATGCAGGTTTCTTTTTTGTGGGCAAGAAGGATGGCGGACTCCGTCCGTGCATTGATTATAGAGGGCTGAACGAGATCACGGTTCGCAACCGATACCCGTTAACTCTATTGGATTCAGTGTTCACGCCCCTGCATGGAGCCAAAATATTCACCAAATTGGATCTTAGAAATGCGTATCACCTGGTTCGGATCCGGAAGGGAGACGAATGGAAGACGGCATTTAACACCCCCTTTGGTCACTTTGAGTACCTGGTCATGCCGTTCGGCCTCACTAACGCCCCCGCGACGTTCCAAGCGTTGGTAAATGACGTCTTGCGGGACTTCCTGCATCAATTCGTCTTCGTGTATCTAGACGATATCCTCATCTTCTCCCCGGACCCTGAGACCCATGTGAAGCATGTACATCAGGTCCTGCAACGGTTGTTGGAGAACCGGCTGTTTGTGAAGGGCGAGAAGTGCGAGTTCCACCGTACTTCTTTGTCCTTCCTGGGATTCATTATCTCCTCCAACTCCGTCACACCTGATCCGGCCAAGGTAGCGGTGGTGAGAGATTGGCCCCAACCGGTAAGCCGTAGGAAGCTGCAACAGTTCCTCGGCTTCGCAAATTTCTACAGGAGGTTCATCAAGGGCTATAGTCAGGTAGTTGGTCCCCTTACAGCCATGGCCTCCACAAAAGTCCCCTTCACCTGGTCGGATCGGTGCAAAGCCGCGTTTAGGGAGTTGAAACGCCGGTTTTCGACTGCACCAGTTCTGGTGCAGCCCGATCCTAACCGCCAGTTTATTGTTGAAGTGGATGCCTCTGACTCAGGGATAGGAGCCGTGCTGTCCCAGAGCAGGAAGTCCGACAAGGTTCTCCACCCTTGTGCCTATTTTTCCCACAGGTTAACCCCAGCAGAACGGAACTATGACGTTGGCAATCAGGAGCTCCTGGCGGTGAAAGAGGCCCTGGAGGAGTGGAGACATCTGTTGGAGGGAGCTGTGGTTCCATTCACGGTCTTCACCGACCATCGGAACCTGGAGTACATCCGGACCGCTAAGCGTCGGAACCCCAGGCAAGCCTGTTGGTCACTGTTTTTCGGACGTTTTGACTTCCAGATTACCTACCGCCCTGGGACTAAAAACCAGAGGTCTGACGCACTGTCCTGGGTGCATGGAGAGGAGGTCAAAACAGAGCTGTCGGATCCACCAGACACCATCTTACCAGAGTCCACTATCGTCACCACCCTCACGTGGGACGTGGAGAACGTAGTCAGGGAGGCCCTGACCCATCACCCGGACCCCGGTGGAGGACCGAAGAACAGATTGTACGTCCCACCAGACGCAAGGGCTGCAGTTCTGGACTTCTGTGACGGTTCCAAGCTCTCCTGTCATCCAGGGGTGTGGAGAACCGTGGCAGTCATCCGGCAGCGGTTCTGGTGGGCGTCAATGGAGGCTGATGTCCAGGAGTATGTCCAGGCCTGTACCACCTAGGGGTAAGGCAGTTCACCAGAAGGAAAAAGGACTCCTCCAGCCATTACCGGTGCCTCGACGCCCCTGGTCGCACATCGGCCTGGACTTTGTCACGGGTCTCCCTGCGTCCCAGGGAATGACCACCATCTTGACAACAGTGGACCGGTTCTCCCGACGGCCCAGGAGACTGCAGATCTGGTCCACGTGGTCCACCACGTCGTGCGTCTGCATGGTATACCGACGAACATCGGATCGGATCGTGGTCCCCAGTTCTCCTCGCAAGTCTGGAGGAGTTTCTGTAGGGAACTGGGGGCCACCGACAGCCTGTCGTCCGGGTACCACCCACAGATGAATGGACAAGCAGAGCGGGCTAATCAAGATCTGGAACAGGCCTTACGTTGTGTGACCTTCGCGCACCTGACGGCCTGGAGTCAACATCTGGCCTGGATCGAGTATGCCCACAATAGCCAAATATCATCGGCGACCGGCCTCTCCCTGTTCGAGGTGTGTTTTGGGTACCAGACCCCATTATTTCCAGCGGTTGAGGGAGAGGTCGAGGTCCCCTCGGTCCAGGCCCATCTCAGAAGGTGCCGTCGGGTGTGGCAAACAGCCCGCTCTGCCCTTCTGAAAGCCCGGATGAGGGCGAAGAGCCATGCAGACCGCCGACGTGCCCTGGCCCCCGCTTACCAGCCCGGGCAGGAGGTTTGGCTATCAACCAAGAACATTCCTCTGAACACGGACTCACCCAAACTAACAGACAGATACATTGGACCCTTCACCATCACCAAAGTAATCAATCCAGCCGCAGTGAAGCTTAAACTCCCAGCTTCACTGCGGATCCACCCCATGTTCCATGTGTCCAAAGTCAAGCCGTATCACACCTCGGACCTCTGCACCCCCGGACCAGCGCCACCTCCTGCCCGCATCATCGACGGCGAGCCTGCTTGGACGGTACGCAGGCTCCTTGATGTTCGCCGGAGGGGTCGGGGTTTCCAATATCTGGTACATTGGGAGGGGTACGGACCCGAAGAGCACTCCTGGGTGAAGAGGAGCTTCATCCTGGATCCGGCCCCCCTGGCCGATTTCTACCAGCAACATCCCGACAAGCCTAGTCCAGGAGGCACCCGTTGGGGGGATGGGGGGGGGGTCCTGTTGTGTGGGCCGCCCGAAGAGGAGGTACTGCTGGCCCAACACCAGAGGGCGCAATGCCTGTCGTCGGGTTTCAGGCACCAGAGGGCGCAGTCGCCACAGGAGTCCGCCAGGTGCTCGGAGCTGACAGCTGTCACACATCATCATTCATCACATCACATCCTGTCAAGCATGGCTGGGATCCCCATCACCCTTTCATCACCTCAGTTATAAGAGACAGATGCAAAGAGATCAGCTGCTGTTAATTTTCAGTTAGGGTCAGTGTTTTACAGCAACAAGAGAAGATTGTTTACTATGTTACCAGCTTGGCGTGGCCAAAACAAGTTTATTTTATGGAAATGCTGAGTGATGCGACACGCTGACGGCCAATCCGAGTGGAGGCAACGTGATGGTAGTATGATGTACGCTGGTTGGTTGCATGAACAAAGTGATCCAAGATGGTGGAATATGCTTCCAGACAGATGTATTTCTCTATAAATATAACATTTTTGCCACTTTTTCAGTGAGTGTCACTGAGAAATATGCGCTTTTATGTATCGACAGATGAGACTGGTCAGGCTTCAGTTAAAATACGATTTGAAACATAATAACTATGCAGGATTTATGTTGTTTTTTGTTTTTTTGTAGTGTTTGTAATTATCTGTTGTTGTGTGTCTTTTGCAGTGGTCTGTCCTGCGTGTGCCAGAAGGGACTATCAGCAAACATCTGGACGTCTGTCCAAGTCATGCTGAGGAACCATTCATCTTCGAGAGGTAAACACTTTCTGGTGATGGATAGTATCAACGTGCTGGTTCTGCACCCAACCACATATCACTTTTTGACCAATATGCCCCGCTAGTGATGTTGATATTGTGGATTAGAGGATGCGGGTGCTGTCCAGAAACACAAACTAATAATGACACTTGTGCTGGTCTTTGTGCAGGGTGCACCGTCAGACCCAACATGTCTTAAGAAGCCAAGGTCCCTGCTTCTCTCTGCCTTGGTTCAGACTTTAACCATTTCTAGACTGTTGGTGTTTTTAGTGAGTTCTTTAAGAGTTCTGTTTGACATTGTTGGTTCAAAATCTCCCAAAGGTGTTGAGACAGATGAAGATGGTGGCTTGTTTTTCTTTTTATTGCTGATTGTTTTTGGTGATTTTGATTTGGCCTCCATCTGACATCATCAGTCTCTTCTTCTGTTCTTCAAATGCATGAATCTTCTGTGTCGTCATCGTGGACACATCTTCTCCATCAGGCCTTTTCTAGAAATATCTCTTAATGACTTTAAAAAAGTGTTGTTTGTCTGTTGCAGCTGGAGTCTGAGGTTGGAGCTGATAGAGGAGCTGGCCTGCAGCCGAATGTCTCCTGAGAGAATCAACAGCTGGTTCAGACGATTCAATCAGGAGATCAGAGACCAACGGAGGGGTCTGGAGAGGATCTTAAGAAAACTCCAAAGTACAGGTTAGTGGCTCTTGGTCAATTATGGTGACATTTAAGAGTGAAATAAATACACACACACACACACACTGCATTTGCTTCTGAAGACCCACTATGATGTTTAACATTCACAAATTGATAAAAAAAAAAAAAAAAACATCAGAAATGTTCATTTTGGCATCATATTTTGATTTATTTTGAGTCCTGACTATAATGTTCCTTTGTTTTAGTCATAATTTAGACATCTGAATTGTTTCAGTTGAATCAAATAAATATCGTGAGGTTTTAGTCAACTGAGTTTCCTGCATCATTAGTTGAGTCAAATTTTCTGATCTTTAACACTGAAACAGATGATGTGCTTGAAGGCGGTGATTCACTGCAGCAGAGAAAAGAGATTATGATGCGTGTTTTCCAGGGGATTTGTTTGACACAGAGCTCACTTGACAGGTGATGTTCTACAATGACTATTTGACTTCTTTCAGACTGTGAGCTTGAAATCAGTCATCTGCCAGACAACTCCACAAGCGACGATGACTGAATGGTTCGACAACAGTTTTGGGTCAGGCATCTTTGTTTTTGTCTGCCCCCCAGTGATGCGCGTTACTCTAATCTGACTGCTTTTTTCAGTAATGAGTAATCTAACACATTAATCTTTCCAAATCAGTAATCAGATTAAAATGACTTCTCCAAGTCACTGTGCATTACTATTATTTTTGTATTGCGGGTCATTCGCAGCATTAAAACCCACTTCCCCACTTTCAGCAAGCTGCGAGCGTTTCCTCCGCTGTGCAGCAGCTCCGAGTTGAAAAAACATTTGTTGTCTCTGAAACACAGTGACACTCAGAGCAATGGTTTTACAAAAACATTTTTATGTTTTTTTTTCTTTAAAACTATAAATAAATACTTAGAAATATTAACACTTTTTTCCACCAAAATGCACATTTCTGAGGAGGACATGATATAAAAAATACTGATAAAACTTTTTTACCTGTCAGTTTGGCCGTGTGTTCTGCATAAATAAACACTATCCATTCTTCTGCTCAAATAGCAAACCAGGGGCGAATCCAATGCAGAAAGGGGATATGGGTGATGGTGGTGGTGGTGTTGGGGGGGCTCCCAAAACAGCCAAGGATTAAAGGTCCACTTTTGAAGACATTTTTTCAAACTATTACTACTACTAATACTACTTATAATAATAATAATAATAATAATTTCAACAACTAAAATGTTTAGAATTTAAATGTTAGAAAAAAAAATAATAGTTACATTTATAAACAATGTATGATAGAAATGGTAAGTTTTATATGAGATCAAGAAAGATGTCTTTATTTTATTTTTATAATACAAATATTTATGTTCATTTAAGTCAAGAAAGTAAGTGAGTATTGGCAAAGTGGGTTATCATTTTCATGTTGAGCTGGTGGGGGGGGGGGTTTGCTGTCGGCAGCTGCTGAAAGTACCTAATAATCTAACTTAGTTACTTTTAAAATTGAGTAATTCGTAAAGTAACTAAGTTACTTTTTCAAGGAGTAATAACTATTCGTATTACTTTTTCAAAGTAACTGTGGTAACACTGGATTTTAACTCTTCATTTAAACTTTCCTCGTGAGATTTTACATTTGGTCATTTGAAGAGGTAATTCACATTGTTTGACGTGAGGTTGTATGCGGTACATATGTAGTCAGTGTTGTACCTGCAGGATTTGCTGGTCAGCATGAACCCAGTTAGGAGAAAGAGACAGGGACCAGCATGGAAAAGCACAGAGGTCACACAGCAAGTTGAGGTGATGAAAATATTGCAAATATAGCATACACATAAAATCATAAGTTCACTTCTGGTTTTCTGGCTCTCTTATTTAGTTTTACTTGGTCCAGAGGTAAAAACCACTGACTGTGCCTTTGGAGCATCCAGCCACTTGCTGTAGAAGTTACCTTTTTGGAACTTTTAACTGAACTTCTAACAATACCGCCTGTTGGCAAGGATGTTTGTTAATGAGAGTTCGGGCCACATCATCATACTTTTCACCTGTTGGGTTGGGATTGTGAGCATACATTCCTTCTGCTAACTTGTCTGAGATGTTGGATTTAATGCTTTTTGATATGTCAAGAAGTTTTCCATCACTATTCCTGCGGGATCATTTTCTTCAGTGGACTTCCTGTGCTGTTGATGACTTGACGTTGCGAAGTGCTGCTCTACTGAACGAAATGTCGTAATCGTTTGTTTTTGTCTAACTACGTGTGCATTAATCTTGACATTTGCAACTTCTACTGTCACTGCCCAGAAATTCACTACTCTATCCCTTGTGTGAATCTTATCTTATTAGTGCTTAGCCCATGCTAAGGTCCTGTACTTAGTTTTGGTGTTTACTTAATGTACAACAGTACAGAAAATTAGTCCTTTTTTGAGCAAGCTTGCTAAATGTTTGCCTGCACTGATGCATAAATCCAGAGTTTTCTTCAGAAATATGAGCTAACATGGGGAGAAAAGATAACTAGTTTATGGACAAAGTTAGGAACAGACAACAGGCTAACATTCCAGAACTTTCCATCACAGACCCACCTCACCTATGAAAAAACTGGGTGATATTCTGGCAACCCTTCCCTTCTTTCTCCTACTGTCTAAGCTTTTATCCTTTTCTTTTTGAGCTGAGTTGTCATGCTGTCTGGTCCTGCACTCACTGTGTGAAAAGGTTTTGCAGCAGTCTGACGGAGCAGCAGGTGGACTGAACCATTTTACGAGGGGGGTGGGGGGGTGGGTGAGCATTGAGAAATAAACCAATACATTGTAAATAAAATATATGTGTATTTGCAAGTTTATAGCTGAGTGTCATATTGTTTTGTCAGTATTATAATTGTATTAGGGGTCTCTCTGGGCTCCTGTATAGTCTAGGACTGGTGGCCACCAAGGTCACTGCTGCTTCTCTCCGTTTGACACCAAAGTAAATTTATTCAGACTCATTTGAATTTGTACCACAGTCATTTGGTTTAAAGAAAACATTTATTCACATTGACATCAGTGCATTTTTTTTTAAAACATGCTGTGCATGTAGATAAATCTGTGTGGATTTGTCTGTATGTGACATTTCACGAGCATGCTTAGTCTTGAAGTTCATACGTTTATGTTGTTGCAAGAAATAACACTAGTTCTCCATTTTCACTTGAATCCCTTTTTTGTACAGTTTCTCTTTAATTTAAGAGAGACAGAAACCAAACAAACTGGAAAGAAAGAAAGAAAATGCAAATAGCAGCAGACACACATTTGACAGGTACAAGGTTATGAACGCGTAGCATTCTCACGTATCTCACATTCTAATAATCTAGGCTACAAACGTTATCTAACATTCCCGAGGAGTTCCCTCCTCCTCCTCCTCCTATTTTTCCATTATTTATCCCCTCTTGTCTGTACTCGTGTGTTTCTGTCAGTGTCTTCCTTTAGTGCTCCCCTTCTCTCTGGCTTGCTCTTCTTTACTCCTGGACGTTGAGAATCTGTGCAGACAGTCCATGGTGCCAGTTCTTCAGCTTGGCAAAACGGGGACCTCTCACCTCTGACTCAAACCTCTCTCTGATGACAAAAGGCAACAAAACCAGAAGTTACACTGGCAAGTAGTTCATGCCAACCTGACCCAAACAAATTACCCACATGCCAACAAGCGTCATCACCAGCTAGCCCAGCGCCAACAAGCCTCATGACAGCTAGCCCCATCACATTTAGTTTAGTTAAATGGAGGGGAGCCATTTCCTGCTAAATATGAGTCGCACAGATAAAATAGCTTGACAGTCAGTTGTCTGCAGACTTGGTTTCGTTTCTGACACCAGTCTCATGATGTTCAACATACATGCCTCCTTATGCAACAGATGAATGAAAAGATGCAGGGGAAACTGGCTTGTTTCTGGTTTAATTTCCTATTGCAGCCCAAAAAGTCATTATTTGAGTGAATAGTCAGCGGAGGAGTGAATTAGTTGAACTGCTTGCAATGCAGATTGCCACATGGACACACAGATCGAATCTAGTCACTTGCTATATACGACCCCAATTCCAATGAAGTTGGGACATTGTGTAAAATGTAAATAAAAACAGTACAATGATTTGCAAATCATCTTCAACCTATATTCAAATGAATACACCATAAAGACAAGATATTTAATGTTCAAACTGATAGGCTTTTTTGTTTTTGTGCAAATATTTGCTCATTTTGAAATGGATGCCTGCAACACATTTCAAAAAAGTTGGGATGGGGCAACAAAAGACTGGAAAAGTTGATGAATGCACCACAAAGACAATTTTTCAATTTCAATTTATTTTCATTTATATAGCACCAAATCACAGCAGAGTTGCCTCAAGGCGTGTCACACAAATAAGGTCTAACCTTACTAACTCCCAGAGCAGCGGTGGTAAGGAGAAACTCCCTCTGAGGAAGAAACCTCAAGCAGACCAGACTCAAAGGGGGTGACCCTTGCTTGGGCAATGCTACAGACATAAATTACAGAACAATTCACAAAACAAATATACAGGAAATGCTGTTGGTGCACAGGACAGGAGGGTCTCCATCACAAATGCCACACCCATCTCTGGATGGAGCTGCACCTTAAACAGAGAGAAAAAACAGGTTCAGGCATCAGAAAGACAAGAAATACAATATAATTTGTCAGCATTAAAGAACAAGAAAAACAGGTGATCGCTGGCCACTAGCCCTAAGCTTCACTAAAAGACCCAGAATTTCGGTAAAGTTGAGACCGTGGCACGCTCCGTTATCTAATAAAATGAATTAAAAGAGTAAAAAGCGTAGAACTATACTATGTCAGTATGCTAGCCATACGAAAGGGAAAATAAGTGCATCTTAAGTCTGGACTTGAAAGTCTCCACAGAATCTGACTATTTTATTGCCACAGGGAGATCATTCCACAGAACAAAGGCACAATAAGCGAAAGCTTTATGACCCGCAGACTTATTATTCATCTGAGGGACACAAGGTATTTAATGTTAAAATTGATAAACTTTATTGTTTTCGTGCAAATATTTGCTCATTTTGAAATGGATGCCTGCAACACGTTTCAAAAAAGCTGGGACAGTGGTATGTTTACCCCTCAATAAGAGTTTGGGAACTGAGGACACTAACTGTTAAAGCTTTGTAGGTGGAATTCTTTCCATTCTTGCTTGATGTACGACTTCAGTTGTTCAACAGTCCATTGTCGTATTTTGTGCTTCATAATGCGCCACACATTTTCAATGGGCGACAGGTCTGGACTGCAGGTAGGCCAGTCTAGTACCCGCACTCTTTTACTACTTGTGAATGGTTGAGACTTTTGGGGATGCTCCTTTTACAACCCCTGGCAATAATTATGGAATCACCGGCCTCGGAGGATGTTCATTCAGTTGTTTAATTTTGTAGAAAAAAAAGCAGATCACAGACATGACACAAAACTAAAGTCATTTCAAATGGCAACTTTCTGGCTTTAAGAAACACTATAAGAAATCAGGAAAAAAAATTGTGGCAGTCAGTAACGGTTACTTTTTTAGACCAAGCAGAGGGAAAACAATATGGACTCACTCAATTCTAAGGAATAAGTTATGGAATCACCCTGTAAATTTTCATCCCCAAAACTAACACCTGCATCAAATCAGATCTGCTCATTAGTCTGCATCTAAAAAGGAGTGATCACACCTTGGAGAGCTGTTGCACCAAGTGGACTGACATGAATCATGGCTCCAACATGAGAGATGTCAATTGAAACAAAGGAGAGGATTATCAAACTCTTAAAAGAGGGTAAATCATCACGCAATGTTGCAAAAGATGTTGGTTGTTCACAGTCAGCTGTGTCTAAACTCTGGACCAAATACAAACAACATGGGAAGGTTGTTAAAGGCAAACATAATGGTAGACCAAGGAAGACATCAAAGCGTCAAGACAGAAAACTTAAAACAATATGTCTCAAAAATGCACAACTAAACAAATGAGGAACGAATTGGAGGAAACTGGAGTCAACGTCTGTGACCGAACTGTAAGAAACCGCCTAAAGGAAATGGGATTTACATACAGAAAAGCTAAATGAAAGCCATCAACACCTAAACAGAAAAAAACAAGGTTACAATGGGCTAAGGAAAAGCAATCGTGGACTGTGGATGACTGGATGAACGTCATATTCAGTGATGAATCTCGAATCTGCATTGGGCAAGGTGATGATGCTGGAACTTTTGTTTGGTGCCGTTCCAATGAGATTTATAAAGATGACTGCCTGAAGAGAACATGTAAATTTCCACAGTCATTGATGATATGGGGCTGCATGTCAGGTAAAGGCACTGGGGAGATGGCTGTCATTACATCATCAATAAAAGCACAAGTTTACATTGATATTTTGGACACTTTTCTTATCCCATCAATTGAAAGGATGTTTGGGGATGATGAAATCATTTTTCAAGATGATAATGCATCTTGCCATAGAGCAAAAACTGTGAAAACATTCCTTGCAAAAAGACACATAGGGTCAATGTCATGGCCTGCAAATAGTCCAGATCTTAATCCAATTGAAAATCTTTGGTGGAAGTTGAAGAAAATGGTCCATGACAAGGCTCCAACCTGCAAAGCTGATCTGGCAACAGCAATCAGAGAAAGTTGGAGCCAGATTGATGAAGAGTACTGTTTGTCACTCACTAAGTCCATGCCTCAGAGACTGCAAGCTGTTATAAATGCCAGAGGTGGTGCAACAAAATACTAGTGATGTGTTGGAGCATTCTTTTGCTTTTCATGACTCCATAATTTTTTCCTCAGAATTGAGTGATTCCATATTTTTTTCCCCTCTGCTTGGTCTAAAAAAGTAACCGTTACTGACTGCCACAATTTTTTTTCCTGATTTCTTATAGTGTTTCTTAAAGCAAGAAAGTTGCCATTTGAAATGACTTTAGTTTTGTGTCATGTCTGTGATCTGTTTTTTTTTCTACAAAATTAAACAACTGAATGAACATCCTCCGATGCCGGTGATTCCATAATTTTTTACCAGGGGTTGTATACCCAATCATGACACTCACTTGTTTCCAATTAATCTGTTCACCTGTGGAATGTTCCAAACAGATGTTCTTTGAGCATTCATCAACTTTCCCAGTCTTTTGTTGCCCCTGTCCCAGCGTTTTGAAACGTGTTGCAGGCATCCATTTCAAAATGAGCAAATGTTTGCACAAAAACAAAAAGGTCCATCAGTTTGAACATTAAATATCTTGTCTTTAGGGTGTATTCAATTGAATATAGGTTGAAGAGGATTTGCAAATCATTGTATTCTGTTTTTATTTACATTTCACACAACATCCCAACTTCTTTGGAATTGGGGTTGTGACAGTCAATCAGTAATATCAAATTTTATCAGATGTGATAAATGTGATTTCTACTGATGTGAGAGCACATACCTTTTGTTTATATGTAACATCTGTTTTTACATGTCAGTCTGTTGGTATGTACAATAACCTGATATTTGTGTTAATTTGGAACAGATATTTGGGTATAATTAGTACCTGGCATGTCCATACCTCAAACCACTAGCATATTCAGTGGTTTGAGGTTGGGGTAGGTTTTGCGAAGATGACGTGGCTGTGTGTCTATGGTTAAAAAAAACAAAAAGTACTTTTTGATTTTTAAAAGCTGTTAACTATACCCTCTCCATGAAATGGTTTGGATAATTCAAATGTAGGTGGTTGTAGCTACTGCTATCTTCACCATCTTTATAGAAATAGCTGTGTAGCTTGTCTTAAATGGTGTAAATCAAACAGTCCTAATAGAATGTAGGATTAATGTGACTTGTGGTTTACCTTGACTTCTGCAGTGCTTCTTCATCTGGGTCTTGCACTGCAAGGACAAAAACAGACAAGCAGCCATGTGAAGACTGACAGAATGTAGCAGAGGATGGTCAGGCAGGTCAGGCCACAGTAGGGAAAGAAGGTGAGTCAGTATACTGACGGTATTCAGTGCCAGTGATGTGGGCCAAGATCCTGAAACTTTTAGACTGCAGGTTGGCTGCACGGCGGGCCCATTCGGACATATCCTGATTAGCTTCGCCTGGCCGGATCACTGCCTGGTACACCGGAGACGCACAGTCTACCACAGGGTCCTTAATAGGCAGGACTCCACTGCAGGATAGAAGGACCATTAGAACTCTGCGTGGAGTGATGATCAATCAGAATATAATAACTGCCCATCATAAGTTATCATCATATACCGAAACTTTAACTGCTCAAAACTTTATCTGAACACAATGTATCTGTATTTTTTATTGTGATATTAAATTGCCAATTTTTAGTCAAAGGTGAATTTAAGTAGTGTAATTGCCATTTTGAAAGCGTATGCAACAGAATTTGTTTGAGAAACTCAGGCTTTGATTTCTGTGTGCTGTCAGTTTATGATGTGAGTTGAGACGCACTGACATGTCAGAAGAAGAATTTAGTTTGTGCTGATTTCACAGCTAAACACAATGACTTTTTTTGATAGGAAAGGGCAGCCATCATCTCACTGTGCCGAGTTGAGTTGGTTTATGTTATATAGCAGGTTTGAGGCTGAGTGTGAAGTGACTGGGATGAGAATCTGCACCCGTGGTCCAAGGAGGGATTGTCCCCTCTGGGTCAGGGGAGAGTTATTGCCCCAAGTGGAGGAATTTAAGTATCTCATGGTCTTGTTCACAATTGGGGGTAAGTTGGAGCATGAGATCGATAGACGGATTGAGACAGCGTCTGATGTTTTAGGGATGCTGTAATGGACCATCGTGGTAAAGAAAGAGCTGAACCAAAAGGCAAGGCTCTTCATTTATCAGTTGATTTACACTCCTATCCTCACCTATGGTCAAGAACTTTGGGTAATGACCAAAAGAACAAGGTACAAGCAGCGAAATTAAGATTCCTCCTTCGGGTTTCTGGGCTTACACTCCTGGACAGAATGAAAACCTTGTCTATCTGGGAGGGACTTGGAGTAGATCTGAGGTGGTGCGGTCGTCGGGTGAGGATGCCCCTTGGTCATCTCCCTAGGCAGGTGTTGCAGGCACGTCCAACAGGTAGGAGGTCCCTGGGAAGTCCCAGGACAGGCTGGATGGATTATAGTTCTCAGATGGCTTGGGAACACCTCGTATTCCCCCAGGAAGAGTTAGAGGACTTGGCAGAGGATAGTGTGGAATGAGCTGCTTGGTCTATTGCCACTGTGACCCAGATCCAGATAAGTGGCAGAAAATGAGAGAATGAATGTTAAATTATGTTATATTGCCATTAAAAAAAGAATATTTGCATTTTTTATGGCAGATTTTTGAATTGCAGAGGGGCACTTGATAGACTATATGTGGATCAGACACCAGTAGGAGCAATGGATGGGCATGACTTCGATCATGGTTTAATTAAGCATTTTTAACATTTTAATGATTTATTTATTTTTTTACAAACATAGGCACAGGGGAGCAAAATATGTATATTTCAAGGCTGATCTAGATTTAGGTCAGGATCTAAGAAATATGGACTTTCTCTGTTAATGTTTTGTAAGAGTTTTGTCTGGTTCTCAAATAATGCATAGATCTTAATGGAAATAAAATTAGGCGTACTGTATGTGTAGACTGTTGGAGATGTCCTGTCTGTTTCACATATGGCCAACATTCTGGGTGTAGTCGGTCAAGATATGTACTGTATGTGTTTGATGGGTTTTTGTTTTTTTGTTTTGTTTTGTTTTTTTAGGAGGGTGGGGGGGGTGATGTAAAGTCATTGAATGACTGTTTGTCAACAAATAACCCTAGAAACATGGATCTAACATCAGTGTATAGATGACAAATGAGCATTCCCTGATTAATATTTTTTAAATGCCTCCCATTGAAAGGTCGTATCCTGATGGATAAACGAAGGACCCTGGGCGTTTGCCGGAGATATGTGTTGAAGCTTTGTCACTGCATGGTACAGGGTGCATTCCTTAAAATTTGCTGGACTTAAACTTCAGTCTGTGTACAATCATTCCCCAATGCTTCAGTTATCTTGGTCGCTTTGCATAAAAGTCATGTTCTTCCATGATATAACAGGTCAGGAGGTGTATTTCGCCAACAAATCATTCCATTTGGAACATATTTTGGACAGAACATGATGACATGACACATTCAGGCAAATTTCAAGGAATTTACTGGACCTTTGTAGGATTTATTACAATTGTGCAAGAAAAAAAAAAACATCCAGAACAACGTCCGTACTGAACCTTAGATATCTAAGATTTGTGTGTGTGATGTTTTTCTTTTTTTTTTCTCCCCCCTTTTTTTTCCCATCTCCCCCTCTAGCTGCCACCTTATCGTGGTGGGGGAGTTTGCGTACCCGGATGATCCTAGGAGCTATGTTGCCGGGGGCTTTGTGCCCCTTGTAGGGTCTCGCAAGGCAAACAGGTCCTAGGTGATGGGTCAGACTAAGGGCAGTTCAGAAGCTCCCATGACCAGTAAAAAAATCAAGGACTGAGACGCGCCGGTATGGCGGAGCCGGGGCCCCACCCTGGAGCCAGGCCTGGGGTTGGGACTCACGCGCAAGCGCCTGGTGATCGGGCTTTAGCCCATGGGGCCTGGCCAGGCTCAGCCCGAAAGAGCGACGTGGGCCCGCCCTCCTGTGGTTTCACCGCCTGCAGAGGGGGCCATGGGGGTCGGGTGCAGAGAAGATTGGGTGGCGGTCGAGGGTGGGTGGCCTGGTGGCCCGGTCCGCGCTCACAGCCCCTGGCTGTTGGGACGTGGAATGTCACCGCGCTGGTGGGGGAAGGAGCCTGAGCTTGTGCAGGAGGTTGAGAGATACCGACTAGAGATAGTCGGGCTCACCTCCATGCACAGCTTGGGCTCTGGTACCCAACCCCTGGAGAGGGGGTGGACGCTCCACTTTTCTGGCGTTGCCCACGGGGAGAGGTGGAGATCTGGGGTCGCATTGCTTATTGCTCCCCAGCTCAGTCGCCATGTGTTGGAGTTCACTCAGGTGAACGAGAGGGTCGCGTCCCTAGGCCTTCGGGTCTGGGACAGGTCCCTCACTGTTGTCTCGGCCTACGGGCCGAGCGGCAGTGCAGAGTATCCAACTTTCTTGGAGTCCCTGGGAGGGGTACTAGATAGCGCTCCGACTGGGGACTCCATTGTTCTCCTGGGGGATTTCAATGCCCACGTGGGCGGCGACAGTGAGACCTGGAGGGGGGTGATCGGGAAGCATGGCCTCCCCGATCTGAACCTGAGTGGTGTTCAGTTGTTGGACTTCTGTGCTAGTCACAGTTTGTCCATCACAAACACCATGTTCGAGCACAAGGGTGTCCATAAGTGCATGTGGCACCAGGACACACTGAGCCGGAGGTCAATGATCAACTTTGTAGCTGTATCATCTGACCTTCGGCCACGTGTCTCGGACACTCGAGTGAAGATAGGGGCTGAGCTGTCGACCGATCACAACCTGGTGATGAGTTGGATCCGCTGGGAAGGGAGGAAGCCGGTCAGACCTGGCAGGCCCAAACGTATCGTGAGGGTCTGCTGGGAACAACTGGCGGAACCCTCTGTCAGCGAGGTCTTCAACTCCCACCTCTGGGAGAGCTTCTCCCAGATCCCGGGGGAGGTTGGAGACATGGAGTCCGAGTGGACCATGTTCTCCACCTCCATTGTCGATGCGGCCGCTCGTAGCTGTGGTCACAAGGTCTCTGGTGCCTGTAGCGGCTGCAATCACCAAATCCGGTGGTGGACGCTGGAAGTAAGGGATGCCGTCAAGCTGAAGAAGGAGTCTTCAACCCTAACCTAACCCTAACCCCTGAGGCAGCTGACAGGTACCGGCAGGCCAAGCGTGGTGCAGCCCGTGCGGTCACAGAGACAAAAACTCGAGTATGGGAGGAGTTCGGGGAGACCATGGAGGAGGACTATCGGTCGGCTTTGAAGAAATTCTGGCAAACCGTCCGACGCCTCAGGAGGCGGAAGCAGCTCTGCACCAGCACTGTCTACGGTGCGGGTGGGGAGCTGTTGACCCTGACTGGGGATGTTGTCGGGCAGTGGAAGGAATACTTTGAGGATCTCCTCAATCCCATCGTCACGTCTTCCGAAGAGGAAGCAGAGACTGGGGAATCAGAGGCAGACTCATCCATTACCCAGGCCGAAGTCACTGAGGTGGTTAGAAAGCTCCTCGGTGGCAAGGCTCCTGGGGTGGATGAAATCCGTCCTGAATACCTTAAGTCTCTGGATGTTGTGGGACTGTCTTGGTTGACACGCCTCTGCAACATCACGTGGCGGTCGGGGACAGTGCCTCTGGATTGGCAGACCGGTGTGGTGGTCCCTCTGTTTAAGAAGGGGGACCGGAGGGAGTGTTCCAACTACAGGGGGATCACACTCCTCAGCCTCCCCGGTAAGGTCTATTCCAGAGTACTGGAGAGGAGAATTCGACCGATAGTCAAACCTCGGATTCAGGAGGAGCAGTGTGGCGTTCATCCTGGTCGTGGCACACTAGACCAGCTCTACACGCTCCATCGGGTGCTCGAGGGTTCATGGGAGTTCGCCCAACCAGTCCACATGTGCTTTGTGGATCTGGAGAAGGCGTTCGACCATGTCCCTTGGGCACCCTGTGGGGGGTGCTCCAGGAGTACGGGGTCCGGGGTCCTTTGCTAAGGGCTATCCGGTCCCTGTATGACCGGGACCAGGAGCTTGGTTCGCATTGCCGGTAGTAAGTCAAACCTGTTTTCAGTGCACATTGGCCTCCGCCAGGGCTGCCCTTTGTCACCGGTTCTGTTCATTATCTTTATGGACAGAATTTCTAGGCGCAGCCAGGGTGTAGAGAGGGTCTGGTTTGGGAACCACAGAATCTAATCTCTGTTGTTTGCGGACGATGTGGTTCTGTTGGCTTCGTCAAATCAGGACCTTCAGCGTGCACTGGGGCGGTTTGCAACCGAGTGTGAAGCGTCCGGGATGAAAGTCAGCACCTCCAAATCCGAGGCCATGGTTCTCGACCGGAAAAAGGTGCTTTGCCCTCTACAGGTTGGTGGAGTGTCCTTACCTCAAGTGGAGGAGTTTAAGTATCTCGGGGGCTTGTTCACGAGTGAGGGACGGCTGGAGCGTGAGATCGATCGGATCGGTGCAGCGTCTGCAGTGATGCGGTCGCTGTATCGGACCGTCATGGTGAAGAGAGAGCTGAGTAGGGGGGCAAAGCTCTCGATTTACCGATCGATCTACGTTCCGATCTTCACTTATGGTCATGAGATTTGGCTCATGACCGAAAGAATGAGATCGCGAGTACAAGCGGCCGAGATGAGTTTCCTCCGCAGGGTGGCTGGGCGCTCCCTTAGAGATAGGGTGAGGAGCTCGGAGTCGAGCTGCTGCTCCTCCACGTCGAAAGGAGCCAGTTGAGGTGGCTCGGGCATCTTATCCAGATGCCCCCTGGACGCCTCGCCGGAGAGGTGTTCCGGGCACGTCCCATTGGGAGGAGGCCCCGGGGAAGACCCAGGACACGCTGGAGAGACTACGTCTTTTGGCTGGCTTGGGAACGCCTTGGGGTTCCCCTGGAGGAGGTGTGTGTGGATCAGGAGGTCTGGGCGGCTTTGCTTGAGCTGCTGCCCCCGCGACCCGACTTCAGATAAAGCGGTAGAAAATGGATGGATGGATGTTTTTCATTGTTTTCCTGTGAGCCGTGTTGTAGATGATGTGACGGCAGTTTCAGGAGGAGTTGCTATTACAAGTGAGGGGCACAACAATCAGCAGTGGAAAAGTTGAACTGGTATCACACAGATGAGAAGCATCAATTGAGTACCCATATCGTTCAGTATCATTTATTGGGCCTTTTAAAAGTCCTAGTCAAAAATGACCATAGAGTAAAATAATGTGCATTAGAATAAACCAGAATGAGGCGGTTTGAAGATGTTTCTATACTTCTATGTAAAGTGAAAGTATTTAAGAATGTTAAGGTCACTTGGCAAAATATCACAATGTATCACAAACCAAAAGCTGTAAAACGAATAATTTGTTACATCATTTGTTGGGCAGTTACTACATTATGATCGTATGTGACATATTTGCTAATTTATACATACATGTTCATTACACATACTCTCTGTGGTGTCTCAAAGTTCTGTATAAAAAGTGCCAGTCATGACTTAAAGGGTAAGTTCACTTTTTTTACACACCCATATTAAAACATAAGCAATCAAACCTCCATGAGGTCTACTTATACCTTTGTTTGTAACAAATCCTGTTTTGAAAAAGTATTTCAGGAAGTAATTGAATGAGTGTGAATGGAGCAGCCTGATGTAAATTTAAAGGAGCAGTGAAATAAAGCTGGAAACATACTTTGGCTTGTTAGTGGCACAGCCACATCTGAAGAAATATTGCTAACACTGTGTATATTTTTTTTCCTAATGTGCTGTTTTATAACAACTGGGGGAAGCTCCCGGGAAAGACCCAGGACACGCTGGAGGGATTATACTTCCCAGCTGGCTTGGGAATGCCTCGGGATCCCCCAAGAGTTAGAGGACCTGGCTGACGATAGGGAAGTGTGGGATGAGCTGCTTCTTCTATTGCCACCATAACCCAGATAAGAGGCAGAAAATGAATTAATGTTTTATATCATCCTTGCGTAGTTCAAGTCAGTTTGTTTACAGCAGATGGCGTTAATGGATCTTGCCTTGAGAACCTCCCTTTTTTAATGAAAAACTTTACCAGTAAGATTTTCAACATTCAATATAGCAAACAACATAATGAAACCAAAATTGGGCAATATAAATAACCGTGCCAACCTGGGTTGTTTATATTTCCCAATTTAAATATGTGCCAAACCAATTTACATATAATTTTTTTCTTTTAACTTTAAATTTTACAGTCGAATTGTCTCTGCAGTGCATTGAGTGACACTCCAAATAGTGTTAAACAGTGTTGCTACAGTTACTTTGAAAAGTTACTTTATTACTTTTTTAGTTACTTTATACAGTTACTTCATTAGCAGCTTTATGCAGTTACTTTATTAGCACCTGGTGACAACTTGTAACTTATAAGTAATGCAACTAATAAAGTAACTACGTTGTTATCTAACTTGGTTATTTTTAAGATTGAAAAATCAGCAAAGAAACTTTTAGTTACTTTGCTGATTACTCAATCTTACCTTATTAGTAACTTGTAACTTATAAGTAATGTAACTAATAAGGTAACTAGTAATCTAACTTGGTTACTCTTAAGATGGAGTACTGAGTACTCCATCTTACAAATAACCAAGTTAGATTACTAGTTACTTTATTAGTTACATTCAGCAGCTGCCGACAAGTTGTTTGCAGCTGTTAATGAAGTAACTGTGTAAAGTAACTGTAAAAAGTAACTAATAATGTAACTTTTCATAGTAACTGTGGCAACACTGGAATAAATCAACTCTACCATACCATTAAATCAACTCTATCCGAGTTGATACATGTTATTTAAAACCATGATAGTTGATTTAACACAGTTTCGAGAGGGACCATATGCAGAGTTAAATAAACTCCAAAATTTCCTGTGTATATTGTAATTAATTATAAACAGTAAGAAATTGACAATAACAGCAGTATGCCATTTTTTAATTCCAAAAAAAAAAAAAAAACTACAAGCGCTCCATTGATACCCATGTACAGTATTTACTTTTTTCGTAATTGACTGAAAAGAGCTTTCTTTCACATGACATGATTGTCAAAGACAAGTTAAAAACTCAGATGCTTGATTGCTAAGTATGTTTTAATAGGACTAAGGTTGTAAAAAGAAAATAAAATAAAAACAAACACTGCAAGTTCTTTCTGCATGAGTGTTAGGAAAATGTAGACTCGTGAAGACGTCCTGTGATCATCGAACATCGGTCGCTCGAACATTCCCATGCCATGAAATCCAATCAGGTTCCTGAGGCTGTGACGCTATTTGCGACTCCAACAACCTGAAATATGACTCACAAGTTCACACTGTGGCCAAAGTACCTTGAAGTACATCCAGACATGTAACCGCACGTAACCGAGTTCGACGGGTGTTTGGTTAGTGAGTTTGTCTGTTAACACCCTTGACACGTGACATCACCTGCACCTCTTTCAGACTCTGTAAAAATCACCAAAATGATGCTGCAGGACATTTTCACAGCAATGTTAGTTGGAGACGTGGAGCAATGCACAAGCAGTTAAGACATTGTGAGATGAAGGAGACGTGGTGCTGTAAAGGAGACAGGCGGGTGGTATTCGGAGAGGCGGGATGGAACGGGGGCTTTGCTGTACTTACGCCAAAGGAGAGCCCGCCTCCTCACTGAGATCACACCAAGAAGGAAGGATGGGGAGGGATGTGTGGAGGACAGCACAGGTGTGGTTGGTTGGTTGGTTGGTTGTGGATGGAATGAGCAGAGGGAAAGTGGGTGAAAAGCAAAGAGGATTCTCTTTGGGCATGGACACAGACAACGAAGATAAGCCTGGGCCTACCTCAGAGTTGAAACATAGCGGGTTTTCATGTTCAGAATGGGTTTTTCCTGCTGATTTCACATAATTTTAAGGTAACTCCCTGTAATCCAGATGGATTTTCCCAGAGTTGAAATACTCACATGTTCAATTCTGCAAAACATTATATGAATTTGTGTCCTGTTAAAGTCATGACTAAAATAGCGCTGATTATCACATTAGATTAGTGTGAGCAGTTTTATGGGTCTATTCCACAGAACACCGTTCCTTCACGTTTAATCCCGAATAGCAAATCGGGGCATGTTTTGAGGCATCGTTGTAACTTCTTAATCCATCTCTCTCAATCTTGAATAAAGTTGGTAAACGTAGTAGTTAAACGGTCATCATCGGTATCAGATTTGAAATTGGGATCCAATTTTTGAAGTGTTCAAAAATTTCATCCCAATGTTCCACCCCATGGGAACTTTGGGGAATTTATAGTCTTAACGGCGTGAATCATGTTCAAATTTCTTTACACGGGGTATTCGTAGTGACTACGGCTTGAAACTTGCTTGATCGTGCTCCATCTGGGTAAAACTTTGAAGCCAAAGCAGTATTTATTGCAGTTTTTGTTCAAAGTTTGAAGCGTTGTCTGGCTGACTTCGCAGTTCTCTTCATTTTCGAGTGGGTTGCCGGGTCTGCACTTCATAAAACCAGTCTGTTAGGAGCCAAACCGGATTAAGCCGTTTCATCCCGCTATTGCATTTTTTTTGGATCATGGGCAATTGGAGTAAAACAGTGCCCTGGGGACTAGCCCTGTTACAAACGTTGCTTACGTGTCACATAAAGTGTTCTAAAAACAGATTTGTACAGGTTGTCGGCCGTTTTAACAAAAGACTAGACCAGGGGTGGCCAAGTTCGGTCCTCGAGAGCCACATTCCTGACACTCTTAGTTGTCTCCCTGCTCCAACACACCTGAATCCAATGAAGGACTCGTTAGCAGACTTTTAATGAGCCTTTCATTGGATTCAGGTGTGTTGGAGCAGGGAGACAACTAAGAGTGTCAGGAATGTAGCTCTCGAGGACCGAACTTGGCCACCCCTGGACTAGACAGTACAAATACATTTCCTTAAAGTGAAGTGAGCTAGCTAGCCTAGTTCTATTAATATATTTGTAGAGTTCTATAGAAATGTGAGGTGACACGCCAACAAAGTGACATTAACGTTACCATCTTGTGAGGGAGTGACTACAGGAAAACGTGTGCATATTGTGTGACAGTTATGCGAAAAACTATGTGCTCCCGTGACTGATGCGGCTATCTCCCAGTCTCTATCTCTCATGACATCACACTCTATATAAAATTAACATAGTGTAAACAAGAATTATGAACCATGCCTCAACTCTGAATTCTGTATAGTTGTAAGTTACACTTTTCATATGTATGTTGCCTGACTAATCCACAGTTCAGTTGGGTATCACTGAAATAAAGCAATAACTGGTGGCTCATTTTCACAAATAATCTCTTCCTTTATTTATATGTATTTTAACTTGAGAAAAGACCCATTTATATGTATAAAGTTATAACTGTGATGAATCAGCCCAGTCTCACACTCCCCCCCACCCCCCACCCCCCCACCTACATATTGACATACATATGATATGGGGGGGGATATATGGGGGATATCCATTGAGTGCCTTGATTAGAGAGAGTAGCATCATCTCAGAACATGGTGCCATTTTGGGTTCAACTGCGCTGACCTAATGAATGGACCTTTAATGTTTTCAACATTTTTTTTTTAAATCATACAGCAACACGTACAGGTACAGATGCTATCAAATAAATATAAAAATACTTAAGCTATCAAATTCACACAAATTTAGAATTTGATGATTTCCTTAATTAATTTAAAGCCTGATTTATGCATCTGCACAGTTCTGTGTCATGCAATGACGTGTGTGACAGTTTTAAAGCTCTCCGTCTCTGGATTATGCTTTATTCTGGACTAATTTGACCCTCAACAAGCTTTTCTTTCAACAATCATCACCTCCAATTCAAAGCTGTACATTTTTCGCTTTTACCGACTTCGTGCTGTAAATGTGCGGACTTTTCTGACTCATTTATCAGCGCACTAATATGATGGGAGACGAAGGATTAAAAGCAGAAACGTGTCAAATCACAGCCTTCTGTGTTTGATGTAACAGCTGCGTGTCAGGCTTCAGATCCCAGTCTGAACACTGTTTGAAAAAATAAACTTTTAATCACAGAAATGACTCCAGTCTCACTTTACTCAAATCAGCGAGTTTGTGTGCTGAACTTTAATTTGTACCTCTGCACATCCAGACTGCTTGGTGTTTTTAATGGAAATACATTGTGATCGGACGGGACGTTGATCCGATGTAAGCAAGATGTATGTAATAGATTAATTACAGTCAGGAGGCGCCGAACATCTACGGGAATCCTGCATCGGGACTCGCGCCTCATTAATGACCGGGTCAAAATTTCCTCTGAATTTTTTTTTCTGCCAAAAGTATTTGATCCATTATCAAAATGTTATCTGCGTGCGCACTGTAAAAACTATTAAAATATGAAGAGAAACGAAGGATTGCAAACAGTGAAGTGTGAAATCACAGCCTAGGCCTAGGATTTAACAGGTGCACGCCAGGCTGCAGGCTGCGGCTCTGAGTCTGAGCACGGTGTGGAAAAAATAAATGTCTGACTTTTAATAACGTAAATGTCTCCGGTCCCACATGTGAGGGGTTTAATGGAAATACATGGCGATCGGACGGGGCATTTTATAGGATGTGAGCCAAAAATCCGCTGTACAAAATCAGTTATAGCCATTGTTTATTACATTTAAAACAATACAAAAACTTTGGGACTTTTTTTTTGTCCAGTGACTGCGAATATCTGGTTTTAACGACAACAGTTTAGGTGAGTTTACTGTACATGGAACGGAACAATAAATTTACCTCTTCAAACCTTGACGATGAAGCTGCTTCCATCCCACACGACTGACTTTATTTTCCCAATTTTTCTTCTGGTTCGGATCTGAAGGGAATCTGTACATCTTGAAGCCCTTGCTGTGTCTATTTGTGCATCCAAATGCACAACAACCCATAATTTTCAGCAAATAAATAAATAAAATAGCTGGATTTACATGCAGACACATTAATAGTGAACACTATTTTGAACCCAAGATGGCACCATGAGGTACGTGACCGATTTTTTTGGACTCGTCATGTTGCCACTCTCTCTAATCAAGGCACTCTAAATATCCAGGGTGGGGGGTAAGATATCCTAGGACAACTCCCCCCTGGGTGGGGGGGTTTGTCCAGGGGGGAAGATAAACTGTTACATTGTCACGAAATGCGTCACACTGTCACGATGCACTCAAGTTTAGTTCACTATTTTAACCCTAACCATAACCCTACCCTTAACCATAACCCCCATTGGCCCCCTGTGCCACCCCAACTTCGTGATACCATCACAAAATATTTTTGTGATACCATCGTGACGGTATCACAAACTAATTGATAAATCACTTTCGTGACGTCATCACATACTGGGATGAGATTGGGTTGGACTAATATTGGCAAGTTTAAACGTAAGAATTAGGCTGCAGTGAATCAAAATTAGGTGAGAATTTTTTAAAAAACACATCTTAATTAATTAATTAATTAATTAATTTGATCTCCATTAGCTGTAACAAGTACAGCTACTCTTCCTGGAGTCAACCCAACATGGTGCTCCCAGAACAGTATTTCCACCAGCCTTCAGAACACCACACCACTATACATATATAAATAATAAAAATGAAATTACCCCTTCCCACCCTCATCTGCACACACATTGACAGGACCCAGGTTATAGAGAAACCTTTGGCTCAGTATGGTTACTCAGTCAATTCATTCTTGTCAAATGATTGACTACAAATAATTTCCTAGAATGGTCAATAAATCCAAATGTTAAATTCTAAGAAGATGCCTTTTCAAAAGGACTTTAAACTGATGTTTGCTGGTTGCATTAATAATATCCCTTGGCAAAGTGTTCCAGCCAAACATTGCTCTATACATTACTGCACTTGTTCCTTTGTTTTCACTTTAGGTATTATAAATCTGCCCTCCACGGCATGTCTAGTATCATAATCATGTTCATTCTGACTGAACAATAATTCTTTATAAAGTACATTTGGAGATTTAGTTGTAATTCAAGATGCACTATAGCTTCATCTGAATACACATACCAGCGTTATATGTAGGAGGCAAAAAGCAGCACGTACAATCCATAGAGTGTCCGAATACTCTTTATACTCTTCTGTCATAGTTGAAGTGTACCTGGATGATGTGGTACCTCCATAGTACACAAACGGGCTACACTGCTGTCCTATGATACAGCTGGACCATACACGAAAACAGTTGTAGCACCGGAGCGATGTGCCATTGTACAAATATACATTAAGAATCATCTAAAAACCAGCATTTGCAAAATAGAAGCTTTCATGGCATATATGGGTATGCGCATATGCGTCATCTGTAAACACCCGAGTCATAGGACAGGCAAGATGGTCGCGGCATAGTATGTCCGAATTCTCCTCCTACTACTCACTTGCTTCCTTTTAGCACATATGGCAGTAATGCTTGTGTAATATGTACGAACAAACTTATTTCAATGCGGGGCATGTTTTGTCTAGCATGTGCCTTTATTTACGACACATACGAGTCCCTCACAATATGGCTGCCAAGTACACGTACATTAGCCAGTGCATTGAATGCAGGGCATCAATTAAACTTATCCTTACTAATCCTGACATTGGATAATTGCGTACAGTATGAATCTGCAATGATGGACTTGACACTGACAACACAACAGCTTTAGCAGCTCCTGTAGGAAGCAACCGACCCCTTTCACTTACTAAGCCATTTGCTAGCATCACTGCCTACTTATTGTTCTTTTTTTTTGTAAATTGTAATTTTTAAAAAAGAGCTGAGCACAAGAACTGGAATGCTTTCAGCATTCACTGTATTAGGGTGGTGGCAGAAATCACACAGAATGATGGAAATAAAACCAAAACTAAGTGCTTTACTGGACTCATGAGTAGTTTAATGTGAAAAAACGCGCTGGTCCCACACTTAAAGTTAAAAATCTGATTGCGATGACTGTGTTTCAGTAGTGTGTGTTTGCATGTAAGTGACTTGGGTCAGGCTGCGTAGCCTCACCTGTCGTGTCCTTTGGCCTGTGACTGCCCAGCAATGGCATCCATGATGGCATCCTGTGAGTACATGCTGATTGGTGTGTTATACTGGGCGTGGACGATGGTGGCCTTCCCACCCGGGCCCCTCACCTCAATGGGCTTGTGGGTAGACAGGGCTGAATCTTTTAGAGCAATGGGGTTGAAGCTGGGTGTATACTCCACACTGTTGGGGGGGGGTGTTGGAACGGGGACAGCGTAGGGGTGCAAGGGTGAGAAATGTGAAGACAAAAAGGATGTGGTGATGGGTGGGGAACGATGGGAAATTTCAGAAAGAGAGAGAAAACAGGAAGCAGGTCAACATGTAGTAATGTAACCGACAGAGAGGTGGCACTGTTGCACCACTTAATACACCATAAAGCCCAACAGATTTATTTGAAATATTACAAGAAGACTATAAGTGCAGATGAAATGAAATGAAACACACTGAACAATGACAATTTACTCACAAACTGCACACAAACATCAATTTAATGTTTTGTCTGTTACAGTTTGTGTTTCACTCCACACAGATTCACATTTCCAATGTTAATATTTCAGATCATCCAAGATTATGGCTGTACGAGGATCACCAATGCAGGAGAAGTGCAACGGTACTGAATGCTCAAGGAAATAACACAAATCACTCGCCCAGTGATTTTGAGCACATGCAACATTGCATAGCGATATGCTGCATTATGGGTAATGACAAGAGACATTAAGAAAATAGTTTCAGTGCACATGCACAGCTTGACGTCTGTGTTATGAAAAAGAAATCTTCAGAAAATACAAAAAATTAAAAAGTAAGTTACAAACAGGATAATTATTAACAGTAATAGACTGATCAGCATGATGCAAAATCATGGGATAGTTCACCCAAAATTATTCCATTTTAAATGTAAAGTGTAGTATTGCAAATATGTTATTTTACGCTTCATACAATATTAGTGAGTAATTAAAGCTGAATTTGATCATTATTATAGTTTCATGTTAAAAATATTTTCATGATCCTGCTCATTTTTTAAATGACCTACAGCAGGGATGTTATGTGATTGCAGCGTCTTTTTCTAAAAAGCAGCAGTACGCATGAACTAATGAAGTAATTTTAATGAAACTGGTTGCAGGGGAGGGGCATGGGACAAGGAACACAAAATGTTGGTGTGGATCCATGCTGATAAATGCATTCCAACTTTTATCCATCTCCTTGTACTCCCTGGCTTTCTGTAATATGGATCAAAGGCCACTGCACAGGATCAGATATCTCTAATCAGAATATCACACCAGGATCAAAGGTCATTTATTAGGCTCAAACATAGGCAAACAGCATTCAAAGGTCAGTGACTGGAGTCAAATAGTTATTAGGATCCAGTCAGGATAAGTAATCATTCAGAATTAAAGGCCAATGCTCAATATCAAAGGTCATATTCTGGATCGAAGATCAGATGAGGATCAACGTTCAGCTGTCGTAATCACAGATCAGGAATTTGGAAAAAAAGATCAGTAATCAGGACTGAATGTTGATGCCCATGATCGTAGGTCAGATTCAGGATCAAAGTACATGGATAGGGATCAAAGTCCAACTCAGGATTAAAGGTCAGTAACTGAAATAAAATACTGACAAAGTCACAGTTCTCATCAAAGTTCAGTAAGTAAGCCCCTTTGGCTTAAAAAGATCTGAGACAAATCTATATGTTGATTTGGCAGAAATGTTACACCAGATGCCCTTCCTGATGCAACTCCACTTTACAGGGAGAATGGGCAGGTATCAAAGCTCAGTGACTGGAATGAAATAGTGATTAAGATCCAAGATCAGCAATCATGATCACAGGACCAAAGATCAGTAATCAGGATCAAAGGCCAATGCTCAAGTTCAAACTCCATATTCAGGATCTAAGGACACTGATGAGGATCAAAGTGCATGTATCATGATCAAAGCTCAAGAATTGTGAAAAGATCAGTAATCAGAATTAATGGTGACACTCATGACCATAAGCCCCATTCAGGATCAAAACTCATGGACCAGGAACAAAGTTCATCTGTCAGGATCAAAGCTCAATAATTGAAATAAAATGTTGACAATCATGTTAAAAGTTAGATCATGAGTAACATGTAAAGGCTTTTCATTCACTTCACAGTATATCATTTTACTTTTTTTCATAATCATGGTTAAGATTTTTGCACGGTACCATTAACAGTGTAGTAGCTGTTAATGGACAAAACAGATCAGAAATACAAAGGAACAAAAATAGAAAACCTCTTAAATTCAGCTGATACTGATTAAATATATGTTTACTTTCTATTTCTGGGGATGGAATAATTTTAATAACAAATATTAGTTTTTAGCCCGTGTGTTATTTCACAACAGACCACCAGTGTAAGTTTTCCAGATACTGGAAATACTTGTAATGCGCATGCAGGAGTAAATACAGCGGCGGTACTGACTTTGCAGCCGTGTTTGCGATAACCTGAAACACACCAGAGAGACAGAGACAGAAGGACAAAGAGACAGAGATAAACATCCTGCCGAGGTATTTTAGAGACAACAATGTTCAGGACACCAGAGGGCTGTGCTGTAATCCACCGACAGGTCAGAATAGCAGCCGTTTGTCACCACTGGGATATTTCCCACAATCCATTGCATCACTCAGGCCTGACTGACAGGAGCAGAAGTCTCTCGGTGACATGATGCTCGGTGTGGGGTGTGTGTGCAAGGACACATATAGTACAGAATGTACACACAAACACAACAAAAACCACCAGCTGTAAGGCGGAACGTGCTCGGGTGTGTCCACGGTCGCTGTGCACGTGGGCCACCTCTCTGTGGGGACACGGGCCTGGTCTTGGGTTGGATACCCAGCGGGATGAGGATGGAGGTGTGTAACCGGAGCAGAGCAGCTGCTGCAGGTCGTCCTGAAGGGTTTCTGACTGTAAAGCGGCCGGACTCCAAAGGGGGTGGGGGGGTCACATTAGAGGAGACGGATACGTGGATATGTCAGGGGGCAAGAGCTTGCTGCTCCCTTAATTAACCCTCAGAGCTTTTCCAGGACTCAAACTGCATGAAAACATTTTCATTTGCAACATAATCTACTTTCATTTGGACACGCAAGTGGAAAAAACATGTTGTACCCCCCCCCAAAAAAAACCTCTTCACTGGGTGAACTCAGTTTAATTTTGGCTAAGATTTACATCCAATAAAAATATGTAGCCCCAGCTTTATTCAATTTAATTACATTGCGTGAAATATTTATGGATGGAAATCATGGACAAAATTCATCCAGTGAGTCATTTTTCTTAAGTGTCGTCTTCTCTACAGTGAGGCAAATAAATACTCGTATCTGATGCACTGTCAATTTTGCAAGTTTTCCCACCTACAAAGAATGAAGAGGTCTGTCATTTTTATCGTAGGTACACTTCAACTGTGAGAGACAGAATCTTTAAAAAAAAAAAAAAAAAATCACATTGTTGATTTTTAAATAATTAGCATTTTCTGCAACAGAATGGCGTCCTGTCCAGGGTGTACCCCGCCTCACGCCCTATGACTGCTGGGATAGGCTCCAGCCCCCTCTGATCACCTACCAATCAGCATGAATTCTGTCTCTCACAGACCTGTTAATTTTTCTTTAAAAAGCCCTCTTATTCTGCACTCTTTACCTGTATTAATTACACCTGTTTTAACTCGTTACATGTATAAAAGACACCTGTCCACACTCTCAGTCAATCACACTCCAACCTGTCCAACATGGCCAAGACCAAAGAGCTGTCTAAGGACACCAGGGAGAAAACTGTAGACCTGCACAAGGCTGGGATGGACTACAGGACAACAGGCAAGCAGCTTGGTAAGAAGACAACAACTGTTGGTGTAATTATTAGAAAATGGAAGAAAAACATGATGACTGTCCATCTTTCTCAGTCTGGGGCTCCATGCAAGATTTCACCTCATGTGTTAAGGATGATTCTGAGAAAGCCCAGAACTACATGGGATGACCTGGTCAATGACCTGAAGATGCTGGGACCACAGTCACAAGATACTCTTCACAAATAAAAAGTGAAATTTCCCATCGATGGGATATACAGGCTTAGAAGGGGTTTTAACTTATTACCAGGCAGCACTTTGTAATTATTTTATTTTCTTGTTTGTATAATGTTACAATAAATTGTTGGTTTAAACAACAAGCAAATTTAGGTTTTGCATTTTGTTCCCATACTGTACCGAAAATGAACCGAACCATGACTTCAATACAGAGGTACGTATCGAACCGTGATTTTTGTGTTTTGTTACACCCCTAGTAGTAGTAGTTGTTGTTGTTAAGGGGAGAGACACTTTTGTGTCGCAGAATTGAGCCAAACTTGGCTCACATATACTTTGACATATGGTAAGTGACATAGGTCAGTGGCTCTCAACCTTTTGACAGTAAGTACCACTTTAGAAAATATTTGGTTTTCCAAGTGCCACCATTACAACCCGAATTAAAATAATTCAGTTCAACTCAAATTATTTATATAGCGCTAAATCACCACACTTCACAAGGCCAAGGTCGAACCTCTCCCACCCACTGGACAAGCATTAAAGCACTGGAACTATTAAAGTGTATGAAGAAACTAGACTACATAGAGTGATTTGCACGTCTCGACTCGCCCGCTGCATTGTGGGATCTTGGTTACAGCAGAGAGCAGTATGGATTATTATGACTTAGATCAGTTTAACCTGACATTGATTGCTTAAAGTGTTTTTTACATTTGTCATTGACGGCCTGTGACATCCTGTACTGAGTCCGGCAGTGAAGAACAACTGATCGCTCTCACATTCACAGCACTGGTCCAGAATCTACTGTGAGTTTTGACAGAGGAGGAGGACAGAGAAACTGTCAAAATGACTGCATGTCCTTGCAAACTAGAGCGTGGATACCCAATTGGTTGGGTCAAGTTCAGTCACGTCAGCACAAAGACAGTGAACGTACAGAACGTTTGTGAAACTATGTCATCACCCCGCCTCTGTAACCTCAGTCACTCATAATTAATGCCATGTTACTGATGTTTACAGTGTAATTTAACATACTTTTATTTTGCCTGGGTGGATCATTAATAGGTTTTATTTTCGTTGTTAGCAGAATGCTGAAGGGGCGACAGATTACATTTGCATCACGTGAAGCAGCACACTGTCAATTAAAAGGCTTATTTGTACGTGAGTATTGTGCCACGCCACATTCAACTAACGCTAGTAAGCACAGATAAATGTGTAAATTACATGTTTAAGCCACCTGATTTCCACCTGCATGTAAATTAAAATATGCATTAAATAGGAGTGAATTTCTGTTGATGATGTCCCAAAAATACCATATAAGGGTATGTATCCTGCCCAAATTTCTCAGAGGTGTCCAATCAGAACACTCTGATTGATATACAAGAACTGTTTTTCTCGAAGAGCAACTTTAGTTATTAGAGCTTGATGTCTCACTATCAGAGCAACATAGAAGTCTGTGATTGTGAACAGTAACAACTAATTCATGAAACGGCCAAAATATTCTTAATTTTGAATTCCAAATTTTATTAATTTGGCGTAATAATTCAGCCCCTCAGTGACTCCACATTGACTAAATTCAGTCTGAGTCAGTGCTTACAAAAAAGTACAACATGAAAATGGAAAGATATCTATTTTTAAAATGCCAATGCACAAGTGTTTTGTTGTTGATTTAAAGACTTTAATGGCGACAGCCATGGAAATATAGACTGGAATGGACATGCGCGCCTCAATCTATTAGCGTGGCTCAGGACAGGAAGGCGCCATTATTAAGGGTGGAGATGTGCCGATCATCAATAATAAACTGACTGCTTTTTTGCACTAGCGTCGCTATTTCTTAACGGATTTTAATAAAAGTAGGCTTGTTTTAAAGCCTACTTTTATTGTTCATTCTAATGAACCCATACATGTCTGGGTAGAAAAAAAGGTTTTATGTAAAGTGTGGAAATTTGGGGGAAATATGCCATTCTGTTCATTTACTGTGATGTTTTTTTTTTTCCTGTCATCATAATTCTTGATGGATTTTTATAAATGAAGCCTTGTAAGTTGTATTCAAGCTGATTAAAGGCTCTAATGAACCCATACATGCCTGGATAAAAAAATCCTTATGTATTAAAATATAAATCTGATGTATGCCTTGCCATTGTGCTCATTTACCTTGCTGCTTTTTCCACTGTAATATTATTGTTAGTCTTTTAATGACAACAACATATATATGATTTTTACTAACATTTTATTACAAGTAGATATAAAGCCATTCAGAATTTATGACTTTGACCCTCAGTCAAAAAGTATCTCCTCCATCCCCCCAATCACACTGTTAAAATTTAAATGCCGCCTGTGACCACCGTGTACATATTATATTAAACAACAACTGCAAGTATATATATATATATATATATATATATATAGACATGTGATCATTAGAGAAATGACCACCTTTAACACTTTTAAGGTTAATCTGAGGAAGTGGCTCGTTGACCGTCAAACATGTCAGCACCAAATCTCGGGAATATTCTTAGAAAATATATTTAACCTGCATGTTTAATTCTTTATATATATATATATATATATATATATATATATATATATATATATATATATATATATATATATATATATATATATACACTCAACAAAAATATAAACGCAACACTTTTGGTTTTGCTCCCATTTTGTACGAGATGAACTCAAAGATCTAAAACTTTTTCCACATACACAATATCACCATTTCCCTCAAATATTGTTCACAAACCAGTCTAAATCTGTGATAGTGAGCACTTCTCCTTTGCTGAGATAATCCATCCCACCTCACAGGTGTGCCATACCAAGATGCTGATTAGACACCATGATTAGTGCACAGGTGTGCCTTAGACTGCCCACAATAAAAGGCCACTCTGAAAGGTGCAATTTTATCACACAGCACAATGCCACAGATGTCGCAAGATTTGAGGGAGCGTGCAATTGGCATGCTGACAGCAGGAATGTCAACCAGAGCTGTTGCTCGTGTATTGAATGTTCATGTCTCTACCATAAGCCGTCTCCAAAGGCGTTTCAGAGAATTGGCAGTACATCCAACCAGCCTCACAACCGCAGACCACGTGTAACCACACCAGCCCAGGACCTCCAAGATCGTCTGAGACCAGCCACTCGGACAGCTGCTGAAACAATCGGTTTGCATAACCAAAGAATTTCTGCTCAAACTGTCAGAAACCGTCTCAGGGAAGTTCATCTGCATGCTCGTCGTCCTCATCGGGGTCTTGACCTGACTCCAGTTCGTCGTCGTAACCGACTTGAGTGGGCAAATGCTCACATTCACTGGCATTTGGCACATTGGAGAGGTGTTCTCTTCACAGATGAATCCCGGTTCACACTGTTCAGGGTAGATGGCAGACAGCGTGTGTGGCGTCGTGTGGGTGAGCGGTTTTCTGATGTCAATGTTGTGGATCGAGTGGCCCATGGTGGCGGTGGGGTTATGGTATGGGCAGGCGTCTGTTATGGACGAAGAACACAGGTGCATTTTATTGATGGCATTTTGAATGCACAGAGATACCGTGACAAGATCCTGAGGCCCATTGTTGTGCCATACATCCAAGAACATCACCTCATGTTGCAGCAGGATAATGCACGGCCCCATGTTGCAAGGATCTGTACACAATTCTTGGAAGCTGAAAATGTCCCAGTTCTTGCATGGCCGGCATACTCACCGGACATGTCACCCATTGAGCATGTTTGGGATCCTCTGGACCGGCGTATACGACAGCGTGTACCAGTTCCTGCCAATATCCAGCAACTTCACACAGCCATTGAAGAGGAGTGGACCAACATTCCACAGGCCACAATTGACAACCTGATCAACTCTATGCGAAGGAGTGTTGCACTGCATGAGGCAAATGGTAGTCACACCAGATACTGACTGGTATCCCCCCCAATAAACAAAACTGCACCTTCAGAGTGGCCTTTTATTGTGGACAGTCTAAGGCACACCTGTGCACTAATCATGGTGTGTAATCAGCATCTTGATATGGCACACCTGTGAGGTGGGATGGATTATCTCAGCAAAGGAGAAGTCTTCACTATCACAGATTTAGACTGGTTTGTGAACAATATCTGAGGGAAATGGTGATATTGTGTATGTAGAAAAAGTTTTAGATCTTTGAGTTCATCTCATACAAAATGGGAGCAAAACCAAAAGTGTTGCGTTTATATTTTTGTTGAGTGTATATATATATATATAATGTTTACTAAATTGTATAATAATGTGAAGTGTTTTATGTTTGTATTTTAACTAACACTTATTTTTAGGGTGACTGCTACCACCTGTCCAGGGACTGCAGATGAAAAATAGCCGCTAAGGCTAATTCTGGTGCATTTACAGAAATGTTCATTAATGTACATTGTCCCTGTCAAATAAACTAATAAATAAATAAATAAATACATAAATATATTTAAACATTTTTGTTTCCATATTTGTATGCATGTGAACGCAGCTTAATGAACAGAACTTATGGTGTTGAGTTATAGTCTCAGTATTGATATTAAGTTGTGACATAACGACTTTAAAATAGACATTTGTTTTACATAATTACACTAAGGCTCTTGTACAGTTCATTTTAGTATTGGAGAATTTGTTTTTGTAGTTGGTGCAGTTGATGGTGAAGCACTGGCTGCCTTTTTTCCCTCATTTCGGTTCTGTTTAACTGGCTCAAGGTCTCTCTCCGCCCTTAGTAACGCCGCTAGTCACGTGACGTCCATTCCAGTCTCTATTTCCATGGACAGCACATTACACCCACCCCCCACACCCACCATTTCCTTTTAATAGCACAGAGTTTCTAACATCTGGGAGTTTTATGCAAAACATTATTAGCAAGACCTACTGCAAAATGTAGAGGCACAACAATTTCCTAGAATATGAGCCCTTTAAAAGTGAAAATTAGCATAATTCTAAACGAACAAATGATAACTTTCACATGTACCTCAGCTGAACCACTTGTTTTTTTAATCAGCTGACACTTTACAGTGGGGGTGATGTCATTTGACCTTTAAAAGTGTCTCAGGGCTGAAGATCTGAAAATGAGCCTGCAGTTTGATTGCATGATATTTTGACAGATCAGGTGTGTTTATTAGCAAAACTAGTTATTTTTTTTAAAGACTAGAAAGAGATTCTTTGAAGGTCAAAGAATTTAAATTCTTATCTCATGGGAATTCCAGCAGTTGTACTGTGCATATTTGGTACCAGGGGGCAGCAGGGCACCATCTGCTGCATTTAAAGAAATGTGAAGAAAGTAATCGTCATATAACTGTTACTGTATGTACAAAGGGCACACGACTCGTAAAACAGACAAACATAGCAGCATGAACAAATCTTTGTGTCTGCTTGGATTATGTTTGTTGGCTGTGATGTGTATTTGTGTGATGTCTACCTTCTGGTGGGGGATTATTGGCATGGGCGACTCCATTCTTGGTGTTGCTGTGGGAACTGGTGCAGGGCGCCTTGACCTGAAAATAAATAAATAATAACAACAATAAAAAAAAATACAGCATTTAAAGGGGTGGGGTTGGGGGGGGGGGGTCACACTGCAAAACTGGCTATTAACTGAAATGCGATTGTGGCTTTAAGTTAAATAACCACAAAGTTCCACAATCCTGTGTCTGTGCATCGTGGAAATGATCCTGCTTAAGTGAAACAGCTCATTTAAGACAAATACGACATATGTCCACAAAACATAGTACCTGGTTTTAATGCACTTAGCTTGCTGAAAAGCTGTATAATGCAACATAGTTAAATGATATGTTCACGTTTTTAACAACCCGAGTCATATTAAACGTTAGGAAAAATACAAACTTTATTTATAAAGTGCTTTGATGTCAGACATTTCAGTGCTTTACAGTGTAGAACATTAATGCACCAATACATACGCATAAAGACTGTAATTGTTATTAAGCCTGAGTCCCACCGAATAGTGAAGGATGAATAATGAGCCACGCAGCATGTTTTCTTTGCTACGAGAGGGTTTCTTCAATTATCGTGGGAGTTTTGTGGCTCTTAGAGGCATTATCTTCAGTTAACGAGGCTCCTTTCTGAGCGTGGCGTTAATTTCAAGATGTTCAAAATTTAGCAACAACAGCATGGCGCAGTTCGTGTACGGGTTACTACGAGTGGTGCTTACGAGGCTGCTAAACATCCATTATCCATGCGCATGGCAGCTATGTGGGACCCGAGAGCTTATTTTTGGAGCGGCTGCCCTCTTGCGCACACAATTCCACCTGCTCTGTGCGCTGGACGCTGTATATAAAATAATTATTTTATAGCGGATTAATCATTTTCTGCCAAACCTTGGATGCTGAAAACACCTCTAATCGCTTCTGGAATCACAGAGGACTGTTTCATCAAAGTTAAAAGTTGTATCACGGTGACTTGTAAGCTGCAGAAGAAACAAAGAAAAAAAAAAAATATATATATATATATATATATATATTTTTTTTTTTTTTAAAGTAATCCACAGGTGTATATAATTAAAGCGGCCACCTCATTCTGTATGCAGAATGGCACTGCATTTCTGCAAAATCGCTATTTTGCAGAAATAAACGGACAAACAGTTAAAAGTGGGATCACGGTGTGAAAATGACTGTTTAAAACCAGGGAAAAATAAAGCCAGCAAGCCACAGATGGAAAGGAAGCCAGTGACAAGGAGCACAGAGGCAGCTGTCCATGAATGGAGAACAGCAGCGCATGCAAAAGAGCGATTTTGCAGAAATAAACGGACAAACAAAAAGTTCAAAGTGGGATCATGGTGTGTGTGTTTAAATCCGCAGAAGAAATAAAGCCAGCGAGCCGCAGAGCCAGCAAGGAGCACAGTGGTGGCTGTCCAGGAACTCTTGGTTCAGTTCTAGCTGGTCTGATGCATTACAGGTGGACAGCAGCCTGGCGCACAGCGCACAACCGCAGGTCTGTACTGGAGTGTCTATTTTTGTACTGCATTTAAAAAAATGTGACATCTTTAGATGCTGCTGTGAATCTGTGAATTGAAAACCCACACTTTAAACGGACCAGGTGTGGGAGGGCTGGAGGTTTGGACCAAATCCGTGCCTAAATGTGCGCCGTCGTGTTATCATGGCACTATCACGGCACTACATGGCTTAGTGTGGCTGATGCGAGCCATTCCAGGCTGTAATGACAGGTCAGTCGTGGCTCACTAGAGGCTGCTACATGGCACATGTGAGGTACAGAAAGGCACATAGAGGGACCTTCATAGCAGATACGTGATAGATGAAAACGTGGGTCATTCTTCGAATAATCACTGACACACCCATGCATGGCTCATTACTCATGGATTATTATTCGGCGGGACCCAGGCTTTAGAAGCAGTTGTTATGGTTAGCAATGAAGTCAGACGAACTGGTTTACTGGGAAACTGAGGCAGCTCCGCCAAGCCAAGGAAGAGGCCTGCAGAAGTGGAAACAGGCTTCTGTACAAGCAGACCAGAAACACTCACAGAGGGGATCAGAGCAGCAAAGAGAAGCTACTCTGAAAGGCTGAAAAAAACAATTCCCAATCAACGATCCTGCAACAGTGTGGACAGGTCTTCAGCATGCCACCAACTACAAGAAACCACCCCACAACCTGTGGAGAACCCCGACTGTCTGAGGAGCTGAATGTGTTTTATTCAGGTTTGAAAGGGACCCTCACACACCCTTCACCCACTCCAAACATATTTGGCCTACCTGCTCCCCTGGACACCTCTTTCCCCATCACCCCTGCAACACCACCCACACTAACGATCTGTGAAAAGGACGTTTGTCAGAAATTTCTCAAATGAAAGCTCAAAAAGGTTCCAGGACCTGATGGTGTCTCTCAGATATGTCTGAGAGCTGATCAGCTGGTTTCTATCTTCGCCCGGCTTTTCAACAGATCTCTGGAGCTGTGTGAGGTGCCCTCCTGCTTCAAATGCTCCACTATTATTCCATTCCCAAATAAATTCTACATAACAGGACTAAATGACTACAGGCCCGTCGCTCAGACATCTGTAGTCATGAAATCTTTTGAACAGCTGGTGTTGAGCCACCTGAAGGACATCACAGGACCCCTGCTGGACCCCCTGCAAACTGGTCAGTTGAGGATGGAGTCAGTATGGGACTGCATTACATCCTACAGCAACTGGACTCTGCAGAGACATATGTGAGGATCCTGTTTGTGGACTTCAGCTCGGTGTACAACACCATCATCCCCGACATTCTCCACAAGAAACTCTCCAACCTCTCTGTGTCAGTGCCACCTGTCAGTGGATCTCTAACTTCCTGACTTACAGGATACAGCAGGTGAGGCTGGGGAGCATCACATCCAGCATACGGACAATCAGCACTGGCGCCCCTCAGGAGTGTGTGCTCTCCCCACTGCTCTTCTCCCTCTACATGAAAGACTGCACCTCACGGAACCCCTCTGTTAAACTCCTGAAGTTTGTAGACTATACCACCATCATTGGAATCATTCAGGATGGTGATGAGTCCGCATACAGACAGGAGGTGGAACAGTTGGTCCTCTGGCATGGTCAGAACAACCTGGAGCTGAACCCGCTCAAGACCGTGGAGAAGACAGTGGACTTCAGGAGGAACCCACCATCACTCCCACCCCGCCCCGCCCCCCCTTCCTTCTCCATCCTCAACAACACTGTGACTACTGTGGACACTTTCCAGTTTGTGGGATACACCATCTCCCGAGATCTGAAGTGGACCTCCCACATAGAAACCATCAGGAAAAAGGCACAGCAGAGGATGTACTTACTTCCTCACACAGCTCAGAAAGTTCAACCTGCCCCAGAAACTGCTCATCATCTTTTACACATTCACCATCCAGTCTGTCCTGTGCATCTCCATCTCTGTTTGGTTTCCCTCTGCCACCAAACATGGCAGGCACAGACTTCAATGAACTGCCAGGCCGGCAGAAAAAAACAAAACAAAACACTGGAGCCAGCCTGCCCTCCATCCAGGACTTAAAGTGGTCCAGGAAGTGAGTTGGTAACATCTCTGCAGACCCCTCACACCCTGGACACACACTTTTTAAACTCCTCCCCTCTGGTCGATGTTACAGAGCTTCATATGTCAAAACAACCAGACACAGGAACAGTTTCTTTCCACAGGCCATCACACTGATGAACAACTTAACTTGGACCGGGAGTGACATGTTTACCCGCATGTTCTCCTTGAATTGCTGGCTGTCTGAGTGGTGTCCAAAAAATGAGGTGGGCTTCATAGATAATTGGCAAAGCTTCTGGGGAAAACCTGGTCTTGTTAGGAGAGACGGCATCCATCCCACTTTGGATGGAGCAGCTCTCATTTCTAGAAATCTGGCCAATTTTCTTAAATCCTCCAAACCGTGACTATCCAGGGTTGGGACCAGGAAGCAGAGTTGTAGTCTTACACACCTCTCTGCAGCTTCTCTCCCCCTGCCATCCCCTCATTACCCCATCCCCGTAGAGACAGTGCCTGCTCCCAGACCACCAATAACCAGCAAAAATCTATTTAAGCATAAAAATTCAAAAAGAAAAAATAATATAGCACCTTCAACTGCACCACAGACTAAAACAGTTAAATGTGGTCTATTAAACATTAGGTCTCTCTCTTCTAAGTCCCTGTTAGTAAATGATATAATAATTGATCAACATATTGATTTATTCTGCCTTACAGAAACCTGATTACAGCAGGATGAATATGTTAGTTTAAATGAGTCAACACCCCCGAGTCACACTTACTGCCAGAATGCTCGTAGCACGGGCCGGGGCGGAGGATTAGCAGCAATCTTCCATTCCAGCTTATTAATTAATCAAAAACCCAGACAGAGCTTTAATTCATTTGAAAGCTTGACTCTTAGTCTTGTCCATCCAAATTGGAAGTCCCAAAAACCAGTTTTATTTGTTGTTATCTATCGTCCACCTGGTCGTTACTGTGAGTTTCTCTGTGAATTTTCAGACCTTTTGTCTGACTTAGTGCTTAGCTCAGATAAGATAATTATAGTAGGCGATTTTAACATCCACACAGATACTGAGAATGACAGCCTCAACACTGCATTTAATCTATTATTAGACTCAATTGGCTTTGCCTCAAAATGTAAATGAGTCCACCCACCACTTTAATCATATCTTAGATCTTGTTCTGACTTATGGTATGGAAATTGAAGACTTAACAGTATTCCCTGAAAACTCCCTTCTGTCTGATCATTTCTTAATAACATTTACATTTACTCTGATGGACTACCCAGCAGTGGGGAATAAGTTTCATTACACTAGAAGTCTTTCAGAAAGTGCTGTAACTAGGTTTAAGGATATGATTCCTTCTTTATGTTCTCTAATGCCATATACCAACACAGTGCAGAATAGCTACCTAAACTCTGTGAGTGAGATAGATTATCTCGTCAATAGTTTTACATCCTCATTGAAGACAACTTTGGATGCTGTAGCTCCTCTGAAAAAGAGAGCTTTAAATCAGAAGTGCCTGACTCCGTGGTATAACTCACAAACTCGCAGCTTAAAGCAGATAACCCGTAAGTTGGAGAGGAAATGGCATCTCACTAATTTAGAAGATCTTCACTTAGCCTGGAAAAAGAGTCTGTTGCTCTATAAAAAAGCCCTCCGTAAAGCTAGGATATCTTACTACTCATCACTAATTGAAGAAAATAAGAACAACCCCAGGTTTCTTTTCAGCACTGTAGCCAGGCTGACAAAGAGTCAGAGCTCTATTGAGCCGAGTATTCCTTTAACTTTAACTAGTAATGACTTCATGACTTTCTTTGCTAATAAAATTTTAACTATTAGAGAAAAAATTACTCATAACCATCCCAAAGACGTATCGTTATCTTTGGCTGCTTTCAGTGATGCCGGTATTGGTTAGACTCTTTCTCTCCGATTGTTCTGTCTGAGTTATTTTCATTAGTTACTTCCTCCAAACCATCAACATGTCTATTAGACCCCATTCCTACCAGGCTGCTCAAGGAAGCCCTACCATTAATTAATGCTTCGATCTTAAATATGATCAATCTATCTTTATTAGTTGGCTATGTACCACAGGCTTTTAAGGTGGCAGTAATTAAACCATTACTTAAAAAGCCATCACTTGACCCAGCTATCTTAGCTAATTATAGTCCAATCTCCAACCTTCCTTTTTCTCTCAAAAATTCTTGAAAGGGTAGTTGTAAAACAGCTAACTGATCATCTGCAGAGGAATGGTCTATTTGAAGAGTTTCAGTCAGGTTTTAGAATTCATCATAGTACAGAAACAGCATTAGTGAAGGTTACAAATGATCTTCTTATGGCCTCAGACAGTGGAGTTATCTCTGTGCTTGTTCTGTTAGACCTCAGTGCTGCTTTTGATACTGTTGACCATAAAATTTTATTACAGAGATTAGAGCATGCCATAGGTATTAAAGGCACTGCGCTGCGGTGGTTTGAATCATATTTATCTAATAGATTACAATTTGTTCATGTAAATGGTGAATCTTCTTCACAGACTAAGGTTAATTATGGAGTTCCACAAGGTTCTGTGCTAGGACCAATTTTATTCACTTTATACATGTTTCCCTTAGGCAGTATTATTAGACGGCATTGCTTAAATTTTCATTGTTACGCAGATGATACCCAGCTTTATCTATCCATGAAGCCAGAGGACACACACCAATTAGCTAAACTGCAGGATTGTCTTACAGACATAAAGACATGGATGACCTCTAATTTCCTGCTTTTAAACTCAGATAAAACTGAAGTTATTGTACTTGGCCCCCACAAATCTTAGAAACATGGTGTCTAACCAGATCCTTACTCTGGATGGCATTACCCTGACCTCTAGTAATACTGTGAGAAATCTTGGAGTCATTTTTGATCAGGATATGTCATTCAATGCGCATATTAAACAAATATGTAGGACTGCTTTTTTGCATTTGCGCAATATCTCTAAAATTAGAAAGGTCTTGTCTCAGAGTGATGCTGAAAAACTAATTCATGCATTTATTTCCTCTAGGCTGGACTATTGTAATTCATTATCATCAGGTTGTCCTAAAAGTTCCCTGAAAAGCCTTCAGTTAATTCAAAATGCTGCAGCTAGAGTACTGACAGGGACTAGAAGGAGAGAGCATATCTCACCCATATTGGCCTCTCTTCATTGGCTTCCTGTTAATTCTAGAATAGAATTTAAAATTCTTCTTCTTACTTATAAGGTTTTGAATAATCAGGTCCCATCTTATCTTAGGGACCTCATAGTACCATATCACCCCAATAGAGCGCTTCGCTCTCAGACTGCAGGCTTACTTGTAGTTCCTAGGGTTTGTAAGAGTAGAATGGGAGGCAGAGCCTTCAGCTTTCAGGCTCCTCTCCTCTGGAACCAGCTCCCAATTTGGATCAGGGAGACAGACACCCTCTCTACTTTTAAGATTAGGCTTAAAACTTTCCTTTTTGCTAAAGCTTATACGAGGGCTGTCCATAAAGTATAGGTCCTTTTTATTTTTTTCAAAAACTATATGGATTTCACTCATATGTTTTAACGTCAGATATGCTTGAACCCTCGTGCGCATGCGTGAATTTTTCCACGCCTGTCGGTGACGTCATTCGCCTGTGAGCACTCCTTGTGGGAGGAGTCGTCCAGCCCCTCGTCGGAATTCCTTTGTCTGAGAAGTTGCTGAGAGACTGGCGCTTTGTTTGATCAAAATTTTTTCTAAACCTGTGAGACACATCGAAGTGGACACGGTTCGAAAAATTAAGCTGGTTTTCAGTGAAAATTTTAACGGCTGATGAGAGATTTTGAGGTGATACTGTCGCTTTAAGGACTTCCCACGGAGCGAGACGTCGTGCAGCGCTCTCAGGCGCCGTCGTCAGCCTGTTAAAAGCTGAAAACCTCCACATTTCAGGCTCTATTGATCCAGGACGTCGTGAGAGAACAGAGAAGTTTCAGAAGAAGTCGGTTTCAGCATTTTATCCGGATATTCCACTGTTAAAGGAGATTTTTTTAATGAAAGACGTGCGGACGGGTCCGCGCGTCGGGACGCAGCCGACGCGGTGCGGCGGCACAGGAAAAACACCTCTGTTGGAAGCCTTAAGGACAAGTTGGAACATGTCCAGCTGTTAAACAATTTCTCATATACTCACTCCACTGAAAGCCATCAAAAGCTGCCTGGATTTTACAAATGGTTATCAACACGGAGGTGTTTTTCCTGTGCCGCCGCACCGCATCGGCTGCGTCCCGACGCGCGGACCCGTCCGCACGTCTTTCATTAAAAAAATCTCCTTTAACAGTGGAATATCCGGATAAAATGCTGAAACCGACTTCTTCTGAAACTTCTCTGTTCTCTCACGACGTCCTGGATCAATAGAGCCTGAAATGTGGAGGTTTTCAGCTTTTAACAGGCTGATGACGGCGCCTGAGAGCGCTGCACAACGTCTTGCACCATGGGAAGTCCTTAAAGCGACAGTATCACCTCAAAATCTCTCATCAGCCGTTAAAATTTTCACTGAAAACCAGCTTAATTTTTTGAACCGTGTCCACTTCGATGTGTCTCACAGGTTTAGAAACAATTTTGATCAAACAAAGCGCCAGTCTCTCAGCAACTTCTCAGACAAAGGAATTCCGATGAGGGGCTGGACGACTCCTCCCACAAGGAGTGCTCACAGGCGAATGACGTCACCGACAGGCGTGGAAAAACTCACGCATGCGCACGAGGGTTCAAGCATGTCTGACGTAAAAACATATGAATGAAATCCATATAGTTTTTGAAAAAAATAAAAAGGACCTATACTTTATGGACAGACCTTGTAGTTAGGGCTGGATCAGGTGACCCTGAACCATCCCTTAGTTATGCTGCTATAGACTTAGACTGCTGGGGGGTTCCCATGATGCACTGAGTGTTTCTTTCTCTTTTTGCTCTGTATGCACCACTCTGCATTTAATCATTAGTGATTGATCTCTGCTCCCCTCCACAGCATGTCTTTTTCCTGGTTCTCTCCCTCAGCCCCAACCAGTCCCAGCAGAAGACTGCCCCTCCCTGAGCCTGGTTCTGCTGGAGGTTTCTTCCTGTTAAAAGGGAGTTTTTCCTTCCGACTGTTGCCAAGTGCTTGCTCACAGGGGGTCGTTTTGACCGTTGGGGTTTTTCCGTAATTATTGTATGGCCTTGCCTTACAATATAAGGCGCCTTGGGCAACTGTTTCTTGTGATTTGGCGCTATATAATTAAAACTGATTTGATTTGATTCTGATTTGCCAAAAAACTCAATAATTCATATACCTCATGTACAACTTCAATCTGTTTGTCTGTTTCTCCTTTGCACACATTTTTATTGCACATTTGATTTTATTTGCACATTTTTATTTGCACATTTTTAGTGCGAATTATTCAGTGTTTACTGTGTATTTATAAATGTCCGTACAGAGAGAGTGCAGCTCAAACTGGAGTTAAATTCCTTGTATTCTTATAAATACTTGGAAACAAAGGCTATTCTGATTCTGAAAGATGAAGGAAAAACTGAACACAACAAAGAAATTACTACGACTCACCGAGGTAGCATCCTAGAATTACATCGCAATGAAATGATGCCTGCAATTGTTTGTATTTTAATGGTAGAATGACATCTGACGTAATGCAACAAGCTATGTTGAATTTTCTACATAGCTGGGGGGAGTACACTTGCGTGACAAGCTGATAATTATGTACAGACAAGATCACATGGGGCCAGCCACGTCTGAGTGCACACAGCATGGCAAGGCGCCTCTTAGCTGATCACCAGCCAGCCACTCACTGAGAGCTGGAAATGACGGTTCAGTGCACATGTGTTAAATTAAAAACACAGAGAACACATTCATGACAAGTATATAGATGAATACTACAATAGCTACATACATAATTACGTACTCGTACATATCAAATCACTAAAATAATCACAGAACGAGGAAACAAAGAGTGACAATTGGTTCTGTGTGCTGATCAAACAGCAGCAGCTTTTGGGAACTGTCAAAATCACAGCTGGCGAACACATACTGTGTTATGACAGACATGATGTTTCAACTGTCCACCATGAGGCACGTGGATGTGCGTGCTGTCCTCATGAGGAAATACATAAAAACATATACTGCCTTTGCTACGGGCTGGAGTGACCGTGTCAGCACGTACATCAGCAGGCTGTGCCAGGTGAAAAGGACTGTCTGATCATGTGTACACTTAGCTGGCGATCTGAATGTCACATCACCCACGTGGGCTGTGAACATGATAAGAGCGCACTCCTTCATTCATGTCATTTCATGACTGTATGTCTATAACCATGGGTCATACACAGAGGAACAGAAGGATCATACTTGTCCACTCGATGAGAGGGATTAAATATTAGAAATTGCGGTGTGTGGGTTTTTTTTGTTTTGTTTTGTTTTTTGGTGTACGTGTTTTTTTTTCCGCACAGCAGCAGTGCCACATGTTCCAGGTGCTCGCACTGTGTTTGTGCACGCACATGAGCATGTACGAAACCGTCACCATGGTATCATGCACAACTGTCCGACTGTAGGTGGAATGTTTTCCCCATTTTGTTTTTTGTTCACGGATTTGCAGACAGTTTCTGCTTCTTTCACCCAATTCTGTGTTATGTGTGAAGGGCCTTACTCAGGGAGGTGACCAAGAACTGGATGGTCACTCTGTCAGAGCTCCAGCATTCTTCTGTGGAGAGAGGAGAACCTTACAGAAGGACAATCATCTCTGCAGCAATCCATCATTAGGCCTGTCAAATGGCTAGACGGAAGCCACTCCTTGTAAAAAGCACATGGCAGCCCACCTGAGGGACTCTCAGACCATGAGAAACAAAATTCTCTGGTCTGATGAAATAAAGATTGAACTCTTTGGCGTGAATGCCAGACATCACGATGGGAAGAAACCAGGCACCACAGCCGTGTGTGAAGCATGTTGGTGGCAGCATCATGCTGTGGGATGTTTGTCAGCAGCAGGCACTGGGAGACTAGTCAGGATTGAGGGAAAGATGAATGCAGCAATGTACAGTGACATCCTGGATGAAAACCTGTTCCAGAGCCCTCTTGACCTGAAACTGGGGTGACGGTTCATCTTTCAACAGGACAAGGACGCTAAGTCCACAGCCAAGATATCAAAGGAGTGGCTTCAGGGCAACTCTGTGATATCCTTGGGTGTCTGCAAAGGGTGTGAATTCTTATGTACATGTGAATTCTTAGGGTTTTTTTTATTATTTTAATAAATCTGCATTATGGGGTGTTGTGAGTAGAATTTCAGGGAAAAATGAATTTACTCCATTTTGGAATAAGGCTGTAACATAAAATGTGGAAACAGTGAAGCACTGTGACTACTTTCTGGATGCACTACATGTGACATACATTTCAAAGACACATATGTCAAGAATATACTGCACTGTCATCTACAACCATGTGTGACAAGCTGCCACTGCATACTGATCTGAGTGAGGTACTCTGTGATCCACACTCCAGAGCAGACATGCACTGTTGCTGGATGCCAACTGCCACAAAAGAAGAAAGGAAGAGGATGAGCTGGGTCAGAGAATAATTGAAACTAATAAATCATGCTCTTAAACTGAAAGACCACACTCTTAAATAAAAAGAGGGAATAACTGTGATAATACTTAGCACTGCCCTTGCTTGCACTTCGCGGGACAGCCATAACTATAGCAAGGACAGTGAGGCTAATGTAAGGCTAACGCTATAAAATTTAAAACCAGATCATTGTTTTAAAAATTTTATTTACATTTAGTGAGGTAAACATGCACAGTTTTATCTCTGCATGGATGCTTTTGTCATTTCAGTACTTAAAAGAACCAGTTTATTCTTGCGTTCTTTTGTTTCTCATACAGTACCATTAATTAGCGCATTTGCTTCTGCTTGGCAGCACAGTTTTTGTATTACAAATAAATAATGCACAGGTTAAATTTATTTTGCTTCTTGTTGCATGAAGCTGTAGTGCCGTGTTTCAAAATAAATGTGACTTATAGACTAATGTGACTTATACTGTGTATTTTTTTTCCCTCTTCGTGACACATTTATGGACAGAGGTGCCTAGTACTCGAGTACATCACTTTCTCCAAAACCACACATAATCCCCACCAATCTTTGTGACTTCTACCTTCTACGAGGTCTGTTAGAAAAGTATCCGACCTTTTTATTTTTTTCAAAACCTGATGGATTTGAATCACATGTGCTTGCATGAGCCAACCTTGAACCTCCGTGCGTACGCGTGATTTTTTTCACGCCTGTCGGTTGCATCATTTGCTTGTAAGCAGCCTTTGTGTGAGCATGGGTGGAGTCTCTCGTCATTTTTTCTTTGCAAGGAAATGGCGGAACGACTGGAGCAGCGCGACTGTATCAAATTTTGCCAGAAACTGGGCGACAGCCAGGTGGAAACCATTTGGATTATTCAGATGGCTTTTGGTGACGATCCTATGGGCATCACACAGATTAAGGAGCGGTACAACCGGTTTAAAGACGTCCGCACGACGGTGGAGAGCGAGCCACGCTCCAAGCGGCCATCAACATGGAGAAATGACCGGATCATTCCAAAGTGAACGCTGTGGTGATGTGGGACCGTCTTGTGATTATCCGAGAAATTGTGGAAGAGGTGGACATCAGCACTTTTTCGGTACATCCCACTGTGAAAGAAGATTTTGCCATGAAAAGAGTTGCAGCGAAATTCATCGGCACAACGCTGATGCCGCAGCAAAAGCGCCTCCGTGATGAAGCCTCACAGGACATGCCCTGACATGTCCAGCTCATCCACAATTTCTGGGATAGTCACACGACTGAAAAGCCAACGAAAGCCGTCTGAATCTTCCGAATGGTGGAAGAGCGGGGCATGTGAGGGCATGTCCTGTGAGGCTTCATCACGGAGGCGCTGTTGCTGCGCCATCATCATTCATGGCAAAATCTTCTTTCACAGTGGAATGTTCCGAAAAAGTGCTGATGTCCACCTCTTCCACAATTTCTCGGATAATCACACGATGGTCCCACATCACCACAGTGTTCACTTTGGAAATGATCCGGTCATTTCAGCGTGTTGATAGTTGACCGGAGCGTGGCGCGCTCTCCACCGTTGTGCGGACATCTTTAAACTGGTTGTACTGCTCCTTAATCTGTGTGATGCCCATAGGATCGTCACCGAAAGCCATCTGAATAATCCGAATGGTTTCCACCTGGCTGTCGCCCAGATTCTGGCAAAATTTGATGCAGTCGCGCTACTCCAGTCGTTCCGCCATTTCCTTGCAAAGAAAAAACACAGAGAGACTCCACCCATTCTCACACAAAGGCTGCTTACAAGCAAATGACGCAACAGACAGGCGTGAAAAAAAATCACGCATGCGCACGAAGGTTCAAGGTTGGCTCATGCAAGCACACGTGATTCAAATCCATCAGGTTTTTGAAAAAAATAAAAAGGTCAGATACTTTTCTAACAGACCTCGTACGAGTATAAGTACCTTTCTCGGTCAGTACCCTTTTAAGACATCTATCTTTATTGCCTAGTGTGTGTGTGTGTGTGTGTGTGGGGGGGGGTTACTTCTGCATGTTGAGTGACAGTCTCGTGGTGGCCGCCTTGATCTTATTCTGTGCTTCCAGGTGTGTCATCCCCTCAGTGCTGACCCCATCGATGGCGGAGATGATGTCACCCTGAGCCAGGGTGCCGCCTGCTGCTTTGGTGCCTGGAGTTATCTGTGGAGGAGCCAACAGAGTACGTCAGACACAGAGACCTTTGAAAACACACATAAGACACTATAATACACACATGAATACATACATTCACACATACAGGAACACCAGCATCACAGCTCAGCAAAAATTTAGTTATCCAATGGTTAGCTACCCAATAAAGGCACCATTGCAAAAGTGCTAACAATGTTACTAATGTTGTGAATGTGTTTTTAAGTGAATTTTTAGACATTACCACTATATGTAAAAGATTCATATTCTATGTACAGTTAGTTAAGTTACCAGCAGCACACATCAGTGAAAATGTCTTTGACAATTTCATTTACAGCGTATCCAGAAAGTATTCACAGCACTTCACTTTTTCCACATTTTGTTATGTTACAACCTTATTCCAAAATGGAGTAAATTAATTTTTTCGCCTCAAAATTCTACTCACAACACCCCATAATGACAACATGAAAAAGTTTTTTTTTTTTTTGCAAATTTATTTATTCATATATATATATATATATATAGTGAGGAAAATAAGTATTTGAACACCCTGCGATTTTGCAAGTTCTCCCACTTAGAAATCATGGAGGAGTCTGAAAATTTTCATCTTAGGTGCATGTCCACTGTGAGAGACATAATCTTAAAAAGAAAAAAAAAAACGGAAATCACAATGTATGATTTTTTAATCATTTATTTGTATGTTACTGCTGTAAATAAGTATTTCAACACCTGTGAAAATCAATGTTAATATTTGATACAGTAGCCTTTATTTGCAATTACAGAGGTCAAACGTTTCCTGTAGTTTTTCACCAGGTTTGCACACACTGCAGCAGGGATTGTGGTCCACTCCTCCACACAGATCTTCTCTAGATCAGCCAGGTTACTGGGCTGTCGCTGAGAAACACAGAGTTTGAGCTCCCTCTAAAGATTTTCTATTTAGTTTAGTTTAGGTCTGGAGACTGGCTAGGCCGCTCCAGAACCTTGATTTGCTTCTTACAGAGCCACTCCTTGGTTATCCTGGCTGTGTACTTCGGGTCACTGTCATGTTGGAAGACCCATCCACGACCCATCTTCAATGCTCTAACTGAGGGAAGGAGGTTGTTCCCCCAAATCTCGCAATGCATGGCCCCGGTCATCCTCTCCTTAATACAGTGTAGTTGTCCTGTCCCATGTCCAGAAAAACACCCCCAAACCATGATGCTTCCACCCCCATGCATCACAGTAGGGACGGTGTTTTTTGGGCTAGTACTCAGCATTCTTCTTCCTGCAAACACGGTGAGTAGAATTAAGACCAGAAAGTTCTATTTTGGTCTCATCTGACCACATAACTTTCTCCCATGACTCCTCTTGATCATCCAAATGGTCAGGGGCAAACTTAAGATGGGCCTGGACGTGTGCTGATTTAAGCAGGGGAACCTTCCGTGCCATGCAGGATTTTAACCCACAACGTCTTAGTGTATTACCCACAATAACCTTGGAAACAGTGGTGCCATTGACCAGCTCCTCCCATGCAGTTCTGGGCTGATTCCTCACCTTTCTTACGATCATTGATACGCCACGAGGTGGGATCTTGCATGGAGCCCCAGTCAGAGGGAGATTGACAGTCATGTTTAGCTTCTTAAATTTTCTAATAATTGCTCCAACAGTTGATCTATTTTCACCAAGCTGCTTGGTAATTGCCCCGTAGTCCTTTCCAGCCTTGTGGAGGTCTACAATTTTGTCTCTGGTGTCTTTGGACAGCTCTTTGGTCTTAGCCATGTTAGTAGTTGGAGGTACTCTGGGGGTGCTCTTCTGCAAAGGGGACAGGACGACTGCACCGTATTGAAGGGAGGATGGATGGGGTCATGTATTGTGAGATTTTGGCAAACAACCTCCTTCCATCAGTAAGAGCATTGAAGATGGGTCATGGCTGGGTCTTCCAGCATGACAATGACCCCAAACACACAGCCAACTAAGGAGGGGCTCCGTGAGAAGCATTTCAAGGTCCTGGAGTGGCCTGGTCAGTCTCCAGACCTGAACTCAATAGAAAATCTTTGGAGGGAGCTGAAACTGCAAACCTGAAAGATTTGGAGAAGATCTGTATGGAGGAGTGGACCAAAATCCCTGCTGCAGTGTGTGCAAACCTGGTGAAAAACTACAGGAAACGTTTGACCTCTGTAACTGCAAACAAAGGCTACTGTACCAAATATTAACATTGATTTTCACAGGTGTTCAAATACTTATTTGCAGTAATAACATACAAATAAATTAAAAAAATACATACATTGTGATTTTCTGATTTTTTTTTTTTAGATTATGTCTCTTACAGTGGACATGCACCTAAGATGAAAATTTCAGACCCCTCCATGATTTCTAAGTGGGAGAACTTGCAAAATCGCAGGGTGTTCAAATACTTATTTTCCTCACTGTATGTGATGTTTTGAGATTACCTGTGACCCATCTTACATTAACATCCATAAGATGTCTTGTCAATCACTTCCAAATTCACCAAATGATGGTCATAGCATCTGATCCCTTGAATTTCTCCCCCAGAGGGGTTGAAATTATAAATTGTTTCCAGACAATATGAATTATGATCATATTGGCAATATCATATTATGAATCCCTTATGTAACTGCTAAGGAATAAAATTATAGTGGTGCCAAAGAAAATTCTTTGATGAGTTAAATCGTAAAAATCCCAGTGGCACTAGACCTTTAACAATGTGATTCTGCTTGTTTTTAGTTTGTAACAAGAATGACAGAAATGAATAACAAAATGATTGTTGCTTCAATCTGTTGCAAGCAGGACACAGTAAGTTTTGTAATATATGCAAAAATAAATAAATAAATAAATAAATAAATAAAAGATAAAAAAGATTGATACAGGAATCCAGCCTGCAGGCTTATTACATCAAACTGTAATTGAAGATGCTGTGTTTTGTGTGCATGAGATGATCATAGATCACATCATGTTCCAGCTCACATAGAACCCTGTTAGTCTGAGACCAGCATCAGGAAACATGTGATCAATACCACCTGATCACCAGCACAGACAAACTGCAGCCAGCCATCAACAATAACTTCAAATTTCTGCTGATGAGGAGCTGAAACACAAACTGACTGTAGGGAGTAAAGAAAACTTAGTAACAGTAACACAAGCTATCGCCATGTTTCCTCCTCGACTTCCATTCTATTTAAAGGAAATGCTGTAAATACACATCTCGTCTCAACCAGACACTGTCAGCTGCAGGAGTCTAAACTGTTCATAAAGTTCACAAACGACCTTTTATCATCCTCTTTTTATTCATTCAAGGAAAAAAAAAACCCTCATTTATCATCATTCTTTATCTTTATCATTACAGGTGTTTTGTTGTGTAAAATCATACTTTGTATATTTTTTTAACAGTTGTTAGTGTTGGAGTTTTATAGAAACCTTTTTAAAGTTGAACACATTTTATACTTGCACATGTAGAAACTACTGTGTCAAAAGGAAAGTTTGCTGCTGAAACACTTCGTTTGATATGTCTGTGACATATATGATCCATTCCATTGGTGAATGTGGGTGTGGCTCCATTCCATGTAAAGCAATAGGAACAGAAACACGCTGTTTTTTTTACTTGCTCTTTTTTTGAAAGTATAACTTTTTTTGTAAGAAAACAGAATTTTTTAAGACTCCTGACAACCTACATCAACCTGTTCACAATGTGAATATTATGACCCCTGTAATTTGATTTATCAAATCAATATTAATAATAATTGAGTAAATTAACACATATACAAGTTTTAGGCACATTTAATATGGCCTAAACTTTAAAAAATAATGAGCTAAACATATACTCTGGAAAAAAATGAAACTAGGAATAACATAAATAAACTAATATATTACACCTACAAGTATATTTACAATTTAAAGTTTTAACAATATTGTAAATATACTTTGAGAAAAAAAATTACTGAATATATATGTAACAAAATTACGGTAATTAAAAAAAAAAAGCTTATCACGGTTTTACTTTTTTCAGTATATAAGTACTTTCACCTCTAAAATCCACAAATAATAATAATAAATACATCAGTAATGAGCAGCAGTGGCCACCAGAACTAGGTTTTTGAATCAGAAGAAATCAACAAACAAGCTTATTTCAAGCTACATGTAACTGCAACCACACCTGCTCCTAATCTCCATCATGCATAAGATGATAACATTATTCCCTGCAACAACTAAAGCCATGATCAACAGAAGGCAGACAGGACTTTAGAATTTTACATAAGCAAGCAAACTTTTAATTTGGAGACATAGAAGATTATGTATTCAACTCATAAACGATGAATGCATCGTCATCTTGTGAGTCTCCAAAGATTGTCTTTTGTACTACACTCAACAAAAATATAAACGCAACACTTTTGTTTTTGCTCCCATTTTGTATGAGATGAACTCAAAGATCTAAAACTTTTTCCACATACACAATATCACCATTTCCCTCAAATATTGTTCACAAACCAGTCTAAATCTGTGATAGTGAGCACTTCTCCTTTGCTGAGATAATCCATCCCACCTCACAGGTGTGCCATACCAAGATGCTGATTAGACACCATGATTAGTGCACAGTGTGCCTTAGACTGTCCCACAATAAAAGGCCACTCTGAAGGTGCAGTTTTATCACACAGCACAATGCCATAGATGTCACAAGATTTGAGGGAGCGTGCAATTGGCATGCTGACAGCAGGAATGTCAACCAGAGCTGTTGCTCGTGTATTGAATGTTCATTTCTCTACCATAAGCCGTCTCCAAAGGCGTTTCAGAGAATTTGGCAGTACATCCAACCAGCCTCACAACCGCAGACCACGTGTAACCTCACCAGCCCAGGACCTCCACATCCAGCATGTTCACCTCCAAGATCATCTGAGACCAGCCACTCGGACAGCTGCTGAAACAGTCGGTTTGCATAACCAAAGAATTTCTGCACAAACTGTCAGAAACTGTCTCAGGGAAGCTCATCTGCATGCTCGTCGTCCTCATCGGGGTCTCGACCTGACTCCAGTTCATCGCCATAACCGACTTGAGTGGGTAAATGCTCACATTCACTGGCGTTTGGCACGTTGGAGAGGTGTTCTCTTCACAGATGATGCCAAGGAGATGTGTTGCACTGCATGAGGCAAATGGTGGTCACACCAGATACTGACTGGTATCCCCCCTCAATAAAACAAAACTGCACCTTTCAGAGTGGCCTTTTATTGTGGACAGTCTAAGGCACACCTGTGCACTAATCATGGTGTCTAATCAGCATCTTGATATGGCACACCTGTGAGGTGGGATGGATTATCTCAGCAAAGGAGAAGTGCTCACTATCACAGATTTAGACTGGTTTGTGAACAATATTTGAGGGAAATGGTGATATTGTGTATGTGGAAAAAGTTTTAGATCTTTGAGTTCATCTCATACAAAATAGGAGCAAAACCAAAAGTGTTGCATTTATATTTTTGTTGAGTATATTTGTTAAATTACCACTAATTCCCATTGAAGCTAATTAGACTAAAATCAGAATTTATCTGACAAATTTATCCAGACATTTAGAAAAGCCTCTGTGTCACCATCAGATATATAACATTACCAAACCACTTCATATACTGCTAGCACACAGTCAAACCTGCATGAGTGCGCAGGTAGAGTGCACACACACTACATGCATAGACACACGTGCACACATAAGCATACTGCACTTTGAACATGCACCACTTCATGACGTGCAAAAATGTGAAGCTCAGTAATGCAAATGTCAAAGGTTTTAATTGCAGCAACAGGGGTGTAGCCACGAGGTGGAGATGGGCGCATGCCCCTCCTCCATCTTCCCCAATTAAATTTACAGTGGTGCAGTAGTTTGTCACTAGATTACTGCAGACATTATGCCTAAATTAAAACTCCTTAAGTCATCCTGCTGGAACAGTTGTTAAATATTCCTGAAGCTGGGGTGGTGGATTTAAATGTTGATTGTTGATTCCAAAAAAGACAAAATATGGATCAGATAGGAAAAGCTTGCTGACGTGTATACAATATACTGCAACACTTAATTACCAAGACAGCAGATATCACTGAATTTGTGATGAAATGGATTAAAGCTGATGGATTAAAACAGAAGTGAGTGAATAATATGCAAAGGAAATAATGGTGCCTATAGTAAAAAAATAAAAATAAAAATGCATACTCTGGTAATTTGAACATATGCACACTATAATGTTTGTCTTTCAGTTGTCGCCAGTTGTTCAGGATTGCTACAGCAGATCCAATACAGATCAACATTCTCATGCTTTACACTGGATGTCCTTCCTGATGCAACTCCAAGTTGTATGTATTCTACAATATTTAAAATAATGATAATAATTTAATAATAATAATTTTTAATAATTAAAATGTGAACAATACATAGTGTAATAAATTAAATATACAATATTAGCAATAATAATAAATAATCTAACACTTAATTAAAATATACAATATTGCTGTGATAATATAATTAAAATATACAACAGCAACAACAATATAATACTTTAATAATTAAAATATGAACAATACATAGTGTAATAATTAAAATATACAATAATAAATAAACACTTAAATAATTAAAATATACAATATTGCTATAATAATCATAATAATATTAATAATACAAATATACAACAACAATAAAAATAAAAAAAATAACAGCAACAATAATATTATACTCTAATAATAAAAATATGAACAACACACATCATTCTAATTACAATGTGCAGTATTATAAATAATATAATTCTCAAATCATTAAAATATGAACAACACATATATGAATTAAAATATACAATATTAGTAATTAAAAAATATGAAAATAGTAGACATAATTTAAAATCCATATAGCATAGGAGAAGAGCCAGACAAAGAATGGTTAACAACGACCTGTTAAAAAACAAGGACGAGGAGACATGACCCAGCTCAGAGGAAACCTGGGGCACCCGTCTGGAGCCACGCTTGGATGGAGGGCCACCAGAGGGCACCTGGTGGCTGGGTTTCCCATGGAGCCCGGTCAGGCACTGCCCAAAAAGACAACATGGACTTAACATCTCCACCCTGCGGGCTCACCACCCACAGGGGGAACTGCTGTGGTCGGATGTGCTCTCCCATGGGTGGCAGTGAAAGGTGAGGGCCTCTACGGACCAAACCCGGCTGGCAGAAGCTAGCTCTGGAGGCTGTCAGGGTAGGAGCTGGAGGTTGCATGAGAGGTGGAGTGCTACCATGTACATCTGGTCCTGCCTCCACAGACAGCCTCGGCTCTGGAACCACTCTCCTTGATAGGGGCTGGAGTCTGGACCTTGTTCTTCTCTGGAATTGCCCAGGGTGTGAGGCGCTGGGTGGTTGTGGGGATACGCACAAGCCCCCAACTGAGTGGTTGGTTGTTGCTGGACCTCTGTGCTAGTCACGGACTGTCCATAATGAACACCATGTTTGAACATAAGGATGCTCATAAGCGTACATGGTACCAGAGCACTCTAGGCTGAAGGTCGATTATCGATTTTGTGATCGTATCATCTGATCTGAGGCCACGTATTCTGAACACTCAGGTGAAGAGAGGGGCAGAGCTATCACCTGATCACCATCTGGTGGTGAGTTGGAACAGAGAGTGAAGGAGGACTTTGGACAGACCTGGTAAGTCCAAACGGATAGTGCGGGTGAACAGGGAACGTCTGGTGGAGCCCACTGTCAAACAGATCTTCAACTCAAATCTCCGGTGGAACTTTTCTGGCATCCCTGTGGAGGTTGTGGGCATTGAATCAGAATGGGAAATGTTCAAAGCTTCGATTGCTGAAGCCACAGCAGTGAGCTGTGGCCTGCAGGTCTTAGGTGTGTCAACGGGTGGCAACCCTCAAACACTGTGGTGGACACCAGGGGTCAGGGAAACCGTCTGATTGAAGGAGTCATTCCACGATATATTATCTTGGAGGATTCCGGAGGCAGTTGCAAGGTTCCAACAGGCCCAAAAGGGCGGCAGCCTCTGTTGTGGAGTAGGCAAAGCAACGGGTGTGGGAGGAGTTCGGTGTAACAATGGAGAAGGACTTGGGTCGACACCAAGGTGCTTCTGGTGGACCGTGAGGCACCTCAGGAGGGGAAAACAGGGAACCATCCAAGAGTAGACATTTATTTGAGTTACTCTAATACAAAGCATTTAATTATAACATGCATATTTGAATTCTTCAAGTGCTGCATATTTAAAATATTATAGGGCATATGTATTTTAATAAAATTTTAGCTGTTGAAATTATTATAGTAGATATATATTTGGGCCCTGTGACAGACTGGCGACCTGTCCAGGGTGTACCCTGCCTCATGCCCTGTGACTGCTGGGATAAGCTCCATCCCCCCACGACCCGATCTCGGATAAGCGGAGTTTTACATGTTGGAATTATTATAGAAACAACATATTTTAATTATTCAAATCTGGTGTATTTTATTTATTAGAAGATGTATATATTTGAATTATTTAAGTATTGTGTTTTTAATTATTAACACGTGCATATTACTTAAACAATAAAATAATTAAATAATTTAAATATATAAGATACTCTGTTAATTCAAAAAAAATGCTGTATACAGTTGCTTTAACATATATATTACACTGGTCAAAACATTTTTCTTGCATGTCAATGGATTTTTTTGGGTACTTTGCGGACGCTGGAATCCGAATCTGGTGTTACGTTTTTGAGATATGAAAACAAATCTTTAAAAAAAATTGGTATTTCATGCCGAAAGATAAAAAAAAAATTATGTTGTGTTTAAAGCACCCGTATATGGTAATAATGTTTGCAATGGAAGGCAGCAACTCCCTTAAGAATGCATTTCCCAAAACTACTTTTATGCTTGCACCCTTTTTGGGCATTACTGATCACAGTATACAAATACTAATGAGTGAAATATATTGAAAAAATTCAATCTGGTGCATTATGCTCATTACAGGTAAGGCACCCACTGAAACTTCTGTGCATGATTAGTGCCATCAAACTTGTGAGTAAATGAGAAACCTTTGCGTAATCCATCAAATGGAACATGCAGACTGCAAAAAATGTGAAGTGATAGAGGAAATCAGATTTCAGCACCCAAAAATTATCCTCGATCAGTTCTCAAAGTCCATGCAAGATTATTTTTTTTTGACCAGTGCTATTCCATAATAATTTAACTTAAATAATATCCATACTTCATGCGAGTTTTGCTGTGTGTGTGTCTGTGTGTGTATGCACCGTGCACGCTGCTGTTTCTTTGCTTTGTATCTGTATGTAATGTTGCATCTGTCAGTGCACTGTTCTGTAATGTGACAGTGTGTTGTCAGATTGTTGATGACACCATGTCACGTTGTGTTTGGAGTGATGTTGTCCTTACCCTGGAGATGGTGAGGGGCATGTTGAAGTCTTTTCCTCCCTGTAGTCTGAAGCCCCACGGAGCGGGGCCATTCAGAGTCACTGTGTAGGCACTCATCTTTTGCAGAACCTCAGCACTCCTCCTGCTACTCCTCCCGGCTGTGTGAGCTTCTCCTGCTGCTTTCCTTGTCCTCCCTCCTCTCCTGCTATCCTGTTCTCTTGGCGCTCACTTGTCGTCCGTCAGCCCAGGCCGCGACCTGTCTGCTCCCTGCTCACGGGACAAACACCCACAGGTAATGACGGGTCAGGTACAGTGGGACCTCTGACACACACACACACACACACACACACACACACACACACACACACACACACACACACACACACACACACACACACACACACACACACACACACACACACACACACACACACACACTTTGCATAGAAAAAGCAGACTCCATATCAACCAAATCACACAGCTTATAAAAAAGAGAGAGAAAAAACTTGCCAAGCTCTTAGTCTGCAAAAACAAAAAAGCCACCAGAATGTGAGAAAGTCCAAAATCTCAAAATATGACTTTATGCATATTATTAAGCAGGAGAAGAAGTTCTTGCCTGCAGGGTTGCTGAGGCTGAGGGACCCACAGCACTAAGAATAGCAGAGGCGAGCAGAGACCCGGGGACCCGGGCCCTTATAAGGCCAGTAACACGAAGCCCCAGAATGCTTCACTGCCGATTCACAAGGCCAATATAGACCCCTCTTACTGCAACACATTCTCTCTCTCTCTCTCTCTCTCTCTCTCTCTCTCTCTCTCTCTCTCTCTCTCTCTCTCTCTGTCCCTGTCTCACCACCCACCCATACTTTTTATTTTGTATCTTATTTGTTTCCTCTTTTTACTTTTAACAAAGATGTTAATCAGCTATTATTTCTCTGTTGGACTGTTTGTGACAGCACTCTGTGAGAATATCTGGCATGGAACACACAGCCTATTAAAGGCATCATATTTTGCAAAATCATTTTATATCTATTTTGGACCAGAAAGCTGTGGTTGGGGTTTCATGTTAAACCAAAAAAGGTTCTTCAACTCTATGATGTTTCATGGAGGAATTACACTGTCCGAAGCGAAGTTCAGGTCTGAATTCCTGCTTCCTCTGTGAGAGTGAGATCCACTGAGCCGATCTACACTCTGGATCACATACCCAGCAGTTTGTAGTAGGGGTCTAACGGCAGCCCTTGTAGTCCCCTGTGCAGTCATATGACTGTCAAAAAATTGTCTCAATTTTGGACGTTTAAAAGAGATGTTCTCATTTGCTCACCACAAATAAAGTAACTCTACGAGAGAGCAAAACACAAGCAAGGAGCTGCTGCTGCTGTCTAAATATGTTGGACACTAAGGGCCCTATCTTGACAATCTGTTAAGCATGGTCTAAGACACATACTGCAGGAGCATTGAGGAGTATCCAACTCAACTTTGCTATTTACACACAACGACCATGGCCACACGGTAAGGACAACACCACCACACAGGAACAGATTTCACACACGAACATTCCCAGCTCAGACAGAAAATCTCGCAAAATCTTTCTAGATTAAACGTGACTTCAGAGTAAACAAACAGAGATACTTTGTGGACTATTTAAAACAGAGAGGAAAAAACAATACAAAAAGAAAAAGAAAAGGCGTTCTTTAAAGGAGTGGAGACAGCGTGACCACCGGACTTTCTGGCAAGTCACAACAGCTGTTTTGATTTTATTTTCCCCTCCGTACGTCTGTCACCTTGCTTTCTGATTGGCTGCACGTCACATTCAGCAGGCTACATGCTCGTTTGTGGTCGGAGGACACCACACACGCTGCAATATCGGGCCAAAAAATCCAACATGTTGAATATCCCCGATTTGCGCTCGGAGCGCTCCTGACATCCTTCTGAGCAGATCAGAGCGCTCTGAACACACCACACACAGCAGAAATATCTGATAAGATTATCTTTAGCATCATCACGATTGTCGGGGCTTCCTTAAGATTGTCAGAAGGGGAAGATCAGGTCCGATATCGGCCTAATTATCCTGCCATGTGAATCAGGCCTTACCCTTTAAATCAATATGGTTAGGTGAGAAAACATCTAGTAATTAGTGTCTAATAATGTTTTTATATATATTTAATAATATATAATATTTTAATAATAGTAGCTTTAGCTTTCAGGCAGCATGGTGTCCAAGTGGTTAATTTGGCTGGTCCCCACCAACTCCGCAGAGGTGGAAAAGAAGGCAGGTATTGGCACCACAGTCTCGTTTTGAGGACAGGTGCTAAAGGGGTAAATATGACGCATATGCAGTGGTGGGCACTGCACTGCACATATCTTTTATAAAGCTAAACCAATAAACTACCCAAAAATTTATCAGAAAAGAAGATAAATAGAACACTGCCATCTACTGGTGCCCAGACGCTCAGTCCTTAAACTGGGCTTACACTGTACGTGTTTTGGCCCTTTTTCAGCCAATTTTTCACTCGTGCGAGAATTTTTTGGATTGCGCCGAGTTTCAGCTTAATTGTGTATCCTGCATCGTGTAGTATACATGGAGTAACAAGCTGCATTTAACCTCTCATGAACACCTCCCGATCGGCAATCGTATGGTCGGATGAAAATCAAACCTGTTTGATATTCTGGTGTTGTCTGTGTGGAGCCTGATCAGAGCATCTCAAATGTGAATGTACTGAGATTACAGATAATGCACCTGGCACAGCATCTTCACACTAAAACCTTCAAAATTAGTGCATTACTAAAAGACTAAAACATATGTGATATTTTCACTTTATAAAACTTCAGGCATGATGTTAATTTAAATAACTTGTTTGAAATTAGTTTGGTTAAAATTTTAACCATAAGTTAAGACTGTACGAGGTCTGTCAATAAAGTATAGGTCTTTTTAATTTTTTTCAAAAACTATATGGATATCATTCATATGTTTTTACGTCAGACATGCTTGAACCCTCGTGCGCATGCGTGAGTTTTTCCACGCCTGTCGGTGACGTCATTCGCCTGTGAGCACTCCTTGTGGGAGGAGTCGTCCAGCCCCTTGTCGGAATTCCTTTGTCTGAGAAGTTGCGCCTAATGCATCCTGATGGTAGAGCCAAAGTAAGCCCAGTCGGCCAATCAGCGCGTCTCCTGGCAAAGTAAGCCCAAAGTCCGGGAGGAAAGTGCGGAGCCGTCGTCGTCGCGTTAACACCAGTCAGTCTGGAGGATTTTAGAGAGCGGTGAGTGTCCAACTCTTGATATTTTAACAGATAGATGTGTTACACAATGAGCACGTCCTGTATCGCGGGTGTTTTACCCGCGTTAATATGCCCTGGTCTATTTTATTGTGCTGCTATTATAAATACCGGATCCACAACAAAGACAGCGCTAAATCCCGCTTTATTCCTGACGTAAAACACAGAATAAAATAAGATTGTTCAGTTGTCAAGTTTTCTAAAATACGAGTATCTCATATTACAGTTATTACTTAACATCTGAGTATCTGATATTACAGATTTTACTTAATATATGAGCGTCTAATATTACAGTTATTATAAATATGAGTGTTTTATATTACAATTATAAATATGAGTGTTACAGTTGAGTATTACATATGAGTATTACAGTTATTATAATATATATGAGTGTCTAATATTACAGTTATTATAAATATGAGTGTTACAGTTGAGTATTACATATGAGTATTACAGTTATTATAAATATATATGAGTGTCTAATATTACAGTTATCATAAATATGAGTGTCTAATATTACAGTTATAAATATGTGTCTAATATTACAGTTATTATAACTATGAGTGTTTAATATTACAGTTATCATAACTATGAGTGTTTAATATTACAGTTATAAATATGAGTGTCTAATATTACAGTTATTGTAAATATGAGTGTTTTATATTACAGTTATCATAAATATGAGTGTTTAATATTACAGTTATTATAAATATGATTATTACATATATTACAATATTACAGTTATTAATGAACAGAGCACAGATATTGTTGACTGTATGAAAAGTCAAAGAAGTAATGTATGAATCCTGCATTTAATCATTTTGTTCCTGTCAAGATTCTCAGTCCATGTAAAGTTCTGTTTATGTTTCCTTTCAGAACATGTATGTGTACCCGGTGTTACGAACAACTCCGCAGGGTCAACTCCTCATGGGGCCGACCGAGGAGGCCAACCGGAGTGAGATTGTGGTGGCAGGCAGGGCCAGGCCTAAGGGGGAGGTTCTGGCCGAGGCCACCGCCTTTGTGAGGCAGAGTGGAGGAGACCCTGGGGACCACTTCCTCGTTCTGGCTCACTGCAAGATCCAGTTCGGGAAGTACCAGGGTCAGAGGTTCCGGTGGCTGCTGGAGAACTCACTGGGGTACGCAGTCGGCCAATAAGCACCTGTTTCTCCAGTACACGTCCCAGATCAGGGAGATAGGGGAGGCTCTGGACGTGTACGTCAGAAAACAGGCCATGCTGCAGGAGGCGCAGAGGACCGGCAACAGCGGATGTCTCATGGTGGAGTTTGGTGACTTCAAGGGCAAGTCTATGAAGGAAGTGTTTGAGGACCCGAGCAAGGAGGCCCAGGCCCTCATCACCTACCTGAGGAAGGCAAAGGCCCGGCCCAACACCAACATGGCCGTCTTCAAGGCCTATGTACTGAAGAGGACGGCATCAGCTGCAGCCCACGTCCACACCACCACTTCACCCACTGCTGCTGCTTCAGTGCCCACTGCCACTGTGTCTGCTCCACCACCTGCTCCTCCAGTGCCCACCTCCGCAGCTGCCTCCACCTCTGCAGCCACAGTGTCTGCTCCACGGCCACAGCTGGCTGCCAGTGTGAAGGCCTTGTTAGCACGTGGGAAGCATTTATCTGCTTCACAGCTGGCCCACAAAATATTATCACCTGCCAAACCGTGTAAGTACTTTGGTTCTTTACCATGTTTAAAACTGTTACAGTTCTGTAAATGACAGAAGTGATTTTGAAACAGCTGCAGTGCCACGTTGTCCCCCTCCATTGGAGTCCACAGTATTTTAATGTTATATAATGAAAGAATCAGCTCCACAGAGGGACTATATAACAGATACCTGTGGCGGAGGAATGGTGGCGGAGGAATGACGCACACGGCTCATAAAAACAAGGGTTGTGAGTTCGAGACTCGCTGGCACAGCCTCTCCAATAAATAAAGTTTTCAACGTATTAAGAAACATGTGCTAAAATGTTTCCTCAGAATACTCCATTCACTAATCTGCCAAAACTCGCCCCGTTTGGGGCATTTGCGTCACTTTCACATGTGCGGGGGGGGGGGGGGGGGGGGGGGGGGCGAGAAGATTGGACCCCATCTTTTGCGCAGAGACTGGCGCTTTGTTTGATCAAAATTTTTTCTAAACCTGTGAGGCACATCGAAGTGGACACGGGTCGAAAAATTAAGCTGGTTTTCGGTGAAAATTTTAACGGCTGATGAGAGATTTTGAGGTGATACTGTCGCTTTAAGGACTTCCCATGGAACGGGACGTCGCGCAGTGGTCCCAGGCGCCGTCGACAGCCTGTTTCAAGCTGAAAACCTCCACATTTCAGGCTCTATTGATCCAGGACGTCGTGAGAGAACAGAGAAGTTTCAGAAGTAGTCGGTTTCAGCATTTTATCCGGATATTCCACTGTTAAAGGAGATTTTTTTTAATGAAAGACGTGCGGGCAGATTGCAGCGTCAGCTCGCAGCCGCCGCGACGCTCCGCCACAGGAAAAACACCACTGTTGGAAGCCTTAAGGACAAGTTGGAACATGTCCAGATGTTAAACAATTTCTCATATACTCACTCCACTGAAAGCCATCAAAAGCCTCCTGGATTTTACAAATGGTTATCAACACGGAGGTCCCGACGCGCGGACCCGTCCGCACGTCTTTCATTAAAAAAATCTCCTTTAACAGTGGAATATCCAGATAAAATGCTGAAACTGACTTCTTCTGAAACTTCTCTGTTCTCTCACAACGTCCTGGATCAATAGAGCCTGAAATGTGGAGGTTTTCAGCTTGAACAGGCTGACGACGGCGCCTGAGAGCGCTGCACGACGTCTCGCTTTGTGGGAAGTCCTTAAAGCGACAGTATCACCTCAAAATCTCTCATCAGCCGTTAAAATTTTCACCGAAAACCAGCTTAATTTTTCGAACCATGTCCACTTCGATGTGTCTCACAGGTTTAGAAAAAATTTTGATCAAACAAAGCGCCAGTCTCTCAGCAACTTGTCAGACAAAGGAATTCCGACGAGAGGCTGGACGACTCCTCCCATAGGCGAATGACGTCACCGACAGGCGTGGAAAAACTCACGCATGCGCACGAGGGTTCAAGCATTTCTGACGTAAAAACATATGAATGAAATCCATATAGTTTTTGAACAAAAAATAAAAAAGACCTATACTTTATTGACAGACCTCGTATACCTCTGGATGACTTGGGTAATATTGCCAGCGTATCGGTATGGGGTCAAAAGAAATTAGCTTTTTTCTTTTTTGTGACTAGTTCTCATTTGCCTTCAAAGGATAGAGCAGTTTCTTCTAGAACCAGCTCTCCTCTGCTTACAGAGGATAGAACTGCGCATCGACTTTAAAACATTTAACAGATAGGTACTCAGCTGTTTTTAGATTTCATAAATGTTTGTAACTATTCAGCTTTGTTTACCACATCTGCAAAAATACATTAGCGGTCGAAAAATTATCGGACCAAAACTTATTGGAAGATAATTAGTCCGATAATGGTTTTCAGAGTTATCTGAAAAGCTAATCCGATAATGAAAACATTATCTTTGATAATTAGCGGCTAGCGGATTAGCAGAACTGTGCTCACCACTGCGCATATGACATAATTTCTGTATGACCGGGGACAGAAACATGACACTTTCTGAGTTTTTGGGCAAATTACACGCAAACAAAGTGAAAATGCAAAGACAAAGTGGCGATGCGGTGGAAAGTGGACATGTGTTGCGGTTTGTTTATGAGCTGGATGTTAAGGATTTTATATATATATATATATATGTTATCACTGTTAAACATTTGTACCTTCGTCTTCTTTCTTATGAAAACGGTGTTGTGCTGTTTGCACTTCACCCTGAGAATGTATGTGTTATTCAACCTTGTTTTAGCTTTGTCTTCTTTCTCATGAGAACGGTGTTGTGCTGTTTTGCACCTGTCTTAACCAAGCCTGAGAATTCAATTTTGTTTTAGCACTCTGGGGGTCAATCTGAGCTGGGAATGAAGGGCTGGATGTACTTATTATTATAATATAACTTTGTTTTCGCAGCCTCTAACGACTGGGAGTAAGAGAACGTTTTGACTGTTGTGATGTGGTGCTTAGTGTGAAGGAGTGTGAAGGACAGGACACTTCAGGCAGATGCAGAACAGCTGATAACTGCAACAGACGAACGAGATGTGCTGACCTGTGTAAAAGAAAGTGTCCTTCCTTACAGCTGCACATATTGACGTATGCGTTTATGTTACGGGAAGAAACTTGTCTTGCGTCATCATCCCCACCCTTAGGACAAGTTTTTTGTTTATGTGATGAGGGCGTCTCTTAATAAAAAGAGCGGAAAAGCAGGCCAGACTTTAGTGTAGCCTTGGTGTACAGCCTGGCCGCACTCCGCGCGTAAAATTTGACTTTCTGTCTCACTGGTGTTTCTTGACTCTGTTTGTCTTGTTAAAGGTTTTAAAAATGTTTGGAGGTGAAAATACCCAACATTGACTGGGGGCTCGTCCGGGATCTCAACAATACCGGAGGTGTCCAGCGGAGGTCGTCAAGTCCAGACGTAAATCCTTGGCCAAGGTCCGATCGATTGATCGTGTCTGCCATTGTCGACCACCGTTGGCATCGTCTGGTTGACGAGATTTTCCCGAAGAAGACAGACAGGAAGTCGAGTCAGTGAGTAGAATTTCTTTGTAAACAGTACCGAGTGAGTGGTGATCAGATCACATAAACAGTTAAATTCCGCAAGCGATGATACAGAATCGTCTGTTAATGAAACACAGTTAAACTCTGTAAGGAGGATACGGACTCCTCTGTTTTAATACGTAAAGGAAATCCCGGGTAGAAATACGTGCACTGTAAAAAAGCAGTTAAATCTGGCAGGGACGGCGGAGTCCCCTAATGCAGGACATTAGTTAAATTTCACGGGAGGGCGAGCTCCCCTGGGCTAAGAATACGCGTACGATTATTAAAAGTGTTTCTATGTGTAAATAGTGTTTTGTGTAAGTGTAAATAACTGTGTGAAAGTGTAATACTTTGGACAACGTTAGTGACAACCGTGCGTGTGGAAGCAGAGGCAAGTGATTCCGCTTCCTACGGGGAGGTGAAAGGAATCAACCACACGACGGCAAATTAATTGTCACGTCCAAAGAAAGTGTGAAAACTTCAGATTTAGAACACCCTAGGTGTGCCCCCGTCTGAAGTCCAAATTATAACAAGGGATAATAAAAATGGGGGGTAAGACGTCTATAAATAAGGAAAATTTATCAACTGACGACTGGAAATTTATGGAAGCAAGAAGAATCCAAAAACAACAAAAAATTGGAGACCTGGATTAATAAACATGACTTTGACGGACGACTGAACCTGATCAGTATACAGAAGCTAAAGAAGGAGTTAGAACAGCAACATAAAGGTGATGAGAAAAAGATGCAGAAAGTAGGGGCAGATTTAGTGGCATTTTGGGAGGAAGAAGCAGAGAACAGACAGAAGGGAGCAGAGAAGCGACGATTAGAGAAAGCAAGGAAAAAGAAAGCTGTAGGTAAGGCAGAAGAAGATGTGATAATTCAGCACAGAGAACCAGAACAGCCTCAACAATCACCGCTGGCTGGATCGTCGGTGACAACAACACCTTTATCTCCTCTACCAGAGGATGACGATGTACCGCCACCACAGTATGATTTGGCAGTAAAACCTAAGGTAAAAAGTGAAAAACCAGAAAAACCACAAACACGCAGTCAAGCGAAAGTGCCCACAGCCCCTCCCATGGTGGAACACAGTGACCAGGGAGGTGCCTATCCTATGATAGAAGTACCAAATCCTCGTGCAGGAACAGCAGGACAGCGATCAACCATGCTCGTATATCGAACATGGAATGCTGATAATATCAAAGCAGCAGTCGACATGATACCATCGCCACGTGTCGATATCGAGGGATTTATGCAGGATATAGAAAACGTTAGAAGTTCTTACCACCTTAGTGGACCTGAAGTCCAACAGGTGTGGATGAAAGCATGTGGCCCTAAAATGGAGTCAGATACGCGGAGACTGGAATCCTGCAGACCAGGATGGCGTACCATTGCCACATGATGATCCAGTCTTGAAAACAAGAGTGGAAGCTATGATTACACGTGCAAAAGGTGTGTTAGGACCAAAGATAAATTATACTGAAATTACCAGGACAACTCAGAAAGAAGGAGAGCCATGGATAGAGTTTAGATGCAGATTTGAGAGTGTATTTAGAGTCCATAGTGGCATATTGCCAGGAACACCAGTGTATGAAAACAAATTGAAAAATGTTTCACCTGTGAAGCTGACAATGACCGATTTGATTCATGATGGCAACTCAACAGCTGTCATAACAGTAACAGGTGCCACTGAAGATGTTTTAAATTGAGATTCACAGGTATGCCATTACATGTGTCACTTTGTAAACCATATTTGACAGAATGGCAAGAATTGGGACTGACAGTCATAACAGCTTTGTCAGCCACTGATTGGAGCAGAGTTGGACCACGAACGGAGTTCAGTCCATCAACTAAATTGTATAAAGTGCCAGTTAATGTCTCATTGGTGCTGACAGCTGGAACACACATTAATGTGTCCACTTCACAATCCTGAGTGTTTCAGTTGAGTCCTGAAGAGGATGATCTTCTCTCTTCTGTACCATCAGGATTGTGGACAACAGGTCCTTCAGACGTAGGACTGATAAAAAATGCACAACCTGTAGTTATAAGACCAAAAACAGAATACAGACCATGTGTAAGACAGTATCCATTGAAACCTGATGCAATTGAAGGAATCAGGCCGGTAATAGAGAATTTATTAACAGCAGGAGTAATAGTGCCATGTCCAGATTCACCATGTAACACACCCATATTTCCTGTAAAAAAAGGCTCCGCCCTCAGTGGGATGGAGATAGATTCAAGATCTGCAGGCAGTAAATGCTGCTGTGATTAAAAGAGCACCATGTGTACCAGATCCGCACACACTGTTAAGCTCATTGAGATTAAATTCTAGTTGTTTTTCTGTAATAGATATCAGTAATGCATTTTTTTTTTTCTGTACCAGTACACCCAGATAGTCAATTCTGGTTTGCTTTTACCTTTAAAGGACAACGATATACATTTACCAGATTACCGCAGGGTTACGCAGAGAGTCCAACTATTTATTCTCAAGTCATGTCAGCATGTTTAGCCAATTTCGTTCCACCGGCAGATAGCCAACTATTAGTGTATGTTGATGACATTTTGATTGCCTCTGACACACGAGAAAACTGCATAACTGACACAGTAGCATTATTATGTTTCTTATTTGATAATGGCCACAAAGTGAGTAAAAACAAAGTTCAGTTGTGTAGGGATAAAGTAAAATATTTAGGACATGAATTATCAGCCACAGGGCGCACGATCCTGTCTGACAGGAAGGAAGCAATTTTACACGCTCCAAAACCACAAACCAAAAAGCAGATGATGTCATTTCTTGGACTGACTAATTACTGCAGGGCATGGATTCCCTGCTATGCAGAATTGACTAGTCCACTTTCTGATTTGATGTACAAGGATGATATTTCAATGTCAACCGTGTTGGAATGGAACAAAGAAGCTGAGGAAGCTTTTGTAAAAGTAAAACAAACATTAGTGTCATCCACAGTTTTGGCACTACCAGATTATAGTAAACCATTCATTCAAACAGCTGATTGTAAGAATGAGTCCATGACTAGTGTTTTGGTTCAAGTGTATGGCTCAAAATTAAGGCCAGTTGCCTACTACTCATCTAAATTGGATGCAGTGGCAAGTGCTCTACCACCATGTGTACAGGCTGTTGTTGCAGCCTTTATGGCTGTTCAAAGTAGCAGTAATGTTGTTCTATTCCATCAGTTGACACTGGAAGTTCCACATGCAGTTTCTGCACTTCTGTTGCAGACAAAAATGAGCCTTTTGTCCCCAGCAAGACATCTTTCGTGCATGTCCTTGCTATTATCACAACCACACCTTACGGTAGAGTGCTGTACGACATTGAATCCATCCACATTGATACCCTTACCTGAGGATGGTGAGCCGCACAATTGTCTTGATGTAGCTACGGTCTGTACGAAAGCACGCCCAGACCTCCAGGACACACCCATCCCAAACAGTACAATTGTGTATGTGGATGGTTCTTCCACTGACAAAGCTTATGGACAAACACAATCTGGATATGCTGTTGTCACAAATTCAGAAGTATTGGATTCTGCTTCATTGCCATCGTCATTTTCAGCACAAGCAGCTGAATTAGTTGCTTTAACTGCAGCTTGCTATCTGTTTAAAGGTACGGCTGTATCAATTTATACAGACAGCCAGTACGCTTTCAGCACAGTGCATGTGTTTGCAAAACTGTGGGAGGAGCGTGGAATGGTGACATCATCTGGAAAGCCAGTGACTCATGCCACTCTCCTAACTGCCCTACTGCAAGCTGTGAAGTTGCCTCAACAAATTGCTATATGCAAATGTGCGGCTCACACCAATGGCTCTGACAGTGTTTCAAAAGGAAATGACGTTGCTGACAAAACCGCAAAGGCGGCAACAGCTCTTTCTATTTTTCTCCTATATGACACCCCTCCGGATATGACCACAAAAGAAACCCATATTGCCAAAAAATATGTTTAAATGGGCAGCTATTATGAGCCATGGCGTGACGCATGTCTCATCAGGGGGTATGATATCGCAATTGCAATCTATTTTTTGTCTTTATGGGTTCGATGCATATGCAAAACAGCATTGTAGAGCATGCATGACATGTGCAAAACACAACTCACAAGGCAATTTGAGACCCCAAAGAGGCAAATTTCCAACACCACAATATCCCTTTCAAGTGATTCATATGGATTATATACAGCTGAGTAAACATGAAGGGAAGGAATTTTGTTTAGTCATAATTGATGCCTTCTCAAAATGGGTAGAATTGTTCCCTACAAAACATGCAGGTGCACTTACAGTGGCTAAGGCATTGTGCAAAGACATCATTCCATGATTTGGAATACCAGAAACAGTCTATTCAGATAATGGAGCGCATTTTGTTAATACAATAGTGCAATACGTAGGAGAAGCGCTACAGGTCAATCTCAAAAATCATTGTGCTTATCAACCACACAGTGCCGGATTAGTGGAAAGGACAAAGGGCACATAAAAGGGCGCAATAAAAATAAGATTAAGGAAATGTATAGAAGAGACAAAACAAACCTGGATTGAATGTTGGACCTAGTAAAATTGTATATGAGAATAACACCAACACCATCAGGGTTAACACCATTTGAGATACTTTATGGACGACCATATCGTCTACCAATTTTGACATGGATACTAAAACAGCAGATGAGGAACAAACATTAGCAAATTTTATGAAAAAGACATTAACACAGAAAGAGATAACTTAAACACATTTACTGCCGAATAATTTTGATCTTCCACAGGACGGCCTTCCGGTAGTCTAGCCAGGAGACTGGGTGTTCATCAGAGTCCAGTCCTCGTTGGGAAGGTCTATACCAAGTGCTGTTAACAACACCAACTGCAGTAAAGATAGCGGAGAGATCAACGTGGATACATCACTGTAAGATACAGCGTGTGTTGGCGGCCTCCACAGTGGAAGGGGAAGTCTGGCTACAAAGGGAGTCTATTTAATTAGCAATAGATTGTCTCAATGCCAGTGAAGCAGGGAGATCCTTGCACTATTAGGTGAGGTGGTTAACAACACTGTATCCTAGCAATCATGACTGAACTACAGCAGACCCCGGAGCGGCGTGCTCAGCGCCGCCGCTGCCGGACTGTTGGTAGGGCAGCCGGTTGCGTTGTGATCTTAGTGTGTTTCGTGCTCCTCGGATTCCTGGCCTGGTGGAATGGAATTACGTTACTAATTGTTATGTTTGTTCACAGATACCTATATCCTCAACACACCCAGCTCTGACGGCTAAACCGTACCCTGCTAGGGTGACAGAATGTCTTATCATACGGATGCATAATCAAACTGTATTTCGGGGGCAGCAGTTCTCAGCAAATCTGATAAGATGTAACACCACTTGCCTCAGTGCAACCACTTATATGATAGGGATTTCAACAGAGGACGTACAAGCGTGCCCAAGTGCTGCTCCATTGACTAGACTGAAGGGAAATGCAAAAATATCATCACGTTAAATTGTCATCACAACGGCCATTCCCAATTTGCTTTTACGGGACAGGGAATAAAAAATGTAGGTAAAATTAAGAAACGTCTGTGTACCCAAACGTATGTTTTATCAAATAATTTAAGCCTAACCAAAACATAATATGTGGATGGTACTTATCTTCATCACATTGGACGGGGATGTAATTATACAGGCTCCTGTCCATGGGGAACGGATGAATCATGTGCTTATGTTAGTAAGTTTTTGCTACCACCTGTAAATGGTACTCCGGTGTATGATGACATCTATTGGCTTTGTGGTTCCAGACTGTACATGAGTCTCCCACCAAATTGGGGTGGTGTGTGTGCACCTACCCAGGTGACTGACCATACATATGTGGTAGGACCTCCACAGAGAAGAATGGCAGCACCAGACGGAGGAGATTGATATACCCAGATGTGTTACCACACTGGAGCTCAAACATGTTGAGGCGGTTTTGCAGGCGAGAGAACGCAGCTACTCTGGCTAGCTGTTTAGGCTAACATTTAACAACACAACGTCTCCCATTTGCCTCGTCTTCCCTTCTCCACTGCAAACTGAAAAAACTGCACTTTGTGCGACTGCTTCGATGATTGCAGCCGACAACAAAACAGTACACCATTTTCCCGTGTGAAGTTATGCTGTGTATATATTACACAATGGCAGCGGCTGTCATGAGTGGTCAAATCCCGCGATATCACGCAGGGTTCAAATGAGACTGCGGTGCCCTATAGTGGCAAAACCAGGCTGAAATCTGCCTAGAGACGTCACATACAGGAAGTGGAGACATTTATTTATTGCTGTTCTGCTTTAATTTTGTGTGTTAGTGGGGGAAATAAACAAACAAAAACATTTACTACTTGCTCTGAAACCTATTTATGAATAGAATTTTATGCGGCAAAAAAGAAACATGCATAAAAATGAACACAGAGGCGGGGACCAGGCAGTGCTATAAATAGCTTACGTCTGTGTGAGCCAATCAGAAGTGCTCAGTGCAAAGAGCTCTCAGCCAATAAAATGGACTCGCTGCTGACTACTGGCCTCCTGTCAGAAAGGGCAATTTGTGTAAAACTGCCAAATCAACAAGCAGATGTGCTGTGGCCAAAAAAAAAAAAGAAAAAAAAGAAAAAAAGAATTCTTTTGCAGTATTTTAGCTTTCAACTTGTAGTTCGAGGGAAGCTCAAATTAGGAGACATCCTCATTTCTGTTTTTTATTATCGCCTGTTTTTGCTCTCTCACATTGTTTTTATAGCAGATCAAATTAAGAGAGCACTTTTCAAGCTACATGCTGTGTGTGTGTGTGTGTGTTGCTGAGCAATTTAATTAGCCATCTATATCACTTCTGGTTAAATAAGGTCACAGACAAGTTTCAGCAGATTGTAACAGATTTGTTGCTTCTGGATCATGTCCTGATGCACTTTTGATAATCAGTTATGAGTCTCTCTCTCTCTCACACTCACACATCCTGTTTCTCATGATTCAGATCTAGTGCCCTTTCTCACCACTATGAGGCAGTGTAGGTCTGCAGTGAGGCCCACAGTGAAGAAGGTCCTGTTCACTGACATCAGGATGTTCCAGCTGCTGTCGGCTGGATGGATCTTCGCCAGCGAGAGCTGGAACCTGATCTCATGGTTTAACGGTGGGTCACTGATGGATGGATGATGGATTAAAAGCTGCAGCATGAACCAGAGTGTTGGCGTTAGAGCAGGAGCTGGTTTGAGACTTGGGGCCCTGACCTCCACCCGATGCAAAACAGCATAGCCCTGTTAGTGCAGCAGATACCTGAAACAATCTGTCAAATGGTGATACGAGCACCAAATTTGGCACAAATACTCCATAGACATTAGTCTTTTGAAAAAGCAAAGGATCCACTTGAATTTTCAATAGGCGGCCAGGTAGGGGTCAGTGAAGAATTGCACAGGGGTCAAAGTATAAAAATGCTCCAGTCATATTGAAAATTACTTGTCTGATCATAAAGATTCCAAAAAGGTATAGCTTGGACTATCTATGACTGAATAATATGTATATGTCACGCCTCCAGACTCCCCCAACTACGGCCCTCATATGCCTGGAAAAAGAGTCTTCACCATGTAATTTAGGGCCTTCAAACGTTTTTTTCAGTAAATGCTTCTGGGGAGCATAAGCATAGCTTAAAAAACTTCGGCTTCTGGGAGGCTTTGACCCCCAGCTCCCCCAACTATGGCCCTCTTAACCCCCGCCATTTTAAGCATTTTCTTTATTTGCATCTCACATGCCTGGAAAAACAGTCCTCACCATGTAATTTAGGTCCTTAAAAACTTTTTTTTCAGTAAATGCTTCTGGGGAGCATAAGCATGGCTAAAAAAGTTCAGCTTCTGGGGGAGCGTAACCCTCAAACCCCCCCAACTATCCCCTTCTTAACCTCCTTGTTATGAGTCGGACGCAGTCCGGAGAACCGACCAGCGTTTGAAGGACCCAGTATGAAATAAGCAGAGCACGGTACAAAGGATAACAGAGTTTAATAAACATAACAGTGAAGTGATACGAAAACAACAAAAGAGTGCGCGGTCTGGCGTGGTGGATTGCGGTGCGGCTCCCAGCAGCGCTAACGGTCCGGAGCCAGAAACCTGTTCGGACCCAAGGACCCCGCCGACACCCCCCAGGTGGCCGCGACAAACCGAGTCTGTGAAAGAAGAAATCATTATGTGAGTCCACACTCAACACACAGAGAGACCGCTCAAAGGTGTACAAACAGCAAACACTTCCTGGCTTAATTGCAAATCAGCTTCCCACCCTGCAGGCATAGAACACCCCGTTCACAAAACTCCACTGCAGTGGAAGCTGATTTAAACGACCAACATACAGCCCAATATAATAAGGTGTGAGGGACACCACATTTACTGACTGTATAAATGTTAGTCACAAAACCAAACGTAACTCAGGAAGTGTGCTGACGAGCGTGAGACCTCACCCCCTCCTCTTTCACAGACCATGCATCAAACCTGGACGTTCTCTGCATCCACTGATGGGAGATGGCTCTAGAGACGACGATCTCACCCGTCTGGTCACAAGGTCGAGTCTCTGGCAAATACACACTGTGTACTCCAGTCTTAAATGCCACCATGTTCCAATCCATTGTAGATGCACCACAGCTGTGAGTCCGCAGGTGATCAGCCTCAGGTGATCAGGGTGAGGTCCTGATAAACTCAGCTACACAGCCACTCAGTCCCAAATGCGCACCACCTGGAAGGAAAAACAAAAGACAGGACAGAAAACAGAAACAAAAGGCAGCCAGGCCCCCCCAGCCACACAACACTCCTGCCACTTTAAGCATTTTTTTTAAGTACATGTAAATTCATATTCAAACCTTTCTGTAGGGCTGCGCAATTTGGTCAAATTAGCTGAATTTTCAGATCTTATTTTTAAGAAAATCCTCCTCTCCATCAGGACCCTGTATTTTATATTTTTATATTAAGTTGTAGATTTGCTATCAGTTCGAGTTTGAGGAAGATAATTTTAGATTTTTTTTTTTTTTTTTTTTTTTTTTGAAATGGCATCAACAAATTAAAATGTGTGAAATACCAAGTGTTCCAAGACTTCTGAGGTCAACTGAAAAACACTTGGGCAGCATCTTACATCTCAAATAAGCAAGCAGAGCATGAATCAGCTGCTGCCTGCTCATGTTATTATTCTAAAATCACAGGAGAAACACGTATATATAAGGCAACCCAAATTAAAGGACAAATGCCACGTTTAACAACCTGGACCTCATTTCTGGCATAAAATAAGGTCGTTTACTCACCAATATAACTAGGTGTCCATGATTTAGATGACGTGTTCAGGTTCAAAACTTGCTCAAAGATTTTTCTTTTCTACTAAAGTGGATTAGAACTTTTTTGTGGAACTCAGCGCCAGCTACTGCATAGGAGGGACCTAGCAGTCAATATGTGTCACTGATTTCAAAATGGCTCTTTTCAACCAGCTGTGCGGTGCTGTGACATGTCAATCATCTAGGTGGCATGTGGGGTGTCCAATCACATTTCAGGGGAGTCCAGTGCAACCCAGCTACACCCATGCCGGGAACTGTTCACCATTTGACTTTTCCTGTTTCACTGTGGACTCAAAATTTTGCACTTCCTGTTTCAGTCTCAACTTGCCACTGAATTCCTGAGATCCCACGAGATCTTGTTTATTGTTAAACCAGGAAGTGCTCAACATTTGACTTTTTTAAATTATTTAATGAGAGTAAGAAAAAGTAACACAGAAACCTTACAGAGGATTACATACAACAGCAAAAACAAAATACTAAAGAACAGGTTAATTTATTTTAAAAAACAGATCAAAACTATGGGGGAATTATATAAAGAAAAACACTTTCCAAAGTTAAACACATTTGACATTTTCTGTTTCACTGTGGACTCAAAATTTGGCACTTCCTATTTCAGTTTCAACTTGCCACTGAATTCCCACGAGATCTTGTCTACTGTCAATCCAGGAAGTGTTCAACATTTGACATTTCCTGCTTCACTGTGGACTCAAAATTTGGCACTTCCTGTTTGTGACTCAGTGTACCATGAGCTCATAATATGTATATGTCGCGGACATGAATGAGCGAAGCTCGTCAGTATCTCACCATGTCATTTAGTTCCCCCCATCCAGACCCCCCGCCTTTTTTAAGCATTTTCCTTATTTTGCCATTCAGCTTCTGGAGGAGCTCTGCCCCCCCATACTCCCCAACTTTTTAAACATTTTTCTTTTTTGCTTTTCAGCTGACCCCCCAATTACAGCCCTCTTAACCCCCTGCCACTTTAAGCATTTCTTTTGATGTAGATGTAAATTAATATTCAAAGTGTTCAGGTAGTTGACAGTGCAGCAACACTGAAAATTAAACATTCTTAAACAAAACAGTAATAATACCACACTCATTTTGCACTCATCATAAGGTTAAGATATTGTGCCCTCCAAGGTATTGGAACACTTGGAATTTCACACATTTGATTTTGTTTATGCCATTTTAAATACAAGAAAAACAAAAAACTAAGAATAAAAATTTCTAAAATTATCTTCCTCAAACTCAACCTGAAAGCAAATCTCTAAAACTTGATACAACCTGTAAATAATAATCAGTTTTATTGCCAGTTTTCTTTAGACAAGGAAACATGATAAGTGATAAATGAGAAGAATGGTGACAAAGGTCAGTTTCAGTTTGTACAGGGGTCAAAAGTTGCTCCATTAATTTTGCTGCAGCTGTATTTGTGCTGAATTTGATGCTTGTATCACCATTTAATTTGAAGGATTGTTTCAGTTATCTGCTGCACTAATAAGCCAACAGCATGAACCAGCTGTTGTCTGTTAGTTTAAACGTGTATATAAGGCAACCCGAATTAAAGGAGAAATGAAATTTTTCTTCTTCTACTAAGGTGGATTAGAACTTTTTGTGGTACACAGCACCACCTACTGGACAGGATGAACCCAGCAGTCAATGTGACTGATTTGAAAATGCAGGTCTTTCAACCAGACGTGTGGTGCCGTGACATGTCAATCATCTGTGTCCAATCAGATTTCAGGGGAGTCCAGTGAAACCCCGGCCTCCGATCTAGCGCCACCCATGCCAGGAAGTGTTCAACATTTCGTGTTTCACTGTGACTGAGAATTTGGCACTTCCTGTTTGAGTGTGAGCTTGCCACTGAGTTCTGGGATCTCGTCTGTCAATCCAGGAAGTGTTTGACATTTGAACATTTCCTGTTTTACTGGATTTGAATTTTGGCACTTCCTGTTTAGGACGCCCTGTACTGAGTGAGGTTTGCGCCACTGCGCGATGCTTTGCTCATATTATGGAGTTATCGATGAAAAACAGCAAGAACGGTGACAAAGGTCAATTTCAGTTTGTACAGGGGTCAAAAGTTAAAATTGCTCCAATTTTGGTAAAAATTAATGCAAATTATTGGTTGAGCTAATAGGATTAATAAGTGGAATAGTTTTGACCATGCTCAATGTTTACTGTCCAAAGTAAAGGTCAGCAATATCGACGTCCATTGGATTCTGTGAAATGTGACATATTCTACCCTTTTAACATGATAACTAAGCATGAGTACATGGTACAATCTATTCCTTTTTTAAAAACCCTATTAAGTCAAACAATAATTTGCATCACGTTTTACTAAAATTATCATATATCGTTATGAATTTTCTACTGAAGATTCATATCCTGATAGGCAAGAAGTGATTCAAATTTCAAGGTCATAGGCAAAGTCAGGAAAAATCTTGGAATATTGGAAAAACCAATGAACGAATTTTCAAAAATTCATAACTGTCAAAAAACATCAAATCTCTTTCATATTTGAAAAACTTATGTAGGATGGTATCCTTTATCGACTGACAAAGGTTGATCCGGATTACAGATTTTGTGGCCATTTAAATTTAACATTGAAAACCCCATTTAATGTATATTTTACATTATATCTTAATCAAATGTGCCTCAATCACTCTATTTGAAAGTGAGATGCAGACTGGCACTCACTATCACCTGACAAAGTTTGATCCAGATCTGATCCGGATTGTGGATTTTGTGGACTTTGAATTTAATATTGAAAAGCCCATTTGATGTACATTTTGCATTATATCTGTCAAAAGTGCCTCAATCAGGTTAATTTTTGACAATGATGTTTGAAAGTTTGATCCGCATCTGATTAATTTTGTGGATTTAGTGTATATTTGATTGTTTTTAACATTGAAGAGCTCTTTTGATCTATATGTTCTATTATATTTTAGCTTATGTAAACCCACTTCTAACAGGACTTTGACCTTGAAAATTTTTTCCAAGGTAAAAATTTGTGGAATTGGAAACTGTAGTGTTGGCAGAGGTTTGCACTCTATGAGCTAGCTCTATGTTCTCGTTATTTGTTTATTGCACCCTCTAAACACTCTACATGTGAATGTAGAAAAGGCACAAACCCCAGGGAACTGTGGTGGATGTCAGTGCTCCTGTAAATGACCTGTGTGCCCTTTAACACTTTGCATGCTCTCGCCAGAAAACCTCTCACTTCTGCACCCCATGTTGGGTGTTAAACATTGTACAAGTATGTCAAATTTATGACTGCATTTAGAAACTGTCTGATTTATAATAAATTTGATCCCTGAAACATCTTATTTTAGAAATTTGTGATGTATCAGGAATTGGCTTTAATTTTAAATATCTGTTTTTAAGACATTTGCTGACCGGTGTTAGCTTTTTGCAAAGTTATATGATATGATGCCTTTAATAAAAGGTCAGTTTAACACTAATATCACATAACTTGAAAATGGAGATGGAGACACAGAGAGCAACCTCATGGAGTTTATTTGTAAAATAAATAAAAACAAGACAGTACATTTTAAAATAAATAAAATCAATATAGACCCATCACTTAATTAAAGCAGAACTGCAATTATATATTTCACATACATTGGGGAAAATAATTAATTGATACACTGTCAATTTTGCAAGTTTTCCCACCTACAAAGAAGTACAAAGAAGCTTTAACACACAAGACAAAACAGTTGAAACACACAGTTGTACAAACATGAAACTCAGTAATCAAACCCAGTTTGGAAACATTTTGAACATTTTAAAGAACAATACATTGGTTTATGATTTGCTTTGTGCTTGGGACAGAGAGTTGGACTGGCAGTGTGACCTGTGATGACAGTTCAAGTGGCCATATATTCCACACAAAACAGAAAACACAATTAAAAGGTTCAGCATCAAGTTGTTGGAAATGAATTGCTGCTTTGAAACAATTAAATTAATAAATGAAACAATTATTTCTAAATGCTTGAACTAATGAATCTGTTGGCTAAAAAAATGGTTAGCCGTTTTTAAACCTTTTAACCATGAAATGAAACAAATGTTTCAGAACATTCTAAATGGCTCAAACACTAACTGAAACAAGTTTCTTTTTAAAATGAGTCACTGGTTCAAAACACTACAACAGTAGCATGTAGTGGATAACAGAACTTCCTTCATTCATAAAATGAGTCACTGTTTTCAAATGCGCTCAAACCGAAACATTCGCAGATTGAAGCATTTGCTTCAGAAAATGATTCTGTGTTATGAAACAATAGCTTCTGACAAAATGATACATTTTCAGTTACTCAAAACACTAAATGAATCAAAAGCTTCTGAAAAATAACTACATCTTTTTGCTCAAAAAGTTTCAGTGGAAATATTGAGTGAACAGTGAAGATTGATTCATTAAATGAAACAGTCACCAGGTGGGTTATCCCGGCTTCAGTGATTGAAAATCCTACCACATATTTGTTCCATCTACCCATTAATCCAGCTGGTCCTAATTAGTTCAGTTTTTCAGAAAGATGAGCTAATCAGTGAAATCACCTGTTTTAGGTCCACATTAGAAGTAGGTGTAACCTCTGGAAACAATTACTTTTAACCCCCCCCCCCGGGCCCTTCCAAAAAAAAAAAAAAAGCCACTGATCCTGAAAATGACTCATTGTTTTGAATATTTTTGGAGCCACAATAAAAAAATCAAATGAAGTGATTGCTTCAGATTGTGATTAACTGTAACAACACTGAAACACTGATTCAGGGGATATCGCATGTGTAGAAATGCTCAACACCCGCCATTAAACACCTATTTATGCAAAACGATTGTTTTAAATGGCTCAAAACACAAAGCAAAAACATTTGTTCTGAAAAATGCTCAACTATTTTGAAAATGCTCAAAACACAACAATGGTACCACTAAGTGGCCAGTGGGGATTCTCTCAATCAATATGATTTATGGTTTTGAAATGCTTAAACTATATGAAACAGTGTCAAAAAGTGATTCACAATTTTGAAATACTCTAAACGGAAAATGAAACAATTACGTTGGAAAGCAAGTCATGGTTCAGAATACTCAAAACACTACAGTGTAATATCTAGGGACAGCAGGAATGCCATCATTAAATATTCAGTTTTGAAATATTTAAAAAAAAAACAAAAAAATTTCAAACTTTAAATAAAACAATTATTTCACAAAATAATTCTGTGTCTTTAGTAGTGCAAATCACAAACTAAAACAATTGTTCATAAAAATCACGCATGTTTTTTTGAAACGCTCAAAACACTACCATTCACTACATCTAGTGAATGGTATGGCTTCCTTTATTCCGAATGTGATTCATTGTATTTAACAGTTCACAACACTAAATGAAACAACCATATCTCAAAAAGGTTTATTGTTAAAAAAATGCTCAAAACACTAAATTGGAAATCTGTAGTGTAAATGAACATTTTTTTTCTTTAGTCAGAAAACTGTTTACTATTCTGAAAACAATTAAAAGATCAATCAGAATTTGCTTCACAATTGGATAAAAAGTTGTTAACTGTTTAATGAAACAGTTGCTTGACAAAAGAATGCATTTTAAATTGCTCAAAACACTGAATGAAGCCACAATTTGGAAAACAACTCACTGTTTCAAAACCCTATACTAACAATATAACAATAGTAATCTTTTTATCCAAAATTATTTATTGTTTTGGGGAAAACAGCAACAACAACAAAACAAATAACACCAATACCCCAATTTGCATCAGTAATTAATTCATTATTTTTTTTAAAAATGTGAAACACTAAATCAATTCACTGCTTTGGATAATGATTCAGTGTTTTTATTTGTGCAAAACACAAAGTAGTTGAACTGATTCTAAAAACTTAATTAAAAAAAAAAAGTATTTAAAATATCATCAAATGCTAACATAGTCAGGAAGGTTTCTTTTGTTCAGAAAATGATTCATTGTATTTAAATACTTATAAAAAGAAGAAGCAATTGAAACACTAGAAACACTAAATTTGCGAATTCCTTTGGAAAATGATTCAGTGTTTTGACTTGCTTAAAACGGTAAATGAAACATTTGCATTTGAAATAATTCATTGTTCATGAATGTGCAAAATAATATTATGGTGACATCCGGCACACAGTGCTTCCCCCTCTCCCTCACAAAAAAAAGAAAAGAAAAGAAAAGAAAAGAAAAGTCAAGCAAAAGTAGCCCCTGATTCACACAGACAGTGCTGAAGTGGACACATTCAATGTCCTGATCCACCTCGCGCTACCGGAAAAATCATTAAAGAGCTGGAGGAGAAGTAGATTGCATTCTGTCCTGTTCTGTGCATGCATGTCTGTCATTAACAAATTAAAATGTCTCACATTAAAGTTGCACTAAGTGATTTTTACCGCTACCGGCCAGAAAAGGCTGCTGAGCAGCATTCATTTTCACTGTGTTGCAGCCCATCGATCAGCAGTGAGCAAGTTTGTACAGCGATCTGGCACCGAATCAGCAGTGTTACATTTACAAAAATGGTCTTTTGAAAAACAAAACAATTTTATGCTAATTAATTAACCATTTAAGAAAACCTTTCAGTTATTTGAATTTCAATCATGTCTTTTGTGCAGCAGAAATTATCATCATAATATGAACTGCTTTTGTATTTGTAAGAGCTCAGGATGCCTGATTTATTTAATACCACAAAAAGAGTTGCGCACACGTCATTGCACATGTAGTGTTTCAAGGATGTTCAATACATTAGCTCAACAAAAATTAGCTAAAGCTTTTATAAACAACTTGTTGGAATATAATCGTAAAGGTGTTCACATTATTGAAGTTTTACACTCCGCTGGTCCACACAGATCTTTACTGTACTTTCAGTGGCACTTTACATTTATATATACCGTATTTTCCGGACTATAAGTCGCACTTTTTTACATGTTTTGGCAGGGGGTGCGACCTATACTCCAGTGTGACTTATAAATGAAAAATATACCGGTAGATTCTCAATTAATTTACCGTAATAAAACAATTTTACGTGACAGAGTCGCTCTAAGATTTAAAATGGCCGGAAATGCAATGCATCATGGGCACTGTAGTATGGCAGCCGTCCTATAGGTCACGCTGGTCGCGATAACCAATCAGAGAACAGAACATTGGACGCGTATTCCTCACTTCACCCAGACAATGATTGTGAAACAGCGTGTGAAGCAGACGAACACGGTGCTTATTCCGGGAGGGCTAACAAAACAGCTTCAACCCTTGGATATCAGTGTGAGCAGAGTTGATGCTCAGAGCTGTGTGGGAGCACTGGGTGAGCGACGGCGGAGGATTAGCATCTGCACTTGGAAGGAGCTGGCTTCGACACCACAGGAAGGTCATGAGCTGCGCAGGTAGGTGCTGCATGGTTCGGCTCGCAATGTGGTCCGCAAAATGCAAACATATCCATAGGTAAAATGCAGCTCACGAGAGGGCGCTCAAGGCTTGTGTGACTGTTCCTGCGACTTCTGACTACCATAGAAAAATAGAAATTTCAACATTACTGATAACTTAACAAGACAATGGAGAAGGCCAGAAAAAAATGCCACCAAAAAGAAAAGGATACTCTGCAGATTACAAGTTGCGACTGGTGAAATATGCATCCGAAAACGGTAATTGATCAGCAGAGAGAGAGTTTGGAGTGAGTGAGAAACTTGTGAGGGACTGGAGGAAAGCAGAGGTTACTCTAACCACCATGAAAAAAAAAACAAAAAAAGCTAATCGCGGGCTAAAAGCTAGACGGCCACAGCTAGAGGAACGAGTCTGCACATGGGTGCTCGAACAATGTGCAGATATTATCATCATAATATCATAATATTATCATCTGAACTTTCATGTTAAGTTAACATACCTGTATGTCCATGCGACTTATACTCCAGTGCGACTTATCTATGGTTTATTTTTCTTTATAATGGATAAAGTGGTTGGTGCGACTTATACTCCGGTGCGACTTATAGTCCGGAAAATACGGTATTTATTTGGAGGCACAGTTCCGCTAGTCCACTAACCGCTACTTAGTGAAGATAACTTTTGTTAGCGGATTAGCGTTTCAGCTAACTTCGAAAACCATCAGTGGACCAATTAGCTTCCGCTGAATTTAGTTCCGCTAACTTTTAGCCCACTGACTTTTTTGCCTACATAATGAGTAAAGCCAACCGGTCAAAAACATTTGTAAACCCTTAAATCATACATGTTCGTTCCTGTCTGTTACGTGTTTTGCAGTAGCCAGGCAGCTGTGAGGAGCTGAGCTCAACCCCACCTAAGTAGAAGGAGACTGGCTGCCAGGGTGCTACAAAAAAATAAAGTAATTTACATTCAACATAGAGTGCCCCAGATGTGTGACAGAAGACATCAAAAGCAAAGCAGTTTTGACTTCTGGTTTGATTTATAAACCAATCTAATTCCGGACAGTTTATCTATGCTAATGTCAACGCTGTAATTTTTACAAGGTGAAAAATATTGTACATATCTTTTAGTTTTAAAGCAATGCACTAATTTTGAAGGTTTGAGCATTAACACACACACACACACACACATACACACACACAGATGCCAAAAGGCATTATGGGAAAATGAGCTTCCTCTTATCACTGGTTGGATGGTTTATTTGTAAAAACCAACACACAAGTTACTGTAACGTGTGTGATGGTTTTTACATATAAATGTGTTTTTGTAAATATGTCATTTTTTTCATTTGTTTAAAAAAGGCATTTGCAAAACTAAAAATTCTGTTTGTTAAGTGTGATTCAGCACAACGAATAGCAACCGTGTGATAGTTGGTCTCTATTCACACTCCCATCTAGTAGATGGCAGTGTTCTATGCATTTTGGTTCAAAAACAGCACTAGTGGAGGCTCTTGTTAATCCAGCCGGGTCTTGACTGACCCGATATAGAAATCTGATTTGTGTTCTCATTTATCTAAGCTTGGGACAAGCACTTTGAATGCACTAGCTTGTGCACCCAGTGTGGTTGACATTTGACAACACGATGGTGTATGCCAGGGGTGGCCAGGTTCGGTCCTCGAGAGCCACCTTCCTGACACTCTTAGTTGTCTCCCTGCTCCAACACACCTGAATCCAATGAAAGGCTCATTAAAAGTCTGCTAACGAGTCCTTCATTGGATTCAGGTGTGTTGGAGCAGGGAGACAACTAAGAGTGTCAGGAAGGTGGCTCTCGAGGACCGAACTTGGCCACCCCTGGTGTATGCCCTTCCTGTTTCGATCCTCCTCATTTATCTGGGCTTGGGACCGGCACTTAGAATGCACTAGCTGTACACCCCATGTGGGTGAGTTGGTGCTGACAAGAACAGCAACTGATTAAAAAAACAAAACAAAAACTGAAATAGAACTGATTTGAATCACAATCAATAACAAGAATGAAGTAAAACCTAATTGTGCTAGACTGAGTGAGACCTTTCACATGATCTTATAAGGCTAATTTTTTCATGTGTGGCTAAACATTAGACTCCAACAATCATGATATGCCTGCAAAAAATAAAACGTGTGGGTGTGGGTGCACGCACATACGCAGGCGCACGCACACACGCACACACACACACACACACACACATAAAAATTTTTACATGTCTTTAGATGCCGCAGATAGTGAAGTACATGCTGGGAGACGAAAGTCCCACAGAAGTGACTCATGGTGGATAACCTCCAATGGAGCTATGCCTTATTGGTCATTTTGAGATTGCCACAGAAACCTGATGAGCTATGCAGGATGGAAGGGCTGGACATGGATGTTGCGATGACAGATGACACCGCCTTGTACGCAACGCTGTTCCTGGACTCCTCCATAGTGTTATCCAGCTGTGTCAACACACAGACAGAAATTGTCATGTTGGACTGCTACATGTCAATTTTGTGTTTAGAGGGAAGTAGGGAGAGGGGTGTTTGATTCGGATCATTTCAGCTACTCTTTTTATCCATGTGACTGATCAGGGAAATGAAACAGGCACAGCTGATCAAATGTATTGATTAACAGACCAATGGTTTTCCAACAGTGTCCTTGATAGAGCTGGACTGTATCATTTAGTTGACCCACTGAGAAAGTACCTCAACAGAAATGGAGAAGTGCAGCTGCATGTATCTACTGTAAGGCTGTATTATCTATATTATAATAGCCAAGTGGCCTCTGTGTGTGTGCGTGTGTACAGCTTCGATCACAGAGAAACCAGGGAGAGCTGACATTTACCATTTGGTATGCTTATGTATTTTGGGTCAAGGATGAATGCTGCAGAAATGGAAAGTTGATAGAACTAATATTTTTGGAGAAATTGGTGACATTAACTAACAACAGTGAACAATGGACATTGGACTGCAATGCACCGTGGGAGTTTGGAGTTTGGGTTTTTAAATGTTATTGTGGTTCATGTTAGTTTAACAGTGTTGTTATTGTTATTGATTTATCATCATCATCAATCCTTTTTTTTCAATTGGCTTAGTTAATTTAGTCAAGTGTTATGTTGCCATTACAGTGAGTGAAAAGTATAGTGTGCTTGATGTCTTCAGCCACTCTTCTTGTGGGTAAAATAAATGTACTTGTTTAGGGCAGTATGCAGAAAAGACAAAAAGCTCTGTCTGGCTGGCTGGCTGGCTGTCTGTGTGTGTGCATGCATCTAACTTTGATCACAGACAAACTGGGGAGAGCTGACATTTCCTGTTTGGTATGCATATGTATGCCAAAACAGAACGTTGATAGGACTAATGTTTTGGGAGAACCTATAGATATTAGTTAACAATACTGAACAATGGACATTGATAATTACCTTACAGTCACATGCCATTCCAGCAGGGGACAGAAAATCATTTACATATTAAAAGCTTGCATGCATCCATGATTTTATTTATCAAGTTCAGTGTAAGTACATAATAGCTATCTATAAAGCAGAAGTGTCTGTGTGAGTGCGAGTATGTGGCTTGCATATCTCTTGGACTATTTGCCAGATTGCCCTCAGCTTTGGGATATGGCTTGTGCATGGCACAATGATGTGCATCCTTTATTACAAAATTTTGGGAAGTATTATCAAAACCTATTTTAAACATTTATTTTGATCAACATTGTAACATTTGTGCTTCCAAGATGGAATGGCTTGTTGATGTTACTGGTAGCAAAGTTAAACAACATCAGATAGTTCATGTTGCTTGCACCATTTCACAATAAAATATTTAAATGCCACCATCCCAGCAAATACTTTTACTGTGAAACACATGCTGTTAGTGTTCCTTGCGACTGAGTTTAACTTGACAACACTGAGGAGACATTAGCTAAAATCCGTTTTTTGCTAACACAAATTTTTCACTATTTGTACACCGTTTCAGTAAGTACATAAGCTGAATCAAATCTTTTATTATATAGCTGCGACGCTACACACGCTCTGATTGGCTGATTACTGGCTGGATATTTTCCAATATCAGGCTGATCACCATGACAATCAGTCCACAATGCGCATTTTCCTTACAAACCAGGAAGCTAAAAACATGATCAGAAAAAAACAAGCCCATAAATATCTATTCAACATCGGAAAAAACACAGACTGAAAACTTATCAGCTAACGACTGGACCATCTGTGGAGGTGAAGAAAGTGAACATGCCCAACACCGTCAGCAGCATATTTGGACAATACTGTAAGTTTGCGTGTTTATGTATGTAACAGCCATATAATCAGTGTTGCCACAGTTACTTTGAAAAAGTAATCCAATTACTGATTACTCCTTGAAAAAGTAACTTAGTTACTTTACTGATTACTCAATTGTAAACGTAACTAAGTTAGATTACAACCCCTGGCAAAAATTATGGAATCAACGGCCTCGGAGGATGTTCATTCAGTTGTTTAATTTTGTAGAAAAAAAGCAGATCACAGACATGACACAAAACTAAAGTTATTTCAAATGGCAACTTTCTGGCTTTAAGAAACACTATAAGAAATCAGGAAAGAAATTGTGGCAGTCAGTAACGGTTACTTTTTTAGACCAAGCAGAGGGAAAAAAAATATGGAATCACTCAATTCTGAGCAAAAAATTATGGAATCATGAAAAACAAAAGAACGCTCCAACACATCACTAGTATTTTGTTGCACCACCTCTGGCATTTATAACAGCTTGCAGTCTCTGAGGCATGGACTTAATGAGTGGACAAACAGTACTCTTCATCAATGTGGCTCCAACTTTCTCTGATTGCTGTTGCCAGATCAGCTTTGCAGGTTGGAGCCTTGTCATGGACCATTTTCCTCCAACTTCCACCCAAGATTTTCAATTGGATTAAGATCTGGACTATTTGCAGGCCATGACATTGACCCTATGTGTCTTTTTTCAAGGAATGTTTTCACAGTTTTTGCTCTATGACAAGATGCATATCATCTTGAAAAAATGATTTCATCATCCCCAAACATCCTTTCAAATGATTGGATAAGAAAAGTGTCCAAAATATCAACGTAAACTTGTGCATTTATTGATGATGTAATGACAGCCATCTCCCCAGTGCCTTTACCTGACATGCAGCCCCATATCATCAATGACTGTGGAAATTTACATGTTCTCTTCAGGCAGTCATCTTTATAAATCTCATTGGAACAGCACCAAACAAAAGTTCCAGCATCATCACCTTGCCCAATGCAGATTCGGGATTCATCATTGAATATGACTTTCATCCAGTCATCCACAGTCCACGATTGCTTTTCCTTAGCCGATTGTAACCTTGTTTTTGTTTCTGTTTACACATTTAGTGTAACAGCAAGCTTTGGGTGCATAGAAATCTATTTGGATCACGTTTGTCATGATTTAGATCTCTTTTTCTTCATGAGTTGTTTGTTTGCATGATAAAAATTAATACTGCTAATCATTAATACTGCTATTTTTTTTTTTTTTTACTTTACAGGACAGATGAAGGAGGACTCATACAGTTGCAGGCAGAAGATGACTCGCTGGTTGGTGGGCTGATTTCTGTCAAACAGATGTCTTCAGGTTCTCTCAGACTCTGAACAATACACACAAAAACGAAAGATCCATTAGGGAGTCAGCTTACAAAACACACATCCACTTTCTATACCCGCTTACTCCAATAAGCCTTTTCACACTCTCGCTCTCTTCGTGGGTCTGACGCGCGATGTCAAAGTGCAAGACGTGTAACTGCAGTCTGGAGGCATCATGACTGACTGTGTGGGTAGCGAGAATGACAGAGACTTTGATTATTTTTCCCGTTGGAGTGTTGATTCCTTGAAAGATTTTTGTGGAAATGTGGTATTGATGTTCAAGGAAGAAAAAACTGAAGCTTGAAAATTCAGGTTTTGCCCGACTCGACGCACTGCCGACCCAGACAGTGTCTATTCATAAACACAGAATCACCTGATCACTGTTTCGCTTTGCGGACCTCTATAATCTTGTGCACTACAGTTGTATTTCCGAGAGTGTGAAATAAATTATTCGTGAAGAATAAAATAAAATTAATCATGGATCTGGTTTGGTGAATGGCAGCTGAATGGTGTCTCTAGTAAATAATCATGAAGTAACGGCCTGGTCCATTTCCCTGCATGTTGTGTGCGCTGATTAGGCTTATAGGACACGTGCCTGTGATTTGGATCAATGAATAATGACACATGTGGGATAAAACGCACTGATTTGTATCAGAACAGAGCAAGGCGACAGATTATGCTGCCCTTCTAAAAGATGATGATGGCAAATCATTCCTCAACCCGATATCCGAACTTGAGTCCGGCTGTCTGGATGATAAGAGACGGCATGACTCGATGGCACTGCCGTGCACTTAACCCATGCCCTGCCGCACAATTCACCAGGCCAGGGTGATCCGCTGGATGCCGCGCTGTGTGCTGCTGGATGCTGCGTTAAATAAAATAATTATTTCGTAGTGGATTAATCATTTGCTCTCAGAGATTTGCTGATAAAACCATCTCTAATCGCTCCGGAAGCACAGAGGAATTTTCTCTAGCAGCTTGTCTTGTGTGCTTCTTGGGGTGGAGAAAGTGTTTGGGATATCTCAAAGGTAATTATTTCTAATATTTACATTGTAATGGTTTGGTAAAACAGTTGCATTTTCACTCCTTCTTATAAACATCTGTAAATTTCTGTTTATTATGGATTTAGACAGTTGTTTTGACTGACGCTGTCCACTGACCGACCAAGCATCTACGCTTTTACACTTCTTGACCTTGAACCAACCCGGTCACACATGCGCATTCCCAGAGTGTGAAAAGGCTTATTAAGGGTCACGGGGGAAGGGGGCTGGAGCCTATCCCAGCAGTCATGGAGTGTGAGGCATGGAACACCCTGGACAGGATGCCAGTCTGTTGCATGGCCAATATAGAGGAACAAAGACATTGACACCTGCACACACACCTATGTTTAAAGTTACAGTTCACCTAACATGCATGTTCTTAGACATGTGAGGAAGGTGGAGCACCCGGAAAGAACATCCTAACTCCACACAGCAAGCCACAGGTGGGACTCGAACCCACAAGGCCATGAGGCAACAGTGCTAGGGATGATCACAGTCTGGACAAGATTGTCAAGCAAAGGCAACTCAAGAGCTTGAGGGTGTTATGTGTCGGACGCAGCCCGGAGAACCGACCAGCGTTTGAAGGACCCAGTATAAAATAAGCAGAGCACGGTACAAAGGATAACAGAGTTTAATGAACATAACAGTGCTGTGAAAAAAATATAAAAGTGCGCGGTCTGGCGTGGTGGTTTTGCGGTGCGCTCCCAGCAGCGCCAACGGTCCGGAGCCAGAACCAACCCGGACCCAAGGACCCCGCCGACACCCCCCAGGTGGCCGCGACAACCGAGTCTGTGAAAGAAGGAATCATTATGTGAGTCCACACTCAACACACAGAGAGAACGCTCAAAGGTGCACAAACAGCAAACACTTCCTGGCTTAATTACTAATCAGCTTCCCACCCTGCAGGCATGGAACACCCAGTTCACAAAACTCCACTGCAGAGGAAGCTGATTACACGACCAACATACAGCTCAATATAATAAGGTGTGAGGGACACCACATTTACTGACTGTATAAATGTTAGTCACAAAATCTAACGTACCTCAGGAAGTGTGCTGACGAGCGGGAGACCTCACCCCCTCCTCTTTCACAGACATGCATCAAACCTGGACGTTCTCTGCATCCACTGATGATGAGATGGCTCCCGAGATGACGATCTCACCCGTCTGGTCACAAGGTCGAGTCTCTGGCAAATACACACTGTGTACTCCAGTCTTAAATGCCACCATGTTCCAATCCATGTAGATGCACCACAGCTGTGAGTCCTGACGAGCCGCAGGTGATCAGCCTCAGGTGATCAGGGTGAGGTCCTGATAAACTCAGCTACACAGCCACTCAGTCCCAAATGCAAGGACCTGGAAGGAAAAACAAAAGACAGAAACAAAAAGGCAGCCAGGCCCCCCCAGCCATACAACAGAGGGAGCTTCACAAGGAGTGGACTGAGGCTGGAGTCAGTGCAACAAGAGCCACCACACACAGATTTGTCCAGGAACTGGACTACAAGTGTTGCATTCTTAGTGTCAAGCCACCCCTGAACGAGAGACAATGCCAAAAGTCTCTTACCTGGGCTAAGGAGGAAAAGAACTGGACATTGCTCAGTAGTCACAAAGTCCACTTTTCAGATGATAGTAAATTTTGTATTTCACTTGGAATTCAAGGTCCCAGAGTCTGGCAGAGGAGTGAAGAGGTGCAGATTCTAATTTGCTTGAAGTCCAGTGTGAAGTTTCCATGGTCAGTGATGATTTAGGATGCACTGTCATCTGCTGGTTCTACTAAAATTAGAGGTGCGCTAATCTGATATTTTGGGTCGATATCACTCCAATATTCACCACAATTACTGGATTGGATATTGGAAATTTAATAAACAAATAAATAAAAAATTTTAAAATCCAACTCAACCCAAGTCTTTTATTGGACATTAGTCATGTTGTGGGATGTGTATGTTTTCCTTTAGGGAAGTCAAATATTTGTTTCACAGTTTGAGTTGGTTTTTGGATGGCTAGTTTATCAAGTACATCCAGACAAATGTATTTATTAACATTTATTAACAGATTAGCTGGTTCACGACAGGGAAAAATGTACTGGAATGGTTTCTGTATCAGTAGACACTGAAGAGATACTGACGGATCCTGTGTCGTATCGGACATCAGAAAGTGGTATTGTGCTGTCCCCAATGTAAACTGCAACAGTGCCGGCTGTGCACTAGAAATGATGATGTTTTGTGGAAGATAAGGACCAAAGTTTAAACCGCACACGGAAATCCTTTAATGTCCTTATGAGATTAATTATAAGGTTATAAAATGGTAAAAGTAGCTACGAATAGGTAAGACAATTAAGAACAGCAATACTTTGGTTCCAAACTAACATGGGAGAAGCTACCTCAATGCTTGTGCACGGTGGATTAGTGGTTAGCACTGATGCCTCACAGCAAGAAGGTTGTGGGATCGCTTCCCACCCGAGCTTCTATATTGGTCACGAGTTTGCATGTTCTCCCTGTGTCTGTGTGGGTTTCCTTCAGGTAGCCTGGTTTCCTCCCACAATCAAAAGCATGCGTATTTAGGATCTGCTCCTTCTCTGCCCCTGACCAAGGCAGCAACTCTGCATATGCAGTTTGTCCTTGAACGGCGCGCTGTGGCTCCCCACTGCTCCTAGTGGTTGGATTGTGTCTAACTATGATTAGGATGGTTAAATGCAGAGGACAAATTTGTTGTATGTATGTACAATGACAATAAAAGATGTACTACTATACAGTTGTGCTCATAAGTTTACATACCCTGGCAGAATTTTTGATTACTAGTCATTTTTCAGAGAATACGAATGATAACACCAAACTTTGTTCACTCATGGTTAGTGGTTGTGTGAAGCCACTTTTGAAAATCATAATGAAAACACCAAACTACCCCAAATGACCCTGATCAAAAGTGTGCCTACCCCAGTTCTTAATACCATGTATTGCCCCTTTAACATCAATGACAGCTCAGAGTCTTTGTGGTAGTTGCGGATGAGGTGTTTATTTCCTCTGGTGGTAAAGCTGCCAGTGTGTCAGTGAGTTTCTGCCGAGGTATGTAAATTTACAAGTGCTCTTCACTCACAGATGTACAGCTCACTGACAGAACATACGAGGTCTGTTAGAAAAGTATCCGACCTTTTTATTTTTTTGCAAAAACCTGATGGATTTGAATCACGTGTGCTTGCATGAGCCAACCTTGAACCTTCGTGCGCATGCGTGAATTTTTTCACAGCCTGTCGATTGCGTTATTTGCTGGCAAGCAGCATTTGTGTGAGGTCGTGTGTCATGCTCTCGGCGGATTTTCATTGCAAGGAAAATGGCGGAACGACTGGAGCAGCGCTTCTGCAATAAATTTGGCCAGAACTGGGCGACAGCCAGGTGGAAACTATCGGAAGATTCACACGGCTTTCGGTGGCTTTTCAGTCGTGTGACTATCCGAGAAATTGCGGAAGAGGTGGGCATCATTTTTCGGAGTCCAGCATGTCCTGTGAGACTTCAACACGAAGGTGCTTTTGCTTCGCCGTTAGCAGCTTCAGCACGAATTTCGCCACCACTCTTTTCGTGGCCAAATCTTCTGTCACAATGGAATGTGCCGAAAAAGTGCTGATGTCCACCTCTTCCGCAATTTCTCGGATAGTCACACGACGGTCCCGCATCACCACAGCGTTCACTTTGGAAATGATCTGGTCATTTCAGCATGTTGATGGCCACCCGGAGCGTGGCGCGCTCTCCCACCGTTGTGCGGACATCTTTAAAACCGGTTGTAGCGCTCCTTAATCTGTGTGATGCCCATAGGATCGTCACTGAAAGCCGTCTGAATCTTCCACATGGTTTCCACCTGGCTGTCGCCTAGTTTCTGGCAAAATTTGAGGCAGAAGCGCTGCTCCAGTCGTTCCTCCATTTTCCTTGCAATGAAAATCCGTCGAGAGCACAACACACGACCTCACACAAAGGCTGCTTACCAGCAAATGACGCAATCAACAGGCGTGAAAAAATTCACGCATGTGCACGAAGGTTCAAGGTTGGCTCATGCAAGCACAAGTGATTAAAGAAGCACAAGGTTTTTGCAAAAAATAATTTCTAACAGACCTCGTACTTTTAATTAATTATTAATGGTTTCCTGATGATTATGCAGACCAGCTGACTATTTTTTGTGGACCCTCGGGAACCAAAACACTGCCTTAAGTATCAGTTGCCTTCAGTGAGTGCAGTACAGTGAGTCATGCAATCTGTGGATTAAGTCTCAAACTCCCAGATTACTGGATTTGCATTTAGATTCTCTGTATGCAGTCCTTAGTGAGCATGACCTGCATGACACTGTGCATGCGAGCAACTTTTTTTGTCGTGTGAGCTAAGATGATTAGAAAGAGAAGGACATGCTCCATTTTGGATGCCCTACATAACTGACTTGTGATCTTCCAGATTTCCTGACAGCACGATGTTCAAAACGTCCAAAATGTTCAATGAAAACTAAAGTACATGCAGTGCACAAAAAACAGCATTGTGTCCCAAGAACACTGAATATTTATTGATAATTGACATCTTAACTTAAAAAATGATTGGACATATCATTAATTTATTTGTGGCTATTCAGTACTATTCAATTCAATGGCTAGGTGAATTGAACTTTTAAAAACTGCCCAGGTCTCCCTTGTAAAAGAGATCTTGATATCAATGGAACCAACCTGGTTAAATAAAGGTTAAATTAAAATAAAATGCATAGCTAGCTACCATGGCTTTCAATGGATTTCCACACCAGTTAATACTATAATTCAATGTCAGTGAAGTATAAACTTACAAACAAAAACCAGATTGATACAGTTTGCATCCAGTTATAAACAACTTAAATGACTCCTATATATGCCACAAAGACCCAGTGGTACTAGTGCTTAGCCCCAGATTCTACAGTAGAGTCTATGACTCCCCTGGAGAGGAGGATGCCAGTTAGATGCAGGTTACATCCCCAGCCCGTTACCCATTTACAGCTGGGTGGACGGAGACAATAAACATGAAGTGTCTTTCCCAAGTACCCAAACGGGTTGTGTGACTGGGACTCAAACACAGGTCTACATACTGGTAGTCTGACTGAACTATCTACTGTGCAGATTATTACATAATTATTGGAAGTTTCTCAAAAACTTCAGACTGCTACCTATTCAAAAATAGTTTACACTCATATATATATATATATATATATATATATATATATATATATATATATATATATATATATATATAGTTTATGTTGTGTATTATTATTATTTCTGCCAACAAAGTTGGAGGTTATGTTTTTCAGCCCTGTTTGTTTGTCTGTCTGTTTGTTTGATTGTGAACAGCCTGGAGCCCACAGTTTTTTCATATATCATGGTGAAATTTTTTTACTGAAGATTCATATCCTGATAGGGAAGAACTTATTCAATTTTTAATGTCATAGGTCAAAAGGCAAAATCCCTAGCTTTAACACTGAACAATTTTCAAAAATTCACAACTGTCAAAAAGACTGAATTTCTTTCATCTTGAGAGTATTATGTAGGATGGTATCCTTTATTGGCTGACAAAGTTTGATCCAGACCTGATTCAGATTACAGATTTTGAGGCCATTTAAAAAATGAGGTGCACACTGGTATTCTCAGTGAAAAGACTACGTTTGATCCGCATGTGATGTATATTGTGGATTTAGTGGATATTTGATTTTAACATTGACAATGTTGTGGTTTAGCCACTCAGAATGAGGACTGGACCCCAAGATGCAAGGCAGCCAAGAAACAAAGGGTTAAGTGCAAAAACCAAAATACTTTAATTCTCCCAGGTGACCGTGATATACAGTGGTGACCATGATGATCCAATGCGACACAAAAAACTCCAACCCACAAAAGACTACATAAAAGACCAACTGAGTGACGAACCAAAAAACAACTGATGAATAACACGGCTGGGTGCACATATTTACAAACAGGATAACTGAAGATTGACAGGACATGTGGTGGAATGACAAAACAGATGTAATCGACTGGCACAGAATAACAAATGGACGTGGCTTAAAATCACTTGAACTAATGAGTAACAGGTGCACACATCACATCAGAACAGGAAATGACAAAGACACATGCAGAGTGCCACAATGGAACTAAAAGACACATAACAGATGAATGAAAATTGATGAGATAACTAAGAGACAAATGTAGAAAACTAAGAGTGAACACAGTGCCAAAGCAGAGCAAACTATGATCCAAAATACACATGTAAGTAACAAAAGGCAGGACTAGGTAAGAAGATAAATCATAGAGAACAATAAATGACAATGGAGAACAAAAACCACAGAGTCATGGAGAACTAAGGACGGGGAAAACAGACATGACAGAAGCAAAACACAGATAAGTGGGATCAGGAACCAGGGAGTGTCACGATATACAGACGGCATACAAATCGTGACACAGACAGACAGTGGGGAAACATCCACACACAATCACATGCACCAGACTCAGACATGCATGGATGCACACACAGAAATGGGACACCCATGACTGACAGACACTGGACGAATCACATACCTACACGCAAACAACGGGATGACAGGTGCACACGCAGACAATAGGAGGAACACACCCACACACAGATCGAAGACAGGAGGAGGTGTACATGATGGACAGAAATGACCCACGCACACGCAACTGGGGAGCAGAACATATGGTCACACACTCACACCAACTCAGTCTCATGGCAGTTTGTGGCAGCATTATGAAAAGTACTTATTATGGGCTGATGACAGGGACACGAAAACAGGACACTTTTCGTAACGGAGGCACAAATGTTTAGGGGAGGAAACACATGTACGCTATGGTTATGGTTAGACTTAGAGAAGGGGGAGGATTCTAAAAAGCAAAATAAAAAAAAGTGTCAAGAAAATGGGGCATTTTTCGTGACAGGCATGAAATTAAACATGTGACTGGGCTGCTCACACACGCACACCCATGCCAGAAGACACAGACTCAGACAGCAGAACATCAGGTGACTGACTTAAAAGACAACTAAAGAACCGAACCCCAACAGAAAAGTCCTTTTAATCTATATTCTGTATTATATTTTAGCTTATGAAAAAGTCACTTCTAACAGGACTTTGACCTTGAAAATTTTTTCCAAGGTAAAAACTTGTGGAATTGGAAACTATTGTTGGTGGAGGTTTGCACTCTGTGAGCGCGGTGCTCTCGTTATTATTTCCACATTGACAACACCGTACCTGCAGCATCAAGGTTCTATCTCCTACCATTTGAGTAGACCGAGCAAGAAATAATTTCACATCTTTTGTCCTTCATATGGCCACAACATTTATGAAATATCAAAACACTAATGGCCCCTTCACACATAACACAAGAGTTTGGGTGAAAGAGGTAGAAACTGGGCAAAAAAGGTCAGAAAAAAACAAATTGACGAACCACAAAAAATTCCCAGCTGCTGTTGGGAGGGACAGACGGTCAGACAGACTTGAACAATCCCACGGCGATGGTTCGTGCACGGTCGTGAGCATGCGCATGAACACAGTGCGAGCACGTAAGAGGTGTGATACCACATCGCGCTCACACTGCATCGGAAGCAATCACATGTTAGACAAATGTACATAAAATGACGAAAATGTATAAGGACAGAATAATGAGAGCTCACAGAACATTATAAGAACAATTAATTTACTCTTTAAATGTAAGACAGCCATGTTACTGGTAATGATTCTGTTCTCATTGTAAAAAAAAACACCACACAAACAAACAACAAACCTGAAACAAAATTAAAAAAGCAATACTGTTACTGTTTCGGTACGCTGGCAAAACAATTTCCTTCAGGATTAATAAAGTTCTTCTTATTATTCTTATGATGTGTAATTGATGCCTGATGATGCAACGGTCTATGTTGGAAAAGAGAAACAAATGGATTTCATTTAAAATTTAAATATAATATAATTAATTATAGTTAAAATAATAAAGAAGTAATTTACTGACGTGAATGAAGCCATGCACTCATATCATTAACACATCAGCCTTGCCAGCCCAGTCTCACATTTTTTTTTTTTTTTTTCGTAGCTCCCGTGACAAAATGAGTCAAATTTTCGTGACGGGGTGTTTTTAACTCACTATTCCTAACCCCACTCTACCCCCCGACCGCCTAACCTTAACCATAAACTAATCTTACTCCCCCCCCCCCCCCCCCCCCCCCCCGCTTCACTTTTAATTTCGTGCAGCCATCACAGAATGAATTAGAACGAATTCATGCTGCCATTACGAAAATGAGGCACTTTTCGTCACAATATCACGAACCAATAGATAATGTATATTTCGTGCTGCTGGATCACGACTTGACGTGAGACCAGGTTGGCCTTGCAGGGGACTTAGAAAATATGGCGCCATTTGCACAGCCACCTTGACTGTTGTCTGCCTGCTTTCTACTTTCGTGCTGGCTGCACAAATGACCCTGTCTTTTCCTAAGTGCCCCGCGAGTGGTGTTGGATGTTCGTGGGTGGCACCTGTACTTTGGCCGACTCCGCCAAGAGTGGGTCAAATGGCCACTCGCCCCACCATTCACCGTCATTTCGGCCACTGGTGGGAAGGCTGCCTCGATCACAACCATTCAGCCAGGGTTTCAGACATGGCCAATGATTTCGTGGCAGCTCCTCAGCTGTAGCACGATATGTCCAACCTGCATTCACATGCCAGGCAAAATGTTGGAAGCACGATCAGATGGCAGTGCGACCTCATCTGGCCCGCTGTTCAAATGGGTAATCCGGCACGAGCGCATGTGAATGTAGAGTGGAATGGAATGGAAGTGAATGGAAGTGGTGACTGCTGTACAAGGCGTTTGAGTGCGGCTCTGATTTTCATGATGCCATTCGAATCCTCCTTTTTGCACCAGTCGGCGCGGTTATGTTAGTTAAGGGGCCCTAACGGTCATAGTTGGGAATGAAATGAAAACAGTAAAAATACGTGGAGTCAGGTTGTATTAGGCATACATTATATATGAAGAACCATTTAATTGATATTATAGAGGGTGGCCTCGGTGGCTTAGTGGGTAGCACTGTTGCCATCACAGCACAAGGTCCTGGAATCGCTTCCCACCTTGTCTTTTCTGCTTAGAGTTTGCACATTCTTCTTATGTTTGCATGGGTTCCCTACGGCTTCCTTCCACTTTGAAAGACATGCAGATGAGGTGAGTTGGTGACTCTAAATTGTCCTGTGTGAATGTGTTTATCTGTCTATATGTGGCCCTGCGATACACTGGCGGCCTGTCCAGGGTGTACCCAGCTTCTCGCTGCAGTGACCGTAGTGATTGGCTCCAGAACCCCCCCCATGACCCTTACTGGAATAAGCAGGTAAGAAAATGAATATTATAGATGATAGATCAATTAAGTGTCAGTTCAAGGTTGCTGACACAAAGCAGATGGTCATACTCACAGTGATCTGTGAGAGGTAACATATGGATGAGTTGGCGTTGGTATGGGTGGAAACTCTTTCAAAATCTCCTAAGTGTTGGCCACTCCCTTTTGACCTCTGACTGCCACGATGCATTTGTCTGACATTACTGGACACTTGACGACTGACAGCCTCTGAGACGAGCAGTCCTCCTCCATGTCGGAAAAGTTTGCCTGTGACACACACCGATCCACACAAACAGACACGCACCAAATCACACACACACACAACACACACACACACACACACACACACACACACACACACACACACACACACACACAACTAAAATCAGGAAAGCTGTATTCCAAGGATTTACTGTAGGAAACGGTAAAGACAAAAGACATACCATATTAGATATGAAGTACACTCACTGAGTCACTCTCAGACTGGGAGGTGTGCGGCTTGCTGTGGCCATTTCCTACTGAATGGCTGATGAAGGTTGACCTCCGTGTGGATATGAAAACTGCTGCTGCTGAGACGGTCTTTGCCGGTAATGCACAGGATGACACCGAGATAGGGGACGTACCTGCTGAGTGCCGCCCTGAGAGACAGAAAGATAATGAAAAAAAAAACTTCCTGACACTTGAATATCATCTGCGCCCCCAACCTGAAGATTGAACAAGTTTGTACCTTATTAGGGGTGTATTGCGGATATGATGGGGTTGTGGATGGCAGAAGCTTTGGCGATCACTGCCGGAACAGAATTCATGTAGGGGGGTCAGCATGTCAGCATACCTGACACAGCCAGGAGACATAAAAAAAAACTTCTCAGCGAGAAATGCTGCAGGAATTATGTGGAAATACAGGAGAGGGCTGCACATTTACTTCTTAATTCATGTTTTTTCTGAAAAGTGATTTCCAGTCCATTCAGTACAAATTACATAAAATCACTGCCAAACTGCTTCCAGACAGTCAGACGTTGGAGGGGAATGCACGAAACCTGAAAAATTTTCATGTTACTTACAAAAAGCATGCCCTCACTTCAACTTTTAAATGTTTTATGGTGTGGGACAACTATATTTTTAAACAATATTTTGTGTCTCTAATAATATTTTTGCAGTGAACCTGCTTCCTAATAGTACATACTTAATGCCAGTTATTATATTTTATATAACGGCTGAGTGGATCCTTGACATTTGATTGGTGCTTTGTATGTCACATGACATGGATTATTTGTCCCATTTGTGTTGCATTGCATTTAGAGTGTGATTTGGTTCCATTTAGAGTGCAAATCTGGTACCATTGCATTTGGTACACACACACACGCGTGCACACATACACATGCTCGCACGCACACACACGTGCAAATGTGTGCACACGCACACACAAAATAAATTCACTGCACTGTAAGCTGTCTGGAGGCTGTTGGCAGGAAGTTAGAATGAAAAGCTGGACTAATTTCTCTGATTATTTTTTCGCTGCACTGAGGAAATACACAGTCCTTTTTTGGTAGTACACGCGCGCACAAGCGCATCCCTTTTGTGTGAGCGCGCACGCAGGACAACAAAAGAAGCGAGACAATTTAATTGCGCTAACTGACGGTGCTCGTTCTTGTAACACACCCACACACACACACACAAGCACAAAATCCACTACGCTGTAAACATCTGGATGCATGAAAATTTTTTTTGGCTGGACTGAGTCTTTTTTTTTTTATGGAAGTCCGAAGTCATTGCACAGCATCGCGGACTACACGTCACAATTTGGACTTTAGCAGCAGTGGAACACCAAAATGTAAGTCCCTTTTCTATTGTTTATAAATTAATAAAATATCAAATGAGAAGGATCTATTTTAGCCATTATATAAAACAAATAATGAATGGTACATTCTTTCAATGGAACGGATATTTATTCTGTGAAAGCTTTCACCTCATGAAAATATTCATACCATTGAACTCATAAACATTCATCATTTGTATACTATTTAATTGTTACTGTAATATGCATTAGAAGTAAGGGAGTCACTACTAGGGCCACAATTCAGACCAACTACACCACCAAATTTATATTTTCCAACAGCAGACTTTTTAAATGGCTCCTGTGTATATTTGGAAAATTCCATTTACTTAATGCTGACAAATGATACTGTATTTGTGTCTTTCCAATGCCTGAGTCTGTTTTATCTCTGTTTGAGAGACAACACCACTCCATCTCTGATGGGAGTGGTGTTGTCTCCTGCAACCCTCCCGTCCTGTGCATGCAAAAGTCCCTGTATATTCAATTTGTAATTGTTTTGTCAATTGTGCATATTTTTTTTCAGAATATAAAGGATCAGTTGTTTTTTGTAAGCACATTCTAAAATCCATAAAATTCCATTTCCCAATATGGTTTAAATTGTTTTTTAATTTGTTTGCAGTTCTTCAAGCAACCAGTTCAACAACTAATGGGTTAAATTGGATTTAAAAGACTTAAAGTCATTCTGTTCTCATGATGAAACACTTCAAAACCTATTTAAAACAGAGGAGCTCAAATTTAGCCAGATTAATGTTGGTTTAGACAATTTTACCATATATTTAGAGCTATCTGAATATGTTGGTTTGCACTAGTTTAAAAGAGTGTGTTAATGAGTTGGTGTGCTTTGGCGCTATATAAAAACTGAAATTAAAATTGTGTTGGTAGCATGGCCCAAGCAAAGGGTCATGCCTTTGAGTCTGGTCTGCTTGAGGTTTCTTCCTCAAATCATCAGAGGGAGTTTTTCCTTACCACTTCACCTGTGTGCTTGCTCTGGGGGTTGGTAAGGTTAGATCTTACTTGTGTGAAGCGCCTTGAGGCAACTTTGTTGTGCTTTGGTGCTATATAAATGAAACAAATTAACAAATTAAATTCCACAGTCAGTGAGTAAGCCAGTCAGTAAGCTGTGACCACTTTCAAGTTCACTATGTCCACTGTCTTCTTTGTTCTTCGGTTACTCTTCTGTTATTCTTGTTCTTGGTTACCAGGCTGCAGGTACATCATGGGATTGGGTAGTGTTGTCTGCTTGTCCACTGTGAAGGTAGTAGATCATCTGGGTACCTTTTTAGTGCAGTGGATAACTGAAAAAAGTGCTTCAAATGGTGATGCAAGCACCAAATTTGGCACACATACTCCTTAGACATTACTCAAAATTTAAAAATTGCTCCAGTCATAATAGGATTAATAGGATAGGCTAATAGGATTAATAAATGGAATAGTTTTGACTGTGCTGCGTGCTTGGTTTGCAAAGTAAGGTTAAACAATATCAGCATCCATTGGATTCTATGACATGTGACATATGGTACCCTATAACATGATAACTAAGCATGATACACCGTATTCACCCAACTAATAATTTACATCACTTTTTACCAAAATTGGAGCAACTTTAACTTTTGACCCCTGTACAAATTGAAATGACCTTGTCACTGTTCTTGCTGTTTTTACCCCATAACTCCGGAACATTCATTCAAAGATAGTCCAACTATACCTTTTGGAATCTTATGATCAGACAAATAATATGGAATACTTTTCAATATGATTGGAGCATTTTTAAATTTTGACCCCTGTGTAATACTTCAATTGACCCCTTCTTGGCCGCCTATTGAAAGTTCACGTGCGTACCCGGCATTTTTAAAAGAGTAATGTCTAAGGAGTATGTGTGCCAAATTTGGTGGTTGCATCACCATTTGAAGGATCCCTCAGTAAATATTCACTTATCTGCTGCACTATTTGCCTACTACTCATGCATAACGATTATTCACATACCATACAGATTGCGGATACTGCACACACTACATTTAAAGTTCAAATTTGTTGAACTTTATTCACTCACCCTGCTGTCTTTTGTAGTTGCAGTTAGTGAGCATATACAGGGTGACCCCCCCCCCCCCCCAAAAAAAACACCCCGCAGAACCCATAGAAATTGTAATAAATCCACAAAGAATTTTCTGGACTTAAAGTAGACCTGCATTGAAATAAATGTGGTCAGATTTCAGAAAGAAATAGCTGATATGTATTTATAAGACCTTGTGAATACAGTAAAGGTAAATCTGTAAGCCCAAATTTGTAATTCAGCGGAGAAAAATCTTCATTTAAACATGACAAATTTGCAGCTAAAATTTAGCCCTCTGTGAAAACAGTTTTGTACGAGCCGTATCATTTCCATGACGTCAGGGACAAGACGACGCGCTCCCGCCTTCGGTCCGATCCCGCGTTGAAACTGATTTTATCTGTTAGTAATGTTACTTATACACGTCCTGGTTTCAACATCCAAAAGTAAGCTGCAATGAATGTGAGATACAGATCTGTGTGCTCAGATCAGCAACAACGACAGCGGGCGCCGTTCTTCCTCTCCCGCTCTCTGCTGCGCTTATTAAGTCTGCGGGCTCGTTAACGAGCTCATTAACCGCCGACGCGGGCCACTCACACCGCCCGTGTCTGCTTTGCAGCCGGTGTTGTGCTAGATTCAGCACACAACACCGGCATCACCTCTCTGTCTACTGATGGAGCTGCAGCACACTTGGCACAAGTCCTGAGATTACGCTCGCTGTTTTAATGCGAAAGGCGGCCGGTACAGCCTGTTGCTGCAAGGACAGACTTCTTGATCCACAGCACTGCACATCTCGGAGCCCAGAGCTCCATGGATGCTGAGAGAGGTTTATATATTTTAATCACTTGGATTCTTTGCTGGTCTCGCCTCCATATCCCGCGATGTTACCGGAGGCGAAAGACAGTAGATTTTCACTGCAACACCACGCAATCAAACGGGCGTATGAAAACAGTCCCCCAAAATAATTTTCAAGCACAAATAAAAGAAATGTGTACTCACCAAACGTGCCGCAAGACAAATATGAAGTTTTAAAAAAAGTAGATCCTTCCGTATAAGACAAGAAAAAGGTGCAGATGCAAACTGACGTAAATCCACAAATTACAATTGGCGCAATGCATGCTGGGAGAGGGTCTTGTCCGTGACGTCTCGGCAGCGTCCATGATGAGAGGACAATTGCGGAGGGCTAAATGTTAGCTGTAAATTTGTCATTTTCAAATGATTCTCCATTGATGACAGGTCTGGGCTTAGCAGATTTACTTTACTACTATTCAGAAGAATCTCATGTGTAAATGTAAGTCATTTTTGTTCAAAAAAATCTGACTGCATTTTTTCAATGTCTCCTTTTAAACTTCAGTCTTGAACTGAAGGTGGTGAAACAAGGAAATGGCATTTTGTTTGGAGGCCTATTTCGCCAACAAATCATACAATTTGGAGCATAATTTTGAAAGAACATGGCTTTTATACAAAGCGACCAAGATAACTGAAACTTTGGAGAATGACTGTACACAGACTGAAGTTTGTGGATTATTACAATTTTTATGGGTTAAGGGTTGTTGTTTTTTTGGTCACCCTTTGGAAGGGTGGTCACTGTGCTCATAACAGAGGACAAGATACTGTTAATGATGTTTCCTCAATTTTGTTAATGTAGTCAAGCCAAGATTGTGGCCATATTTGGCAATAGCAGCAATGTGGAAGAAATAATGTGGCGTGCCGCTGACCGTTCTGTGGTGGTAAAGATCTTCATGGACTCCTGCGGTGCACTGAGCTCTCCTTTGCCAAATGTAAGACCCTTCCAGCAGTGTTAACAGTCAGATGGAGTTGTGGTTGTTGCTGAAGGTGGAGCTCTAACTTTAGTTGTCGACTTACATTCTAACTCTGATTTTTAAGTACAGAAATTTTAAGTAGTACTGAAACAATGAGGTCTCACAATACAAGCAGTGGAAAAGCTTTTCCCTAACATCATGTTGGGACTCATTCTTCAACCCTCTGGAGGCCTGGGTATAATTGGGTGGTTTGACTACCTGTTGGTTTTACCTTCATAATTTACCTTAAAACAAACTGTTTACCTTGCCTTGTTTGGTGTCACTGTTTCAGCAAAACCGTCACATATGTGACTTTACAGTTTTCTTACATTCTGACCTTACTGCACTGACCCTAAATTCACCCTAAAAATCTAAAATCCAAATAGAAAAAAAACATTTTTTACTGTGAAAATCACAACATTTAACAACCATTTTTATAACTTAGAATGCAACATAAATTGTAAATTTCAAAACATATGTAAAAATGTAGCATAAACAAAGTTATATACAACAGTCACATTAAATTGCTTCAGGTGTTTTTTTTTGTGGCTATTTACATGCAATAAGATGCCACATAAATTATATTTGCGCCACTCAGAAAAACAATTCCTGTCCAATGCACATCAGAAGCCCCAAAACGTTGTACAGATCTTCCACCTCAATATCAATTTTCATTACATGGTTGCGATGCTACACACGCTTCTGATTGAGTGATTACTGGTCAGATATGTTCCCATATGGGACTGGTTACCATGACAATCAATGCACAATGCATATTTTCATTACAAACCAGGAAGCTAAAAACACGATTACAAAAATCAAGTCAGACATGAACGTACTCCATAAATATCTAAGCAGCATTGGTAAAAATACACAGATTGAAAGTTTACCAGCTCACGAATAGACCATCTGTTAAGCTAGTGGATGGTGAGAAAGGATGAATGAGCCCAACACCATCAGCAGCATATATATATATATATATATATATATATATATATAATATATATTATAATCAGGATATCAGACCTGTGTTTTTTGCACGGACCTCGGTACACTCGGCCTGTACTGTCCAACACACTCAGTCTGATATTTCGCTGTACAGACCTCTCGTTCGGTTAATAATTCTTTAGTATTTTCCCCTAATTTCTTGTTTTTGCAGCATTTTTTTGGTGTTGGTACAGACTGTCTTCACTGTGTTACTGGGCAAAAAAAAAAAGCAAAAAAGTCTTTTGGGCTTTGGGGGGGTTCTCTACCTGGGAACTCCTGTGTTCTCTGCGCCTGGAGCCTGCTTACTGCTGGGGAAGTGTGTGTCTGCATCCTGCTCTGTCCTCCAGCAGTCAGCTCTAGCACGGAGCTGGTGCAGCGCCTGTGAGCGGAGACCTGGATAAGCTGGAAAGAGAAGCGCGCGGTCCAATTCCACTGTGCAGATCTGTGCGCACGTCAGTGGATCCACCTGTTCTCATGTTCATAGAGACCAGAACAGTAAAGTCCACATCATCATCAGACTGATCGCGCTCTGGTTCAGGCTCTGATGATGCACTCTGCGCTTTGTCTTCATCTAGTTAAAAAATAAAAAGGGAAGCGCTGGTCCAAGGCACCTCAGTATTGTGACGCACAAAACAAACCAAAAAACCCTACAACACCACACACTAAAAACACACTCCAAGCACAGCAAATATCGCAGCTGTTTCAAATACCAAAACTGTCTGATTGCTGTCTGCTTTTCGCTCTGCAAGAAACCACAATTTTCCTTCCTTCTGTAACCAAATTACGTGGATTGGGGATCATTGTTTAGGTAATATATTTTACACCAATAATAAATAGACATTTGTGTATTTTTATTTGTCGTTGCTTGCTGCAGACGTGCGAGGGGTCTGTGGTTGTCATCAAACCCATGTGGGCTTGGTGATTTCGGATTGGTTAGCTCGTGAGTTTTCCACCAATGATAAAGTGGGAGCTGTGTTGGGTGCCCGACCAGGTTTATCCGGGTGTCGGCGGTAGAAATTCGGCCAGGAGGGCCGGGTCCAGGATGAAGCTCCTCTTCACCCAGGAGCGTTCTTCGGTCCATACCCCTCCCAGTCCACCAATACTGGAAACCCCCGGCCCATTCGACGGACGCCCAGGAGCCGGCGCACTGTCCAAGCCGCTCCCCGTCATGATCCGGGCAGGAGGCGGCGCCGGACCGGGAGCACAGAGGGGTGAGGTGAGGTGTGGTTTAATCCGGGAGACATGAAAACCAGGGTGGATCCGCAGTGAAGCCGGTAGCTGGAGCTTCACTGCAGCAGGACTGAGGATTTTGACGATCTTGAATGGTCCAATGACCTGTCCATCAGTTGGGGGAGTCCACCTGCAGGGGAATGTCCTTGGTTGATAACCACACCTCTGCCCGGGCTGGTATGCAGGGGCCAGGGACCGCCGGCGGTCTGCATGGGCCTTAGCCTTCGTCCGGGCCTTTAACAAGGCAGAACGGGCGGTGCGCCACATCCGACGGCACCTCCGCAGGTGGGCCTGGACCGAGGGCACACCGACCTCTCCCTCCACCACGTGAAACAATGGGGGCTGGTACCCCAGACACCCTCAAATGGGGAGGAGGGCCGTGGCAGAAGACACCTGGCTGTTATGTGCATACTCGATCCAGGCCAGATGGTTACTCCAGGCCGTCGGGTGCGCGGATGTCACACAGCGGAGGGTCTGTTCCCAACTCTTGGGTGGCCCGTTCTGCCTGTCCGTTCATCTGTGGGTGGTACCCGGACGAGAGGCTCATGGTGGCCCCCAGTTCTCGCAGAAACGCCTCCAGACTTGGAGAGGTAAAACTGGGGACCACGATCCGAGCATATGTCAGTTGGTATCCCATGCAGACGGACGACGTGGTGGACCAGGAGGTCTGCTGTCTCCTGGGCCGTTGGGAGCTTCGGGAGGGCCACGAAGTGGGCCGCCTTGGAGAATCGGTCCACTATCGTGAGGATGGTGGTGTTGCCCTGGGCGGCGGGAGGCCCGTGACGAAATCCAGGCTGATATGGGACCAGGGGCGATGAGGCACAGGAAGCGGCTGGAGAAGTCCTTGAGACCTTTTGTGGTCTGCCTTGCCCCTGGCACAGGTGGTGCAGGCCTGGATATACTCCCCGGACGTCGGCCTCCATAGACGCTCACCAGAAGCGCTGCCGGACAACTGCCATGGTCCTTCGCACCCCTGGATGACGGAGAGCTTGGAACCCGTGACAGAAATCCAAGACTAGCAGCTCTGGCTTCTGGTGGGACGTACATACGATTCTTCGGACCAATTCTGGGGTCTCGGGCTCCGTGCCAGGGCCTCCCGGACGGTCTTCTCCACGTCCCAGGTGAGGGTGGCCACGATAGTGGACTCCGGGATGATGGGCTCCGGTGGATCTGACAGCACAGTTTTGACTTCGTCTTCGTGTACCCAGGACAAGGCATCCGATCTCTGGTTCTTGGTCCCAGGGGCGATAGGTGATCCGGAAGTCAAAACGTCCGAAGAACAGTGACCAGCGGGCTTGCCTGGGGTTCAGCCGCTTGGCGGTCCTGATATACTCCAGGTTCCGATGGTCAGTGAAACCGTGAACGGCACAGACGCTCCCTCCAACAGGTGTCTCCACTCCTCAAGAGCCTCTTTCACCGCAAGGAGTTCTCGATTGCCGACGTCATAGTTCCGTTCAGCGGGGGTCACCTGCGAGAAAAGTAGGCACATGGGTGAAGAACCTTATCGGTCTCCCCGCTCTGGGATAGCACGGCTCCTATCCCTGAGTCAGAGGTGTCCACTTCAACCACAAACTGGTGGCTAGGGTCGGGCTGCACCAGAACTGGTGCAGACGAGAACCGGCGTTTCAACTCCTTCAACTCCTTGAACGCGGCTTCGCACCGATCCGACCAGGTGAAGGGGACTTTTGGAGAGGTCAGGGCTGTCAGGGGGCTAACTACCTGACTGTAGCCCTTAATGAACCTCCTGTAGAAATTTGCAAAGCCGAGGAACTGTTGCAGCTTCCTACGGCTTGTTGGTTGGTGCCAATCTATCACCACCGCACCTTGGCCAGATCAGGGGCGACGGAGTTAGAGGAGATGATGACCCCAGGAAGGACAAAGACGCGCGGTGAAACTCACACTTATCGCCCTTCACAAACAGCCGGTTCTCCAACAACCGCTGCAGGACCTGACGTACATGCTGGACATGAGTCTCAGTGTCCGGGGAAAAGATGAGTATGTCATTCCAGATATACGAAGATGAATCAGTGCAGGAAGTCCCGCAAAACGTCATTAACCAAAGCTTGGAACGTCGCGGGGGCGTTAGTGAGGCCGAACGGCATGACCAGGTACTCAAAATGACCTAATGGGGTGTTGAATGCCGTCTTCCATTCGTCTCCCTTCCGGATCCGAACCAGGTGGGTACGCATTCCTGAGGTCCAGTTTGGTGAATATTTGGGCTCCTGCAGGGGCGTGAACACTGAATCCAACAGGGGTAAAGGGTATCGATTACAAACCGTTATGTCGTTCAGCCCCCTGTAATCAATGCATGGACGGAGTCCCGCCATCTTTCTCGCCCACAAAAAAGAAACCTGCACCCATTGGGGAGGTGGAATTCCGGATCAACCCGGCAGCTAATGAGTCCCGGATGTAGGTCTCCATTGATTCGCGCTCGGGACGTGAGAGATTGTATAGCCTGCTGGACGGGAACTCAACGCCCGGGACCAAATCAATGCACAATCGTACGGACGGTGCGGGGGAAGGGTGAGTGCCAGATCCTTGCTGAAGACCTCAGCAAGAGTCGTGGTACTCAACCGGCACCGCCGTCAGATTGGGAGGGACTTTAACCTCCTCATTAGCAGTTTACAACCGGGAGGAAACCGAGGATCCTAAACAATTCCGGTGGCAGGTTTCGCTCCACTGAGCCACAACCCCAGACGGCCAATCAATCCGGGGATTGTGTTTAATCATCCATGGGAAGTCCAAATCACACGGGAGGTAGAAGGAGTTACAAAAAACTCAATCTCCTCCCGGTGATTCCCAGACACTACCAGGTTACAGGTAGTGTCTTGTGTGTGATAAAAGGGAGAAGAGTGCCATCTAGTGCTCGCACCTTCACTGGCAAAGAAAGCGCCACCAGAGGGAGCCCTACCTCCCTTGCCCATCTGCTATCCAGCAATTCCCTTCTGACCCCGTGTCCACCAGTGCTGGGGCTTGAAGGGGTTAAATCCCCGCTCAGGATTGTAACTGGGAGTCGTGTTGAACAGATGTGTATGACCCACGTGAATGTTTTGACCCCCCCTCAGCCCAGTCCTCTAAGGGCAGGCATTTGTGTTTGGACCGTTTGGGGCAGACTCTCTGCTGATGCTCACTCGAGCCGCAGACAAGCACTCCCCGCGGATCAGCCTCCTTGTCTGAATGTGGCCCTGCTCGTGTCCCTAGCATCGTCAGCAGGGGGGAGCTGTAGCCACACGGAGCGCTGTGGCTGTGGAGCGTGGGGAGAGACGGCTCTCTTTTCGGACCCGGGAGGAAGAGGGGCGGCTTGTGCCTGACCACGCCCTTCGCCTTGCTCCCCTCCGCGTTCTTCTAACCGATTGTCCAATCGTATAACCAAATCGATAAGCTCAGCCAAATCCCGCGGTTCCTCCTTAGCCACCAGGTGCTCCTTCAGGACCGACAACAGTCCGTTTATGAAGGTGGCTCGGAGCGCAGTCATATTCCAGCCGGATCTCGCAGCCGTGATGCGGAAGTCAACTGCATATTCGGCTGTGCTCCGGCGCCCCTGTCTCATTGACAGCAGCACGGTAGACGCGGTTTCGCCTCTGTTGGGATGATCAAAAACAGTTCTGAGCTCCCTCACAAACCCAGTATAAGAGGCAAGGAGCCGTGAACCTTGTTCCCAAAGCGCTGTAGCCCAAGCGCGTGCCTTACCTCGAAGCAAATTAATCACGTAAGCCACCTTACTGGCGTCAGACGCGTACATCAGGGGACGCTGTGCAAAGACGAGCGAACACTGCATAAGAAAGTCCGCGCACGTCTCCACACAACCTCCGTACGGCTCTGGGGGGCTTATGTATGCTTCAGGGGATGGTGGGGGGGGGGGGTCGTTGAATGACCAGTGGAATGTCTGTATTCGGCACTGGGTCAGCAGGAGGAGGAGCTGCAGCAGCGCCCTGAGCGCGCGCTTCCACCTGCGTGGTGAGAGCCTCCATCCTGCGATTAAGGATGATGTTTTGCTCGGTCATCAGGTCCATCCGAGCGGTAAAGGCGGTGAGGATGTGCTGCAACTCACCAATCAGGCCTCCAGCCGACGCCTGTGCACCCTGCTCTTCCATTGGCCGTCCAACAGATGGTTGACGCCCCTCGGGATCCATGACGTTGGCCGAGATATCCTGTTGGGGAAAGTGTAGTCACACGGACCCACAACAGGGGGCGCAAATGAACGGTCAATAGATGACAAAAGGTAACAATTTAATGTTGTGAATGTGCACAACGACTATACAGACAATCTCAGAATATGATAGCCGTCAATACACAAAGGTGACGTGTGGGCAGGCTCGAGGATAGAAGACGTCTGTCCTGAGAAGAGCCGGAACCACACGATTTCCGCCGCCACCAAACCTGGTGAATACTGGAGCTGCCAAGTCCCGAATTCCCAGGTGATCACCGTCCCCGACTGTCGGATCTGGTACTGCTGGCGAGGAGCACAAACAGTGAGATGTGGGTGTGTGCACACCCAGTAACGAAAACAGTCAGAAGGTGGAAAGTCACCTCCACCTCTAATCACACACACGTCAGCCTGTCAACCACTTATCTGGTTGGGGTGTGAAGCGAAGCCGTCGCTGATCACACCAAACGCCAATCCCACAGATAAGGAAACACTTACAGGAAAACGGCTGCAAAGAAGTTCAGACTGTTAGTCAGTGTTTTCAGTTTAGCAGAGAATTACCTGCACAGGTAGATGATATCTCGGCAATGAGGTGGAGATGACGTCCGGGTTTTATGGAGTAGTATGATGAAGTGTAGATGGGTGACAGCTGTCATGAGATAATGAGTGACAGCTGTCACCCCCAGTTGTGTCCGTGGCGGCAGCGCCCTCTCGTGCCTGAAGCCCGCACTTCAGGCAGGGCGCCCTCTGGTGGTGGGCCAGCAGTACCTCCTCTTCTGGCGGCCCACACAACAAGCTGTGTTTCTTCTCACCCGTCTCTCTTACAGCAAATGAGGAAATTAATGGTTTTTGCTGCGGGTGTCTGCAAAACGTGCAGCAAATATGAGCATATTATCCAGGAAAAATCACCACGTAAATTATTAATCAGAATTCAAGTTATACTTGGCCTGTTAACAAAATGTAAAAAATGGTATACAGGTTGAGGTCCACACGTTCATCACGCATTCAAACAAAGACTTAGAGTGGCGAAAATTGTGTGCTACATCTGCTTAATTAGGTCATGCATCTTTTGAGGAGGAGGCAAGTCAATTGACTCCACAGGGTTAAGGTACAAATATTCCTGAGGTCAGAGCAGAACTCCTACTGCCCTGTGTTGAATGGAGCCAGTTGACGCGGTTTGGGATTGGATTGGGATGAATCTAAAACACTTCCCTTTGAAGTATAGCCATCCTAAGGCATGGCTGGTGTAGACTTAGAACATGCTGGAGAGATTGTACACCCCATCTGTCCTGCAAACTGATGATGTAGCTAGGGAAAGGAGTGTTTAGGCTAGCTTTTTCAAGGTGAACCAAGGTGAATTTATTTATACAGAAGTTGACCTATCATGACCGCCCCCCCAACAAAACCGTATTCTATGGCTACAGCTGTGATTCGCATTCACTGCCCTTTATGGAGGGTCCTTCAACAGAACAATTCTTTGTTATTTTCCACTGCTGACTGCAGTAACATGATTTTTGTATCATAGGAGAGGTGATGGTTTAGTGGTTAAGCATTGGGCTTGAGACCAGAGGATCCTCAGTTCAAATCCCAGCCTGACTGGAAAATCACTGTTTGCCCTTGGGCAAGGTCTAATCCCCTAGTTGCTCCCGGTGTGTAGTGAGCGCCTTGCATGGCAGCAGCCTGACATCGGGGTGAATGTGAGGCATTGAGGTGTGCTTTGATGCAGATGGAAAAGAGCTATATAAATGCAGTCCATTTACCATCCATTTAATCATCTTTCTCAGGTAGGTCAGTGGGAAAGGAATTTGACTGCCAATATAGTATATTAAACTTGGCTGTGATACCTGGTCATGCTACCTGTCTGTGTCCTTGGACAGACCACTTCATTTGCTTTACCTTAGTCCACTAAACTAAATGGTATTGGCTTTGGCTGGGAAAGTAACCTATAACAGGCTGGCACTGTATACACACTCTAACTGCTGTCTCAACGAGAATAACTGATGCAAGAAGTTATTTCAACTTTCAAATGAGTTAATGCCACAAGATATCTCTAGTTAGTTGAAATAACTTTAGTTAAGTTGAAATAACTTTTAAAAAGATCTGTGCAAATTGTTACATTACTTTTTCTCGTTGACACAGCGGAGTGTAGGAAGAGTTGTAGACTCTCATTCAATTCTTGCTATGGAATCTTGCAATAAGCCCCAGCTGAGATCTTAACCTTATAATGCTTTTAGGTAATCCAGTCCTCACATCCTTGCTCAAATGGGCAAGAGTTTGAGGAACTTTGGGGGTTAGAGCAAAGCTAAAAAAAAGAAAACAATAAGACCTTTAATAATGCCACAAATGTTCCAATGCATTTTAACAATGTGAAAAGCACTCCAAAAGAATATTTCTAATTTTGCCTGACCTACTGACTATACCCTGTACTTCGGTAAGTAGTGTTTTTTATATTTCCTTCCATTTGTCTTTTTTGGCTATATAATTTTACTACATTTGTTGTTGGGTGAGTGTTACCCAAGGTTAAGCAGCTGTCTTACCCAAAACTATTTTGACACTCAAGTTTTTGGGTAATGGACAACCCACTATTCTATCTGCGTTACAGTAGTTAAATAGATATTAACATGCTGTACATACACACACTTACCCTGCAAAGGCAGTGAGGGCCACACAGGAGTACGGAGCCCAGGAGATGACAAACAGAAAGATGACGATGAGGGCGATCTTTGCCATCTTCCATTCACTCTTCATCTTACAAAATTTCTTTACAGAGTCTCTGTTTCCCACACATTTGATGGTTGTTAGTGCTCTGTCAAACACATACCATCATTTTAGTTATATGGACATTTTACTGATATTTTCCTTTCAAAATAGGGTAGATTATATAATGGCTGAGTGGCTCCTTATCATTTGATTGGTGCTTTGTATGTCACGTGGGCACAGCTAACCAAAAACGTAGCTTTGATAACAGGTAATCCGCTAACTGAAAAGTTATCTTTTATAAAGCTAAACCGATACACCACCGAAAAATTTATCAAGCTACAGCTAACCGCTAACTTTCAGTATTGTCTCCAGTACACTCTCAGCTATTAACAAGCTGACTTTGATTATTAACACCGCAATTGCTTATGGTCAAAGGCGATCACAAACCCAAACAATAAATCAACACTTCTGTCTTTGTGCATCCTGCCCACTGCTGGAAGCTCCTGTTTGTTATGTATGTTGCAGCAGTGAAGCAATTGAGAGGTGCTAAACTCAACTCCACCCCAGCAAAAGGGGCCCAACTGCCAAAAAACAAAAAAAAAGTCATTATTCCTTAACCACATAGAGTACCACCGTGAGCCAGAGGTCTCGGAAAATAATGCAGTCTTGGCTTATGGTTTTGCTTTATAAATCAAATAAATCCGGATAGAATAACTCAATTAATGTCAATTCTGTCATTTGTACAAAGTTAAAATATAACACATATCTTTTAATTTTAAATAATGCACCAATTCTGAAGTTTTGTAACAAACACACACAGATGCCAAAGGAATTATGGGTAAAATGAGCCTCCGCTAACACTGATTGGTTGACTCATTCATTCTATGTAAAAACCAATATGTTAATGTGACGTGTGTGTTGGTGTTTACATATAAATGTGCTTTTGTAAAATATGCCATTTTTTCATAAAAAAAAAAAAAAAGCCATTGCAAACCAAAAGTCAGTTAATAAAAGGTCAGTTTAACACTAATATCACATAACTTGAAAATGGAGATGGAGACACAGAGAGCAACCTCATGGAGTTTATTTGTAAAATAAATAAAAACAAGACAGTACATTTTAAATAAATAAAATCAATATAGACCCATCACTTAATTAAAGCAGAACTGCAATTATATATTTCACATACATTGGGGAAAATAATTAATTGATACACTGTCAATTTTGCAAGTTTTCCCACCTACAAAGAAGTACAAAGAAGCTTTAACACACAAACAGTTGAAACACACAGTTGTACAAACATGAAACTCAGTAATCAAACCCAGTTTGGAAACATTTTGAACATTTTAAAGAACAATACATTGGTTTATGATTTGCTTTGTGCTTGGGACAGAGAGTTGGACTGGCAGTGTGACCTGTGATGACAGTTCAAGTGGCCATATATTCCACACAAAACAGAAAACACAATTAAAAGGTTCAGCATCAAGTTGTTGGAAATGAATTGCTGCTTTGAAACAATTAAATTAATAAATGAAACAATTATTTCTAAATGCTTGAACTAATGAATCTGTTGGCTAAAAAAATGGTTAGCCGTTTTTAAACCTTTTAACCATGAAATGAAACAAATGTTTCAGAACATTCTAAATGGCTCAAACACTAACTGAAACAAGTTTCTTTTTAAAATGAGTCACTGGTTCAAAACACTACAACAGTAGCATGTAGTGGATAACAGAACTTCCTTCATTCATAAAATGAGTCACTGTTTTCAAATGCGCTCAAACCGAAACATTCGCAGATTGAAGCATTTGCTTCAGAAAATGATTCTGTGTTATGAAACAATAGCTTCTGACAAAATGATACATTTTCAGTTACTCAAAACACTAAATGAATCAAAAGCTTCTGAAAAATAACTACATCTTTTTGCTCAAAAAGTTTCAGTGGAAATATTGAGTGAACAGTGAAGATTGATTCATTAAATGAAACAGTCACCAGGTGGGTTATCCCGGCTTCAGTGATTGAAAATCCTACCACATATTTGTTCCATCTACCCATTAATCCAGCTGGTCCTAATTAGTTCAGTTTTTCAGAAAGATGAGCTAATCAGTGAAATCACCTGTTTTAGGTCCACATTAGAAGTAGGTGTAACCTCTGGAAACAATTACTTTTAACCCCCCCCCCGGGCCCTTCCAAAAAAAAAAAAAAGCCACTGATCCTGAAAATGACTCATTGTTTTGAATATTTTTGGAGCCACAATAAAAAAATCAAATGAAGTGATTGCTTCAGATTGTGATTAACTGTAACAACACTGAAACACTGATTCAGGGGATATCGCATGTGTAGAAATGCTCAACACCCGCCATTAAACACCTATTTATGCAAAACGATTGTTTTAAATGGCTCAAAACACAAAGCAAAAACATTTGTTCTGAAAAATGCTCAACTATTTTGAAAATGCTCAAAACACAACAATGGTACCACTAAGTGGCCAGTGGGGATTCTCTCAATCAATATGATTTATGGTTTTGAAATGCTTAAACTATATGAAACAGTGTCAAAAAGTGATTCACAATTTTGAAATACTCTAAACGGAAAATGAAACAATTACGTTGGAAAGCAAGTCATGGTTCAGAAATACTCAAAACACTACAGTGTAATATCTAGGGACAGCAGGAATGCCATCATTAAATATTCAGTTTTGAAATATTTAAAAAAAAACAAAAAAATTTCAAACTTTAAATAAAACAATTATTTCACAAAATAATTCTGTGTCTTTAGTAGTGCAAATCACAAACTAAAACAATTGTTCATAAAAATCACGCATGTTTTTTTGAAACGCTCAAAACACTACCATTCACTACATCTAGTGAATGGTATGGCTTCCTTTATTCCGAATGTGATTCATTGTATTTAACAGTTCACAACACTAAATGAAACAACCATATCTCAAAAAGGTTTATTGTTAAAAAAATGCTCAAAACACTAAATTGGAAATCTGTAGTGTAAATGAACATTTTTTTTCTTTAGTCAGAAAACTGTTTACTATTCTGAAAACAATTAAAAAGATCAATCAGAATTTGCTTCACAATTGGATAAAAAGTTGTTAACTGTTTAATGAAACAGTTGCTTGACAAAAGAATGCATTTTAAATTGCTCAAAACACTGAATGAAGCCACAATTTGGAAAACAACTCACTGTTTCAAAACCCTATACTAACATATAACAATAGTAATCTTTTTATCCAAAATTATTTATTGTTTTGGGGAAAACAGCAACAACAACAAAACAAATAACACCAATACCCCAATTTGCATCAGTAATTAATTCATTATTTTTTTAAAAATGTGAAACACTAAATCAATTCACTGCTTTGGATAATGATTCAGTGTTTTTATTTGTGCAAAACACAAAGTAGTTGAACTGATTCTAAAAACTTAATTAAAAAAAAAAAGTATTTAAAATATCATCAAATGCTAACATAGTCATGAAGGTTTCTTTTGTTCAGAAAATGATTCATTGTATTTAAATACTTATAAAAAGAAGAAGCAATTGAAACACTAGAAACACTAAATTTGCGAATTCCTTTGGAAAATGATTCAGTGTTTTGACTTGCTTAAAACGGTAAATGAAACATTTGCATTTGAAATAATTCATTGTTCATGAATGTGCAAATAATATTATGGTGACATCCGGCACACAGTGCTTCCCCTCTCCCTCACAAAAAAAAAAAAGAAAAGAAAAGAAAAGAAAAGTCAAGCAAAAGTAGCCCCTGATTCACACAGACAGTGCTGAAGTGGACACATTCAATGTCCTGATCCACCTCGCGCTACCGGAAAAATCATTAAAGAGCTGGAGGAGAAGTAGATTGCATTCTGTCCTGTTCTGTGCATGCATGTCTGTCATTAACAAATTAAAATGTCTCACATTAAAGTTGCACTAAGTGATTTTTACCGCTACCGGCCAGAAAAGGCTGCTGAGCAGCATTCATTTTCACTGTGTTGCAGCCCATCGATCAGCAGTGAGCAAGTTTGTACAGCGATCTGGCACCGAATCAGCAGTGTTACATTTACAAAAATGGTCTTTGAAAAACAAAACAATTTTATGCTAATTAATTAACCATTTAAGAAAACCTTTCAGTTATTTGAATTTCAATCATGTCTTTTGTGCAGCAGAAATTATCATCATAATATGAACTGCTTTTGTATTTGTAAGAGCTCAGGATGCCTGATTTATTTAATACCACAAAAAGAGTTGCGCACACGTCATTGCACATGTAGTGTTTCAAGGATGTTCAATACATTAGCTCAACAAAAATTAGCTAAAGCTTTTATAAACAACTTGTTGGAATATAATCGTAAAGGTGTTCACATTATTGAAGTTTTACACTCCGCTGGTCCACACAGATCTTTACTGTACTTTCAGTGGCACTTTACATTTATATACCGTATTTTCCGGACTATAAGTCGCACTTTTTTACATGTTTTGGCAGGGGGTGCGACCTATACTCCAGTGTGACTTATAAATGAAAAATATACCGGTAGATTCTCAATTAATTTACCGTAATAAAACAATTTTACGTGACAGAGTCGCTCTAAGATTTAAAATGGCCGGAAATGCAATGCATCATGGGCACTGTAGTATGGCAGCCGTCCTATAGGTCACGCTGGTCGCGATAACCAATCAGAGAACAGAACATTGGACGCGTATTCCTCACTTCACCCAGACAATGATTGTGAAACAGCGTGTGAAGCAGACGAACACGGTGCTTATTCCGGGAGGGCTAACAAAACAGCTTCAACCCTTGGATATCAGTGTGAGCAGAGTTGATGCTCAGAGCTGTGTGGGAGCACTGGGTGAGCGACGGCGGAGGATTAGCATCTGCACTTGGAAGGAGCTGGCTTCGACACCACAGGAGGTCATGAGCTGCGCAGGTAGGTGCTGCATGGTTCGGCTCGCAATGTGGTCCGCAAAATGCAAACATATCCATAGGTAAAATGCAGCTCACGAGAGGGCGCTCAAGGCTTGTGTGACTGTTCCTGCGACTTCTGACTACCATAGAAAAATAGAAATTTCAACATTACTGATAACTTAACAAGACAATGGAGAAGGCCAGAAAAAAATGCCACCAAAAAGAAAAGGATACTCTGCAGATTACAAGTTGCGACTGGTGAAATATGCATCCGAAAACGGTAATTGATCAGCAGAGAGAGAGTTTGGAGTGAGTGAGAAACTTGTGAGGGACTGGAGGAAAGCAGAGGTTACTCTAACCACCATGAAAAAAAAACAAAAAAAGCTAATCGCGGGCTAAAAGCTAGACGGCCACAGCTAGAGGAACGAGTCTGCACATGGGTGCTCGAACAATGTGCAGATATTATCATCATAATATCATAATATTATCATCTGAACTTTCATGTTAAGTTAACATACCTGTATGTCCATGCGACTTATACTCCAGTGCGACTTATCTATGGTTTATTTTTCTTTATAATGGATAAAGTGGTGGTGCGACTTATACTCCGGTGCGACTTATAGTCCGGAAAATACGGTATTTTTGGAGGCACAGTTCCGCTAGTCCACTAACCGCTACTTAGTGAAGATAACTTTTGTTAGCGGATTAGCGTTTCAGCTAACTTCGAAAACCATCAGTGGACCAATTAGCTTCCGCTGAATTTAGTTCCGCTAACTTTTAGCCCACTGACTTTTTGCCTACATAATGAGTAAAGCCAACCGGTCAAAAACATTTGTAAACCCTTAAATCATACATGTTCGTTCCTGTCTGTTACGTGTTTTGCAGTAGCCAGGCAGCTGTGAGGAGCTGAGCTCAACCCCACCTAAGTAGAAGGAGACTGGCTGCCAGGGTGCTACAAAAAAATAAAGTAATTTACATTCAACATAGAGTGCCCCAGATGTGTGACAGAAGACATCAAAAGCAAAGCAGTTTTGACTTCTGGTTTGATTTATAAACCAATCTAATTCCGGACAGTTTATCTATGCTAATGTCAACGCTGTAATTTTTACAAGGTGAAAAATATTGTACATATCTTTTAGTTTTAAAGCAATGCACTAATTTTGAAGGTTTGAGCATTAACACACACACACACACACACATACACACACAGATGCCAAAAGGCATTATGGGAAAATGAGCTTCCTCTTATCACTGGTTGGATGGTTTATTGTAAAAACCAACACACAAGTTACTGTAACGTGTGTGATGGTTTTTACATATAAATGTGTTTTTGTAAATATGTCATTTTTTTCATTTGTTTAAAAAAGGCATTTGCAAAACTAAAAATTCTGTTTGTTAAGTGTGATTCAGCACAACGAATAGCAACCGTGTGATAGTTGGTCTCTATTCACACTCCCATCTAGTAGATGGCAGTGTTCTATGCATTTTGGTTCAAAAACAGCACTAGTGGAGGCTCTTGTTAATCCAGCCGGGTCTTGACTGACCCGATATAGAAATCTGATTTGTGTTCTCATTTATCTAAGCTTGGGACAAGCACTTTGAATGCACTAGCTGTGCACCCAGTGTGGTTGACATTTGACAACACGATGGTGTATGCCAGGGGTGGCCAGGTTCGGTCCTCGAGAGCCACCTTCCTGACACTCTTAGTTGTCTCCCTGCTCCAACACACCTGAATCCAATGAAAGGCTCATTAAAAGTCTGCTAACGAGTCCTTCATTGGATTCAGGTGTGTTGGAGCAGGGAGACAACTAAGAGTGTCAGGAAGGTGGCTCTCGAGGACCGAACTTGGCCACCCCTGGTGTATGCCCTTCCTGTTTCGATCCTCCTCATTTATCTGGGCTTGGGACCGGCACTTAGAATGCACTAGCTGTACACCCCATGTGGGTGAGTTGGTGCTGACAAGAACAGCAACTGATTAAAAAAACAAAACAAAACTGAAATAGAACTGATTTGAATCACAATCAATAACAAGAATGAAGTAAAACCTAATTGTGCTAGACTGAGTGAGACCTTTCACATGATCTTATAAGGCTAATTTTTTCATGTGTGGCTAAACATTAGACTCCAACAATCATGATATGCCTGCAAAAAATAAAACGTGTGGGTGTGGGTGCACGCACATACGCAGGCGCACGCACACACGCACACACACACACACACACACACATAAAAATTTTTACATGTCTTTAGATGCCGCAGATAGTGAAGTACATGCTGGGAGACGAAAGTCCCACAGAAGTGACTCATGGTGGATAACCTCCAATGGAGCTATGCCTTATTGGTCATTTTGAGATTGCCACAGAAACCTGATGAGCTATGCAGGATGGAAGGGCTGGACATGGATGTTGCGATGACAGATGACACCGCCTTGTACGCAACGCTGTTCCTGGACTCCTCCATAGTGTTATCCAGCTGTGTCAACACACAGACAGAAATTGTCATGTTGGACTGCTACATGTCAATTTTGTGTTTAGAGGGAAGTAGGGAGAGGGGTGTTTGATTCGGATCATTTCAGCTACTCTTTTATCCATGTGACTGATCAGGGAAATGAAACAGGCACAGCTGATCAAATGTATTGATTAACAGACCAATGGTTTTCCAACAGTGTCCTTGATAGAGCTGGACTGTATCATTTAGTTGACCCACTGAGAAAGTACCTCAACAGAAATGGAGAAGTGCAGCTGCATGTATCTACTGTAAGGCTGTATTATCTATATTATAATAGCCAAGTGGCCTCTGTGTGTGTGCGTGTGTACAGCTTCGATCACAGAGAAACCAGGGAGAGCTGACATTTACCATTTGGTATGCTTATGTATTTTGGGTCAAGTGAATGCTGCAGAAATGGAAAGTTGATAGAACTAATATTTTGGAGAAATTGGTGACATTAACTAACAACAGTGAACAATGGACATTGGACTGCAATGCACCGTGGGAGTTTGGGTTTTTAAATGTTTGTGGTTCATGTTAGTTTAACAGTGTTGTTATTGTTATTGATTTATCATCATCATCAATCCTTTTTTTTCAATTGGCTTAGTTAATTTAGTCAAGTGTTATGTTGCCATTACAGTGAGTGAAAAGTATAGTGTGCTTGATGTCTTCAGCCACTCTTCTTGTGGGTAAAAATAAATGTACTTGTTTAGGGCAGTATGCAGAAAAGACAAAAAGCTCTGTCTGGCTGGCTGGCTGGCTGTCTGTGTGTGTGCATGCATCTAACTTTGATCACAGACAAACTGGGGAGAGCTGACATTTCCTGTTTGGTATGCATATGTATGCCAAAACAGAACGTTGATAGGACTAATGTTTTGGGAGAACCTATAGATATTAGTTAACAATACTGAACAATGGACATTGATAATTACCTTACAGTCACATGCCATTCCAGCAGGGGACAGAAAATCATTTACATATTAAAAGCTTGCATGCATCCATGATTTTATTTATCAAGTTCAGTGTAAGTACATAATAGCTATCTATAAAGCAAGAAGTGTCTGTGTGAGTGCGAGTATGTGGCTTGCATATCTCTTGGACTATTTGCCAGATTGCCCTCAGCTTTGGGATATGGCTTGTGCATGGCACAATGATGTGCATCCTTTATTACAAAAATTTTGGGAAGTAATTATCAAAACCTATTTTAAACATTTATTTTCAACATTGTAACATTTGTGCTTCCAAGATGGAATGGCTTGTTGATGTTACTGGTAGCAAAGTTAAACAACATCAGATAGTTCATGTTGCTTGCACCACATTTCACAATAAAATATTTAAATGCCACCATCCCAGCAAACTTTACTGTGAAACACATGCTGTTAGTGTTCCTTGCGACTGAGTTTAACTTGACAACACTGAGGAGACATTAGCTAAAATCCGTTTTTTGCTAACACAAATTTTTCACTATTTGTACACCGTTTCAGTAAGTAAAGCTGAATCAAATCTTTTATTATATAGCTGCGACGCTACACACGCTCTGATTGGCTGATTACTGGCTGGATATTTTCCCAATATCAGCTGATCACCATGACAATCAGTCCACAATGCGCATTTTCCTTACAAACCAGGAAGCTAAAAATGATCAGAAAAAAACAAGCCCATAAATATCTATTCAACATCGGAAAAAACACAGACTGAAAACTTATCAGCTAACGACTGGACCATCTGTGGAGGTGAAGAAAGTGAACATGCCCAACCCGTCAGCAGCATATTTGGACAATACTGTAGTTTGCGTGTTTATGTATGTAACAGCCAATAATCAGTGTTGCCACAGTTACTTTGAAAAAGTAATCCAATTACTGATTACTCCTTGAAAAAGTAACTTAGTTACTTTACTGATTACTCAATTGTAAACGTAACTAAGTTAGATTACAACCCCTGGCAAAAATTATGGAATCAACGGCCTCGGAGGATGTTCATTCAGTTGTTTAATTTTGTAGAAAAAAGCAGATCACAGACATGACACAAAACTAAAGTTATTTCAAATGGCAACTTTCTGGCTTTAAGAAACACTATAAGAAATCAGGAAAGAAATTGTGGCAGTCAGTAACGGTTACTTTTTTAGACCAAGCAGAGGGAAAAAAATATGGAATCACTCAATTCTGAGCAAAAAATTATGGAATCATGAAAAACAAAAGAACGCTCCAACACATCACTAGTATTTTGTTGCACCACCTCTGGCATTTATAACAGCTTGCAGTCTCTGAGGCATGGACTTAATGAGTGACAAACAGTACTCTTCATCAATGTGGCTCCAACTTTCTCTGATTGCTGTTGCCAGATCAGCTTTGCAGGTTGGAGCCTTGTCATGGACCATTTTCTCCAACTTCCACCAAAGATTTTCAATTGGATTAAGATCTGGACTATTTGCAGGCCATGACATTGACCCTATGTGTCTTTTTTCAAGGAATGTTTTCACAGTTTTTGCTCTATGACAAGATGCATTATCATCTTGAAAAATGATTTCATCATCCCCAAACATCCTTTCAAATGATGGGATAAGAAAAGTGTCCAAAATATCAACGTAAACTTGTGCATTTATTGATGATGTAATGACAGCCATCTCCCCAGTGCCTTTACCTGACATGCAGCCCCATATCATCAATGACTGTGGAAATTTACATGTTCTCTTCAGGCAGTCATCTTTATAAATCTCATTGGAACAGCACCAAACAAAAGTTCCAGCATCATCACCTTGCCCAATGCAGATTCGGGATTCATCATTGAATATGACTTTCATCCAGTCATCCACAGTCCACGATTGCTTTTCCTTAGCCGATTGTAACCTTGTTTTTGTTTCTGTTTACACATTTAGTGTAACAGCAAGCTTTGGGTGCATAGAAAATCTATTTGGATCACGTTTGTCATGATTTAGATCTCTTTTTCTTCATGAGTTGTTTGTTTGCATGATAAAAATTAATACTGCTAATCATTAATACTGCTATTTTTTTTTTTTTTTTACTTTACAGGACAGATGAAGGAGGACTCATACAGTTGCAGGCAGAAGATGACTCGCTGGTTGGTGGCTGATTTCTGTCAAACAGATGTCTTCAGGTTCTCTCAGACTCTGAACAATACACACAAAAACGAAAAGATCCATTAGGGAGTCAGCTTACAAAACACACATCCACTTTCTATACCCGCTTACTCCAATAAGCCTTTTCACACTCTCGCTCTCTTCGGGGTCTGACGCGCGATGTCAAAGTGCAAGACGTGTAAACTGCAGTCTGGAGGCATCATGACTGACTGTGTGGGTAGCGAGAATGACAGAGACTTTGATTATTTTTCCCGTTGGAGTGTTGATTCCTTGAAAGATTTTTGTGGAAATGTGGTATTGATGTTCAAGGAAGAAAAACTGAAGCTTGAAAATTCAGGTTTTGCCCGACTCGACGCACTGCCGACCCAGACAGTGTCTATTCATAAACACAGAATCACCTGATCACTGTTTCGCTTTGCGGACCTCTATAAATCTTGTGCACTACAGTTGTATTTCCGAGAGTGTGAAATAAATTATTCGTGAAGAATAAAATAAAATTAATCATGGATCTGGTTGGTGAATGGCAGCTGAATGGTGTCTCTAGTAAATAATCATGAAGTAACGGCCTGGTCCATTTCCCTGCATGTTGTGTGTCGCTGATTAGGCTTATAGACACGTGCCTGTGATTTGGATCAATGAATAATGAACACATGTGGGATAAAACGCACTGATTTGTATCAGAACAGAGCAAGGCGACAGATTATGCTGCCCTTCTAAAAGATGATGATGGCAAATCATTCCTCAACCCGATATCCGAACTTGAGTCCGGCTGTCTGGATGATAAGAGACGGCATGACTCGATGGCACTGCCGTGCACTTAACCCATGCCCTGCCGCACAATTCACCAGGCCAGGGTGATCCGCTGGATGCCGCGCTGTGTGCTGCTGGATGCTGCGTTAAATAAAATAATTATTTCGTAGTGGATTAATCATTTGCTCTCAGAGATTTGCTGATAAAACCATCTCTAATCGCTCCGGAAGCACAGAGGAATTTTCTCTAGCAGCTTGTCTTGTGTGCTTCTTGGGGTGGAGAAAGTGTTTGGGATAATCTCAAAGGTAATTATTTCTAATATTTACATTGTAATGGTTTGGTAAAACAGTTGCATTTTCACTCCTTCTTATAAACATCTGTAAAATTCTGTTTATTATGGATTTAGACAGTTGTTTGACTGACGCTGTCACTGACCGACCAAGCATCTACGCTTTTACACTTCTTGACCTTTGAACCAACCCGGTCACACATGCGCATTCCCAGAGTGTGAAAAGGCTTATTAAGGGTCACGGGGGAAGGGGGCTGGAGCCTATCCCAGCAGTCATGGAGTGTGAGGCATGGAACACCCTGGACAGGATGCCAGTCTGTTGCATGGCCAAATATAGAGGAACAAAGACATTGACACCTGCACACACACCTATGTTTAAAGTTTACAGTTCACCTAACATGCATGTTCTTAGACATGTGAGGAAGGTGGAGCACCCGGAAAGAACATCCTAACTCCACACAGCAAGGCCACAGGTGGGACTCGAACCCACAAGGCCATGAGGCAACAGTGCTAGGGATGATCACAGTCTGGACAAGATTGTCAAGCAAAGGCAACTCAAGAGCTTGAGGGTGTTATGTGTCGGACGCAGCCCGGAGAACCGACCAGCGTTTGAAGGACCCAGTATAAAATAAGCAGAGCACGGTACAAAGGATAACAGAGTTTAATGAACATAACAGTGCTGTGAAAAAATATAAAAGTGCGCTGCTGGCGTGGTGGTTTTGTTTGCGGTGCGCTCCAAGCAGCGCCACGGTCCGAGCCAAACCAACCCGGACCCAAGGACCCCGCCGACCGACACCCCCCAGGTGGCCGCGACAAAACCGAGTCTGTGAAAGAAGGAATCATTATGTGAGTTCACACTCAACACACGAGAGAACGCTCAAAGTGCACAAAGCAAACACTTCCTGGCTTAATTACTAATCAGCTTCCCACCCCAGCAGCCATGGAAACCCCAGTTCACAAAACTCCACTGCAGAGGAAGCTGATTACACGACCAACATACAGCTCAATATAATAAGGTGTGAGGGACACCACATTTACTGACTGTATAAATGTTAGTCACAAAATCTAACGTACCTCAGGAAGTGTGCTGACGAGCGTGAGACCTCACCCCCTCCTCTTTCACAGACCATGCATCAAACCTGGACGTTCTCTGCATCCACTGATGATGAGATGGCTCCCGAGATGACGATCTCACCCGTCTGGTCACAAGGTCGAGTCTCTGGCAATACACACTGTGTACTCCAGTCTTAAATGCCACCATGTTCCAATCCATGTAGATGCACCACAGCTGTGAGTCCTGACGAGCCGCAGGTGATCAGCCTCAGGTGATCAGGGTGAGGTCCTGATAAACTCAGCTACACAGCCACTCAGTCCCAAATGCAAGCCACCTGGAAGGAAAAACAAAAGACAGAAACAAAAAGGCAGCCAGGCCCCCCCAGCCATACAACAGAGGGAGCTTCACAAGGAGTGGACTGAGGCTGGAGTCAGTGCAACAAGAGCCACCACACACAGATTTGTCCAGGAACTGGACTACAAGTGTTGCATTCTTAGTGTCAAGCCACCCCTGAACGAGAGACAATGCCAAAAGTCTCTTACCTGGGCTAAGGAGGAAAAGAACTGGACATTGCTCAGTAGTCACAAAGTCCACTTTTCAGATGATAGTAAATTTTGTATTTCACTTGGAATTCAAGGTCCCAGAGTCTGGCAGAGGAGTGAAGAGGTGCAGATTCTAATTTGCTTGAAGTCCAGTGTGAAGTTTCCATGGTCAGTGATGATTTAGGATGCACTGTCATCTGCTGGTTCTACTAAAATTAGAGGTGCGCTAATCTGATATTTTGGGTCGATATCACTCCAATATTCACCACAATTACTGGATTGGATATTGGAAATTTAATAAACAAATAAATAAAAAATTTTAAAATCCAACTCAACCCAAGTCTTTTATTGGACATTAGTCATGTTGTGGGATGTGTATGTTTTCCTTTAGGGAAGTCAAATATTTGTTTCACAGTTTGAGTTGGTTTTTTGGATGGCTAGTTTATCAAGTACATCCAGACAAATGTATTTATTAACATTTATTAACAGATTAGCTGGTTCACGACAGGGAAAAATGTACTGGAATGGTTTCTGTATCAGTAGACACTGAAGAGATACTGACGGATCCTGTGTCGTATCGGACATCAGAAAGTGGTATTGTGCTGTCCCCAATGTAAACTGCAACAGTGCCGGCTGTGCACTAGAAATGATGATGTTTTGTGGAAGATAAGGACCAAAGTTTAAACCGCACACGGAAATCCTTTAATGTCCTTATGAGATTAATTATAAGGTTATAAAATGGTAAAAGTAGCTACGAATAGGTAAGACAATTAAGAACAGCAATACTTTTGGTTCCAAACTAACATGGGAGAAGCTACCTCAATGCTTGTGGCACGGTGGATTAGTGGTTAGCACTGATGCCTCACAGCAAGAAGGTTGTGGGATCGCTTCCCACCCGAGCTTCTATATTGGTCACGAGTTTGCATGTTCTCCCTGTGTCTGTGTGGGTTTCCTTCAGGTAGCCTGGTTTCCTCCCACAATCAAAAGCATGCGTATTTAGGATCTGCTCCTTCTCTGCCCCTGACCAAGGCAGCAACTCTGCATATGCAGTTTGTCCTTGAACGGCGCGCTGTGGCTCCCCACTGCTCCTAGTGGTTGGATTGTGTCTAACTATGATTAGGATGGGTTAAATGCAGAGGACAAATTTTGTTGTATGTATGTACAATGACAATAAAAGATGTACTACTATACAGTTGTGCTCATAAGTTTACATACCCTGGCAGAATTTTTGATTACTAGTCATTTTTCAGAGAATACGAATGATAACACCAAAACTTTTGTTCACTCATGGTTAGTGGTTGTGTGAAGCCACTTTTGAAATCATAATGAAAACACAAACTACCCAAATGACCCTGATCAAAAGTGTGCCTACCCCAGTTCTTAATACCATGTATTGCCCCCTTTAACATCAATGACAGCTCAGAGTCTTTTGTGGTAGTTGCGGATGAAGGTGTTTATTTCCTCTGGTGGTAAAGCTGCCAGTGTGTCAGTGAGTTTCTGCCGAGGTATGTAAATTTACAAGTGCTCTTCACTCACAGATGTACAGCTCACTGACAGAACATACGAGGTCTGTTAGAAAAGTATCCGACCTTTTTATTTTTTTGCAAAAACCTGATGGATTTGAATCACGTGTGCTTGCATGAGCCAACCTTGAACCTTCGTGCGCATGCGTGAATTTTTTCACGCCTGTCGATTGCGTTATTTGCTGGCAAGCAGCATTTGTGTGAGGTCGTGTGTCATGCTCTCGGCGGATTTTCATTGCAAGGAAAATGGCGGAACGACTGGAGCAGCGCTTCTGCAATAAATTTGGCCAGAAACTGGGCGACAGCCAGGTGGAAACTATTCGGAAGATTCACACGGCTTTCGGTGGCTTTTCAGTCGTGTGACTATCCGAGAAATTGCGGAAGAGGTGGGCATCATTTTTCGGAGTCCAGCATGTCCTGTGAGACTTCAACACGAAGGTGCTTTTGCTTCGCCGTTAGCAGCTTCAGCACGAATTTCGCCACCACTCTTTTCGTGGCCAAATCTTCTGTCACAATGGAATGTGCCGAAAAAGTGCTGATGTCCACCTCTTCCGCAATTTCTCGGATAGTCACACGACGGTCCCGCATCACCACAGCATTCACTTTGGAAATGATCTGGTCATTTCAGCATGTTGATGGCCACCCGGAGCGTGGCGCGCTCTCCACCGTTGTGCGGACATCTTTAAACCGGTTGTAGCGCTCCTTAATCTGTGTGATGCCCATAGGATCGTCACTGAAAGCCGTCTGAATCTTCCACATGGTTTCCACCTGGCTGTCGCCTAGTTTCTGGCAAAATTTGAGGCAGAAGCGCTGCTCCAGTCGTTCCTCCATTTTCCTTGCAATGAAAATCCGTCGAGAGCACAACACACGACCTCACACAAAGGCTGCTTACCAGCAAATGACGCAATCAACAGGCGTGAAAAAATTCACGCATGTGCACGAAGGTTCAAGGTTGGCTCATGCAAGCACAAGTGATTAAAGAAGCACAAGGTTTTTGCAAAAAATAATTTCTAACAGACCTCGTACTTTTATTAATTATTTAATGGTTTCCTGATGATTATGCAGACCAGCTGACTATTTTTTGTGGACCCTCGGGAACCAAAACACTGCCTTAAGTATCAGTTGCCTTCAGTGAGTGCAGTACAGTGAGTCATGCAATCTGTGGATTAAGTCTCAAACTCCCAGATTACTGGATTTGCATTTAGATTCTCTGTAATGCAGTCCTTAGTGAGCATGACCTGCATGACACTGTGCATGCGAGCAACTTTTTTTGTCGTGTGAGCTAAGATGATTAGAAAGAGAAGGACATGCTCCATTTTGGATGCCCTACATAAACTGACTTGTGATCTTCCAGATTTCCTGACAGCACGATGTTCAAAACGTCCAAAATGTTCAATGAAAACTAAAGTACATGCAGTGCACAAAAAACAGCATTGTGTCCCAAGAACACTGAATATTTATTGATAATTGACATCTTAACTTAAAAAATGATTGGACATATCATTAATTTATTTGTGGCTATTCAGTACTATTCAATTCAATGGCTAGGTGAATTGAACTTTTAAAAACTGCCCAGGTCTCCCTTGTAAAAGAGATCTTGATATCAATGGAACCAACCTGGTTAAATAAAGGTTAAATTAAATAAAATGCACTAGCTAGCTACCATGGCTTTCAATGGATTTCCACACCAGTTAATACTATAATTCAATGTCAGTGAAGTATAAACTTACAAACAAAAACCAGATTGATACAGTTTGCATCCAGTTATAAACAACTTAAATGACTCCTATATATGCCACAAAGACCCAGTGGTACTAGTGCTTAGCCCCAGATTCTACAGTAGAGTCTATGACTCCCCCTGGAGAGGAGGATGCCAGTTAGATGCAGGTTACATCCCCAGCCCGTTACCCATTTACAGCTGGGTGGACGGAGACAATAAACATGAAGTGTCTTTCCCAAGTACCCAAACGGGTTGTGTGACTGGGACTCAAACACAGGTCTACATACTGGTAGTCTGACTGAACTATCTACTGTGCAGATTATTACATAATTATTGGAAGTTTCTCAAAAACTTCAGACTGCTACCTATTCAAAAATAGTTTACACTCATATATATTATATATATATATATATATATATATATATATATATATATATATAGTTTATGTTGGTATTATTATTATTTCTGCCAACAAAGTTGGAGGTTATGTTTTCAGCCCTGTTTGTTTGTCTGTCTGTTTGTTTGATTGTGAACAGCCTGGAGCCCACAGTTTTTCATATATCATTGTGAAATTTTTTTACTGAAGATTCATATCCTGATAGGGAAGAACTTATTCAATTTTTAATGTCATAGGTCAAAAGGCAAAATCCCTAGCTTTAACACTGAACAAATTTTCAAAAATTCACAACTGTCAAAAAGACTGAATTTCTTTCATCTTTGAGAGTATTATGTAGGATGGTATCCTTTATTGGCTGACAAAGTTTGATCCAGACCTGATTCAGATTACAGATTTTGAGGCCATTTAAAAAATGAGGTGCACACTGGTATTCTCAGTGAAAAGACTACGTTTGATCCGCATGTGATGTATATTGTGGATTTAGTGGATATTTGATTTTAACATTGACAATGTTGTGGTTTAGCCACTCAGAATGAGGACTGGACCCCAAGATGCAAGGCAGCCAAGAAACAAAGGGTTAAGTGCAAAAACCAAAATACTTTAATTCTCCCAGGTGACCGTGATATACAGTGGTGACCATGATGATCCAATGCGACACAAAAAACTCCAACCCACAAAAGACTACATAAAAGACCAACTGAGTGACGAACCAAAAAACAACTGATGAATAACACGGCTGGGTGCACATATTTACAAACAGGATAACTGAAGATTGACAGGACATGTGGTGGAATGACAAAACAGATGTAATCGACTGGCACAGAATAACAAATGGACGTGGCTTAAAAATCACTTGAACTAATGAGTAACAGGTGCACACATCACATCAGAACAGGAAATGACAAAGACACATGCAGAGTGCCACAATGGAACTAAAAGACAACATAACAGATGAATGAAACATTGATGAGATAACTAAGAGACAAATGTAGAAAACTAAAGAGTGAACACAGTGCCAAAGCAGAGCAAACTATGATCCAAAATACACATGTAAGTAACAAAAGGCAGGACTAGGTAAGAAGATAAATCATAGAGAACAATAAATGACAATGGAGAACAAAAACCACAGAGTCATGGAGAACTAAGGACGGGGAAAACAGACATGACAGAAGCAAACACAGATAAGTGGGATCAGGAACCAGGGAGTGTCACGATATACAGACGGCATACAAATCGTGACACAGACAGACAGTGGGGGAAACATCCACACACAATCCACATGCACCAGACTCAGACATGCATGGATGCACACACAGAAATGGGACACCCATGACTGACAGACACTGGACGAATCACATACCTACACGCAAACAACGGGATGACAGGTGCACACGCAGACAATAGGAGGAACACACCCACACACAGATCGAAGACAGGAGGAGGTGTACATGATGGACAGAAATGACCCACGCACACGCAACTGGGGAGCAGAACATATGGTCACACACTCACACCAACTCAGTCTCATGGCAGTTTGTGGCAGCATTATGAAAAGTACTTTATTTATGGGCTGATGACAGGGACACGAAAACAGGACACTTTTCGTAACGGAGGCACAAATGTTTAGGGGAGGAAACACATGTACGCTATGGTTATGGTTAGACTTAAGAGAAGGGGGAGGATTCTAAAAAGCAAAATAAAAAAAAGTGTCAAGAAAATGGGGCATTTTTCGTGACAGGCATGAAATTAAACATGTGACTGGGCTGCTCACACACGCACACCCATGCCAGAAGACACAGACTCAGACAGCAGAACATCAGGTGACTGACTTAAAAGACAACTAAAAGAACCGAACCCCAACAGAAAAGTCCTTTTAATCTATATTCTGTATTATATTTTAGCTTATGAAAAAGTCACTTCTAACAGGACTTTGACCTTGAAAATTTTTCCAAGGTAAAAACTTGTGGAATTGGAAACTATTGTTGGTGGAGGTTTGCACTCTGTGAGCGCGGTGCTCTCGTTATTATTTCCACATTGACAACACCGTACCTGCAGCATCAAGGTTCTATCTCCTACCATTTGAGTAGACCGAGCAAAGAAATAATTTCACATCTTTTGTCCTTCATATGGCCACAACATTTATGAAATATCAAAAACACTAATGGCCCCTTCACACATAACACAAAGTTGGGTGAAAGAGGTAGAAACTGGGCAAAAAAGGTCAGAAAAAACAAATTGACGAACCACAAAAAATTCCAGCTGCTGTTGGGAGGGACAGACGGTCAGACAGACTTGAACAATCCCACGGCGATGGTTTCGTGCACGGTCGTGAGCATGCGCATGAACACAGTGCGAGCACGTAAGAGGTGTGATACCACATCGCGCTCACACTGCATCGGAAGCAATCACATGTTAGACAAATGTACATAAAATGACGAAAATGTATAAGGACAGAATAATGAGAGCTCACAGAACATTATAAACAATTAATTTACTCTTTAAATGTAAGACAGCCATGTTACTGGTAATGATTCTGTTCTCATTGTAAAAAAAAACACCACACAAACAAACAACAAACCTGAAACAAAATTAAAAAGCAATACTGTTACTGTTTCGGTACGCTGGCAAAACAATTTCCTTCAGGATTAAAGTTCTTCTTATTATTCTTATGATGTGTAATTGATGCCTGATGATGCAACGGTCTATGTTGGAAAAGAGAAACAAATGGATTTCATTTAAAATTTAAATATAATATAATTAATTATAGTTAAAATAATAAAGAAGTAATTTACTGACGTGAATGAAGCCATGCACTCATATCATTAACACATCAGCCTTGCCAGCCCAGTCTCACATTTTTTTTTTTTTTTTTTCGTGCTCCCGTGACAAAATGAGTCAAATTTTCGTGACGGGGTGTTTTTAACTCACTATTCCTAACCCCACTCCTACCCCCGACCGCCTAACCTTAACCATAAACTAATCTTACTCCCCCCCCCCCCCCCCCCTTCACTTTTAATTTCGTGCAGCCATCACAGAATGAATTAGAACGAATTCATGCTGCCATTACGAAAATGAGGCACTTTTCGTCACAATATCACGAACCAATAGAATAATGTATATTTCGTGCTGCTGGATCACGACTTGACGTGAGACCAGGTTGGCCTTGCAGGGGACTTAGAAAATATGGCGCCATTTGCACAGCCACCTTGACTGTTGTCTGCCTGCTTTCTACTTTCGTGCTGGCTGCACAAATGACCCTGTCTTTTCTAAGTGCCCCGCGAGTGGTGTTGGATGTTCGTGGGTGGCACCTGGACTTTGGCCGACTCCGGCCAAGAGTGGGTCAAATGGCCACTCGCCCACCATTCACCGTCATTCGGCCACTGGTGTGAAGGCTGCCTCGATCACACCATTCAGCCAGGGTTCGACATGGCCAATGATTTCGTGCAGCTCCTCAGCTGTAGCACGATATGTCCAACCTGCATTCAACATGCCAGGCAAATGTTGGAAGCACGATCAGATGGCAGTGCGACCTCATCTTGCCCGCTGTTCAAATGGGTATCCGGCACGAGCGGCATGTGAATGTAGAGTGGAATGGAATGGAAGTGAATGGAAGTGGTGACTGCTGTACAAGGCGTTTGAGTGCGGCTCTGATTTTTCATGAGTGCCATTCGAATCCTCCTTTTTGCACCATTCGGCCGGTTATGTGTTAAGGGGCCCTAAACGGTCATAGTTGGGAATGAAATGAAAACAGTAAAAATACAGTGGAGTCAGGCTTGTATTATGCATACAGTATATATGAAGAACCATTTAATTGATATTATAGAGGGTGGCACGGTGGCTTAGTGGTTAGCACTGTTGCCTCACAGCAACAAGGTCCTGGAATCGCTTCCCACCTTGTCTTTTCTGCTTAGAGTTTGCACATTCTTCTTATGTTTGCATGGGTTCCCTACGGCTTCCTTCCACTTTGAAAGACATGCAGATGAGGTGAGTTGGTGACTCTAAATTGTCCGTGGTGTGAATGTGTTTATCTGTCTATATGTGGCCCTGCGATACACTGGCGGCCTGTCCAGGGTGTACCCAGCTTCTCGCTCAGTGACCGTAGTGATTGGCTCCAGAACCCCCCCCATGACCCTTAACTGGAATAAGCAGGTAAGAAAATGAATATTATAGATGGATAGAATCAATTAAGTGTCAGTTCAAGGTTGCTGACACAAAGCAGATGGTCATACTCACAGTGATCTGTGAGAGGTAACATATGGATGAGTTGGCGTTGGTATGGGTGGAAACTCTTTCAAAATCTCCTAAGTGTTGGCCACTCCCTTTTGACCTCTGACTGCCACGATGCATTTGTCTGACATTACTGGACACTTGACGACTGACAGCCATCTGAGACGAGCAGTCCTCCTCCATGTCGGAAAAGTTTGCCTGTGACACACACCGATCCACACAAACAGACACGCACCAAATCACACACACACACACACACACACACACACACACACACACACACACACACACACACACACCACACACAAACTAAAAATCAGGAAAGCTGTATTCCAAGGATTTACTGTAGGAAACGGTAAGACAAAGACATACCATATTAGATATGAAGTACACTCACTGAGTCACTCTCAGACTGGGAGGTGTGCGGCTTGCTGTGGCCATTTCCTACTGAATGGCTGATGAAGGTTGACCTCCGTGTGGATATGAAACTGCTGCTGCTGAGACGGTCTTTGCCGGTAATGCACAGGATGACACCGAGATAGGGGACGTACCTGCTGAGTGCCGCCCTGAGAGACAGAAAGATAATGAAAAAAAAAACTTCCTGACACTTGAATATCATCTGAGCCCCAAACCTGAAGATTGGAACAAGTTTGTACCTGTATTTAGGGTGTGTTATTGCGTATATGATGGGGTTGTGGATGGCAGAAGCTTTGGCGATCACTGCCGGAACAGAATTCATGTAGGGGGTCAGCATGTCAGCATACCTGACACAGCCAGGAGACATAAAAAAAAACTTCTCAGCGAGAAATGCTGCAGGAATTATGTGGAAATACAGGAGAGGGCTGCACATTTACTTCTTAATTCATGTTTTTTCTGAAAAGTGATTTCCAGTCCATTCAGTACAAATTACATAAAATCACTGCCAAACTGCTTCCAGACAGTCAGACGTTTGGAGGGGAATGCACGAAACCTGAAAAATTTTCATGTTACTTACAAAAAGCATGCCCTCACTTCAACTTTTAAAATGTTTTATGGTGTGGGACAACTATATTTTAAACAATATTTGTGTCTCTAATAATATTTTGCAGTGAACCTGCTTCCTAATAGTACATACTTAATGCCAGTTATTATATTTTATATAACGGCTGAGTGGATCCTTGACATTTGATTGGTGCTTTGTATGTCACATGACATGGATTATTTGTCCCATTTGTGTTGCATTGCATTTAGAGTGTGATTTGGTTCCATTTAGAGTGCAAATCTGGTACCATTGCATTTGGTACACACACACACGCGTGCACACATACACATGCTCGCACGCACACACACGTGCAAATGTGTGCACACGCACACACAAAATAAATTCACTGCACTGTAAGCTGTCTGGAGGCTGTTGGCAGGAAGTTAGAATGAAAAGCTGGACTAATTTCTCTGATTATTTTTTCGCTGCACTGAGGAAATACACAGTCCTTTTTTGGTAGTACACGCGCGCACAAGCGCATCCCTTTTGTGTGAGCGCGCACGCAGGACAACAAAAGAAGCGAGACAATTTAATTGCGCTAACTGACGGTGCTCGTTCTTGTAACACACCACCCACACACACACACACAAGCACAAAATCCACTACGCTGTAAACATCTGGATGCATGAAAATTTTTTTGGCTGGACTGAGTCTTTTTTTTTTTTATGGAAGTCCGAAGTCATTGCACAGCATCGCGGACTACACGTCACAATTTGGACTTTAGCAGCAGTGGAACACCAAAATGTAAGTCCCTTTTCTATTGTTTATAAATTAATAAAATATCAAATGAGAAGGATCTATTTTAGCCATTATATAAAACAAATAATGAATGGTACATTCTTTCAATGGAACGGATATTTAATTCTGTGAAAGCTTTCACCTCATGAAATATTCATACCATTGAACTCATAAACATTCATCATTTGTATACTATTTAATTGTTACTGTAATATGCATTAGAAGTAAGGGAGTCACTACTAGGGCCACAATTCAGACCAACTACACCACCAAATTTATATTTTCCAACAGCAGACTTTTTTAAATGGCTCCTGTGTATATTTGTAAAATTCCATTTACTTAATGCTGACAAATGATACTGTATTTGTTGTCTTTCCAATGCCTGATTCTGTTTTATCTCTGTTTGAGAGACAACACCACTCCCATCTCTGGATGGGAGTGGTGTTGTCTCCTGCAACCCTCCCGTCCTGTGCATGGCAAAATTCCCTGTATATTCAATTTGTAAATTGTTTTGTCAATTGTGCATATTTTTTTTCAGAATATAAAAGGATCAGTTGTTTTTTGTAAGCAACATTCTAAAATCCATAAAATTTCCATTTCCCAATATGGTTTAAATTGTTTTTTAATTTGTTTGCAGTTCTTCAAGCAACCAGTTCAACAACTAATGGGTTAAATTGGATTTAAAAGACTTAAAGTCATTCTGTTCTCATGATGAAACACTTCAAAACCTATTTAAAACAGAGGAGCTCAAATTTAGCCAGATTAATGTTGGTTTAGACAATTTTACCATATATTTAGAGCTATCTGAATATGTGGTTTGCACTAGTTTAAAAGAGTGTGTTAATGATTTGGTGTGCTTTGGCGCTATATAAAAACTGAAATTAAAATTGTGTTGGTAGCATGGCCCAAGCAAAGGGTCATGCCTTTGAGTCTGGTCTGCTTGAGGTTTCTTCCTCAAATCATCAGAGGGAGTTTTTCCTTACCACTTTCACCTGTGTGCTTGCTCTGGGGGTTGGTAAGGTTAGATCTTACTTGTGTGAAGCGCCTTGAGGCAACTTTGTTGTGCTTTGGTGCTATATAAATGAAACAAATTAACAAATTAAATTCCACAGTCAGTGAGTAAGCCAGTCAGTAAGCTGTGACCACTTTCAAGTTCACTATGTCCACTGTCTTCTTTGTTCTTCGGTTACTCTTCTGTTATTCTTGTTCTTTGGTTACCAGGCTGCAGGTACATCATGGGATTGGGTAGTGTTGTCTGCTTGTCCACTGTGAAGGTAGTAGATCATCTGGGTACCTTTTTAGTGCAGTGGATAACTGAAAAAAGTGCTTCAAATGGTGATGCAAGCACCAAATTTGGCACACATACTCCTTAGACATTACTCAAAATTTAAAAATGCTCCAGTCATAATAGGATTAATAGGATAGGCTAATAGGATTAATAAATGGAATAGTTTTGACTGTGCTGCGTGCTTGGTTTGCAAAGTAAAGGTTAAACAATATCAGCATCCATTGGATTCTATGACATGTGACATATGGTACCCTATAACATGATAACTAAGCATGATACACCGTATTCACCCAACTAATAATTTACATCACTTTTTACCAAAATTGGAGCAACTTTAACTTTTGACCCCTGTACAAATTGAAATTGACCTTTGTCACTGTTCTTGCTGTTTTTACCCCATAACTCCGGAACATTCATTCAAAGATAGTCCAAACTATACCTTTTTGGAATCTTTATGATCAGACAAATAATATGGAATACTTTTCAATATGATTGGAGCATTTTTAAATTTTGACCCCTGTGTAATACTTCAATTGACCCCTTCTTGGCCGCCTATTGAAAGTTCACGTGCGTACCCGGCATTTTTAAAAGAGTAATGTCTAAGGAGTATGTGTGCCAAATTTGGTGGTTGCATCACCATTTGAAGGATCCCTCAGTAAATATTCACTTATCTGCTGCACTATTTGCCTACTACTCAATGCATAACGATTATTCACATACCATACAGATTGCGGATACTGCACACACTACATTTAAAGTTCAAATTTGTTGAACTTTATTCACTCACCCTGCTGTCTTTTGTAGTTGCAGTTAGTGAGCATATACAGGGTGACCCCCCCCCCCCCCAAAAAAAAAAACACCCCGCAGAACCCATAGAAATTGTAATAAATCCCACAAAGAAATTTTCTGGACTTAAAGTAGACCTGCATTGAAATAAATGTGGTCAGATTTCAGAAAGAAATAGCTGATATGTATTTATAAGACCCTTGTGAATACAGTAAAGTAAATCTGTAAGCCCAAATTTGTAATTCAGCGGAGAAATCTTCATTTAAAAATGACAAATTTGCAGCTAAAATTTAGCCCTCTGTGAAAACAGTTTGTACAGCCGTATCATTTCCATGACGTCAGGGACAAGGACGCGCTCCCCCTTCGGTCCGATCCCGCGTTGAAACTGATTTTATCTGTTAGTAATGTTACTTATACACGTCCTGGTTTCAACATCCAAAAGTAAGCTGCAATGAATGTGAGATACAGATCTGTGTGCTCAGATCAGCAACAACCAGCGGGCGCCGTTCTTCCTCTCCCCTCTCTGCTGCGCTTATTAAGTCTGCGGGCTCGTTAACGAGCTCATTAACCGCCGACGCGGGCCACTCACACCGCCCGTGTCTGCTTTGCAGCCGGTGTTGTGCTAGATTCAGCACACAACACCGGCATCACCTCTCTGTCTACTGAATGGAGCTGCAGCACACTTGGCACAAGTCCTGAGATTACGCTCGCTGTTTTAATGCGAAGCGGCCGGTACACCTGTTGCTGCAAGGACAGACTTCTTGATCCACAGCACTGCACATCTCGGAGCCCCAGAGCTCCATGGATGCTGAGAGAGGTTTATATATTTTTAATCACTGGGATTCTTTGCTGGTCTCGCCTCCATATCCCGCGATGGTACCGGAGGCGAAAGACAGTAGATTTTCACTGCAACACCACGCAATCAAACGGGCGTATGAAAAAGTCCCCCAAAATAATTTTCAAGCACAAATAAAAGAAATGTGTACTCACCAAACGTGCCGCAAGACAATATGAAGTTTTAAAAAAAGTAGATCCTTCCGTATAAGACAAGAAAAAGGTGCAGATGCAAACTGACGTAAATCCACAAATTACAATTGGCGCAATGCATGCTGGGAGAGGGTCTTGTCCGTGACGTCTCGGCAGCGTCCATGATGAGAGGGACAATTTGCGGAGGGCTAAATGTTAGCTGTAAATTTGTCATTTTCAAATGATTTCTCCATTGAATGACAGATCTGGGCTTGCAGATTTACTTTACTACATTCAGAAGAATCTCATGTGTAAATGTAAGTCATTTTTTGTTCAAAAAAATCTGACTGCATTTTTTTCAATGTCTCCTTTAAACTTCAGTCTTGAACTTGAAGGTGGTGAAACCAAGGAAATGGCATTTTGTTTGGAGGCCTATTTCGCCAACAAATCATACAATTTGGAGCATAATTTTGAAAGAACATGGCTTTTATACAAAGCGACCAAGATAACTGAAACTTTGGAGAATGACTGTACACAGACTGAAGTTTGTGGGATTTATTACAATTTTTATGGGTTAAGGGTTGTTGTTTTTTTGGTCACCCTTTGGAAGGGTGGTCACTGTGCTCATAACAGAGGACAAGATACTGTTAATGATGTTTCCTCAATTTGTTAAGTAGTCAAGCCAAGATTGTGGCCATATTTGGCAATAGCAGCAATGTGGAAGAAATAATGTGGCGTGCCGCTGACCGTTCTGTGGTGGTAAAGATCTTCATGGACTCCTGCGGTGCACTGAGCTCTCCTTTGCCAAATGTAAGACCCTTCCAGCAGTGTTAACAGTCAGATGGAGTTGTGGTTGTTGCTGAAGGTGGAGCTCTAACTTTAGTTGTCGACTTACATTCTAACTCTGATTTTTTAAGTACAGAAATTTTAAGTAGTAACTGAAACAATGAGGTCTCACAATACAAGCAGTGGAAAAGCTTTTCCCTAACATCATGTTGGGACTCATTCTTCAACCCTCTGGAGGCCGGGTATAATTGGGTGGTTTGGACTACTGTTGGTTTTACCTTCATAATTTACCTTAAAACAAACTGTTTACCTTGCCTTGTTTGGTGTCACTGTTTTCAGCAAAACCTCACATATGTGACTTTACAGTTTTTCTTACATTTCTGACTTACTGCACTGACCCTAAATTCACCCTAAAATCTAAAATCCAAATAGAAAAAAAAACATTTTTTTACTGTGAAAATCACAAACATGTTTAACAAACCATTTTTATAACTTAGAATGCAAACATAAATTGTAAATTTCAAAACATATGTAAAAATGTAGCATAAACAAAGTTATATACAACAATTCACATTAAATTGCTTCAGGGTGTTTTTTTTTTGTGGCTATTTACATGCAATAAGATGCCACATAAATTATATTTGCGCCACTCAGAAAAACAATTCCTGTCCAATGCACATCAGAAGCCCCAAAACGTTGTACAGATCTTCCACCTCAATATCAATTTTTTCATTACATGGTTGCGATGCTACCACACGCTCTGATTGAGTGATTACTGGTCAGATATGTTCCCATATGGACTGGTTACCATGACAATCAATGCCACAATGCATATTTTTCATTACAAACCAGGAAGCTAAAAACACGATTACAAAATCAAGAAGACATGAACGTAACTCCATAAATATCTAAGCTAAGCATTGGTAAAAATACACAGATTGAAAGTTTACCAGTCACGAATAGACCATCTGTTAAGCTAGTGGAGGTGAAGAAAGTTGAATGAGCCCAACACCATCAGCAGCATAATATATATATATAATTATATATATATATATATATATATATATCAGGGATATCAGACCTGTGTTTTTTTTGCACGGACATCGGGTAACACTCGGCCTGTACTGTCAACACCTCGTCTGATATTTCGCTGTACAGACCTCTCGATTCGGTTAATAATTCTTAGTATTTTCCCCCTAATTTCTTGTTTTTGCAGCATTTTTTTTGGTGTTGGTACCAGACTGTCTCACTGTGTTACTGGCAAAAAAAAAAAAAGCAAAAAAGTCTTTTGGGCTTTGGGGGGTTCTCTACCTGGACTCCTGTGTTCTCTGCGCCTGGAGCCTGCTTACTGCTGGGAGTGAAGTGTGTTGTCTGCATCCTGCTCTGTCCTCCAGCAGTCAGCTCTAGCACGGAGCTGTGCAGCGCCTCGTGAGCGGAGACCTGGATAAGCTGGAAAGAGAAGCGCGCGGTCCAATCACTGTGCAGATCTGTGCGCACGTCAGTGGATCCACCTGTTCTCATGTCATAGAGACCAGAACAGTAAAGTCCCCATCATCATCAGACTGATCGCGCTCTGGTTTCAGGCTCTGATGATGCACTCTGCGCTTTGTCTTCATCTAGTTAAAAAATAAAAAGGGAAGCGCTGGTCCAAGGCACCTCAGTATTGTGACGCACAAACCAAACCAAAAACCCTACAACACCACACACTAAAAACACACTCCAGCACAGCAAATATCGCAGCTGTTTCAAATACCAAAACTGTCTGATTGCTGTCTGCTTTCGCTCTGCAAGAAACCACAATTTTCCTTCCTTCTGTAACCAAATTACGTGGATTGGGGATCATTGTTTAGGTAATATATTTTACACCAATAATAAATAGACATTTGTGTATTTTTATTTGTCGTTGCTGCTGCAGACAGTGCGAGGGGTCTGTGGTTTGTCATCAAACCCATGTGGGCTTGGTGATTTCGAATTGGTTAGCTCTGTGAGTTTTCCACCAATGATAAAGTGGGAGCTGTGTTGGGTGCCCCGACCAGGTTTATCCGGGTGTCGGCGGTAGAAATCGGCCAGGAGGGCCGGGTCCAGGATGAAGCTCTCTTCACCCAGGAGCGTTCTTCGGGTCCATACCCCTCCCAGTCCACCAAATACTGGAACCCCCGGCCCAATTCGACGGACGCCCAGGAGCCGGCGCACTGTCCAAGCCGGCTCCCCGTCAATGATCCGGGCAGGAGGCGGCGCCGGACCGGGAGCACAGAGGGGTGAGGTGAGGTGTGGTTTAATCCGGGAGACATGAAAAACAGGGTGGATCCGCAGTGAAGCCGGGAGCTGGAGCTTCACTGCAGCAGGACTGAGGATTTTGACGATCTTGAATGGTCCAATGAACCTGTCCATCAGTTTGGGGGAGTCCACCTGCAGGGGAATGTCCTTGGTTGATAACCACACCTCCTGCCCGGGCTGGTATGCAGGGGCCAGGGACCGCCGGCGGTCTGCATGGGCCTTAGCCTTCGTCCGGGCCTTTAACAAGGCAGAACGGGCGGTGCGCCACATCCGACGGCACCTCCGCAGGTGGGCCTGGACCGAGGGCACACCGACCTCTCCCTCCACCACGGGAAACAATGGGGGCTGGTACCCCAGACACACCTCAAATGGGGAGAGGCCGGTGGCAGAAGACACCTGGCTGTTATGTGCATACTCGATCCAGGCCAGATGGTTACTCCAGGCCGTCGGGTGCGCGGATGTCACACAGCGGAGGGTCTGTTCCAACTCTTGGTTGGCCCGTTCTGCCTGTCCGTTCATCTGTGGGTGGTACCCGGACGAGAGGCTCATGGTGGCCCCCAGTTCTCTGCAGAAACTCCTCCAGACTTGAGAGGAAAACTGGGGACCACGATCCGAGACTATGTCAGTTGGTATCCCATGCAGACGGACGACGTGGTGGACCAGGAGGTCTGCTGTCTCCTGGGCCGTTGGGAGCTTCGGGAGGGCCACGAAGTGGGCCGCCTTGGAGAATCGGTCCACTATCGTGAGGATGGTGGTGTTGCCCTGGGACGGCGGGAGGCCCGTGACGAAATCCAGGCTGATATGGGACCAGGGGCGATGAGGCACAGGAAGCGGCTGGAGAAGTCCTTGAGACCTTTTGTGGTCTGCCTTGCCCCTGGCACAGGTGGTGCAGGCCTGGATATACTCCCGGACGTCGGCCTCCATAGACGCTCACCAGAAGCGCTGCCGGACAACTGCCATGGTCCTTCGCACCCCTGGATGACAGGAGAGCTTGGAACCGTGACAGAAATCCAAGACTGCAGCTCTGGCTTCTGGTGGGACGTACATACGATTCTTCGGACCAATTCTGGGGTCCGGGCTCCGTGCCAGGGCCTCCCGGACGGTCTTCTCCACGTCCCAGGTGAGGGTGGCCACGATAGTGGACTCCGGAATGATGGGCTCCGGTGGATCTGACAGCACAGTTTTGACTTCGTCTTCGTGTACCCGGGACAAAGCATCCGATCTCTGGTTCTTGGTCCCAGGGCGATAGGTGATCCGGAAGTCAAAACGTCCGAAGAACAGTGACCAGCGGGCTTGCCTGGGGTTCAGCCGCTTGGCGGTCCTGATATACTCCAGGTTCCGATGGTCAGTGAAAACAGTGAACGGCACAGACGCTCCCTCCAACAGGTGTCTCCACTCCTCAAGAGCCTCTTTCACCGCAAGGAGTTCTCGATTGCCAACGTCATAGTTCCGTTCAGCGGGGGTCAACCTGCGAGAAAGGTAGGCACATGGGTGAAGAACCTTATCGGTCTCCCCGCTCTGGGATAGCACGGCTCCTATCCCTGAGTCAGAGGTGTCCACTTCAACCACAAACTGGCGGCTAGGGTCGGGCTGCACCAGAACTGGTGCAGACGAGAACCGGCGTTTCAACTCCTTGAACGCGGCTTCGCACCGATCCGACCAGGTGAAGGGGACTTTTGGAGAGGTCAGGGCTGTCAGGGGGCTAACTACCTGACTGTAGCCCTTAATGAACCTCCTGTAGAAATTTGCAAAGCTGAGGAACTGTTGCAGCTTCCTACGGCTTGTTGGTTGGGGCCAATCTCTCACCGCCGCAACCTTGGCCGGATCAGGGGCGATGGAGTTGGAGGAGATGATGAACCCTAGGAAGGACAAAGAGGTGCGGTGAAACTCACTTCTCGCCCTTCACAAACAGCCGGTTCTCCAACAACCGCTGCAGGACCTGACGTACATGCTGGACATGAGTCTCAGGATCCGGGGAAAAGATGAGTATGTCATCCAGATACACGAAGACGAATCGGTGCAGGAAGTCCCGCAAGACGTCATTTACCAAAGCTTGGAACGTCGCGGGGGCGTTGGTGAGGCCGAACAGCATGACCAGGTACTCAAAATGACCTAATGGGGTGTTAAATGCCGTCTTCCATTCGTCTCCCTTCCGGATCCGAACCAGGTGATACGCATTCCTAAGGTCCAGTTTGGTGAAAATTTGGGCTCCATGCAGGGGCGTGAACACTGAATCCAACAGGGGTAAAGGGTATCGATTGCGAACCGTTATGTCGTTCAGCCCCCTGTAATCAATCCATGGACGGAGTCCGCCGTCTTTCTTGCCCACAAAAAAGAAACCTGCACCCATCAGGGAGGTGGAATTCCGGATCAGCCCGGCAGCTAATGAGTCCCGGATGTAGGTCTCCATTGATTCGCGCTCAGCACGTGAGAGGTTGTACAGCCTGCTGGACGGGTACTCAGCGCCCGGGACCAAATCAATGGCACAATCGTACGGACGGTGCGGGGGAAGGGTGAGTGCCAGATCCTTGCTGAAGACGTCAGCAAGGTCGTGGTACTCAACCGGCACCGCCGTCAGATTGGGAGGGACTTTAACCTCCTCATTAGCATTTACACCGGGAGGAACCGAGGATCCTAAACAATTCCGGTGGCAGGTTTCGCTCCACTGAGTCACAACCCCAGACGGCCAATCAATCCGGGGATTGTGTTTAATCATCCATGGGAAGCCCAAAATCACGCGGGAGGTAGAAGGAGTTACAAAAAACTCAATCTCCTCCCGGTGATTCCCAGACACTACCAGGGTTACAGGTAGTGTCTTGTGTGTGATAAAAGGGAGAAGAGTGCCATCTAGTGCTCGCACCTTCACTGGCGAAGAAAGCGCCACCAGAGGGAGCCCTACCTCCCTTTTCCCATCTGCTATCCAGCAGATTCCCTTCTGACCCCGTGTCCACCAGTGCTGGGGCTTGAAGGGTTAAATCCCCGCTCAGGATTGTAACTGGGAGTCATGTTGAAAGATGTGTATGACCCACGTGAATGTTTTGACCCCCCCTCAGCCCAGTCTCTAAGGGCGGGCGTTTGTGTTTTGACCGTTTGGGGCAGTCTCTCTGCTGATGCTCACTCGAGCCGCAGACAAAGCACTCCCCGCGGATCAGCCTCCTCTGTCTGAATGTGGCCCTGCTCGTGTCCCTAGCATCGTCAGCTGGGGAAGCTGTAGCCACATGGAGCGCTGTGGCTGTGGAGCGTGGAGAAGACGGCTCTCTTTCGGACCCGGGAGGAAGAGGGACGGCTTGTGCCTGACCACGCCCTTCACCTCTCTCCCCTCGGCGTTCTTCTAACCGATTGTCCAATCGTATAACCAAATCGATAAGCTCAGCCAAATCCCGCGGTTCCTCCTTAGCCACCAGGTGCTCCTTCAGGACCGACAACAGTCCGTTTATGAAGGTGGCTCGGAGCGCAGTCATATTCCAGCCGGATCTCGCAGCCGTGATGCGGAAGTCAACTGCATATTCGGCTGTGCTCCGGCGCCCCTGTCTCATTGACAGCAGCACGGTAGACGCGGTTTCGCCTCTGTTGGGATGATCAAAAACAGTTCTGAGCTCCCTCACAAACCCAGTATAAGAGGCAAGGAGCCGTGAACCTTGTTCCCAAAGCGCTGTAGCCCAAGCGCGTGCCTTACCTCGAAGCAAATTAATCACGTAAGCCACCTTACTGGCGTCAGACGCGTACATCAGGGGACGCTGTGCAAAGACGAGCGAACACTGCATAAGAAAGTCCGCGCACGTCTCCACACAACCTCCGTACGGCTCTGGGGGGCTTATGTATGCTTCAGGGGATGGTGGGGGGGGGGGTCGTTGAATGACCAGTGGAATGTCTGTATTCGGCACTGGGTCAGCAGGAGGAGGAGCTGCAGCAGCGCCCTGAGCGCGCGCTTCCACCTGCGTGGTGAGAGCCTCCATCCTGCGATTAAGGATGATGTTTTGCTCGGTCATCAGGTCCATCCGAGCGGTAAAGGCGGTGAGGATGTGCTGCAACTCACCAATCAGGCCTCCAGCCGACGCCTGTGCACCCTGCTCTTCCATTGGCCGTCCAACAGATGGTTGACGCCCCTCGGGATCCATGACGTTGGCCGAGATATCCTGTTGGGGAAAGTGTAGTCACACGGACCCACAACAGGGGGCGCAAATGAACGGTCAATAGATGACAAAAGGTAACAATTTAATGTTGTGAATGTGCACAACGACTATACAGACAATCTCAGAATATGATAGCCGTCAATACACAAAGGTGACGTGTGGGCAGGCTCGAGGATAGAAGACGTCTGTCCTGAGAAGAGCCGGAACCACACGATTTCCGCCGCCACCAAACCTGGTGAATACTGGAGCTGCCAAGTCCCGAATTCCCAGGTGATCACCGTCCCCGACTGTCGGATCTGGTACTGCTGGCGAGGAGCACAAACAGTGAGATGTGGGTGTGTGCACACCCAGTAACGAAAACAGTCAGAAGGTGGAAAGTCACCTCCACCTCTAATCACACACACGTGCAGCTCCTGTCAACCACTTATCTGGTTGGGGTGTGAAGCGAAGCCGTCGCTGATCACACCAAACGCCAATCCCACAGATAAGGAAACACTTACAGGAAAACGGCTGCAAAGAAGTTCAGACTGTTAGTCAGTGTTTTCAGTTTAGCAGAGAATTACCTGCACAGGTAGATGATATCTCGGCAATGAGGTGGAGATGACGTCCGGGTTTTATGGAGTAGTATGATGAAGTGTAGATGGGTGACAGCTGTCATGAGATAATGAGTGACAGCTGTCACCCCCAGTTGTGTCCGTGGCGGCAGCGCCCTCTCGTGCCTGAAGCCCGCACTTCAGGCAGGGCGCCCTCTGGTGGTGGGCCAGCAGTACCTCCTCTTCTGGCGGCCCACACAACAAGCTGTGTTTCTTCTCACCCGTCTCTCTTACAGCAAATGAGGAAATTAATGGTTTTTGCTGCGGGTGTCTGCAAAACGTGCAGCAAATATGAGCATATTATCCAGGAAAAATCACCACGTAAATTATTAATCAGAATTCAAGTTATACTTGGCCTGTTAACAAAATGTAAAAAATGGTATACAGGTTGAGGTCCACACGTTCATCACGCATTCAAACAAAGACTTAGAGTGGCGAAAATTGTGTGCTACATCTGCTTAATTAGGTCATGCATCTTTTGAGGAGGAGGCAAGTCAATTGACTCCACAGGGTTAAGGTACAAATATTCCTGAGGTCAGAGCAGAACTCCTACTGCCCTGTGTTGAATGGAGCCAGTTGACGCGGTTTGGGATTGGATTGGGATGAATCTAAAACACTTCCCTTTGAAGTATAGCCATCCTAAGGCATGGCTGGTGTAGACTTAGAACATGCTGGAGAGATTGTACACCCCATCTGTCCTGCAAACTGATGATGTAGCTAGGGAAAGGAGTGTTTAGGCTAGCTTTTTCAAGGTGAACCAAGGTGAATTTATTTATACAGAAGTTGACCTATCATGACCGCCCCCCCAACAAAACCGTATTCTATGGCTACAGCTGTGATTCGCATTCACTGCCCTTTATGGAGGGTCCTTCAACAGAACAATTCTTTGTTATTTTCCACTGCTGACTGCAGTAACATGATTTTTGTATCATAGGAGAGGTGATGGTTTAGTGGTTAAGCGTTGGGCTTGAGACCAGAGGATCCTCAGTTCAAATCCCAGCCTGACTGGAAAATCACTGTTTGCCCTTGGGCAAGGTCTAATCCCCTAGTTGCTCCCGGTGTGTAGTGAGCGCCTTGCATGGCAGCAGCCTGACATCGGGGTGAATGTGAGGCATTGAGGTGTGCTTTGATGCAGATGGAAAAGAGCTATATAAATGCAGTCCATTTACCATCCATTTAATCATCTTTCTCAGGTAGGTCAGTGGGAAAGGAATTTGACTGCCAATATAGTATATTAAACTTGGCTGTGATACCTGGTCATGCTACCTGTCTGTGTCCTTGGACAGACCACTTCATTTGCTTTACCTTAGTCCACTAAACTAAATGGTATTGGCTTTGGCTGGGAAAGTAACCTATAACAGGCTGGCACTGTATACACACTCTAACTGCTGTCTCAACGAGAATAACTGATGCAAGAAGTTATTTCAACTTTCAAATGAGTTAATGCCACAAGATATCTCTAGTTAGGTTGAAATAACTTTAGTTAAGTTGAAATAACTTTTAAAAAGATCTGTGCAAATTGTTACATTACTTTTTCTCGTTGACACAGCGGAGTGTAGGAAGAGTTGTAGACTCTCATTCAATTCTTGCTATGGAATCTTGCAATAAGCCCCAGCTGAGATCTTAACCTTATAATGCTTTTAGGTAATCCAGTCCTCACATCCTTGCTCAAATGGGCAAGAGTTTGAGGAACTTTGGGGGTTAGAGCAAAGCTAAAAAAAAGAAAACAATAAGACCTTTAATAATGCCACAAATGTTCCAATGCATTTTAACAATGTGAAAAGCACTCCAAAAGAATATTTCTAATTTTGCCTGACCTACTGACTATACCCTGTACTTCGGTAAGTAGTGTTTTTTATATTTCCTTCCATTTGTCTTTTTTGGCTATATAATTTTACTACATTTGTTGTTGGGTGAGTGTTACCCAAGGTTAAGCAGCTGTCTTACCCAAAACTATTTTGACACTCAAGTTTTTGGGTAATGGACAACCCACTATTCTATCTGCGTTACAGTAGTTAAATAGATATTAACACATGCTGTACATACACACACTTACCCTGCAAAGGCAGTGAGGGCCACACAGGAGTACGGAGCCCAGGAGATGACAAACAGAAAGATGACGATGAGGGCGATCTTTGCCATCTTCCATTCACTCTTCATCTTACAAAATTTCTTTACAGAGTCTCTGTTTCCCACACATTTGATGGTTGTTAGTGCTCTGTCAAACACATACCATCATTTTAGTTATATGGACATTTTACTGATATTTTCCTTTCAAAATAGGGTAGATTATATAATGGCTGAGTGGCTCCTTATCATTTGATTGGTGCTTTGTATGTCACGTGGGCACAGCTAACCAAAAACGTAGCTTTGATAACAGGTAATCCGCTAACTGAAAAGTTATCTTTTATAAAGCTAAACCGATACACCACCGAAAAATTTATCAGAAGCTACAGCTAACCGCTAACTTTCAGTATTGTCTCCAGTACACTCTCAGCTATTAACAAGCTGACTTTGATTATTAACACCGCAATTGCTTATGGTCAAAGGCGATCACAAACCCAAACAATAAATCAACACTTCTGTCTTTGTGCATCCTGCCCACTGCTGGAAGCTCCTGTTTGTTATGTATGTTGCAGCAGTGAAGCAATTGAGAGGTGCTAAACTCAACTCCACCCCAGCAAAAGGGGCCCAACTGCCAAAAAACAAAAAAGAAAAGTCATTATTCCTTAACCACATAGAGTACCACCGTGAGCCAGAGGTCTCGGAAAATAATGCAGTCTTGGCTTATGGTTTTGCTTTATAAATCAAATAAATCCGGATAGAATAACTCAATTAATGTCAATTCTGTCATTTGTACAAAGTTAAAATATAACACATATCTTTTAATTTTAAATAATGCACCAATTCTGAAGTTTTGTAACAAACACACACAGATGCCAAAGGAATTATGGGTAAAATGAGCCTCCGCTAACACTGATTGGTTGACTCATTCATTCTATGTAAAAACCAATATGTTAATGTGACGTGTGTGTTGGTGTTTACATATAAATGTGCTTTTGTAAAATATGCCATTTTTTCATAAAAAAAAAAAAATAAAAGCCATTTGCAAAAGCCAAAAGTCAAGTTGTGATTAAACAACCAGCTGATATAACCAGGGTCAAAATGCATAGAACACTGTCATCTACTGGTGCCCAGACACTCAGACCCTAACCCATAATCCTTTGCACACCAGAGAGTTGCTGCAATTTAAACAGCACAGAGAAAATCCACATGACGACAAATGTAAATAAGCATTATACAACCCAAATGTACATTTTCATGCTTTTCATCCGCTGCAGCAAGAGGCTGCAGCAACTCTTTGGCGTGCAAAGGATTATGGGATATCTCAATACTTAGGGCAAATACTGTCATGAACACTACTGGCCAGGAGATGGCAGTAGTGTTACCCATAATGCACTGTGGAGACAGCATGTCCACACTAAAACCTTCAAAATTAGTGCAATACTTTAAAACTAAAACATAGTAAAGTAAGTCCCTTCGGCTACTCCCTTGTTTTGTACTCAGAGTCGCCACAGCAAATCCAAGGTGGATCTGCATGTTGAATTGGCACAAATTTTACGCTGGATATCCTTCCTGATGCAACTCCACATTACATGGAGAAATGTGGTAGGAGTGGAATTCGAACCGGGAACCTTCCACACTGAAACCAAGTGCATTAACCACTTGGCCACCACCCCTACTGTAAAACTAAAACATATACCTGATATTTTTACTTTATAAAACGTCAGACGTGACGTTAATTTAAATAACTTGTCCGAAATTAGTTTGGTTAAATTTTAACCATAAGTTAAAACTGTATGCCTCTGGATGACTTGGGTGATATTGCCAGCAAGTCAGTATGGTATTAAAAGAAATGATCTTTTTTCTTTTAGTTCTCCTTTGTCTGCAGAGAATAGAGTGGTTTATCCTGAAACGTGTGGTCATCTGTCTGCAAAGGATTGAACTGTACATCTACGAGGTCTGTCCGTAAAGTATCGTACCTTTTTATTTTTTTCAAAAACTATATGGATTTCATTCATATGTTTTTACGTCAGACATGCTTGAACCCTTGTGCGCATGCGCGAGTTTTTCCATGCCTGTCAGTGACGTCATTCGCCTGTGAGCACACCTTGTGGAAGGAGTGGTCCCGCCCCCCTCGTCGGATTTTCATTGTCTGGAAATGGCGGAATGAAAAGGACTTTTTTTCCATCAGAATTTTTTCAGAAGCTGTTAGAGACTGGCACCTGGAAACCATTCGAAAAATTTATCTGGCTTTCAGTGAAAATTTTACGGGCTTTACAGAGAATAAGGACTTTAACTACAGGTTTAAGGACCCCTTTAAAGGACGGTCGGTGCACCGCGCTGCGAGCTGCGACGATGCGGCACAAACCACTGGATCATTTCTAAGCTGATGGCTCTGTGGATACGAGACCGTCGTGTGCTCTTTCTCTGGTTATCACAAGACCTGGACATCAGCCATTTTCCGGCAGATTTCACTTTTAACAAGAGATTTTGTCATGGAAAGCTGCGCGGAGGCTTCGCGCGTCACGACCGATTCGCTGATGAAGCGAGACAAAGGAACACCTCTGTTTCGGAGTGTTAGAGGACAAGTTGGGACATGTCTATCTCGGCTTTCAGTGCTTACCAGCCCAGTGAGTATAAAAGAACTTGTGGAGAGCTGGACATGTCCCAACTTGTCCTCTAACACTCCGAAACAGAGGTGTTCCTTTGTCTCGCTTCATCAGCGAATCGGTCGTGACGCGCGAAGCCTCCGCGCGGCTTTCCATGACAAAATCTCTTGTTAAAAGTGAAATCTGCCGGAAAATGGCTGATGTCCAGGTCTTGTGATAACCAGAGAAAGAGCACACGACGGTCTCGTATCCACAGAGCCATCAGCTTAGAAATGATCCAGTGGTTTGTGCCGCATCGTCACAGCTCGCAGCGCGGCGCACCGACCGTCCTTTAAAGGGGTCCTTAAACCTGTAGTTAAAGTCCTTATTCTCTGTAAAGCCCGTAAAAGTTTCACTGAAAGCCAGATAAATTTTTCGAATGGTTTCCAGGTGCCAGTCTCTAACAGCTTCTGAAAAAATTCTGATGGAAAAAAAGTCCTTTTCATTCCGCCATTTCCAGACAATGAAAATCCGACGAGGGGGCGGGACCACTCCTTCCACAAGGCGTGCTCACAGGCGAATGACGTCACCGACAGGCATGGAAAAACTCATGCATGCGCACGAGGGTTCAAGCATGTCTGACGTAAAAACATATGAATGAAATCCATATAGTTTTTGAAAAAAATAAAAATGTACGATACTTTACGGACAGACCTCGTACTACAAAACATTTGACAGGTAGGTACTCAAATCTTTGATGTCAGACTTCACAAATGTTTTTAACTGTTAAGCTTTATTCACTATGCCTGCAGAAATTACTGGACCAAAGTTTATCGGAAGATAATTGGTCTGCTGATGGTCTTCAAAGTTATCTGAAAAGCTAATCCGATAATAAAAAACATTCGCTTCGATAATTAGCAGTTAGCGGATTAATGGAACTGGGCCTACCACTGGGCGACATGGATTATTTGTTCCATTTACCATGCAAATCTGGTTCCATACATTTTGTACCATTGCATCCCGTGAACCCCGCCCACACACATATGAGTGTGAGTGGCGTTTAGCTAAATATGGCAGAGTTTGTTTAGCTGATGGTTTTGCTAACGGACGAATATTTGAACAAGCTAACTGACGGTGTTAATTCATCTAACACACACACACACACACACACACACACACACACACACACACACACACACACACACACACACACACACACACACACACACACACACACACACACACACACACACACACACAAGCAAATCCACTACACCATAAGCCTTCTGGAGGCATGAAGAGCTGTTAGGATGAAAAGCTGGACAAATTTCTGACATGAATTTATTGCTGGACTGAGGTAGTATATGAAGTCTTTTTTTTTTTTGAAGTATCGCGGATTACATCGTTAGAATGTTGGACTTCTTTTTAAAGTTTGTGTTGGATTATTGATGTCAAAGCACCAGTGGAACACCAAAATGTAAGTCCCTTTTCTGTTGTTTATAAATTAATAAAATATCAAATGACAAGGATCTATTTTAGCCGTCATATAAAACAAATAATGAATGTTTTTGCATTCTTTCAATGGAACAAAAATTTAATTCGGTGAAAGATGGAGTGTTCCATCTTTCACCTCGTGAAATATTCGTACCATTGAACTCATAAACATTCATTATTTGTATACTATGTTTTCAGGGGAGGTTGGCTTCTTTTGTGCACATCACTGGGAATTATGATATAATATCCAAATTATTCCCCCACAGGTGGAAGCTGTGTTGGAGGTGGGGGCCAGGCTCAGACAGCAGCGTTAATGCAGTGGTGACCGTGATTGACAGGCAGAGGGGAATTTGCTTCTTAAATGGCTCAACCTATTTGCAAGAAATGATTGGAGTTTATTAAAGAAAAGTGACATAAAAGTTAAATGACCTGCATGAAAAAAATTAAAATAATTTGCATCACTAGAACAATATTGCTGCTTTAAGCAAAGTTGCAATCAGACCGTTCTGATAGCATTGTGTTAATCAGAGGAATTCTGTCCTAGTGCTCTTTGTTTTTCACAGAATTGCTTTATGTGAGCAACATAGAATGCTTAATAATTCAAAAAATAATTGAAAAACAAGTCCTCCAGTCAGTATGGTAGAATGTATTTATCATGATAAATTTGCATGAAAATGTGACAAATGTGCAAATACAGAGAAAATCACAAGCAAGACCAAATTAATTTCTACACACTGATGTAGCCTGCACATCCAAAATACTACACACCCTCAGAAGTGTGAGACACTTTGCTGTGACGAATGTGAGTTGACACGGTTATGTTTTCGACTAATGCGTCGCTCAATGTGAACACTGCGTGGGCGCCAGTGGCAAAGTGCCAGTCATAGAGTGCAAAGAAACACCAACCGGGTTGAGTGTTGGATGGCTCTGAAGATGCAGCAGTAGCAGAAAATGATGATGGCGAGGGGGATGAAGAAGACAAAAATAAAGAGCAGCATTGTGTAGGAGCGGACCGATGGGGTGAAAGTCATGTAGTCCCAGGAACACGACGTCATTAGACCTTCAGGGACATACGCACCTGTGGAAAACAGCCACACAAACATATTTCATGGTATTGTGATACTAATACAAAAACCCAAACTGATTTAATACAGGCTTCGTGAGTATCATGATTCATTGTGCATTGATACGCCCCTACAGACAGGTATATGGTACGTATATATGGTATAATCGTATATGGTATGATTGATCTGATGCATCAAACAGCCCGTTTCTACCTCTGGAAATTTGCAGCGCGTTTTATGGAGGCCTCACATTTTGTCCTGTCTCCACAGCAGGAACAACCCCTAAAAGAAGGGACAAGTAAGTCCCCGCTTTGGGGTATGTACTTCAAGCAGGGTTCAAGGCTGATTGGTCAAACTTAAGCATGCAAAGGTGACAACACCAAAAGTTATGAAAGTGAAAGCAAGCGGAAACGAGCAGAAGAACTGCATTGGAGCGAAAACAAGACAGATGGAGTAATGAGGATGCAAAGACGATGGATGAGGTCCAGCGTGGATATGAATCTTTGAGGAATGAGAAAATCTACATCAGTGCACTGGATACAACACTATTAAACACATCATGGAACAGTGCTGCGATAAAAGTTGCAAAACCACAAGCGTCTGAACACACCACAAAAAAGTGGCAAGAGAAAAGAGACAAGTTGATGTCAGATGACAAGCCTCCGAGCAACCACAACAATAAAAGTGGCTCAGACCAACCCCCACCCCAAAAACAAAACAAAACAAGAGTACTCAGAGATTTCTGACATCTGCCAATCTGGATCTGAATCACCTCAAAAATTCAGTGGAGTCTTCCATGCCCTAATGTCTGTCTGTGGTCTAGTTTTGGTGAGAATCCATAAAGTAGTTTTGACATAATTCTTCAAAGCCTACCGTATATAAAATAAAATCTTGATCCAGAATCCGGATCCAGATCACCTCCAACATTTATTGGAGTCTTCCACGGCCTAATATGTATCTGGTGAAAATTGCTACAAAATCTGTGTAGTAGTTTTGGCGTAATCCTGCTGACAGTAATCTTTCAAGGCCTATATAAAGTGAAATCTTGATCCAGAATCCAGATCCAGATCACTTCTGAAATTGAATGGAGTCCTCCATGGCCTAATATCTATCTGTGGTGAAAATTTTATTTTTGATGTAATCCTGCCAAAAGTCAGACAAATAAAAATAAATAAATGCTGGTGATTTTATTTTGTCCTTGGCGGACGTAACAATGGAATACTGTGCCACAGACCTTCAAGAGATGGCAATACATTTTCTAGGCTTCAATGGAGACCATGACAGCAGATTTATATTTTTTTAAATAAAAATTCTAACTGATGTGTCATCTGGAAAAAAAGCTGCACATAATGTCATTTTGAGCATTAAAAATGTTTTCTCTCTAAGGCAAGCACATATGATTTATAGTCTCATCAATTAGTATTGTGTACTCTGACCCGATTAATAAATAATGGGGAATTTTAAAGTTGAATTTAAATGACACGGTCCTGACACATGACTCCTTTGTTGAGGTTCTTCTGTTTATAACCGGAATGAGCCCCTCATGGACATTTGTCTTGTATGGTTTTAGTGGAGAGCAGTGACGCCATGCAGGAGGCAGGCTAAGGTAAGACACTACCTATAATCAATCAATTTATCTTTACATTTATGAGGTAAACATAAACACATGTACCTCCATTGGGATCCTTTCAATACTACCAGACACCTCTAATGACATTTCCGCCTATTTAGTGGTGATAAGCAATATACACTGAGGTATGTAGCTTGCCCTATGTGCTTACATTGTATTGGTGTTTACTCTGTGAAAATCCTCTTGTTCTCACATAATACTAGACTGACTGTCATCATTTGAAAAGGTACAGTAAAACCAAAAGTAGGACCCAGGTTGAAAAAATCCAGCACTTCCCCTTTAATATTACATCAGTGCACGTGATTGGTGCCAATACATGCAGGCAAGCAAGTGCTAGACAACAATGAGTGCACGAATGCTTTTCTGGAGATGGAAACATGGCAGCTCTTCAACAGACTACACCTCATCTTTAGACCAACACTTACAAATGCAAAAGGTATTGTGATTTCTGGGATGAAGGGCGCAAAAATGACAACTGTGTCGGGTAAAAACAAGCAATGACTCTGGCACTGGGCTCCCCCCGCCCCATATTAACCTCAAGGTCCCAGCTTCTGTCAATCTACAATAGCATAGCTTCTGTACATCTGCCCCAATAAGGACTTTGCTGAAATACTTCTTCAATCCCTCAGAGTGTTTTCCGTTTCATTATTTTCTTTATTCTTTGTACTTTCCAAAAGATTAAACTCTGTTACATCATCATGACATCTTTGGCCAGTCATGCATTTGAGCTTGAATCTGACCTTGTGTCACATGTGCTGCTTTAAAACAAAGCCGCGGGGCTGAAACCGACAATCTGAGGGAGGCATTGTTAGACATGACAGATTATGGAGCGTCTGTCAGTTTAAAAGTTACTTTATTGAGAAGGAACAACCCCTTTTCTGGCATGTTTGGGCAGCTTGGTGCGAAGGTTAGATTTGTTTTGTGTGACACTATGTTGCCCATCACAAATTTTAATTCATCATACTTTACACATAAATTTCAATGACACATATGTACAAGAAAAAACTTCCCATATTTAAAAGCAGTCCACACAGATCAACCGCAAAAGCTCTCAATGTACACATCTCCTGAATGCATAATTGAAAAAGCTATACAGCCATTCAAAATTCACTAAACTGACTGATTTAGTTTCTACGAAATCTAATGTGTGTTTACACATAGGCAAGGCGCGTTCCGAATGTCATATTGCATCATTCTTGGCACATTCCTGACATTCTAACATGACTGAATAGGTTTCTTTTCTTAATAATGCGTGTTGGTGCGTGAATATTCGTGGAGCATGTTTTTGGCTGTCAAAAAAAATCTTCCATGACTGTCGCCACCACCTCATTTTACACCTCATGTCGTTGGAGGTCGCAACTGAGCGTGTTGATCCGTCTTGATTAGTGGTGATCCTTAACAGAGCCTGACAGCATTCTTCCTGAACATACACACAATTAAACCCTGCTGCACCGCAGTTTCATTGCTGCAGTATGCCGAAGAAGGACGAGTGACGCCAAGTCTGCTAAAGTTTCGTTCCAAAGCTCCTCAGTGCGCTCCTGCAGGTGCTCCACCTGCTGTATGTGTCCGACGTTTGGGAAAACGAGCGAGACGAGAGCCGCATGAAGCCACACATCTGGTTCTTTCAATGTCCTCCTTCTTTCTGCGTCACATGGCACAGAGCCCAAATAAGCATGCAATCACAAAGTTCTTCTGCTGTGGATTTTGAAGAGCAAACTGGAGCGATCTAAATTGTTCAGCAACTGATAGTTGGATGAGTATGGCCTCATTCACAACGCAACAGAACTTAACTGTGCTGTTACTACATGGAACATTATTCTTGACCATGCATAATGGTTCCTGATAATTCTCCAGCAACACGTGCCATTAATTGTAACGCGTGGTAACAGGTTTCAGCCGTTCCTATTTTATTTTCGAGTTCACAACTAGCTGATGTTACCAGTTTGTTGTTTGTTGCCTATGTTACTGACTGCTGTTAGTCAACCCATTCAATGTCTGCTGCTCAGGACAACCACTAGTTTCTTTCTTTTTACATAAGTCCTATATGGACCTGTAGGTGCTGTTGCTTATTTTTGGATTCTGTAACGTGAAGCAGATGAGAATCTACGAATGCCACTAGACAGGATGCCAATCTGAATCAGGCTACTTCCCCAGCTGAGGACAGTACCCATTTACAGCTGGGTGTATTAGCCTATTTAAGGACATCTTAAGGACTTTCAAATAGTTGTACTTGGCTATGCCCAGTGTTTGGTGGAATGCCTCTGATGGGTTCCCCCATAAAAAAACAGCTCTCTGTCCTTCATGCTAGGCCATTCTTTTGACACCTTCAGTCTTCAGGTCCAATACTTTCACAATCCCTGCGTATCCTGAGAAATGGCAGAAGGTAATGGGTTCATCTACTTGATAAGACCATGCAAAAATATCTAGACAGGCCTCTTATCACACAAACAAATGCAGATGATTAAATGATCTTTTTGAGGAAGTTAATGTATTCAAAGTACAGCTATACTCACTCCAACCAAAGAAGGGTGGTAGGCTCCAGCCATGGAATGATCCAGGCAGCAGCTGTGAGGCTCAGGGCTTTTCTGCGAGACATTGCCCCCAGAGAGGCCAGCGGCTTGGTGATCACCACATATCGATCCACCGCAATGACCATCAGTGTCATCATACTGCCGATTCCAAACAGAGCACCGCAGAAGGCATACAATTCACAACCTGGAAGGGCAGAGAGAGTGGAGATAAAGAGTAGGATAGGATTCACCATACTGTTTGGATGTCTTAATCATTGATGTAAATTAATTCGAACACTGATTCAGTAACTTGGAAATGTTTATGCATCTATTTCCTGGATTAGAAATAATTGTAAGCACTTATTGTTTCATTTCAATTTCACTGAGGTGGTGCGCCTCGTGACTATACATGTGTAAGTCTACGTAAAGTTAAATTATTATTTGGGGCCCTTTGGCCCCGACTGTGTGATGAGTCTGAATCTCAGCTCAAACACACGTACTGCAAATTCATCTCTCAATCCTCTTGTGGGAGTTTAAGGTTCACCACACTTGACTTTTTCCAGGTCAAATCGGGGAAAGTGAAAATGTCAGTGAGCGCCCGAATACCCATCCCTCTACTTGACAGCACCAATTCGATGGGAACAACCGGTCCTTCACAACAGATCTGTTGTTAAAATGCAGCATTTAGCAAGTTGTCATTAGTATCTCTTCAGTGACACAAGATATATTTTCACTCTGGACAAAGTTTGGATCAATCGCTGCCATAAAAATAGACTTTCAGACAAACCCACGTCTCTGTATTCCAAACCCAGAACAACTTAACTACAGGTCTGTACACAGCAAGCAAATATACCACACTAGTTAGTTGAATGTAGTCAGTGGTGGGCACAGTTCTGCTAACCCACTAACCGCTAATTAGCAAAGCTACCTTTTTCAGCTAACTTTGAAAACCATCAGCAGACCAATTACCTTCCGCTAAATTTAGTTCTGCTAACTTTCAGTCCGCTAATATTTTTTTGTTAGCATAGTGAGTGAAGCTTAACGGTCAAAAACATTTGTAAACCTAAAATCATGCATGTTAAGGTCCTGTCTGTTGTGTGTCTGCATCAGTCAGGCCACTGTGAGGAGCTCAGCCCTGCTCCAGCAGAAGGGACCAGCTACCGCAAAGAAGTGTCATTTATTTTTCACACACAACAACGCAGACGGTGGCAGAAGACATCAAAAGCATGGTACTTTTCAATCATGGTCACAACAACTCTTCACCAAATGGACTGCACTACTTGAATGAGAAAACACAACAAATCTATTACTTTGGTTGTGAACTGCCACAGTAATTAATCAATTGCCACCAAACTTGGTACAGTGACTGGGGGCACCAAGGGGGAGGTCACTGGGGCCTTTAGGTTAAAAGTGTACATGCGCAAAACACACACACACACACACACACACACACACACACACACACACACACACACACACACACACACACACACACACACACACACGGTCAGCCTCATATAGGCTTTGAAGGATTACATCAAAACTACTTCATGGATTCTCACCAAATTTTCAGCACAGATGCATATCAGGCCATGGAAGACTCCCATAAATTTTGGAAGTGGTCCGGATCTGAATCCAGATTCTGGAGCGAGATTCACTTTATATAGGCTTTGAAGGATTACGTCAAAACTACTTCAATGATTCTCACCAAATTTTCAACACAGATACATATTACGCCAGGGAAGACGCCAATACATTTTGGAGGTGATCCTGATTCTGGATCAAGATTCACTTTATATAGGCTTTGAATGATTACGTCAAAACCTCTTCACGGATTCTCACCAAATTTTCAACACAAATACATATTTACGCCAGGGAAGACTCCAATAAATTTTGGAGGTGATCCTGATTCTGGATCAAGATTCACTTTATATAAGCTTTGAAGGATTACGTCAAAACTACTTAAATGATTCTCACCAAATTTTCAACACAGATACATATTACACCAGGGAAGACGCCAATAAATTTTGGAGGTGATCCTGATTCTGGATCAAGATTCACTTTATATAGGCTTTGAATGATTACGTCAAAACCTCTTCACGGATTCTCACCAAATTTTCAACACAAATACATATTATGCCAGGGAAGACTCCAATAAATTTTGGAAGTGATCTGGATCCAGATTCTAGATCAAGATTTATTTTACCCAGGCTTTGATGGATTACGTCAACATGACTTCATGGATTCTCACCAAATTATCACCACAGATAGATATTAGGACATGGAAGACTCCAATAAATTTTGGAGGTGATCCAGATCCAAATCCGGATTCTGGATCAAGATTTCCCTTTATATAGGCTTTAAAGCAGTGGTGTCCAAAGTATTCCAGAAAGGGCTCCAGAAGGTGATTTCACTGATGAACTCATCGCACCTGTTCAAAGGGATGTTAATCAGTGAAATCACCTGCTGGAGTCAGTGGCTGCAAAGAAAACCTGCAACCTTTCAGCCTTTTCTGGAATAGTTTGGACACCACTGCTTTAAAGGATTACGTCAGCATGAATACACGGATTCTCAGCAAATTTTCACCACAAACAGATATTAGGCCATGGGAGACACCAATACATTTTGGAGGTAACCTAGATCCAAATCTGGATTCTGAATCAGGATTTCACTTTGTATAAGCTTTGAATGATTACTTCAAACCTACCACCTCGTGTATTTGCTTTGATCCACATCTACATCTTTGCCTTGTGATGAGGAGTGTGTCAGCTGCTCTATAGGTGTCTGAGCACTGAGCCACAGATGTGAGAGCAATTGGCTACCTTCTCCATGGTCAGGATGACAGCTCCTCAAGGAACACACACACTCCAACATCGGCTGACTATGTATCCACTTTTAATGCCTCAACTCTTCTGTTTGCGGTTAATTACGTTATACTGCAATGTTGCAAAGCACGCCAACATGGACAGCACGCCGCTGAATAGGGCTGTTGTGCTGGTTTAATGGATGGTGTCCAGAGGCTGCACAGAGAACCTTAACTTGGTTTGGCATTAATGGATGATGAAGGTGCGCAGATCTGCTTGTGCATGTGCATGTAGAGAATCTTAATTAAACTATAGGCTGCACTCAGAGAAGAAGGAAAAACAATAACGCCCCTGTGGATGCATGATCTTGTGCATTAGTAAAGTGTACATGTTAGAGGTCCATGCATATGAGGAACAGTTTGTTAATTCTATCATTTCTGGTATTACAAATAGACTGTGTGAAGCAGTGATTAGCCCTTCATGACATAAGGCTACTTTCGTACATTTTTTTTAAATAACTCATATTTAAAAGCCTCATTACTCCTGAACAGGGAAGAATTTACCATTGTCAGAGACATAAACCACCACCATTACCAACCAACACCAACATTATAAACCTTATTGCTTAGGAACTGGGGTAAGGCTCTGCCTCTGTATAACTGTGCTATAACTGTGCGTTCTACATTAATGTAACACAACTTTTAGATAACAGGTTTTAAGAGTTTTTCTTTAAATAAATAAAGTGCACATATTTTATACCTATTAAAGAGATACTATGCATCTCTGTTCACTTTTCTGCTGTTTTCTTTTTCTTTTGTCATATTCTTCTCTATGAAGCTCCCCTTCAGCTCAAGAGTACATATGTCACAAAATTACAAAAAATTACAAAATACACACAATTTGCATTGAGAACAGAGAGCTTATCTTGATATACTTACAAGTGCAATAGCAAGAACGCCAGGTCTGCATTTGTTTTGCACACCTCTTCGTCTTTCAGCTTGCGCTATTCCGATAAATCACAAATGAGGTTGACCCATATCTCACACACTCTTTCTCTTCCTCTGACAGTGATTTCTTTTCTTTTTGTCTTTTTCACTGGCTCTGCCATGACAGTGAACATGTAAAAAATAAAGCCTTCATTGGCTCGTTCGAACAGCTAATAACTTGCAAGTGTCTCAGTAGGGGAGCCTGTATGTGTTGGAGTGCTGTGAAGCAGGCTGTGTTTCTTGCAAGACCTGAGACTCTCATTCAAGTAGCAAGGCTGGTTTTCTGCTCTGAGACGTCTAGGGTGTGTGTGTGTGTGGGGGGGGTCCCCATTCTACCCCAAATAATTTAAGTAATTTAGCGATTATAATTACTCCCAAATTATAAAATTAAGGTAAAAATGTTGCATAGTTGCCCTTTAAGAATCATGCACTTAGATTTCTTTTTTATGCACTGTAGTTACCAAATACAGAAGGTAAAATAATTAATGATGTTGCTTGATTCTGTCTTTTAAATTCTGGAAAAGCAATCAAGTTTTAGTCATAGCACAGTCCAAAGTTAAGTCATTATTCAACATTTGTATAAAGTTGGACTTTAAAGGTGCTATTTGATTTTGCTGAAATGATCATACTTGTGCTGTCCTAATAGTATTAAGATATATATTGTATGTATGGTCATTTATTATTCATGTTCATGTTCTGTATTGTATAGATTCAGAATAATTAATGCCATGATTCCACACACTCAGATACAGTAGGTGGCAGTATGCACCTGCACCAGTGGTATTTTCTAGATTTTACCATACATTCAGGTATTCACATTTTAAGGTACTCTTTTCAAAGTATAATGCCAATGTGTTGCATATCAAAATGTTCACATCAATCTCACTTTTCAAAATACGTGTTGCATATTTGTCAAGACACTGTGTGTAGAAATATTTTTGGCTCTACATCTGAAAAATTAAATGCATTTTTAGACAATTCTGAAATCTTTATTGAAAATACACCTTTATTCATGTGGATGAACTGTTTTGATGCTAGAAATGGATTCATCAAGTATTTTGCTCACAAAATAGTGTAATATATGAAGGAATTTATATATCAATGAAAAATAAAATCATTAATTTCTAGCTAGATGATTTCTTTTTCCCCGTTATGCAGAAATGTTCACAAATATCTATCACTGGATGAAAAGTAGGAAGGCCCTGACAAAAAACTCCATTGAAGGGGTGAAAGGAGATTGTAGATCTTGGGAAAAGAAAATAACCCATCCATGTATGTGTGCTTTTTATGACATTATGCTTGCTCTGTAGAACTTAATAACAACTAAAAAAGTATCATGCTAACAGGTCAGTTTTTTAGTATGTAGGCAAAGATTATCTAGAACGGGGACTGAAACTAGACATAACATGCTGCAGTTTCAGGAAGTGGTTGAATGAAGTCCGTGAAGTTCTGTCACTGATTTATTACCTCCGCCAAGGAGGTTATGTTTTTGGTCGCGTTTGTTTGTTTGTCTGTGTGTTTGTCAGCAGGATAACTCAAAACGTTTTGAACGGATTTTGATGAAATTTTGTGGAGTGGTTGGAAATGACAAGAGGAACAAGTGATTCAATTTTAGTGGTGATCCGGATCATGATCCGGATCCCGATGCTAACACGTTAGCATGTCTATGGCATTTTCAATGTTAAAAGTTAGCATTAAGCAGTTGCAGCTGTCATCACGTTCGGGTGCATTTGTTTTCAAATTGTAATATTTCTTAAATTGATTTTTGTTTATATATTAATAATCTAATGATTATTATATACAATTTTAGAGAAAGAGACAAAAAGAAATAGATCACTGTGCCAAGGAGGGAATCTCTTTAGGGTCAGTGACCCTATGGCCTTGTTTAGAGAAGTGTTTCATAAATGTTAAAAAACGCATATATTTGCAGTTTAGTTGAATAATAAATTGAATTTTGTCTCCTATTTGTTTTTGTCTATAAGCACATGCAATATCAATATCAGTGCTCAGATGACAGTAGCTTCTGGAAAAGGTGCAAGTTGCAATAAACTGTGATGCCAAGCGCTAAGGATACATGCTATCCAGTCACAGCAGATGAAACTTTTTTTACTACTGAGCAAACATCATTGTTACACTTTTTCAGGTTTAGTGATTCCACGGCGTGCAGATGTTATGGCGTCAGTGACCCCATGGCCTTGGCGGAGGTTTGCACTCTCTGAGTGCTTCTAGTTCAACCATGAGTTGAATGTGTGAGTGCATTCATCACCATTAGAGGGTTAATGATGTATTTCGTGATGGATTTAACCATTCAAGTGTCTTGAAAGTGACATAATATTTAGAAGTTGTTAGCATCATATAGCATTACGCTAACAGCTAACGTGAGCCTGAATGAATGGTTCCTTTGTGAGCATTTTATTACAAATATCTGTAATAATATGCTTCTTGTGCAGTTAAACAGTGAACGAATGATGCGTATAAAGCGTGTGCTGCAGTTTTTCTGTCTAATGAGGTGGCAGCTTACACACAATGCCAAGAGTGCCACATTTGCTGCAGACCCACATACATAGCCACAGACCCACACACAATGCCCTTCATAAATACTATGCTTTAAGTGTGTGTGTGTTTTTGTGTGTGTGTGTGTTTTTGTGTGTGTGTGTGTGTTTTTAATGTAGTAAAATTGTAAACATTTATATGTCACAGCTTGTTCTGTGCAGCCATGGAGCCAGGTACATTTACATTAAGGAAATTTGACATTTATACCTGAATTTTTGTTCCGAGCATTTCTGTAATTGCTTTGTTCACACATATTTTGTTAATCTAATCTGTGAAAAAAATGTGACCATGTTCTTGTCAGTGATTCTCCTTCTGATGTTACACCAGTGACTCTGGAAATGATCCATGTTGTTTCACACTTAATCCAAAGCGTTGCCATGCCCGTTACTAGGTCGAGAGTGGGCAGAAATACAAAGTGGTTACTAATCAGTCTCTCTTGTTTATTCACACATTAATCAGAAGTGATTGTTACACAGGAAACTCATGTTAGATTGGTAATCATGTAAAATTTGAAAGATTTTGTGTACTCATTGTGACTTTGTGCATAAGAGTGTTCATAAATAATAATAAATGGACTGTGTTGCATGCTTGGTATCCAAAGTAAAGCTCAAATGATGTTTGGATTCTATGACATGTGACATATTTTACCTCATATTGTGATAACTAAGCACAACACATGGTGCAAATTATTCCTTTTTAAAACCCTATTAACTCAACCAATAATTTGCATCTCTTTTTACCAAAATTGGCGCAACTTTTGACCCCTGTATAAACTGATATTGACTTTTGTCACCATTCTTGCTGATTTTACCTGAAACTCCATAACACTGAGTCATACACAGTAAAATCACCAGTGTACATATGGTCCCACTCTGCTCAGAATGGGACCATATGTACACTGTCAGCGTTAATTTAACACTAGTGATTTTACTGTGTAGCTAGTCCAAACTATACCTTTTTCTATTTTTTTTATGATCAAACAAATACTTTAGCATAGTTTTCAATATGATTGGAGCATTTTAAAATTTTGACCCCTGCATAAATCTTCAGTTGACCTCTACCACATTTGGTGCTTATATCACCATTTGCACAATTGCTCTGGAAATATTATACACTGTCTTCTTGGTTATAAAACATATCTTTTAAAAAAATCGATGCAACAAAAAGCAGAGCAATTAAAGCTACAGTGTGTACATTTTATGGCCAACTAGTGGTGATGCTGGAGATTGTGTTATGCCATTACCAGCCATGATCTTGTTTTCCTTCATGCTTTTGCTTCTTTGATGACGGAGTATGTTTGGCTCTTTTGGGTTACTGTAAGTTAACATGGCTGTCTCCTTGAGTAGATCCCGATCCCATGTATATGTGAAGGGCTCATTCTAAGCTGATGAAAACCGAGGTAATAATGCAGGCAATTATACAGATGGCTGAGAATGACATAGTCCATTTCTGCTAATAGTATTAGTAATTACAGCTTTATTTCAACCACATTCCTTACCTTTCTCTCCAAATATCCATCTCTTATGCATGCTGGTGATGAAAAATGTTGGTGTCTGTGTGAGACACATGAGCAAGTCTGCGACTGCCAGGTTAATGGTGAAAATGTTGGATGGGGTGTGCAAACTCCGGCTCCTGCACAAACAAACAAACAGGCGCCTGATATAGTAGGAAAAAGAAGGCACTCGTTAACCTATGTACCGCGTCCGCCACCAATGACCAAAACACATCTTACAATTTTAAAATAAAGGGGGGGGAGAACAGTGTTTCTCTTGATCTATCCCAAAATGTAATGCTATTGTGGGTTCAACATTGCTTTATTGGTAAAATGCCTGACAGCAGCTATTCTCAAACTTAAAGATGTCAAGACTACTTTCAAATCTGAAATTATTCTGCGGCCCACCCATAATATAGGTTGGATAAATGAAGATAAAATGCTATTTAAATCAGGTGCCTTTTTGTACTTCTAAAAAGAATAAATCGTGCTGTCAGGCAAATAAAGAAATCAATCTAATTAATTATAAGGTTCACAATTAATTAAATCAAGAATAATCACATTTAATCACATGTATAATTTTTTTTTTGTTTTGTTTTTTTTAAACAGCACCCGTCAAATCGCAAAACACATATACAGGGTCTTAGAAATTTATTTTTTTTAACATATAATACAATGCTAAAATATCCTTGGCCGTATGAGCATTGTCTTCTTTATAATTTGCATTTGTTTAATAAGCCTTTTCACACTCTGGGAATGTGCTTGCGTGATCAGGTTGGTTCAAAGGTCAAGAGGTGTAAAAACGTAAACAAGCGCTCGGTCGGTCAGTGACAGCGTCAGTCAAATAACTGTCTAAATCCATAATAAACATAATTTTACAGATGTTTATAAGAAGGAGTAAAAATGCAACTGTTTTACCAAGCCATTACAATATAAATATTAAAAATAATTATCTTTGAGATTATCACAAACACTTTCTCCACCCCAAGAAGCGCACAAGACAAGCTGCTGGAGAAAATTCCTCTGTGTTTCCGGCGCGATTAGGGATGGTATTTATCAGCAAATCTCTGAGAGCAAATGATTAATCCGCTGCAAAATAATTATTTTATTTAACGCAGTATCCAGCAGCACACAGTGCAGCATCCAGCGGGTCGTGTTGGCCCGGAGAATTGTGCGGCAGTGCACAGGTTAAATGTGCAGCAGTGCCATGGAGTCATGCCATCTCTTATCATCCAATCCGCCAGATTCAAGTTCGGATATCGAGTCAGGGAACGATCTTTTAAAAGGGCAGCGTAATCTGTCGCCTTGCTCTGCTGTGATACAAATCAGTGTGTTTTATACCACCTCTGTTCATTATTTATTGATCCAAATCACAGGCGCATGTGTCTATAAGCCTAATAAATGACACAGAACATTCAGGGAAATGGACCAGGCCGTTACTTCATGATTATTTACTAGAGACACCATTCAACTGCCATTCACCAACCAGATCCATGATTAATTGTATTTTATTCTTCACAAATAATTTATTTCACACTCTCGGACATACGAATGTAGTGCACAAGATTTATAGAGGTCCGCAACGTGAAACGTGTTGTGTGTTGGGGGGGTGGCTGGATGTTTTGGTGTTCTTTTCTTTTCTTTGCTCTTCAGGTGGCATGAGAACTGATTTGTCCGTGGAGAAGGTGCTGGCTGAAGAGTTCTCACCCTCATCAACATCATGTGTAGCACCTGTGACTGGTGCTCACATGCAACCTTAAAGACTCTCAGCTGAAGCAGATAATTGGATGGCGTTCTGCATTTAAGTCATGTGTGATTCAAGCAGAACTGCCGGGAACTCGACCTTGTGATGTCCGTTTGTGAGACGCTGAGGACCGCGCCTGGGTTTGACACATCGAGCCCGTGAAGCAGGGAGGGGTGAGGACACATGCTGTCAGCACACGTTAAAGGTAATTAAGTGTTCGACTAATTGTTGATAGTAACTTGGTGTTTTGTTACGCAGTATACTGGAATTGTGATGAGAATTGTGCAGTTTGCTTCTCACTGCTGTGGCGTGCAGGATAAGTGATCCTCCACTTGTTGTGAGAAGCTGCTCATTTGCATAAAGTTAAAAAATACAGACCTGAATGTGTTGCTGATAGCGTGTGTCTTTTGAAAGATATTGTTGTAACTGCTGACTTACCTCACCTCTTCTTTGCTTCACAGAGAGTCAGTTTGTCGTGTCCACCTGGGGGGTGTTTGTCTGGTGGTAGTGGGTCCAGGAACGCCGGGCTTCTATCCTTTTGGGCGCTTAAGAGCGTGCCAACAGTCACTCCACCAGAAGGACGTTCTTTTAGTTTTGTACACATTATTATGCACAGGTGAAAAATAAATTGTTTCTGTTGTTGGAACCGCTTTCTGGTTATTTTTAGCGCTGGGTTCTGTCTGATGCAGGTCCGCTCCTCAACCCGCGTCGACACATAACATGGATTACTGACATGGGCAGTCCGGATGTCTTTGGACCACGCCCCTTTTCCTCCCGACTGCTTCGGATAATTGCAATATTTGCTGTGTCGGAATGGCTCCTCCACATTCTTGCTATGTGTGACGGGGGCTTTAGATTTAATAAACGAAATCAAACAAAGCATGAGAGGATTTCGGATTACATGGCCAAACTACGCAAACTTTCACAAAATTGTGATTTCAAAGATTGACTTTCTGATGCATTAAAGGACCGACTAGTATGTGGCACACATTTCTCATGCGACTGGCATGCAATTCCTCCTTCGTGCGCTAGTCGGCTTCAATCATGTTATGTGTGAAGGGGCCCTTAACGATGTCTGTAGGAGGGCGTGCATGTGCGCATATATGAGCTTTTGACAAGAGCAGAAGTTAGCTTTGAGTTTGTGGAAGCTAGCATGCTTGCTGATATCTGTGAAATGTCTTGAAAATCACTCCCGAGGTGTTATTGGGCTACAAAAACAGAGCTTTCAATTTTAGAAGTGTTTATTTCTCTCTAGCTTTTAATATGTGACAAAGAGGTTATAATTACACACAAACGAAACGGAGTCTGCAGCTAGCTAGACCAGCCTGTGATGTCACCATGCTAACATCCGCAAAGTATCTTATACGAGGTATCTTATAAAACTAACTGGCACTTTTATAAAAAAAAAAAAAAAAAAACCTATATGGATTTGAATGACATGCGATTACACCAATCATGCTCGAACCCTTGTGCGCATGCGTGAGTTTTTTCACGCGTGTCGGTGACGTCATTTCCCTGTGGGCAGGCTTTGAGTGAGCACTGGTCCAGCCCTCTCGGCTGAATTCCTTTGTTTCACACGCTGCTCGAGACGGCGCGCGTTGCTTTATCAAACTTTATCTGACGAGTTACTGGGTGAACAGAGCCTGAAATGTGGAAGTTTTCAACTTGAAACAGCGAGATGATGCCGCCTCAGAGCGTAGATCGCCGTCAGGCACCATGGGCCGTCCTTAAAGCGACACTATCAGACCAAATCTCTCATCAGCCATTAAAATTTTCAACGAAAACCAGCTGAATTTATCGAATGGTGTCCACTCAGTTGTGCCTTACAGTTTTGAAAAAAATTTGATCAAACAAAGCAGCAGTCTCTGAGCCATTCCTAAACAATGAAAAAAACGACGAGAGGGTGGGCCACTCCTCACTCAAAGCCTGCCCACAGGCGAATGACGTAACCGACAGGCGTGAAAAAACTCTTGCATGCCCACGAGGGTTCAAGCATGTCTGATGTAATCACACGTGATTCAAATCCATATGGTTTTTGGAAAAAATAATAAGGTCGGATACTTTTCTAATAGACCTCGTAAATCACTTCAGAGATGTTATCAGGTTCCAAAAACAGCATTTTCAGTTTTAGAAGTGTTTAATTCTCACTATAGTGTTTACATAATATATGACAAAGAGGTTACATTTACACACAAATGAAGTTTGCAGCTAGCTAGACCAACCACTGATGTCACAGTGCCACCCTACTCTGATTGGCTGTCACCTCTGTCCCTCAAAAATAAATAAATAAATAAATAAATAAGAAAAGAAATGGAACAGAAGAGAACAGAATGGAACAGATAGTGACGTTTTAACCTCTTAAAATGGCTCTTAAAATAGGTCAAGGTTAGCCATCTTTGAACTTGTCCAAGGTCTGTGTCCCAGGAATGTCCCATGTGAATTTGAAGACTGTGGCAGTAATAGGACTGGGCTTATGCTGAGCACAGACAGATGGACAGACACAAAGCCTTCGCAATACCCGATGGCCATATTGGATGGCCTGGGGTAACAATCGTAAGCCCTTTCGGCTGCTCCCTTCTTTTTCACTTGGGGTTGCCACAGCAGATTCAAGGTGAATCTGCATGTTGAATTGGCACAAGTTTTACACCAGATGCCCTTCCTGACACAGTTCCACATTACATGGAGAGATGTAGCAATGGTGAGGTTTGTACCGAGAATCTTCCGCACTGAAACCAAGCGCATTAACCACTTGGCCATCACCCCTGCTAGAAATATAAAAACAATGAAGAAAAAAAAAACACACTCTTAAAAACATTTAAAGAAATATATTATAATTTATAAAAATAAACAGTGCAATCTATAAACTTTGCAAAAATGGAGTATGAAAATACTGAGCATGATTTATTGATACGCTGTAAACTGTATTTTTTGTTATTTTTGATCAATTAAGACGATGGTGTGTGTCTGTGTGTGTGAGAGAGAAAGTGTGTGATACAACAATTGGCACTTTGCATATGAGGGTTGATTTGTGATTTTAGAACAGTAATCCTGGGCTATAGAGAAAGTGCGCATGTGTGTTTGCACGCACGTTTGGGGTGGGGCATTTAATAATCTGAGGTAAAATTATAGGATCTGGGTTATTTCTGTTGCATATCTGTGAAAATGCTCATAGAATGGGACTCTGGAAAAGTTGAACATTAAATATCAAACCCGTGAAAATGTAAAATGTGACTTGGCACAATATGATCCCTTTAACCCCTTCTAAGGGTGTATATCCCATCGATGGGAAATTTCACTTTTTATTTGTGAGATACTGACAAGCCAAAATGAGGCAGGTGGTAGGGGGTTAATAATTATGTTATTGGCTCCAAGACCTTGTCACAAGACCACTGGAGAAGTCAAAGAACATGACTCTCAGAGTGCTGCCTGTCTCCTCCAGGTGCGAATAAGCTCTGTGCAGCGTGGAGATGATGGCATCCTCCACTCCCCTGTTGGGCTGGTATGTAAATTGCAGGGGATCCAGTGCTGATTTGGTGACTGTGCAGAGGTGCCTCAGGACAAACTTCTCAGGTGACTTCAAAACATGTGATGTTAGGGCCAGAGGTCTGTAGTCATTAAGTGCATTAAGTGTGTGTTGGGCACAGGGACCAGACAAAGTTTTCCACTGCTCAGGAACAACCATCTGGCTCAGGCTCAATTGAAGGTGCGCTGAAAAATCGCACACAGCTGTATAGCACATCCCTTCAACACTCTGCGGCTGAGGCCGTCAGGACCTGCAGCCTTTCCTAGACACAGGTGACCAAATTCTCTTCTCAAATCCTCTGCAGTGATGGTGATGGCATGCACTGAACAGAATGAGGGAGGGGAGTGGGAGATGTTGTGAAACCTGTCTCCATTCCTCAATGCAGCCTTCTTCCTGTTCAGCGTCACCTTGATGTTCTTGGTCACACACAGATTGTTATTGGTGTAATGGCGTAGATAATAATCCGTCATGCAATCCATCACCCTTTTGACCCCCCCCCATCACAGAGCACAGCCCAGTCGGTCAGCTCAAAACATCCACAAAGGCTGTCTTCTGCCTCCTGAAATAAATGAAAAATTATGGCAGTGTTGTGGATTAGCAGTTAGCATGATGGATTGGGACTTTAAAGTGCATATCACTTGTGAATGAAATGTAAAATAAACTGACTTCTAAATAAATAAAGAATTATCATCAATAATCTTCTTTGAGGGCCGTGACGTGAACCAGATTCCAGCCAGGTGTGTTATTGGTGTGTCTACCGTGGACTAAGCTAAGCTAAGCTAAACTACCATGAGGTGACAGGTCTGGAGGAGGAATGGCATTTTTTTGTTTGTTTTTTGTGGACAAATGACAGCTTCACATGGCTGAACAATAATTCTACGTGCCTCTGTGTGCGATAAGGCTTTTAGGGTATCTAATCGTTATTATTCAACATCATGGGTTACAAAGTGGCAAAGACAGATATATGTTGATTGTAAAATGCAAGAATTTGCAATTCCATGTGCCGATGATAACAATAACACAAATGAGATAACAGCAGAAAGCCAGCCAATCCCTGACCTGACAGCGTTTTGTGAAATTTGTCAATGATTTCAATTTCAATTTATTTTCATTTATAAAGCGCCAAATCACAACAGAGTTGCCTCAAGGCACTTCACACAAGTAAGATCTAACCTTACTAACCCCCCAGAGCAACAGTGGTAAGAAAAAACTCACTCTGAGGAAGAAACCTCAAGCAGACCAGTCTCAAAGGGGTGACTCTCTCCTTGGGCAAACATAAATTACAGAACAATTCACAGAAACAATTCACAAAATGAATATACAGGAAATGCTGTTGGTGCACAGGACAGAAGGGTCTCCAGCACAAATACAACTCCCGTCTCTGGATGGAGCTACACCTTAAACAGAGAGAAAAAAACAGAACCAGGCATCAGAAAGACAAGAAATACAGTATAATTTGTCAGCATTAAACAACAAGAAAAAACAAGAAATACTAAGGTGATCACAGGCCACTAGCCCTAAGCTTCACTAAAAGACAGTATTTAGGTAAAGTTGAGGCTGCTGCACACTCAGTTTCCTAATAAAATGAATTAAAAGAGTAAAAAGCGAAAAACAAAACTATGCCAGTATGCTAGCCATATGAAAGGGAAAATAAGTGCATCTTAAGTCTGGACTTGAAAGTCTCCACAGAATCTGACTGTTTTATTGACGCAGGGAGACCTTTCCACAGAACAGGGGCACGATAAAAGAAAGCTCTATGATGATGATTTTTTTTGGACAAATCTTGCCTTTGGTTAAATAAGACAGGCAGGCACAATCACAGAATCTCCACCCTTGCTCTGTCAGTTGGTGGACTTAAAATAAGCTCATAACTCAAAAGAAAAATTTCATACCTGCAGAAAGCATATATGACAAGGAAATTCCCCACTAATCCTGTGATCCCAACAGCCAGGATGACCACACCAATGGCATAGTGGGCATGATCTGGAACGTCAACGGTTGGAAAGGGGTGATTTGGTATCAAAGAACCCTGGAAAGTGTAGAAAAAAAATGGGTTAATGAGCGAGTGGAGTGGGCGTGGTTCAGCACTTGTGTCCATGTACATCTGTGACACGGCGCTAGCTCTTCATGCTCCCACAAGCAATAAGTTAGCTGTTTCTGGTCAGGCTTGAGATACGCCTTGTACTTCACTGCTACTACATACTGTTATACTGTTCTCAACATGTCCTGCACCGCCCTCACATACCTCTTTGTTATTCCTGACCAGTGGTGAGCACAGTTCCACTAATCTGCTAACCGCTAATTAGCAAAGCTAACTCTTTTGTTAGCGAATTAACTTTTCAGCATAACTATCAGCGGACTACTTAGCTTCTACTAAATTTAGTACCGCTAACTTTCAGTCCACTAACATTTTTTTTTTGCTGGTAAAGTGAGTAAAGTTTAACGGTTGAAAATATTTGTAAACCGTAAAATCATACGTTAGTTCCTGTCTGTTGTATGTCTGCAACAGTCAGGCCGGTGTTCTGTCGAGATGAGCTCCCCTGTGACTGTTAATACTGCGATTTACTGCTTTTGATAAAGATGATAACAGTGTTTGGGGTTTTATTTTTTATTCATTTATTTTTCATGCGTTCGTTTTGTGTCATGTTTACAAATGCAACACGGCTCAGCCGTTCATGTAACAGTTTATAAATATAATACAGAAATAAACTGTGACTATTAATACTGTGATTTACTGCTTTTTATAAAGGTGATGGCCGTGTTTGGGATCATATTTTTTATTTATTTATTTTTCATGCATTTGTTTTGTGTTTGTGATCCTGGGAATTCACGGGTTATGTGACTTGACCTTTGAATTTACTCAGCTGCCCATGCAACGCTTAAACTCGAAACTGGCTTATCAATTGCCGACAGTGTAATCCGATGTGGGTGCGACTTCCACTAAATTGCAGGGGATCCACAAAATTTTTTTATCCGTTTAAAATTATAAAAGCTAACAGTGAATAGATTAATGGTTATTGAAGCTAACTTTTTGGTTAGCTGTGCCCACCACTGCTCCTGACTTATTTATACTCTGTATAGAATGTGCTTTTGGTAAATTTTTGTTTCTCCTCAGGTTGCTGTTTCTTTGGTGATGGGGGTTTATGCAAACTTGTCTTGTGATAAGCAACATATATAATTCTCCATTTTACAAAAATGAGTGTTCTCAAACTTGTTAGCCTGCAGTAGCAACCAGAAGACGGTGCAGTCTACAGTTTTGTGGCCACGCTGCAAAATGGAAAAGCCAAAATTAGTATGTCCCTTGCATGTCCCATGTTATGCTCCACTGTATCAGCAAGGGAGTGTAACACGGCGACCTCCATGAGGGGGTCCAACCCCATGTAGGTACAAAGGGCTTAATCTAAACTTATGAAAACTCATCAATCCATTGTAATAGATAATTATGCAATAATGGACAGATTGCTTGGAATATTATATTCCATTTTTGTTAATAAACACCACAAAATCCAACACACTGTAGCTTTAATGTTTGTTGGAAATTCTACCACTTTGGCTTTATAGGACTGTTTCTATTACATTTTTAAGATGATAATAAAACAAACTGAGTGTCCGATTGTCATGTCTGCATTTTTTTTAAATAAACAAAGTGCACAAAAAGATCACTCAAGAACAAATTAAAACAAATTGGGGGTTTTTTTTGGGGGGGGGGGGGTAGAGTTTTTCAGAAACTACAATACAAAAGTTAAATTTCTCCCTTCGTTGCACTTCTTTTCTGGATTTTTTTTTTTTAAATAAACAAAGTGTACAAATTATCGCTCCCCAAATATTATAAAACAAATAGAATTTCAAGTAGAACGTGTGTTCAGGAAATACAATACAAAAATAAAACAAAATTTCTCCACTTCAGTAGACTTCTTTTCTGAATACAGCAATGCGCACAGGAGAGAAACTGAAACTACATTAAAGTATCAATCTTGTTACAGTGGTACAAATCAATATCAGTACCAATGTTGGTATTAATATTAATGATATTTGGATCAATTCACCCACCACTACTGAGAACAAAGAGCAGAATGGCCGTCAGTCTGCAAGGCCTCTACCACAACATACTAGAGACAATCATGCATTTAATTTATGACCATTAGTCCATACTGCAGTATCCTCCAAATCAATGAGCCAGTTGCATGACATTCTCTCTCTTCAGGTGTCATTCATACCTATGAGCATACAACTTGTTTCCGTTTTAAATTATGCAGTATTTTGGTATTCATTTTTGCTTTTTTGTGGCCAAACTGATCTTCTTCTGTTCCACCATGCGTGTGCAATGACTAGGCTGTAATGATGACGTGAAAAGGACCAAAAGTGCTTTTTTGACATCTACAGCTAGAAGGCAGGGCAATAGCACTTCTTTCAATGTGTCTTGATTGAAAGAGTGATGTCAACTCAGAACATGGTGCCATTTTGGTTCCAACTGCACTGAACTACTGAATGAACCTTTTATGTTTTCAACATTTCTAAAAATCATTTAACCACATACAGCAACAGATCCAGGTACAGGTGCTTTCAAAATAAATATAAAAATAGTTAAGCTATCAAATTTACATAAATTTACAATTTCTGATGATTTATTTAATTAATTTAAAGCCTGATTTTTGCAGCTGCACAGCAATGACGTGTGTGACAGTTTTAAAGTTCTTCGTCTCTGGATTATGCGTTATTCTGTACTAATCTGACCCTCAACAAGCTTTTTTTCACAGAATATCTCATCATAGCACCGTTGCCTCACAGCGAGAAGGTCATGGGATCGAATCCCTCTTTTCTCCCCGTGTTTGCATGGGTTCTCTCCGGGTGCTCCAGCTTCCTACCACATCCAAAGACATGCAGGTTAGGTGGATTGGAAACTTTGAATTGTCTGTAGGTGTGCATGCAGGTGTGAGTGTTTTTTTTTTTTTTTTTGTCTATAAGTGGCCCTGCGACAGACTGGCTGAATAGACTAAAAATTAGGTTGGTCTTTTAAAAAAAAAGTAGTGTTCTGCATTGCGATATGTTGCTACAATGCAGAACTCACTTTAAAATTTATTTCAGGAATCTTGACACATTTCCCTGCTTTACTGCTCCTCTGTAATCTGGACGTTTCTTTCAAACATCCCGTCACCCCTGCAGCTGTTTTAAGTAAATCTTCCTCAGCAGCCTCAGAGTTTAAGCTGGAACATTTTCTTTTTTTTTTTTAATTAATCCTTTAAGCATCTGTCTGTCTGTCTGTGTGTCTAACATGTCTCAGCAGCACCACGTCCCTGCACAATCATAAAGTAAGAGAGCAGATGCTGTGAAAGTGATAATCTCATGCTGCATCCAGTTTGAAGCCTTCATGAATCCCAGTCAGTGTTTATTGTCCCTCCATCAATTTTTTCCTTTTCAAATCTGATGTCTCTACCCCAGTGGCTGCAATAGGAGTTTGTAGATGGGGTGGCCACGAGGCACAGTGTCAACCTAGGCTGGAAATGTTGTACACTGAAGTGGATATGGATTCAGTGATGGCTACTGGATTCCAACAGTGGCTGGAAAGTGCAAATCAAAGGTATACGAGGTCTATTAGATAATAAACCGACCCTTTTATTTTTTTTTTAACTATATGGATTTGAATGACGTGCGATTACACCAATCATGCTTGAACCCTCGTGCGCATGCGTGAGTTTTTTCACGCGTCGGTGACGTAATTTCCCTGTGGGCAGGCCTTGAGTGAGATGTGGTCCCGCCCTCTCTGCTGAATTCCTTTGTTTCACACGCTGCTCGAGACGGCGCGCGTTGCTTTATCAAAAATTTTTCTGGACCTGTGAGGGATATCCGAGTGGACACTATTCAAGAAATTAAGCTGGTTTTCGGTGAAAAGTTTAACGGCTGATGAGAGATTATGTTTCTGTCGGTGTAAGGACTTCCCACGGAGCGGGACGTCATGCAGCGCTTCCAGGCGCCGTCGTCGGCCTGTTTCGAGCTGAAAACATCCTAATTTAAGGCTCTGTTGACCCAGGACGTCGTGAGAGAACAGAGAAGATTCAGAAGAGGCCGGCATGAGGACTTTATGCGGACATTCCACTGTTTAAGGACATTTTGTAATGAAAGACGTGTGCGCAAATTTGCCGAATCGTTTCCGTGACGACTCGGCGAATCTGTGTGCGCTGCGACAGGAAAAACACCTCCTTGTTGAAAACCATTTGTAAAATTCAGGCGGCCTTTGATGGCTTTCAACAAGTGAGTAACTGAGAAATTGTTTACCAGCTTGGGCATGTTCCAACTTGCCCGTTAAGGTTTCCAACGGAGGTGTTTTTCCTGTCGCGACCCCCCGCGGTCAGGTCCGGCCCGACATGCGACTCTGCCCGCACGTTCTTTCATTACAAAATGACCGTTAACAATGGAATGTCCGAATAAACTCCTCATGCCGACTTCTTCTGAAAGTTCTCTGTTCTCTGACGACTTACTGGGTCAACAGAGCCTGAAATGTGGAAGTTATCAACTTGAAACGGCGAGACGCAGCCGCCTCGAAGTGCAGATCGCCGTCAGGCACCGTGGGCCGTCCTTATGGCGACACTACCAGACCAAAATCTCTCATCAGCCGTTAAAATTTTTACCGAAAACCAGCTGAATTTATCGAATGGTGTCCACTCAGTTGTGCCTTACAGTTTTGAAAAAATTTTGATCAAACAAAGCAGCAGTCTCTGAGCCATTCCTAAACAATGAAAAAAAAAATCGACGAGAGGGTGGGCGACTCCTCACTCAAAGACTGCCCACAGGTGAATGACGTAACCGACAGGCGTGAAAAAACTCTTGCATGCCCACGAGGGTTCAAGCATGTCTGATGTAATCACACGTGATTCAAATCCATATGGTTTTTGAAAAAAATAATAAGGTCGGATACTTTTCTAATAGACCTCGTATGTTCGAAAATAAAAGTACAAAGTTAAAAAAAACGACATGTAGCAAACACATTTACAAGCTGAGAGACAGTCATGACAGTCAACATAATTTACATTTTGAAAAAGTGGTTCATAGCATGCACATTTGATTTGCACTTCCCAGCCACCGTAATTTTTGGCAGGATTATAAAAAGAAGATGAGAAAAAGAAAAATATATACCTTTCAGTGAACAGATTTTCCTCAGCTTTGGAAAAGTCTGTATCCATAGACATTATATACGTAGACACCTCATGGACTGCCGCTGCCTATTGATGACGTATCAGCAGTGCTTAATTTATAAAGTGGGAGGTCCCGGAGCGCAGAGGATGGGTAGCTCCGGTGCAGAAAAAAAAAGAAGGGCGGAGGGGGGTGGGGCGCAACAACGCTGTGCACCACACCGAAAATAAACTGGGCATGTATTGTAGGCCTAATAACACTAGTCACACCAAATCCGGATAGAGTACAAATTCCTGTTTAATGATGTACAGTGGTCTCTCGTTTATCGCGGGAGTTACGTTCTAAAAATAACCCGCGATAAATGAAATCCATCACATTTTCTGACTTTTCTCTCTTGTGTAAACACTCTCTTTTTTCTTCTGTGCGAGAAGATTATAAACAGACACACGCAGAACACAATGCGCGGCTCTCCCTTCGCTCACTGCCTCCGGGGGTATGGATGCGGGACCCGCAAAGAATCGAAGTACTCTCTCGGTGGCCACAGAGCTCTGCGGCTACGGTCAACATCCGGATCAAAACAGCGAGCGTAGCCTCTGGACCTGTTGCCAGATTTGGCGCAATTCCGCACAGCAGACAGGAGGGCGGTATGAGTGGCAGTGAGAGCAATCGCGGTGATATTTTTTTTTTTATATTTTGTTAGTCAAGAGAGGTGGCGGATCACAGGATCCAGTATAAATAGTTGGCGGAGCCAATGTCAGAGGTTCCGGAGCGTGCGTCGGAGGTTCCGGAGCGTGCTCCGGCTTGCTCCCCCTCAAATTAAGCCCTGCGTATCAGCGCGGCCGCCATCTTGGATGGGTTCCCTGTTGCGCCCCCAGTAGATTTATTTGTACTGTGGAAGGTGTATCGCCAACTACAATAAGCCGTAACCAATTTTGTCCCAATTTTCCCACAGTTTGGTTTGTTTGAAACAGCAGAGATTCAGTTACGATACAAGATGCTGTCACGCATTTAAAAATACGTACTTTGCTGCTGAAAGATTTTGTGTTATGCTCTTTAACAAAGACCTATGATATGGCATATAGATAAATGTATAAATTAATTTTATAATTTGGTAAAAACACAAGTTTGGATTGTTCATTTGACTTTATCTCTCTCTCTCTCACACACACACACACACACAAACACAGGTGACATCACTTTAATTTCCTCTGCTTCGCTCACCAGGTTTTGTTACAAAGATGAACATTTTTTTCAAGGAGAGGAAAAGAAAGTTCCACATCATTCCAAAGTCTTAAACTACCTTCTCTGGCTTGCAACTGGAGCTGGAGAGTTAAAACCTTGAAAAAGAACTGTTTTGCATAGCTTCTTACATGTGCTTGGACTCTGTAACGTCAGACAACACAAATGACTGAAGCATGAAATGATGGTTCTCCAAATTGGAAACTGAGAAACAAAAGTGCATAACAAGTGGATGGAAATAGTGGGGCGACATAGCAAAAAAATTTTTGTGATAAAAGCATGGAATTTGGCACGCATATTATAAATTAACTCATGTTTATTTTCAGATACGGAGCCATCCTGGAGCTGACCTCTAATGAGCTGCAGGGGTCAATAAAGAATTACACAGGGTCAAAATTTAAAAATGCTCCAGTCATGTTGAAAACAACACCACATTATTTGTCTGATCATAACGATTCCAAACAGGTATAGTTTGGACTATCTATGACTGAATGTTCTGAAGTTATGGGGTAAACCCGGCAAGACTGTCATGAACACACACACACACATTATATATATATATATATATATATATATATATATATATATATGGTTGTGTGTGGAAAATCCCAGTAGAGCAGCATTTTCTGAAATACTCGGACCTGCCCGTCTTACACCAACAGCCACACCACATTCACAGGCACTTAAATCCCCTTTCTTCCTCATTGTGATGCTCAGTTTGAGCAACCTTTTTTATAAGCACTACCCAATCTAGAACCCATGGATTCCCACAGGCAAACGCAAGTTAATAATAAAAACAAAATTATATATATATATATATATATATATATATATATATATATATATATATATATATATATATATATATATACATGAGGTATCTTATAAAACTAATCGGCAGTTTTATAAAAAAAAAAAAAAAATTCTGGATTTGATTGACATGCGATTACACCAATCATGCTTGAACCCTCGTGCGCATGCATGAGTTTTTTCACGCGTGTCGGTGACGTCATTTCCCTGTGGGCAGGCCTTGAGTGAGATGTGGTCCCGCCCTCTCGGCTGAATTCCTTTGTTTCACACGCTGCTCCAGACGGAGTGCATTGCTTTATCAAAATTTTTTCTGGATCTGTGAGGAATATCCGAGTGGATACTATTCAAGAAATGAAGCTGGTTTTCGGTGAAAAGTTTAACGGCTGATGAGAGATTATGGGGTGTTTTTGTCAGTGTAAGGACTTCCCACACAGCGGGACGTCGTGCAGCACTTCCAGGCGCCGTCGTCGGCCTGTTTCGACCTGAAAACATCCTAATTTAAGGCTTAATTCACCCAGGACGTCGTGAGAAACAGAGAAGATTCAGAAGAGGTCGGCATGAGGACTTTATGCGGACATTCCACTGTTTAAGGACATTTTTAATGAAAGACGTGCGCGCAAATTCGCCGAGTCATTTCCGTGACGACTCGGCGAATCTGTGTGCGCCGCGACAGGAAAAACACCTCCGTGTTGAAAACCATTTGTAAAATTCAGGCGGCTTTTGATGGCTTTCAACAAGTGAGTAACTGAGAAACTGTTTAACAGTTTGGGCATGTTCCAACTTGCCCATTAAGGTTTCCAACGGAGGTGTTTTTCCTGTCGTGACCCCCCGTGGTCGGGTCCAGCCCAACATGCGACTCTGCCCGCACGTTCTTTCATTACAAAATGTCTGTTAACAATGGAATGTCCGAATAAACTCCTCATGCCGACTTCTTCTGAAAGTTCTCTGTTCTCTGACGACTTACTGGGTTAACAGAGCCTGAAATGTGGAAGTTTTCAACTTGAAACGGCGAGACGCTGCCGCCTCGAAGTGCAGATCGCCGTCAGGCGCCGTGGGCCGTCCTTAAAGCGACACTACCAGCCCAAAATCTCTCATCAGCCGTTAAAATTTTTACCGAAAACCAGCTGAATTTATCGAATGGTGTCCACTCAGTTGTGCCTTACAGTTTTGAAAAATTTTGATCAAACAAAGCAGCAGTCTCTGAGCCATTCCATTTCACACACACATTATATATATATATATATATATATATATATATATATATATATATATATGCTTTCATAGCCAATTAATGTATTTCTTCAGCAATTTCAAGCTTTCTTTTTTACAGTGCTCCTGTTCACCTTAAAGCTCCCACCCGCCCCCGAATTACCAAAGCTGCTCACAAATAACACATTGGCCTGAAGAGAAGTGCTGCTGTGCCATTCCAAACGAGGATTCACAAAGACTTTTTTGTCTGTTGGACGGCTCCCTAATAAATATTTAATTCATATTTTCATGTTAATTTCCAGGAATGATTTGAGTGGTAGTGTGATTGAAGACATCTGACATATTTATTATGAAAATATTCTGACAGTAAAAACAACATAATTCTGTGTTGGGCTTTTTTTTTTTTTCAACTACATCTTTACTTTTGATTTAATGTGAGCTGTGACCTTGCCTTTGAACAGGCTGCTGATTTGTAGGTGTCCTATGGAGAGTTATTGCATTCATAACTCTGGCAATAGTTCCAGCAGAACTTCCTGCAGCAAGCATTCCCACAGCACAGCCCACCCAAAAGGTGAGGCATCGGGGCATCCTGTCGCTCAGCAGAAAGCCTGAATGCAGATTTTAGAGCATCATTTTATAGCCTCCATAAAATGAGCACAACCCCATGGCACAGAGGATATCATAAAAGTAAACATTCTCTCAGCATTATTGCATAGCATATTTAAAAAAAAAATCACCAGGCAGCACGTTGGCTTAGTGGTTTGCACTGCCGTGACCCTTAATTGGAGTAAGCGGGTGTAGAAATGGATGGATAGTAGAGAAGCTTGAATCTTCGACTGGACTGGGTTGCTTGATGCGAGGACGTTTTGCTTCAAATCGCAGAAGCTTCCTCAGCTAAAATTCTGCTCTGGTAGTCTGACTTCTGTCTTGACTCTTGTAGAAGAACAAACAGAAGCCACAAAAGCTGGAGTTTTAAACATAACCAGACCCCTCCTACCGAGAGGCCGACTGCTATAGGCTAGTGACTAAACAATAGCTCTAATTAGCACCTATTGTGCTCTAGTTAGCACCCTCCTAATGACAGGGCAGCTGTCCCTCCTAATGATGGGATGGACGCCTCTCCTGATGGCTACCTTGACGACTCTCCTGATGACGTGAATGACTCATTACCATGAACAAAAGACTGAAACTGCTTTGACCTGAGTACCCCATTGTAAACAGGGGACAAAGCGTGTCTCAGACCCCCTCCCCGGTTAAGGCTGGGTTTCAACTGTTTCACATAGAATGCCTCCTTGACCCCTCTCTCAAACCATTTCTTCTCTCTGGCTAAGATTTTAACTTCCTTGTCCTCAAACGTGTGGTTAGTGTCTTTCAGGTGGAGATGAACTGCAGACTGAGGTCCACTGGCGCCCTCTCTGCGGTGCTGGTATAGCCTTTTGTGTAAAGGTTGCTTAGTCTACCTATGTAGTCTTCGTTACAGTTTTCCTGACATCTGATAGAATACCCTACATTGCTCTGTTTGTAACTAGGGATCCTGTCCTTAGGGTGAACTAATTTCTGTCTCAACTGTGTCTAACTATTATTATTAGTCTGTCTGTCTGTCTGTTAGCAGCATTATGTCAAAACTACTGCACAGATTTTGACAAAAGTTTCACCACAGATAGATATTAGGCCATGGAAGACTTTTGGAGGTGAACTGGATTGATTCTGGATTCTGGATTAAGATTTCGTTTTATATAGGCTTTGAAGGATTACGTCAAAATTACTTCAAGGATTCTCACCAAATTTGCACCACAGATAGATATTAGGGCATGGAAGACTGCACTGAATTTTGGAGGCGATCTGGATCCGGATTGGTGGATGTCAGAAATCTCAGATTGCTCTTGTTTTCCTATTACTCTGCCTCACGTTTCTGTTCTATCAGCTAGATTAACAAGAAGCCCATGAAAAAAAGAAGTTTTAATAACTAGTGGCACCAGACCTCAGCTTCACAAATGAAAAACTGAAAAATAGCTACATGCAGTGGTGGGCAAAGCTAACCATAAAGTTAGCTTTGGTAACAGTTTATCCACTAAATAAAAAGATACCTTTTATAAGCTAAACTGATAAACCCCTAAACGTTTGGTGGAAGTTACAGATAAAAACTAAACCGATAACTTTCAGTATTGATTTCAGTACACTAACAGCTACTGACACAATAATGAGCCAGTGCTTCTGTGTCAGATTAGCTTTCAGTCAGCAAAAGAGACCTGGTGACCAAGAAAAAGGAGGAATAAAGACAGTTTCTCTTTACACAATACAAGCTCACTGGCATATCACACAAGTCATCAACAGGCAACAGTTTTAACTTATGGTTAAAATTTTAACCAAACTAATTCCAGACAAGTTATTTAAATTAAGGTCACGTCTGGCATTTTATGAAGTGAAAATATCAGCTATATGTTTTAGTTTTAAAGTAATGCACTAATTTTAAAGGTTTTAATGTTTGGGACACATGCTGCAGTGCATTATGGGTAAAGTTTCACAATGGAGAAATGCATTGAGACACTGTTCAGGGTGCACTCTAACCGCTGCACATGGACAACAGCATCAACTCTTGAGCCTAAAACTCTGGTGAATATATTCTCTGGGTTTATAGACGTTGTTATTGTGTTTGTTTTATGTAACTTTACCCACAAACTTTACCCATAATGCACTGCAGCATATGTCTCCCAAACACTAAAACCTTCAAAATTAGTGCATTACTTTAAAACTAAAACATAAAGCTGATATTTTCACTTTATAAAATCCCAGATGTGACATTAATTTAAATAGCTTGTCTGGAATTAGTTTGGTTAAAATTTTAACCATAAATTAAAACTGTATGCCTGTTGATGACTTGCGTGATACTCCGGCGAGTCGGTATGGTGTAAAGAGTAATAATCTTCTTTTGCTCTCCCTTCCTTCCTTTCGCTCCTGTAACCAGCTCTTCTCTGACTGCAGAGGATAGAGCTGTCTATCTGCTGAAAAACATTTAACAGGTAGGTACTAAAGTCTTTAGTTTCAGACTTCACAATTTTTTTTAACTGTTAAGCTTAATTCACTATGCCTGCAAAAATATGTTAGCGGCCTAAAAATTATCGGACCTAAATTTATCGGAAGTTAATTGGTCCACTGATGGTTTTTAAAGTTATCGGAAAAGCTAACCCGATAATGAAAACATTAGCTTCGATAATTAGTGGATTAGCGGACCTGTGCCCACCACTGGTTACAAAACCACACATATGTTGAGAGAAAGAGAAAGAGATTAAAGAAGTGTTTCACCAACATTCATGCAATGTCCTGTCAGCAGGGTTGTGTGGCTGCATGAGTGTTATTTCAGATGTAGAATATAACTGTAAACATTGTGCTCTCATGCTCTCTCTCTCTCTCACATCACATTTACGCCATATCTGCTATGGCTAAATTTCTACAACATCCTTTCTGCAGGGTTGTGTGAAGTTTTGACAGTGTTGACTTTTAGACCATGGACGCTGTGAAACAATCAGAAAGCAATGGTTTAGCACATTTTTGAATCTGTCACTGACAACAACACCTGCTCCTAATCCATCATCATTACAGCATCCACTAACCAAGATTTATTATATGGTTGTGATGCTGCGCATGCTGTGGTTGGCTGATTACCGATATTTTCCCATATCAGACTGGTTACCATGACAATCGGCCCGCAACGTGTATTTTCTTTACAAACCAGTAATCTAAAAACACAATTAGAACAACCAACTCAGACATGAATGTACTCCATAAATATCTAAACAGCATTGGAAAAAAACCCACAGATTGAAAGCTTACCAGCTAATGACCGGGCAACCTCAACACCGTCAGCAGCATATTAGAGCGATACTGTAGGTTTGCGTGTTTATATATGTAATAGCCATGTAATAAGTGAATTATTAACCTTGTTTGCTCAGTCTGTACGGGAATATCAGACAGAGGTGTAAGTGCGGACCAAGTGTCAGTGAGGTCTGTGTGAAAAAGACCGAGGTCTGATATTTCCCCGTACAGACCTTTCACCAATAGTGGGCACAGCTAACCAAAACATTAGCTTCAATAACTGGTAATCAGCTAACTGAAAAGTTATCTTTTATAATACTAAACCGATAAACTGCCTGAAAACTTATCGGAAGCTACAGCTAACTGATAACTTTCAAGTTTGTCTCCCGTATACTCTCAACTACTAACAAGCTGATTTCAAGTTTAAAGGAGACCTGCATTGAAAAAAATGCTGTCAGATTTTTTGAACAAAAAATGACTTACATTTACACATGAGATCCTTTTGAATGTAGTAAAGTAAATCTGCAAGCCCAGATCTGTCATTCAACGGAGAAATCTTCATTTGAAAATGACAAATTTACAGCTAACATTTAGCCCTCCGCAAATTGACCCTCTCATCATGGACGCTGCCGAGACGTCACGGACAAGACCCTCTCCCAGCATGCATTGCGCCAAATGTAATTTGTAGATTTACGTCAGTTTGCATCTGCACCTTTTACTTGCCTTATACGGAAGGATCTACTTTTTTTAAAACTTCATATTGTCTTGCGGCACGTTTGGTGAGTACACATTTCTTTTATTTGTGCTTGAAAATTATTTTGGGGGAACTTTTTCATACGCCCATTTCATTGAGTGGTGTCGCAATGAAAATCTACTGTCTTTCGCCTCCGGTACCATCGCGAGATATGGAGGCGAGACCCGCAAAGAATCCCAGTCATTAAAAATATATAAACCTCTCTCAGCGTCCATGGAGCTCTGGGGCTCCGATTGCCGAGACGTGCGGTGCTGTGGATTTTGCAGCAAGAAGTCTGTCCTTGCAGCAACAGGTGTCACCGGCCGCTCCACATCAAAACGGCGAGCGTAGTCTCTGGACTTGTTCCAAGTTGGCTGCACCTCCATTCAGTAGACAGAGAGGTGATGCCAGTGTTGTGCGCTGAATCTAGCACAACACCGGCTGCAAAGCAGACATGGGCGGTGTGAGTGGCCCGCGTCGGCGGTTAACGAGCTCGTTAACGAGCCCGCAGACTTAATAAGCGCAGCGGAGGCAGAGAGCGGGAGAGGAAGAACGGCGCCCGCTGTCGATGTCGTTGCTGATCTGAGCACACAGATCTGTATCTCACATTCATTGCAGCTTACTTTTGGATGTTGAAACCAGGACGTGTATAAGTAACATTACTAACAGATAAAATCAATTTCAATGTGGGATCGGACTGAAGGCGGGAGCGCGTCGTCTTGTCCCTGACGTCATGGAAATGATACGGCTGTTTTCACAGAGGGCTAAATTTTAGCTGCAAATTTGTCATTTTTAAATGAAGATTTCTCTGCTGAATTACAAATTTGGGCTTACAGATTTACTTTACTGCATTCACAAGGGTCTTATAAATACATATCTATTTTAAACATTGCCAAAGCTTCTACCTTGACACCATACAGTGGTCCAGCCATGAGGCGGAGGTCTTGAAACAGAAAGCAGGTTTGACTTATGGTTTTGATTTATAAATCAAATTAATCCAGATAAAATAACTACATTAATGTAAACTCTTAAAATGTACAAAGTGATATATAACACATACCTGTTAATTGTAAAATAATGCACTAATTCTGAAGATTTGAACATTAACACACAAATGCCCAAAGGGATTATGGGTAAATTTAGCCTTTGCTCCTACTGATTGGTTGACTAATTCATTCTATGTAAAAACCAATACAAGTGAATCAATGTAATGTGTGTTGGTGTTTACAAATAAATGTGCTTTTGTAAAATATGTTATTTTTTCATTTGTAAAAAAAGGCATTTGTAAAGCCGAAAAGTCTGTTAAATTGTAATGGAGGAGTTTCAAGATCCCGCTCAACAGAGCGTAAGCGCATGGCGTGATGATGTCACAACTCTATCCGGTTAGGGAGATGCGGTTTCTTTCAATAACAAGAACTGTTAAAAAAAATACTTTCTCGTGTGTGGTTGGAGTTTTTTACAATTATGTAATAATGTAATAATTATTACAATTTTAGAGAAAGAGACAAAAAGAAATATATCGCTGTGCCAAGGAGGGAACCTCTTTAGGGTCAGTGACCCTATGGCCTTGTTTAGAGAAGTGTTTCATAAATGTTAAAAAAATTCATATATTTGCAGTTTAGTTGAATAATAAATTGAATTTTGTCTCTTATTTGTTTTTGTCTATAAGCACATGCAATATCAATATTACTGCTGGGAAAGGTGCAAGTTGCAACAAACTGTGATGCCAAGCGCTAAGGATACATGCTATCCAGTCACAGCAGATGAAACTTTTTTTTTTTACTACTGAGCAAACTTCATTGTTAGACTTTTTTAGATTCAATGATTCCACGGCGTGTAGATGTTATGGCGTCAGTGACCCCATGGCCTTGGCGGAGGTTTGCACTCTGAGTGCTTCTAGTTTATTTTATGTTTTAGGTCATGACAATCATCCAAGTTAAGCTTGGATGATTGTCGCTATATGGACATGGGCCTTCGAGCCCATGTCCATATAGCACCCAGAAGAACTTCATCCTTCAGCAACTCATCTCAACTCCTAAAAAATAATTGTTTCTTGTGGGAGTGGTTTATATGACAATAAACAGCTAATGCCAAGATCATAATTTACAGTGATAAAATGGACTCACTCTCAGATGGAGTAGAGCATCTGTCTAATCTGCTATTACAAATTAGTTTTTTGTTTTTTTTTGTCTCTACTGTGATAGATTTTGTTTCATATCAGCTCATTGTAGACAGAAATTGCACACAAACAAACAAAAAACCTCCTTCTGTGAGAGTGGCATGTTTTGCTGCATCTGACTGGATGCCTGAAAGGGTGTTGCCCTGACAACACAGCACCTTTTTGTAAAATTCATAGATTTTCAACTGTAAAAAAAAAAAAAAAAAAAAATGCTGCCTGTCAAACAAGAATTTTTAGGGAATTAACTCACCAGGAGCAAAACACTTATGTATTTTTAGCAAAGTCAGGTTTTTCTTTTTGGTTTTGTTCTCTCTCTCTTTTTTTTTAGTCATTCTAATTGAAACAAGTCATTTAGTTTTCTATTTTTTCTTTTTGTTTTAGTTGCAGTTTTCTGTGTTTTTCTTTAGTATCCTATCTTTTTTGTTTTTCTAGCCAATCTTTTTATCATTATTTGTCATAATTATTTGTTTATTATTCTTAGTTATTATATTTACTATAGATATTATTATTATAGATATTGTCATCATTACTTTTGGATTGTTATTTCTCTATTAATATGTATTTGTTCGTTTTTTTGTCTTGTTTTGTTTTTTATTGTTAGCATTACAAACACTGTACCTGTAACCATGATTGCCTGTTGACTTGTAAGGACCACATTGGAAATAAGCGTTTATGCTTTCATGCATTATCCTGCTTTATAATGTCATATTTACATGTTGCATGTTTGTATGCATTATCTGCCGAATAAACAAATTTAAAAAAATAAACAAATCAAAAATCAACAGATAACATATCCCCCCGGTCACCACAAATCAGTAATACAAAGTGTTGGGGATCACCAGAGTACACTCTTATGCCAAATATGAGTGAAATTGGTCAACTGGTTCTTGAGCCAACAAGGGTGGCAATGACAATGTCTTAAATTTCTCATTGTGACCTTGAAATTAACCCCAAGGTCACCATAATTGACTGGTGTCAGGGGTCACCCAAGTGCACTCTTATGCTAAATATGAATGAAATTGGTCATCTGGTTGAGATATCGCCCTAACAAAATGGCCAAAGTACACGCATGCTGATTTCTATTCATACGGGGTGGGAGGGTTAAAAACACTATATGGACAGAGGGCCTTCCTTGCATTTTTGTTATTAATTTGATGAATCCCCACGAATCAGTGGCCCCCTCTGGGGCCACCCCCCAAATCAATCTGGACACGCTGCTGCTGGGAATTTAACTTTATACTGACAAAAAACGCAGGATTATTTTTTAATCAAACTGTTGTAAGCAAAACTGGGTTGTTCCATCTGTATTCGAAGATGCCTTCAGGGACCTCTGCTGCGCTCCCAGTAAGAAAACAAAAAATTTCCAGCACAGACAGGATTTAAACTTCAAGGTCAGGGTGGATTTACATTGGCAGCACATGTTTTCATTGTTCTTATTAGTTTATCTCTAAAATCATCTGTGCTGCTGTTGCGGCGCAAAGTCAAAGTGCCGCAGGTCGGCGGAACACTGATTTACGCGCGTCGCTCATTTTGATCAGTGAAGAAGTTGAAAGCGCCAAAGAGGCCGAATGTTAACGAAACATCACGCTCACATTTGTTGACGAAGGATGAATATTCACGTGCGCACTGATTCTCTGTGGATGACCTGACGCGCGCATGTGGCACAGTAAACCGACGCGCACTTCCACGTGGCAAGAGAACTTTCTGCTGTTATTTTTGGCGCAAGCTGAAATAAGAGAGCAGAAAAAAAACGTGATTTGCGTCCTGATTGTTTTGTGTGAGGTGAAGCGGTGCGCAGAGACGCACGCGTGAGAGGAAACTTCTGTCTCCAATTCTACATTTATTTAAGAACTTTTTAAAAGAAAGCTGATGGAGGAATTTTTTTTAAACAAGCGAAAAGTCTGATTCTTGATTTGGCAGTTGTGAGGAGGATGTCGCTCTTGGTTCGGATCTTGGCGCAGTTACGCATCGCTGCGGCGAACAGCGGGGACTCCGCCATGTGCGAGAAAGAGGGAGAGGGAGAGAGAAAAGGAGGGAGCAGCACTTACAGATGTGACCACTGGAGGCAGCTCGGTGATCCGGTGGTGCTGACTGATGGAGCTGATGTTCCAGGCTGCGCCGGTGTTTGGGTCCGGTGTGGGGACCCACGAGCGAGAATCCATCACGCGTCCACGAACGAGGAGCAGTTTGGTGTGAGAGGTGGTGGAGCGGAGTCCAGGTTTGGTGATCTACCAGACTCCGAGTGGCCGGTTTGCCTCCATGCCCTCCTCTGACACGCTCATGTGCAACACTGAGGGGTGGAAACACTTTGGCTGTGCGCGTGTCGTCCAATCCGCGCTCCGGGCAATGTCTGTGTTCATGCGCGTATCAGTCAGTCTGTTCACAAACACACACTCAGACGCGCGCACATCCTTCACCCACAGCTGTACTGTGAGAAGTTAAAAGAGAGGTTTGAATCTTCGTGCTTGAGGAGCAGAGGCGGCTCTAGCGGGAGGGGTGTTGGGGCTGCAGCCACCCAAAGACTTTCAATCACCCCCAGAAAATACACATTTGTCATTGCTGGTTCACTGTGCATGATTATCTGAGTTCATTCAGGCCACTTACACTCAACAAAAATATAAACGCAACACTTTTGGTTTTGCTCCCATTTTGTGTGAGATGAACTCAAAGATCTAAAACTTTTTCCACATACACAATATCACCATTTCCCTCAAATATTGTTCACAAACCAGTCGAAATCTGTGATAGTGAGCACTTCTCCTTTGCTGAGATAATCCATCCCACCTCACAGGTGTGCCATATCAAGATGCTGATTAGACACCATGATTAGTGCACAGGTGTGCCTTAGACTGCCCACAATAAAAGGCCACTCTGAAAGGTACAGTTTTGTTTTATTGGGGGGGGGATACCAGTCAGTATCTGGTGTGACCACCATTTGCCTCATGCAGTACAACACCACCTTCGCATAGAGTTGATCAGGTTGTCAATTGTGGCCTGTGGAATGTTGGTCCACTCCTCTTCAATGGCTGTGCGAAGTTGCTGGATATTGGCAGGAACTGGTACACTCTGTCATACGCCGGTCCAGAGCATCCCAAACATGCTCAATGGGTGACATGTCCGGTGAGTATGCCAGCCATGCAAGAACTGGGACATTTTCAGCTTCCAAGAATTGTGTACAGATCCTTGCAACATGGGGCCGTGCATTATCCTGCTGCAACATGAGGTGATGTTCTTGGATGGCACAACAATGGGCCTAAGGGTCTCGTCACGGTATCTCTGTGCATTCAAAATGCCATCAATAAAATGCACCTGTGTTCTTCGTCCATAACAGATGCCTGCCCATACCATAACCCCACCGCCACCATGGGCCACTCGATCCACAACATTGACATCAGAAAACCGCTCATCCACACGACGCCACACACGCTGTCTGCCATCTGCCCTGGACAGTGTGAACCGGGATTCATCTGTGAAGAGAACACCTCTCCAACGTGCCAAACGCCAGCGAATGTGAGCATTTGCCCACTCAAGTCGGTTACAACAACAAACTGGAGTCAGGTCGAGACCCCAGTGAGGACGACGAGCATGCAGATGAGCTTCCCTGAGATGGTTTCTGACAGTTTGTGCAGAAATTCTTTGGTTATGCAAACCGATTGTTTCAGCAGCTGTCCGAGTGGCTGGTCTCAGACGATCTTGGAGGTGAACATGCTGGATGTGGAGGTCCTGGGCTGGTGTGGTTACACGTGGTCTGCGGTTGTGAGGCTGGTTGGATGTACTGCCAAATTCTCTGAAACGCCTTTGGAGACGGCTTATGGTAGAGAAATGAACATTCAATACACAAGCAACAGCTCTGGTTGACATTCCTGCTGTCAGCATGCCAATTGCACGCTCCCTCAAATCTTGCGACATCTGTGGCATTGTGCTGTGTGATAAAACTGCACCTTTCAGAGTGGCCTTTTATTGTGGGCAGTCTAAGGCACACCTGTGCATTAATCATGGTGTCTAATCAGCATCTTGGTATGGCACACCTGTGAGGTGGGATGGATTATCTCAGCAAAGGAGAAGTGCTCACTATCACAGATTTAGACTGGTTTGTGAACAATATTTGAGGGAAATGGTGATATTGTGTATGTGGAAAAAGTTTTAGATCTTTGAGTTCATCTCATACAAAATGGGAGCAAAACCAAAAGTGTTGCGTTTATATTTTTGTTGAGTGTAATAATTGATCAACATATTGATTTATTCTGCCTAACAGAAACCTGGTTACAACAGGATGAATATGTTAGTTTAAATGAGTCAACACCCCCGAGTCACACTAACTGTCAGAACGCTCGTAGCACGGGCCGGGGCGGAGGATTAGCAGCAATCTTCCATTCCAGCTTATTAATTAATCAAAAACCCAGACAGAGCTTTAATTCATTTGAAAGCTTGTCTCTTAGTCTTGTCCATCCAAATTGGAAGTCCCAAAAAACAGTTTTATTTGTTATTATGTATCGTCCACCTGGTCGTTACTGTGAGTTTCTCTGTGAATTTTCAGACCTTTTGTCTGACTTAGTGCTTAGCTCAGATAAGATAATTATAGTGGGCGATTTTAACATCCACACAGATGCTGAGAATGACAGCCTCAACACTGCATTTAATCTATTATTAGACTCTATTGGCTTTGCTCAAAAAGTAAATGAGTCCACCCACCACTTTAATCATATCTTAGATCTTGTTCTGACTTATGGTATGGAAATAGAAGACTTAACAGTATTCCCTGAAAACTCCCTTCTGTCTGATCATTTCTTAATAACATTTACATTTACTCTGATGGACTACCCAGCAGTGGGGAATAAGTTTCATTACACTAGAAGTCTTTCAGAAAGCGCTGTAACTAGGTTTAAGGATATGATTCCTTCTTTATGTTCTCTAATGCCATATACCAACACAGTGCAGAGTAGCTACCTAAACTCTGTAAGGGAGATAGAGTATCTCGTCAATAGTTTTACATCCTCATTGAAGACAACTTTGGATGCTGTAGCTCCTCTGAAAAAGAGAGCTTTAAATCAGAAGTGTCTGACTCTGTGGTATAACTCACAAACTCGTAGCTTAAAGCAGATAACCCGTAAGTTGGAGAGGAAATGGCGTCTCACTAATTTAGAAGATCTTCACTTAGCCTGGAAAAAGAGTCTGTTGCTCTATAAAAAAGCCCTCCGTAAAGCTAGGACATCTTTCTACTCATCACTAATGGAAGAAAATAAGAACCCCAGGTTTCTTTTCAGCACTGTAGCCAGGCTGACAAAGAGTCAGAGCTCTATTGAGCTGAGTATTCCATTAACTTTAACTAGTAATGACTTCATGACTTTCTTTGCTAACAAAATTTTAACTATTAGAGAAAAAATTACTCATAACCATCCCAAAGACGTATCGTTATCTTTGGCTGCTTTCAGTGATGCCGGTATTTGGTTAGACTCTTTCTCTCCGATTGTTCTGTCTGAGTTATTTTCATTAGTTACTTCATCCAAACCAACATGTTTATTAGACCCCATTCCTACCAGGCTGCTCAAGGAAGCCCTACCATTATTTAATGCTTCGATCTTAAATATGATCAATCTATCTTTGTTAGTTGGCTATGTACCACAGGCTTTTAAGGTGGCAGTAATTAAACCATTACTTAAAAAGCCATCACTTGACCCAGCTATCTTAGCTAATTATAGGCCAATCTCCAACCTTCCTTTTCTCTCAAAAATTCTTGAAAGGGTAGTTGTAAAACAGCTAACTGATCATCTGCAGAGGAATGGTCTATTTGAAGAGTTTCAGTCAGGTTTTAGAATTCATCATAGTACAGAAACAGCATTAGTGAAGGTTACAAATGATCTTTTTATGGCCTCGGACAGTGGACTCATCTCTGTGCTTGTTCTGTTAGACCTCAGTGCTGCTTTGATACTGTTGACCATAAAATTTTATTACAGAGATTAGAGCATGCCATAGGTATTAAAGGCACTGTGCTGCGGTGGTTTGAATCATATTTGTCTAATAGATTACAATTTGTTCATGTAAATGGGGAATCTTCTTCACAGACTAAAGTTAATTATGGAGTTCCACAAGGTTCTGTGCTAGGACCAATTTATTCACTTTATACATGCTTCCCTTAGGCAGTATTATTAGATGGTATTGCTTAAATTTTCATTGTTACGCAGATGATACCCAGCTTTATCTATCCATGAAGCCAGAGGACACACACCAATTAGCTAAACTGCAGGATTGTCTTACAGACATAAAGACATGGATGACCTCTAATTTCCTGCTTTTAAACTCAGATAAAACTGAAGTTATTGTACTTGGCCCCACAAATCTTAGAAACATGGTGTCTAACCAGATCCTTACTCTGGATGGCATTACCCTGACCTCTAGTAATACTGTGAGAAATCTTGGAGTCATTTTTGATCAGGATATGTCATTCAAAGCGCATATTAAACAAATATGTAGGACTGCTTTTTTGCATTTACGCAATATCTCTAAAATCAGAAAGGTCTTGTCTCAGAGTGATGCTGAAAAACTAATTCATGCATTTATTTCCTCTAGGCTGGACTATTGTAATTCATTATTATCAGGTTGTCCTAAAGTTCCCTAAAAAGCCTTCAGTTAATTCAAAATGCTGCAGCTAGAGTACTGACGGGGACTAGAAGGAGAGAGCATATCTCACCCATATTGGCCTCTCTTCATTGGCTTCCTGTTAATTCTAGAATAGAATTTAAAATTCTTCTTCTTACTTATAAGGTTTTGAATAATCAGGTCCCATCTTATCTTAGGGACCTCGTAGTACCATATCACCCCAATAGAGCGCTTCGCTCTCAGACTGCAGGCTTACTTGTAGTTCCTAGGGTTTGTAAGAGTAGAATGGGAGGCAGAGCCTTCAGCTTTCAGGCTCCTCTCCTGTGGAACCAGCTCCCAATTCAGATCAGGGAGACAGACACCCTCTCTACTTTTAAGATTAGGCTTAAAACTTTCCTTTTTGCTAAAGCTTATAGTTAGGGCTGGATCAGGTGACCCTGAACCATCCCTTAGTTATGCTGCTATAGACGTAGACTGCTGGGGGGTTCCCATGATGCACTGTTTCTTTCTCTTTTTGCTCTGTATGCACCACTCTGCATTTAATCATTAGTGATCGATCTCTGCTCCCCTCCACAGCATGTCTTTTTCCTGGTTCTCTCCCTCAGCCCCAACCAGTCCCAGCAGAAGACTGCCCCTCCCTGAGCCTGGTTCTGCTGGAGGTTTCTTCCTGTTAAAAGGGAGTTTTTCCTTCCCACTGTAGCCAAGTGCTTGCTCACAGGGGGTCGTTTTGACCGTTGGGGTTTTACATAATTATTGTATGGCCTTGCCTTACAATATAAAGCGCCTTGGGGCAACTGTTTGTTGTGATTTGGCGCTATATAAAAAAATTGATTGATTGATTGATTGTGATTGCATCAGCGCACACAGCGGTGCTCATCTGATCGATTATAAATGAGATGTTAAATCTATCATAAACACACTTTTACAACTACTCATAAGAAGGAATGAACATGCAACTGTTTTACCAAGCTAGTAGGCTGTTCCAAATACATTCTCCACCTCATGCAGCGCAGGAGGGAGAGAAAGAAAAGCGGCAGCTGAAGCGGCCCTCTGTGATTCCGGATGCGATTAGAGGTGTTTTCAACAACCAAACTCGGACAGATTAATCCCCTCCAAAATAATTATTTTATATACAGCGTCCAGCGCACAACACAGGTGGGATTGTCCAGCCCAGTCTCACATTTTTTTATGCTCCTTTTATACACAATCATGAATTGTCCTCAGTTCTAAAACACTGAGTGTTGTTCGAAGGAAAGGTGATGTAACACAGTGGTAAACATACCACTGTCCCAGCTTTTTTGATGTCGGCCACTTCATTTATTCAAATAAATAACTGGTGTGATATATAGTCAAATAGCTGGTGTGATTCCAGTTACCTTACTTTAAATGTTAAAAAGACAGAGGAAGTCATTTTTGATCCAAAGTTAGTTGGCAATCACAACCCTGTAATTATACACCAGCAACCAATCACACAGGTGCAATCGTACAAATATCTTGGTGTCTGTATAGACAGCTCCCTTACATGGAATACTCATGTTGACTGGTTATGTTCCCGCTTGAATCAACGACTCTATTTTCTACGGCGTTTGCGTTTTCATGGAGTCGACCAAAAAATTCTGTTACTGTTTTATCAGGCAGTTCTTGAAAGCATTCTAAGATATGGCATAACCACTTGGTTTGGGAACCTTCCTGTGTCCCTAAGATCAAAATTAAACTACCTTGTTCTTACAGCAATGAAAATCATTGATCTGAAACAGTATAACAATCCTCAGTCAATTTTTGATCAGTGTGTGATGAAGCAAGCGGACAGAATTCTTTCTGATCCCTCCCATGTTCTGCACACGCAATACGAGTTGCTACCATCGGGCCGGCATTTCAGAGTCCCCCATTGCAGACTGAATAGATATAGGAACTCTTTTGTTCCTATATCAATCATAGCCCTTAACAAATATAATAAACACCGCTAACAATCAGGCACATTAGGAGGTTTTAGTATTTGTATGTTTTTTATTTATTTATTTTTATTCTTTATTTATTGTTATGAACTGTTTATGTCTTGTTCTGTATCTTTGTATGGGTCATGATTTTTGAGACGTCCAAGACAAATTTCCCCATGGGGACATTAAAAGTATATATCTATCTATCTATCTATCTAAATAGAGGGTGTTTGTGTATGTGTGTGTGTTTGTGCGCACACACACACACACACACTGAGAGGCACAAACAAGTGTCCTGAATCGTGTACAGGAACATCTGCGCTACATATGGATTAGAAGTCCCCAAGTCCCAATGGGAGATGCCACCAAAGGTGGTTGAGAACAACAGGACTGAAGTCCTGTGGGACTTCAAATTTCAGACAGATAAGCAGCTGCTGGCCAACCAACCAGACATAATGGTGGTTGACAAGGGAAAAAAACGCAGTTGTGGATATCCAAGCTGACAGCAACATCTGAAAGAAGGAGCATGAGAAAATAAGAAAAATACCAGAGGCTGAAGGAACAACTGGAACAGAAGTGGAAGGTAAAGTCCAAAGTGGTCCCAGTGATAACAGGAGCACTAGGAGCTGTAACCCAGCAGCTTCCAGGCAAAACATCACAGGTCTCTGTCCAGAAGACAACAGTCCTAGGAGGAATAGCTAAGATACTCTGTCGAACCCTCAAACTCTCAGGCCTCTGGTAGAGGGCCCTGCCTTGAGGAACACACATACTAGAGTAACTTAATTGAGAGAGTGGTGACATGACAAATCAAAAAAACAATCATGTGACTCATGGTGCCATCTTGGGTTCGCTGTTAATCTGTCTGCATGGAAATCCAGCTATTTTATTTTTTTATTCGCTGAAAATTACGGGTTGTTGTGTGTTTGGATGCACAAATATTCACAGCAAGGGTTTCAAGATGTACCGATTCCCTTTAGATCTGAACAGAAAAAATATTTGGGAAAATAAAGTCAGCTGTGTGAGATGGAAGCCGATTTCATTGTCAAAGCTTTGAGATGTTAATTTATTGTTCAGTCCCATGTACAGTAAAACTCACCTAAACCATCATCATATAAACCGTATATTCGCAGTCACCAGATAAAAAAAGGTCCCAAAATTCTTGTATTGTTTTCCATCTAATAAACACCGTATATAACGGATTTTGTACAACCGATTTTTCGCTCACATCAGATAAAATGTCTCATCTGATCACAATGGATTTCCATTAAAACCCCTCGCATGTAAGACTGGAGTCATTTCTGTGATTAAAAGCCTGACCGTTTATTTTTTTCACATCATGCTCAGACCTGGAGCCGCAGCCTGACGTGCACCTCTTAAATCAGACCGCGCAAAAGGCTGTGATTTGACACTTTTCTGCTTTCACTGCTTCATTTGCTATCATATTTTAATAGTTTGTGCAGTGCACACGCTGATTAAAAACGGATCAGGAAAGTCCGCAACTTCATAGCAAAGTCGGAAAAAGACGAAATTGAATTGGAAGTGATGATTGTAGAAAGAAAAGCTTGTTGAGGCTCAAATTAGTCCAGAATAAAGCGTAATCCAGTGAGAGAACTTTAAAACCGTCAAACACATCATTGCATGACACAGAGTTGCAGAGCTGCAGAAGCATAAATCAGGGTTTAAATTAATTAAATGAGTCATCATAAACTGTAAATTTATGTAAATTTGATAGCTTAACTATTTTATATTTATTTTGATAGCACCTGTACTTGGATGTGTTGCTGTCTGTGGTTAAATGATTAAAAAAAATGTTGAAAACATAAAAGGTTCTTTCAGTAGTTCAAGCGCAGTTGGAAGCAACAAGCATTAAGCAACAAGAAAAACAAAAGAAATACAAAGGTAATTGCAGGCCATCAGCCCCAAGCCTCACCAAAAGACCCAGAATCTAGATAAAGTTAAGGCCACGGCACGCTCCATTTCCGAATAAAATAAATTAAAAGATTAAAAAGCATAGCAACACACTACGCCAATGTGCTAGCCATACGAAAGGGAAAATAAGTGTGTCTTAAGTCTGGACTTGAAAGTCTCTACAGAAATCCGACTGTTTTATTGATGCAAGGAGATCATTCCACAGAACAGGGGCACAAGAAAAAGCTCTGTGACCTGCAGACTTTTTATTCACCCTAGGGACACAAAGTAGTCCTGCACCCTGAGAACTGGGCCGGTACGTAGGGTTTAATTAGGGCAGCTAAGTAGGGAGGTGCCAGTCCATGAATAATTTTATAGGTTAGTAGCAAAACCTTAAAATCTGATCTCACAGGGACAGGAAGCCAGTGAAGAAATGACAAAATGGGTGCAGTGTGGTCAAACATTCTGCTTCATGTCAAAAGTCTGGCAGCAGCACCAACTGGAGAGCCCTAATGCTCGACTGCAGTAAACCAGAAAATAGAGCATTGCAGTAGTCCAATCTAGAAAAGACAAACGCATGAATCAAGGTCTCAGCATCAGTCATAGACAGGATGGGATGAATCCGCGATATTTCGCAAGTGGAAGAAAGCAGTCCTCGTAATATCTCTAATGTGGAGATCAAAGGACAACACAGGATCAAAAGTTACTCCAAGGTTCCTCACTTTGTCAGTGTGATGTATGACACACGAGCCTAGACTAAGTGTTAGCTGGTCAAATTGATGCCCATGTCTCGATGGACCAGGCTTATCGGCGTTCAAAAGTAGGAAATTGCTAGACATCCAGCTTCTCACTGATGCAAGGCAATCTTCTAATCTTCGGCATGTACAGTATAACTGAGTATCATCAGCATAGCAGTGAAAGGTAATCCCAAAATGCTGCAATATGTGCCCAAGGGGTGCTATATAAAGGGAGAAAAGCAGGGGGCTAAGGCGGACCCCTGTGGAACCCCAAATTTCAGGTCACTAAGGTTAGAGGTAGTGTTATTGTACGACACACAGTGACAACAACTGGTCAGGAGTGCAGGGGCACTCCCAGTAACCCCAAAATAATTCTTCAGCCTATCGAGTAGAATATGATGATGTACCTTTGTTTTCTTTTCCTGTGTGTGAGCATTAATTGTTTAAGTATTTGTAGTATTTGCATCCTTAGTTGTTTCTGTCTTGTTTGTGTATCTGTCTTTCACTGTTATTCAAGCACATTTTTTCTCACTCCTACCATTTCAGTTCCTTGTTTTCGGTCATCATTTGACAGGTTGTTGTCAGTGTTCATCAATGCACGTCATTGTTCTGCTGTGTCAATAATCTGCCTCCTGCTCCTTTGTCTGTCCCAGTTTCCAGTTTGTGCACACTGTTCCTGTTTGCCAAATCATCCCAAGACCTGTACTCCGTTGGGTTGTTGTTACCTTTCTGCAAAGCTAAAATTAAAAAAACATTCACCAACAGTAGTATGCATTTGATTGTACATTTGGGTTCATTTGCCTGAATTAATCATGATGGTGTGAAATGACTGACTTTGAACCCAACAGCTGCACACATGGACTTTTTTTTCCCTTTCAGAATCACTTTCTGAGTTTGCTATCTTTATTTCCCGCTCTCATCCAAGAAAGAAATTTAAATTTTACATGGACTCTGACTGACAGCAATCCCTAGTTCTTGGACGAGTTCCCTGAATGTGACGGTGGCCTGTGTCTGACTGAGTTTGACAGTGCATGTAGACCCCAATCTACGGGTGAGACACAGGTGCTTTCATCACATCCTTCAACACCGTGAGATGCACAAAGTTTACAAAGTCATATTTGCTGTTTTTTGCAGCTGTGAATTGAAATTCTTAAGTAGGTGTCAAGAGTTAGTGAGATTTAGTTTGTTATTTACGACATCTACTGTTTTCGGAAAACCATGAACAACCATGACTTCAGGCCGGCTACAGCACTAGATATCATTAACTTGTGCTTGTTGGATTCTGTCAAGTTCTGTAATTTCTTGCACAGTAAAGTTCCCGTCACACAAATGCCATGTTTGTGGCATTCACAGCCACGTGTAGCACTCGCCACCCAACTTGCCACAAATATGTAATTACTTGCCACCAACACATTACATGGTTCCCGGCACTTGTCAAGGTGTAGTGAGTGTTTTGATTATGACCAAAACACTCACCACTCAACTTCACTTGTTGCATGGTCGCCCCTTATATGCTACTAACACGCCACGCACACACTGTCTGTGTGACAGGTTGGAAAGCAGCAGGTTGATCAGAAACTATAAGGTTGATAAAACACAGGCCAGGAAACAGCAGACAACGCCCAGATTGCACACTACGACAAACATTCACACACAGTGATTACACACCCTGCAAACACAAATGTGTTGGTGAGTATAGCACACCATTGGTTGCCACAGACATACACACACACTCTCACAGAGTTTGTGTATGAGTGGCTTCAGAATGCATGTAGAGTGTAGCAACTGATTGTGTTTCCTAGTTCTGAGCCTATGCTTTGAACTGCAAACCATTTTTCTTCTCTTGCAAGCCCTGTTGGGTATCATACTGACTTGAAGACTTCTTTAACACCTGCTGATAGGTTGAAGCACTGCAGACTGTATAGTAATAGGGAACTCCATTATCCGCAAGATGAGATTTGCCAGTCTACTATGTTAAATGTTCATGTGGGTCCAGAGCATTTGACATAACATCTACATTCACTGGTCACTTTAGTAGATACACCTGTTCAATTGCTTGTTAACACAAATAGCTAATCAGCCAATCACATGGCAGCAACTCAATGCATTTAGGCATCTGGACGTGGTGAAGGCGACTTGATGAAGTTCAAACAGAGCATCAGAATGGGGAAGAAAGAGGATTTAAATGATCCATATTGACATGATGGTATCATGTCAATATGGACCAACATATCTGAGGAATGTTTCCAACACCTTGTTGAATCTATGCCATGAAGAATTAAGACAAGTCTATAGACAAAAGGGGGTCCAACCCGGTACTAGCTAGGTGTACCGAATATAGATGCCAGTGAGTGTAGCGTTCATGTGCTTGGTCATATAAGGACAGACAGCAGGTGCAGGAACTTAGCCACACTAAGCCATGTAGGGCCACGTATGAGCCATGCAGTGTCGTGTAGCACGACGTCAGTGTGCAAACGCACATGCTTCATCCTACCCTCCGCCCCTCCCACACTTGTTACCTCCGCCAAGGAGGTTATGTTTTCGGTCGCGTTTGTTTGTTTGTCAGCAGGATAACTCAAAACGTTTTGAACGGATTTTGATGAAATTTTGTGGAGTGGTTGGAAATGACAAGAGGAACAAGTGATTAAATTTTAGTGGTGATCCAGATCACGATCCGGATCCAGGAATTTTTTTTAAGGATTCTTCACCATTGCGGGATAGGGGGAATTTTGACATTCTAGTTTCTAACTCCACAAAAACAAGGCAGAAAGGCTTGAAAAAAATTAAGGTGTAACATAGTCAAATGTTCTATCAAACAACAAAGTTTGGTGATGATCGGATCCGTATTCCGGATCTGGTGATCTGAATATGTAAAAATATAGGGAAAATAGAAAATGTGTCAGTGTGAGGTGACAAATGAAGCTAGAGATGCACAACTAACACCAAATTGTAGCTGAATCTGTACTGATTCAGTAAGGTGTCATCAGATTTGATGTAGCTTCAAATGTTATGGAGCTAGATCCCGAAGAAAACCGCCATTACCGAAAAATCGTTTTTATACAATAACTTTTGAACTAATAAAGACATAAAAGTGATTCCAAGTTCTAGTGGTATGTTTTCATGGTCAAGGATGTCAAATATAAAGGAAAGAAAAGTGTATGTATCATAGTTTTGGTTGTAACACTGAATTGTTGAATAGATCACTGTGCCAAGGAGGGAATCTCTTTAGGGTCAGTGACCCTATGGCCTTGTTTAGAGAAGTGTTTCATAAATGTTTAAAAATTCATATATTTACAGTTTAGTTGAATAATAAATTGAATTTTGTCTCTTATTTGTTTTTGTCTGTAAGCACATGCAATATCAATATCAGTGCTCAGATGACAGTAGCTTCTGGGAAAGGTGCAAGTTGCAATAAACTGTGATGCCAAGTGCTAAGGATACATGCTATCCAGTCACAGCAGATGAAACTTTTTTTTACTACTGAGCAAACATCATTGTTAGACTTTTTTATGTTGTGTGGGCCGCTGAAGAGGAGGTACTGCTGGCCCACCACCACAAGATGGCGCCCTGCTTGAAGTGCGGGCTTCAAGCATGAGAGGGCGTCGGAGCGACCAGGAGTGACAGCTGTCACTCATCATCCGTACCAGCTGTCACTCATCCACTACTCATCACCACCACCATAAAGGCTGGACTGCAACTCCACCTCCCCGCCGAGAAATCAACTACCAATCAGGTAATTTTCTCTGCTGACTTAAACTTTGAGTATTAGTCTGATCTCTTTTTGCAGCCGTTTTCCTGTGGTGTGCCTTATCTGCGGAGTTGGCGTTTGGTGTGGACTGCGACGGATTCGCCTCACACCCCACTCAGATAAGTGGTTAACTCAGGAGCTGCACGAGTGTATGATTGGAGGTGGAGGTTCTCCCTCCTTTACTGAATACAGACTGTGGGATTACTGAGTGTGCGACCTCACACTCATCTGGACTGTCTGTTTTCTGCCAGCAGTACCGGGTCTGACTGCTGAAGACAGCGCCACCTGGGGCGCGGGGCTTGCCGGCTCCGGTGTTCTTCAGCTCCGTTGGCGGTGGAAGCTGTGTGGATCCGGCTTTTCTCTCGCCAGGTGTCTTCTATCGTCGAGCCTGCCCACACGTCACCTGTTGTATGATTGACAGTCACTGTATTGTTATTGTCTGTACATCGTTGTGTGATTCACAACATTAAATTGTTACTTTTTGGCTTATCCATTGTCCGTTCATTAACGCCCCCTGTTGTGGGTCCGTGACACGACACTTTCACAACAGGATTTCTCGGCCAGCGTCATGGATCCCGAGGGGCGTCAACCATCGCTTGAACAGCCAATGGAAGAGCGAGGTGCACAGGCGCCAGCAGGAGGCGTGTTGGGTGAGCTGCAGCACATCTTAACCGCCTTTACCGCTCGGTTGGATTTAATTACCGAGCAGAGCAGTGTTCTCAATCGTAGGATGGAGGCTCTCACCGCCCAGGTGGAAGCGCGTGCTCAGGGCGCTGCTGCAGCACCTCCTCCTGCTGACCGCGTGCCAGAAACAGACATTCCGCTGGTCGTTCAACGAACCCCCCCACCTTCCCCTGAAGCATACATAAGTCCTCCGGAGCCGTATGGAGGCTGTGTGGAGACGTGCGCGGACTTCTTGATGCAGTGCTCGCTCGTCTTTTCACAGCGTCCCGTCATGTACGCAGCAGACACCAGCCGGGTGGCTTATGTGATCAATTTGCTTCGAGGAGAGGCACGCGCCTGGGCTACGGCGCTTTGGGAGCAGAATTCACGGCTCCTAACGGTTTATACTGAGTTTGTGAGGGAGTTCCGACAGGTGTTCGACCACCCTCGTAGAGGCGAGACCGCTTCAAGTGTGCTGCTGTCGATACGGCAGGGGCGTCGGAGCGCAGCGAAGTATGCAGTCGACTTCCGCATCACGGCAGCGCGAGCCGGCTGGAATGCTGTTGCGCTCCGCGCCGCCTTTGTAAATGGACTGTCTCTGGTCCTTAAGGAGCACCTGCTGTTGCGCTCGGCGCCGCCTTTGTAAATGGATTGTCTCTGGTCCTTAAGGAGCACCTGGTGGCGAAGGACGAGCCGCGGGATTTAGATGGGCTTATCGACGTGGTTATACGGTTAGACAACCGATTAACGGAACACCAACGGGAACGAGACGAGGGGCGTGGCCAGGCACAAGCCGTCCCTCTTCCTCCCGGGTCCGAAAGGAAGCCGACTTCCCCACGCTCCACTGCCAGGGCTCTCCACGTGACAACAGCTCCCCCTGCTGATGCTGCTATGGAAACGAGCAGGGCAAAAAAATGATCAGATCACAGACAAAGGAGGCTGATCCGTGGAGAGTGTTTTCTCTGCAGCTCTACCGAGCACATACAGAGAGAATGCCCCAAACGGTCAAAACAACAGCACTCGTCCTTAGAGACTGGGCTAAGGGTGGGTCACAACATCCACGTGGGGAAACCCCGACGATCTGCACGAATCCCAGTCACGATCCTGAGTGGGGATCTAACCCTTCACGCCCCAGCACTGGTGGACACGGGGTCAGAGGGGAATCTGCTGGATAGCAGATGGGCAAAGGAGGTTGGGCTCCCTCTAGTGGCCTTACCGTCACCATTGTTGGTGCGGGCGCTAGATGGCACCCTTCTTCCACTAATCACACACCAGACACAGCCAGTGACATTGGTGGTGTCTGGGAATCACAGGGAGGAGATTGTGTTTTATGTAACACCTTCTACCTCCCGAGTGATTTTGGGTTTTCCATGGGCGTTAAAACACAATCCCCGGATTGACTGGCTGTCTGGGGTTGTGGTTCAGTGGAGCGAAACCTGCCACCAGGAGTGTTTAGGATCCTCGGTTCCACCCGGTGTGACTGCTAAGGAGGAGGTTTCAGTCCCCCCCAATCTGACGGCGGTGCCGGCCGAGTACCACGACCTTGCTGACGTCTTCAGCAAGGATCTGGTACTCACGCTGCCCCCGCATCGTCCGTACGATTGTGCCATTGATTTGATACCGGGCGCTGAGTACCCGTCCAGCAGGCTGTACAACCTCTCACGTCCGGAACGCGAATCAATGGAGACCTACATCCGGGACTCGTTAGCTGCCGGGTTGATCCGGAACTCCACCTCCCCGATAGGTGCTGGTTTCTTTTTTGTGGGCAAGAAGGACGGCGGACTCCGTCCATGCATTGATTACAGAGGGCTGAACGAGATCACGGTTCGCAACAGATACCCGTTACCTCTGTTGGATTCAGTGTTCACGCCCCTGCATGGAGCCCAAATTTTCACGAAATTGGATCTTAGGAATGCTTATCACCTGGTTCGGATCCGGGAGGGAGACGAGTGGAAGACAGCGTTTAACACCCCGTTAGGTCACTTAGAGTACCTGGTCATGCCGTTCGGCCTCACCAATGCGCCCGCGACGTTCCAAGCTTTGGTTAATGACGTCTTACGGGACTTCCTGCATCGGTTTGTCTTCGTATATCTAGACGATATACTCATCTTTTCTCCGGATCCTGAGACCCATGTCAAGCATGTACGTCAGGTCCTACAGTGGTTGTTGGAGAACCGGCTGTTTGTGAAGGGCGAGAAGTGTGAGTTCCACCGCACTTCTTTGTCCTTCTTGGGGTTCATCATCTCCTCCAACTCCGTCGCCCCTGATCCGGCCAAGGTTGCAGCGGTGAGAGATTGGCCCCAACCAACGAACCGTAGGAAACTACAACAGTTCCTCGGTTTTGCAAATTTCTACCGGAGGTTCATCAAGGGCTACAGTCAGGTAGTTAGCCCCCTGACAGCCCTGACCTCCACAAAAGTCCCCTTCACCTGGTCGGATCGGTGCGAAGCCGCGTTTAGGGAGTTGAAACGCCGGTTCTCGACTGCACCGGTTCTGGTGCAGCCCGATCCCAAGCACCAGTTTGTTGTTGAAGTGGATGCCTCTGACTCAGGGATAGGAGCCGTGCTGTCCCAGAGCGGGGAGTCCGACAAGGTTCTCCATCCATGTGCCTACTTTTCCCGCAGGTTGACCCCAGCTGAACGGAACTATGACGTCGGCAATCGGGAACTTCTTGCGGTGAAGGAGGCTCTTGAGGAGTGGAGACACCTGTTGGAGGGAGCATCGGTACCATTTACGGTTTTCACGGACCATCGGAACCTGGAGTACATCCGGACCGCGAAGCGTCTGAACCCCAGGCAAGCCCGCTGGTCGCTGTTCTTCGGGCGTTTTGACTTCCGGATCACCTACCGCCCCGGGACAAAGAACCAATGATCTGACGCCCTGTCCCGGGTGCACGAAGAGGAGGTCAAGACCGAGCTGTCAGACCCCCCTGAAACCATCATCCCCGAATCCACTGTCGTGGCCGCCCTTACCTGGGACGTGGAGAAGACCGTCCGGGAGGCCCTGACACGGAGCCCGGACCCGGGGACAGGTCCGAAGAACAAACTGTACGTCTCACCAGAGGCCAGGGCTGCGGTCCTTGACTTCTGTCACGGTTCCAAGCTCTCCTGTCACCCAGGGGTGCGAAGGACCATGGCAGTGGTCCGGCAGCGCTTCTGGTGGGCGTCTATGGAAGCCGATGTCCGGGAGTATGTCCAGGCCTGCACCACCTGTGCTAGGGGCAAAGCCGACCACCACAAGGCCCAAGGCCTCCTCCAGCCTCTGCCTGTGCCTCATCGCCCCTGGTCTCATATCGGCCTGGACTTTGTCACGGGCCTCCCGCCGTCCCAGGGAAACACCACCATCTTAACGACAGTGGACCGGTTCTCCAAGGCGGCCCACTTCATGGCCCTCCTGAAGCTCCCGACGGCCCAGGAGACTGCAGACCTCCTGGTCCACCACGCCGTGCGTCTGCATGGGATTCCATCAGACATTGTCTCGGATCGTGGTCCTCAGTTCTCCTCCCAGGTCTGGCAGAGTTTCTGTAGGGAACTGGGGGCCACCGTCAGTCTCTCGTCTGGGTACCACCCCCAGACGAACGGGCAGGCAGAGTGGACTAACCAGGAACTGGAGCAGGCCCTCCGCTGCGTGACCTCCGCGCACCCGACGGCCTGGAGTGACCATCTAGCCTGGATCGAGTACGCTCATAACAGCCAAGTCTCGTCTGCCACTGGCCTCTCCCCGTTTGAAGTGTGTTTGGGGTACCAGCCCCCATTGTTCCCGCTAGTGGAGGGAGAGGTCGGGGTGCCCTCGGTCCAGGCCCATCTGAGAAGGTGCCGTCGGGTGTGGCGTACCGCCCGCTCTGCCCTGCTCAAAGCCCGGACAAGGGCCAAGAACCATGCAGACCGCCGGCGTGCCCCGGCCCCTGCGTATCAGCCTGGGCAGGAGGTTTGGCTTTCCACAAAGGACATTCCCCTGCAAGTGGAATCCCAGAAGTTGAAGGACAGATACATTGGACCTTTCCCCATACTCAAGATCCTCAGTCCAGCCGCAGTGAAGCTGAAGCTGCTAGCTTCACTGCGGATCCACCCGGTTTTCCATGTGTCACGCATCAAACCTCACCACGTTTCACCCCTCTGTACCCCCGGACCGGCGCCGCCTCCTGCCCGGATCATTGACGGGGAGCCGGCTTGGACCGTGCGCCGGCTCCTGGATGTCCGTCGGAAGGGCCGGGGGTTCCAGTATTTGGTGGACTGGGAGGGGTATGGACCCGAAGAACGCTCCTGGGTGAAGAGGAGCTTCATCCTGGACCCCGGCCCTCCTGGCCGACTTCTACCGGCGGCACCCGGACAAGCCTGGTCGGGTGCCAGGAGGCGCCCGTTGAGGGGGGGGTCCTGTTGTGTGGGCCGCTGAAGAGGAGGTACTGCTGACCCACCACCACAAGATGGCGCCCTGCTTGAAGTGCGGGCTTCAAGCATGAGAGGGCGTCGGAGCGACCAGGAGTGACAGCTGTCACTCATCATCCGTACCAGCTGTCACTCATCCACTACTCATCACCACCACCATAAAGGCCGGACTGCAACTCCACCTCCCCGTCGAGAAATCAACTACCAATCAGGTAATTTTCTCTGCTGACTTAAACTTTGAGTATTAGTCTGATCTCTTTTTGCAGCCGTTTTCCTGTGGTGTGCCTTATCTGCGGAGTTGGCGTTTGGTGTGGACTGCGACGGATTCGCCTCACACCCCACTCAGATAAGTGGTTAACTCAGGAGCTGCACGAGTGTATGATTGGAGGTGGAGGTTCTCCCTCCTTTACTGAATACAGACTGTGGGATTACTGAGTGTGCGACCTCACACTCATCTGGACTGTTTGTTTTCTGCCAGCAGTACCGGGTCTGACTGTTGAAGACAGCGGCCACCTGGGGCGCAGGGCTTGGTGGCTCCGGTGTTCTTCAGCTCCGTTGGCGGTGGAAGCTGTGTGGATCCGGCTTTTCTCTCGCCAGGCATCTTCTATCGTCGAGCCTGCCCACACGTCACCTGGTGTATGATTGACAGTCACTGTATTGTTATTGTCTGTACATCGTTGTGTGATTCACAACATTAAACTGTTACTTTTTGGCTTATCCATTGTCCGTTCATTAACGGCCCCTGTTGTGGGTCCGTGACACGACACTTTCACATTTTAGGTTCAATGATTCCACGGCATCTAGATGTTATGGCATCAGTGACCCCATGGCCTTAGTGGAGGTTTGCACTCTCTGAGTGCTTCTAGTTTCCTATATTAAAGCGTGGGTTTACAATTCCCAGCATCCATTCAAGATGTTGTTGCATGAGAGGAACATCAGGATTGCTTTTCAGAACTTCACCCACAATATGGCTGCTGCTGGCGTTTTACTGCAGACAGAAATCAACACGCAAGAAGTGCAACAAAGGAAGAGGAGGTGCTGGGTCAGACAGTGGATCCTGCATCGGCCACAATATGGACAATATGATGTTCTTGTGAAAGAAATGCAGGAAACAGATGCAAAAGGGTACAAGGGCTTTCTCAGAGTGGAACCTGCTCTGTTTCAGGAGTTGGTGGACAGAGTCGGCCCGAGAATCATGAAACAAGACACTAATTACAGACTCAGTCTCAGCCCTGGCCTGAGGCGGGCCATCACACTGAGGCACTTGGCATCAGGAGACTCCTACAGAAGTCTGGCCTATGGGTTTAGAGTTGGTCACAACAGTATCAGTTGTGTCATCTCTGAAACCTGTGAGACCATCATTTCAGAGTATATGGAGGAAGTTCTGCAGTGCCCCAAGACACTGGAGGAGTGGAAGCTGGTAGAGAAAGGGATTCAGCACCAGATGGCAGTTCCACAATTGCTGCGGGGCTATAGATGGGAAGCACATTGCTCTCCACAAACCAGTTGGCTCAGGCTCAGAGAACTACAATTACAAAAAAAAAAAATTCTATTGTCCTGATGGCCGTTGTAGATGCCAACTGCAGGTTTTTGTTTGTGGACGTTGGCATTGTTGGCAGTGCTTCTGATGGTGGGGTGTTTAGAGAGACTGACCTCTACAAAGCCTTGGATGAAGACTATGCAGGATTTCCTCTTGCTGAGCCCCTGCCCAGTGATGACAAGGATATTCCCTACCACATGGTTGCTGATGATGCCTTCACCCTCAGGATGTGGATGATGAAGCCTTTCCCTTACAGGAAGCTAAGCCATGAGGAAAGGATCTTCAACTATCGACTCAAGAGCAGGGAGAGTGGTGGAGAATGCTTTTGGCATTCTTGCAAGCAGGTGGAGGGTGTTCCTGATAACCATGGCACAGCGGTCTGACAATGTTGCGTCTATCACCCTCGCAGCATGTGTTCTTCATAACCTTCTTAGCCTGAGGTATCCAAACCAGGCACTCGCAGAAGGTGATCATGAAGATGAAGAGGGAAACTTCATACCAGGAACCTGGAGAGATAAATTCACAGATGAAGCATGGAGAGGAATGGAGGCTCTCCAACCATCCAAAACAGGAAAGCTGATGAGAGTACCTAAAGACCTACTATACTTTAGAAGCTGGTGCTGTGCCATGGCAAGACAGGATGGTGCCTCAAAAGTAGTTGCGTTGTTTCAAGCCCATATGCGTATTAAACATTTTTTTGTACCATTTGCAAATAAACCCTTTTAAATTTCTGTTCTGTGTTGTTTCAAGGTGTTATTCTATGTATTTTAAGCTGACACCTGTGTGAAAACCTGATCATTTTAAAACCTGTTTTAAAATGATCAAACATTTCATATTTACCAAGAAGCAATTTAATATTGTCACCTGTCTGAAAACCTGCTTATTCTAAAACCTGTTGTAAATTAAAAATTTCACATTTACCATGAATGTAGCATCATGAAAATAGTACTAGAAAAGTTAAAAACCGCATTAAAAAATATGCACCAACAATGTTTGGGATCTATTGTGTCAAGGTCAGCTGAGCTTCATAACAGCTTTGTGCACCATTTTCAAATCAAGTCATTTAGAATTCTATGTTTGCACATTTCACCACATAATACTATTTCAGTCAAACCAGCATTTACAAAAATGCACAAGCACTGGTTGGAATGTAACTGCTTTTATTGTAAATAACAAACTATGTACAGTTGTAAAAAACTATTTTTAAACTATGTGCAGTTGCAAAAAACAAACAAAAAAAAATTAACAGTATGTTAAAAAAACAGTTGTACAAAAAACAGATCGCAAAAGTTGTGAAAAATGTATGAACTGAGGTATGTGCAGGTGAAACAATGACTAGTGGCATGGTTCAGTCAGTGTATGGATGCAAGTCACCATCCCCACCACCGAAGCCACTCAGTCCAGTGACATTAGCAGACTTTTTTTTTTCTTTTTTCTCCTTTTTTCTTTTTTACTTTTTTGTTTTTTCTTTTTTCTTTCTTTTTCCTTTTTCTCTTTTCTTTCTTTTTTCATTTTTTTCTTCTTTTTTTTCCTCTTTTTTTTTCGCGGACTCTTGGCTTCTATTTGCCACTGGTGTGCTGGAGGCTCATAGTGTGGAGGATCTTGCTGGTGTCTGGAGCGGTGGTTGAGCCTCTGGTTGGTAGTGCTGTGGAGCCCAATCCTGGTAGCGCACATCTGTGTGCACCCAGTACCACTGGCTGCAACCGGGTTGGGCTGGATGGGGCTGTGGTGGAGGAGGAGAAGGAAACTACTGCTGTTGGTGCTGAAACTGAACCTGCTGCTGCCTCTCGTGCTGCTAGTTTTTCGCCAGCACCCAGTCATTTACCCACGCCGTTAGCTCTAACGTGAGACTCATGAAGTCCTCTTCTCTGACCTGACAAGCAATAGTGGACCTCGTGTGTTCCATAAACAATGCCACTCTGCCCTCGTACCCTGATGGTCGTGCTGACATTGCCACCAGTTGGAGTGATGACTAGTCAGCTGCATCAAGGAACTACAAAGACAAAAACAAAAGGAGTTAGCTAGCTAACAGACACCACATACATAAAACATGCATTTTTCCACAGATTTTCAGAATATTTCTATTACTCTAGAGTGCTGCGTGTACTGTAGATATTTATCTTGGTCAGTGCAGCACCCAACGATGTTGAAGATGATGCGTGGGCACCAACAGGACCCGGATAATCGTGGCGCTTCTTCCTGGGGTGAGGCATTGCCTTGCCAGGACCATCCTTTCATCCTTCACCCTTGACAAGGTTCTGGCTCTAACCCAGGCTCTGATGTCCCCCTGATGCCGCAGTTGGGTCTGAGTACTGGGTTTCTGCGTTCTCAGGGTCAGCAGCGGAGTCCCCCTTCTCCTCTGATGCCGAGGATGAGCTGATCACAATCGAACAGTCTGCAGCCGGTGACGTATTAGTGTATTTTACAAAGAGAAAGAAGCACAAAAAAGAAGTGGAATAATTCATTATTAAGTTAGCATAAATAAACATATGTTTGCAGACTGCCCTCCAGGCTGTTGATAAATATGGTCCCTCAGAAAAGAGAACATGGTCTTGATCCTCTTTTCTGGGTCTGTCAGGCCTTTTCCAGCTCCAGAGCCTGACTTTGGAGGTGGTTCCCTCCGACCGAACCGAGAGTGAATCCTCTTCATCCATTGGTCGAGCTGTTCATTTGCAATTATTTAAATAAAACAAACAAATACATCAATATTACTACGAGTGGACACCCCACGCTGTGACCTAATACTCAATGAGACACACTCGGAAAAAAGCATGCACCAAACACACTCAAGAAGACATGCACGCTGCAAACACATTCGAAAACACACAAAAAAAAAGAAGGGTAATGTCAGACTCATGTTAGGCCATGCTCCTCTGCTTTTTTGCTTATCTCGGCCCTCTTCCATTCAATGCGATGGTACCGTGCGTCCCGCCCGTTGTACAGATAGGCTGCACCGCACCACAACTCAGCCGTTGTTTCCACCGGCAGAATAACTGGAGGCCTTATCTTCCTGCGTTTGGCACCTCCTGAGTCCGGCTTGGCTGCCCAGCTACTGGGGTCGGTCTGACCGAGACATCCGCCGCCATCTTCAGGGCTTCCTCTGATGTTACAGCTGGGGAACCAGGCTCAGATGGTGCGGGAGATGGAGGTGAAGCTGCACCTGTTGCCCAGGTTGCACTTTTCTGGCTTGCTTTTTCAAATATCCTTCTCTTCATCATCATCCTCATGTGTCCTTTGTCTGATGGCGTGCGTGGTCCGTCGTTAAATGGTGGCCAACCGGGCGGAACAAGTTTATATAAAGAGGGGGAGCGTCATGGTCACGTGTTTCTGTATTAGCGGGACTAACGAGTCTCAACATGGTGCCTGTGTGGCTCCGGGCGTGGCTTTATGTGGCACAACATAGCCGATACGCCACGCCTATGAGGACATACCACGTGTATGCAATGCGTGGGTAATATAGCCCTCTATCCTGGCCCATGCGAGGTTTGGGCGGGGCAAATAGGAGACATAGCGAGGCATGCTAGTCCACGTAACCGCCAGGTAGCTCAGATAAGAGGCATCTATAATCCCGTAGCTGCCACACATATGCTTCTATAACCCTCGTTAGTCCTCATACACAAATAATGCCACGCTGTTGTTGCAAAATTTTGAACATCTTAAAATTAGCGCCACATTAAGAGATGAGCCTCGTTAACCGAAGATACTGCCTCTAAGAGCCTCTATTCTCCCACGATACCTCTCATAGCAAAAAACAGGCTGCGTGGCTCATGATTCATCCTTCATTATTTGGTGGAACCAGGGCTTCAGTTGTTTGTGTTGGGCTGCAGTGCACAGTCTATCACAGGGTTGGCGATGAGGGCCGAGACACTGCAGGTTTTCCTTGCAACAGGTTTCTCCTGAACATAAACACCTGATCGTCAATGAAATTACCTGCTGAGGTGATTGGTAGCAAGGAAAACCTGCAGTGCCTCGGCCCTTCATGGCACATGATTGCCCAGTTACAGTTATGGGGTTGAGCTTGGACTTGTATTATTGCTGGAGTAAAAATCTGTCCTATTTCAATGACATTCTAGAATCAATACAAAAGCTGACTCACCAGTTGGAGTTCATTGTGCTCAAGCTATGCTCTTCTTCACTTCTTGGTTTCCTGGGCTTTATATGCATATGGGTGCTTTGTCACAACAGTGGTATTGATATGTTTGGCTATTCGTTATTGTATTTTTTTTTCTTTGTTACGTCTGCAAAGGACGTAATAAAATCATCAGCATTTATTTATTTGTCTGGCTGTTAGCAGGATAACGTCAAAACTACTGGACAGATTTTGAGGAAATTTTCACTACAGACGAAGTCATTAAATTTTGGAAGGTGATCCTGATCCGGATCTAGATCTGGATCAAGATTTCACTTTGTATAGGCTTTGAAGGATTACATCAAAGCTCATTCATGGATTCTCAGCAAATTTGCATCACAGATACATATTAGGCCATGGAAGCCCCCACTGAATTTGTAGGTGATCTGTATTCTGGATCAGGATTTCAATTTGTACGCTTCACTTTGTCGGATATTCAGCATTACGTCAAAACTACCTCATGGATTTTCACTACACATTGGTGTTAGGCCTTGGAAGACTCCAATGGATTTTGGAGGTGATCTGGATCTGGATTTTATTTTGTAGACTTTTAAGGGTTACGTCAAAACTACTTATATCAAACCTACTTCATGGATTCTCACCAGATTCGCACTACAGATAGATATTAGGCCATGGAAAACTACACTGAATTTTAGAGGTGATCCGGATCGGGATTGGTGGATGTCAGAAATCTCAGATTGCGCTTTTTTTTTTTTTATCTTTTAGGGGGACCAAGAGCAGCTTTTGAATTAAATATCAGATTTAAACCCCACTCACGTAAAGCACCTTCGACCAACTTAGCTTGTGATTTGGCACTGTCTAAATAAACTGAATTTGATTGAATAAACTACTGAAGATGAGTGAGTGAGTGTTCAGGGCTACTGTCTGAAGTATAATCTTGAAATGCTTCATTCAAAGATTTCTAAAGACAGACTCTTTTCAGCTCTTGGTGAATGTGTTTTCAGAAAGTCTTCCACACTTCTGTAATAAAGTTTTCTAATAAAAAACCAAAATATTTCAGAAACATTTGTTCAACTCAAAGTTATGAAAACTATGGTCTTTGATTCCTCCCTTTTTTATGTCCTTGTATGTGGATGGATGTGTCCTTTCTGAGTAGATTCAAGCCCTCATAAATGTCATAAATGTTCATTCATCAATGTGCATTCAAACTGTCCACAGAAAATATCCCAAATATGTTTTAAAGTATTCATATGATTCATGCAACTCCAGAAATAAAATGATCTTGTAAATGCAATACAACCATTCTTTCTAGAATTAGTTTTTTATGGTGGTGATGGTAAAGCGGGGAGAAGGAGGGGGGACATTTAAATCGCATGTGAAAAGTAAAACGTGTAAACATTATTTTTTTTTAAAAGTCACACCCCTAGATTCTAAGTAATACCAAAGGTAATGGACAGTTACCCCTATAACAATACTCACAGAATTAATTAAGTGTTATAGAAAGTTGGATTTATATTTTGTCCATAGAAAATGAACTGTAAGTGTGTATTGGTGTAGTCAACTGCTCTATTAAATTCTATATCTTTTATTTAAAAGAAAAAAGCTGATTTGTTTTCAATCAAAGCTATAGTTTCTAACTCCGTCCTACCTTACTATAGTTTTATATATTTGTCAGACGTAATAGTTTCAGATATTTATTTTACTTTATTTATTTATTTATTCATCTTATAATACAAACACATCCTGAGCAAAAACAAAACAGGTTTTCAAAATAAAATTCAGGGTGGCAAGATTATATCTCCACACTGGCCTGGGAACACCTCGGGATCCCCCAGTCAGATGTGGTCAATGTGGCCCAGGAAAGGGAAGCCTGGGGTCCCATGCTGGAGCTGTTGCCCCTGTGACCCGATCCCAGATAAGCAGTTGAAGATGAGTGGGTGAGTGAGTGTATTCACACAGAATTCGCATAACTAAGATACTTTGTTTTGTAATTTGAATAATTTTCCAGAAGGTAAAAGTTGCAGGAATCATTGCTGACATGGTTGTCCACAGCCCATTCAGATGAGACAAAAATAATTGAGAAACTGCTAATAACTGCATTTTGGCACCTCCCCATGTGAAACTAATGCTGTCCAAATAGAGCTTTTTCACCTAATTCATCATGGGTGTGTTTTGTAAGACAATAAACCAGAGTGTCACAAGTGCAACAGGTGGTGCTACTTGTATGGTGAACGCAAAAGTGAGAGGTTTTCAGGCAAGGAATGTATCTGTACCCAGGCTGGAGCAACTGTCATCCACCACAGCACCCTGACATGAAACATCTGAACACCTCATTCCCACAATACCATCTCCATTTTTTCTTCATGTGATCCAATTGGCCAAACTACCTCTGGAGGTGGTCATTTGAAGAAGGTTTGTGATGATCCCCAGTCAAAAACCAAGCAAAGGAATATACTATGCTGCAGCTTCAGATGGCTATCATCATTTCATTTGACCTTTTTGACCTGGGGTTGATCTGTGGTACAGTTAATGTGGCGACAGGTGGCACTAGTGCATGATAACTTGATCCACAACCCAAAGGAGGTGAGACATAAGCTGCACAGAGATATTGGACCAAATGTAACTGTAATCAGGTTAAAATCATCTCCAGGGCCCTGTAGTCTACCTGATGCAAACATTCTACCCTCTAACTCAACTTTTGTAATACTAAAGGGGTTAAAGGGATAACTGCCAACAACTCTCCATGATACCATCTTAATAAGTATTGTTATACATTTCAAATTAATGAGTGAGACCCACAATATTCTAACAGTACTCGAGGGAATAACAGGGCCTAAAGAATGTTGAGTACTTTGTGTATTACTTTCTCCAGCTTTGCTTATTCTGGGGAGAAGATCACCCTCTTTGTATGAGGTCTGCTGTCCTTGTGAGATGCCTCTTTTTTGATTAAACATCATGACCTTCTGAGACTCTTACTCTCTTCCCCACATCATATTCCATTTCTGTTTACCCTTAGGGCCTCCTATGTGTTTTGCTCGCTCAGACAACCTAACCCTTAGCCCTTTTACCCATTTCACTCATTATGTAACACCCAGTGCTGTGGCCTTCTGTTTCCAACAGTATGTTACTAATGCTCCCTAATGCGGTCTAATGCCGCATAATGCAACCTAACTACCTCTTCAACTCAATCACATTTACTAATCTGTTCACCACAAACTGACAGATCAATGGTCACCAGGCTCTGAAGAGGTTTTCAACTTGAAACATGCTGACGACAGCGCCTGAGAGCGCTGCGCGACATCTCGCACCGTGGGAAGTCCTTAAAGCGACAGTATCACCTCAAAATCTCTCATCAGCCATTAAATTTTCACCGAAAACCAGCTTAATTTTTCGAACCGTGTCCACTTCGATGTGTCTCACAGGTTTAGAAAAAATTTTGATCAAACAAAGCGCCAGTCTCTCAGCAACTTCTCAGACAAAGGAATTCCGACGAGGGGCTGGACGACTCCTCCCACAAGGAGTGCTCACAGGCGAATGACGTCACCGACAGGCGTGGAAAAACTCACGCATGCGCACGAGGGTTCAAGCATGTCTGACGTAAAAACATATGAATGAAATCCATATAGTTTTTGGAAAAAATAAAAAGGACCTATACTTTATGGACAGCCCTCATATATATATATATATATATATATATAGATATATATAGATAGATATATATAGATAGATATATAGATAGATATATATAGATAGATATATATAGATAGATAGATAGATAGATAGATAGATAGATAGATAGATAGATAGATAGATAGATAGATAGATAGATAGATAGATAGATAGATAGAGAGAGAGAGAGAGAGACCTGCTGTTTCTGTTGTGTTTCTGGATTTCTGAGTTGAGGTTCGATTCCCTGTTCTGATCACACACAGGTGCTGTGGGCTGTGTGATCATGTTTTCAGCTGATTCACGCACTCAGTTTTTATAGATATAGATATAGAGCCCAGACCTGAATCTGATTGAACATCTCTGGAGAGATCTGAAAATGACTGTGTACCAACACTCCCCAACCAACCTGATGGAGCTTGAGAGGTGCTGCAAAGAGGAATGGGCAAAACTGCCGAAAGATAGGTGCACCAAGCTTGTGGCATCATATTAGTTTTTATTTTTAATAAATTTGCAAAACTTAAATAAATTTAAATCAACTTTAACAAACATGCAACAATCATGTTGTCATTATGGGATGTTGTGGGTAGAATTTTGAGGGGAAAAAAAATTCCGACCGACATGCAGCGAGTGCATGTTTATTTTAAAGAGTCACAGCTCTTTTCAGGTTTGATCAGACCTGATTGATCAGGGCGTTTGATGAGTGCACCGACATGCAGCGAGTGCGCTTTTATTTTAAAGTCACAGGTTCGATCAGACACAGAGAGAGAGAGAGAGAGAGAGCGCGACCGACCTGCTGTTCTCTGTTCTGATCACACACAGGTGCTGTGGGCTGTGTGATCATGTTTTCAGCTGATTCACTCTGGATTCACGCACTCAGTTTTTGGTTGTGTACAGAAGCACAGTGTTGCACAGACTTGCATGCAGTAACGCTGTGCTGCGCAGACCTGCTTAAAACTGTGTCCAGCGCTCTACGCCGAAGAAAATTAAACGTTTAATTTCTTCCGTCCTACGCGCATAGCCCTCAACATACTCCTGCATGGGGGGGGGAAAAAACTCAACGTATAGCTGCTCAACTCAGCGTAGACGATACGCTACAATGAGCAGCTCTACGAATACGCCAATGTGAAAGAGGCTTAAACAACACCACTGCGAGGAAAGCTACCCCCCACCTCAATGAACGGGCCCTCAGGCTCGGGACCACTGCTGTGCGGAGAGTCCTGAGGAAGGTCAATGCACGGAAGGCTACAGGCCTTGATAGCATCCCAGGTCGGTTGATCAAGGAGTGTGCAGACCAGCTGGCCAACGTGCTCACGGACATTTTCAACACTTCACTCAACCAGGCCGTCATCCCCCCGTGCTTCAAGTCAGCCACAATCATTCCTGTGCCCAAGAAGTCAACCATTACGTGCCTTAATGACTTTTGCCCTGTTGCACTCACATCCACCATCATGAAGTGCTTCGAGCCGGTGGTTAAGGAACACATCCTCTCCATACTGCCCCCATCATTTGACCCATACCAGTTTGCATACCAGCCCAACTGCTCCACTGAGGACGCCATCTCTACTGCTCTCCATCTGAGCCTGGAGTACCTGGCGGAGAAGAACATCCATGTGCGGATGCTGTTCCTGGACTTCAGCTCAGCATTCAACACGATCATCCCCCAGGACCTGGTATGTAAATTGGCCAACTGGGCCTCAACACTCCCCTGTGCAACCATGGACTGTTCTCCCCCGCTGGCTTCTGGCAGGAGTTTCCGCAGCATGCACTGCAGAACAGCCAGATTCAAAAACAGTTCTTTTCCACTGGCCATCAGACTGTTAAATGCCACTTCACCCCATTTCCCTGCCCTTCTCCGGTACTGTTTGAAGAAAACTTGAGTGCAATACTATCTGTGGAATACTCCAGACACTGCTGCTAATTACATATTTAATTATTTTTTTACTATTTTTAAATTTAGCTCCATTTGCACTAATTTATATTATACAAGTATTATATATATGTAACTTGTTCCAGTTTTTGCTGTGTACTCCGGTAGCCAAGCAACGACATTTCGCTGTCAGACTCACTGTTGTGTTTTTGTGCAATGACAATAAAGAAAGTCTAAGTTTAATAAAGGTTCTGTGTGTTTCTTGAAATATGATGATTTTTTTGTTGAAAACATTAATAATATTCTTGTAAAAGTAAGTCCCTACGGCTGTTCCATTGTTTTCACTTGGGGTTACCACAGCAGATCCACGGTGGACCTGCAATATTGTTTCTGGCTCAAGTTTTATGCCGGATTCCCATTCTTGACGCAACTCCAAATTACATGGAGAAATGTGGCAGGGGTGGGGTTTGAACTGGAAACCTTCCGTGCTGAAACCAAGCGCACTAACCACTTGGTAATTGTGCCATCATAAAATACTGTATGTAATACAGATATAAATTGTGAAATGCAACTAGGGACTGTTATTTCCATTTTCCATATTTGAATTTGCATATAAATAAATTGACAAATTTTATGATGTAAGCCAACATTGAGCTTTCCCTTTTTGACAGACCAGCAGCCACCACTGATGCATACTACTGTGAGATGTCACAATGTGCCTTGTGCATCTGCATCACAATAAAAATTGCTATGTAAATGCAATCTGTTTGCTATTTGTCATTCACAGTCCACAGCAGGTGGAATCAAATTTGGTATTCCAGGAGTAGACTAATATTGGCTCAATAACATCATGATTAGGACTCAACTCCAGGTGGTTACACTGAAACTGCACAATCTGCACAGTGCGGCAGAGAAGGGCATATCCGTGGAACAGCCTTTCCATTTGTTTCATTTACCAGAGTACTGGCAATGTACGAGTACAACACAATCTGAAAAGAGAATGCTCCAAGAACACATACCTCGGCCAGAGAGCAATGTTAGCCAGATGACACCTTTCAGTGAATTTCTCAAGTGATAATGCACAGATCTTAATAAAAAAATAATAATAATAAAATAACAATCAAGCATATGTAGAGTGCTAAAATCTACCATATCTCTTGAGAAATTCGGAAAAATGTCCTATCTCACAATATTAAGGAAAATTTTATAGTTTCTTCCATGGCCCACTCCTCACCCTTCCAAGATTCAAGGAAATCTTTTAAGGAGTTTTTGCATCATCCTGCTAACAGGCAGACACATGAAGAGGATGAAGTGCTCTGCATGACCCAAATGATGTCTAGAGGAGTCTACACAAGCTCGACCCATGGAAAGCACCAGGTCCTGACATCATACCAGTGTGTGTGCTCAGGGAACTCGCCAACCAACTGACACCCATCCTGAAAGACATCTACAACATCTCCTTGACCAAAGGTGTAGTACCCTCATGCTTCAAGGTCATTACTATGATATTATGGCCAAAGAAGTCACCAGCATTAACACTCAATAATTACCATCCTATATTACCATCACTTCCATCATGATGAAGTACTTTGAATGGCCACATAACATCCAGATTCCACCCTACTGTTGATCCACTCCAGTTTGCATACCACCCAACTGCTCTATTGATTATGCAATACTGACAGCATTTTACCAGACCCCAGACAGTACTTGTTGGATAAACCACCTCAGACACCATCATCATAAACATTGGGATACCCCACAGATGTGTTCTAAACCCTCTTTTGATCACTCCGATGACCCATGATTGCTGTACTTAATACAGCTGGAACCATCTCATCAGGTTCTCAGGTGATACAACAGCGGTTGCTGTTATCAGCAATGAAGATGACTGTCTACAGACCAGTTGAACCAGCTCATTATCTAGTGTGACGACATCATCAAACTGTCAATGAATGTCAACAAGATGGAGATCAATTCAATTTTTTTTCAATCAATTTTTTTTTTTATATAGCGCCAAATCACAACAAACAGTTGCCCCAAGGCGCTTTATATTGTAAGGCAAGGCCATACAATAATTATGTAAAACCCCAACGGTCAAAACGACCCCCTGTGAGCAAGCACTTGGCTACAGTGGGAAGGAAAAACTCCCTTTTAACAGGAAGAAACCTCCAGCAGAACCAGGCTCAGGGAGGGGCAGTCTTCTGCTGGGACTGGTTGGGGCTGAGGGAGAGAACCAGGAAAAAGACATGATGTGGAGGGGAGCAGAGATCGATCACTAATGATTAAATGCAGAGTGGTGCATACAGAGCAAAAAGAGAAAGAAACAGTGCATCATGGGAACCCCCCAGCAGTCTACGTCTATAGCAGCATAACTAAGGGATGGTTCAGGGTCACCTGATCCAGCCCTAACTATAAGCTTTAGCAAAAAGGAAAGTTTTAAGCCTAATCTTAAAAGTAGAGAGGGTGTCTGTCTCCCTGATCTGAATTGGGAGCTGGTTCCACAGGAGAGGAGCCTGAAAGCTGAAGGCTCTGCCTCTCATTCTACTCTTACAAACCCTAGGAACTACAAGTAAGCCTGCAGTCTGAGAGCGAAGCGCTCTATTGGGGTGATATGGTACTACGAGGTCCCTAAGATAAGATGGGACCTGATTATTCAAAACCTTATAAGTAAGAAGAAGAATTTTAAATTCTATTCTAGAATTAACAGGAAGCCAATGAAGAGAGGCCAATATGGGTGAGATATGCTCTCTCCTTCTAGTCCCCGTCAGTACTCTAGCTGCAGCATTTTGAATTAACTGAAGGCTTTTTAGGGAACTTTTAGGACAACCTGATAATAATGAATTACAATAGTCCAGCCTAGAGGAAATAAATGCATGAATTAGTTTTTCAGCATCACTCTGAGACAAGACCTTTCTGATTTTAGAGATATTGCGTAAATGCAAAAAAGCAGTCCTACATATTTGTTTAATATGCGCTTTGAATGACATATCCTGATCAAAAATGACTCCAAGATTTCTCACAGTATTACTAGAGGTCAGGGTAATGCCATCCACAGTAAGGATCTGGATCATTGTTGACTTCAGAGGGAAGTGCATGGCATTTACTCTACTCATAATCCATGGTAATGTTGGAGAGAGCAAAACTCTCCTACCTGTCTTCATATGTTTCTACAGAGGCATCGTACAGAACATCCTGACCAGTAGCCTCGAACTGGAAGTACATCCGGAGAGTGGTACAGTCATGTTTTTAAGTTTATATTTGTCACGCTCAACTCAAGATGTACTTTCAGGCAGGTGCTGACGGTTGACCAGCAGTAAGTTCAGCTGCAAGAGCCAGTAAAACACACACACACACACACACACACACACACAAAAAAAAGACAATTCATGCCCTGAAAAATGATTTCTAAATCTGCGGCTTAATCTCATAATTTCTGTCTTTCCCCCACTTGTGAACAAGACCCTGAGATACTTAAACTCCTCCACCTGTGGCAGTAACTCTCCCCTTACCCACAGCAGACAATCCAGCCTTTTCTGACAGAGGACCATGGTCTCAAATTTGAAGATGCTGATTCTCATCCCAGCCGCTTCATACTCACCCTCAAACCTGCTCAGTGAGCATCAGAGGTCACTGTCTGATAAAGCCATCTGGCAGATTAACAGAAGACATCAAAAGACAGACGAATCAAAAAAATCATTAATTCATTCTCTAGCTATGTCTTATCTCAGCCTGAGTTGACTAAGCACCTCAGCCTACATTTCCCTATCCTAGGCCACACCCTCTAACTCTTCCTGGGGGATCCTGAGATGTTAAGAAGAAAAGTGGGAAATGTAATGCCTTCACTGAGTCCTGGGTCTTCCCTGGGGCCTCTCTTACCAGTTGAATTTGTCTGAAAGACCTCAAGAAGATAACTAGGGGTTCCCCTCATCACATGCCTAGAACACCTAGAGCTGGATCACTGGATGTCTTTGGCACTGGGTCTTTTCAGAGGATCTTTGAGTACTGCTGGAGTGACTTTGTGTCAGTCAACTGTATACTTATGGAGATGCAGATGAGGCATGCCACTTGCATTGTAAGGGAACATCAGCTGCAACATTCTGGCCATACATTGTATTTCTCATCATCTGGCATGTAGGTCTCCAAGTATTGAGGATCACAATAAAATGGAAAAGGCCAAGACGACACCCACGTTTCACCTGGCTGTAGCAGACATGGCTACTTCCAGGAGGTGTGGACCGACTGTCTGAGCGGTTGCAGTTGAGAAGATTGCTGTGCAGTTTTGTGGATGTGGCAACAAATGGCACCAGTGCATGGTCCTGCCATAAAACAGGGAGTAGCCTTCTTGTATCCATCACAACTCACAATATTTTCATTTTAGAACTGTAAAGTATCTCCACACTATGCTCCTGCTTCATGCAGTCAATGCCTTTGTGTTTCATCGGTAGCTGGGTACACAATGCACACATGCATGCGCATGGATGAATGCATGTGACGCAGCAGCATCAGTACATAAGATGCACTTGTATGTGTTTATAACAATGGGACATTAGTTGTTCAGACAGTTGTACTCTGATGAAATGTGTGCCACACAGAAGGGAGAAATACAAACAGGTATTTATTCTATTCATGGTATAGAATCATCTATTTAATATTTTGGGATCGTTCCATCCACCCCTAGTTGGTGGGGATGGATTGGTGGTCTGAGCGCTACCCTTGGATCATTCATCTGGATTCTATTACCATCCTGGAAGTAAAAAATGCTGTGACTTCCGCCCATCGGAATCCTTTTGGTGATACATATGCTTGTTCCCGATTCCAGGCAGCATATTGCACAACTTCAAATTATTATACTTCACTCACTACTCTCCTTAAAACCTGTATTTTGTCAAAACATACTCCAATCCAACTGTGTGGCCTTTCACAAGAAGCTGCCAGAGGTTCCATAAATTACCATACGCATGAGGAGGTGGTTGGCAAAAGAAGTCATCCTTTGCTTCAGGGAAAGAGGGTTAACTGAGGATGAACCAGAAACATAACTGAATTATTGTAATGATCGAGAGGAATGACATTTTACACAAATGTAGATTTTTGTTTTAAATTGCTCCTGGTTTTGTTGCATTTTAAGACTTTTAATCTTGAAAAATACTGGAAGATAGAAGTGCCTTAAGATGATCTGATCTACTTACACTCAAAAATATAAACGCAACACTTTTTGTTTTGCTCCCATTTTGTATGAGATGAACTCAAAGATCTAAAACTTTTTCCATATACACAATATCACCATTTCCCTCAAATATTGTTCACAAACCAGTCTAAATCTGTGATAAGTGAGCACTTTTCCTTTGCTGAGATAATCCATCCCACCTCACAGGTGTGCCATATCAAGATGCTTGAGTGGGCAAATGCTCACATTCGCTGGCGTTTGGCATGTTGGAGAGGTGTTCTCTTCACGGATGAATCCCGGTTCACACTGTTCAGGGCAGATGGCAGACAGCGTGTGTGGTGTAGTGTGGGTGAGCGGTTTTCTGATGTCAATGTTGTGGATCGAGTGGCCCATGGTGGCGGTGGGGTTATGGTATGGGCAGGCGTCTATTATGGACGAAGAACACAGGTGCATTTTATTGATGGCATTTGAATGCACAGAGATACTGTGACGAGATCCTGAGGCCCACTGATGTGCCATACATCCAAGAACATCACCTCATGTTGCAGCAGGATAATGCACGGCCCCATGTTGCAAGGATCTGTACACAATTCTTGGAAGCTGAAAATGTCCCAGTTCTTGCATGGCCGGCATACTCACCGGACATGTCACCCATTGAGCATGTTTGGGATGCTCTGGACCGGCGTATATGACAGCGTGTACCAGTTCCTGCCAATATCCAGCAACTTCACACAGCCATTGAAGAGGAGTGGACCAACATTCCACAGGCCACAACTGACAACCTGATCAACTCTATGCAAAGGAGATGTGTTGCACTGCATGAGGCAAATGGTGGTCACACCAGATACTGACTGGTATCCCCCCCAATAAAACAAAACTGCACCTTTCAGAGTGGCCTTTTATTGTGGACAGTCTAAGGCACACCTGTGCACTAATCATGGTGTCTAATCAGCATCTTGATATGGCACACCTGTGAGGAGGGATGGATTATCTCAGCAAAGGAGAAGTGCTCACTATCACAGATTTAGACTCTTTTGTGAACAATATTTGAGGGAAATGGTGATATTGTGTATGTGGAAAAAGTTTTAGATCTTTGAGTTCATCTCATACAAAATGGGAGCAAAACCAAAAGTGTTGCGTTTATATTTTTGTTGAGTGTACGTTAAATACCAATTAACCCACCTTAAAGTTAACTGAATTTGCATTGAAGTATTTATTATTTGTAATAGTCTTTACTTTATTTTGCTTGTGTTTTCTTTGTATTACAACCAAAATTCCAAGTTGGGACATTGATATATGATCAAAGAATTCCACCTACAAAGCTTCAAGAATTAGTGTCCTCAGTTCCCAAACGCTTATTTAGTGTTGTTAAAAGGAAAGGTGATGTAACAGCGGTAAACATACCACTGTCCCAGCTTTTTTGAAATGTGTTGCAGGCATCCATTTCAAAATGAGCAAATATTTGCACAAAAACAATAAGGCTTATCAGTTTGAACATTAAATATCTTGTCTTTGTGGTGTATTCAATTGAATATAGGTTGAAGAGGATTTGCAAATCACTGTATTCTATTTTTATTTACATTTCACACAACTCCCCAACTTCATTGGAATTGGGGTTGTACATAGATATTTGTAGCCCTACTCCTTACCCCACTGAGTGACCTGTTCTATGGAATCTGTACAAAAGAAACTGTGACAAATGCCGAGTTGCTCATCAGAGGTGGGCAACTGGGAGTGACGGGCTCTTTTAATTGATGTGAACAGTACACAAACTGACTGAACTGCATATTTGATGACTTTATCCAGTCTGGTGTAAGACAAATGCTGCAACATAAGCCAAGTTAAAAGGAAAACACAAACATTGTAGATGTAGCTTCTATTTTTCTGTAGCTAGCTAAACATGTTAGCTGAATTACAGAAAAATTTAGAACTCATGGCAGCCAAGTAGTTAGAATTTTTTTTACAACATGAAAATGCAGAGTTTCATTTCCTTAATCAAAATTACAAATACAGAGTGGACAATCACCTCATGTAGTATAGCTCTCAATAATTGATTTATTTGTAGTTGGAGACAATGGGCTTGTGTTTCATCCATAGGATTTCTTCATTCTTGGTAACATGGATTCAAACCAGGATCCATATGACTCAAAAAGACTGAAAAGGTAAAATGAGCTGAGTTTATAACTGCTGTGTGATGGCTGCAGTGACAGGCGGCACCAGCACAGGTTTCCAGCCAGGACCTTTTCTCCACTGTACATGTCATTGCTACCAAACTTGGCATGCATTGAAATAGGGTCAGATCTCAAAGGTTATCACCATTAACATTTTTAAAAACCAAATTGCTTGCACACAGGAACATTTTTGCTGTCTATTCACAATTTTTATTAAACGTGGCCCAACTGAGGGTGGCACGGTGGCTTATGTTGCCTCAAAGTCATGGGGTTGCTTCCCACATCCTTTCTGTGTAGTTTGCATGTTCTGCCTGTGTTCACATATGGGTTCCCTCTGGGTTCACGGCTTCCTCGTACTTCCAAAGATATGCAGGTTAGGTGAATCAATGAATTTAAATTGGCCATATGTGTGCGTGTGTGTGACTGTGTTTGTCTGTCCGTATATGGCCCTGCGATAGACTGGTGCCTTGTCCAGGGCGTACCCTGCTTCATGCCTTATGACTGCTGGAATACGTAAACTCCAGGCCCCCACAACCCTTAATTGTTGTAAGCGGTCCAACTGAGGCTTAAGGTTTTCATATTCTTTAGCTAAAAACCTTCAAACTCAGTTTCCCAAAATGAACACATTTCATGTTGTCAAACAATTGTTAAATTGCTAAATTAGTTATAGTGCTCATTTCATTTTAAATTCCATCCATCATCCATCCATCCATTTTGTATATGGGTGATTCTTAGACTACGGGCACTTATGTCCTTTGATCATATTGTATGAAAAACAGAAAAAAGGGGACATTTCACACTTTTATAGTTATCTTTACAATGAAAGTGTTTTAAGAAATGTAATTTCCACCACACCACTGCCTTACAATATAAAGCGCCTTGGGGCAACTGTTTGTTGTGATTTGGCGCTATATACATGTGCTCTGATGTCACTGTTTATCTCCATAGAAACTACCCAAACAATCTTTCATACAAACTGTTTAAAGAGACATTACAGTATTGTGGTGGAAATTACGGCAATAGTGTGGGACAACTACATTTTGTTTAAAAAAATCACAACAGTTGTATGACATTGAATACCCCAATTATGTTTTGATTATTTTACTATTTTATTCAGAGATATTTTAAAACATTAGAAAAATGTTTTTTACCATTCATTTTTATCATTGAAGATCAAAAGTCTGGGTGTGGGACAAGCACAAAACAGCAACATTTGCATATAATGATGCTGAAAAAAGGTGAAAAAGTCATCATAGACTACTAGAACAAATTTCTTAAAACACTTTCATTGTAAAGATAACTATAAAAGTGTGAAATGTCCCCTTTTTTCTGTTTTTCATACAATATGATCAAAGGACATAATAAGTGCCCGTAGTCTAAGAATCACCCTTAAATGGAGCAAGGGAAAATCGGACCGCACAGCGCGACAGCGCGTCATCAGAGTCTGAACCAGACAGTGAGGATTGTGATGATGAAGAGATGAGATGTGATTAGAAGAGATGATCCCTCTTTTGTTCTGGACGAGCAACCAGAGTAGGTGGATCCACCGACGTGCGCACAGATCTCCAATGGGTCAGACTGCATGCTTCTCTTTGCACCTTCTCCAGAACTCAGGCAGTACAGAGCTCCGTCCCAGCGCCAGTCCTGGAATGCAGAGCAGGATGCAGAAACACACTGCTCCAGCAGTGGCTCCAGGCGTGTTTTGTTTATAGCGTCGAGATCAACGTTACCTTCGGTTTCGTTTTGTTCCTCTTTTATTGCTTTTGCGCTCTTGATTCGCAGGTTATTTGGTGATGGGAAAAGTAGAAAGCTCATTTGTCCACCTTTTCTCGACAATTTGTGACTTTTAGTTTTTTGCTTTCGTTCAGGAATCGTCATATGCCGTGTGACTGGGCAATAATATTGACTTGCTTTATAATATCGTAATGACTATTACTCAGTATTATGTGCATGTCTATGCTATGCACTGCCCAACCAATGTCTGTCATTTTTCTCATGTTGCATTCTGTTTGAGCAACCTTGTGGTGTCTCTTGTGGAGCTCTTGTTGCGTGATCACAAGTCACAGTATGTTGTTTCTGTTTGTCTTCATCAGTTAATTTTTTCTGCCTCATTGGCTTTGTTTGATTTCATGTCACGTCAAATACCTTTGTCCCAGTGCAACGTCTGGCTTTCTGGTAAATATATGTACTGTCTCAGTCCTTTAGTTTATGCAGCCTGTCATCTCACGGCAAGACCATGCTGCACAATGCCTGGCTTCTTAATCTTCATCATCCCAAGCCTTCATGCCACAAACCATCATCATTGAGCACCGCACTCAACTGTCATGCCAGTTGCCTCTGGTGACAGCACTGGAAAATAATCCCTTCACGGGTGATTCTTTAACTACGGGCACTATTGGCCTTGTAAATGTAATTTCCACCACACCCTTGCCTTACAATATAAAGCACCTTGGGGCAACTGTTTGTGATTTGGCGATCAAAGGACATAAGTGCCCGTAGTCTAAGAATCACCCTCACATTTTTTCAGTGTATGTGTGAGTTTCTGACAGTGACTTCAGTTCTCTGTTTAGTGATGAAATACAGCGTGTTTTAACAACCTGTTGGGCCACCACATCCCATCGGAACAGCTTCAGTGCGCCTTGTCATCGATTCAACAGTGCTGGAACACCAGTCTTCCAAAGGATATTCCCTCATTCAGTGTTGTAATGGTGGTAGAGAGCAGTGTCTACCACATTGGTTAATTTGTCACCTGTCTGTCTGGTTACAGTAGTGTTCAGAATAATAGTAGTGCTGTGTGACTAAAAAGATTAATCCAGGTTTTGAGTATATTTCTTATTGTTACATGGGAAACAAGGTACCAGTACATTCAGTAGATTCTCAGGATTCACAGGATTGCTAAAAAAGCAGTTTGAACATAATAGTTTTGAGTTTGTAGCGTCAACAGCAGATGCTACTATTATTGTGAACACCCCCTTTTCTACTTTTTTTTTTTTTACTAATAGCCCAATTTCATAGCCTTAAGAGTGTGCATATCATGCATGCTTGGTCTTGTTGGATTTGTGAGAATCTACTGATTCTACTGGTACCTTGTTTCCCATGTAACAATAAGAAATATACTCAAAACCCGGATTAATCTTTTTAGTCACATAGCATTACTATTATTCTGAACACTACTGTAAATAAATGAAATACAATTTTAAAATACCTTTTTCATGTTGTCATTATGGGGTGCTGTGAGTAGAATTTTGTGGTGAAAAAATTAATTTACTGCAATTTGGAATAAGGCTGTAATATTACAAAATGTGGAAAAAGCAAAGCGCTGTGAATACTTTCTGGATCAGTGTAAAAATACTTCACTACTGTACTTAAGTACGTTTTGGGAGACTTTGTACTTTACTTGAGTTTTTTTTTTTTTAAATTCAGCTTACTTTCACTTTTACTTTACTACATTTCCAACCTTGATTGCATACTTCTACTCTGATACATTTTCTATTCGCCAGGCCGTTACTCGTTACAAAAAAACCCCCAAAAAACAAAAACGCACACACACACGAAAAAAGTCGTGTATTCACCCAGACACACCACTGATTACTAGTGACTGCAAAGAAGTCAGGCCGATTTGTCATGAGGCATGTCCGGTAGGCTTTTTTGCAGTTGTGCACTTGGGGGGGTGTTTGTCAGGAAATTGATAATTTCTCTACATTGATTACAGACCTGCAGCGGGTCTGTGATCAACGTTTCTGCAGCGTGGCTTTGCTTTAAACCTTGAACCAATCGAAGCAGTGATTCGCAGGTCAAAGCAGTGCTTCGATCTAGGATTCGTGGATTGATTGTTTTATTTCTCTTTATCCTAATTTTTCCCCGCTAAAACCCTGAAGAGCATATGTCTGTGAGTAATATTTAATATTTTTATGTTAAACCGACCTGTTATGGTCTTCTGAAACAGTTGACAGATGTACTTTATAACTTAAAACGGGACCGATGCTAACGCGTTAGCATGTCTATGGCATGTTCAATGTTAAAGTTAGCATTAAGCTGTTCGCATCAGCACGTTTGTGTTGATTTGTTTTCTGTATAATTAATGGCTCAGCGTTTGTTGTCATAAAAGAGTCAAATTGTAATTTTTTAAATTTATTTTTATTCATATATTATAGCAACAACAATAAGTCTATATAATAGACAATAGTCAATAATAATAGACTAATAATTTAATTTTAGAGAAAGAGATAAAAAGAACCTAATGAAAAAAAAACAGAAAAGATAGAACCATGTAACAATGAAAATAAATAAATACATATCGAAATAAATAACTCTTTCCTGTGAACACTTAGTGAGTAGCCTACTCTTGTTTAGGTTTTGAAACCTTGTTTCTGAAGTGTTTTTGTGTGATGTGCACAATTTTCAGTATTTTGACTAATACTACCAGTCATTTACAAGCCTAGATAAACTTTAATATAAAAAAAGTCATTTACAAGCCTAGATAAACTTTAATATAAAAAAAAATCAGTCTGTTTTTGATTATTAACATTTACTTGTACTTTTACTTTCAATACTTGAGTACATTTAGTTGTACATTACTTGTCATACTTAAGTACAATAAATATTAGATACTTAAAGACTTTTACTTGAGTAGTATTTCAATCAGTGACTTGAACTTCTACCAAAGTCATTTTTTAATGGGTATCTGTACTTTTACTTAAGTGTGATTTTCCGGTACTTTATACAACACTGTTCTGGATGCACTGTAGACGTTAGAAGAGGCAAACGTGGCCTAAAGTAGGAATATCTCTGGTGGCACTTTGTGGGGAGTACACAGAAGCATTTGGGTTTGGGCAAGAACTGGGAAGGGTCCTACTTCCAGTGACTGATTGGCACTGGTGGGCAAATTTGACCTAAACATTTGCTTCCATAACTACTAACTAAATAGTTATGTGATACTGATAAACTGCTAAAGCATTTATCTGAAGCTATCAATAACCATTAACTGCTAACTTATACTATAAGAATGTAGCTTTGGTTCTTTTATTTGTGTCCCTAAACACAAATAATAATAATAAAAAACAGTACGATTACAATAGGGTCCTCATAGGACTTTGTCCTACTCGGGCCCTAATAGTAGACACCAGATGGTTGATGCATACCTTGTGCATATGCATCAGCATTTGCCCTTTTTAATTTGAAGATGCAGCCAGTACACTGCCGGTCCCAAGCCCAGATAAATAAGGAGGGTCACGTCAGGAAGGGGATTTGGTGTAAAACAAGCCAACCCAACTATGCAGACTAAGAATTGAATTTCCATAACGGATTGGTCGAGGCCCGGGTTATCAACGGCTACCACCAGTGCTGTTGCCCAAAAGGGTGTCGGTTGAAATTGGGCTACTGCTGGGTGAAGAAGAAGAGGAGGAGAATGTGCAGACAGCAGGAGAAGAGGAAAACTGGAAGGGTGGAAGTGAGAGTCCGGACATTGAATGTTGGCAGTATGACTGGTAAAAGGAGAGAGCTGGCTGATATGATGGAGGGGACAAAAGTAGATATATTATATGTACAAAAGACCAAGTGGAAGGGAAGTTGCAGCAGGAGCATAGGTGGTGGGTTCAAGTTGTATCATGGTCAGGATAGGAAGAGAAATGGTGCTGGGGTCATTTTAAAGGAACAATATGTTAAGAGTGTGTTGGAGGTTAAGTGAGTGTCTGACAGGGTGATGAGTGTGAAGTTGGAAATCGAAGGTGTGGTGATGAATATTATGAGTTTCTATGCCCCACACGTAGGTTGCAAGATGAAGCAGACAGAAGGTTTCTGGAGTGAATGAGATGAGGTGGTGGAGAGTGTGCCCAAGCGTCAAAGAGTGATGATAGGAGCGAACTTCACGGGGCATGTTGGAGATACAGAAGTGATGAGGAAGTAATGGGTAGATATGGTATCAAGGACAGGAATGTGGAAGGGCAGGTGGTAGTTGATTTTGCAAAAAGGATGGCAATGGCGGTGGTGAATACCTACTTTAAGTAAAGGGAGGAGCACATGGTGACATATAAGAGTAGAGGAAGGTCCACACAGGTGGACTACATTCTTTGTCGGAGATCCAAGCTAAAAGAAATTGGAGATTGTTAGGTGGCGGCAGGAGAGAGTGTAGCCAGACAGCATACGATGGTGGATTGCAGAATGACTTTAGAGCTAAAGAAGAAGAAGAGAGTGAGAGCTCAACAAATGATTAGATGGTGGAAGCTGAAGGAGGAAGACTGTTGTGTGAAATTCAGTGAGCAGGTGAACAGAGACACTGCATGGAGGGGAAGCAATTTTAAACAACTGGAAAAGTACTGTAGATGTGGTGAGGAAGACAGCTCGGAAGGTAGTACTGGCTGTGACATCTGGACAGTGGAAGGAAGACAAGGAGACTTGGTGGTGGAACGAAAAGGTCCAGGAAAGGGCAAAAAGGGAAATAAAGAAAGCAGACAGGAGTACAAGGCGATGTGGCATAAGGCGAAAAGAAGTGGCAAGAGCTAAGGAAAAGGCATACTGCGATCTGTACAAGAAGTTGAATAGCAAGGAAGGAGAAAAGTACTTGTACCGATTGGCCAGACAACAGGACAGAGCTGGAAAGGATGCGCACCAGGTTAGGGTGGTAAAAGATGTACATGGTAATGTGCTGACAAGCGAGGAGTGTGTGTTGAGAAAGTGGAGGGAATATTTTGAGGAGCTGATGAATGAAGAAAAAAGAGCGAAAAAAGGCTTGGTGATGTGGTGAGAGTAAATCAGGAAGTACAAGAGATTAGTAAGGATGAAGTGAGGGCAGCTACGAAGAGGATGAAGAATGGAAAGGCAGTTTGTCCAGATGACATTCCAGTGGAGGCATGGAAATGTCTAGGAGAGACGGCAGGAGAGTTTCTAACCAGATTGTTTAATAAAATCTTGGAAAGTGAGAGGATGCCTGAGGAGTGGAGAGGAAGTGTGCTGGTTCCTATTTTAAGAACAAGGGTGATGTGCAGAGCTGCAGTAACTATGGAGGCATAAAGTTTTATATCTGGAAAATCGTGTGTCTGACTTGGAGCAGTATTCTCAGATGAACGATGTCATTATCTCTGGACTAAAAATCAAACTAAGGAATTTTTCACAGGCTGTGACGAGAGTTAGAGGTGAGGACGGTGGACATGAGGAAACAACAGAGGAACAGATGACTGTGTTCCTTCATAGCAAACATACTGACATTAATAAAGAAAATATTGAAGCATGTCACACTCTGCTGGCTTGGGCTCAGAAGGATAAGCCTTCCATTCCGGTTATTATCATCCGTTTTGCAAACAGAATGCATCAAGTCCAATTACTCAAACAGGGAAGGAAGCTGGAAGGCACAGATGTGAGCATCTTACTAATGTAAGTAATGCGGACATCGCCGGAAAAGCAAGGCTGCTTAGGAAACAGGGTACGATCCATTCAGTTTGAGTCACAAACTGTAAGGTTTTTATTAAACAAAAGGATGCACCTGAAAATGCCAGAGGTCTGTGCATTAGGAGCATGAATCAGAATGGTTTGAATAAGGATGAAATGGAGGATTGTGCAGGCTTTGTGATATGACTTTTTTGCAACAAACAGGATGAGTAAAAGGGGAGGTGGTGTGGCACTTTGTCAGATCAAGTTACCAAAGTGAAATTATTCAAAATATGTTACTTTCTTTGGAAAAGGTTATAGAATGTATTAACAGTGGAAATTAAATGTGAAAAATCAAGAAACATAATTATAAGCTGTGTTTGTAGAGCTCTTGGATCTAACAGAAATATGTTTGAGGATAAGCTGACAGAAATGTATAATACAGTCAAAAATAATAAGCTTTTATTTGTTTGTAGTGACATCAATATAGATTTCTTAAATTCTCACAGACAATTACAGATATTGGAATTTATAAGCTCTGTGTTTTGTATAGGTTTATATCCAGTGATTACACATCTAACTAGTATAGCTACGAATTCATCAACACTTAGTGATAATATATTAACAAATGTTACTGTAGGGAATTTAATGTGTGGATTACTTATTAATGACATCAGTGATCATCTGACGGTTTTTGCACGTTCCTATATTTGCGTTAACACTGTAAATTGCATAAACACTGACAGTGCTAACTTAACACCTTTTAAAGTGATTAATTAATTCATTCATTTTTATGCACACTTACTTCAGTCAAGGTTCAGAAATGAATAAAGACCATAAATATTTTAACGATTTGACAAGTCACACCGTAGAACAGCTCTAACTACAGACTTTAACACGAGAGTTGAACCAGCTCCTCTCCAGTGTTCTGTCAGTCTTAACTAATGGGGCATTAAATTCATGATGGTGTGTAGAAATTTCTGTGCTTCTGGCCAATCAGTTGCATCTTCACAGCAAAACTTTAAATAATGAATATGAAACAAAAAGTAAGTATGTGAAGATGGATGGCAGAGAGAAGAACTGCTAGAGTCTAAAAACGGAAAAGCTGAGGTTGCTATGGTGACCGGAGTGTCTCTCTGGGATGGGTACAGATTTTAATTGTTAAGATTCAGTCAGTAGCTGGTCTGTTGTTGGGAAAAGAGGAGTGTGTACGTTTACACGCCACTTTCGCTGTAACACTTCCAACTCGTGAATTATTTCCATAAAAACGTCCTCATACACAGATGAAATCTTTGGACATGTTCTGAAAATAAAACCTGATAAATAATAAAGGCAAATGGGTTTGAGAGTGATGACGTCACGCCTGGGGTACAGCAAAGGGGCACGGGGTAAAAAATAGCTCTGCAGTTTCTATTTTCTCTCCTCCGTATTCTTCTGCTGCTCCCCTGCTCCCTCCGCCAGTGTTATTTTTAGCTCTTTGATTCTTGGAGAGAAAGTCAAAGCTCCTGTCTGCCGCCACACCGCACGTGAGTCCGCCGCACGTGTATCTGCCTGCCGTGACAGCTAACGCTATGCCACCTCTGCAAAGCTGGAGGGAGTGTGACAGGAAGTTTGCACGGATACAGACAACCATTTCCACATTGACACTGCCGGTGTCATCACTGAGGGATAACTGTGCCATGAACGCGAGGTTCTTTCCACCATCAAGAAGAAGAACCCTGCTCCAGGGGGACGTTGGGTCCATTTTATTCTTTTCAATGACCAGACAATCAAACCTCCCTCACTAGTGTGAGCGAGGAACTCTATGTGTCCTTAAGGTTAATTAAGATCCTCCAACATCTTCCACGTCCTGCAGTGACAGAAATTGTTTAATAATTAATCAGTGATGAGCACTGAAGGCATTGTTTCTTTACCGTTGAACTTGATTCCATCGTATTACAGACTTTGAGAGTTTATTGCCTTTGTTTCATTAATTTTCTATACCTGCTTACTTGAGTCAGCAGCCATGGGGTGGCTGGAGCCTACACACCAGTCATAGGGCAAGAGGTAGGGTACACCCTGGACAGGATGCCCGTCTGTAGACATACACATTCACACTCTCATGAACACCTACACTCAATTTAAAGCTACCAATTCACCTAACTGCACGTCTTTCAAAGTGAGAGGAAGCCGGTGCACCCGGGGGGATCCCACACATGGCTGTGCCCTTGTCATAATGATTACCCGAAACCTAACCTTGACGTTCATTTTTTATATCCGCTTCCAATTAAGGATCAGGGGGATACTGGAGGCTGTCCCAGCAGTCGTTGGTACAGTTGGCAGGGTACACCAGGCCACCAGTCTATCGCAGGGCTACATACAGACAAACAGACAGGTTTCCAGTTCACCTAACCTGGATATCTCTGGAAGTGGAAGGAAGCCAGAGCATCCGGAGGAAATCCACTTGGGACGCAATCCCAGGACCTTGTGAGGCAACGCTGCAAGCCACAAAGAATAGACACAATCTAACACACAGGTAAGTAGTTGGAATCAGCCAAAACATGCAACAATGGCACTACAGACTGTGTTTGGGCCATGTTTTTCCACAGGCACAGTATAATTCAGATCAAACAGATAAAAGAAGCATCAAATGTATGAAAATGGATGTAGTAATTTATTTAATATTCTCTCCTCAGCAGGCATTTCTGTTTATGTTCATTTCAGATGCGGGGGGGGGGTCGCTTAAAACGGCGACTGACAGCAGTGTGTCAAAGTCCTACACGGCATCCCACTGTCACTGCTGACATCCAGTGGTGGACAGACAGAACTACAAGATGGGTGTCACCATTTTCAACAATCTCTCAACAGGTTTGACACTTTCACCATATGTAGATATTTTGATGGCTTAGTCCAGGAAGTCAATGAAAGTATGGATCTTAGTCTTAATCTGGATCTCTCACTCGTCATTCAGGTTTTCAAATGCAGCAATCAGCACATCACTGAAAAATCACTGTCGTCCACACTGTTAGTCAGTAAACCTTTCCTCGCCGTCAGACTGTAAGACACTCTCTCATATATATATATATATATATATATATAGTGAGGAAAATAAGTATTTGAACATCCTGCGGTTTGCAAGTTCTCCCACTTAGAAATCATGGAGGGGTCTGAAATTTTCATCTTAGGTGCACATCCACTGTGAGACAATCTAAAAAAAAAAAAAAATCCGGAAATCACAACGTATGATTTTTTAAATTAATTTATTTGTATGTTACTGCTGCAAATAAGTATTTGAACACCTATCAACCAGCAAGAATTCTGGCTCACACAGACCTGTATTCTTTAAAAAGCCCTCTTATTCTGCACTCTACCTGTAATAATTGCACCTGGTTGAACTTGTTACCTGTATAAAAGACACCTGTTCACACACTTAGTCAATCACACTCCAACCTGTCCACCACAGCCAAGACCAAAGAGCTGTCTAAGGACACCAGGGACAAAACTGTAGACCTGCACAAGGGTGGGATGGACTACAGGACAACAAGCAAGCAGCTTGGTAGAAGACAACAGCTGTTATGATTATTTATTACAAAGTGGAAGAAACACAAGATGACTGTCAATTTCCCTCGGTCTGGGATTCCATGCAAGATCTCACTTTGTGGGGTAAGGATGATTCTGAGAAAGCTCAGAACTACACAGGAGGACCTGGTCAATGACCTGAAGAGAGCTGGGACCACAGTCACAAAGATTACATTAGTAACACATGATGCCGTCATGGCTTAAAATCCTGCAGGGCAGCAAGGTCCCCCTGCTCAAGCCAGCACGTCCAGGCCCATTTGAAGTTCACCAGTGACCATCTGGATGATCCAGAGGAGGCATGGGAGAAGGTTATGTGGTCAGATGAGACCAGAATCAAGCTTTTTGGAATCAACTCCACTTACCATGTTTAGAGGATGAGAACAACCCCAAGAAAACCATCCCAACCGTGAAGCATGGAGGTGGAAACATCATACTCTGGGGGTGCTCTTCTGCAAAGGGGACTGGACGACTGCACCGTATTGATGGGAGGATGGATGGGGTCATGTATTGTGAGATTTTGGCAAACAGCCTCCTTCCCTCAGTAAGAGCATTGAAGCTGGGTCATGGCTGGGTCTTCCAGCATGACAATGACCCCAAACACACAGCCAGGGCAACTAAGGAGGGGCTCCATAAGAAGCATTTCAAGGTCCTGGACTGGCCTGGCCAGTCTCCAGACGTGAACCCAATACAAAATCTTTGGAGGGAGCTGAAACTCCAAATCTGAAAGATCTAGAGAAGATCTATATGGAGGAGTGGACCAAAATCCCTGCTGCAGTGTGTGTAAACCTGGTGAGAAACTACAGGAAATGCTTGACCGCTAATTGCAAACAAAGTCTACTGTACCAAATATTAACATCAATTTTCACAGGTGTTAAAATACTTATTTGCAGCAGTAACATACAAATAAATTATTTTAAAAAATCATACATTGTGATTTCCGGATTTATTTATTTATTTTAGATTATGTCTCTCACAGTGGGGATGCACCTAAGATGAAAATTTCAGACACCTCCATGATTTCTAAGATAGAGAACTTGTAAAATCGCAGGGTGTTCAAATACTTACTTTCCTCACTGTGTATATATATACACACACATATATATATATATATATATATATATATATATATATATACACACACACACACACACACCATGGCATGCCAAACAGGAAAATATAAGAAGATGGACATTGGAAACCTCGAATATATTGAAGTTTCTATTCAGTATATTCAAGTTTCAACCCACTATCCATATTGTCATATTTTCCTGTTTGGTATGCCATTATATACGAGTATACAGTATACCGTATACAGTAGTGTTCAGAATAACAGTACTACTATGTGACTAAAAAGATTAATCCAGGTTTTGAGTATATTTTATATTTTGAGTATATTTCTTATTGTTACATGGGAAACAAGGTACCAGTAGATTCAGTAGATTCTCACAAATCCAACAAGACCAAGCATTCATGATATGCACACTCTTAAGGCTATGAAACTGGGCTATTAGTTAAAAAAAAAAAAAAGTAGAAAGGGGTGTTCACAATAATAGTAGCATATGCTGTTGACGCTACAAACTCAAAACTATTATGTTCAAACTGCTTTTTTAGCAATCCTGTAAATCACCAAACTAGTATTTAGCTGTATAACCACAGTTTTTCATGATTTCTTCACATCTGCGAGGAATTAATTTTGTTGGTTTGGAACCAAGATTTTGCTCGTTTAGTGTGCTTGGGTCATTGTCTTGTTGAAACACCCATTTCAAGGGCATGTCCTCTTCAGCATAAGGCAACATGACCTCTTCAAGTATTCTGACATATCCAACCTGATCCATGATATCTGGTATGTGATATATAGGCCCAACACCATAGTAGGAGAAACATGCCCATATCATGATGCTTGCACCACCATGCTTCACTGTCTTCACTGTGAACTGTGGCTTGAATTTAGAGTTTGGGGGTCGTCTCACAAACTGTCTGCGGTCCTTGGACCCAAAAAGAACAATTTTACTCTCATCAGTCTGTATAATAAAGATGAGACGGACTTGAGGTACGTACAGTGTACACTTTACTGATCGTTACTGGAACTTCTTTTACAGCCACACACCGCAATGTATTCTGGGTAACATAGTCACCCCCCAATGTATTCTGGGTAGCGTAGTCTACCCTGCTACATCTCCTCCTTTTAGCTAAGCACATCAACCATGTAAATGTCTCTGGAACTCTTTTCTTTACATATTAAACTTTCTTATGGTTTATTTTATCAAAACACATTTCTCTCTTAACCCCTGTATTAGACTGAAACATTCAGATTACATTTCTATCTTAAACCATGTAATCCATATCAGAACCTGTAAATGTAAACCTCAAATGTAAACCATGAACCACGTTACAGCTGTAATACAAACTAAACAGACATCTCATTCACATTCCATATATTGTTTTCCTTTTTTTTCACAGGTAAAGCCTCTCTGGAGCCATGAAAACTCTGCCTGACTTGGTGGTGGTTACACAGGGATTCTCCGTGGCTCTCAAGTGAAGTCTGTTTCGCTTTAGAACCCCCTTGTCAGTTTCCACCAAGTATGATCTTGGCATGTCTGCAGTCCCCAGCACAGTCCCTGGAGCTTTCTCTGTGGTGATCCACAACTTTTGTCCTGCCTTGAGCTCCTGAAGTGGTCTGGCCTGGTGGCGATGATTGTAGTGTGATGCTTGTTTACATCATCCTTCCCCATCCTCCCTACGGAAAGCCTCCAAGTTAGGCCATTTTGGCGTGAGCTGACCTGAAGACTGTGGGAGGGATGTGCGCAGGTGTCTACCCATAAGTCGCTGTGCAGATGAGTATCCATGCTCTAACGGTGTGGCCCTGTATGCTAGGAATGCTTTGGTTTGGTCAGTCTCCTTTTTCCACAGACGTTTCATTGTCTGCACGGCACGTTCAGCCTCACCATTTGCTTGTGGGTAACGAGGGCTGCTCGTGACATGTGCAAAGCAGGCCTCTTTTGCAAATGCTCTGAATGTCTCTGAAGAAAACTGTGGTCCGCTGTCAGATACCACAGTCTCCGGGTATCCATGACATGTGAAAGCATCCTTCACAGCATGAACAGTGGCTTCAGATGCTGTGGTCTTGAGCTCCGCGACCTCTATGTATCGTGAGAAGTAATCGACGATGAGAAGGTAGGTCTTGTTTGCCCACTCAAACATGTCCATTCCAACTTTTTGCCAGAGCCTATCAGGGACACGTGACTGCATGAGGGGTTCTCTGTGCAGTGTTCTGTATCTCTGACACATTTCACACCTGTCTACAGTCTCTTTGATTTGTGTGGAGATACCTGGCCACCACACAGAAACTTGAGCTCTGGCCTGGCATTTGGATATTCCTTGGTGCCCTTCATGGAGTTTGCTCATTATTTTGCCTCGGAGTGTCTGGGGAATGACTATTCTCTCCCCTCTCATCAGAAGCCCTCCTACAACGTGTAGCTCTGCCCTGACTTGCCAGTAGGGTGTGATGTTGGAACTCACCCTGTGATTCTGTGGCCACGTTGTTTGACAGTAGTGTGTCACTGTTTTGCATGTGTCATCTGTTTGTTGTACCTGCTTGATTTCTGCCAGCCATGAGTCTGTAACTGGCAGCGAAGACACAACAGCATCCACGAACACCTGGATTTCCTTTTCCAGCTGCAGGTCGTCCGCCGATGGAGGGTCACTCAGTGGAGCTCTGGACAAAGTATCAGCAGTGATGAGGTTTTTGCCTGGCACATGAACAATGTCGTAGTCATACCTGAGGAGTCTCAGTCGAAATCTCAGAACTCTGGGGGGGAGGTCATCCAAACCTCTGCTGCTCAACAGAGGGACCAGGGGCTTATGGTCTGTCTGCAGAGTGAAGTGCAGTCCTAGCAGGTATGAGGTCAGTCTCTCACACGCCCACGTCGCAGCCAGCGCCTCTTTTTCAATTTGAGCATAGCGCTTCTCTGTGTCTGTCAATCCCCTTGAGATGTATTTGACAGGTTGCCAGGACCCATCTGCTTGTTTTGGTGTAAGGACAGCACCTATTCCATATGGTGATGCATCTGCGGCCACTTTTGTCTCTGCTGTGTTTGTGTACTGAGCAAGCGCTTTTGGTGAACTAAGTCCCCTTTTCAGCTTTTCGAAAGCAGTACGCTGTGGTTCATCCCAGACCCACTCGTTTTTCTCTCTCAGCAGGTTTTTGAGTGGCATTGTGATGGTGGCCATCTGAGGTACAAACTTGGAGAGGTAGTTAGCCATATCCATAAGACGTCTCACATCTTCCACGCATGTAGGCTCAGGCATCTGTAGGATAGCCTTCACCTTGTTTGGGTCTGGCTCAATTCCTTTTGAGGACACCTTGTGTTCGACGAATGTGATGTTCTCTTGTGAAAAGTCACACTTCTCATTAAGCGTAAGTCCTTCCTCCTGCATCTTCTGCAGCACGTGGTGTAGTCTCTCATCGTGTTCCTGTCTGTCTCGTCCATACACCAACACATCATCTGCATTCACAAGACCCCCTCAAAACTCTCGAACATCTGTGACATTCTTCTCTGAAAATGTTCGGAAGCGGATGCAATTCCAAACGGGAGTCTGTTGAAAAAGTATCTCCCGAATGGAGTGATGAAGGTTGTGAGGGCCCTAGAGTCTGGAGTTAACGGAATCCGCCAAAATCCTGACCTTGCATCCAGTTTTGTGAAAACTTTGGCGTATGACATCATTGCCAGTGTTTGGTCTACAGCCGGCAATATGTGGCGCTCTCGCTTCACTGCTGCATTCAGGTGTGTGAGATCCACGCAGATTCTCAGTTTGTCTTTCTTTGGTTTTGGCACCACTACCATGCCAGAACACCAGGCTGTTGTCACCTTTGATATGACCCCCATACTTTCCATTCTCTCAAGCTCTTCACGTACCTTGTCTCTGAGTGGAAGAGGTACTCTGCGGGGAGTTGACAGTGCATGGGGTACGGCTCCTTCTTCCAGTTCGATGTGGTATGGTTCTTTCAGCTTTCCTAGCCCTTGGAACACTGCTGGGTAAAGTGCCTTGAAGTCAGTATCCAACTGTGTCACTTCATTGACTCTGTGCACCAGCCCCATGGCTTGTATGGCTGGCAGACCCAAAAGCGGTTGTGTCAGCCCCAAAAGCGGTTGTGTCAGCCCCTCTATGGCATACACCCATTGCTCTGTGGGTCGGCCTTTTGCACACAGTTTGCCCTGGAAGCAGCCCCCAACTTTCAGCACATTTTGTCCTGGGCCCACTAATCTTTTCAGCGGCTTCTGTAGCGGACCATCTCTCTCTGGATTGAACAGGCTTTCTGGTATGCAGGTCACGTCTGCACCCGTGTCGATTTTGAAGTTGACTGCGTCTCCATTCAGAGTGACCTTCTCCATCCATGCTTTGGTGATTGTTGTAGACACTTCCCCTAAGAAAGTATAGTCTGAATCGCTGTCTGACAGTACTTCTGTGACAGTATGCACTGCTTGACCATTGCGACAGACCACAGCATAATGTCCTTTCCTGTGGCACTTCCGACATTCCACATCTCTGGCTGGGCAATCCTTTCATGCATGTTTTCATCCCCCACATCATCCGCATTCTTTGTCACTGGGTGCATCACACGTTTGGGGCTGATGGAGATTTTATGAGTTGTTACCATTTATTTAATTAATCATTGCCTGCTTACATGATATTCAATGTAATCAAAAGTAGTCTGAGTTAAGTTTCTGCTTCTTGTGAAATGAACTGTATCAACTATCTGTTATCTGTGTGATGTGGGAGTGAAACCAGCCACAAGACTGAAAGAATATGTGTCTTAGCTGACTTGTTAAAGGATTCTATATTTATTATTGTCTGAATTATATTCTTTTATACTTCATTTACTCAATCATAATAATTATGTACCCATTCATATATGCTGCATTTAAGCTAAATGATTGCTCAGCCACAGTGATGAACTAAAGGTTGTTTCAGGACTCTGTTGACATCGAAACTTAACAGCTTACTCCCTTCTTTCGGTGAAAGAAACGAGCATGTTTCACAGGAAACCGTAACTCACAAGCAACCGTTCACCCCTCCCTTCCCCAAACGCAATGTACCCTAATGCTACGTTGTAAGGGAGAAATCCGAGAGGTTCATAGCAGAAAGAAATGCTCTTGTTTTTGTTGTTGTATGATAATGTTGATTCTGTTAGCAGGGGTAATATATTTACTTCATCATTTCCGGTTACAAGGGACAGCTAGACAAAGCGAAGCGTTTGCAAAAATCAAAAGATACATACCTAAACAGATGCTAGCACTACTCGATGAGATAAAAAACAATACCACAGACAATCCATTACAGCAAAACTCATGGTACAATTATGCAACAATCGTAGCTCAATCAGTTAATGAGACAGACTGTTATGTCTGTTCATACATCCCAATATCCAGCACACAACCAACTTTATGGGCACGACCATTTAGTTATGGTGTCACTGACTGTAATGTTCAAGCTATGTACGTAACAATGACTGGTGAGGATCACGTATATATGTCCAAAGCATACAGCGGATGGAATGGATCTCATTGGGGGAAAATTTATGACCCGTGTAGTCAATTAGTAACCTTGACTAGGATTAAGGCATCTGCACTTGTGGCCAAAACTGTTATAATACCCCACGGAATTAAATTTCCAATTTGTTATTATCAGGAAGGGAATGTATCAGTGGGACGGTTGACTGCTAAGAGATGTGTAGAGACTCGCCTAAATGTTGGAGAGTGTATTCACGTTAACACAACCAAATCTGAAACCCTATATTGTGGAAAGTGGGACAGACCCTCCTGTCCAACAGATCATAATTGCTTCAGGATAGCAAAATTATGGTTACCAGCCCGGAACGGAACATGGCCAGTGGATGACGTGTTCTGTGTTTGTGGTACACTTGTACCTGAATCTCCCACTGGGATGGGATGGAATTTGCGCCCCTACCCAGGTGTCAGATCACACCTTTGTCGTCACGGCCGAGCCCAAAAGGCCAGAAAGGATGAGGCGGAATTTAGACGACGTGGAGATTCACCAGGTAAAACACATCTGGCAGAGCGATGATGTGCCCGAGGAGTTTAAGATCTGGAAAGATTGGGAGAGGGGTGGTCTGTCCGTGTTGCCCTGGTTGGGTATTCCAAACTTACAGTTTCGATTACAAACAGTAAATTATCGATTGGCTGTATTCCTAAACGCGTCTCTCGTAGTCAACAAAGCCCAAAACAAACTACTGACCGAAATCCGTACAATGGTCCTCCAAAATCAATTAGTGTTAGATTTGTTAACAGCGGCACAAGGCGGAGTATGTGGAATGATAAATGCCACGTGCTGTACATATATATCTGATGAGATAAATTCTGATTCGGCACAACAGGCGATGGGGGTCCTGGAAAAAATGCAAAGTACTATGACCACCGAGTTTCAGGAAACAGCAGCACGATGGAGCCTGTGGGGGTGGTTTACCTCCGGCTCCTGGTGGCAAATATTGCTAAAATTCTTTATTCTTATTCTTGATTTTGATTGGAGTTTTGATTGTTTTCTCCTGCTGTGCCATACCCTGTATTAAGGCAATGGTTACCAGGCTGGCAACCAAGCTGTTTGTGCAATTACAATTGGCTCACACACCAACCTATACTTTTGAACCTCGAGGAGCCCCAGGAAGGATGTGATAATGTGGACTAAGGACAAGACACTTATGATGATAATTGAAAGTGTAAAGTAATGAAGTTATGAGTGAAAATGTGTAAACAAGTGCTCATGATGGATGAGTGAAATTATGCTGAATTATTGTCATACACTGTAAATATATTTATTTTTACACTAGCTAACTACAAATAAATTCTAAAAGAGGGAAATGATGGAGATTTTATGAGTTGTTACCATTTATTTAATTAATCATTGCCTGCTTACATGATATTCAATGTAATCAAAAGTAGTCTGAGTTACGTTTCTGCTTCTTGTGAAATGAACTGTATCAACTGTTACCTGTGTGATGGAGTGAAACCAGCCACAAGACTGAAAGAATATGTCTTAGCTGACTTGTTAAAGGATGCTACATTTATTGTCTGAATTATATTCTTTTATACTTCATTTACTCATTCAATCATAATAATTATGTACCCATTCATATATGCTGCATTTAAGCTAAATGGTTGCTCAGCCACAGTGATGAACTAAAGGTTGTTTCAGGATTCTGTTAACATCTAAACTTAACTGCTTACTCCCTTCTTTCGGTGAAAGAAACGAGAATGTTTCACAGGAAACCGTAACTCACAAGCAACCGTTCACCCCTCCCTTCCCCAAACGCAATGTATCCTAATGCTACGTTGTATTGTTTATGATTTTTTTCTTTTCTAATAAAAGAGCAAGCGCCGGAGGGGCGGCGGAGAGGAGCAGGAGAAGCAAGGTTGGTCTTAGGTTTGTACGCTCTCTCCGAAGCTTCTCCCCTTTGCGCAAAGCTCACAAAAGAGATCTCTGTCTAATGTCTCTTTTTATGTGATTGTGCTTTGAGAAACTGTGTTTTGCAGGATACGATCTCAGGCACAGTTTAAGTGCCAGGTCCAGTTAGGGCAACGGACCTGACATTTTCCTGGCGCCCAACGTGGGGCGTCGACACATCCTCCCTCCGTAACCAGAAGACAACGCGCCGCAACCCCATTAGACGGGGGAAAAGCCCACCACTTCAAACGTGGCCGGCGTTTTAGACTGAAGTCGACTCGTGGCTCGGAGGAGTATTGACGACGCTCTACGAAGCCACTAGAATCACAATTTTGACGTAAGTAAGGAGTCTTTTGTGTGAGATTGTGGACTTGAAGTTAATCACTGCAGTGTAACTAAAACACAGGAAGACCGTTTAATACGTGACCTGTGACTAAAATACAGGAAGACCGTTTAACACGTGACCTGTGACGGGAAGACAGATTTATTCTTGACCCGATGTGATGTTTGCCACAGGAAGACAGTTAACACTTGACCTGGAGGGCAATTCTAAGACTATTATTTACGTCAAAGAGAGACAACTGTGACAACGTGTAGGATTGTTTTTTTTCTCCAAATGATTTCACAAATTCTAATTGGACATTTTAAAAAGTACTGAAAACCCAAGTTTATCTGAAAGGGTAATGAATGATGAATGAATGGAATGTATGACTGGGAATGATCGTAAGCGAATTCCTGTAACTCCGGTTGCAGTGTAGCTTGCGTGACATTCCATATGCACAAAAACTCAACGGCGACCGCAAGGAAACAGAGGCAAGGTCGACCCGCCCAATCTAAGGATTTGGTAGAAGCTTGGTCGGCACCTCGCGGACGCGCCAGAGTCATTAAAGGGGTCTTGAAATATCACTGATTTAGATGGCCCTAGGCCTAACCCCCTCAGTGGTCTAAAATGGGAAACACACAGGGTACATTAAAACTCGAGGGCGACCCCAAATATATGGAAAGGGTCTCCCCGGGATCCACACAGTACTGTAAAGACTGGAAAAAGAAATATGGTTTCACAAATAAACTTGTGGTGGAAAATTGTCAAAAGGTTGTAAGTGACGTCACACTTCAAGTAGCCACAAAGACAGGAAAGAGTAAGTTAAAAAAGGAGGAAGAATTGAAAGTAGCGAAGAGATGGTTAGATGAGGCACAGAAGAGACAGAAAGCAATCAATGACAGGAAGAGTCAGAAAGGAAAGGACAAGATAATGTATGTAAGACCTGAAGATAATGAGACAGTGACCGGATGACAACAGCCACCATTACAGCCGAGACCACAACCTGGACAACAAATTGTACAACAACCATCACAGCAGAATTCACAAGTACAACAACCACAATCACAACTTACAGACTCTGGAAGTACACCCTGGAGATTGGATCTACATTAAAGTAATCAAAAGGAAATCTTGGTCCAGCCCAAAGTGGGAGGGGCCATTGCAAGTGTTACTAACAACACCAACTGCAGTTAAAATCGCTGAGAGGTTGAGTTGGATCCACCTAAGTCACTGTAAGATGGTAAAACTCCTTGACAACCCAGAGGAAAAGGCATCCAGCCCAGAGGAAAAGGTGATCTTGGGTGCATCTATCCCACTACAAAGACAAAGACCAAAGGTTGAAGCAGACAAGTAACCAGCTGTGACCAAGAAGAGGCCTGTCAACTCAGACCAGGATCAGAAGCAGACGTACTACAAGCTTAAAATAAGAGCACTGAAGCTGACGTGACCAGACCAGGAGACAGAAGGAGACGAAACTGCATCTTTGAAAACAGGAGACAAGACGATCCTGTTCTATTCCTGTGCACCTGTGTTTAAAAGAAACGTCAAGAACAGGGCACAGGACAGAGTACATGACACATAAGTCCACTTGCAACATGCCTTACACATACTGATAATAGTACAGATTTATGCACTGCAACTGAAGGGAAATAACAGAAAAAAAAAAGGTTCCAGATTCCCTCAGTCCCTTGCTGAACTGAACTGAGACTGAACTGTCACCTTCAGCCCCTAAGCCCAGACAAACTGCACCTTTTGAACTGTCACTAAAGATGACGCCTGTACCAGTCAACATGAAGGACGAAGAGCTCCTGCTGAGGAGAGAGTTAGACGACGTAAGGGAGAAATCCGAGAGGTTAATAGCAGAAAGAAATGCTCTTGTTTTTGTTGTTGTATAATAATGTTGATTCTGTTAGCAGGGGTAATATATTTACTTCATCATTTCCGGTTACAAGAGACAGCTAGACAAAGCGAAGCGTTTGCAAAAATCAATAAAAGATACATACCTAAACAGATGCTAGATGATCTCTGTCTAATGTCTCTTTTTATGTGATTGTGCTTTGAGAAACTGTGTTTTGCAGGATACGATCTCAGGCACAGTTTAAGTGCCAGGTCCAGTTAGGGCAACGGACCTGACAGGGGCCTTTGTTTCCCTGTCTGTTGAAAGTTATTTCCTCTTCTCATTGTTTTGATTGCGTCCATGTTTGACTGGACTGATGCACCGTGTAGTATTGCCTGTTTCTTAACAGTCTCACTTGGTCTATTGCTTTTTGTAGCGTCAACTCAGAGTCCATTTGCAGCTTTTCGGATCATTTTCTGTCTTTTATCCTGACCACAGTTCGGTCTCTGATGAGCTCCTCCTTCAGTAAGCCAAATTTAGTGTTCTGCTAGCTTGTGAACTTCGGTGATGTAAGCTTCTGAACTCTCCCCTTCTTGCTGGCATCGCATATTAAACTGTGCCCTTTCGAAAATCACATTGTGTTTGCCTATGAAATGTTTTTCCATCACTGCTTTAACTGAGGCATATTTCTTTTTCTCTGCAGTAGTGATCCGCAGTATACTGAGGATATCGTCATCCGCATCCCCCATAGCATATAGGAGAGCATTTACCTGATATTCCTCATCTTGGTCGCGTAATCCGGATGCAACATGGAATCTATCAAATCTTCGGATCCATCACGGCCAGTCAGACGGTCTCGAGAAGTTCTGGCTGTGTTATTTGTAATGAAACCGCCATGCTGTGTCTTTTCTGTTTCACGTTTTGGAACGGCTAGTAAGCTCCCTGTAGTTTAGCTGAGTTTCCCGCTCACCGGCTTAAGCAGCTTCACTGGCGTTCCCCTTCGCTTTCGTGCGCGTGCCAAACTCCGCCGTTTCTTGCAGGTATATCCCTCTTTCGCCGTGCCCGCAAACGACTTAGCTTTTCATCTAACTCCGTTTAGGAGATATGTGTCCTTTGCCAATTTCTGACACATGTATAATAAAGATGAGATGGACTTGAGGTATGTACAGTGTACACTTTACTGATCGTCACCGGAACTTTTTACAGCTACACACCGCAATGTATTCTGGGTAGCGTAGTCACCCCGCAATGTATCTTGGGTAGCGTAGTCTACCCCGCTACACAGTCCACAAAATATTCCTCCATTTCTCTTTAGACCAGTTGATGTGTTCTTTGGCAAATTGTAACCTCTTCTGCACGTCTTTTATTTAACAGAGGGACTTTGCAGGGGATTCTTGCAAATAAATTAGCTTCACACAGGCGTCTTCTAACTGTCACAGCACTTACAGGTAACTCCAGACTGTCTTTGATCATCCTGGAGCTGATCAGTGAGTGAGCCTTTGCCATTGGTTATTCTTCTATCCATTTTGATGGTTGTTTTCCAGTTTCTTCCACGTATGTCTTTTTTTTTTTTTTGACCATTTTAAAGCATTGGAGATGATTGTAGATCAACAGCCTATAATTTTTTACACCTGCATATAAGTTTTCCCCTCTCCAATCAACTTTTTAATCAAACTACACTGTTCTTATCAACAGTGTCTTGAACGTCACATTTTCCTCAGGCTTTCAAAGAGAAGAGCATGTTCAACAGGTGCTGGCTTTATCCTTAAATAGGGGACACCTGATTCACACCTGTTTGTTCCACAAAATTGACAAACTCACTGACTGAATGCCACACTACTATTATTGTGAACACCCCCTTTTCTGCTTTTTTTTTTTTTTTTTTTTTTACTAATAGCCCCATTTCATAGTCTTAAGAGTGTGCATATCATGAATGCTTGGTCTTGTTGGTTTTGTGAGAATCTACTGAAACTGTACCTTGTTTCCCATGTAACAATAAGAAATATACGCAAAACCTGGATTAATCTTTTTAGTCACATAGCACTACTATTATTCTGAACACTACTGTGTGTGTGTGTGTGTATATATATATATATATATATATATATATATATATATATATATATATATATATATATATATACACACACACACACACACACACACTGTATATAAGTCCAGCAATGGTTTTGGTATCCCACAAATTCTCATGATGTCCCACAAAGCAGCATGATCGCCTAACTTAACTTTTTCAAAATTAGCAATACAGTATGGCACAAAGAAGTCATCTCAACACTCAATGAGTAAACACAGATATGATGCAGTCAGTCATTGGCTTCTTGGACCTGAATATGGTCTATTAGGTTGCTGAGCAACAAGCAGGTGACACTGAGTATTCTTGAGAATGGTACTTAGAATTACCATGCCAGGCACAGAGCAGTGTCATACTTGTAATTGTTACAGTCCGGGTGATGAGTCCCTTCTTCACATCTTTTTGGATTATACCAGTGTCCCAAATGGAAGCAAACTTTGGTTGCAACACCAGGAGAACATCATCACACCAACTGCAAATTGGATCCTTTCTGTTATGGTAGTCCTACCATTTATGGATCTCGTGTTGTGGTCCTGTTCTTGCGCTGCCATGATCACAGCCTCTCTACTGTCCTTCAATGCGGCCTTTGCTTGCTATTGGTAGGATTTCTTGATCTCAGTCACCCCTCTGTAAAATGGCAGTATATCTCATAGAGGGGTTTGGTCTTCCTTGAAGTCTCCTCTTCCTCCTCACCACCTTTTCCCTTCTGTTGTTGGAGATGTTCACCAATTGGTTTCTCCCGTGGGACTATCTTCATGTTGTATTCCTAGTTGCACCTTGTTGCATCCAGGATGACACTTGCGTATCAGCAGTTCTGTCATCCATTTGGTTCTTTTACAGTTCACAGGGACTGTAAATATATCTGAAAACATGGGGTCATTTAAACATTTCTGGATCACTGCATGTGCATGAGCTACTTCTTATGCACTTAGTAAATTGGTGGCTCTAGGATGGGAATGTAGCCGCCCTAAAAAGTTTGATTACCCCATCAGAAAAATTTACATTTGCCAGTCAAAATCCAATTTTCATCCTCAGTTTCTCAGACTTTTTGACTGGGCTGGGCCCCTGAGATAAAACATTTCTCAACATTTTTGATAATTTCTTGAGATTCCCTTTCTTGTAACATTAAACAAAGTGGGAAAAAAAATTCACCCCTCAATTAAATAGACTCCAAAAGTGAATGGGTCCTTTCTTGGTCCATATCCTACCCTTTCACCAAGGTTCAAGAAAATCTGTTTTTGCATATACCTGCCAAAATTGATCTCTAATCATTACAGAAATATATGTGAAGAGTTTGCAAAGGTACGTGCTCTCAGAGCATGTCTTTACTTTGGTATGGCAGCAGGATTAAAAATAGATTCAACACTTAACACTTAAAACAACTTGGTCCACAAACCAAACCCTGGTCAAACTAAGAAACAGTAAAATTACATTTCAACACCCAGAGTGAATGAGAATAACGCCACCTAAAGGAAAGCAGCCTCTCTGCTGTGTCATTTGTTAGTTTGTGTTGTTTTCCTATGGGTTTTTTTTTATTGTTCTTGTGACTGTCCTATGTCCATTCAAAAGAGTGATTATGATTTTTAACAGCAGTTGCAGTTGTTTGTGTTAATGAATTTACAGCATGTAAGTAATCACCACTTGAAATGTACTTTAAAAATGCATATTTTCAAATGTACTACATATTCTGTTGTCTCATCACTAAATAATCACACTCTGCCAAGAAATACAATAAAAATAATACCAGAAACCACTGATGTAAGCCTCATTTATGCTTTTCAAATGGTGTAACCCTCACTGCCCACATACTTCCATGCGTCCTTTACATCAGCAAAGACATTAACCAAACCATCCACAAGAGGGGACTGCACAAGCTGAAAAGTTTCTGACACCTAACATGGTAATTGGCAGAAGTCATCTTAATAATATTTGTGTTCAGTGTAGCTCATGAACTGGGAAAAACTGATTTTTTTCACGCTTTTGGATCTGACCACCATTTCTGTGGGGACACTACATCCTTTCAGTGTCCAAACAAGGCCCTAATGTTTCAGCTGCAACACAAACTTGCAAATAGTTAGGAAATCTGTGGTTAGGGTTTAATTTTTGTGAAACACAAAAATTAAAAATAAATTTGAATAGCTTCCAAACCACAGCTTTGGACACTTTTGGGAGTCTTGCACAGTAGCAGAATTCAGATATGGTCAAGGTCCAATTGTGAAATATTCACAAATTGCATGGAATATTTCTACAAAAGAGAAAAGCAGAGGCAGAGACGGTGTGTGAAGGATACAAAACTTTACGCTATTGTTAAATATCTTCTTTGCGCCCTTTTGCCTTGGATTGGGTCTCACTTGGACTGTGGCTACACTGCTCCCATGTTTTCCGACGGTACTGCACCATTTCACCTCATCCATAACCTTTATGAAAATGTACACAAATATGGACAAAATGAAGGCAATTGTCCGTATCCGTATTCAACGTTGAGCATAAATGAAGCTTCATCGTTTTCCAACCCAATGAGGACAGAGACGCGTTACGGTGATTACGCCCCCTGCGGGAGTGCATTGGTAATAACTTTATTGCAAAAATACAGGTTCCCTCTTTCCCAGAGCAACACCACCCCTGAAACACACACATTCTACACACACCCACAAACGACAAACCGCCTGCAGTGCTGAACTTCCACTCGCTGCCGCTCTGCATCTTATAATCAAAAACACACGCTTTCATCCTTCTTAGTCTGTTTACATTCAGTCGCTCGCATGCCTCGTCTTACACCTTGCTGCTCTCTTTTTGCGTTCCACTGGCTGAAACAGAATAACAGATGCAGAATAACAAAGTCAACGGGCAGAGCGTTGGCAGAGATTCTCTGCCAGAGTCAGTGAGAACGCTTGTGGGTGGGTGTGTCTGCCACCTGTCAGTCTCTGACCCAGACTCATAAGGAAAGATTGATTTGCATAGCGGACTCATGCGCTACAATTGGCTACATTCTCTCAAATACAGAACTGAAAGTATCAACAAAATCAAAAAAATATGAAAAGGAAAAACAGCAATGTTAAATTCACTCTGAGTTAAGTGCCAACCTTTGGTTTAGTTACATCAATCAATCAGCATCAGTAAATGGGTAAGTAACTTTACATTGGCCAGCTTTTATGAAGTATTTTATGATATTCAGTAAAACCAAGAGTTTAATTTATGCACTCTACATACGTCAGAATGATAGTAAAAGGGCAATTCAACGCGAGTGAACTGATTTGTAACATTTACAGCTGAAGAATAGTTGACATCTTTGTGGAGAGACTGAAAATATACCTCTTATATATATATATAGATTTATTTATCATATAAAGCATATCATGTCACTGTCTCAGGCTGAAGATAGGCATTTACACATCCGGGGTCTCCAAACCTGTTTTGTTCGAGGGCACAAAAATAAAGTGTATCAGTGTCAATTCAGTTTGTAAGTGATGCTGAAGTTCACCTGAGGCCTTAAAGGGGAACTCAGGGATTTTTCACCCTGGATCCTAAATTTAGATGTTTCTGGGTTCCAACTTTCACTCCCAGCAAAACCAATTTTAATCCATCTAGTACTGATTTAGAACACACTAAACAGCTGTACAATATAAGCCTATGGGACACGCTGAAAAATTTGAAGAAATTTGCTGCTTGTCACTGCTGAATAGGCAAAAATGTCATTGGATTAGATTAGTGTGTGGTAGCCTAAAAAAAATCCCCATGGAAATACCTGTTAAAATGACCAATTACACAGTTAGCTACTTACCTTAGCCTCCTTCATGTCAGATGGCTCCACTTTATATACTAAGTTATTACAAGCTGAGTCTTGATGAGGCATGTGTTCCTGTTGTAAGCAGAAGAATGAACCCTTTATCAGCAACTGACTTTTAATGACTTAGTGGAGAGTGGTCTTACCACATGGGAAAGAGGCTAATGTAAGTGGCTAACTGTATAATTGTCATTAAAAAGTTTCTTTACATTTAGGTGAGATAAACATGCATATTTGTACCTCTGTAGGGAGCTTCTTTGTGCTTCATACACTTTTAATGACAAATAAGAAGCTGACTTTGAGTGCTTCAAGCTTGCCCCATAGCCTTATATCGTATAGCTCTTTAGCCCGTGATGGTGTTCAGATTCTAGATTGTTACTGGAACCATTAAAATCTGTTTAGTGCCAAGTGAAAAGATGAACCCCAAAACATGCAAATGTTGCACCATGGTTGAGAAATTCCAAAGTTCCCCTTTAAGTAAAACATCACCCTCATAATAAGCACTTCACAGTCAAGGAGCCTTCACAAAGTGCACTTAAGTCACCGCTCGTCGATGAAGCCAAGATAAAGGGTTTCCTAACATACATTCTGTCATTCCTTTCCACGATTCTCCCTCCACAGCCTGTTTCTGGTGGTACAGCTTACTGAAAGCAAGCGAGAACCAAAGAAAAGACAGCAAGAAAAACAAACAAACACGCTGCTCATAAAAACAAAGCGCTTGTCTTGTTTCATCTCCCGGTAGAAACGGGAGAGCTGTCATTAGGTTCGGCAAGCGTATTTTTTTTTTTTTTTGGGGGGGGGGGGGGGGGGGGTTTGAAATTCCAGCTAGACACTTGTGAAGTGCACTCCGCTCTTATTTGAAATGCAGACACGAGGAAGTACCACTTTAAGTTTATCAATATTCAGTAATTGTCATTATCAACATTCCATAAGGTCTTATTAATTAACATACAGGTTCCATATATGGTGGGATGGGGGGTTTCTGTACACGACTTTTTGTTATTAGAGAGTTCAGTCTCAGTTGGGTTCACTGTGTGCGCACACAGGAGGAAAAAACTAATTCAAAATAAAAACAACATGGCTGTCCTGAAAAAAAAACCCCAAAACAAACAAAAACAGTTGTGTGCGTCCAACAGGAAATGCCCATGAAGAAAGAGGGAGAGGCGTGGCTACTTGGTAAGCGGCTCCCCCTGAGCTGAGGATCCCTTTCGATGATGTTTGCTGGGAGCTCGGAGTGAGCTTGGTTAGGCCACTAAAAAGTGATACGCTCGCTCGACGGATGGATCGCACAAAGAGACCCTGTGGAAAACCCTCCAGGGGGAGGCGAAAAACAACAGTCCTGGGAGGTCAAGGGGAGGCTGAGGTTCTAGTTGGGGGGGGGGGGGGGGGTGTCAGAGTGACTGCATAGACAGAATAGTGGGAAAAGGGTAGTTGGGACAAGAAGGCAAAGAGGGGCTAAGCGGGGTGCTGCAGGCGCTCGGGGAGGCTCTACGTCAGTGCAGATGTGCGTGCATGTGTTGGCGAGTGCATGTTTGGGCGAGAAGAGCAGCAAAAGTAGGTGTGGAGCCGATCCTCCGCAGCCAGTTCCAGCTCTCCGCCAAAGAACGCACCGCTGTCCTGCGAGGCGCAGAAGTGGGCGGGGAAACACGCTAGTGAAGCAGAGCGGGACTCCGGTCCGAGGACAGCTTGACCCCCGTTAGACACAGCCAGAAACTCCCCGCACCACCGGACAGCTCCTGGACCACACGAGAGGAGAGGACGATCAGATGAGCATGAAGGTTTACGTCCCGCTCAGAACCAACACGAAACGCACACGGCAGCTTTGAAGAATCTGCTGCTGCATGCTGGTGTTTCGTACGACAGCATTTTAGGGCCACATTGAGTGTTTTTTAATAGATTTCGAGAATAAAGTCATAATATTACGAGAATAAAGTCATAATTTTATGAGAAAAAAAACGCTGCATCTCAAAATGAGATCTGTGAAGCACTTTAAGTTGTACTACAGTATAGGTTTTACAAATAAGGAAATACTTCATCTTTTGGCCCATCTACACCACATTATCATTAGTATCAGAATTTTGAAAAGAATATGCAAGAACATGTGTCTATTCCGGAGGAGGAACCACACGGACTTCGCCTGTAGTTCCGGCTCTTTGAACCTCCCAAAATCGCCTCTTTCGTGGAGGAGGAGATGGCTGGAACGCACAGTCTGCAGGGTTACCGCTTTTCATACAAATACAACTTTATTCTCTTAATATTATGACTTTATTTGTGTAATATTACCGTACAAGTTTTTTTCTCATACAATTATGACTTTATTCTCACAATATTACAACTTTCTTCTTGTAAAATTGTTACTTTATTCTGAAAGTCTAAAAAAACAAAACAAAAAAAAGTGGCCCTAAAATGCCGTCGCAGTTTCGTGGGATTACTCGAGTGCAATAAAAAAGCTTTACAAAATGATTTTCATAAAGCATGGATAGAGGTCAAAGCTGGAATTTTAAGCATGATATTTTGGGGCAGAAGAGGAACAAATGTAAAACATAGTATGATCTGGCATAATAACACAATTTTACTAAAACTTGATGAAAACTTCTATTCCATTCAATTTTAGAAATTCACACACAACAGCAAGGAGCAAAGATGCTGTAAAAGTAGCAGGCGCACTCAGAGAAACACCCACACCTCACGGTTGTCACCAATTCATGCAAATATAGTCTGTGATTCAGTGATACTGTACCATGGTGCTGTGTGGCCTTGACAACTGATCAAGAGTGAAACTGTTCTGACTTTGAGTTTAACCTTACAAGGTCGCCCAAGGTCGAAGTCATACCCACAAATTGAAAGGTGACGTGACTTAAACACAGGTGTATCTTTAACGGATTCTTCAAATTAACCATTCTAAATTAGTTTGTCACTTCAAGGTGACCCAAGATCAAATGTTACAGAGAAAGGTAATGCATGACTTCCTACATGTACCCCCAATATAGGAACGAGGAGAAACTTATCACACCGTGCAAAAATGTTAGGTACCAATAACATCTCTGACACTAAAAAGATAAATACCAAAAATTGAGAAATAAATATAAATTTGTGAGCTCTTTTTACCTTCAGAAATGCACAGTTTTTTAGGTGACATTTAACAACTCTTTAGAAAATCTGGTTGTATATCCTATTTGTTTTTTTGTAATCATTTTATTTTTAAGTGCTTCCAGGCAGTACACATGCAAAGAAATCAAGATTTGTTTTACAGTTTGGAAAAGAAGTTTGTAACTTGCTGAAGACAGTTTATTTAACATTTGTTAAAAAAGTAATATTTGAAAGAAAAACCAAATACTACATTTTACATTTTATAATGTATCTAAAACACTGGCAAAGAACTGTAATTTTAATTATTTGGGTAATTTAATATACGAGGGTAGACTGAAAAGTTCTAAGGCTCACTATAATGCAGTTAATGCATTATTCCTTCATGGGGAGCCTTAGAACTTTTCAGCCTACCCTCGTATTAAGACATCAAGACAAGTGTTACACTTTGATCTACGATGTGGAATACAAATGAGTTGATTAATAATCTGATTACCCATTTGTGTCTTTCTTCAAAATGAAATGAGACTATAACAAATGATCAGCAAAATGTTCAATTTAGTGATATATAATGTCCCAGCTGAAAGAAGCAATGTTGAATAAAATCACTGTTAAAGGCATTCGACTCTGTTTGATATGACCCATCAGGATCGCTGCACAACATTAAAGTGGTATTGCAAACTTTTGTTTAATCTACTTTTAAAGTATGGCTCATTATTCATGGTACAGACCCTTACAGTTGCACAGTTCTCTTCATCCATGTCCAAATTTTTATTGCTAAGCAAAACGTATCTGTGGTATACAGTGCATCCAGAAAGTATTCACAGCGCTTCACTTTTTCCACATTTCGTTATGTTACAGCCTTATTCCAAAATGCAGTAAATTCATTTATTTTCCCTCAGAATTCAACTCACAAACCCCATAATGACAACATGGAACAAGGTTTTGCTTTTTTTTTCCCAAATTTTTGCAAATTTATATATAAAAAAACCAACAACTAAGAAATCACATGTACATACGTATTCACACCCTTTGCTCAATACTTTGTTGATGCACCTTTGGCACCAATTACAGCCTCAAGTCTTCCTGAATATGATGTCACAAGCTTGGTGCACCTATCTTTGGGCACTTCTGTCCATTCCTCTTTGGGGCACCTCTCAAGCGCCATCAGGTTGGATGGGGAGTGTCAGTGCACAGCCATTTTCAGATCTCTCCAGAGATGTTCAATCGGATTCAAGTCTGACTTCTGGCTGGGCCACTCAAGGACATTCACAGAGTTGCCCTGAAGCCACTCCTTTGATATCTTGACTTCTATTTCTAATTTATAACACAATAACCCAAGTCATTTATTTGATTGTAAAATCCAACACACTGTTGGTGGACTCCAGTTAAGCTGTAGAAACATCTCAAGGATGATCAGTGGAAACAGGATGTACCTGAGCTCAGTTTTGAACTTCATGTTAAAGGCTGTGAACACGTGATTTCTTTTTTGTCCTTTTTTTTTTTTTAAGAAATTTGCAAAAATCTAAAAAAAAACAAAAAAACAAAAACAAAAAACAAAAACAGCTTGTTTCACATTGTCATTAAGGGGTATTGTGTGTAGAATGTTGTGGAAAAAATGTATTTCATCCATTTTGGAATAAGGCTGTAACATAACAAAATGTGGAAAAAGTGAAGTGCCACTGTGAATACCTTCTGGATACATAACACACAATATCACAATACATAGGATCCACATTTTCCTGGGCGTTTGCTTGCGCTCTGTAACATGCCTGCACAGTGTGTTAGAGAAAGACTGTGGCTGTTCAGGCAATTACAATGCTTGTGCTCCCCTTGTTATCAAAGAGGGGGTGTTAGCTCTTTCCCCTTTAAAGTAACAGGTCCAAAAACAAATTACTGTGTTTACTACAAACTTGATTTTTTTTTTCAGTGTCTGTGAGACATCTTTGACTCCACATGTGCATATCTGTTTTCAGACACCTGATGACTTGAATTACTTTGAAGAAAATGTGCGTATTGCCCATTTAGATGCTTTTTGTATTACCGAGATCACTGCTGCAACACATAGATGTACATCACTGAGACTTGTAAGTTGACTTTTCTTCATTTAGTGAAACTAAACTTTGTATTAATAGGTTGTTGGGATAATGATTAAAATACAGTGGCTGAGAAAGCACATCATGCTGGGACTTGGGAAAACATGCAAATAGAAACAACATGCAAATAGAGTAAACATCTTCATTAGCTTGACAACATATATTGTTTTTCAATCTGCTTGTGTTGCGACAATCTACAGCATGTTTTTTTTTCCTATTTGGTTGTATTGTGAGCAGTTGCAGCACATTTTTTATTTGGTTGGGTTGTGAGAAGTTGCAGCACATTTTTACAACCCCTGGCAAAAATTATGGAATCACCGGCCTCGGAGGATGTTCATTCAGTTGTTTAATTTTGTAGAAAAAAAAGCAGATCACAGACATGACACAAAACTAAAGTCATTTCAAATGGCTTTCAAACTTTCTGGTTTTAAGAAACCAGGAAAAATAATTGTGGCAGTCAGTAACGGTTACTTTTTAGACCAAGCAGAGGGAAAAAATATGGACTCACTCAATTCTGAGGAATAAATTATGGAATCACCCTGTAAATTTTCATCCCCAAAACTAACACCTGCATCAAATCAGATCTGCTCGTTAGTCTGCATCTAAAAAGCAGTGATCACACCTTGGAGAGCTGTTGCACCAAGTGGACTGACATGAATCATGGCTCCAACACGAGAGATGTCAATTGAAACAAACGAGAGGATTATCAAATCAATCACACAATGTTGCAAAAGATGTTGGTTGTTCACATTCAGCTGTGTCTAAACTCTGGACCAAATACAAACAACATGGGAAGGTTGTTAAAGGCAAACATACTGGTAGACCAAGGAAGACATCAAAGCGTCAAGACAGAAAACTTAAAGCAATATGTCTCAAAAATCGAAAATGCACAACAAAACAAATGAGGAACAAATGGGAGGAAACTGGAGTCAACGCCTGTGACCGAACTGTAAGAAACCGCCTAAAGGAAATGGGATTTACATACAGAAAAGCTAAACGAAAGCCATCATTAACACCTAAACAGAAAAAAACAAGGTTACAATGGGCTAAGGAAAAGCAATCGTGGACTGTGGATGACTGGATGAAAGTCATATTCAGTGATGAATCTCGAATCTGCATTGGGCAAGGTGATGATGCTGGAACTTTTGTTTGATGCCGTTCCAATGAGATTTATAAAGATGACTGCCTGAAGAGAACATGTAAATTTCCACAGTCATTGATGATATGGGGCTGCATGTCAGGTAAAGGCACTGGGGAGATGGCTGTCATTACATCATCAATAAATGCACAAGTTTACGTTGATATTTTGGACACTTTTCTTATCCCATCAATTGAAAGGATGTTTGGGGATGATGAAATCATTTTTCAAGATGATAATGCATCTTGCCATAAAGCAAAAACTGTGAAAACATTCCTTGCAAAAAGACACATAGGGTCAATGTCATGGCCTGCAAATAGTCCGGATCTTAATCCAATTGAAAATCTTTGGTGGAAGTTGAAGAAAATGGTCCATGACAAAGCTCTAACCTGCAAAGCTGATCTGGCAACAGCAATGAGAGAAAGCTGGAGCCAGATTGATGAAGAGTACTGTTTGTCACTCATTACGTCCATGCCTCAGAGACTGCAAGCTGTTATAAAAGCCAGAGGTGGTGCAACGAAATACTAGTGATGTGTTGGAGCGTTCTTTTGTTTTTCATGATTCCATAATTTTTTCCTCAGAAATGAGTGAGTCCATATTTTTTTCCCTCTGCTTGGTCTAAAAAAGTAACCGTTACTGACTGCCACAATTTTTTTTCCTGATTTCTTATAGTGTTTCTTAAAGCCAGAAAGTTGCCATTTGAAATGACTTTAGTTTTGTGTCATGTCTGTGATCTGCTTTTTTTCTACAATATTAAACAACTGAATGAACATCCTCCGAGGCCGGTGATTCCATAATTTTTGCCAGGGGTTGTATTTGGCTGGGTTGTAAGAAGTTGCAGCACATTTTTTATTTGGTTTTGTTGTGAGACGTTGCAGCACATTTTTTATTTGATTGTCTTGGGAGAAGTTGCAGCATGTTTTTTATTTGGCTGGCTTGTGAGAAGCTGCAGAACATTTTTTTTAATTTGGTTGGGTTGTGAGAAGTTGCAGCACATTTTTTTAATTTGGTTGGATTGTGAGAAGTTGCAGCACATTTTTTATATGGATGTGTTGGGAGCAGATGCAGCATATTTTTCAATTTGGTTGTGTTGTGAGATGTCGCAGCACATTTTTTTTATTTGCTTGTGTTTTGAGAAGTTGTAGCACACTTTTTATTTGGTTGTGTTGTGGGAAACTGCAGTGAATTTTTTATTTCTATGTGTTGTGTTTGCATGTGTTTTTCCAAGTTGCAGCGTGATGAGTTCTCTCGGCCACCATATAAAATGTCCACTTAATTTTAAAAATAATACACGTAACAAAAACACTGGATAAATGACATGTTTTACACAAGATATAAATAATCTCTGATCCCCAGTTATTACAAATTGGCGCATATCCTCGGGAAATATGATTTGTGCGAATATGGGTTTAGCCTACTTTTTGTGCCAGATGACTCAGTTTTGCTTCAAATGTTTACTGGAATCAAATAATAAACAGCAGAAAAAAAAACCTTCAATTTGGAAATTCAGATTAAAAGCTCCTGTGAGCTGGACGCGGTGTTTACCTGTGAAGCAGTGGAGGGAGGTGGTGATGAGGAGGTGTTGGTGATGAGGATGGAGGAAGATGATGGTGGTGTAACAGTAACAAGGACTCAGGAGAGAGGAAGCAAGCAAGCAGAGGCACTGACATCGGCCTGCTTCACCTTTGAGAGAGACACAGAGAGGACAGAAGAGGGTGGGAAGGACAGAGCAGGAGGACAGATTGGAAACCGAGAAGCAGGACAAAAAGGCACAAACCCGACAGGGGCAAAGAGTATGTACAGGCAAAAGCAGTGCTCAAAGTGCCGTGGTGGTGACGGTTAAAGCGCGTGGCCACAGGGAGGCAGCACAGCACAGGAAGTCACACTCACAAAGCTGCGAGTTGCAGTCAGGCGGCTGCGGCGTGAGGTCACTACCGTGCCGCTCAGGCTGCGCCCGATTCGCCGCAGGTTTTCCCCATCGTCAGGCTCCGCCCCCAAACGCAGATCCCGCAACAGCATTGGCTGCAGAGGGAGAGTGTGTCTGTCAGATGGCAGAAAGTGACAAACAGATGTCAGCAGATTGTTAGGAACACAAAGCGAGCTCCTGGCTGACCTTGTTGAGGTAGGTGGGGGTGCTCGTGCAGTCGGCGCCGTACACACTCCTCTCCATGTCTGCGCTGGGGGTCTTGGAGCGAGTCTGTCCTCCCACCCTGGATATGAGCCTCTCTGATGGGCTGCAGCCTGCAGTCACACACGTGGAAGATGAGAGGTCACGCTGGGTGCATTTAGAGGAATTTTTTTTGACAACATAAAAATATGTTCTGTCCCAGCCCTGTAACTAATGTATTAAGTGTATTGAGTGTAACATCTACACATGTGATGACATTTTCATTGCTACACTATTTAACTGAACTGACAATTATTAGTTGTGGTGAAATGACCAGGATTTATTTGGCTGGATATACATGTGGATCCAGGATTAAACTCTGGATCTTGACTACGTTTTAGAACTGTATGCAATATAAGCATTAAATTTCTGTAAAAATACAATATCCGCACACAGGAATGCCCCTGGCTGAGCATCTGTGTTAAATGATTTTCTATTAAAGTTCATTAAACACCCACCCAAAAATCACTTAAATCTCATCTTGTAGGATTTGGTGTCATCTGTTCATGAGAATGCAGACTGTGTTATGCCACTGCCAGTCATTATTTTGTTTCCCTTCACATTTTGCTTCTTTCACGCTGGGGAGTCATGCTCTCTTTCATTAAATTGCAACCACCTGTGCAATCATGGATGTCATCCATAAGAAGTAAGAGGTGTGGTCACATGCAGTGATGGTGCATTGGCACCAGAAAGTGACTGCACCATAGACCACCAAACACCTGACTTAAATCGAGTGCACAATATTTGTTGTATTCAAATGTTGCAACAAAAACTGAATTGATAACAAACATTAAACAAAATGAAAGTAAAACACTAATGCTAAAATATAAATCTTCACAATACTGCTTCACTGCTTCACTTCAGGGCGCTTTGGTGGCTGCTGTCTGCTGGTATGCTCTGGTACACTGGAGCAGTTCCTTTAACTCTTCAGAATCTACCTTGAGGACACTTTCTAAACAGCTGACTGCGCTCTTAAAGCGGATTACAGATGATGCTCTGATTGGCTTGTTCATGTTATTTACAAAACATCCCCAAAACTAATAAAAAAGATAAATGCAACCCCTTTGTGCCTTGAACCTTCTTCTGCACTCAGATTATGTTGTGTAAATACTGAAAACCAGTGCGTTTCCCATGGGGATCCACAGGCTACAGACTGGATAGTGTTTATAAAATAGATAGCTGACATTTTTCAAGCGTGGCAATAAATTATGCAAAGTGTCTATAATGAGTTAGAATGGCGTGTGAGTCCAGAATGTTTTTTGATCCTTATATCAAAGAGGAACTACTTTAGGTTGTTGTTGTTGTTATCAAATACACACTAATAGTATTATCGTCATTAGTATTATCAGTGTTCTTATTTTTACACTCAACAAAAATATAAACGTAACACTTTTGGTTTTGCTCCCATTTTGTATGAGATGAACTCAAAGATCTAAAACTTTTTCCACATACACAATATCACCATTTCCCTCAAATATTGTTCACAAACCAGTCTAAATCTGTGATAGTGAGCACTTCTTTGCTGAGATAATCCATCCCACCTCACAGCTGTGCCATACCAAGATGCTGATTAGACACCATGATTAGTGCACAGGTGTGCCTTAGACTGTCCACAATAAAAGGCCACTCTGAAAGGTGCAGTTTTGTTTTATTGGGGGGGATACCAGTCAGTATCTGGTGTGACCACCATTTGCCTCATGCAATGCAACACATCTCCTTTGCATAGAGTTGATCAGGTTGTCAATTGTGGCCTGTGGAATGTTGGTCCACTCCTCTTCAATGGCTGTGCGAAGTTGCTGGATATTGGCAGGAACTGGTACACGCTGTCGTATACGCCGGTCCAGAGCATCCCAAACATGCTCAATGGGTGACATGTCCGGTGAGTATGCCGGCCATGCAAGAACTGGGACATTTTCAGCTTCCAAGAATTGTGTACAGATCCTTGCAACATGGGGTCGTGTATTATCCTGCTGCAACATGAGGCGATGTTCTTGGATGTATGGCACAACAATGGGCCTCAGGATCTCATCACGGTATCTCTGTGCATTCAAAATGCCATTAATAAAATGCACCTGTGTTCTTCGTCCATAACAGACGCATGCCCATACCATAACCCCACCGCCACCATGGGCCACTCGATCCACAACATTGACATCAGAAAACCGCTCACCCACACGACGCCACACATGCTGTCTGCCATCTGCCCTGGACAGTGTGAACCGGAATTCATCCGTGAAGAGAACACCTCTCCAACGTGCCAAACGCCAGCGAATGTGAGCATTTGCCCACTCAAGTCGGTTACGACGACGAACTGGAGTCAGGTCGAGACCCCGATGAGGACGACGAGCATGCAGATGAGCTTCCCTGAGACGGTTTCTGACAGTTTGTGCAGAAATTCTTTGGTTATGCAAACCGCGTGGCTGGTCTCAGACGATCTTGGAGGTGAACATGCTGGATGTGGAGGTCCTGGGCTGGTGTGGTTACACGTGGTCTGCGGTTGTGAGGCTGGTTGGATGTACTGCCAGATTCTTTGAAACACCTTGGAGACGGCTTATGGTAGAGAAATGAACATTCAATACACGAGCAACAGCTCTGGTTGACATTCCTGCTGTCAGCATGCCAGTTGCATGCTCCCTCAAATCTTGCGACATCTGTGGCATTGTGCTGTGTGATAAAACTGCACCTTTCAGAGTGGCCTTTTATTGTGGGCAGTCTAAGGCACACCTGTGCACTAATCATGGTGTGTAATCAGCATCTTGGTATGGCACACCTGTGAGGTGGGATGGATTATCTCAGCAAAGGAGAAGTGCTCACTATCACAGATTTAGACTGGTTTGTGAATAATATTTGAGGGAAATGGTGATATTGTGTATGTGGAAAAAGTTTTAGATCTTTGAGTTCATCTCATACAAAATGGGAGCAAAACCAAAAGTGTTGCGTTTATATTTTTGTTGACTGTAGTTTATTTTATTATTACTTCTATTTTGTCATTTGATTTTTAAAGTAGACCTGCATTGAAATAAATGCAGTCAGATCTTTGGACCAAAAAATGACTTTACATAAGATCCTTCTGAATGTAGTAAAGTAAATCTGTTAGCCCAGATCTGTCATTCAACGGAGAAATCTTCATTTAAAAATGACAAATTTACAGCTAACATTTAGCCCTCTGGAAAACTGTCCCTCTCATCATGGACGCTGCCAAGACGTCACGGAGAAGACTCTCTCTCCCAGCATGCATTGCGCGCCAACTGTAATTTGTGGATTTACGTCAGTTTGCATCTGCACCTTTTTCTTATCTTATACGGAAGGATCTACTTTTTTTAAAACTTCATATTGTCTTGCGGCACATTTGGTGAGTACACATTTATTTGTGCTTGAAAATATTTTGGGGGACTTTTTCATACACCCGTTTGATTGAGTGGTGTCGCAATGAAAATCTACTGTCTTTCGCCTCCGGTACCATCGCGGGATATGGAGGCGAGACCCGCAAAGAATCCCAGTCATTAAAAATATATAAACCTCTCTCAGCGTCCATGGAGCTCTGGGGCTCCGATTGCCGAGACGTGCGGTGCTGTGGATTTTGCCGCAAGAAGTCTGTCCTTGCAGCAACAGGTGTACCGGCCGCTTCGCATTAAAACAGCAAGCGTAATCTCAAGATCCATTCAGTAGACAGAGAGGTGATGCTGGTGTTGTGCGCTGAATCTGGCACAACACCGGCTGCAAAGCAGACACGGGCGGTGTGAGTGGCCCGCATCGGCGGTTAACGAGCTCGTTAATGAGCCCGCAGACTTAATAAGCGCAGCGGAGGCAGAGAGCGGGAGAGGAAGAACGGCGCCCGCTTTCGATGTCGTTAATGATCTGAGCACACAGATCTGTATCTCACATTCATTGCAGCTTACTTTTGGATGTTGAAACCAGGCCGTGTATAAGTAACATTACTAACGGAGCGCGTTGTCTTGTCCCTGACGTCATGGAAATGATACGGCTGTACAAACTTTCACAGAGGGCTAAATTTTAGCTGCAAATTTGTCATTTTTAAACGAAGATTTCTCCGCTGAATTACAAATTTGGGCTTCCAGATTTACTTTACTGCATTCACAAGGTCTTATAAATACATATCAGCTATTTCTTTCTGAAATCTGACCACATTTATTTCAATGCAGGTCTACTTTAAATGGACCACAATGAAAATACGTGTATCACTTTCTTGTGTCATCCATGTTTTTTTTTAAACATATTTACAATTATATTATGCACTTGCATTGAACTTACTAAATAGAATCATGCATTCACACTTTTAATATAAAAATGATTTACTGCCTCCTGCTGGGATGGAGTGTGAGTCCAGAATGTAGTTTGCAATGTCCATTGTTCAATGTTGTTAGCTAGTATCCGTACCTTCTACAAAAATTTTAGTACTATCAATGTTCCATTTTGATGGCATTCATCCTTGACCCAAAATACATAAGCATACCAAACAGCAAATATCAGCTGTCCACAGTTTCTCTGTGATCGAAGTTACACACATACAAGCACGCACGGAGAGCTTTTTGTCTTTTCCGCATTCTGCCGCAAGCAGGTGCTACTAATTTTAGGCATGAAGAAACATAGATGGTGGCAGAAGACACCAAACGCAGTTAACATTTTTGTAGCATAACGTCCTTTGTTTACAATTAAAATTTAAAATTTCGGCCCATTAACTTTCCATTTTTGCAGGTTCCTTGACCCAAAATCCACAAGCATACCAAACAGCAAATGTCAGCTCTCCCTGATCCATGCACTTCAATGGGACTGCCTGGAAGAGTTTTTTCACTGCCTCAAAACTCAATGGTCCTTGGATAAAAGCTACGATTCTGTCCCGTCCCCGGACGCCAATCGTCTCTGGGGGTGAATGGAGCTGAGTGAACTGGACTAAACTGGTGATTCTGATGCCAGGAACATTTACAGATTGCAGACATCGGGTACTAGATTAGCCGTTGTGTGAGAAGATCCAGGTTAGTTACTCTCTGCTTGGTCCTTCAGTAAGTTAGTGTTGCAACACAACATCAAAGTATTCATGACTGTAAGTCTATCCGGGCACATGTGGTAATAATTATCGGTTGCTGATGAATTTTATTGATGAAAATTAGTGACAGAAAAACCACTGAATCAATATGAAGTAATGGTTCAGTGTTTTGAAGCTTTTGATTCAATTATATATGACGACATCTGCTGGCCAATCTTTAACATAACATTTGCATGTAATATAGGGCAAGATGTCATCAAACAGTCAGGCTCTGTTATGCATGTTTAATAATAAAGGTTCAAGGTGCACCTTGAAATTTTTGGTGATATTTTCATTTAAAAACATTAATATACTTGTGTTATAATGTAACTGTGCCATCATAAAATACTGTATGTAATAGAGATATAAATTGTGAAATACTTGTGCAACTAAGAACTGTTATGACCATTTTACAAATTTGAAGTTACATATAAATAAACTGACAAATTTTATGATGTAAGCAGACAATGAGCTTCCCCTCTTTGACAGAACAGCAGCTACCCCTGCTAGTTTGTTACTGAGGCAGATGTGATTATCACAACCAGCTCTTACATTGTTTAGCAAATGTATTTGCACCCATTGCTGTGCTCATGGGTGTGTTGATGTTTAAGGCTCCCATCACACTCAGACAAAAACCATGAAGACCATACTGTGTCCTGAAAATTTCAATGATCATAGTGGGGACATGGCCAAAATGGAAAAATGTGCAGTTTTCAAGTTCATACCACATCTTTGCCAGGATGTCACTGCTTCTAATATATTCCCACTAATTTCTTACCATGCCCATAATCACATGTCGTAGGCCCACTACATTATTACTATGACCAATCAGATCGCACCACATTCTCAATGTGTCTGTCTGTCTGGTCCTTATAAATACTGCGCTACATGCTGTACTTTTTCATTCACTGTACAAGTTTTCTTGTGTCCACACAGATCCGGCGCCACGAGGGGGCGTTTGGGGGCGACACCCCCTCATGTCATCAACCTCGCCCCCTCGGATGTTAGAGTTATCAAAAAAAAAAAAAAAAAAAAAAAGAAAAACAAATACTGGAAAATATAGCAAAATATTAGTTATTCAATAGTAAAAAGTAAGTCCCTTCGGCTGCTCCCTTGTTTGCACTCGGGGTCGCCACAGCAAGTCCAAGGTGGATCTGCATGTTGAATTGGCACAGGTTTTACGCCGGATGCCCTTCCTGATGCAACTCCACATTACATGGAGAAATGTGGCAGGGGTGGGATTTGAACCAGGAACCTTCTGCACTGAAACCAAGCGCATTAACCACTTGGCCACTACCCCTGCATTAGTTATTCAATAATATCACGTATTTAACAAATAAACCAAATTAATTAACCAAAGTAATTAATTTTAAAACAAACGGATATGGCGTGTGTCTGTGTTCAAGCGATTTGATAGGTTGAGGGTTGCGCTTGTCAGTGTGGCAGAGGGCAAGCTCGATTTATTCAAGCAGTGTCAAGGGCCTTTCACACTGCAAGCTTCAACGCGACGCTTTAACGCTTCATAACGCCAGACCGGTGCGTTTCCAACGCGTTGTGATGTCAGACGTGTCGCTTCGGAAGCGGCAAGGGGGCAGAGATTGCGGCCACGTCACACTCTGGCTGTTTCCACAACCTGAAAAAAGTTCAGCGATCGCCTTCTTGAATTTGGGTCACCTGAACCACAAAAAAACCTTTAAAAAACAGCAGTAGAATGATTCTCCCATCACCCTGCTCGGAGAAGCTTTTTTTCAGCTACTTTTCAGAGTGACGCCGACCGAGGGAGGACTGACGACTTGGTGGGATATCAATCGACCCGCGACAGCGGACCGACCCGCACAGAGAAGCCGGCCTTCAGGCATCATTCCTGGGCAGACCGAGGCAGGCAGCTGGGGGGATGGAGCAGACCCACTCAGTCCGAAATCTCCCACTTTTTGTATATATGTGAAGTCCCAGTGTGCCCAACGGAGGTTAGTTCTGCAGCATTATCGAGGTGAGGATAAAATAAAAGTAAAACATGACATTTCTGCACTGCTGTGAAGGTTTATTGATCGGCTAACGTTAGCTTAGCTTTTTAGCACAGTTGATCTGAGTGAACGCTGCGTTTATTTTCAGACACCACAAAAGCTCAACTTTAAATAACTTATTTTTTCGGGCGTTTTTTTTCCATCTTTTTTTTTTTGCCGTTTTTTTCCCCTTTTTTTTATATATATATAAACTGTTTAGTGTTTCTTTAAAGAAATATTTCTATTTGTCCCAATCAGGAACATTTGCTGTGCAGACAACCAAACTTCCATTGATGAGCTGAACACCACGAAGTCCAGTTGAAAGAAAACATCTCTGCTCTTCAAAATAGGACAAAAATGTCTTCAGCAACACCACCAGAGTTCAAAGCTGCAGAAGAGACCTTCATCTGGTCCCAAGAATCCAGCATAACATCACCTGCTTCTAAATAAAAGGCTCTTTCAACAGCAACTATTTTATTATTTTTAAAAAAGCTTTTTCATTTTATATTTTAACAATAAATGAACGGATCATTAAAAATGTCCACGAATCAAAGTCAAAACATTTGCACAGATAGAAGCTCTCCACCTATTGTGCTCAAATTCATATTTTAGAAATGACTCTGTCCTGATAACATTAAAGGCAATTACATATTTTGACGAAATTACACATTTAAATGACTATATATAAAAAAACATCATGAGGTTTATGTCACAGAAATCCTACTTTACAATCACACTGCAGTTATTGTTAAATTATTTCCTGTTGCATTTATAATAAACATTTGTATTTATTTAGTGTTTGTTTTCCTGGTTGAAATGAGATATAAATAATCTACCAGACTTAAAAAAAAATGTACACGTTTGCATGTTATTTTATTTGTCTAAAAATAAATGTCCAAGGTTTCTTATGTTAAACAAGAAATTATCTAATCTGAAATAACAGGTGGTTTTAATTTACAGATGAAAGGTTTCTAAAGAACCATTTATTGATTTATTTAGCTATTTTAATTACAAGTATTCTAAACTTTTTTTTTAACAGTAATCACAAATTTTGAGGTAACAAACAACAACAACAAAAAAAAACATTTCCAATGATTTTTCTTCAGAAAATTGCTCTATAAATGAGCAGTCCTGTCACACGTTAATGTTTTGTACAGATCAGTGGTTTCTGCCACAAGTCTTCCGTGTTTTGGCCCGACGCGTCGTTCCTATTGGACAACACGAAGGTACGTCACAGCTCAGAATGTCGAAAGTTGGCGCACCTCATCTCGACAGAACACCGGCTCTGTGTGGTATGCAGGAGATCACTTGACCGAGGGTCTATACGTTCAAATAATAATAAAAAAAAAAAATACTGTCATCACTCTTTACTTTTACTCAGTCAGTCTCTTACAGCGGTGTAGCCTAAATACACAAGCTTTCCAGGAGTGCACCCAATTCATTACGCACGCTCAGAGGCATGTCCCCGCCGGTGCACACTTTTTTTTTTTGGGGGGGGGGGGGGCTGTGATAAACTCATCGCCCAGCTGCAGTCCATAAATAATGAGCTCCTGAGAGTAAGCTGTCCATGGTGCTGATCAGACACTCCATCAGCAGCACCATGGACAGCTCACCTTCAGCAGCTTTTAAAAACTCACGTATGCGTACACTGAGTGTTTTGTACATGCATAAAAAATAGAATGGTTGCAGTTATTCTTGTATAAAACACTACTTGTACAGTTTGGTATAATTTGAAAACAGAAGTGGCGGTCTGAAGAACTGGATCCACTATAAATTCTCTGAACATGACATGTATGTGATACAAACTTGGCATGGGCATACCATAGTCATAGCACAAAAGCAGAGCGGTTGCAATAAGAACTCCAGTGATGTAACAAGAACGCCACACAATTCTTGTACAATGTCAATGAATTCCTTATTAGGTTTAGTTATGTTGTTTCTTCATCAATTACATTGTTACTACTTTCTTATTAAGTTCTTACGCCATCCTGATTCAACCACGTCCTCACTATGTTTTTTTTAACATGTCTAAAGTTTGACCACGTCTTCCACATCCATGGGGACCACACCATATTCTTATCGGTTCCTACTGCAATTGTACAATGATCTTTTGAAGCAACTCAAGCATGTTTATTGCTATGACAATAGAGTATGAACTTGAGGTGGGCGTCCATATTTTTCACACAAATGACTTAGAATTCATATAAATCATAAGTCAGGAGATTCACCTTGAGTTGAGGATGACAGAGAAGCTGCCATTTTGGAGTTTGATGGGAAAATATGTAGATTTTAAAATTTCAGGTCCCCATGGTAATTGGAAATGTGAGTTTCTGTGTTCAGAATCCATGACTTAACATAAAGAGGAACCTTTATAAGAGGCCCTTCCAAAGTGATTCTGATCATTTGGTAGAAGCTAAAATCAGCAGAAGTATCATTAGTAATTTTAAAAAGCTTATTTACATTTAGTGAGGTAACCATGCACATATTTAGGGTACTATCTCACTGGGCTGTAACTGTTGGGGAATAGTTGAAGACACAAATTTGCACCAAAACAACACATTGGTGCATCTTGCCCAAATGTAGGCCAAATGTTGCACGAACAGGAGACGAAAATAGGGCCAAAAATTGAGAGTGTCACTCAAATGCTGTGCAGCACTGTCGTGAATGTTGAGCACCACTCACGTGGCCTTTGCTGGTGCAAGGATCTGCATACAAATATCACATTCTCATGGGTGTTCAGCGACACTCGTGCAGCTGAAATGATGACACTTTAGTGAACAAAGTGATCAGAATGCTTGTAGGCTACTATTATGTGAAAAGAGGCTACGGAAATACCCCAGACTGTAGCAACGGAAGCCACAGCCCTATAAATAACAAAAAATACTAATAAATACATAAATAAGAAAATAATAACAAAAAATAAGACATTAAAAAAAAAAACAAGCATGCACCACTAAGGAGAGAAAAAAACAGGAAGAAAAGTGTGGACAATGCACTCACTGCATTGCAGAATGATGTCCAGGAGCTGTGTCTTGTCAATATTATTGTCCCTGCTAGATTCACTGTCCTCTCCTCCAGGGAATGTCCAGTATATAATCTTCCACTTATACAACCTCCTCTCTTAGGGCTCCAGGATCCACTTGAAACACTCTTCAACACGCTGGGGCAGCTAAATCTCCATGCCGCAATGTCCAGCACAGTGAGCCCGTAGGAAAGGCAGCCGTGTCTCATCATTGTTGTCTCTGCCAGATCCACTCTTGTCTCCTCCTCTTCTCAAACTTCAGGATCCACTTAAAGCGCTGCTTGATGCACTGGAACAGCCAATTCTCCATGACACGGCGTAATGTCCAGCAGCGCTTCATGGGTGTGTCTCTTTTGATTTGATTTATTCAGCAATAACACGCATGTACATAAAATAAACAATATAGTATATAAAATTACCAATAATAATAATAATAATAATAATAATAATAAAGAATTAAAGTTATTTACATAGCGGTCCACAATAAAAATTTAAACAACAGAATAAACCTGCAACGTGCAGCTCGTCCGCTGCCAGAGAAGGCTCAGCCAGTCCACCGACCATGTGTGCACAGAGCATGCAAACCCCTGTGAATGTCACGTGAAATTTTGCGAAATTCTGCAAATTCTTCGCAAATGCCATTTGCAAGCTGTCGCAGCCCAGTGAGATAGTACCTTTACCTCAGTAGAATCCTCTCCAAGCAACCAGACATGTCTAAATGACATTTTCACAAGTTCAGTGGTGACAGTGATTTACTGTGTTTTTAACTAGCCCCATACAATTACATTCTGCATCTGCTTAGCAAGCGATCGTGATTGCAGCTGAAATCAATATGGCAATGATTAAAAATACTTTTGTCCTGATTGAAACCATAAACCCAAAAGCATAAAAAAAAAACAAAAAAAAAAAACAGAGTTCAGGTTGAACAATTCAAGTCGACTTTTGAGTCTTGTTTTAATTTTCCCTGATATGCATTGAGGAAGCTCACAGTTTCAAATCCTGTCCACCTTGGACAACCTTAGAGGGTCCAGGAGGGTTTCCATGAGGAACCTGGATACCTATAGTAGGTTTGTTTTAATTGTGGCAGCACATTCAAGGTTTTTCAAAATTCCTTTCTTCTGTCACATACTTTTACACACTTTAGCAATCGCTTGCATTTTAGTAGAGTTCTTATTATTGTCGTACTGTACATGCCAACATTATCGGAAGGTTTTCAAAGTTGTGCTAAAGTTCTAGCACTGTCAGTTGGGCTACGTGGTATTAGCTCGGGGCATTATGTCTTCAAATCAAAAAACATGCGGAAAACTATGATCTTCTTAAGCTGTTATTTCAGGGTTACATATGTGAACGTGAGAACAGGGTTTGAACCTGTGTGCATGTGTGTGTGTGTGTGTGTGTGCACGTGCACCTGGTTTTCCAGACACCAGACTAGCCTGGTAAATTGAATCAAACTCAGACAGCTCTGCCTCTTCATGGTCACAGCAAGCGGCACTCTGGGAGCTGCTTTGTCCAGGTGACGACTGGCAGCTGTAGAAGTAGCTTTGACTGGATGGCTGCGGTCTGATGGGAACACAGCGGTCTGGGGGCGTGTCATACGGAGTCACCACTGCGTCGGGCCGGTCTAAACTCCAGGAGGACCAGTGGCGTATGCCGCTGTCGGCGGTGGCGGTGCTGCGTTCCCGTTGATGCTGAACTGCATCTGTAGAGGAATGAGGCCGGGGCGGCTGCCACACAGGTGTGAGAGGCTTCTTTTGGACAAAGGCTTCCAGAGGGAGAGAAGGCGGGTGATTGCAGGGTGGAGGGGAAGTGTAGGTGTGTGTGGGCACGAGGTGTGTGTGTGTGGAGTGTGTATCCCAGAGACGCAGAGGAAGCGAGGGCAGAGAGATGGCCAAGTGCTTCCCAAGAGGTTTGACACTCACCCCCCCTGCCTGCAGCAACTCGCACAGCCTCACCCCCGTTCCCTCCCTCCTGTCCTCCCCTTCTTCCCCTCTCCTCCCCACGCACCCGCCCTCCTCTTCTCCACCTTGGCCAGAAGGGGCACAAGGGTGAGCAATGGCGAGCGTGAGCGGGGGTCGAACAGGAGGGGGGCGATAGGGTGGAGGGGGCAGGTCCGGGCACAGGGCGACATCCTGGTTGGGTGCCACCTGGTCTTCTTCCTCCTCTTGATTGGGTGTCAGCAGTACTTGGACCGGGCCAGGCTGTTCACTGGAGGACAGAGGAGTGGGAACACGTCCATCAAAATGGCAGCAAATTAAAACACACACACAAAACCAAGCTGCTCTGACGTCAGTTGAGTTACTGCACAGAGGGAAGGTCACAACCAGCAGATGCAGGTAAGCAAGCAGAAATGCACAACCAGTCACGTGCGCGCTTACACACAGCTCAGAGCCCATGATGCATCACTTTGCTGGAGACATATGGCAGCCATGCTGCTTACGAGTCAGACACAAACGCATCGACTGACAGATCGCCGCAAGTTCGCCGCACTTTTCGATCTGAACAAATCCACCGTGCGCCACAAAGCCACCACTCTAACCCCGCAGACTAATTTTCAAAATATGCAGCACTGGTGCAGATTAGAACAAAAAAGGTTAGAACAAAAAAGGAAAATGTGAATCCTACGGAGTCATTTGGTCTTGCTGGCCACTGTATTTTACTTTATTGATTGAAATTTCATTAATATGTGGAGAACGTGATGTATGCTGAACGTTAGCAAATGCACAGACACAGTGCGCATTTCTCTACAGTACCTCTGTAAATTTGTGTGTCTATTTTTAATGTGAGTGTGCACAAGGTGCATGTGTATGTGCAATCTGAGTGCCAACCCCCATCCACCACATTAACTCTGCTGTCTCTTTCAGCCTTAGTAATTACCCAGCAGGCTTTGCAGCAGGGAGCAATAAATCAGACGTTGTGTTGATCAATAGAGGAGAGGAGGAAGGTAATAAAAAGAGGCTGAGCGCTGAGTTTTACTCCTCCTGCTCCTTCTCGCCAGTGCGGCTGATGTTAACAGTTCATTACAATTAATTTTTTTTAAGCAAATTTTGATCAAAGTAACTGAAGAATCGGATTAAAAGTATCTTACTGTTAGAAAAGATCAGCATATTTTATTTTATTTTTTCAGATTCTGATGTTATGCTTACTCTGTCACGAAACTCAATAAAATATTGGTTTAAATGTTACATACAACCTTAAATGTTTATTAAAAGTGCATTAGGGTTAAACTGGTTGAGAATTAAAAATACCCATTCCTAAAACAACTCATTCACTAGCTAACGCTAGGGCCGCCAGCTAGCTAGCTAGACTGCTGCTGCTAATTTCATTAGCAGGTTCTCAAACCTACACTGGACCTACAGGACGAACAGCCAGAAAATGACCACACCGTTTACTGCAAACACCCTACTACGCTACTGTATGTAAATCTACAGAATATTGTGCTACTGTACACCAAGCCTCTGCAATTCTACACAACCCTACACCAGGGTGAAAAATCCTTTGATCAGTACATACCTGGACTGAGAGATTTTATTCATCCCGCTGGACTTTGCTGGCAGTGAAGCTTCAAAACCACGGAAGAAGAAGAGGAAAGCCAAGCTCCCACATTCAGAGGACATGTCCACGTCCTCTCCTCATGGACAGATCACCAGCGAGAGGACATGTCCACATCCACCGTTCACTTCTCACGGACGGATCGAGCACAACTGTAAGCAAGACTAGGAAAGTAACCATACGCCATCACATAACTCAGTGTGATGCCCATCGGCAGTTACTGAGGATGACTGTAGATGTAGATGTAACAGCCGACACAGAGACTACGCCAAATCTGTGTAATTTTCCAGTTTAGTCCATACGCATCACAACTCAACTGTATGCAAGCCCGGTGTGAAAGGAGTTTAACACTCGGGACAAAAAAGGGTGTGGTCATTTTCAGGCTATTTGTCCCGGATAGAGATTTTGGCACATATCCCAGGTTGTTTGCTGGGATCATATTAGTCTAGAACTGTTGAGCTATGCTCTCCTAAATGATGTGCATACATCTCTCAGCTAGGTCCTCTACTATAATCCACAGAAGTTAGTAGCAAATGCTAGAAGCACGGTAGAGATGCAGCAAAATAGACCTTTTGTGATGTAGTTAAGACGTTTAAAGATCAAGATTGTGTATATACTGTCTGCCCGCTAAGTACCTCCTGGAATTAAGCCTGTATATACCATCAAGCACTTCCAACTTACGTTGACGCGATTGTCTTATGTAACTGCTAATGCTAGCCAAATCAGTGAGAACATTAATGTTCCTGATGTTTTCACACTGTCAAAACAGCTACAGACAGACCCCAGCAACAGGAAGACATAAGACTCTGTACTGTCAAAATTCTCATCTGCACTCTCAACTAATTTGCGCTCTTGAATCTGTAACTTGTGTGCAGGATTTATGCTGCTGAATTAATCATTCATGCACATAAATTAACAGGCTGAAGGTATTGCCCTTCATTCCTCCTTGTTCCATCACACAATCACTTGGATTTAATAGTATTCCCTTCATTTTACACTCCATTCATTATTCAAGCATGATTAGAATGCCTCTTAAAATTTTTAGCTAATGCTAATGAATGTAAAAAAAAAAAAAAAAAAAAAAGGTAAAAGTCCTGAATACCTCCCCCCCCTCCAAAAAAAAAAGAAAATCCAGAGTCCAAGCAGCAGGGTGCACCTACAAGATATGGAGCCACTCTCTTCAAAGTTTAACGTTGTCATTTCCTTAAAATACTTCCAAGAGATACACTTGATAACAAATTAAGTCATTTGAGAGAAAATTTGAAGACATTTGTGATCAATTATATTTTCAGCGGAAATTGTTAAGGCTTTTTGAACATCCTGGGGCATCTTTTGGATTCTGTAAGTAGACGTATTTTCTGTTATGGTAAATGGACTGCATTTATATAGCGCTTTTCCATCTACATCAGACGCTCAAAGCACTTTACAATTATGCCTCACATTCACCCCGATGTCAGGGTGCTGCCATACAAGGCGCTCACTACACACTGGGAGCAATAGGGGATTAAAGGCCTTGCCCAAGGGCCCTTAGTGATTTTCCAGTCAGGTGGGGATTTGAACTCATGATCTTCTGGACTCAAGCCCAACACCTTAACCACTGGACCATCACCTCCCCTGTTATAGGATCAACTGCCTCTAGGACACAGAACATGAATGACGTATTGATGGAGATTTTATGAGTTGTTACCATTTATTTAATTAATCATTGCCTGCTTACATGATATTCAATGTAATCAAAAGTAGTCTGAGTTAAGTTTCTGTTTCTTGTGAAATAAACTGTATCAACTATCTGTTATCTGTGTGATGTGGGAGTGAAACCAGCCACAAGACTGAAAGAATATGTGTCTTAGCTGAGTTGTTAAAGGATTCTACATTTATTACTGTCTGAATTATATTCTTTTATACTTCATTTACTCATTCAATCATAATAATTATGTACCCATTCATATATGCTGCATTTAAGCTAAATGATTGCTCAGCCACAGTGATGAACTGAAGATTGCTTCAGGACTCTGTTGACATCGAAACTTAACAGCTTACTCCCTTCTTTCGGTGAAAGAAACGAGCATGTTTCACAGGAAACCGTAACTCACAAGCAACCGTTCACCCCTCCCTTCCCCAAACGCAATGTACCCTAATGCTACGTTGTATTGTTTATGATTTTTTTCTTTTCTAATAAAAGAGCAAGTGCCGGAGGGGCGGCGGAGAGGAGCAGGAGAAGAAAGGTTGGTCTTAGGTTTGTACGCTCTCTCCGAAGCTTCTCCCCTTTGCGCAAAGCTCACAAAAGAGATCTCTGTCTAATGTTGTCTCTTTTTATGTGATTGTGCTTTGAGAAACTATGTTTTGCAGGATACGATCTCAGGCACAGTTTAAGTGCCAGGTCCAGTTAGGGCAACGGACCTGACATTTATGCAATTAACACTCTGGGAATTGCATTGTTCCTTTGGGCCTACCCTAGTTGCTGACTTTCACTCACTTTATGTCCCCTTACATGAAGTTATTACCAGATGGAATAATCTGAGCGCTGCTGAGCATTTGGTTTTCTGTACAGTGCATTAGTGTAGTTTGGATAGGGGACACAGAGATGTCCTTTTTTCTTAAGATATTTTAGGGGCACAATTAGCGAATATGTGTACTTTTCATATTAAAATGAAGGCTTTTCTCACACTCGTAGAATAATCTAAATGACTGACTGTATGAGGCACACTCTTTATACCTCAGTGTTGTGTGGATCGACTAGATTTCTAATGGATCCAGCACAAGCAGATCCATGTTGTGTGGAACTATTTTCCTTTGGCCATTTTTGTTGGCTGTTTGCACTATTTTCCGGTCACGTGACTGTGTTAAAGGTCATTTCCGGTCAGCGTGCTCACAAAATAAAATGTTTTAAAGATGAATAATCTTGTTTAACATATCATTTTCAAAAAATACAGTAATTTTCTGAGGTCCAGCTCAGGTGATCCTTCCGCCATCCCCAACTCCCCAGACTCAGGATGTTTTGTTATTGGATCCCAGCAGCCCAAAAGAAGATCTGAATGAGGAGGACATGCTGGGTTTTGAATGAGTAAAGTTAATAAATCATGCTCTCAAACTGAAACACCACACTCTTGAATAAAAACTGGGAGTAAACTTCATACTACTTGGAACTCAACTTGTTTGTACTTTGTGGCAGCTGAAGGACAACAAATAGGATGGCTAGGCTAAGCTAAGGCTAAATGTATGATAAATTAAAAGCTCATTTACATTTAATGAGATAAGTGTGCACACGCAAAACTCCGCATTGACATTTTTTCCTTTTCAGTGATGACAAGAAACACTTAACTATTGAGTTCTTTGTGCCTCATAGAAGAAGATTAATTAGCCCGTTAGTTTCTCCTCGCTAATGCAGTATTTGTGCTATAAATAAATAATGCACTATTTAATTTAATTTGGCTTCTTGTTGTCTGAAGTAGTAATGCCACATTTCAAAAATAAATGCGACTAATAGACCAAAGCGATTCATATGTGGTTTCTTCATCTTCATGAGGCATTTTTTGGGAAGATTCAACTAATATTTTGGTGTGACTTATAGGCCGGAAAATATGACAATTTAACACTGCAAACTTTACTATGAACTAACATGCCAGAAAGTCAGAGCTCTGACTTAAAGGTCGAATGAAGCCTATTTTTTTTTTTTTGGCTCAGCACCTCTCACACCAAAACTCCCTTGCAGAAGCTCACTTACCTCCGCTCACACAACAAATGTAACGCAGCGGGTGACAAACAGACAGGTTGACTAAACACAGCAGCATGGAACAAACAAACTACATGGCATCTAAGAGTGTCATCGCATAAACTGCACAGCAGCTCAGAGGACACAAACATACAGAGGGACGGCAGCTTTACAGCGTGCAGATGGACAGATAAGCAGCTCGCACAGTGATGGTTTAGCAGCACAACGTGAAGCACAACAACAGTAACGGGAAGCAGTGAGGCACACAACAATTCTTTTTTTACCCTTTATGTCGACACAGAGCAAAGCAAGTACATACTGCACTGCAAGAAACCCACAAAGTTACTGCATATACGTTCAGACCCATAAGTATTTGGACAGGGACAGTTTTTGTACTTTTGCTTCTGCACACCACCACAAGGGAGTAGAAATAAAACAAAGATGTGTTTATAGTGTAGACCTTCAGCTTTAACTCAAGGCGTTTACCAAAAATACTGCATTAAGTACGTCTCAATTACTGCATAGTATGTCCATTTTCAGAGGCCATGGGTAATCAGGCAAATTAAATATCAGGGTGATTTTAAATACAAATCACATTTACAGCCAGATTTCTTCAGACAAGTCAGGCGATGGATACATGTACATTTAAAAGTCACTGAATATAACTGACTCAATTAGATCCATCATCAACAAATACAAAGTGTATGGTACTGTAGTTCTCAAAACTGAGCAACTGCACAATAAGAGGAGTCCTGAGGGAAGCCACCAAGATACCCACTGCAACTCTGAAGGCGTTACAGGCTTTTGTTGCTGTGCTCGCTGCAGCTGTTGTCATTTGCATCATCAGTTACAGTTTACAGGTTAAAGGTGGAGTGGAACAAGTAAGCAGCTCAAAACTAGGCTCAAGCGTCCTATGCGCCTTTGGGCAAATAGCAGATGAATTTTCTCATATTCTTTTGAAGAAATTCTGTCTCTGTTCTTCATCACCAATGAAGCCAAATAACTGGTGATGCAAGAGACAAATGTTGCATGCAGTTTCTCCAACCACAGACACAGAAGCACATAACTCTGTCCGATTGTTGTGGATGTCTTGGTGGCTACCCTCATTCGTCTCCTTGTTGCGCGGTCACAGTGGTGGTGGACAGAGGCAAAATTACAAAAATTGCATCCACTGTCCAAATATTGATGGATGACCGTAAACACACACACACACACACACACACACACACACACACACACACACACACACACACACACACACACACACACACACACACACACGAGGGTGCTGAGTGAGTTTAAAGCACATGAGTGGGTCCAAAAGTGACTTTAAAGATATCCACAGCACACACAAAGTGAGCAGTGCACACTGGGAGCCCCCTGTGGACACAGATAGGGGTAGGTGGGTGGGTGGGGGGGGTCATGGTACCTGCGAGAACCCTGTGGGCGGGCGCTTCCTGTCTCCCGTTCCATTTCCTGTTCCTGCCTGCGTTTGATTGGGCCACCAGTACTCCTCATGCACGCAGCTATAGCCAATCCCCTATGAGCGTTAGCCTCATGCAGGGGTCTGAGCACAGCTGAGGACATTAACAACAGAGCGGGAGATAAAAGACAAGAGAGATGGAAGAGAAAAGTTAGCGAATGAGAGAATATGAGAAGAGAGTTAAAGATGAGAACGGATGCAAAAAAAAATGACGGATCCAGTCAGAGACGAAAAAGAGGGGCAGCGCATAACTTACGGTTATGGGGGGTCGGCATGCGGTACGCTCTGATCAAACTCTGTGCACGATACAGTAAATTTAGGCATCACAATACAGTATTTTTAATACACACTGTTCACATGAAGCAGGTCAAACTGCATTTCTTAAGTTGTAGTTTAATATTTAATAGCCAATGTGGAATCAGTACATTATAGAACGCAGGTCTGAATTAACTTCTTATTGTGCATCACCGCCGGGCGGCTGCTTCTCCGCTCAAAAAGGATAAACTCAAACTCCATTTCTGCAAGGTGCCATACTGCCCCTTGTGGGGAAAATAAGCAACCATATTACATGGTCTGAGTGGCATTTTAAGATCACTAAAAATGATAAATCTGTGTTGATTTGTGGACTCCGAAAACTTAGACTACAGTATTAATACGACTACATGTTTTTGGTCAACCTCATTAACTCACGGTTTGATTTTGTGGACCCCAACTAGCAGGAGTTAACAAGGTTCACCTGTATATACAGAGTCCACAGTTATAATAAAAGCAGCATTCGATCCCCCCCCCCCCCCCCTTTTGTTTGTATGTCAACACAAAATCAGGTCAAACAGATGTGAATATGTGAGCTAATTTTTTAATTCTATGACAATAACAATAATAATAATAATAATAATAATTTCTTTGTAAGTGTACTGGCCAGTAGAATACCATACAAACACAGCTGCAGATGATCATGTTTTCCGTAAAATAGTTTCTGAGGTCATGCGGCTTATACTCTGGTGCAACTTATACACTAAAAAATCACATGTAAATAGGAACCAGTCGTCATATCGATTATCACTAAAGTTTAGATTCACCACATATTTAATTTTTTTATTTACCATTTATTTTTTATGAACATTTATCAGGTTTTTGTCATTTTCAATGCTTTTATGATGTATTAAATGTGCCTGAAACATTTGCACAGTACTATGTGTGTGTGTGTGTGTATATATATATATATATATATATATATATATATATATTCTTCCGCTTTATCCGGAGTCGGGTCACAGGGGCAGCAGCTCAAGCAAGGCCGCCCAGACCTCCCGATCCACACACACCTCCCCCAGCTCCTCCAGGGGAACCCCAAGGCGTTCCCAAGCCAGCCAAGAGATGTAGTCCCTCCAGCATGTCCTGGGTCTTCCCCGGGGCCTCCTCCCAATGGGACGTGCCTGGAACACCTCTCCAGCGAGGCATCCAGGGGGCATCCAGAAAAGATGCCCGAGCCACCTCAACTGACTCCTTTCGATGTGGAGGAGCAGCGGCTCGACTCCAAGCTCCTCCCGAGTGACCGAGCTCCTCACCCTATCTCTAAGGGAGCACCCGGCCACCCTGCGGAGGAAACTCATCTCGGCCGCTTGTACTTGCGATCTCGTTCTTTCGGTCATGAGCCAAATCTCATGACCATAGGTGAGGATCGGAACGTAGATCGATCGGTAAATCGAGAGCTTTGCCCCCCTACTCAGCTCTCTCTTCACCACGACAGTCCGATACAGCGACCGCATCACTGCAGATACTGCACCGATCCGTCTATCGATCTCACGCTCCATCCGTCCCTCACTCGTGAACAAGACCCTGAGATACTTAAACTCCTCCACTTGAGGCAAGGATACTCCACCGACCTGAAGAGGGCAAAGCACCTTTTTCCGGTCGAGAACCATGGCCTCGGATTTGGAGGTGCTGATTTTAATCCCGGACGCTTCACACTCGGCTGCAAACCGCCCCAGTGCATGCTGAAGGTCCTGATTTGACGAAGCCAACAGAACCACATCGTCCACAAACAGCAGAGACGATATTATATATATATATATATATATATATATATATATATATATATATATATATATACATATATACACACACACACAAACATACATATACATATTTCAATTCAATTTCAATTTATTTTCATTTATATAGCACCAAATCACAACAAGGTTGCCTCACACAAGTAAGGTCGAACCTTACCAACTCCCAAAGCAACAGTGGTAAGGAAAAACTCCCTCTGAGGAAGAAACCTCAAGCACTGAACCAAGAACCATCATTTCAGTCTTGTCAGAGTTTAAAAGTAGGAAGTTGCTAGACAACCACCTTCTCACTGATGCATGGCAAATCTTCTAAGGATTTTATGTGGATGAGATTACCAGCAGTTATCGCCATGTATAACTGAGTATCATCAGCACAGCAGTGAAAGGTAACCCCAAAACACCACAATATTTGCCCAAGGGGTGCTATATAAAGGGAGAAAAGCAGGGAGCCTAAGATGGACCCCTGTGGAACCCCAAATTTCATGTCACTAAGGTTAGAGGTAGTGTTACTGTACAAAGCATAGTGAGAACGACTGGTCAAGTATGACGTCAACCATGTAAGGGCACTCCCAGTAATACCAAAATGATTCTCCAGCCTATCGAGTAGAATATGATGATCCACAGTATCAAATGCAGCACTAAGATCTAACAGCACCAGAACTGTAGTGGTGTCTGAATCCACTGGAAGCAGAAGATCATTCACCACTTTAATGAGAGCCATCTCTGTCAAATGATATTTTCTAAAAGCAGACTGCAGTGACTCAAAAAGATTATTCTCTGTAAGGTAGTCCATGAGCTGCTGTGAAACCACTTTTTCCAGAGTTTTAGAGCAAAATGATATATTTGATATCGGCCTATAGTTTTTCAATACACTAGGGTCAAGATTAGATTTCTTAAGTAATGGTTCAATGACTAGATTTGAAACATTTAGGAACAAAGTTAATGAGAGATTAATCATTTCCAGCACAGTCGGCCCAAGAGTGGGCCACAGATCCTTAAACAGTTTTTGTTGGTATAGGATCAATCAGAATAAACAGGTTATGCTTTTTGTACGAGTTTTGCCAGCATGCGGAGTGAAATATTATCAAATTCTGTAAATCTAGGTAATACCTCAGTAATGGCACCCACCTCAATAGCACGGTGTAGTGGCTGGGTTAATGCATGCTGGGATATGCTCAACCTAATGTCTTCTATTTTCTTCTCAAAGTAATACAGGAAATCTTGTGCTGTAAAAGGAGAGCGAACTACAGGTGGTTGTCCATGAATAAGTGTTGCCACCATGTCAAACAAGAGTTTGAGTTATGCTTGTTTTTGCTGATCAAATCAGAGTAATCGGTCCACTTTTTAGCCAGTAGCGCACGCTTACAGTCTAAGATAGCGTCACACCATGCAAGGTGGAATACTTCTAATTTTGAACTACGCCATCTCTGTTCTAGACCTCTAGCCTTATGCTTGAGGTCACGCAAGTAGTCATTGAAGCAAGGTGACTGTATTTTGGGGGGGCATGGTTTTACCAAAGGTGCACAATCATGTGAGTGTAGTTTTGAGCACTGAGTTTAAACTATCTGCAAGACTGTCTACTGATTGGGCATTTGCCATATGTGAAGCTAAGATATCAGGCAGTACAGCTTCGAGTTCAGTCGTAGCTGAAGAGTTAATGCATCGCTGTAGTGATAAGTAAGGGTGTTGTTCCACTAAACATGGCAGTGAAACTGTAAACCTAATAAGTGAGTGATCAGAGACCACCAAAGCAAGAGGCATGATGTCAACATTTGTGATGGAAATACCATGTGCAAGAACCAAATCCAGTGTATTTCCACTAATGTGAGTTGAGTCCTGAATGCATTGCTGAAATCCTATGGCATCCAAAAATTCCATAAATGATTTGCAGAGGGGATCAGAAGTAGGGATGTCCCAATCAGGTTTTTTTGGCCCCGATCCGATTCCGGGTCATCTGATTTTGAGTATCTGCCGATACCGAGTCCCGATCCGATACTTTAAAAAACTGAATGAACAATGAACAAATGCTAAATATATAATAATTTCATTTTAATCACCTTATTTTATTATTTATCATTTAAACAGTGCACTTCTCTCTGAAGTAGCTTGAGCAATCAAGTAATAAGCTACCAGACTTAAAAAAAATGTACAAATTTCCATGTTATTTTATTTGTCTACAAATAAATGGCCAAGGTTCCATATGTTAAACAAGAAATGATCTCATCTGAAATAACAGGTGGTTTTAATTTATAGATGAAAGGTTTCTAAAGAACCATTTATTGATTTAGCTATTTTAATTACAAGTGTTCTAAACTTTTTTAAACAGTAATCTTAAATTTTGAGGTAACAAACAACAACAACAAAAAACATTTCCAAGGATTTTTCTTCAGACACGTGGTTTCTGCACTGATCTGGGGTTCAAATCCCCGCCTGACTGGAAAATCACTAAGGGCCCTTGGGCAAGGTCTTTAATCCCCTAGTTGCTCCCGGTGTGTAGTGAGCACCTTGTATGGCAGCACCCTGAGATCGGGGTGAATGTGAGGCATAATTGTAAAGCGCTTTGAGCGTCTGATACAGATGGAAAAGCGCTATATAAATGCAGTCCATTTACAATTTGTACAGATCAGTGGTTTCTGCCACTAGTCTTCCGTGTTTTGGCCCGACGCGTTGTTCCTATTGGACAGCGCGAAGCTATGTCACAGCTCAGAGTGTCCAAAGTTCAAAAGTCAACTTGAAAAGGAAAAAAAAAAAACAACAACTTACATTTGCGTCCTGACAGTCCTCAGTGTACCCCTCTGATGCTTTATCAGTGTTCAACAAGTTCAGAGCAGCGCACTGAATGTGAATGAAGACGGAAGCTCTTTAAGATGCGCTCTTAAATGTGATGAGTGCGCACGTCGCTCGTGCGCACACCATCTCTCGCTCCGTTTTGCAGACAAATCATCACAGGACAATTTGTTTTTTTCTTTTTGTTAATCAGATGACAGATCATCATCCTGAGGACTTGGTCAGCACCGGGTCCTGCTGCACACGGAAGGATGCCTGAGCAAGAGTTTTGGTGGTAAAGTGTCCATCATCCTCTTGTCATTCCATCGAGGCGTCAGGCTGAGCGTGTAAACACACAAACAGCAGTTCTGCAAAAGAAACTGCGCGCGTAACTCCCCCCACCTCTGTCCGGGTTACAATTCCATCTCTTCTTCCCAAATTCACTGATGCTTCCGACGCATGAAAGGCCCATTAATCTGCAATAATGAGCCTGAAATAACGCTGATCAAAATAATGAGGATAAAATCTATATCGGATTCCTGATCGGGATGCAACGTCCGATTTCGGTCAAATCTGAAACCACGTGATCGGACCCGATTTCCGAGCACGTGATCGGATCAGGACATCCCTAATCAGAAGGCTTATTTATATGAATGTTAAAGTCACCAATAATCAGAATGTTATCTGCACTCACTGAAAAGTTAGAGATGAACGCACCAAATTCAACTAATGCCTATATGCAGTGACAAAGTAATACAGCTGATTTTTATTCTTCTGACTTTGGCAATACGTAGCATCGTGGGCAGAGTGGAAAATCAGATGCCCAAATGAATCATATTTGTAACCCCCAACAGCTAATAAGCTAAACCTAGATTTATAAATAAGAGCAACACTCCCGCCTTGCTTCACATCACAAGGGATGTGACTAAATGTGTACGCCGGTGGGCAGGCCTCATTTAAGGGGAGGACAGCTGTAGGTTTAAGCCAGGTTTCACATAACCCAATTATATCCCAACTCAGTCTCACAGCAAGTCATGATTCAGCAGGACAAAATATACATTGATCTATTGGTTTGTGATATTGTGATGAAAAGCACCTCATTTTTGTCACGGCAGCACAAATTTATTCTAATTCATTCTGTGATGGCCACACGAAATTAAAAGTGAAGCGGGGGGAGGGGGGGTCAGGGGTGGTAATGGTTATGCTGGGGGGAAGGAGTAGGATTAGGTTATGGTTATGGTTAAGGTTAGGGTTGGGGTAAGAGTAGGGTTAGTAATAGTGAGTTAAAAAAACCTTGTCACGAAAATTTGACTAATTCGTCATGGGAGGACAAAAAAAATAAAAAAATAAACGTGAGACTGGGCTGCATATCCAAGTGATGATCCATAATTAGATCATTAATCGTTTGAGACATTCCATGTGAGTTGTAGGCAGCAGGCACGAAATCTTTGATATTGCTGGAACAGCGAACGGCCATCCTCAATTTCAACATGTAGTAATGTAGTAATGTGTTTTAAGTTTGCAAAGCATATCCCTCTATGATTTTCATGGACATGTCTACGGAAGCAGGCCACAGTCTCAACTTGTTGAATTTCCCTCCCTGGCAGATTAGCTGCACTATTATCATAGTGGATTTTCGGCACTAATTTCTCCGCTAAGCTAATGGATTCCACACCCACATTTGTCATAAACCTTGCAGGGTCTCTAATCACCTGCTCCGTGGCCTGATATATATACTCAACAAAAATATAAACGCAACACTTTTGGTTTTGCTCCCATTTTGTATGAGATGAACTCAAAGATCTAAAACTTTTTCCACATACACAATATCACCATTTCCCTCAAATATTGTTCACAAACCAGTCAAAATCTGTGATAGTGAGCACTTCTCCTTTGCTGAGATAATCCATCCCACCTCACAGGTGTGCCATATCAAGATGCTGATTAGACACCATGATTAGTGCACAGGTGTGCCTTAGACTGCCCACAATAAAAGGCCACTCTGAAAGGTGCAGTTTTGTTTTATTGGGGGGGGATACCAGTCAGTATCTGGTGTGACTACCATTTGCCTCATGCAGTGCAACACATCTTCGCATCATCCGTGAAGAGAACACCTCTCCAACGTGCCAAACGCCAGCGAAAGTGAGCATTTGCCCACTCAAGTCGGTTACGACGACGAACTGGAGTCAGGTCGAGACCCCGATGAGGACGACGAGCATGCAGATGAGCTTCCCTGAGACGGTTTCTGACAGTTTGTGCAGAAATTCTTTGGTTATGCAAACCGATTGTTTCAGCAGCTGTCCGAGTGGCTGGTCTCAGACGATCTTGGAGGTGAACATGCTGGATGTGGAGGTCCTGGGCTGGTGTGGTTACACGTGGTCTGCGGTTGTGAGGCTGGTTGGATGTACTGCCAAATTCTCTGAAACAACTTTGGAGATGGCTTATGGTAGAGACATGAACATTCAATACACGAGCAACAGCTCTGGTTGACATTCCTGCTGTCAGCATGCCAATTGCACGCTCCCTCAAATCTTGCGACATCTGTGGCATTGTGCTGTGTGATAAAACTGCACCTTTCAGAGTGGCCTTTTATTGTGGGCAGTCTAAGGCACACCTGTGCACTAATCATGGTGTCTAATCAGCATCTTGGTATGGCACACCTGTGAGGTGGGATGGATTATCTCAGCAAAGGAGAAGTGCTCACTATCACAGATTTAGACTGGTTTGTGAACAATATTTGAGAGAAATGGTGATATTGTGTATGTGGAAAAAGTTTTAGATCTTTGAGTTCATCTCATACAAAATGGGAGCAAAACCAAAAGTGTTGCGTTTATATTTTTGTTGAGTGTGTATATATATATATATATATATATATATATATATATATAAACTTTTCTATGAAAAAGCCAGAATTATTATTATGTTCTCACGCTTCATTCATAATACTGTTGTATGCAAGAGTTTGGGCACCCCTGATAATTTTCATGATTTTCCTTTATAAATCATTGGTTGTTTGGATCAGCAATTTCAGTTAAATATATCATATAGCAGACAAACACAGTGATATTTGAGAAGTGAAATGAAGTTCATAGGATTTACAGAAAGTGTGCAGTAATTCTTTAAACAATATTAGGCAGGTGCATAAATTTGCGCACCCCAACAGAAAAATATGTCAATATTTAGCAGATCCTCCTCCTGCAGAAGTAACAGCCTCTAAATACTTCATATAGCTTCCAATAAGAGTCTGGATTCTGGTTGAAGGTATTATGGACCATTCTTCTTTGCAAAACATCTCCAGTTCAGTCGGGTTTATTGGTTTCCGAGCACGGACAGCCCACTTAAAATTGCACCACAGATTTTTAATAATATTCAGGTCTGGGGACTGAGATGGCCATTCCAGAACATTGTACTTGTTCCTCTGCATGAATGCCTTACTAAATTTTGAGCAGTGTTTACGAGGTCTGTCAATAAAGTAACGGTCCTTTTTATTTTTTTCAAAAACTAAAAAAAAAACGGATTCGCACGTCGGCACCCAGCCGCGCAGTGCGGCGCCACAGGAAAAACACCTCCGTGTTGATAACCATTCCTAAGATTTAGACGGATGTCGATGGCTTTTAGTCGAGTGAGTATCCAAGAAATTGTTTAACAGCTGAGCATGTTCCAACTTGTTCTGTAAGGCTTCCAACGGAGGTGTTTTGCTGTGGCGCCGGGCCATGAGCGGCTGCGCGCCGACGTGCGAATCTGTCCACACGTCTTTCATTACAAAATCTCCTTTAACAGTGGAATGTCCGGATAAACTGCTGATCCCGACCTCTTCTGAAACTTCTCTGTTCTCTCACGATGTCCTGGGTCAACAGAGGCTTAAATTTGGAAGTTTTCAGCTTGAAACAGGCTGGCGACGGCGGCTCGGAGCGCGGCGCGCCCTGCGACTCCTTGGGGAGTCCTTAAAGCGACAGTAACACTCCATAATCTCTCATCAGCCGTTAAAATTTTCACCGAAAACCGTCTGAATTTCTCGAATGGTGTCCACGTCGATGTGCCTCACAGTTTCTGAAAAAATTTTTGATAAAGCAAAACACCAGTCTCTGAGCCATTCCTGAACAATGAAAAAAAAGATGAGAGGGCTGGACCACTCCTCACTCAAAGCCTGCTCACAGGCGAATGACGCAACCGACAGGCGTGGAAAAACTCACGCATGCGCAAGAGGGTTCAAGGTTGGCTGATGTAATCGCATGTGATTCAAATCCATATAGTTTTTGGAAAAAATAAAAAGGGCCGTTACTTTATTGACAGACCTCGTAGGGTCGTTGTCTTGTTGAAAGATCCAGCCCCGGCGCAACTTCGACTTTGTCAATAATTCATGAACATTGTTCTCAAGAATCTGCTGATACTGACTGGAATCCATGTGACCCTCAACTTTAACAAGATTTCCAGTACATGCACTGGCCACACAGCTACACAGCATGATGGAACCACCTCCAAATTTTACTCTAGGCAGCAGGTGTTTTTCTTGGAATGCTGTGTTCTTTTTCAGCCATGCATACCGCCCCTTATGTCCAAATAACTCAATTTTAGTTTCATCAGTCAATGGCACATTATTCCAAAATGAAGATGGCTTCAGCTTATCTGAGATTTTTTTTGGCCTGCCACATTGGGCCTGTGCCTGCAGTCTTCCATTTCCGCACTGTTCCTCACAGTGGAAACTGACAGCTGAAATCTCTGAGATAGCTCTTTGTATCCTTCCCCTAATCCATGATGTTGAACAATCTTTGTTTTCATGTCATTTGCGAGGTGTTTAGAGGCTCCCATGTTGCCACTCATTAGAAGAGATGCAATGAGGGGAAAGATTTGCAAATGGCCACCTTAAATACCCTTTCTCATGATTGGATTCACCTATATAAGGAGGTCAAGGGTCAATGAGCTTACCAAACCAATTTTGTGTTAAAATAGTTAGTGTTAAATGTATTCAAAACAATAAAATGACAAGGGTGCTCAAATTTATGCACTTGCCTAATTTTGTTTAAATAATTATTCCACACTAAATTATTAATAATTACTGCGTAATTTGTAAATACTCAAAATTTCATTTCACTTCTCAAATATCAGTGTGTTCATCTGCTATATGACATATTTTGTTGTAGGCTGCTTATTCCTGCAGCTGCTGCTGCTCTTCACTTCATCATTGCCAGAAACTCAGCGTATCTGTCATGGTAATCTGGCCACTCTGTCTCTTCAGAGTTTGTGCATTCCTAGGCAGTTATTTCTCTGAGCTTCCATGCTCAATAGTTGTGTGCTGCTACTTTTGTCTGTCTTTTCCCAGCTTTCAGCTTGTACAAGTATTTGGGATTCTGCTAGCATACTGACTGTTGCTCATAGACCTGACTGTGAACTTGAATTACTTCTGGAACTGTACTGGGTTCATGTGCTCAGCAATCCATTCACCTGTGTGTCCTTTCCAGATTACACATCGACAGTTTGCAGGCAGCCACCTGGCTCCTGGATTGCATCGTCCACTCCTTGTTCTGGTTTCAACGCCATCCAGACTGTGGTTCCCTGGTTCCAATGCTGTGCAGGCCCTGTCTCCATTCTGCAAGGCTACTGTCTCATCCACATCATCCATACACATTCCTTTGTCAATAAACCGGTTTTCTGATTCACTCCACTCTCGTTTCTGCTCCTAGCTCTTTGGTACTCCGGTTGAAACCGTAACAAGAGTTTCTGGCCACGTCATGGAAGACGGGATGCAGCAGGCACTTGCCAGTCAGGGGGAGTACATCAGTAAACTCCAGCATGCCGTGGATTGCATCGCGGATCACGTGAGCTTCTTAACAGATCAGGTTAAACACTCCGACACTCAGCTCACAGATCTTTCCACACAACTCAGTCAGCTGTCTTTCATACACACACCAGCACCACCTCCGTCTTCTCCGGCTCAGTTAATCACAGCTTTGTTTCCTGCTGCGGCAGCTGCAGCTGCTTCCAAAACATTTATATGCCATCCAGAACCATTCTCTGGTTGTGTAGACACTAGCACCTCGTTTCTGATGCAGTGTTCCTTTGTTTTCAGCCAGCGTCCCAGCCATTACAGCTCTGATGAAAGTAAGATCGCATACGTTGTCAATTTGCTCTGGGGTGGGGGGTGGGGGGTGGGGGTGAGGTCCTGGTCTACCGCCCTCTGGAGCAACGATTCTGATGAATCGCTCTCCGACACTCCAGCTCCCCCTGCTGGCGAGCCTATGAAGCTTGGCAGGGGCAAATTGTCCCCCCAAGAACGACAACAGAGACTGGCGGCCGGGGAGTGTCTATATTGCAGTGCTAAGGGGCATATCCTCAGCACTTGCCCCATTCGGTCAAGCCAACGCTCACCCATAGAATCCGGGTTGTGGGTGAGCCAAGCTAGATTCACAGGTGTGGGATCCAGTCGCACTCAAATTCTGGCGACTATACTTTTTGGTGATGAAACTTTTTCATCCCCAGCTCTGATAGCTTTGGGAGCCAAAGAGAATTTAATCGATTTAGCTTCCAAGGCTAACATACCCCTGGAACCACTTCCTTCCCCACTGTCCGTGCATACTTTAGACGGCACGACCCTCCTGGCCATCACTCACCGTACTAAACCAGTCACGTTAGTGGTGTCAAGTAATCACAAAAAAACAATTCAGTTTTTTTGTTATTCTTTCGTCATCTCCTGTGGTTTTAGGCCACCGTGGGGTTTCCAAAGACAATCCCGGTATCGACTGGTCGACTGGGGTTATCACTCAGTGGAGCAAAGCCTGTCTCAAGGGGTGCCTCAGTTCCTCACAGTGTTGCTGTCAAGGAGGTGGTCCACCACCTGATTTGTCTTTAGTTCCCCCTGAGTATCACAACCTTGGTGAGGTCTTCAGCAAGGATCATGCAATCTCATTGCCTCCTTACAGTTCTTATGACTGTGCCACTGACTTGCTTCCAGGTGCCCCGCTACCTTCGGAAAGGCTATACAATCTCTCCCGCCTGGAACGCGAGTCAATGGAAACCTATATCTGGGACTCTTTGGTTGCTGGGTTGATCCGACCTTCTTCGTCTCCCCTTAGGGCAGGTTTCTTTTTTGTTGGTAAGAAGGATGGTACCCTGCACCCCTGCATTGATTTCCAGGGACTAAATGCCATTACAGTCCACAATCGGTACCCTCTACCCCTCCTAGATTCTGCGTTTAGCTATTTGCATGGGGCGACCATATTTACCAGGTTGGACCTCCGTAACGCCAACCACCTGGTGCATGTCTGGGAAGGGGGTGAGTGGAAGATGGCCTTCAATATGCCACTGGGGCACTTCGAGTACCTGGTCATGCCCTTCAGTCTGTCCAATGCACCCGTAACTTTCCAGGTGTTAGTGAATGACGTGCTGTGTGACTTCCTCAAATGTTTTGTGTTCATTTATCTAGATGATATTTTGATTTTCTCCCCGGATCCCCAGACCCACACCAAACATGTCCGGCTCCTGCTCCAGCGGTTACTAGAGAACCACATGTTTGTTAAAGCCAAGAAGTGCGGGTTCCAATTTGACACAGTCGCCTTCTTGGGCTTCATCATCTCTCATAACCTAGTCAAACCTGACCCCGCTAAGGTCAAGGCCGTCACGGACTGGCCAGTTCCATTTTCAGTTAAACAATTACAATAGTTCTTAGGATTCGCTAACTTTTACAGACAATTCATCCGTGGTTTCAGTCAGGTTGCAGCTCCTCTCACCGCACTCACTTCCTCCAAGACTTCCTTTCAGTGGATTCCTCAGGCCAACTCTGCATTCGCCCTCCTTAAGAACCGGTTTGCCACAGCTCCCATCCTCACTCAGCTGGACCCGGATCGTCAGCTCATAGTGGAAGTGGACGCCTCTAACTCTGGGCTGGGCACGGTCCTGTCCCAGAGATCAGAGAGTGACAACCGGGTCCACCCTTGCGCTTTCTTCTCGCGGCACCTCTTCCTCGCTGAGAGGAACTATAATGTGGGGAATGGGAAACTCCTGGCAGTTAAGGAGGCCCTTGCAGAGTGGAGACACTGGCTGGAGGGGGCCACAGTTCCGTTCATTGTATGGACAGACCACCACAACGTGGAATATATTCAGTCCGCCAAACATCTGAATGCCCGTCAAGCCAGGTGGTCGCTGTTCTTTGGAAGATTCAATTTCACCATCTCATACCGACCAGGCAGCAAGAACAGCAAACCACATGCCCTTTCCCATCAATTCTCCACGGCAAAGGAACCACAGTCCACTCCAGAGACTATCCTTCCCCGATCCATGATTGTGGGAGCGCTGACCTGGGATGTCGAGCGAGAAGTCCAGCAAACCCTCACCGGTCATCCTGATCCTGGGTGAGGGCTGCCCGGTTGGCTTTTGGTGCCGCCCAAGACCAGATCCCAAGTCTCGCAGTTCTGCCATTCCTCCAAATTGTCCTGCCACCCTGGAGTTCATCAGCATTTGGAACTCCTCCACTGCCGCTTTTGGTGGCCCACTGTCTAGGCAGACTTAAGGGAGTTTGTGCAGGCCTGTTCCATCGGGTGTGGAAGTCCACCCGTTCTGCCCTGCTGAGGACCAAGACCCAGACTCTGAGCCATGCTGAGCGGCACCGGACCCACGGCCCCGACTATCAGCCTGGGCAGGAGGTATGGCTTTTGTCGCGGGACATCCCTCTCCAGACGGACTCTCCCAAGTTGACACCCAGATATACTGGGCCATCTGTTGTTGACTTGGTGGTCGATCCTTCTGCTAGTCGGCTCCGACTACCCCGTTCTCTGCGCATACACCCCATCTTTCATGTTTCCAGGTTGAAGCCGGTGCACACCAGCTATTTATGCCCTCCGGCTCCTCCACCTTCTCCTGCCCCGATCGTGGATGGTCATCCAGCCAGGACTGCGAGGAAGATAGTTGACATTCGTCGTCAGGGGCAGGGTTTCCAGTATCTGGTGGACTGGGAGGGCTATGGACCTGAAGAACGCTCCTGGGTCAAGCTGGGCTTCATCCTGGACCCTTCCCTCATTCGAGACTTCTACCGGGACCATCCTGATCATCCTGGTAGGTCACCTGGGGGCTCCCATTGGGGGGGGGGGGGTACTGTTGTGGGCTGCCTGTTCCTGCTGCTGCTGCTTCTGTCTCTCTCTCCTCTGCACAGGTGGCACGCCTCAAGCTGATCGACACACCTGCTTCTCATCCCATCAGTCTCTGCATATAAACCCCGGCTCTTCACTTCATCATTGCCAGAAACTCAGCGTATCTGTCATGGTAATCTGGCCACTCTGTCTCTTCAGAGTTTGTGCATTCCTAGGCAGTTATTTCTCTGAGCTTCCATGCTCAATAGTTGTGTGCTGCTACTTTTGTCTGTCTTTTTCCAGCTTTCAGCTTGTACAAGTATTTAGGATTCTGTTAACATACTGACTGTTGCTCATAGACCTGACTGTGAACTAGAATTACTTCTGGAACTGTACTGGGTTCGTGTGCTCAGCAAAACACTCACCTGGGTGTCCTCTCCAGATTACACGTCTACAGCTTCCAGGCGGCCACCTGGCTCCTGGATTGCATCATCCACTCCTCGCTCTGGTTTCAGCGCCGTCCACATTGTCTATACACATTCCTATGTCAATAATCCGGTTTTCTGATTCACTGCACTCTTGTTTCTGCTCCCAGCTTTTGGGTTCTCCGTTCCACTCCAGTCCAAACCGTAACATATTTAACTGAAATTTCTGATCTAGCCAACCAATGATTTATAAAGGAAAATCATGAAAATTATCAGGAGTGCCCAAATGTTTGCATACAACTGTATGTCCCACAACACAATGCAAAAGTTTAAAAATATGTTTTTTCTATTTTTTTAATAATGAGGTTTGAAAATGAATAACAAACTAGCATGATTTCATTGACTGATTGGTTTCACTTTTCTTTTGTTTTTGATTCTATGATGAAGAAAAACATCTGCACATTCATGTCTGTGTAAACCTGCACTATAATTAGTCAAACTGCGGAGGTCAGAAAAATGAGGAGCACAGCTGAGACTGCGTTCACGAGGTCATGGACACCCAGGACAGAGAGGACAAAATATTTTGTCCTACGCCATATGTCCAGCCTTATGAATGCAGCAGCACTGCGATTAGATGAGTCTAGAGATTTGATTGACAGAGACGGGGAGGGAAGATTCATGCCAGCTTGCTGGCTGTAACGTCCTCTAAATAAAAGATCGAGGCAGATTTTTTTGTTTGCAAAAACCATCAATACGGAATGCAGGGAACCAGATTCTGTTGCGTAATTGCAGCAATAGTGGCGCCATCTGCTCGTTTGCAACTTGTCCTTTCACTTCATCAAGGTTGAGTGTACTCACAGGGGCTTCTGTGTGAGTGTGTATGTGTGTGTGTCAGGTGCACACGGCTGCAGCGCACACACAGTAGGACAGACAGGACACAGCATCATAATCCCTGATACAGATTTAGTTATTGCTGAGCTGGAGGGGAAAACCTGAACACCTGCAGCCTGAACAAGGCTCGCACAATCTCTACCTCACTGTCACATTTCTAAATGTAGGAATACACACAGAGAAATATTATTTGTGGGCGCACAGACCAGCAATGCATGGAGACAATTGCACACGTCTAAAGATAAAAATATGCAGGAACTCACGCTAAGACATTTGATCAGCAAGGATGTGTTCCGAATGCTGCAGAGTTTAGTGATTTAGGATTCTGATTTTACACAACAAAAATATAAACGCAACACTTTTAGTTTTGCTCCCATTTTGTATGAGATGAACTCAAAGATCTAAAACTTTTTCCACATACACAATATCACCATTTCCCTCAAATATTGTTCACAAACCAGTCTAAATCTGTGATAGTGAGCACTTCTCCTTTGCTGAGATAATCCATCTCACCTCACAGGTGTGCCTTATCAAGATGCTGATTAGACACCATGATTAGTACACAGGTGTGCCTTAGACTGTCCACAATAAAAGGCCACTCTGAAAGGTGCAGTTTTGTTTTATTGGGGGGGATACCAGTCAGTATCTGGTGTGACCACCATTTGCCTCATGCAGTGCAACACATCTCCTTCGCATAGAGTTGATCAGGTTGTCAATTGTGGCCTGTGGAATGTTGGTCCACTCCTCTTCAATGGCTGTGCGAAGTTGCTGGATATTGGCAGGAACTGGTACATGCTGTCGTATACGCCGGTCCAGAGCATCCCAAACATGCTAAATGGGTGACATGTCCAGTGAGTATGCCGGCCATGCAAGAACTGGGACATTTTCAGCTTCCAAGAATTGTGTATAGATCCTTGCAACATGGGGCCGTGCATTATCCTGCTGCAACATGAGGTGATGTTCTTGGATGGCACAACAATGGGCCTCAGGATCTCATCACGGTATCTGTGCATTCAAAATGCCATCAATAAAATGCACCTGTGTTCTTCGTCCATAACAGACGCCTGCTCATACCATAACCCCACCGCTCACCCACACGACGCCACACACGCTGTCTGCCATCTGCCGTGGACAGTGTGAACCGGGATTCATCCGTGAAGAGAACACCTCTCCAACGTGCCAAACGCCAGCGAATGTGAGCATTTGCCCACTCAAGTCGGTTACGACGACGAACTGGAGTCAGGTCGAGACCCCGATGAGGACGACGAGCATGCAGATGAGCTTCCCTGAGACAGTTTCTGACAGTTTGTGCAGAAATTCTTTGGTTATGCAAACCAATTGTTTCAGCAGCTGTCCGAGTGGCTGGTCTCAGACGATCTTGGAGGTGAACATGCTGGATGTGGAGGTCCTGGGCTGGTATGGTTACACGTGGTCTGCGGTTGTGAGGCTGGTTGGATGTACTGCCAAATTCTCTGAAACGCCTTTGGAGACGGCTTATGGTAGAAAAATGAACATTCAATACACGAGCAACAGCTCTGGTTTACATTCCTGCTGTCAGCATCCCAATTGCACGCTCCCTCAAATCTTGCGACATCTGTGGCATTATGCTGTGTGATAAAACTGCACCTTTCAGAGTGGCCTTTTATTGTGGACAGTCTAAGGCACACCTGTGCACTAATCATGGTGTCTAATCAGCATCTTGATATGGCACACCTGTGAGGTGGGATGGATTATCTCAGCAAAGGAGAAGTGCTCACTATCACAGATTTAGACTGGTTTGTGAACAATATTTGAGGGAAATGGTGATATTGTGTATGTGGAAAAAGTTTTAGATCTTTGAGTTCATCTCATACAAAATGGGAGCAATACCAAAAGTGTTGCGTTTCTATTTTTGTTGAGTGTAAATGTGAATCACTGTCAGTGTCAGTGTTGATTAAAACAAAACAAAACAAAAAAAAAAACGTAAAACAACAGTGAAGCAGAAATGATAATAAACAATATAAAAATAGGGACCTGGGTTCATAAGGATTGGGACACAATTTGTGTAATTTTGTCTCTTTTCCCACAACAATGGAGTTGAAATGGAAAAAACAAATGTTTGTAGTGTACACTTTAAAATTTAATTTAAGATGTTTAACAAAAATATCACATTAACCATTTTGGAATTATTGCCATTTGTACACACTGTCCCTCTGTGGTGCCTTTTTTTTTTAACAAATCAACATTTAGACAAGTAAGGGGATGGATACATAAACATGTCCAAATCACTGAATATTGCTTGGATTTTTACCATAATCATAAAGAAATCCAAACAGTATTGGCAGTGTAGGGCAAAATTGTCACACATAGACATTCCTAAAAAGTGACTGCAAGAAGGCGATGAGTGAGGGAAGCCACCAAGACAACTCTAAAGGAATTATTAGCTTTTGCGATTGTCTTTGGAGAAACTGTAAGTAAGGCAACTTTTGTGTGTTTCATCACCAGCCACAGTGTTTTGTTTTTTTTTCTGGTGGAGTGAAACTTAATCTCATCTTTTAAGAAAATTCTTCTCTGTTCCACTCCACCATGCCGCTGTGTAATGTGATGCAACAGACAAAAGTTGCAAATTGTACAATTTCTGACATCACACTCACAGAAGGGGAGGTGATGGTCTAGTGGTTAAGCGTTGGGCTTAAGACCAGAGGATCCCCAGCCTCACTAAGGGCCCTTGGGCAAGGTCCTTAATCCCCTAGTTGCTCCCGATGTGTAGTGGGCACCTTGTATGGCAGCACCCTGACATCGGGGTGAATGTGAGGGATTATTGTGAAGTGCTTGAGCATCTGATACAGATGGAAAAGCGCTATATAAATACAGTCCATTTAGAAGCCTATGGGTGTCTTGAAAGCTTCACTCACATGTATCCTTCTTGCATAGTTTTTGACATCTGCCTACTTCAGGCAGATTTATTGCACAATACCATACTGTATTTGTATTTCTAAATCAAGTCTAAGACATATTTAATGCCTTGGAAATATTTATGTACCATTCCCAGAGTTATATAATGAAAACTGGCTGTAAAGGATGACTGGCATTAATAATAATTCTTACATTTAGTTTGTCCATTGACATACGAGCCCTGAAGATGGAGAAGCTGTGTATACAAATAACTAATTCCTAAATGATTAATGTAATATTTACTTAAATCTCTTGAATTAATGCAAAAGGTCTACACTACAAGAACAAAAATTTGTCTCACTGTCCAATTACTTTTGGAAATCGCTATACATTTAGCTCCAACAGTAAAATGCCCTTCATGACGCAACTTCACATTACATGGAGGAATGTGGCAGGGGTTGCTTTCGAACGAGGAACCTTTGGCACGGAAACCAAGTGCATTAACCATTTGGTCACCACCCTGGAATATTTAGACTATTTTGAAATCTGCAAACAATTTCATCCAGGCGTGTTTTTTTTTTTTTTTTTTTTTTTTGCAAAATGCCCAACATTAAAAGTTCACTTCAGTCTTTTTAAAAATCAAACCGGTAAGCACTCTACTCACCTTCAATGATTCCTTAATGTGCCAGAAACCTCATTCAAAAAGAAAAAAGTTACAGAGGAATGAATGACAATGAACACGGCACCTGCCCAGTGTGTTACAAAAACACACTTTAAATATAGGTTCAAAATAATGACAAAACAATGCAATCAGCCTACTTTGTAGTTGTTGGTACTTTAGTGGTACAATGACCATTTAAGAAATACTGCCAACTATGTATTTTTTTTTCCCCATATACCAGTTAATATCAACTCTGCACTAGTCTCTCTCTCTCTCTCTCTCACACACACACACACACACACACACACACACACACACACACACACACACACACACACACACACACACACACACACACACACACACACACACACACACACACACACACACACACATTGTTGGCTGCACACTGATAAGCCAATGATTAATGCTACAACGTTACCCGGTCCCTCCACTAGGTGAGGTGGCTACAATGTATATGATCATGGATCAAACCAGTGGATGATACTGTGAGTATATTCAACCCAAACCAAATTCTCAAGCCCATAAAGAGAGCTGCCAAGACATGAGACAACACAAAAGAGGCTTCAATTCCTGACAAAAGTGTTGAGTTTGGCCATTCAAAGCCCAAAGAAAGGCTGACAGTGGTGTCAATCCGCCTGCAGAACTGCCAAAGTTTGGAAATAAACCGGGACCTCAAATGGAGACAATCGACGTGGGGGGTCCGTGTAGACAGAACACATACTGTACCATTGCTTTGGCAGTTTCGTTGGCTGAAGGAAGCTTGGGCAAAGGACTGAAATGGGCCATTTTTGAAAGGCAGTCCATAAAATTAAGCATATCGGTGTACCCTTTAGAGGGAGACAAACCGATGGTAAAATCAACTAAGCGGTGGGACCAGGGTAGACAGGGAACCGAGAAAGGTTGGTGGACACTGGCTCCCCAAATAATGCTCGAGTTCTGCTGGCGACAACTTCTTTGAGAGAAATGGACAAGGGTGCATCTCATTGTTCCTATAGCAGAATGCTGCAAGAGAGTCACCCCCAGTCCCACATCAAAAACATCATCCCTGATCACAAACTGGACGGTTGATTCTGGGATGGTAAGAATGGGGCAGTGGTGAACTTGGCCTTCAACGCTTGAACAACAAGTTCCTCTGTGGGAGTCCAGAGATACATTAGTAGATATGAGGTGGTGGATAGATGTACCACAGGTATGCATGAAGCAGCAATAAAAGTTGGCAAACTCTTTGCGAAACTCAGGAGCAGGCCAGTTCACCACTGCACGAACAGAGATGCCCACCTTGCCGAGGAAGATCACAAAACTTCACATTTTTCAGCTTTGATAAACTGATTTTTCAATAACCGCTGGAGGACCTTAAAGTGCATGTCTAGATGATATTCTGATTTTCTCCAAGAAAAAAAATCAGAATATTAGCTAGACACACAGAGACAGCATTAAGCATCTCGTGTAATATGCCATTCACCAAGTTCTAGGTGCGAGTTATGGGTGCACTGGTTAATCAAAAAGGCATCACCAGGTATTCATAACTTGGGGTATTAAAAGCGGTTTTCCACTCATTACCATCTCTGATGTAGGCCAAATGGTAACTGTTACGTAGGATAAGGTTACTAAAGATAGTAGCTTCTTGTAGAAGTTCAACGTGGTGAGTGGCAGACGATACTTTTTTTAATCGTGATGTCATTGAATCCTCGGTAATCAATGCTTAGATGGATCTTGAGAGTCTTGGCCTCCTTCTCAAAGAAGAAGGTACCCAGCTCTGGATAGTGAAAAGGAGATGTGGATGATTCCTGCCGAATGCTCCTCCTGGATATACTTGTCCAAAGCCTGGAGCTCAGGTCCCTACAGAGAATATAGTAAACCCCTGGGAATTGTTGCCCCTGAGAGGAGATCCATGACTTAGTTATAGGGTCGGTGTGGAGGTAATGTTATTACCGTAGTTTTATTGAATAACTCTTACAAATCCAGGTACTTAGGGGGGAGCCTGTGAATCAAGGCACTGAGACTGTCAGCTGCTGTGGTTCAAACTGTAATTCATGCATAACACAGAGAGGGCTGCATCGAGGAGGCCACTTACATATACACTACCAGTCAAAAGTTTCAACTGAATGGGAACGTGTGTCTAAGCTTTTGACTAGTACTGTAAGCAGTTCCAGTAAACCATTCTATTCATGGGTCATGGACCCGCAGTCATTGATAGCCACGAATAGAGCATCAGGGGACCTAATTACATGAAGTTGTAGAATGGTTACCTGGCATAGTGAGCTGGAGACGAGCAGTCTGATAGCTCAATACCATCGACAACCAGCGGTACAAAGTGTTGATGTGGTGGGGCTCTCCCAGCGCCTCGAAGCTGATTTGCAAGATTCTTGTAGATGAAAACACTGAGGTACAAAGTACTGGATGGTGCATGCAAAGGAGCTGCCATGATGGGTTGACAGGGGAAGGAGTTGGTGGAGGTACGGCTCATCATGCTCCTTTTAATGATGAGCCTGACCTTTTAGTGAACATCCAGTCATGTAGTGGTCAGAAGCCTGTCTTCACACTTCACTGGTTTTCTTCTGAACTCAAGTGGGACCATCCTACCTGTACTGGGTCGTCTGTGGAGAGTAGAACCAGAAAGGACAGCTTGGAAAGAGAAATGAATGGCACTATCATGAGCATCACCACTGGCCGGGGTGGAGAGTGAGTGCTCCAGCTTGCGTTGATGTAAGTGTTGGTCAGTCTTCGTGGCTGATGCCACTTTACTGAAGCTCAAAGAGACATTGAGAAGGTCAAGGTGATCCTTCATCTGATCGGAGACACCCAAGATGAAGGCATCACACACAGTGCAGAGGATTTCCAGCTACTGCCACACTCTACCAGCTCCTTGACATAGTGACAGCAGGCCCTGCACAGCTTCACACACAGGTGCTCCGTACTCGGAACACTTTACGCATAGTTGGTGAGAAGGTATGTGCCATTTTACAGATGGAAGATTCCCAGTCATTTCTGGTCCTCACCAGCTACCTGGCATGTCCCCTTAAGTGGAAAATTATAAAGACTACCTGGGAGGTGTCTGTTGGGTACAAACGGGGCTGGAGGATAAAAGTCATTGCACAAAGGGACAGGAAGGACGGGAAGTGTCAGAATCACCATCATAGTGTTCAAAGGGAGAAAGACAAGGTTCAGTGTGCGTTATTAGAGAAGCCCTCCTGATGATAGCGGCCCCCTGGGACGCTGATGCTGCCACCAACTTAGGAGCTGCATGAGCTCCTCCCAGTGTCAGCTGATGGTTAGTCAGCAACTCAAGCTATTTAATGATGCTCTCTTGTGAGGTCTGTAAAGAACAGTGTATGTCTTGAAGGCTGGCTAAATTGTGCTCTAGTGCATGTACTTCTAGCGTTTACATAATCAGGGTATGACCAAACGGTGACTTCACCGTGGGGTCTGTCATGGCCAGATTGTACTGTAAAGCCTTGTCAGAGGACCCCAATGTAGAGAACAACAAAGGAGATTGGTAAAAAGCTGCAGTATTACACAAAAATGCAGTGTTATCACCAAATTGATATATTCAAACAAAACACATTATTCAGCACTGGCATAATTCTGATCCAGTTGTTCTGTGGCCAAGTAGTTAGTGCACTTGGTTTCAGTGCAGTCAGTTCCTGTTTCAAACCCATCCCTGCCACATTTCTCCCAATATAATGTGGAGTTGTGTCAGGATGGGGATCCAGCATAAAACTTGTGGCTGTGGTGACCCTTTCATTTGAGGAAGTATTTTGTCACCTAAAATCATTCTTTGAATTTGACATTTATTTCATCCTTTTAATTCATTGTTAGCACTGTGCTAGATGTAGAAAAGTCTACATTCAAAAATATCATATCATACATTTGGAATTTTACAGCCTTTGTGCAATAATTTATTTTGGGGATCTTACAATATTGGGCCCAAACTTAATTGCAGTATAAGCTCCCCAGCTACTACAGGAACATCCACAGGCATATGCAATTTTCTACAAACTTCAAATGGAGAAACAAATGAAAGGATGGAGATAAGGAGGAAGAGGAGGTCACAAAAATGCACAGAAGAAAACATGATAACATGACCTTCAAGCTGCTCTGGAAAAGAGTGTAATGTGCAGTAAAATATAACCAGACTACAACAGTAAAACCCCCACGACTGCAAAATAATTGCTTTGTCCAGTTTTATTTCTGTGTGAGCGAAAGGTGAGACTGAAATCCAAAACAACCCACTCTGTGAATGTCCGGAATGTACAGGACACAAATGCTGATTTCTTTTGCGGCTAAATGCATGCAAACTCCTTTTTGCGGGGTTGTGTAGCGGTACGCACACTCTTGCACATCTGTTCATTCGCTATATTTACCACGGTATATGCCAAGGGTTTTCCAAAGTCTTGGAATTACAAACAGTCATGGTCAGAATTACTGGCACTGCTATATTTTATGTACACATTTTAATATATGGCAAGAAATAAATGCAAACAAAGCAATTCTGTTTCAACAAAATATTTTTAAAAATGTCCAAAGTGATTTGGCAACAACAAAACAAAATGAGCTCAAAGTGAAACAAAAAATTCTGACATAAAATGTATGTTGGACACAGTTATCGGCACCCTTTGCTGAATTTACAGTAAATCGTCACTTTTACAGCCAGTTTTCTTTAGACACATCAGGGGATGGATACATGAACATTTCCAAAATACTGAATATGTCTTGGACTTTATTTACATCAGTCTTTTAGAAATGCAAACAGAATGGTAAATCTGTCTGGAGGAGGCAGCTCTCAAAAACTGAGTGACCGTGTAACAAGGAGACTAGTGAGGGAAGCCACCAAGACACCCAAGACAACTCTGAATAAGTGACAGGTTTTTGTGACTGTGATTGGAGAAAATTGTGCATAGTGCAACTTTTGTCTATTGCACCACCACTCACAGCCTCATAGTGAAGTATAGTGGAAAAGGATTTTCATACAACAAAACAGATCAAATCTAGGCTTGTATCTCTCATGTACCTGCTGGCAGACTGCACCTGAAATGTCACATCTTCTTTTTAAGAAAATCCTCTTAAGACTGAGTACTCAGAAAAGTAACCATTAATTACTTTGCTAATTAATCAATCTTAATAGTAACCACGTTAGATTACTACTTACCTTATTAGTTACAAGTTGTCCGCAGCTGCTATTAAAGTAACTGCATACAGCTGCAAATGAAGTAACTGTATAAAGTAACTAAAAAAGTAACTAATAAAGTAAGTGTGGCAACACTGGTGGCGACCTCGAATGGGGAAAAAAATAAGAGAGCAGCCAAAAGGACTTACTTTTTATACATAACATATAGGTGTGCCAGTAATTCTGACCGTGACTGTATTGTATTGGGGCATTGTGCTTTACTGTCAGTATAGACACCATGTGGTATATGCTAGGCATGTGGTGATTAATTTGTGTGTGTGTGTGTGTGTGTGTGTGCGGTGATTAATTGATACGAATCAGTATCTAGATACAAATGTGTGCGAAGCGAGTGTATTGATTCATTCAGTGTGCATCGATTCAATTGCCGGGCGAAATCGTGATGCATTGCATCGATTTTTTCCGAGGCACGCTGAATGTACTTCGCGTTGTGTTTTGAACATGGACGGAAGCCAGAAGGCACATTTCTACCGCAACAAACATGGAGGTACGCGAGAACCACAGCAAGTGGTTGGAAGAGGTTTTGATGCACCTAAAAGATTTAAATAGGTGTTTGGAGATACTTTGTTTTTTAAAAAAAGATGGGAAACTTGACAAGACACAGGTCATTTGTAAAAAATGCTGTGGCGACTGCTGCTCCCATAACTCATATTCTTCTGAGGCAGATTGTTAACCGAGCTCCAGCAAAACTTGTGAGAAAAGTATCTCAAATTACTTTTGCCAAGGCAGTACTCTGTCAATGAGTGACTCACTTTAAGTCACTCATTGAGAGTGATGTTGTCTTACTGTTTACTGTTTTAAGTTCTGACAGTGTGATGAAACGGGTTCCACATATGAGGGAACCGAATGCTGTTCCTTAATGTTAAATCTGGTAAATTTGCTGCTTATAAGGAGTAAAACAAATCTACCTCTAGTAGAATCAGAAGAAAAAGAAGAATACCATAGTACCACACTGAATTGCAGCTTCTAATTTTCTATGAAAATTTTTGGTATTATTTCTTTGCATCATGTTGAATTGCATCATATCACACCAAATCGCATTGTATCACATTGTGAGGAATTGAATCGTCATCAAATACATCAAATATGTTTGTTTTGTGAACTGTTCTGTAATTTGTGTCTGTAGCATGGCCCAAGCAGAGGGCCACCGCTTTGAGTCTGGTCTGCTTGAGGTGTCTTCATCAGAGGGAGTTTTTCCTTACCACTGTTGCTCTGGGGGTTGGTAAGGTTAGATCTTACTTGTGTGAAGCGCCTTGAGGCAACCTTGTTGTGATTTGGCACTATATAAATGAAAATAAATTGAAATTGAAATTTCACAGTGGAGATGGAAGTTATTTAATTTCTATTGTGTAAATGCTTGTAAAATTCTACTTGAACAACTCAAAAGTAATGTACTTTCCCTCTTCTAATGTCCTGGTTCTTCATGATAATCCACAGTAAGCATGTAATGATTCATTCTCTTTCAACGTGTATTTTTTCAGCCGTGATTTGAGCCTTTAATATTTGATCAGCGCTGATTCAATTGAAGTCAATTTGACACTTCCAAGAATCTGCATAAACAGAACTATTAGGAAACATAAGTTAAGATTTATTCAGGAATTAAAAAGGATGGAAGACAAATCAGATCAAATTTGTGAGAACAGCAACATCTCAAGGTACGTTCAGAGACACGTCACAGTGTTTGCAGTACTTTAAGCCCCGGTCACACGGCACAAACAAAGGACACCAAAGCCAAAACGAAACAAGAAATCTGAACTTGCGTTGACTTTCAGAGACGTCGTTTAACTGTCGTCCATCTTCATTCCTGTAGCTGGCGCTTTGTCAGAATTTTCAAACTGTTGAAAAATGTGAACGAATCCCGACGACAACTTCAATTCGTCCGTATTCCATTTTGCTTTCTGTCTTGACGGTTCCTCATCATTTGCGTAGTTGATGTACCGTCAGCGCTCCGTGTGACTGTCATCCAACTTCGTCAAACCTCCCAAGTCTGACGACTTGCATGAATATTGACGACTTCTGAACGGATCAATAACTAAAGATCCGACGAGCTGAATGTGACTCATCCATGTGTGGGACAAAAAGCAACATTGTTATACAGAAACAATAGCGGCAAGAACTTTTGATCAGCTACTTTATCTGTTGCAGCCGTCTCTGGCTGCAATGTGCATGTGTGCACACACACTGTTGTAGTGAAGACAGATCTGTTGTCAAGACAACTAGCTCTCGCAGCAGCAAAGCATCAAGGTCGCCGTTCGCTTCATTTTTCTTTTGTTAGTTTCGGTTTCATTTCATTCTTTTTTGCGCTCTGCATTCGCAGGCTTTTCGGTAATGGGAGAAGTGCCGGCTGATTCGTCCACTTTTTCCTCGACGATTTGGGGCTTTGTGACTTTTTTTCCTTCATTCAGCTAACGCCGTGTGACCGGACCTTTACTAAGCCGGTACCAGGAAACAGAGTAGAAGCCTAGGAGAAAACAGTTTTCACCTTGTTACTCTAGCCTAGGATATTACCTCTACTGCAATGGTTCTCAAAATGGTCCTCAAGGACCACCTGACGTACATATTTTCCATCTTTCCCTGCTCTGCCACATGTTGATTAACTCATTCAGGTGTGCAGCCAATCAAGTGCTAACAGACACCTGAAATGCAGGATGCCCTTCCAGACCCAATGCCACATTATGTGGAGAATGGGGGGGGTCTTAAACCCGGACATTTCTGGTTTGGAAGCAACAAACTGTTTGACCACCACGCTGCCCACTGGTAGGATAATGTAATGTATTACGTGTGCTTTGATATAAATCTTTCAGTTTTCTAAGTGCTCTATTATTGTGTTGTGGTTCAGCCTAAAGAGAACATTCCATCAATTAGCTTCTTTCAATGTCCCTCGCAGACGAAATGCTGTTGCATGTTGTATGTGAAAAAGCCCCTGCATTGTTTAATCACACATAATTATCTGCATCAACCAAAAGCCAGAGAGATGTGCAGCAGCACAAAATTAAAAATCATTTATTTTTCAAATGCGCAATGATGGTACAGTATGTGCTAGTGCACGTACAGCTCCTACAGACTTTTAAAATATTAATTTAGAACTGACACAGATGCACATTCCTGAACAGTCCAGCAGGTGTCAGTGTTCACCATGTGGTGGCACAGCACCCGCAGTCTTACCTTTCACATCAATGTTCAAAAATCTTGTGTTGCAAAGGTTTTGAAGCATTTCAAAGCAGTTGTTTCAACTTACCATCACTAATTTGCAGCACAGATGCAAAGTTGTGGCACCATCCTGATTTATATATTCTTTGATACGGGTTTTAATTTCTGGTTCTGTTGTATATTTCAGTCTGTTTTTGCCAGGATATTGGGCATCATGTTTCTCGTTCACCGTTTTTGATCATTTACTGTACTTGCATGTTGGAACTCCCCCCGCTCTAGCATCTTCCCATCCCCCCCTTTTTTTCTTTTCTGAAATCTGGTTAAATGCTGACACTAAATTAAATACATTTTTATTAATTTTGTTTAAACACCCACCCAAATAAAATTAATTAATTAATGACCTCAACACATCATAAAAAGCAAAAAAATATAGGTTTTTCATCACTTCTGTGTCTTACCTGTGACAATGTCATCAGTGTGCGCTGGCCTTTCCCAAGTGCCATAAATGCATGGAGTGACCCACCATAAGTTTTGTTTTGCATGGGGATTTTTAAAAAATATATTAATTATTTTACACAAGCAGGCAAGGGTTGTTTAATTTGCAGTTAGTAGTAGTGGCATGACAATGATGTCATTTTGAGAGTTTAAAATACGTGAGGTGCGCACAAGGTTGTATGAATCTGACACTGTCTCGACGTAAACACCGTGAGTTTTTTGTGATTAAATTAGACATTTTACTGAAATATATAAAGGGGTAAGTGATCCAATTAATGCAATATTGGCTGCGCATCCATACAGCTGCCTACTCCCCCCATTTAGGCAGAATTTTGAGAGGAACGCGCAGGGAATTACAACATGCGAGTACAGGATTCAGCTTTCGTTAAACTATCCAGCAGGTGGCCGGCACATCTATGGGATATTGCACTGGCAAAACAATGTTGCGTTTTTCCATAAATTTAGTGCACCAAACCTCACCAGATACAATAGCATTTGCTCCCATGATATATTCTTGTAATGTAATTTTGTGAGTTAGAAAATGATAATTGATTGTTTTTGATTCACTGTCGACACAAACTCATTGGGATGGAGTGATTCATTCACTCATCCACTATGTTTTTTACTGTCCACGTTTTACACAATTTTATGGAAATACAAACTCTTTAAGCACTTTGAGGGTCTGATGCAGATGGAAAAGTGCTATATAAATGCAGTCCATTTACCAATTTTTTACTTTAATAATATTACTTTGTATGCACCAAACTGAATTCCATTTATCTCCAATGTACTAGGTTGTGTTAATGTCTGAGCTAGTTATCGCAAAATCTCAGTAGATGAACCAAACTTTTGTAGGAGAGTATGACTACATTCGCATACTCATACTACCTTACTATATAGTAGACATACAATTAGAGCGTCATGATCTGTAGGGTATTCAAATACTCAGTAGGCATTTAATAGAAGTTGAACTGTACCCAGATTATCTACTACCTCAATAGTACCTAAACAGACCACAAAATACTATCCCATGAGGCAGAAGTGGCAGTCTGGTAACTGAAGAAGAATTGATTCCAAAGAAAATTCAAAGATGACAGCGGACATAGTACATGGAAAAGGTAGCAGCATCCAAGGTGCCAAGGCATTGTTCAAATATACATCAGGAACCCTTTAAAAAAAGTCTGTCATTGCAAAAGAGATTTTTTTTTCACAGAATGCAGGTTAGGTAGGACAGGTAAGACAGTGGTGTTCAAAATTCTGCCTGGGGGTGGGGGGAGGGAGGAGCGCAATGCACTAGAATGGCCAATATCATGCACATTGAATGCCAATTTAAATAAAATATCTAAATTCATCACAAATAAAAATATATCAAAAATAACTCACCTGACTGTGTCAACTGTTAGTCCTTTTCTCATTCATTAGATGTATTCCATGCAATTTTATTTAATTTCAGGTGGGTGTTTAGCCAACTTTCTTCAAAAAAGGGGGTGGGCGGATGCTTGGCATTGTGTCCTCCGACGGGGCAAATACCATATGTCTGAATTGTATATGTACTACTCACTTACTTTGAGTACGTACTGCGGTAACAGCTAGGTAGTAGCTTCCTAATAGATTTAGATCAAGGGTATGTCTTTTAAATTTGTGTGAACCACTCATTTAAAAGTAAAGCTCTAAGTGGAGTTACAAGCACATAATGTTGCTTTGTGCAGTTTTAAATAAAGGATCCGCCTCGTGTATTTTTATGTTAAACTCCTGCAGCCCTGAAAATCTTACAGTGTGACCTCCCATACTTCCATTATCTCCGTTCTTCCCTCCATTTTATATCCGTCTGTGTCCCACTTTCATTCATACCCTGGTGTTGGAGCTGGTCCAGGTCCATGAATTTGCTGGGTTTAGGGTTGAATCCCATGGCTGCTTCCCGCTCTGCCTCTCTTCGCTTCTGCTGTTCCTGCTGGTGAGCTCTCCTCGCCACCTCCTCCTGCAGCTCATCCAGCTCACTGCGCCCTAAGCCTGAACGCAAGACGTAGACAGTGATTGGGAAAGAAAAGAAAACCGTTTTTTTTTTTTCTTTCAAACACAAATCAATTCAATGCGAGTGTGCATACAGCACCTGCACTGCTGCGGCTTTGTGAAGGTAACTCCTGCAAAATGGCACCGCTGCTTTTTGACTTTGGCACAGAGCGCCATGAAGGCCCTGACATCAGCACCCGCTTCTGTTGTCCCACCTCTCTGAAACCAAAGTGTGCGTTTGAGCCAATAAATGTGTGCATGGAAAATTCCACTTCATGGAACATTACTTTTTTGTTGTTGTTAATGCACAGAAAAACCACAACAGGGAAGATCTAAGGCAGAAACAGCAAGTGTAACTAACATGCTCCTCACCTATCAGGGCTGCTGCTGTTCCTCTCACTGCTCTCGTAGCCACTCTCCATCCTCTGAATTAGACGTGGCTGGTGCTCCACCCCTCTCAGAGGTGGAGGGGCAGGGGGACCCATTGTCCGACCGCTGCTCAGAGACCTGGGCTGTCCGACCAGCCCAAACTCCGCCTCCAGCTCCCTCTTTTCCCTCCCTTCCACGTCTTCTAACCCTGGCTGTGTTGGTAGAGCAGGTCCTGCCAAAGGGACGGAGTCCTGGGGTTCTTGTTGGAGAGGTGGCCCAGGTACGGTGTTGTAGCCCAAAAAGGAGCCTCTCTGGCATGTGAAGATGCTGTCGATATTTAGAGCCTCTCTTCTGGGCCTCCAGGTTGGCCTGTAGTGACCTCCAGAAGAACTGGAGAGCATGCATGGAAGAGATTAAGAAATGGAAGGAAGAGGTTGAGAGAAGAAGTCCTGTATACTGTTGACCCTTAGACCTACTGGTACCGGCACTTATCCCCAGATGAGAGTCTCCAACTCCCCCCTGGATCAGATGCCAGTCCATCTCAGGTTACTTCCCCACCAAAGGTTGATATCCATCCATAGCTGGGTGGAGTGGGACAAGGCAGATGAAGAGTCTTGTCCGACAACACCAGCAGGTAGCATGACAGGGAATCAAATCCGGGTACATAACAGTATTCCAACGGTAGTCCCAATGAGCTACAAGCTTGAGAGAACAGATTTTTGAAAGCTACTGGAAATGTTCTCATTGTTAAAAATACATATCTTAAAAGATGTTAAATTTCAGCAATGAGCCAAATGGTCATTAAGCTTCAACCCTTTATAGTTTGTTGAATGCAATTGACCTTTATTTAATGAAGATGGTCTCTGGAGACTGAAATTTCATTTAAAGAGTACTGCTGCATAAATATAATGCATTATCCTGCCCCCTAGTTAGAAAAGCCCCAAAATATGATAAAGATACCACCATAGTGTGTTACATCACATACGCATTAGTTCTGGAAGGTGATAATAATGCTTACACTGGCATCATATTAACACTTTCAACACAAAATTTCACTGTAATTTGCTGCTATCCATCCATAATTTGTTTTTTCCTACATGTCATATCAGGTAACAAGTCAGGGCATGTGTGAATTTGGTCGAAGTGCACACGAAGTGCACATGAAGCAGGAATTGTATTCAAAATGTGCAAATTTGTAGCTGCCTCGAACAGCTCGTACACCTGTTGCTACAACTATTTGCGCACACCAGTGGCTGAAAGACAGAGTGTGCGCTGTGAGAACCCACTGAACCCTCTCGCGGCGGGTGTCGGCCAAATTCCAGCTGACAAACATGAACATCTAACACCGCTCGTTTGGCACTTAGAAAATGTGTGGCCATTCGTACTATCATCACGAAAACAGTCAGCAGACAATCACTGTTGATCTGGATGTGAAATTTGTCTAAGTGACCCATAACTGTGGAGTTGCTAAGTGCACATGTGACATGCCAGAGTGTCGGCTCCCCCCACAACACATGTGCGTGTGTCGTGCGCTCCTACCCACTCTCCATCCCCCGACATGTGCATGTGTGTGGTTCGCGCCCCCCCCCCCGCAGGCAATCACAGAGTGACACCTTAATCTGTGCGCTGAACAGACGGCAGCTGTTGACAACTCTGGTCCTGGACATCAGACCTGCACCGTGTTTTGATGGACACGCGTGTGTGTGTGCTTGCTGTCCTCACATCAAAATATATAAAAACATATATCGCTTCTGCGACAGGCTGCAGAGTGCGCACATTGACAGGCTATCCCCGCTGGACCGGATCGCCATGTGGACATGCAGCAGGCGATCTGAATGTCACGTCTGTCTGACAGGACAGTGAGCGGCGCGCTGCAGGACCATATGACAGGCCAACAGCACAACAAATAGGCCACTTTCATTCACATATCAGCAGAGATACACTGTACCAAATGCTGTTTGTTCAGTTATGACAGTTTTGTTTTTTCATTTTTTCAATTTTATTTTTTTAGAAAATACGTAAAGTTTCCATCTGGTAATCAGAGCCTGTGGGCTCAAATCCCGTGAGTGGCCTTTTTTATTTATTTATTTGTTTTTATTTTATTTTTATTTAATAAAAAGTGGGTTCTGTATTTCCTCCCCTTTTATGCATTAGTGAATATCAACCCAGTGATATTCACTAATTATACAGCTGGTTTTTATTTTATTTTCCTCCGTATCAGCAGTGCGATGTGGTGCAGCTCATCCCACAGTGTGAGCAGCTGTAGCAGCTCACACGGTTTTCCTGCTTGAAAGACACTGTCGTGTGTATGAACCATCGCACCACCTGCCCGTTGGCGCAATGTTTCGTGGTGCGTTAATTCGAATGGTTTTGAGCTGTTTCGCCATAATTCGAACAAATTCACACTATGTGTGAACACAATCACCCAAGCGATGCACTGGTCCATCCTCACCTCTCGGAAGTTTACATCTATGTGCAAGAAGGTGATGAGTGGACGTCATCTTGGCCTTTTACAGTTGTTGGAGTACTCGGCAAAGAGCCACCTATATGCTGGGTCATGTTTAGGGAAGTATACCATATGGCTGCAGTGTCGTTGACATTCCCTCAAAATCCAAGTGCTACACCCCAACAAAAACCTGAGTATCCCTAAGTAGCCACTGACTTGATACAAAGTTAGCAGTACTCAAGGATTCCCCAGAAAGACCACATACAAAAGACATGCAGGAATTGGCTTAAGTCACTGGTGAGAGTCCAGGTCTCACAACCACCAGGACCCTGTAGACTTGAACCTACGTTCTCCTGCAAAGATATTTGTATCACCAAATGCATCTGTCCAGCAATCTCATGAGTCCATAAACTCTTCCTAGATGTCTCTCTATTTCATGGGCTGATCTCATGAATGTTAAAGCCAAGATGAATGAATCTGTCAACAAGTTCAACAGGTTCACTATTAAAAGACACATTTCAGAGCACTGATTCCAGAAAGTGACAAAGTATGGCTCTTAGACTTGACCTTACCCAACACCCAGTCAATGTAAACATTAAATTCTATTTCAATGCCATTGATTTGTAAGCCACAAAATCACAACACATGACAACCCAAGACACTTCACAATAGTAAGGTCTATCCCAGAGCAAGCCCACTGGCAACAGTGGTAAGAAAAAACTGCCTCTGGTGTTTTGTTGATTACAGGAAGAATCCCAAAGCAGACTAGATGCAGTGGACTGACCATCAGCTTTGGCCATACTAACAATAACAGAATAACAAATAACACAGCTTAACAAAGAAATGTCAAACATGTAAAAGAGAGAAACACTGCAGCTAAGCAATCCAAATACATAACATTCAATCAGGGAATAGTCATCCCCAAACATAGAGGGCACAAATTAAAACAGAAGCAAGAACACATTAGTAATATGCCAGAATGTACTGGGAGGGAGTCAAACATTGCCTCAGTCTCATGCAAAGGCCAGCTGTGATATCCAGAAACTTACTGTGGACCCTGTGAATGAGTACCTGCAGAGTTAAGACATGGCTGATGGCTGTCTTCTTGTGTGTAAAACCCGACTGCTCGTCGGTTAGCAATAAGCACATGGTACTGCAACCTACTGAGAATGACCCTTGGAAGTACAGTGCTCGGCACAGAGAGCAGTATAATGCCTCTGTATTGTTGCAATTCAGGCAATCTCCCTGTCTTTCTAGAGAGGGCCACGTTCTTTCTTCTAGGGTCTCTGAAAATGGAAGGAAATGTTGCTTGCAGCAGGATCCATGCATTTGTCTCTTCTAGACTGGACGACTGCAATGTTCTATATTCTGGTTTACCACAGTCCAACATTAGGGGTCTCCAATTGGTTCAAAATGCTGCTGCCAGACTCTTCACAGGAAGAAGAAAGTTTGACCACATTACACCCATTTTCTTGTCTCTTCACTGGCTTCCTGTCTCTGTGAGATCTGATTTTAAGGTTCTGCTGTTAACCTATAAAATTATTCATGGACTAGCCCCTACCTACTTAGCTGATCTAGTCAAACACTACATACCGGCCCAGGCTCTACGTTCTCATGGTGCAGGGCTACTTTGTGTCCCTAGGGTGAATAAAAAGTCTGTGGGCCACAGAGCCTTCTCTTATTGTGCACCTGTTTTCCGGAATGATCTCCCTATGGCAATAAAACAGATATATTCTCCCTCTCGTATGGCTAGCATACTGACATAGTATGGTACTATGCTTCCTATCTTTTTTAAATTCATTCTATTTCTATTCTATACAACTTTATCTAAAGTCTGGGTCTGTTAGTGAAGCTTAGGGCTAGCGGCTGGCGATCACCTTAGTATTTTCTATGCTTTCCTGTTGTTTAGTGCTGATGAATTATACCTCAAGTGTAGTTTTTCTGGCCGACTGATTCTGCTGTTTTTTTTTTCCTCTCTGTCCGAGGTGCGGATGACATCACAATGTCACAGGCTGGATTTCAGACTGCAGAATTTCTGAAACGGCATGGAATGTAGAACAGACTCTGCCGCGGGAACAGACCCACTGAAGGGCATGACCACTGCTGGATAACCCCTGGTAATGGACTGGATGCCTGCATGGACTTCATCTTTTGTTGTGTTATGTTCCGTTTTGTAAAACTTTGCAAATTCTTGTAAATGTTAGAATGGCCTAAGCAGTAGGTCACGCCTTTGAGTCTGGTCTGCTTGAGGTTTCTTCCTCAATGTCATCAGGGGAGTTTTTCCTTACCACTGTCACCTGAGTGCTTGCTCTAGGGGTTGGTAAGGTTAGACCTTACTTGTGTGAAGGACCTTGAGGCAGCTTTGCTGTGATTTGACGCTATATAAACTAAATAAATTGAACTGAATTGCAGCAGGTGGCACAGGACTTGGTGGTTAGCAATGCTGCTTCACAGCAAGAAGATCATGGGATTGCTTCCCACCCGGGGCCTTGTGGAGTTTACATATTCTCCCTGTGTTCACATAGGTTCCCTCCAGGTGCTCCGGCTTTCTCCCACATCCAAAGACATGCCGGTTAGGTGAATTGGAAACTTTAAATTAACCGTGTGTATGTGTGTGTGTGTGTTGGTGTGAATGTCTGTCTGTGTGGCATTGTGATAGACTGGTGTCCTGTCCAGGGTGTACCCTCCTCATGCCCCATGGCTACTGGGATAGGCTCCAGCCCCTCCGTGATCCTTAATTGGAGTTAGCGAGTATGTACAATGAATGAATGCATGTTGCTTGAAACACCAGAAACAGTGTCTCCACCTTTCAGAAGATGCTGAAACGTAGTTGATGTTATTAACTGCACCAATCAGTATTAGAGTACAAGGTCAAGCCATGCTGCTCAGGATACTGGAACCATGATCCCAGTCTCTGATGTTTTCTAAGGCGACGAGCACTGAACAATTTCGCCACTATCACTGCTAGAACTGTGCCAAGTGATGTCCTCATAACCAGCCCTGTGACCTCTATAGAGGTTGCAGCCCTCTATTACAAGGCTCGTTGAGGTTACAGGGATGGCTGAGGACATCAGTTGGTTACCTGGCCTATAGGGCAGTAATCGATCACCAAATCAAGCAGGGAGTAAAAAGTCTCCTTCACCCATTTATCGCTCAACACGTTTGGAAATAGCACTGAACACCAGACAAAACATCTAAAGACTGTCTATATCTGAGCCTAATGATATGGTCATTAAGAGAGGTTTATGTACCCCAGAATTCTGAACACTTCCAGGCCTGTAATCCTTGAGGGAGATTGGAGTGCCTTGTAAAGCAGAGCACTACTGCAATGCAGAGGTCTTCAACCTCTCTCAACAGCACTGCAAGATGGTCATCTTTGCTCAAAGAAAAAATTGTTCCAGGTGGCCACCCTGCATGAGCTATTTCAAGTTTGGACCTCAGTATTACTGTGCAGAGGATGACTCCCTCGCACTGCACCCACTGCCACCCTCCAGAGACAAAACAAGACTCAGGTGGCATTTTCCCATTAGCATAACAATGTGTACTATCCTCCAATCAAAGGTGGCAGCAGACATGATGACTAAAGGCATTTTGACACTTAACACGAATTTGATCCACGCACTGGTACACAATCTTCCATGCCAGTGAGTAAATGCATTGCAAACTGTTGTAAACAGTTTCATGTAAACAGCGTACCAGCAAAGAAAATTTTGAAATGTTCAAAATTTCTGGCACTCATTAATTTCGTGCCACTTGCATGAACATTGCGCAGCCTATTCGAAAGCATTGTGTGTCACTGTGTGTCAATGCACGTCGTTGCGCGCAAGGCATCTGAACAATTATGACAAGATGTTACATCTATAATAAACATAACTTTACAGATACATTGTCTAAACTAATGAGAAGGAATGAAACTGTAACTGTTTTACCAATCCATTACAATATATATTATCAATGATTACCTTTGAGACAAGATTCTAAATGCATTCTCCACCATACGACGCGCACGAGACAGCCTGCAGCTGTAGATAATTCATCTGTGATTCTGGGAGCAATGACAGAATGGTTTCATCAGCCAACTTCTGAGCAAATGTGCCATTGGCTAAGAAATTATTATTTTATATAGTGTGGCATCAAGCAGGACAAAGCAAGACACATTGGCACAATGAATTGCATGGCATGGCAGTGCGGGGATCAAATTCGTGTTAAGTGTCAAAATGCCTTTAGTTCCACAGACTGCAAAAACAAGATATCTTCTTTTTTGATGTTGAGCTTTAAAAGCAATTAATTTTATGGTGCTTGGAATGCAAAATCAAACAGCCAACTACTAAAAACATGTCATCTGCAGGTTGAAAGACCACCTACAGTACATTCCCAGATGCAGTTTAACATAGTGGCCAAGAGGAATTAGTAGTGTTTTCCTTCAAGAGGCCATATATATTTGTTTAAGTAAACCAATATAGTGTTCCACTTTGGTGAATGTCAACACCCAGTTTGGTGTGGCAACCAATCCCAAGCTCAGTGGTGGGCAGAGCTAACCAAAAAGTTAGCTTCGATAACCGCTAAGTCGCTAACTGAAAAGTTAGAGAGTGCAGAGCTGCAGCGGTATCACACATCAAAGCCGTTGTGCAGGACTGCATTTCAGCTGCACATCTTTTATTCTACACTGCATCCTTTTCATCATATCTCCCATTGTTGGAAGTCATTTGAATGGTCATTGGTCCTGCAAGAAACAGGCATCAGTTTGACCAGCTAACATTAACCTTGGACTTGCATGTTATTCATCAGAGTGATAAAGTGAAAAATCCTGGGGTGACCTTTGATCCCACCATGTCCTTTGACTCTACACATTAGAAAAAATCACTAAGAATGCTTTCTGTCACCTCCGCAATATTGTGAAGATTTGCCTCATTCTGTCTATGGTCTATGAATCCATGTCTCTATTCAGAGACATGGATTCATGCCTTTGTCTCTCGTGGATTGGATTACTAACATCACGTGTAAAATTGAATAGATTTAGATTAGCTGGCAAGCTTTGGTGTTATTGTTGGCTTACACAGTCTAAACAAGTGTTGTGCTGAGGAGTATAAAGGTTATACGAGGTCTGTCCGTAAAGTATAGGTCCTTTTTATTTTTTCAAAAACTATATGGATTTCATTCACATGTTTTTACGTCAGACATGCTTGAACCCTCGTGCGCATGCGTGAGTTTTTCCACGCCTGTCGGTGACGTCATTCGCTGTGAGCACTCCTTGTGGGAGGAGTCGTCCAGCCCCTCGTCGGAATTCCTTTGTCTGAGAAGTTGCTGAGAGACTGGCGCTTTGTTTGATCAAAATTTTTTCTAAACCTGTGAGACACATCGAAGTGGACATGGTTCGAAAAATTAAGCTGGTTTTCAGTGAAAATTTTAACAGCTGATGAGAGATTTTGAGGTGATTCTGTCGCTTTGAGGACTTCCCACGGTGCGAGACGTCGTGCAGCGCTCTCAGGCAGCGTCATCAGCCTGTTTCAAGCTTAAAACCTCCACATTTCAGGCTCTGTTGATCCAGGACGTCGTGAGAGAACAGAGAAGTTTCAGAAGAAGTCGGTTTCAGCATTTTATCCGGATATTCCACTGTTAAAGGAGATTTTTTTTAATGAAAGACGTGCGGGCGGATTGCAGCGTCGGCTCGCAGCCGCCGCGACGCTCCATCACAGGAAAAACGCCTCTGCTGGAAGCCTTAAGGACAAGTTGGAACATCTCCAGCTGATAAACAATTTCTCATATACTCACTCCACTGAAAGCCATCAAAAGCCAACTGGATTTTAACAAATGGTTATCAACACGGAGGTGTTTTTCCTGTGCCGCCGCGCCGCGTCGGCTGTGTCCCGACGCGCGGATCCGTCCGCACGTCTTTCATTAAAAAAATCTCCTTTAACAGTGGAATATCCGGATAAAATGCTGAAACCGACTTCTTCTGAAACGTCTCTGTTCTCTCACGACGTCCTGGATCAATAGAGCCTGAAATGTGGAGGTTTTAAGCTTGAAACAGGCTGATGACGCTGCCTGAGAGCGCTGAGCGACGTCTCGCACCGTGAAAAGTCCTTAAAGTGACAGAATCACCTCAAAATCTCTCATCAGCTGTTAAAATTTTCACTGAAAACCAGCTTAATTTTTCGAACCATGTCCACTTCGATGTGTCTCACAGGTTTAGAAAAAATTTTGATCAAACAAAGCGCCAGTCTCTCAGCAACTTCTCAGACAAAGGAATTCCGACGAGGGGCTGGACGACTCCTCCCACAAGGAGTGCTCACAGGCGAATGACGTCACCGACAGGCGTGGAAAAAGTCACGCATGCGCACGAGGGTTCAAGCATGTCTGACGTAAAAACATATGAATGAAATCCATATAGTTTTTGAAAAAAATAAAAAGGACCTATACTTTACGGACAGCCCTCGTATTCCCTCTTTTTATTCCAGAGTGTAATATTTCAGTTTGAGATCATGATTTCTTAAATTTACTAATTCTCCAAGACACATTTAGATCTTCTTCTGCTTCTTGATTTAGGGCAGTTGGCATCCAGCATAATGGTTCACTGCTGCCACCTTCTGTGGCCCTACCAGGAGGTAATGCTCCAGATAAAACAGCTCCCAAGATCACTGGAACTCACAAACCCCTCCACCATTATAAGGTGTTGGAATCATGTCTCCCAGTTGCCTTAGAAACACCTTGGATTCCCCCAGGAAGAGTTAGCTGACTAGGCCAAGGATAGTGAAGTGTGAGATGACCTACTAAGTCTGCTGGCACTGTGACCCAGACTTAGATAAGTGGCAGAAAATAAATGACATGAATGAATAAATGAATTTGTTACAATTTTCTTTTGTAATGTAAAATTACCACCTTTTGTAGGACCAGCGGACATAATTACATTTATATAAATATAGCAATTCATTTCTTCGAATGATGTGTCAGTGACATTGTACCTGGACTTGCTCTCACTGCTGGTGCTTTCATTCTCCCAGTGGGGCCCCCCAGCCCCACCCTCACAACCCCCCAGTCCTGAAGATGAGGAGGAGGACAGTGGACGGGAGGAGGAGGAGGAAGAGGTGAGCGGCCGACGGGAAGAGAGCAGGTAGACAGCCGTCTCCTTGTACTCCTGCAGGGGAGGAGAGGAAGGGTGCGGAGGACCCTCCACCACTGATTGTGAAGGCAAGAGCCATGGAAAGGAGAGAGAGAGTTCACTAGAAACAGTGAGCAAGAGAAAGTAAAGGCAGTAACATTTGTATTTATGCCACAGGGGGCAATTATGAAAGCCGCAGTGCAAGTAAATATGAGAATAACCACTTATGAGGCACACAAGCTGAAGAGTGTAGTAATGAAGTGCAGCAACAAGGGATAGGCAGGTGTTAACTAAACCTTAGCCGAGATTGCAACCAGACCTTTATTTGCTTTAAACATGCAAATATATTTGGTGTTGACTAGGAAATGGGACATGTGAAATTATACACATACTGCATTCATTTATGCATTGGTTATGCATGGCTTCCATAATGAGTGTGACTTTGCAGTGAGTCTGCATAACTGCAGAGGCATTATAACTGTGTAAGCAGCATAAGGAAGGCAACGTAATGCATTTCTATGGTGCTTTTACATCCAATGCGGCTGCTCAAAGCACTATACAATGATGCCTCACATTCACCCCTTCTCACACACACACACACACACACACACACACACACACACACACACACACACACACACACACACACACACACACACACTATGTCAGTATGTCAGTGTGTGACACACCTATGTCACGGGAGTGCCATCACTGAATCACATTAGCAAGACCTCAGAATATATTCATCTTGGATCACATAGGGGGTTCACAGCAACAATTTCACCAGTCATAACCCTCCCAACATCTCCAATACAGCTGCCAGACTTATCTACGCAAAGTTAGCCAAGACAAACATTTTTCTCAAATGGTGGAGAGTGACCTTCTCTTATCTTATTCCCTGAGGAGAGCTGTCTTTTGTACTTTCACATGAAAACCCCTCAGCATTAAGTGGTCACACTTAAAGGAAAAGAAAACCCACTGATAAAATACAGCTGGGAAAATAGACGGTGCTATAAACTAGCGAATGATGCGTATCAATTAAAATAAGGAGCTCTTACAACTGAAATATCTTCCTCTGAAAGTTGGCATTTAATGAGAATTCATCCAACATGGACGATTTCATAGATGCCGCCATTAAAACAATGTTAACCAATCAGCAAAAACCCACCGGATCGCTTACGGAAATGCTGTGACCTAACATGGGCACAGAAAGAACTGGAACCAGCGTTTGTTTACATGTTAACTGTTCGCGAGGATCCACTTTCTATGAGGCTTAGAGGTATAAACAGCAGCTGTCACAGCTCAGACGAGATAACATTACAATCCCGCTGTCTACAAATACAGAGAGGCAGGAGGACGACATGAAGAAGTGGCCTAAGATAACACACGATAGCATTTTTAGCTACTTAGCTCTCACTTCGGACAGGAGGCAATGAACAATCTGAAAAGCTCTGCCGCATATCAGGACCTGCACAGGAACGAGGTCGGTACCATTTTGCTAAAAGAGGTTTTGGAACACAGCTTATTTACCTTAAGGCAAACGCAGAGGCCAGCAGAAACCTTAAAATCCCACATCACAGAACCTGGGTTTGAGTTTCAGCATCAGGTACAATACAAACAGCAAGGGGGTTCATGCATCTCAGGTCAGGGCAGATCTCCAGGTGGGTAACTTTTCTAAATTATAATGTATGAACTAATGTGACAGAATACATGTGAGCCTTCATTAAAATAAACTCTAAGCCATATTTTACATCCCTCCAGGTCCAGTTGATACTGATGTGCCTGCAGCTGGTCGTCTGGACACCACCTTCCAACATTAGTGGGTGAATTTGTTACAAAGAATGTTCTGCTCTGCCTCAAATATCTGAATCTCTTAAAAATACAGCCATCACTTAACAGGTGTAATGTATAAAGACAACAAACGAGGAAAATAAAAGAAAAATAAAGAAGGATGGAAATAAGACACTTTCAGTTGTTTATTTTTTATTGTTACAAGGAAAAAAGTGTTTTTTCCATTACATTTTCAATATATGTTCCAAATTTAAAACACACACTATCTGTGTTCTATACATGTTACATTTTCCACCATAAGCATCAGTAAAAAAAAAAAAAAAAACATGATTATTCCAGAGGGGGAAACAGCCAATCAATACTTAACTGTGTTATTTGCATAATAGTGATTCTATGACTCACTTCTTGAATCCAGGTTTTTTTTTTTTCTTTTTGAAAAGCGTCTGTGCAGTCAATTCCACAGGTTGTATTAGCAACATGCTCTTTAAAAGCTTTTGGCAGTGTTGCTTTAATTGTTTCATGAGGCAATCACACAGTGAGATCCTTCATATGTTCATACATAACATCTACCCACAGTCCCACTGTGCTGCTGACCTGACCTTGTGATATTTTAAATCGGTATGCTAAATCAGCCATGAAAATTTTTTGTCTGAGTTTCATAAAAGTCATTAGAATTTGGGCCACAAACGGCATTGATGGTGAAGTGTTTGAAATTCTGAGTGGGATCCCTGCACACAGACAGGAGTCTGCATCACTCTTCAAGATGCAGGGTGTGGTGGCCCTGGTGGTGGTGGTGGACGCATTTGACATGTGATGGTGGGCCCATTTGAACAGGTGTGACTCTCCACCGCTGGGCATCACATGATGACTTTGTTAGTGCAAACAAACTCCTCACCCTGATCCATCTCATCTTGTTCATCTGAGGGCAACGATGCAGAACATGTTTATCAAGAAGTGATGCATTAGGGTTTTCATTACAACACTTTATACCATTAACCTTCCATCAACCCCACTAATTCCCACTGGTAACAGCATCACCTCTGTGCTCCAGATACCAAGAGAAAACCTGATACATTATATTAAATTCAGATTAAGATTAAAATACTGTTGAACATTTTATGTCTGTACTGAAATTATGGCATTCCAAACTCACATTACATTTCAACTGTTCAGCTGAAAAGGATAATGCATGTTGTTGCTAATGATTAATATTACAGTGATTTATCCTCCAGACACATGAAATCATACCTGTTATTCTGGTGACACTGCTGTCAATCATCGTTAATTCCTCCGGTGGTCTGTCACATCCCAGCCACAAACTAAGACGTTCCTCTGTGGGCTTTTTGTCAGTAAAGTGAAAAGAGCACACGTATAACGTTTTAGGTGGTCTTTTCAAGTTGAGTTTTTTCAGCAACATACTTCTGGGTTCCTCATCTCTCGGTCGGCGGTGGAAACTCTTTTAGTCCGACTGCATGTTAAAAACATTGCTGTTGTAGCTGCAGATTTAACTTTGTCTGGTTGTTAGTACAACCACGAACAGCGCAACATGTTCCCGAGTTGTGCAAGGACATTTTTTAAATGCTACGAGAGCTGATCATCATTTAGAAAATAAAACAATAAACTTTAAAATAAACCGGCCCAGGAAACAAAAACCACTAGAAAACAATGGCTCACTGCTACTTCGGGTGTCTAACAGGAACTTGCACCCATAATCACTTCTACGCCCCCAGGAATAAGGTGAATACTGCAGAGCAACACTGGCGGAGTGTTGAACCTCTGTGCCCATGTGACATTGCACATCGCTGTTAGAGCAGCCGGCATGGTCACCTGCTTTAGCATTTAACATAAATGATCACACATGCCTACAACTTTTCATATGGGCTCTCAATATCATACTCTACCAACCCAATCGTAAATTGTCAGTGGGTTTTCATTTCCTTTAAATGTAAAGTTAGCACAATATATATTTAGTATACATGACATCAATTAAAAGAAAACACCACATTCTCCCATCATGATAATAATGAAAAAAAAATAACGCACAAGAACTTTTCCAACAATTATCTTTCTGATATACCACTGAAACTCATTTCTGAGTCACGATTTCATCTATCCTGCATGTCTTTGAAAGTGGAAGGAAGCCAGAGAACCCACAGGGAACCACACAAACACAAGGAGAATATACAAACTCCACACACAAAAAAAACATCTGTTCAGAAGCAAACCTGTGACCTTCTCATTGCGAGGCAACGGTGCTAATCACTAATCCACATGCTGCCCAATATACAAAATTTTACTGTGTGATAATGGGTTTTTACCGTTTGATTTTATGCCATTGATTTTAACTGTAGTGTTTTTAATTCTGATGCGCAGATGTTGATGTGAAGCACTCGGAAATGTTTAACCTGAACCTCAAAATATTATATAACTATGTTTTCATTTGTTTGCCGGATTATTCAAACTCTAATGAACCAATTTCCCCAAAATGTTCCACAAAGATTACATTAAATCTGGGAATGGAGCCGGAAAAAGGAGCACATTCAAGACATTCTGCACATTCTGTTATTTTTACAAAACTAATTTTGAAGTTTGAAAGACTGGCCAGTTTTCATAATGAAGAGTGAATAAAAACTCGGTAGAAATGCTGTGCCTGCTCAAGAATAGTAACAGTTCATTTTTAAGGTGGCTTTGTCTCTCTGGAAACTTTGAGACATTTTAATGACAAAATGGTGTGTTTTGTGTCATTTAGTGGTGAGGGTGCACATTGCGCTATGCCATCACATTTCACTAATCATGATGTTGTCTCCCTCCATGTTTTTGATTTCTGGCGACGGGGTTTCATGCTCCCTTGCATTCTCGTGATCAGCAATATGTATGAGCCACCATTTCATAAAAAGAGCATTCTCAAAGCTGTTAGCCTGCACTAACAACCCGTAAACAGGGCACGAGGTGCATTCAAAAAGTTCCCAACCTTATTTTATTCTACAGAAACATAAGCATGTGATTTGTCATTTGGTGGTGAGATAACAGGAACCATCTTGCACAAGTGAATTTTTGTTGTCCACAGAGCATATTAGTTGGAACTACTGACATGACAGAACAACTTCAGTAAAGGCACTGCATCAAACTTTGCCAAAAGCTTGGTGGTACCCAAGCAGAAACCATTCGCAAGATTCAGTGAGGTTTTGGCGATGATGCCATGGGCGTAACGCAAATAAAAGCGTGGTATAACCACTTCAAAAATGGGTGCACATTAGTGGGGAGCGACACACATTCCAGTAGGTCATCCACAAGCTGAAAAACCAAATGATGGACAGAATACAGACTTTGGTCATGGATGACCATCGTGTCACCATCCAAGAACTTGTGGACGAGGTGGGCATGAGCACAGGTTCAGTATAGTCCATTTTGATGGAGGATTTTGGCATTTGGACAGTGTCTGCGAAATTCATGCCGAAGCTGCTGATGGTGAAACAGAAGCAACTGTGTCTGGAATTCTTGCAGGACTTGCTGGAATGCACAAATTGCCATACCGACTTCCTAAACTTTTAGTCCATGGGCCAAGCAGGTTTTCGGTACCACTTAAGGGGAAAAAAACGACACTTACGTAGAATCCAGCTTCAGTGTATCATGGCCTACACAAAAATGTATGATAGCCATCCCAGGGTGGTAGCTATAGCCAGGTAGGGGTCAGTGAAGAATTACACAGAGGTCAAACTTTAAAAATGCTCCAATCATGTTGAAAACTATATCACATTATTTATCTGATCATAATTATTCCAAAAAGGTAATGAGAGGTAAAAATGTAAGGTAAAATAAAAGAAAAGAAAAGGTAAAAATGGTGACAAAGGTCAGTTTCAGTTTGTACAGGGGTCAAATATTAAAGTTGCTCTAATTTCAGTAAAAAAAACATGCAAATTATTGTTTGGGTTAATAGGGTTCTAAAAAGGAATAGTTTGCATCATCTGTCATGCTTAGTTATCATGTTACAGGGTAACATACAAGGTCTGTCAATAAAGTAACGGTCCTTTTTATTTTTTTCAAAAACTATATGGATTTCATTCATATGTTTTTACGTCAGACATGCTTGAACCCTCGTGTGCATGTGTGAGTTTTTCCACGCCTGTCGGTGACGTCATTCGCCTGTGAGCACTCCTTGTGGGAGGAGTCATCCAGCCCCTCGTCGGAATTCCTTTGTCTGAGAAGTTGCTGAGAGACTGGCGCGTTGTTTGATCAAATTTTTTTCTAAACCTGTGAGACACATCGAAGTGGACACGGTTCGAAAAATTAAGCTGGTTTTCAGTGAAAATTTTAACGGCTGATGAGAGATTTTGAGGTGAGACTGTCGCGGTCCGCGCGTCGGGACGCAGCCGCCGCGACGCTCCGCCACAGGAAAAACACCTCTGTTGAAAGCCTTAAGGACAAGTTGGAACATGTCCTGCCTGTTAAACAATTTCTCATATACTCACTCCACTGAAAGCCATCAAAAGCCGCCTGGATTTTACAAATGGTTATCAACACGGAGGTGTTTTTCCTGTGCCGCCGCACCGCGTCGGCTGCGTACCGACGCGCGGACCCGTCCGCACGTCTTTCATTAAAAAAAATCTCCTTTAACAGTGGAATATCCGGATAAAATGCTGAAACCGACTTCTTCTGAAACTTCTCTGTTCTCTCACGACGTCCTGGATCAATAGAGCCTGAAATGTGGAGGTTTTCAGCTTGAACAGGCTGATGACGCTGCCTGAGAGCGCTGCGCGACGTCTCGCACCGTGAAAAGTCCTTAAAGCAACAGAATCACCTCAAAATCTCTCATCAGCCGTTAAAATTTTCACTGAAAACCAGCTTAATTTTTCGAACCGTGTCCACTTCGATGTGTCTCACAGGTTTAGAAAAAATTTTGATCAAACAAAGCGCCAGTCTCTCAGCAACTTCTCAGACAAAGGAATTCCGACGAAGGGCTGGACGACTCCTCCCACAAGGAGTGCTCACAGGCGAATGACGTCACCGACAGGCGTGGAAAAACTCACGCATGCGCAGGAGGGTTCAAGCATGTCTGACGTAAAAACATATGAATGAAATCCATATAGTTTTTGAAACAATAAAAAGGACCGTTACTTTATTGACAGCCCTCGTATGTCGCATGTCATAGAATTCAATGGATGTTGACCTTGTTTGACCTTTACTTTGGAGACAAAGCATTCAGCATATTCAGAACTATTCCATTTATTGATATTTTTATTTCAACCAATAATTTGCATCATTTTTTGCTGAAATTAGAGCAACTTTAAATGTTGACCCCTATACAAACTGAAAATGACCTTTGTCACCATTTTTTCTGTTTTTACCCCATAACTCCAGAACATTAGATCATAGATAGTCCAAACTATACCTTTTTGGAATTGTTATGATCAGACAAACAATGTGATATAGTTTTCAACATGATTGAAGCATTTTTTTTTTTTAAGTTTGACCTTAGTGTAAATCTTCAATGACCCCTACCTGGCTACAGCTACCACCCTGGGATGGCTATCATACATTTTTGTATGATACATTGAGGCTGGATTCTAAGTGTTGTTTTTGTCCCGTTAAGTTGTACCGATTAGGTCAAAATTCATGACTGGCTCATGGACTATTTGTCATCATTAGTGATGAGACATGGGTTCATGGATACAACCTGGAAACCAAATCTGAAATCACAGCAATTGAAACATCCAACATCACTGAGGCCAAAGAAAGCACAGCAGGTGTGCAGCAAGGTCAACGTCATGCTGATCGCTTTCTTTGACTCCCGTAGTGTGGTGCTTCATGAGTACACACCAGAAGGCCAAAATGTTAGAGTATTATCGGGAGGGTCCTACGTCGTCTTCATGATGCTGTGTGCCGCAAGTCTGTGGGGGGCAAAAAGTAAGCAGCTCCACCATGACAATGTACCTGCCCATTCTACCCAAACACAACACTCCAATTTGATATTTGATTTGGGGAGGTGATGGTCTAGTGGTTAAATGTTGGGCTTGAGACCAGAGGATCCTCGGTTCAAACCCGTCCTGACCGGAAAATCACTAAGGGCCTTGGGCAAGTCGGTTAATCCCTAGTTGCTCCCAGTGTGCAGTGAGCACCTTGCATGGCAGCACCCTGACATGGGTTTGTGAGTGTGTCTGTGTGAATGTGAGGCATAATTGTAAGGCCCTTTGAGCGTTTGATGCAGATGGAAAAGTGCTATATAAATGTCCATTCCAACATTCCAGTGATTTGTCAGGCTCCCTACTCTCCTGACATGGCTCCCTCTGATTTTTGGTTGTTTCCCCAAGATAAAAATGACACTGAAAGGGACTCAATTTGAGTTGGAGAAGACATCATGCGGAATGCAAAGGCCCAGCTGGACACACCATTCCACAAAAGCACTTCCAGACATACTTCCAACAATAACTGAACCGCTGGGTGAAGTGTGTGCAGTCCCAAGGAGACTACTTTGAAGGGAATTAGGATTCCAGACCCCCAGGTGAGTAACTATTTTTCTCGGCCAAAGGTTGGATACATTTTGAATGCACCTCCTATGGGAGTACCCCGATTCCTTTTCTTTTTTCTTCACTCTTCCCGTTGTGCTGCAAAATGTGAAAGGCATTGTAAACATTTCCCTTTTGGGCTGCTTTGTTAAACATGGTGGAGCAACATGGCGGTCTCCAAGATAGGTCCCGCTCCCGTGTAGATATGAAGGGTTTGTGTTTGTTCAAGGCTTATAAAACCACATCAATTCATTGTTGCAGCTAATTATACACCAATGAACAGATGGTTATGAATGCTATTATATTTCTGCTTCTAAATCCTACACACTGTAGCTTTAACCATATTTGGGTTTTGGCCATTTGAAGATGTCACCACATTTCATCTATTTTGTAAATTAAACAACTTTTAAATGAATGAAAAGCTAATACAACACTATGTTAATATGCAGACTAACCCATAATGATCACTGACTTTTTTTTCTGCCACTTTGCTAGTGAAGGGAGCATTACCTCCAGCAGCAGCACCGTGCAGCGGGGTGACTATGTTGTAATTACAGATCACTTTGTTCTGGGATTCGCTGGAGAGGTGGCCGCCTGTGTACTGGTGGAGAGGTCGGCTGTGAGAGGCACGGTGGCTCGAGCTGTCAGTAGACGAGTCGGTACGAGTATCGCTGGATATAGACGGCTCCCGTCCTGCGTGAAATACGACAGAAGAGAGACGACTTTTAGTTTCACCTTGCGTCTCTGCGCGTTTACATCGAAACAAATGCAGAAATACAAAAACAGAAGTCAGAAGGCAGGGTTGAAGGTCAGAGCTGTAAAAGCTGTAACCTTGCAGGCGCCTGGATGACAAATGCAAAGTAATCTGAGCACGTGTGCCACAGAGTGTTTGGTCTTTGCTGTACCAGAGTCTTCGCTGTCGTAGCCGGCCTTGCTGCTGCAGTGCAGGAGCTCCAGTTGCGTGTTAGAGCTGGAACAGTTTGGGCTGTCCTGCAGTAACACCGGCGTCCCACGGGGGTCAGCGTACAGCAGCAGCAGGGGCTGGTAGTGGCCTTTGATACAGCGCGACACCACGTCCTTCCACTTAGGGCCGATCTACACACACACACAAACACGCACGCATTAAAATCGTATAACACACACACAAACAACCTCCAAAAAATAAAATAAATCACAATACTCAAGCATTACAAAGTCAGACCACTTTCATCAGTGGAAACAACACTCCGATTTCGACTTACAGCTTTCAGGGATTACAACTTTAAACACATCATCAATCCACAGCTGCCACTGCCGCAAAGCGCCCGGCCGGATATGTAGCAGAGTTCTCGTCACTCCTGCTCCCGCAGAGACAGGTGTGGGAGAAATACAGGATCCTGCCTTGTGATGCAGCATGCAGACTCCAAACAGCGCCTCACCTCTTTGACGTGGGCGTCGTCGAAGTACATCCACTTGCGAATCTTGGTCTGGAAGAAGAAGGTGGAGTAGTGCTTGCCGTAGTAGCACACCATGCCCACCAAGTAGAGCTCTGCCTGGCGAGCCCTCTCCTCTGTCACACGGTAGAACAACTACAGAGAGAGAGAGGGAGAGGGAGGGATGCAGGAGAGAGGTGTGCGATTGGTGGGGGTGGAGGGGGGGAGTTAATGTGAATACAAGCACATTTTTTTTTTTTTTTTTTGCACAGCTAGTTTGCAGTATATGCAGGATGCAGTAATCCTTCACACGGTGCCTTTTCCTCCAAACTGTCATTTTTCTCTCATTGCACAAAGTGCTGCATATATTCTGCACTTAATGCATTGTACAAATAATGTAAAGATTCTCAGTCGCTTCTCGGTGAGGTCAGCCACTGCAGATACTACTGCTGATGCCGGCACATTTTCAAAGGCTTCAGACCAGTGCGAAATAAAGCACTGCAGTTCTTGGTTTATGCGTGTTCGTACAACATTCTTTAGCTCGCGCACGTGTAGAAAAGAGCCAAAGGATTTGATGCAGTGAGAGCATCTATAACCGCACAGAGGAGCAGAACAGAGTGAAAGGATGGACAAAAAAGTACAGACGACAACAGGCGAAATGGGGCAAAGGTCATGATCCAAATAAATAATCTCCAAAATCATAAAACAGCTTTAAATCACACCTTAACGTGATGGTTTCAAACTAACAGCCTGAGTGCCAGATGTGGCCCACGACTCCGGACACACGGACACTCAGAATGCAGCCTGTGAATGACCATTTTTCTTTCTTTCTTGATATATTACAGTTTTCCATGTACAAAAATGTGTGCAGATCCCACAGTACCCACAACAAAATGTGCAACCTGATCTACAAACACTGAACACTGAGGATTGCATCATTGAAATGCAAGAAACAACACTAAGTTTATGACTATAGAATTTGAAAGGATATGGGTGGAGAATGGCAAAAAAAGAAAAAAAAAAAGAGGGAAAACTAGGGTTCTTCCCGGGAAAATTTTACAGACCTACATTTTTGGTGATGGTGGAGGTGTTGGGGTCCTCAGTGGTGGGCACAGCTCACCGAAAAGTTAGCTTCGATAACCATTAATCTGCTAACTGAAAAGTTAACTTTTATAACGGGACTTCTAAACCGATAAACTGCTAAAAAAAAAACCCCAAACACTGTCATCATTTTTATCAATAGCAGTAAACTGCAGTATTAGAAGTCACAGTTTATCTTTACATTATATATTTGTAAACCGTTAACTGACTTTTGAGCTGCTTACATACTGTTTTTGTCCACAGTGCAACTACTTTTGACTCTAAGTTGCAACAACATTGCCTTCTTACCAGCGCTTGTGTGTTTTGACCCATGAACCCGAAGCCACACTCAACACACAAACTGTAGATTGACGCTACAGGCCTCACTGTTGCAGACACACTACAGACAGGAACTAATCATTTTAGGGTTTCCAAACATTTTTGTTAAACTTTACTCGCTTTACCAGCAAAAAAAAAAAAAAAGTTAGACTGAAAATTAGTGGAACTAAATTTAGTGGAAGCTAATGGGCCCACTGATGGTTTCCAAACTTACCTGAAAAGCTAATCCACTAATAAAAAAAAAGCTAGCTTTGCTAATTAGCGGTTAGCGGATTAGCGGAACTGTGCCCACCACTGGGGGTCCTGGAGCTGCACCCCTGGAAGCTCCTGGGTTTTGTAAAAACTCTGGTACATTCTCTGGCATTTTCTAGGGGTTTAACATCTTGTTTTTTTCCAACCTGTATCATTATAAATTCACTCACTCATTTTCAACCACTTACTCCTATTAAAGGTCGGGGAGAGCTGGAGCCTATCCCAGCAGTCATGGAGTATGAGGCGGGATACACCCTGGAGAGGACGCCAGTCTGCCGCAGGACAAACAAACACATTCACACCCGCATGTACACCTACGGACAATTTTAAAGTATCCAAGCTGTTCCGCCGTGATTTGCCCTGAGTTGTACTTATTTGTACTATGTGTGAAGGGGCCCTAATCTGCCTGTCTTTGGATGTGGGAGGAAGCTGGAGCACCCAGAGAAAACCCACACAAACACGAGGAGAACACACAAACTACACACTGAAAGGCCACAGATGGGAATTGAACCCATGACCTTCTCGCTGTGAGGCAACAGTGCTATTCACCGTGCTGCCCCATTATAAATTCATAGCTCTTTAATCATAGACATTAACATTTGAGAAACACATCCCCTAATATGACATATTAGAATAAAAATACTGGTGGTAGATATATAGCACTCAGAGAATAAGAAATAGAAAGTCTTCAATACTTTAAAGTAGTGAGGTGATGGTCTAGTGGTTAAGCTTGAGACCAGAGGATGTTTGGTTCAAATCCCAGCCTGACTGGAAAATCACTAAGGGCCCTTAGGCAAGGTCCTCAATCCCCTAGTTGCTCTCAGTGTGTACTGAGGAATGTGAGGCATTATCGTAAAGTGCTTTGAGTGTCTGATGCACATGGAAAAGACCTATGTAAATGCAGTTCACTTACCATTTTAGTAATTTTTCACTGAACTCAAAGATTCTTTATGTGTCTGAGATTACACTGAATATAATCAATTAGACCATAGATCTATAATATAGTAACAATGTGTTGGCTACAACATCCTGCATAACAGCTAAAAACATGAACATAATGTGCCAATTACTGTACAATAATATCTAGGTTGTAATGAAAGTCAATCTTTGTACAAGTTACAGTTATGCTGGTCATCATTTTCACTCATTTGTTAGAGGGTTGAGCAGTGACAGTCTTCTGGGATGCAGCTGTCTGCTGTCTGTTGCACCCCTCTTGGATCTGCTTATGCTTGCAAAATCACTCGGATGCTCTCTCTCTCTGTTATTCACACTGTTACATCACCTGTTGGATGACACCAACAGGCATGATTGTTAAATACAATAAATAAAATAATTACAGGCTGCCCTTCACTTACACTTATCGTCTTCTGTGTGCAAATGAATGAGGCAGTTCTGCCTGTTCGCAGATTCGGCTGATCAGAGTGTTATTTTGTCTAATGTAGTTGAACCTTGGAAATGTTTTAATAGTCACCATTTGATGAAGTTGTCCACTCACATGCATTTTGCTGTGATTCTTGCAAGCTTGCTTCCTATAACTGGTGTAATTTTTCATTTCCTGGCATAATGGCAAACCAGCATGCTGCCATAAAAACTACCCGTCAACAGTACAGTTGAAAGCACAGACCTGTGCTAAGACATTACCTTGATATCTAACCTTATCAATTGATAGCTAGGTATCTAGTTTAGTTAGCTTGCAGCTATGGTCCATAATTGGCTTCTTGTTTTAAACTCAGCAGCCTGCAATGACTCTCAAGCAGTCTTCAAAATGGAAGCTTCCAAGCTTCAGGATTGAAGAACACTTCAAAGATTCCAAAGAGTGCTTTGCGCTACTACCTTTGCTTCGAATTATGTGATGTTGTGTGATGTTTGCAAAAGCACACAGACAAAAGAAAAGTAGCTGAAAATGGGACTTGGAACATAAAGGCCATGGCAGCAGTAGGTGCATCATAATTTTTCAGGGATTTACAGACAGTAAGGCGCAATAACGCCAGCCATCACCATCATGGTCAATGTGATATTCCTACAATGCCTGCCATGCATCAACGAATTTGCACAGCATGGACATGTTCTGCACCCCAGATTCCTGCATGCCTGAATCTGGGGTGTGTCTACTAAAGTGTGCAAAATACTAGGAAGAGAATATGCAAATAGGTTAATTTCGCACACCTGATGCAATTTATCAAGCTCTAAAATTTATGGGGCTAACAATTGTGTATGGAGATTGCACGTTTGACAGCAGCATGATATCTGTGTCTGTTCACTATCACACTCAGGGGCTGACAAGCAGGTCAGCACTGTTGACAGTTCCACCTATAAATACAATGGACAGAAATCAACGTACTTTTATTCAGACAGAAAAAAAAATCTGATTTATGTGTATGTCTGATTTGAATCTGAGCACAGGTTCCAAATTTGATCAGTCAAAAAATAAAATAAATAAATAAATAAAATGCATAAATCCCCGCCCAAAAAAAAAAAAAATCTATTCAAGCCTTATTTGTAGGTGGTTTGAAATGTGGCAAACAATTATTTTCATAATCAAGTAACTGAAAAAAATTAACCAATGAATCAATTATTTCTTTGGTCTATAAAATGGTAATCAATGTTTTCCAGAGACTAAGGTATTGATATTCAGTTTACTGCCAGAGAAGAGTAAAGAAAATAGTTTGTATAAAAGAAGCACAAATTCACATTTAAGAAGCTGAAATCAGAAAAATTTAATTTTTTTATTACGCAAACTGATTAATCGTTTATCAAGATACATAGCTGTTGATTATAGGGCTATACCACAGAGTGACTTCTTGATCCATATTTTGTTTTGAATAAACCTGATATACGTAATAGTACAATCATCATCAGTACCAGTTCTGAAATCAGGGTGAATTTTTGAGCTACTCAAAGGGCCTATGATGGTGTAAATGTTGGAGAGTTTTGGATTTAAAAAATGTCATTTGGTCAGTGCATTCAAGTCTTTATCCATCAGTTTCTATTACGTGCTCCACCTTGTCACTGACAGCTTCATTTAACAATGTGGTACCTGATGTCATTAGTCCCCCCTGTTTTCTGAAAGAGTTCTACAAAAAGTAGTGTGCATTTTTAGACACGTTTTTTTTTTTTCACGATAACTAAACAATGCGCTTATTAAATCAAATTTATCCCAAAGGAAAAGATTTTAGCCAGTGATCAGCAGACCAACTAAAAACTTACATTCAGGTTTTCACCAAGGCCAGATCGAAAACAAACATAAAAAGTGGACCACAAACATACATCAGGGGATTAATATCAAACAAAGTGAGCTGTATGAAGCTAATTACACAGTCATTAATATCCAAATATCATTGTTACTTCAAATCTTATGCCGCGTTCACACCGGGCGCGACACGAGCGACTGCAGCCACAGGTTGCCATGTAATCCCTATGTAAGGATGCGTTTTGGCGCCAAACCGCTTAGCGCGACGCGATGGACGCGAGTGAAGCGAGCAGCAGCACCACAGCAGTGGGGAGTGGAGTTTCTTTTTATTTTACGTGCATGCGCATGAATCATCCTGGAGATTATTTTACTTATTAACTACACAGGTGTATAATAAAGCGACTGGTTTCTAAACACAATTATGACAGAGTTTTTGGAGCGAGCAGCAGCCCTACTTGCAGCAGTGGGAGCGGAGCTTTTTCCTTTTCTTTTTTTTCTACGTGCGAATCGTCTGTAGAGAATATTTTATTAATTAACTACACAGATGCATAATAAAACAAATGGTGACTGGTTTCTAAACACAATTATGACAGAGTTTTTTTGGGGGAAGAGCCAGCTGCAGCAAGCAGCGCAGTTTCTTTTTTTTTTTTTTCTTTTTTTTTTTCTTATTATTTACATGTGCGCGCGCGAACGGGACAGTTGATCCTCAAAATGGGTCCCGCAGAGGTTGAAGGACCGCTGAAAGCGGCCATCACCCAGACATAGCTATTTGATGACACACCGGGGCGAATTTTCGCAACAAAAGTCCACCCAAACAGAGTGACACACCGGGCGAAGGAGGCGCGTCCGTCACCTGGCGACCCACGCGAATTTGTAGCGTCTGATCGCGCCCGGTGTGAACGTGGCTTTAAAGTGAAGTTTGAAGGTGATGCCAAGGCTTTTGTATTCATTTCAGTTGTATTACCAGATCAACTGTGAAAAGCAGATATCCAGATTTATCAGTGATGGAAAAATGCCAAGAGTGAGATCTAAAACATCATAGAAACGAGAGTCGCTGCCAAACTTCAAAGAATGTTTATCTAGCTTAGCGTCTGTACTGCATACTGTACGTTGGTGTTGTCCAAACTACCAGAAAGAGATTTCACGAACGGGGGAACTAGTCCCACCTCAGGAATCGTTTGGATGGAAAGTCATGCCTAAAAAGTAATAACGCTAAGCAAACACCCGAGATTACAGGTTAAATGAACTTCAAAATTTGATAACTAATGAATATAGACTCAAACTGAACCATAATAATGCCAAATTTAAACATTTACAGGCAACAATCATCACAGTGTACATGAAGGAAAAAAAATCTACAGGTACGAAGAAATGAAAGAATTTGGTTACAAATAAAGATTTTATGAGCTATTTTGGACTGATCTGTCATTCAATGCATGCTGGGATGTGCAGCAACCCTCAACAAAAGAGAAGGGAACTGTGGTGGGGGTTGGATAATTGCAACTCTGGAGTTATTACAAGTGCAAACACGGTTATGTAAATGAGGTTGTACTATTCATTTATAGCCTTGTTAAAGCCTCCAAGCTACCAAGCAACTAATTATGGTATCAGAGATGCAGGGTTGCAAAAGAAGCAATACAAAATTAGAAACTGAACTAAATCTTAAAGGGGCCATGATATAAAAAATATATCTACCGTTAAACATACTTGAGGTTGATATGAAACATCCTGAAAGTCCAAAATTCATCATCTCTATATGCAGAAAACCTGCTGATTTGTGAATAAATTAGGATTGAAATGGCTCATATAGAAATCTGAGGATTATCAGGGACGTGTTGTTGCGCCGATCCGGATCAGTGGTTGCACGGTCTGGGTGTTGGATAGACTTGTGAAAACTGGTGCCTTAGGTACCTTTGTTGGTGCACATTAAAATCACCAGTGTAAAAGTAACACTGACAGTCTTAAATTAACACTGCCAGTGTATATATGGTCCTATTCTGGTCAGAGTGGGGCATGGGTTGCCCCAAATGCAGCTCTTGCATTTCTTGATATTCCTTGCACTTCATGCTCCAAACTTCATTAAATGGACTTTGACTTCTTGTTCGACCTTCTCCTATGGTTTTAATTAATTATTAATAACATCAGCAGCAGCAGGAAGTTGACCTTGGGTTGACTTCCATTCCACAAATGTTGATTTAAAAAGTCCCCTCATATGGATTATGGAAAACTCACTTTAATTCAGTGGGAGAAGTGATCACATACAAGGGAGATGCTGTCAACTTGTAAAAAAAAAAAAAAAGGGACTCGACCCTCTTAATTTTAATTGCGAGCAACAGAAGTAAACACACAATACAAAGAACAAAAAGACAGATGAATGAATATCTTTCTCTGCATCTGTTCCACTACATTTGCCGTGGGAGCATGCAAAAAAGTGAGAAGTTTTGAGAAGTGAGGATAGACCGGTTGCCAGCCTGGGTAGTTGGCATCCAGGACAATAGACAGTGCCCTGCATTGCTGAACTGCCTAGGCTCCTTGATGCCAAACACCCAGGATGACAACCAGTCTATCCCCACTTCTCAAAAGGAACCATACAACTGGTGCACCCAGGTGAAGCCTGGTGTCCCTTTGGCCCTCTGCAGCCATTTGGGCTCCTAAACACAGACATTTACATGTTGGATCATGCACACAGAAATGCTCCGCATGTAGTTAAGTGTAGTTAAGGCGGAACGGGGTTGCCAATTAATTTATTTTGCACCCAAAAGCTGACCCATGGGCAAAAGTAGCATCCGATAATATGGCTAGTATTTAATGCTCTGTAAGTCTGGAGCTCATATTATGCTGAAAAAATGTGTCCCCTACAGCCCAACATATGACACAGCAGCAGTGAAACTAACAGCAGCACAGTGGAGGGGGAGAAGTAAAATAAAGAGATGATGTTGGAAAGATTATAGGCCTAGGAGGAACAAGTAAATCTGGCTAGCCAAGCTACTTTACTCTGGGACAATTCAATTTCAATTTATTTTCATTTATATAGCACCAAATCACAACAGAGTTGCCTCAAAGCGCTTCACACAGGTAAGGTCTAACCTTACCAACCCCCAGAGCAACAGTGGTACGGAAAAACTCCCTCTGAGGAAGAAACCTCAAGCAGACCAGACTCAAAGGGGTGACCCTCTGCTTGGACCATGCTACAAACATAAATTACAGAACAATTCACAGAACAATTCACGGACAAATATATAAGAAATGCTATTGGCGCACAGGACAGGAGGATCGCCAACACAAATACAACTCCCATCTCTGGATGGAGCTGCACCATAAACAGAGAGAAAAAACAGAATCAGGCATCAGAAAGACAGAAAGTACTGTAAACAGAACTGTAAACTGTACAAGAAAAACAGAAGAAATACTAAGGTGATGGCCGGCCACTAGCCCTAAACTTCACTAAAAGACCCAGAATTTAGGTAAGGTTGAGACCGCGGCCCGCTCCAATTACTAATAAATGAATTAAAAGAGTAAAAAGCGTAAAACAAAACTGTACCAGTATGCTAGCCATATGAAAGGGAAAATAAGTGCGTCTTAAGTCTGGACTTGAAAGTCTCCACAGAATCTGATTGTTTTATTGACGCAGGGAGATCATTCCACAGACAATGTTGGCGATTTGTCCAAAGACACAAACAGGTAGCAGAACTGGGAATCAAACCAATGTCTACACATTGAGACAACAACGCGTATCCCTTTGAGCTACCTGCACCGGACATGGTCAGGTCCATAATGTTTTCGACAGCCACAAAGGTTTTGCAGTTTTGTAGGGAGGTGATGGTCTCTTGGTTAAGCATTGGTCTTGAGACCAGAGGCTCCTCAGTTCAAACCCCAGCCTGATTGGAAAATCACTAAGGGCCCTTGGGCAAGGTCCTTAATCCCCAAGTTCCTCCCAGTGTGTAGTGAGCGCCTTGCATGGCGTCACCCTAACATTGGTGTGCGTTGGGCTTGTGCATGTGTCTGTGTGAATGGGTGAATGTGAGGCATCATTTAAAGCGTTTTGAGGCAGATGGAAAAGTACTATATAAATACAGTCCATTTACCATTTATTTAGGGAATAACCCCCTTGTGTCTGATGATTTGCAGACGTTCATGCTGGTTATACAGTCGCAAATTGACCGGATATTTGCAACCATAATCCAGCCTTAACGTCTGCAAATCATCAGACACAAGGGGGTTATTCCCATTCTAATCCAATTCCATCATTTGCACGGTTTATTTTTCTGTAGGCAATTTGGTCGGCAAGGCTTACCTTCGAGCCGAGGCAACGTCGCTCCAACATCGGTCAGGGCGCGGAGTAATCCTTCAAATGTGAAACTCCATCACATCCATCAAATGTGAAGTGGTAATTCTGTATCAGAATCCACATCAATACTTCCGTATGGTAGCTTAAATTCACCCATTTCTGCACAATCGTCGGTACGTGACTTTCTCTCGCTCTCAGCCATTATTAACATCTGCGTAGCAGCACGCACGGCCGGTCAGGGTGCGGAATAATACATCCGAATGTGAAAAGGTTGAATATTTTGCCACCGTTACAACGATATTATACGGCCTGAAATCTCACATGATTAGCTAATCATTTTTGCGGGAAAAAAAGTAATTGGATTAGAATTGTAGATATGCCTCAGTACACCACAAAAAAAATGCAACAATCAAATCACAAAACAACCAACCAACCAACAGTGGAGGTTAAAGATTTAAAAAAGAAAAAAGATGCACAATAAGAGACGTGATTTAGTAACCACACAAAAGCAGTAAGTGCAAAAGACGATGCTTCAAATTTGCATCTGACAATAAGTGTTTCCCAACAGTGGGATAAAAATGAGACATAAGCAGGCTGCTGAGGCAGAAGATTGAGGGAAAACTTGAGTTGCTAGAGCATTCATTCACTGATCCATTATTCATAGATAGCACTTCAGAATGCTGCTGGAGATCTTACAGTGGCATTAAAATGTATCCAGTCACGGCACAGAGAATCAAGTGTCACGGCACAGAGAATCAAGTGTCAATCGAATACTGTGGGTGCAGTTTGCAATGTAAGCCTGATGCATCGCACATTTAAATAAGAGTAACCAATGTCAGCTCTGTAGATATGTCTGCCCGTGTGTGATACCAATGAGTGTGTTTAGAATGTACAGGAACAGGAGTGGCTGAGTTTAGCGGGAGGTGCAACATGTCTGTTTGAGTCAAATAACTAGTGGTCAAAAATACAACTTGACTGATCTCAAAACTTGAGTTTTTTTTTTTAAATCAATGATCAAATTAGCTACATTTTTAGATATACAAGCCAGACTCAAGGTGAAAGGTGCTGGCTTGAGGTTCCATAACACATTGCCTAAACTGCATGATGCAAATCAGTTGAGCCAAGAGTGTCGACTGACCATCGTGCACATCTGTGCACATAATGTGAAATTGTGATGCACCTTCAATGAGTGAATGGATATACTATTACCCAAATCAGTTGAGCCAAGAGTGTCGACTGACCATCGTGCACATCTGTGCACATAATGTGAAATTGTGATGCACCTTCAATGAGTGAATGGATATACTATTACCCATCATCTATACTACTTTTTCACATATGTTCAAAACTGTTTTGAAGTGAGTTTTCTTTGTCTGTAAAAAGGTTGGATTGTCTGAATTAGTGTTTGCCATGCATGACGTATCAAAGCAAAGCTTGCTGCACATTTTAATGATGAATTATCACATATATGGTTTTGTTTTAAACCAGGTTTAATGTCCAGACCACCTGTGAAAACGCCATCCTTGTTCATCCGCATAGTCCAAGCTGCAGGGAGAGAGAAAACCAGCCCAAAAATATGGGCTAGTTGATTTCACATCCATATCATGTTCCTATGATGCACTCTTTACTGTGCGTAGAGTGAAGATGTGGGGTGAACCCGGTTCTGTAAAGTGCATCTGAGTCCTGCATTCTTAAAATACCACAAAGGCACTTCAGTAGAATTTAGACCTGCCTTAATGTGTTTGAAAGCACAAACACTTTCTTGTGATAGACGTAAGTGACATGCGCCAGTTTCATGCTTGACAACACCTCATTTTTAGACAAACATGACCACCGATATGCAGATGAGCACAAGTACATCTCTTATCAAGAAAATGGGCGTTGGGCATGAAAACGACAACTGCATCAGATGAAACTAGCAATGACACCTTTCAGACTGTGGTACTGTGGTGATTTGACCTTAATGTAATGAGCCCTTTCTGTATTTGAGAAAAAGGCGAGCAATTCAATATTTATTTTAAGGACTATATACTATAACTACATTTCAACTCCTACTGACATAAGGTTTTGTAGGATTGGAATAATTTGATATCAAAACTGAAAATATACAACCACTTCCAAAATCTGTTTGGAGGAGAAACTGATGCAACTTTAGTGGCTTATGCACATAAGCAGCTCTAGAGTGCAGCTCCATGGGGCTATGGCATCCTCCTCTTTCACCCATCCCAGTTTGCACACGATAACCCCACTACAAAACTGATATTTGTCATTCCATATCCCATTTTCAGCCTCAGTTTCTCACCAGCCCCTCTGTCCCCAGTTTTCATGGCACCTGTCAGAGATTATGCTCTGTAGGCAGTATGCATTTGCAGTAGCACGATTAAGAATAGATCATTTTCTTGTCAAATAACTCAGCTGGAAACCAGAACTTGATGAAAAAGAATCAAGAAGAAAACAACCCAACATTCAAAGTTTGTTCTTCTCTGCTGCCTTCACATTTTCCAAAATTTTTCAAATTTTTATTTTCATCCAGTCAAACGTGTAAATGTATAACTATCATGACTGTTTAAAATTGTAGTAAGTTGTTAAAATTGTTGTAATTTTATAAATGTAATGATTATATATGTTCCTGAGGCACTTTATTAGGTACACCTTGCTAGTATGGGGTTGGACCCCCTTTTGCCTTCAAAACTGACTTAATTCTTGATGTCATAGATTCAACAAGGTGTTGGAAACATTGCTTATGGCCCAGTCACACAGCACACGATGATTCCTGAACGAAGGGAAAAAAGTAAAAAAAAAAAAAAAAAAAAAAGGCACAAAGGTGGGCAAATGAGCTTTATCATCACATATCAACAGCCTGCGAAAAGCAAGAGCGCAAAAGGGACGAAAGAGGAACTAAACAATACTGAAGCTAACGATTTTGAAGCTTTAAACGAAATGCGCCTGGAGCCACAGCTGGAGCAGTGTGTGTCTGCATCTCTGTTATAAGACTCGGCGCTGGGATGGAGCTCATAACGCCTGAGTCCTGGAGAAACTGCAAACAAAAGCTGTGGAGATCTGTGTGCACGTTTGGTTCCTCATCCAGAACAAAAGAGGGACCATCTCCATCATCACAATCCTCACTATCTGATGACACGCTGAGCGCTCCGTTTTGCTCCAATTAAAAAAAAAACAAAACACTCTGGTGTGTCATGGTCACTGCTGTATCACTGTATTACATTACTAAGCTGTATATATTGATTTATAACAGAAAACTGTCAAAACTGGGAATAAATATAAGTGTAAAGATGATTGACTATATCAGAGCAGTAAATTGATCAGTCCATGTGAATGCCGCGCATTGACTCCACGTTTCTCTTAAATATGATTTTACAAGAATTGAAGCACACAAATTCTGTTCAATCACATCATATTGTATGACCATAAAAAAACATTCTTGGGTTTAATACCTGCCACATTGGTGCTTTTGAGTGTTATGTGCCGATTTACTGTATGTAAGGTTCTGAATGTTTGGGTTTTAGGCACCCCCAGAATGTTGCCGTCACATATTTTAATTATATTTGTATTTAAATACGAGTATGAGATATTAAGCAGATTTTCAGCGTTTCACCAAATGGTCGGCATATTTAATTTGCGTAACATATTCATGCCGCACTGCACAGTGTACGCTTTCCTATTTTCCGTGCACACTTTAAAATGCATGTAGACAACATGTTCTGCTTACGTCTCCCAGGCGCAGGCAGGTTCCCAGACTGTGGATGACATCCTCTGCCAGGTCGGAGTGATCGGAATCCCACACCAGGCCGATGGACACGATCTCTGGCGAGTTCATCAGCACCCGGCGGATTCGCAAAACCTCGCCACAGTTACTCTGTGGGCAGGGGGGAGGAAAAAGAACATTTAGCAATCAGAGAGTCATACTCTGTGACACAGCGTGATGTCCTTGATGTTTGATACTAAAACTGTTTCTTTATTCGGTATTATGTGCACATGCATGCACATAGATTTGCACAAATTAAAGAGTGGCGCAATAAAAGGCACGGATAAAAGAGCGAACGTCAGAGGAAGGAGCACTGTTGAGTTTGTCCCTTGGGCCTTCTGTTAAGTTCAGAACCGCGTGTTCCAAATCCTTCCTTTGAGTCATGACCCACTGCAGAGCCGTTGCACGCGAACGCATGCACGCGCACACACACACACACACACACACACACACACGAGCATGTGCCCGATGCTGGCAGAGCCGACAGGGAAACAGCCGGAGAACACCCCGGCAACCGTGCGCTTTGCCAACACGGCGCTCGCACACAGAACCCTCTCTTTGTGGGCAGCGCGCCGTCTCGTGCTGGCACCGGCGATGGCAGGAGAACGCTTTTGCCAGGGTCTGAGTTTCGATTCTTTCAAAGGAACACAATCACAAAGCAGAAAATCAGCCAGCAAAGAAATACGGGCTATCCGCTAGCGCCAGACGCAGCTACCTTTCTGTGCTGACAACACTCTTCAATTTATCGCACAAACAGTTTTGACTGCCTGAAACATTTTCTTCATAAGCTACAACATCGACTGCACCTCCTCCCCTCCGCGCTGCTATTTTATATGTACACATCTCTCCTGTTTCCCTGTGGCTACGGAGACAGTTCCAAGAGTTATATAATGGTCCTGCAGGTCGATGGATACTGTAGATTTGCAGAATGCTGATCGCGGCACTATTCAAAGCAAAATGAAACAACTTCTGAAAATGTTTGTGCTCGTGTTGCCTCATAGCTCTCGCCGCATAGAAATAAGGACGCAACCAAACGTTTAGCACATTTATGCATTAGCAGTTGCTTTTGTCTAAACTGATTTACAATTCAGGAAATACAAAACAAGCTTGGAAGAGATCAGAAGACGCATCAAGACAAAATGTAGCACAAATGAGTTCCAGATGCTAACAGCACAGCAGTGGTGGGGACAGTTCAGCTAATCAGTAAAAGGATTGGAATAATCTGATCTCAAAACTGAAACTATACAACCACTTCCAAAATCTGTATGGAGGAGAAAGATGCAACTTCAACAGCTAATTAAAGGAGCTAACGTTTGATTAGCTGCTCAGCTAACTTTGAAAACCATTAGTGGACCAATTGGCTTCCACTAAATTTATCTCTGCTAACCTTAGGTCTGCTCAGATGTTAGAAAAATAATGTTTAAAGGCCAAGAATGTTTGTAAAATCATCTATGTTTGATCCTGCTGGAGTTTATGCGTTAACAGGGCAGAATAGAGAGTTTTCATGTGACGTATCGGCCACGTGAGTTTTGAGCCCCACAGCCATTTTGGATTACAACGCAGTGGCTGCTGTGATATGCTACGTGCATTTGGCGAACAACTGCAAAAGCTTCAACAATGGTCAACTTTTGTGCCGTTGTCGGTTGTTCAAACAGAGGTGATAAAAATGAGGCAGGTCGGTCATTTTACAGGCTGCCAGCAGTTATTGTGAATCAAGCAGTGGAGTGTTACGAGCTTTCTAAGCGATGCAGAGAGACCTGGCTCAGCAGAATAGGTAGAGCAAATCTGAAGGAAGTTTTAATATGGCCAGAACCTAGCAGACTGCCCTTAAATCCACTGAAGGAAAAGCGCAGAGGAAGCAGCTGGCTACCAAAGCCGCCCAGAAGAGCGCTCCAGCTACTGGCGGTGTGAAGAAGCCTCACCGTTACAGGCCTGGCACTGTGGTGCCGAGAGAGATCCGCCACTATCAGAAATCCACCAAGTTGCTGATCCGCAAGCTGCCCATCCAGCACCTGGTGAGAGAAAGTGCTCAGAACTTCAAGACCAACCTCTGCTTTCAGAGCCCCACTGTGATGCTCTGCAGGAGGCCAGTGAGGCTGACCTGATCGGCAGCTTGTGGATCAGCAGCATGTTGAGGCGGGTGTGCAGACAAGAGAACGTAGCTACTCTGACTAGGTGAGTAGGCTAACACTTAGCAATACGACCTCTCCCATTTGCATCTTCCCTTCTCCACTGGGAACTGAAAAAAACCTGCACTTTTCACGACCGCTTCTGTGATTGCAGATGAAAACAAAACAGTACACCACTTTTCCATTAGAAGTGATGCTGTTTATGGGAATAGACTAATGTCCGGGTGGAGTGTGGAAGTGTCAGTACAAACCATTCGGAGGATGGGGGTTTCAGTGGAAACCATTTTAAACCAGCATGTCCACTAGGTGGTGGCGAGCAGAAGTGGGACGAGGTCACCAGTAAGTCATTCTCAAGTCATGAATCGCCAAGTCACAAGTCTCAAGTCAAGTCCCAAGTCATAATGACCAAGACTGTTTTCCAAACTGACTTGGGACTTGACTTGAGACTTGCCAATTCATGACTTGAGAATGACTTGACAGTGACTTCGTCCTACCTCTGGCGGTGAATATGCTTTTAAGTTTACCGAGTGGGCCTGAATGGTTTCTGCTGAAACTCCCACACTCCGCCCGGGTATTAGTATCTGCCATATTCGGGCAGGCTGTCTCCAGATGTGGTCAAATCCTGCGATATCACACAGGGGTTCAAACAAGACTGCGCTGTCCTATTGGTTTGAGTTTGGCAGGTCAATCCCCTGGCAAGGGACGGCCACAGAGAAGAGTCTAGAGTCTAGCTTGAAATTTGTAGCTGCTGTGACATTGCAATGCCAGATGTTGCTTATAGCCCAAGCATAGGAAACGCAACATGATGGCTCAAGCAAGTAATACACTTCCTTCCCAAATAGAAGGCCTGCAGTTCAAGGCCACCTGTGCCCCATTCTCCTTGTACAACTCCAGTTGAAAAAGTAACCATTACTGACTGCCACAATCTTTTTTTCTTGATTTCTTATAGTGTTTCTTAAAGCCAGAAAGTTGTCATTTGAAATGACTTTAGTTTTGTGTCATGTCTGTGATCTGCTTTTTTTCTACAAAATTAAACAACTGAATGAACATCCTCTGAGGCCGGTGATTCCATAATTTTTGCCAGGGGTTGTATAAAACATGTACCAAGTCAACATGTGGTCAGTGCCAGATCCATGGTGACAGACCCAAGAAAAACGAGGGAGCAGCCAAAAGAAATTCATTACAGGAGTTGTAAGAGTGCACCTGAATTAGTGAGGTGTCTCAGTAACCACAGCAGCCTTCCAGTCGCACATAGATGGCTAGTTTCAAGAGGTCAGAATTGACCGCTGGTCTGACAAGGTGGTTTCCTATTGGGAACAGGACGGTTCCATGGGGTGGGGGGATTTAGCAGCATGCAGCACTGGCAAATGCTTCGAGACCTCACCTGACCTTGTATACAACTAACAACTAACAAGGACTTGATCTTGATGTGAACACCTACTGGGACCAGTGGAGAGAAATGAGCACCATGATATGCAGATGTTTTGCATGATTAAAGGTGAAATGTGTGCTTGCATTGTGGATCAGCTGAAAGAGCTCAAAGAGAGCAGTAAACCTGCCAAAAACGCATTAAAGTAGTAAATGCCTGAGATGACCACAGGCTGTGCTACATGCTCATTTAAGTATGATCCAATTTTCTTGATGGTATACTTGGCAAATCTGTATGACATAAATCAGTGGTCTCTACCTGGTTCTAGTAAGGGCAAAGAGTGGTACATGTTTTCAGCCATAATGGATGACTTCAGTGATGAACTCTTCCCCTCTAGTCATGGTGGTGTTAATCAATGAAATCACCTGAAGAGCTGCCCTTTCGAGAACAAGCCTAACATCGCCCATCTCAAGGTAAGGGTTAGCTTGTTGTGAGTTATGGTCCTGAGGTTTCTGAACAAAATTGATCAACTGAAGGAGAAAGGAATCAACTTATATGCTGAATTGATGTTGAACTGAAGATCATGACAAAGGCTCTATAATAATGCACTGGGAGAATAGAATAGAACAGAAACTTTATTGTCATTGCACATATGAAATCCACGCAGACACGAGGAGAACATGTAAACTCCACACAGAAAAGGCAGGAATCGATCCCACGACCTTCTTGCTGTGAGGCACCAGTGCTAACCACTAATGCACCGTGCCGCCTCTTGTTGGGAGATCCAAATGAGATGACAGTCTCCTGTCATCACCCCTCATGGTGTCTCAAGACAACTCAATGTTTTTACAATGGCTGAAGCATCTACGCCTGCAGACCTGGGAGCAGACCTGAGTGACAGATATAAAGCCACCACCAGAGAGGGACAGTATTACGCTCAAGGACACATGATACTAAGCAGGATTCAAGCCCAAACTACAAGAAACTACATCTTTGAAAGACTGAGCTTGTTGCCCGATGGACAAGTAGAGTTCGGCATCAGCATAACATTGGTATGAAAAATTAAGTGACAGGGCAAGATACTGTACAGTACTGATGTGCAATGGTGGGCACAGTTCCGCTAATCCACTAACTGCTAATTAGCAAAGCTAACATTTTTGTTAGAGGATTAGCTTTTCAGCTAGCTTTCAAAAACATCTGGGGACCAGTTAGCTTCTGCTAGATGTTGTTTTGCTAACTTTCAGTCCACCAACTTTTTTTTTTGCTGGTAAACGTTAACGGTCAAAAACGTTTGTAAACCCTAAAAATCATACACATTAGTTCCTGTCTGTTGTGTGTCTGCAAAAGTCAGGCTGGTGTTCTGTCAAGATAAGCTCCCCTGTGTCTATTAACACTGCAATTTACTACTTTTGATAAAGATTATAACAGTGTTTGGGTCTTTATTTTATTTATTTATTTTTTGTGCATTCATTTTGTGTCATGTTTACGGATGCAATACCGGTGAGCCATAGCTCCTTTAATGGTTTACAAATATATAATATAGGGATAACCTTTGACTTCGATTACTGCGATTTGCTGCTTTACATAAATATGATGGCAGTGTTTGTGGTTTTATTTTATTTATTTATTTGCATTTGTTTTGTGATCCTGGGAATGTGTGGGTTATGATTTGTCCTTTGAATTTACCCAGCAGCCCATGAGGCGTTTACACTCAAAACTGGTGTGTAATCCGATGTGGCCGTGACGAGTCAATCTGTAAAGTTAGCGGTCAGCAGCAACTTCCACTACATTTTTTAGAGGTTTATTGGTTTAGCATTATAAAAGTTAACTTTTCAGTTAGTGGATTAATGGTTATCCAAGCTAACTTTTCAGTTAGCTGTGCCCACCACGGCTGATGTGCAGTGAGTTTACTGTGCCAGCTATGCAGACCTTTATGTATATACAGTGAGGAAAATAAGTATTTGAACACCCTGCGGTTTTGCAAGTTCTCCCACTTAGAAATCATAGAGGGGTCTGAAATTTTCATCTTAGGTGCATGTCCACTGTGAGAGACATAATCTAAAAAAAAAAAAATCCAGAAATCAAAATGTATGATTTTTTTTAATAATTTATTTGTATGTTACTGCTGCAAATAAGTATTTGAACACCAACCAACCAGCAAGAATTCTGTCTCTCACAGACCTGTTAATTTTTCTTTAAGAAGCCCTCTTATTCTGCACTCTTTACCCGTATTAACTGCACCTGTTTGAACTTGCTACCTGTATAAAAGACACCCGTTCACACACTCAGTCAATCACACTCCAACCTGTCCACAATAGCCAAGACCAAAGAGCTGTCTAAGGACACCAGGGACAAAACTGTAGACCTGCACAAGGCTGGGATGGACAACAGGACAACAGGCAAGCAGCTTGGTAGAAGACAACAACTGTTACGATTATTTATTAGAAAGTGGAAGAAACAAGATGACTGTCAATCTCCCTCGGTCTGGGATTCCATGCAAGATCTCACTTTGTGGGGTAAGGATGATTCTGAGAAAGCTCAGAACTACACAGGATGACCTGGTCAATGACCTGAAGAGAGCTGGGACCACAGTCACAAAGATTACATTAGTAACACATGATGCTGTCATGGTTTAAAATCCTGCAGGGCAGCAAGGTCCCCCTGCTCAAGCCAGAACATGTCCAGGCCCATTTGAAGTTCACCAGTGACCATCTGGATGATCCAGAGGAGGCATGGGAGAAGGTCATGTGGTCAGATGAGACCAGAATAGAGCTTTTTGGAATCAACTCCACTTACCATGTTTAGAGGATGAGAACAACCCCAAGAAAACCATCCCAACCGTGAAGAATGCTGGTGGAAACATCATACTCTGTGGGTGCTCTTCTGCAAAGGGGACAGGACGACTGCACTGTATTGAAGGGAAGATGGATGGGGTCATGTATTGCAAGATTTTGGCAAACAACCTTCTTCTCTCAGTAAGAGCATTGAAGATGGGTCATGGCTGGGTCTCCAGCATGACAATGACCCCAAACACACAGCCAGGGCAACTAAGGAGGGGCTCCGTAAGAAGCATTTCAAGGTCCTGGAGTGGCCCGGCCAGTCTCCAGACCTGAACTCAATAGAAAATCTTTGGAGGTAGCTGAAACTCCAAACCTGAAAGATCTAGAGAAGATCTGTATGGAGGAGTGGACCAAAATCCCTGCTGCAGTGTGTGCAAACCTGGTGAAAAACTACAGGAAACGTTTGACCTCTGTAATTGCAAACAAAGGCTACTGTACCAAATATTAACATTGTTTTTCACAGGTGTTTAAATACTTATTTGCAGCAGTAACATACAAATAAATTATTTTAAAAAAAATCATACAATGTGATTTCAGGATTTTTTTTTTTTTTTTATGTCTTTCACAGTGGACATGCACCTAAGATGAAAATTTCAGACCCCTCCATGATTTCTAAGTGGCAGAACTTGCAAAACCGAAGGGTGTTCAAATACTTATTTTCGTCACTGTAATTACGCTTAACTGATCCCATATGAAATGCTGTCCAATGCACAGTTTCCTGCACACACTCCTCACCGTTCCTATCTTCTATCTGGCACCAATAGCATTTTCCAGCACCTGTTATTCCTTTGCAAATACCATCATTTTTGTTTGAGCAAAGCCCAAGGTGGCAATAACAAAAGCTCAGCACTAAATGTGATGGAAGCTAAACAGAGGCAGGTTGTATCCTCCCACAGGACTGTACACACACATTTTGACGAATAACTGTGTAACTATAAGGATGCAACAGTGGTGCTAGAGCTGTGTAAAGGGCATCTGGCTCCTCATGCTAGAGAGGAGTCTCTTTGTGTGGACACTTTGGCAGTGAGGTGTGGGTAAGTGGAGCCAAGTTGGATCTTTTCAGTGCCATGCAGCAGCAGCACTTTCCCATGTGGCACAACAAAATACACAAGCCTGCAGAACAAAGAAATCGCACCATTGATTTACAATACCTCTATGCGCTTCCGTCACCGTGTGCATCCATCTCATTTCTTCTCTCATTTTCTCACGATGGTCAAACAGAAAATATGCATGATATACTTATAGTGTTTAATAAGAACAACACCTAGATTTTGTAAAAAAGAAAATAAAAGGTACACTGTCTTCTTTTGAGTTTTTGAAGACCTAAAATCTAATATATAAAACTGACCGCGTGTGTGTTCGCTATGCACAGCCACAGTAATTAACCAATCAACACCATACTTGGTATAGTGACTGGGGGCACCAAAGGGGGAGGTCACTGGGGCCCTTAGGTTGAAAGCGTGAATGCACAAACACACACACATTTAAATATCAGATTTAAAGATCAATTCTATTCAATTAATTAAATTATGTACCAACTGTTACTATGGAGACTAAATAATACTAACATTCTGCACAACAGAAATACTGATGCACACAGACTTAACTGCACAACAAAGCATAAAACCACAGATATTTAAAATAAAATGCTCAGAAAGGTCACAGCAGCTAGCAGCCACTCTTTGCTGGACCCTGGACCTGGCACGCTAGTTGTCACTCAAAGCTACCATGTCCCTAGGTATTCAAAAGTTTATGACTAAGCTTAAATAGATGAGTTACATGGACAGTCACACATTTTTCACCCTCTCCAACCCAACCACTCACACACATAGTTGAAATGAATAAGAAAACTAGTTTTTGAGACGAAAACCTTTTTTTTTTTGCACCATGCTGGAAACACGTTCATTTCTGCTGTGAAGTAGGAGGTGGGGGGAGGACATGAGGATTGACTTGTATTTTGGAGGCAACCTCAAGTGGTCATTCAAGGAACTGCAGGTTTTGGCACTTGCCCGCTGGCTTCATTTTCTACCCGCGGAGGTTGCTGCTTAGATCAGGCCAGCACAGAGAAATTAACACAAGTAAATACGGGTGCCGTTATGTTCACTGTGGATATTATGGGTATAGTTTGGTAAAATACGCCATCTAGTGGTTGCTTTCAGTTCACTTTGCTTAAGACAGTAGAAGAAGAACTCAGACAGGAAGTCACTGAAAAACTGCATCACTGCAGGCGAATTTGCGAAATGTAGGATGTAGGGGAAGGTTCCACCCTTTTCGCCTCCGACTGGCTCGAAGGTGAGCAGCAGTAGAAGTCTGTTTTGAAACGTTATCTCACGCTCGAGCAGGACAGACTGACTGACTGACAGCTGAGCAGAGATAAATGTTTTAAAAGTGCTAAATCATTTAAGTTAAGTGGTAAATATATCTGCAAAATAACTAGAAGGCTGTACTTGGTTATCGCAGGTGAATAGTTTATCAATGGCTGCCCACCATCGCATCTTCAGTAAAGTTACTATCCTAGTGGTGAGCAAACTAACACTAACTTTATCTACGCTGCCATTTCTGCTCGACCCCCACATGGCTGCATGCAGCTATATTTCTTTTTTAAGTATTTGTATTTGTTTTTGACTGGCTCCTGCACCTTAATTTGAATATGTGCACAATCCCAGATTAAATAAGATATAAATTTATCAGTATAAACAGATAAACAATGTAAACAGTCATTTCTATATTGCAGTTATTACAGTTCATGTCAACACATAAATGCAAGCATCTGTTTTTCTTTGTTTCTTTTTGATATTAGAATGCTACAATCTAGTAATAAACTTACAAACTGCTTACATTATACGTACATGCTGATGCCTTATTTCCCTTGAAAAAGTTTCTGGTGACCCAGTGTATCTTACTACCAGTCACCTCGTTATTACTTCACATCATTAACCCATTTTTCCCAGACATTAAAATATGTAAATCATGTGTGCTTGGTACCCCTTTGAAATGATCAATTTTTTTTTTTTCCGTGGAAAAGCAGGTGAAAAGGTGATTTTTTTATGGTTGTTCACAATAGTGAGCGGTGAGGGTTTTTCATGGGCAATTGACACATTTCTCTGTGTAATCCTCAGTATTTTAACATATTTCAGCCAGAGATGTTTTGAATAGTTTGTCCTTGATCAGTTCTACATATTTACTTCAAATTATTAAACATAGCCCCCCACGCCCCTAACTGGGTGGACCTTAGAATTGTACTATGACAGTATGTTTGCTCCACTAGGGTGGAGTGTGCACAATGAGGTGGTGAATGGTGGATGAGGTGTGTGTGGGGAGTGTGTGCAATATATATAAAATGCAGTATGTAAGGTCCATTGGTGCACAGGTGAGACAGTGGTGGTGCTGTAAAGTGTGTAAATATTGGACTATTCTGACATGTGAGGCCCACTGGGGTGGGGTGGTATGTTTATGATTTTGATTTATTTTCATTAGTCACTTCCTCCAAACCATCAACATGTTTATTAGACCCCATTCCTACCAGGCTGCTCAAGGAAGCCCTACCATTAATTAATGCTTCGATCTTAAATATGATCAATCTATCTTTATTAGTTGGCTATGTATCACAGGCTTTTAAGGTGGCAGTAATTAAACCATTACTTAAAAAGCCATCACTTGACCCAGCTATCTTAGCTAATTATAGGCCAATCTCCAACCTTCCTTTTCTCTCAAAAATTCTTGAAAGGGTAGTTGTAAAACAGCTAACTGATCATCTGCAGAGGAATGGTCTATTTGAAGAGTTTCAGTCAGGTTTTAGAATTCATCATAGTACAGAAACAGCATTAGTGAAGGTTACAAATGATCTTCTTATGGCCTCAGACAGTGGACTCATCTCTGTGCTTGTTCTGTTAGACCTCAGTGCTGCTTTTGATACTGCTGACCATAAAATTTTATTACAGAGATTAGAGCATGCCATAGGTATTAAAGGCATTGCGCTGTGGTGGTTTGAATCATATTTATCTAATAGATTACAATTTGTTCATGTAAATGGGGAATCTTCTTCACAGACTAAGGTTAATTATGGAGTTCCACAAGGTTCTGTGCTAGGACCAATTTTATTCACTTTATACATGCTTCCCTTAGGCAGTATTATTAGAAAGCATTGCTTAAATTTTCATTTTACGCAGATGATACCCAGCTTAATCTATCCATGAAGCCAGAGGACACACACCAATTAGTTAAACTGCAGGAATGTCTTACAGACATAAAGACATGGATGACTTCTAATTTCCTGCTTTTAAATTCAGATAAAACTGATGTTATTGTACTTGGCCCCACAAATCTTAGAAACATGGTGTCTAACCAGATCCTTACTCTGGATGGCATTACCCTGACCTCTAGTAATACTGTGAGAAATCTTGGAATCATTTTTGATCAGGATATGTCCTTCAATGTGCATATTAAGCAAATATGTAGGACTGCTTTTTTACATTTGCGCAATATCTCTAAAATTAGAAAGGTCTTGTCTCAGAGTGATGCTGAAAAACTAATTCATGCATTTATTTCCTCTAGGCTGGACTATTATAATTCATTATTATCAGGTTGTCCTAAAAGTTCCCTGAAAAGCCTTCAGTTAATTCAAAATGCTGCAGCTAGAGTACTGACAGGGACTAGAAGGAGAGAGCATATCTCACCCATATTGGCCTCTCTTCATTGGCTTCCTGTTAATTCTAGAATAGAATTTAAAATTCTTCTTCTTACTTATAAGGTTTTGAATAATCAGGTCCCATCTTATCTTAGGGACCTCTTAGTACCATATCACCCCAACAGAGTGCTTCGCTCTCACACTGCAGGCTTACTTGTAGTTCCTATGGTTTTTAAGAGTAGAATGGGAGGCAGAGCCTTCAGCTTTCAGGCTCTTCTCCTCTGGAACCAGCTCCCAATTCAGATCAGGGAGACAGAAACCCTCTCTACTTTTAAGATTAGGCTTAAAACTTTCCTTTTTGCTAAAGCTTATAGTTAGGGCTGGATCAGGTGACCCTGAACCATCCCTTAGTTATGCTGCTATAGACAGACTGCTGGGGGGTTCCCATGATGCACTGAGTGTTTCTTTCTCTTTTTGCTCTGTATGTACCACTCTGCATTTAATCATAAGTGATTGATCTCTGCTCCCCTCCACAGCATGTCTTTTTCCTGGTTCTCTCCCTCAGCCCCAACCAGTCCAAGCAGAAGACTGCCCCTCCCTGAGCCTGGTTCTGCTGGAGGTTTCTTCCTGTTAAAAGGGAGTTTTTCCTTCCCACTGTCGCCAAGAGCTTGCTCACAGGGGGTCATTTTGACTGTTGGGGTTTTTCTGTAATTATTGTATGGCTTTTGCCTTGCAATATAAAGCGCCTTGGGGCAACTGTTGTTGTGATTTGGCGCTATATAAATAAAATTGATTTAATTTGAGCTGGAACAAAGTCATAGTAACATTTCTGAGTGAGATATGTTCATATTTTGATAATTACACAAAGAAAACTGTAAATTCTGGAAAATTTGCCAATCTTAGTGATATGTTTATTTTAACAAACCTTCCTGGTTCACACGGTAGGTTTCCAAAACCTGAGAGACCACACGTGCAGATAAGGTTTTATTTGAGAGCATTGGTGTAATAATTTGATTCTGTCTGTGACACTATAATGTAAACAGCTCTGGTCATGTGACAAACTGCACTACGTACTTGATATTGCACATAGTTCATTCAAACCCTTCCATGTCTCCATTTTTGCTCTACATGTACTGATGATTGATTCAGTAACATTTTTAAAGCCTTGAAAGTGTCAATTTTTTTTCCCGGTCACAATTGTGACTGATGGGTTGAAATGGATTAAGACTGTAGGAGATATTTTACTGCATAGGCCTACATTTGGACCCAGGCATTGTACAAGTCTGCATATGCTGTAATAGGATACTGTTCAATGCTTGAGAGCCAACAGAGTAAACAACATTCCAACATTATGATCACATTGTAAGTTCACATTTTCATCACAAAACTACCCCAAAAAGCTAAGACTAATCTAAACATGCTCTAAAAAGGCTATAAAAACGTGAGCTTGGAATATAACGGCACGCATTTATCACACTGTTACGATCGAGATAAGACAACGGCAGTTCCTGAATGTAAGATGACATTTTACGGCCAAATCAAATAGCCAATCATGTTAGACGCCTTCTAGCCAATCATAGGCGAAAAGGGCGGAACCTTCCCCTACCATCCTACACAAATTCGCTCACTGCAGTTCATGACAGCTCCACTTTCCTGGCTCCTTCATTTTGGTGTATGTTAAAGCATCATCTGTCAGTATTTTATAGTTAAAAATAACTGGACGCCAGTCCTTTGGTTGCATATATGAGAGTTAAAATGTTTTGCCGCACTATAAAAGCTGTAAACCCATACGCTAATGTTCATGCTAATCGCTAAGCTAACAGCTATGTCTCATGGTAATACCTATGGTAATGTGCTGGTTATAGAGGGTTTTCATGTGATGTATCGGTCACATCATTTTGTGCCTCGCAGCCATTCTGGATTATGACGCAGTGGTCGCTGTGATATGGTGCATGCATTTGGCGAACAACTGCAGAAGCTTCAACAATGGTCAACTTTTGTGCTGTCGTCAGTTGTTCAAACAGGTGATAAAAATGATGCAGGTCGCTCATTTTACAGGCTGCCAGCAGTTATTGTGCATCAAGCAGTGGAGTGTTACGAGCTTTCTAAGCGACACACAGAGACAGATCTGAAGGAAGCTTTAATATGGCCAGAACCAAGCAGACCGCCTGTAAATCCAAATCCAAAGCCGTCCGGAAGAGCGCTCTGGCTACCGTAGGTGTGAAGAAGCCTCACCGTTACAGGCCCGGCACCGTGGTGCTGAGAGAGATGCGCTGCTACCAGAAATCCATTGAGCTGCTTACACTGTGACACTGCCGGCCACTTTATTACATCGCCATTGAATTCACTATCCGGTATAACATACAGATCCACTGAACCAACTGTTACACATCGATCACGATAAACAGCTTTATCTCGAGGGTTTAAAACCTAGTAATAAGCTTTCATTCTCTCTATTTTCTTTCACACGCCAGCCGCGTAGTAATCCGCGATGGAGATGGGAGCAAATTGGTCACGTGACTGAAAACCCTCTATAGCCTGACACTTTTGTTTTAGTACAAATATTAATATGTATGTAATTTTTTCTGTTTTTTTTCTGTGTTGTTACAGTTTCACAAAAAAAAAAAAAAAAGATTCAGTAAACTACACTGAACATCTCCCAGAGTCTGTTTGGATAGCGGGATCAGCTTCTAGCGAGGCCATTTACAGGTGCAGATTACGCTTTGCCAATTACTGTCAACGCATCATGCTTGATGCACACAGAAACACAGTACTTTTGACTTTGTGTGAGTGAGTGAGTGCATGTGTGCGTGCGTGCTGTGTGTGTCTGCGTCCTTACAGGGCAGTTGCGCAGGTCTCCCATGTTGCTGGCATTGCGCAGCAGTTCCCCAAACATATCTGGTGTGGGCTTCTCTCTGCATTCCAGCATCCTCACTGCCTGGTTACTGCAACAAAATACGTGCACAAGCATACACAATGAATGTGTGTTCTTCACAAGAATTGTGCAAAAAAACAAAACAAAATGGACTTTCTGGACGTCTGAAACACTGATTATGAAAACTTTTACCTGCTGCAAATGTTGATCTGCACCTCAGTCTGCAGATGTCATTAATTAAGAAATGCAGACTTTGAATAAAACAAAGTGTCAGTTCAAGCAGCTGCAGTACAGGCCACTGTGGGGTGTCTACATTTATTTACAGTATGCGTGATGAGTACTCCTTTTCAGAATGGTTTGAACTCAGCCAGAAACACTCCACAGGAAATAAAACAATTGTCTGCAAATGATATTTGGCAATGTGTTCTGTTGTCTACGGTTCGGCCTACACAGACTCTGAATCAGCTTTTCTCCACGGCAAGGAAAGAACAGAAGGAAACTACAGTCCGGCTCGGCATCGTATTTTTAATTATGGAATTTAAAATATGTCCAGAACTAAATAAAATTTTGTATAACAGGAATATTTAATAAAATGTAAAAAAGATACTGGACATCACTGACAACAACTGCTTTCATATCGTAACATTAAAACAGTTATTAGTACTACTTGGTGAATTTACAGTAAATCATCACTTTCACTTCCAAGTTTCTTTGCACATCTCAGGTGATGGACACATGAACATATCCCAAGTCACTCAATCTGTTTTGGATTTCATTTACATTAATCATTATGAAATACAAACAGTGTGGTAATTTGTCTGCATGTTGTGATAATTGTACTGTGGAGCCTGTGTTAAATTTTTGTTTTGTTTTTGTTTTTAATGATAATGGTGATATCATGAAAATTCAGCTACTGCATGGAAGAAATAGGGACCTCTTGTAGAGGTTATGACTACATAACTGTAAAAAAAAAAAAAAAAACTATGACTGGCCAGAGAGCTACTGTACGTATTTGACTCTTGACAGAAAAATGAGTCAGTCACAAATACTCCATTCATTGTGTTTCAACACACTGACAAAATTCAGAAGGGAAATATTTTTGCATGTTGGGAATAAGCAGCAGTGGCCTTGGGGACCAGCAGACAGAGCTCTGAAAAGCTCATTTCTGTCCAACTTCAAGCACATCTTCTCTTGATTTGCATTATGGTTGTGGAGATACAATTATTACCTGGAACAATCCCAGACATGTCCAGCAGGTGGCTCATAACCTACAAGTATTCAGTAAATTCAACCACACCTGCTCCTAATATCTATCATCCTTCCAGCAGCCACCAACCACCCAGCAGTTGGCAGGGCTCAGTAGGTGGCTCATAGGCCGGTGGGATATTACCCACACAAACAAACAAGCAAACAAACAAAGAATCACTTGCATAGTGAGGGAGCATCAGCTGACATTTTGCCCATGTGACACTTTTCTCTGTGCATGATCCACAGTCGCTAAATTTGGGGACTTTATGACCTTCCCTAGCAACTAAAAATCCTATCTAGTATGAAGTAACAAATTTGGCAGCTTTTATTCCACACACACTGGTCAGTTTTGTAACAACAAGATTGTTTGGAATGTTGTTGATGAAGGGAGACAAAAGATGGTGACACTGGAAGATGTAGGGGAGGAGCTTTTGGGAGGCTCACATGTTCTCTAACTTGTAAGTTTGCTCAATAAAGAAGCCCTGCCAGTAAAAGTAATGTTATATAGTAATGTTTATATGTAAATATAATATAATATAATATAATATTATTATATATTATATATATTATATAATATAATATATTATTAATTATATTAATTATATAATTGGATTATATAATATAATATTATATGTTAATATAATGTTTATATAGTAAAAGAAGACTCAACCAGCTGAAACATTGTGGCACCAGTCCTTAATGCAGCACAAGCCATTGTGCACTTGTTAGCTAGCCTCGAGATAGCTAACGTGAGTTAGCTAACAGTACGTGGAAAGGAACTGCTTAAACATGAACGTAGGACTTTAAACTCTACATAGAACTTGCAATGGCATACACAAATGAGACATCAAAAGTCAAATTGTTTTACTATGCCATTGGAAAGAGAGGGAAAGAATGTTTGTGTCCCGATGTCCTTCTCTTTTCTGTCCCCCCAGCAACAACATTCCCAACAATACCGTTGTAACATGTTTGTAAACGTTAGCTGAGTATAAGAAAATTACAAAAACAGAACATATATATACCACTATGCAGGCCCATCAGTCTCGCCCACCCCCACACCACCAAATACAAAACAAACAACAACAACAACAAGCAAACAAAATAATCCAACTTTCAAGAGAACAAGATGTCGTTCCCACCATACCCAAATTAGATGTGACCAGCATATAAATACACATTAGTTACTGCAGAGAAACGACTGTTTGAAAATACTGGCCATGGGTGCTGTCATTTTTGTGGGAAAACAAGGATTATTGTCATCATCTTTGAACATAAATCCCAGTTATTTTAACACAGAGGCCATGACAACACGTCTGCAGTCCCTGTAGATGGTCAGAGGAAGCTGGTTGTAATTGCTATGGAGACCCATGAACATTTTATTACAAATATCTGTTATAATATGACTTGTTATGTGGTTAATTCTTCAAACCTAATCGTCTAAGATGTTGGTGTGCTGGTATTTGTGCTCAATGAAATTACCATGTGAGGTAACTTTTGTATGCTAACTGGTCAGCAGCTATCGATAGCCTCATGATGTTAGATCCAGATCCATGATTACTAAGGAAATAAGCACATTATAATTTTTAATGCCCAAGATAAAGCCACCAAAAATATAATTTAACGAACATATGAGCTTACGTTAGCCTGTTAGCTGAGCTTGTTGGTGTTCCGGCTTGATTTGTCCCGCCCAGGTTATTAGCTGAATTTGTCAGCAAGAAAACAGCATTAACATTTATAACAGCTATCGGTATCTTAAGGACATTAGATGCAGTTAATCCATGATTTCTGATTAAATAAATGGGTCATAATTTTTAGCACCCACACCAAAGAAAAACCATTACGATAACCATCGCTCAACCCCCAAGAATATGATTTAATAAACACAAAAACCAAAGTTAGCCTATTAGCCGAGTTTGTTGGTGTTCTGCGTTCATTTGTCCAGGGTGTACATTGTCTCACCCACGCTTCTTTATCCATATATGGGTTGGCCCTACGGACACACACACACTAACACACACGTGATGCGCATTATATATCGAATGACGTCATCCATAATATGTAATGGCGACTTTCAACAACATTTCAGAGAGATATTTTTGGAAATAGTGCCCTGACCTGAAACCAAACTTGATTTTTGGATTGATGTGGTGAATAAAATTTTAACGAACATCTAATTTGTTTATCCATGCCCTTTTAATCTGGAAGGAATATGATGATAGCATGCATTGTTTTTAATGTACACTGACTCAGCACGACGTTTGTGTTGTGAATAACCAAGTTACCCAGATCTCTCACCTCCGCCTCGGTTCCTCTTCTCACCTGTTCTACCCTGCAATGAACTCTCCCTCTCCATCTCTGCTCTCCAATATCTCGCTCCATTTCCACACCTCCCTCGCCCTCGCCTCTCCAAAGGTGCAGATGAAGAAAAGGTTAAAAACCAAAAACCAAAAAAAAACAAGACCAGATTCAAGCGTACGACGAAAACGCGGGTGAACAAGATGTTTGTTTTGGGGGTTTTCTCACCCAGATTTTCATTTGCATGTAGCTACTGGTTAAGAATAGCTTTGAACTGCTAACAGGGACACCCAAGCCACGTCATAATTCATTTGCACCTTTTTCTCGCCTATTCATCCTGTTTTCTCTGATGCATTCTATTTCAAAAGAGCAATACGCGCCGATACCTTCCCTTATTTCCTCACTCGTTCAGTCGTTACGAGCCACCGTCCAACTTAAAGATTTGTGTCACCCCCTGCGTCCACTGAACCAAATAGCTGATTGATTACTTCTATTCTTTATTTCACTGAGCCAAGGCGCAAATACCATTTTCATGCAACAAAGGTGCATGCTCATTTTCAACATCTGTCCTCATTCACATTTTCTGAGCATTGGAAAAACATTCACTATCTGTCCAGGAACAGGACAAGGTGACGCCCACGTTGGAACTGACCACAGCTGATGAAGAGGAGATAGCTCAGTGGATAAGGAGCTGGCCTGATAGGTTGAGTTTTCATTAAAAAAAACAACTGCAATGTGGTAAAATGTATTCATAAATATGAAAGAACAGGCTCTTAATAATTATTAACTATCGCGTACTGTATTTTTTTTCTCAAGATTTGTTTTTGCATAAGTTTGAAAAAACAACAGATCATAAGTTTCGGATAAATTACTTGTCATTTGTGCCACTTCGAAAAGTAAATTCATGATAACACTCATACTGAACATAATTTTGCTTACATAGACTGATTTTGGAGATCAAGCAATAATTGCAGATGGGCTTTCTGAGGTCCCAGATAGCTTTTCTGATTTTCTTTTCTAACTTTCAGAATTTAGTAAATTAGCATATGGTCCATTGATACTTATGTGTAGACACTAGTCCCTAGAGGAAACTATTTTTGGTTTCAAATCTGGGCAAATGCGGTCCCAGAAAATTAGGAATGTGACAAACAAGAAACAGGTGTTGTAAACAAGTCAATTCTGCTAAAAATACAAACTTGCAGAAACAAAGATATTATTCTGACATGGTTTCGCATATAAGACTGGCATAGCATGTTTCAAGTACACACATATATGTCAGAAGGTGGGGGGGACATACCATATTCTGTTCCCCCCTGGTTGAAAAGGTGGTGGGGGGGGAACATGTCCCCCCCTATCCCCCACCAAACTGCATCCATGCACTTGACCTTGTACACTCACCGGTCACTTTATTAGGTACACCTTGCTAGTACAGGGTTGGACCCTCTTTTGCCTGCAGAACTGCTTAATTCTTTGTAACACAGATTCAACAAGGCGTTGGAAACATTTCTCAGAGATGTTGGTCCATATGGACATGATACCATCACGCAGTCGCCTATTCAACCAGTCTGCACATTCTCCTCTGACATCAACAAGGCATTTTCATCTACACAACCGCCGCTCTATCTTCTCTTTTTCGGACCATTCTCTGTGAACCCTAGAGATGGTTGTGTGTGAAAATCCCAGTAGATCAGCAGTTTCTGAAATACTCAGGCCAGCCTGTCTGGCACCTACAACCATTCTGATTCTCGGTTTGAGCTTCAACAAGTTGTCTTTACCACATCTAGATGCTTAAATGCACTGAGTCGCTGCCATGTGATTGGCTGATTAGCTATTTGTGTTAAGCAACTGAACAGGTGTACTTAAAAAAGTGGCTGGTGAGTGCACATTTAGTGCACCTCAATCTGCAATGGAAAAGAGCTATAGAAATGCAGTCCTTCCATCAGATAGATGGCTACTTTCGAGAGGAGGGGACAGTCCAGTTGCCTTCCTGGGTGCTTGCCATCCAGGACGAACAAGGGTTCCATACTTTGGAAGATTTGGCGACATGCGGCCCTAGCGTATGTTCCGCAACCTGACCTGGAAAAGCATCATGTAACAGCTCGCCCCGGTCATGCATATGCTAGACTGTACGTGCCCACACTGTACACGTGCCTGTGTGTGCTTGTGCTCACAGCTCAATGTTCAGCAGGGACCTGCACAAAGATGACAAGAACCAGCCCAACTTCATTTTACTGCCACCCACAATGCTGACAAATTTACTGCAGTGTGTGTGAGTGCACGCGTGTCTGTGTGTGTGTGTGTTTGTGTGTGTGTGGGGGGGGGGGGGGGTCTTACCAGAGGGATGTGGTGGAAATGTAATGAACCATTTGAATGAAGGGCAGTGGGTCCGACGTGGCTCCACAGCTGTTGCACACACACTGCAAACACAAACACACCTTGAGTTTCATTACTGCACATCTCTTTCTTTATGCGTTTGTGCATACGCTAACGCATCAAAACACAATAGGTGACACCATCCAATGTGTTTTCGATGCGTTGCGACAATCTTGCAAGAAGGAATGCAATGCAGAGGTACATCTCAGAGGTGCACCGCCTCAGGATCAAATTGGATTAAATACAACTGCACAAATGCTCTCACCTTTGCACACACAGATGAAGAGTGTGCCAAGAACAGAGGAGAGGCTAATGCTAATGACATAAATGTTGGAATATCTTCAAATGGGGGACTCGTGCACTGCCGTCCACTTCAGCCCTTGCAGCAGTGGCCTAATGGTGGAGCACTGATCAGCACTGCCAACTTCTCTCTGTGGGGATTATACATTCTTCACCTCGTTTTTATGGGTTCTTTCTGGGTACTCCAGCTCATACTCACAAATATAAACAGCGAAACTATTCATAATCAATTCAGTCACAATCACTGCCAAAGAGTTGATGTTTTCACCACTGTTTGTCTGTGTCTTTGTTGGTCTGCAAGCAGGATAAATCAAAAAGTAATGAAACAGAGTTCAATGAAATTTGGCAAGCAGATAGATCATCTCCAAACACAAAAAATAACGCAATCCTAAAATTCGGTGTTTCGCAGTTGTGAATCTCATGCTGTCTGGTGGTACATGACTCACGCGAGAGGTCAGTTTCAGCAGAGTTCCAGTGTCAGGAGCTCAGCACTCACAGTGTAAACGCATCTCGTGAAGTACGGACAATAAGACAACAAGGGGCACAGCAGAAGTCCATCGCAGGTGCTACACCTCCTCTCGATAACCCTCTCAACTTGGGAGAATGTATAATTATCATAATCGCCTGTGAACTCGCTAAATTAACGCAATCCACATCCTCGCTTTGTCATTGTTTACATGCACTGTGAGACAGCGGAACTCTGCTGGTGCCTCGGCGCATTCTGGGAAGTGCAGGCGGCCACTAGGGGTATTATGGGAAACGCTGAAACACCGAATACCCTCAGCTGTATGACCATGGTGTTCTTTATAATTTGCAGTTGTTTAATTAATTATTAATATCCTAGACACACATGCCAAAAAGCATTATGGGAAAATGGAGCTTCCTGTCATCAGTGGTTGGTTGGTTTCTAAAAACCAACACACAAGTTACTGTGACGTGTGTTGTTTTTTTACAAATAAATCTGTATTTGTAAATATGTCATACTTTTCATATGTTAAAAAAAGGAAATGTGAAAACTGAAAATTCTGTTTAAGTGTAATTCAGCACATATAGCAAATGTGTGGCAACTGGCATTCACACTCCCATCCAGCAGATGGCAGAGTTCATGGCAATGTGAATACCAATTACCACGCATTTGCTATATGTGCTGAATCACACTTAAACAGAATTTTCAGTTTTCAAATTGCCTTTTTTTACTAATGAAAAAAAGACATATTTACAAATACAGATTTATTTGTAAAAACCAACATACGCATTACAGTAACTTGTGTGTTGGTTTTTAGAAACCGACCAACCACTGATGACAGGAAGTTCCATTTTCCTATAATGCCTTTTGGCATGTGTGTCTGTAAATGCTAAAACCTTCAAAATTAGTGCATTACTTTAAAACTAAAAGATATAGCTGATATTTTCACTTTGTAAAAACGACAGAAGTGATGTTAATTTTGATAACCTGTCTGGAATTAGTTTGTTTAAAAGTTTTTACCATAAGTCAAAACTGCCTTGCTGTGCATGACTCCTCCGACACGTCTGCATGACCGTATGACTGTGAAAATAAATGATTCTCTCTCTCTCTCTCTATCTCTAACTCTATCTCTATCGCTCCCCTTTCTTTCTGGTCACAAGGTCTCTTTTTCTGAGAGAAGGCTAATCTTAGACAGAAGCGCTGGCTCGTTGTTGTTTGTGATTGGCTTTGAATTTACTCAGAAGTATCACTAGCTGCCAGTGTACTGGAATCAATACTAAAAGTTATTGATTTAGCTTTTAGCTAAAACCTCCACTAATTTTTTTTTTAGGGGTTTATCGGTTTAGCTTTATAAAAGTTAACTTTTCAGCAGATTAACGGTTATCGAAACTAACTTTTTGGTTAGCTGTGTCCACCACTGAAAACATGCACATAAACACACAATGCAAAGCAATTTTGAAGAGACCCACAGATGACATTACAGTGCAGCTCTACTCTGATTGGGTGTCACGCCCACCACTCAAAAACAAAACTGAACAGATTAAAACAGAATGTGACTTTTTGACCTCTTAAAATAGATCAAGGTTAGCCATCTTTGAACTTGTCCAAGGTCTGTGTCCCAAGAATGTTCCCTGTCAATTTGAAGACTCTCGCAGTAATAGGACTGGACGTACGCTGAGAACAGATAGACAGACGGACGGACAAATAGCCTTCGCAATACCTGATGGCCATATTTGATGGCCTCAGGTAATGATTACATTTTGGAGGTGACCTGGAAAACATTGTGGAACACGGGTCCAGAAAAATGTTTGGCAGATTGCTGTCAGAGGATGTTGAAGGCAGATGGATCATGTTCTCTAAAATGAGGGATTTAATAGTATGAATTGGACTTGGAGCATATTTTGCATCCAGAAAACGTTTTCAGCATTTAGTAACTGGTCACCTTGGCAGAGATATGCGCTCTGAGTGCCGTCTAGCTTTATTTGCACTTCTATGTAGGTTCCATGTGGTTTATTTTCAGGCCAGTATCACATTTGTTTGTTTTTTTTCACGATACAGTCAGGAAATGTATCACCCTTCGATATAATTTAATAATAATTTTAACCCGAATCTTAATCCTAAACAGAACATTAACTATAACCCCAACACCCCATCGTGTCACCCCAAATTTTGTGATAAAGTCACAAAATTTTTTTGTGACACCATCATGAAAATCTCCATTTTGCGACGGTATCACAGACTAATAGATTAAATCAATTTTGGTGATGCCACCATGATCATGCCATGAATTAATGAATTTATTTGGCACACACAGACCCAAAATAAAGTAAACTCACAAAGAAAACAATCCAACAACACAACCATATCCCATAAGAGTGTAGGCAGAAGCAAAAGCTTATAAATGCCCACACCTTTAACCAAAAAAGTAAAATGTATACATATGCATATAAAAATATAAATATACCCATGATAGCTAATACAAAATATAAATGAATCACTGAACTAAAATTTCAAAACACAAATGTGCAAACAATAGTGCACCATGCACAAACCCCCAAAAAACAAAATCACTAAACCTAATTCATCACACCATAACAAGTAATTAAATGATTTTTATAGAGCCTTTTAAAGCCAACCAAGTTACCAAGTGATTTTATGTTATCCGTGCACAAATTTCAAATATTAACACCTTTAACAGAAACACAATGACTTTTTATAATAGTTTCAGTCTTTGATTTTTGAAATAATAATGTTCCTTGTAAATTATAACTGGGAGTCCCTCATTTTGAACAGATCCTGGACATGTGGTAAAAGTTTACTTTTTACTTTAAACATAATTTGTATTATGCAATAATCAATCAGGTCCCAAACTTTTACAATGTGTAAACAGACAAACAATGGATTTGTTGACTCATGATGTGGTTTATTACTAATAATTCTCATGGCTTTCTTTTGTCATAAAAATATTGACTTTGTATTTGTTTTGTAGGTGGTTCCCCAAACTTCAATACAATAGGCCATGTACAGAACAAGTAATGAATGCTATAAGGTAACTAATGAGTGTTGGGGGAGGAAGTCTTGTGCTTTATACAAAATGTCAATGGCTTTTGACATTTTTGATTTAAAATAATTTATATGTGCTTTCCAACTCAATTTATCGTCAATGAAAACCCCAAGAAATTTAGTTTCATTTACAAGTTCAATTTCAATATAATAAATTTCTACATAAATTCCTGGGTTTATTTTCAAATATGATACACTTTGTTTTACCAAAATGAAGCAATAATTTATTTGACTCAAACCATTCTTCAAACTTCTGTTTGTTTCTGTTTCCATCGCGTCCAGAACCTGTCCCAAATGATCCCCACTACCAAACACAGTTGTCATCAGCAAATAAAATGCAACTCACAAACTTAGAAACCAAACATATGTCATTAATATATAAAAGAAACAGCAAAGGCCCAAGGACTAAGCGCTGGAGAACCCCAAACGTGCACTTCAAAAATTCAGAATTTATCCCACCAATATGAACACATTCCTACCTATTGTGCAGATAACTATCCAATTGTGAGCTAATCCTCTGATACCATGCTTCCATAATTTATCCAATAATATGGTGTGATCTATGGTATCAAATGCTTTCTGTAAGTCAGAAAAAAACAACCCTACCCTATATTGTTTGTTTTCAATTGCATTCATAATATGTTCCACAAAATCAGTTACCACAAATGAAGTAGTACGATTTTTTTTCGAAATCCATTTTGCTGCTCATTTAGTATGTGATGTTTGGATATGTGCCATGAGATTGGATTGTTTATTGTATACCTTTGGAAAACAGCACCGCCTCCATGCACTGTGGGGAGTTTTCATGTCTTGCCATCAGTGGCACCTATCTTATCCTGTGGCCAACTTATTATCCTAGTTTGGTACCTGATGCCTGGTAGGGCGTATGCATTGATGGCTCAGATCTTATTCCTACCATTGCACTGCCTTCTCAGTGCCTGTTTTAGCTTCTGCAGATATTTGGCTGTGGCTGACCTTCTTGCATCTTCATCATGGTTCCCACTGGCTTGTGGAATTCCCAGGTACTTCTACCTGTCCAGTATTGTCCCCTATCCTGCCTTCTGGCAACTCCACCCCCTCCGCTTGGATCACCTTCACTTTCTTTGCCACCATTCAGCCACATTTATCCAATCCGAGTGACATCCTGATAACTAGATATGATTTTAAAAAGCGATGGAACCAAAATCACAACATGAATAATGGCAGCAGCATGATGCGCCCCATTAATTAGCAAGAGAGATTAAAAAGAGTGGCAACAGCACAAACGACACATTGATGCTGTCTCATCAACTGTCTCATATTGAGGGAGACGAGCAAATGTTCACACAAAAAAACAAGCTGCTAATTTATCTCAGTGCAACAAAGACCCAGTGTCTTGGTTTTCTCGCTCGTCATCGGCGGTGCTCACAGGGATGTGCTGCTGATTGGATAAAGTGGTCACAGTTTGTATCAGCTCCTCGTCCTGGGGGTAATAGCTCCCTCTTTGTTTGATTTATGCAAACAAAGCCTTCATTGTCCCTCTGCACTGCTGCTCAGACTCTGTGTTCATCAGTTCTCAGAGGTAGTGGATTTTTCATATCAGTTCAGGAAACAGATGCACACAGATCAGCAGTTCTCCTTCACCCAGGATGGGAAACGTGCAAATGCATGGGACAGAAACATAGAATATTCCCAGCTAGCAATCGAATGCTGCCTGAATATTGCATTAAATGGGATTGGGTAGTAATGGATTACATGTATTTGGAATTATGCAATCAGATTACAAAACAAGTATTTATATCAGTTCACACTGGAAAAAAGTAATAAGATTATATTTATATTATAAATATAATATTTGCTATATCAATGATTAAGCCTGTCTATAGGGCTGCCACAACTAGTCGACTAGTCATGATTATGTCGATTTTCAAAACAGTTGGCGACTAATTTAATAATCAACGTTGTCATTTATTTTTTCAGCTTTGTTTTTCTCTCAAAACTGCTGCTGGATCTTCCGCTGCCTTTCTGTCCTTGACGCACATGCACAGTAGTTTTAATTTGGGTCAGCCATGATGTCACCAGAAAAGTTATGTCCAAACAATATCATAGCTTGCCAGCAATGAAGTTCAGAAGTTTGGCAGCATTTTAACCAAATTAAAGAGAAAAACAGGCAATGCAAAATCTGAAAGGCAGAACTTTCCTTCCACAGCTGTATAACAGCGATGCAGGAACATCTGAGATGGAAACACATTGTAGCTGATTCTGACGAAGAGAGACAGTTGTCTCGGTAAACTAATTGGCTAGTTAGCCGCTAACGTCTATAGTGAGCTACTTACTTATATTGATAGCTGTAAACATTAACATTAACGATGATGATGTAATTAGCTTTAGCACATATATGTGTTTGCTGTAAGGTTATAACAGTGATGTCATGTTTGAACAGGAAAAGTGATAAAGCTAATGTTTTATAACACTATGTTACTGTTGTGTGGGCCGCTGAAGAGGAGGTACTGCTGGCCCACCACCATCAGAGGGCGCCCTGCCTGGAGTGCGGGCTCCAGGCACCAGAGGGCGCTGCCGCCTTATGGGAGCAGCCTGGGTGACAGCTGTCACCCATCACCGGACACAGCTGTTCCACTCAGCACAGAGGTATATCAGGAGGACGGCGTCTCCACCTCAGTGCCGAGATATCGCCTTTAGACGAAGGTAACGTTCTCTGCATTTATATTCTGACTAAATAGCTAACAGATTTGTTAAACCTTTTCAGGACAGCTGAATTGCTTAGATAAGTACTCACCTGCCTGTCATACTGTAACTGGAGGTGGAGGCGGCTTCTCCCCTCTCCGTTGCTGGGTGCTGTCGCATCCACGCCTGTGTTGTTGCTCTCTCCCGCCAGCAATACCGGATCCGACGAGCGGAGGCAGTGGCCACCTGGGAATTCGGGACTTGGCGGTTCCAGTATTTCCAGGGTTCGGTGGCAGAGGAGATCTGGGTGGTTTCGGTTCGACTGAGACGGACGTCTCCTACCTTCGAGCCTGCCCACACGACACCAGCGGATTCGACCCCAAATTGTGATTGTTGTATTCATTGTGCTCGTTTCACAATAGTAAACCTTGTTATTCACCTTCCTCCATTGTCCGTTCATTGCGCCCCCTGTTGTGGGTCCGTGTTCCTACACTTTCACAACAGTTACAGTGCTAAAAAGACATGTTCCTCTTCAATGGATGACTTTGTTACCAAGTAAAAGTTGAATGAATTATCATCTTAATTGTCTTTATTTTTAGTTAGCACATACCTTAAACATTTCAAGCTTGAAGCTAATGATGGTTATATAAGAGCAGCTGCATGCTGGTGCAATAAGCCGCAATTTACGTATGATCCGAGTAGTCGACTAATTGTTGACTAGTCCATTAACAAAATAACCGTTTGTAGCAGCCCTATGTTACCGATTTTTGATAACTGCGTGTCACAGATTTTGGGAAAAAAATAATAATCTGATACCCAATCGGGGCCTGAAGCTGAGCGCTATCAGTGATAACACTGCAGAACACTGACCAACTGGGAAAGTTTCAAACCTGTTCTTTAAAAAAAAAAAAAAAAAAAAAAAAAAAAAAAAAAAAAAAAAAAGTTGAGTTGGTCTGGTACCATCCAGTGAAAAAATACCCTAAGAATATGATCACGCAACAGACCAAGCACTCACAGCACAACAAATACATTCTTTGTACACTAAATCTGGATCACTCTCTGACTCTGGACCAAACTACACCTTGCATCAGGAACACTGATCTTTAATCCAAATCTATGAACAGAAGATCTGTATTGAGGATCAAGGAATCAGTCCCAAGGAGTGGATCCTAAAATTTCACCCTCATTGTTGTACACTATGGATGGCTGTGATCCTCTAGTCATCATCTAAGCATCAGGATTAAATATCAAAGAATAAATACCAAAAGCAGTAAGAAGATCAAAGGAATAAGGATCAAAGCTGAAAGAGCAAAGGCAGACTTGAGCCACAATTTTCAATTCAATTTATTTTCATTTATATAGCGCCAAATCACAACAGAGTTGCCTCAAGGCACTTCACACAAGTAAGGTCTAACCTTACTAACCCCCAGAGCAGCAGTGGTAAGGAAAAACTCCCTCTGAGGAAGACACCTCAAGCAGACTAGTCTCAAAGGGGTGACCCTCTGCTTGGGCCATGCAACAGACACAATTCACAAAACAAATATATAAGAAATGCTGTTGGTGCACAGGACAAGAGGGTTTTCAGCACAAATACCACACCCATCTCTGGATGGAGCTGCACCTTAAACAGCGAGAATAAACAGAATCAGGCATCAGAAAGACAAGAAATACAGTACAATTTTCCAGGATTAAACAACAAGAAAAACAGGATACTAAGGTGATCACTGGGTACTAGCCCTAAGCTTTGCTGAAAGACCCAGAATTTAGGTAAAGTTGAGGCCGCGGCACACTCCGTTTCCTAATAAAAGGAATTAAAAGAATAAAAAGAGCAGAACTATACTATGCCAGTATGCTAGCCATACGAAAGGGAAGATAAGTGCGTCTTAAGTCTGGGCTTGAAAGTCTCCACAGAATCTGACTTTTATTGACGCAGAACAGGGGCACGATAAGAGAAATCTCTATGAGCCACAGACTTCTTATTCACCCTAGGGACACAAAGTAGTCCTGCACCCTGAGAACGCAAAGCCCGGGCCGGTACGTAAGGTTTAATTTGGTCAGCTAGGTAGGGAGGTGCCAGTCCATGAACAATTTTATAGACTTGTAGCAGAACCTTAAAATCTAATCTCACTGGGACAGGAAGCCAGTGAAGAGCATGCCAAATGTGGTCGAACTTTCTGCTTTGTGTTAAAAGTCTGGCTGCAGTATTTTGAACCAATTGGAGAGCCCTAATGCTGGACTGCGGTAAACCAGAAAATAGAACATTGCAGAAGTCCAGTCTAGAAGAGATAAACACATGGATCAGGGTGTCAGCATCAGCCATAGACAGGATGGGACGAATCCTCACTATATTTAGCAAGTGGAAGAAAGCAGTCCTCGTAATATTTCTAATGTGGAGGTCAAAGGACAATGTAGGATCAAAAATTACCCCAAGGTTCCTCGCTTTGTCAGTGTGATGTATGACACACAAGCCTAGGTTAAGCGTTAACTGGTCAAATTGATGCCGCTGTCTCACTGGACCAAGAACCATCATTTCAGTCTTATCAGAATTTAAAAGTAGGAAGTTTCTAGACATCCAACTTCTCACTGATGCAAGGCAATCTTCTAAGGATTTTATGTGGATGAGATTACCAGTAGTTATCGGCATGTATAACTGAGTATCATCAGCACAGCAGTGAAAGGTAATCCCAAAATGCTGCAATATGTGCCCAAGGGGTGCTATATAAAGGGAGAAAAGCAGGGGGCCTAAGACGGACCCCTGTGGGACATCAAATTTCATGTCACTAAGGTTAGAGATAGTGTTACTGTACAAAGCATAGTGAGAACGACTGGTCAAGTATGACATCAACCATGTAAGGGCACTCCCAGTAATGCCAAAGTGATTTTCCAGCCTATCAAGTAGAATATGATGATCCACTGTATCAAATGCAGAACTGAGATCTAACAGCACCAGAACCGTAGTGGTGTCTGAATCCATTGTAAGCAGAAGATCATTCACCATTTTAGTGAGAGCAGTCTCTGTGGAATTATATTTTCTAAAAGCATACTGCAGTGGCTCAAAGAGATTATTCTCAGTAAGACAGTCCACAAGCTGCCATGACACCACTTTTTCCAGAATTTTAGAGCAAAATGATAGATTTGATACTGGCCGATAGTTTTTCAATACATTAGGGTCAAGATTAGGTTTCTTAAGTAATGGTTTAATCACTGCAGATTTGAAACATTTAGGAACAGATCCAGAAGTTAAAGAAAGATTAATAATTTCCAGCACAGTTGGCCCAAGAGTGGGCCACAGGTAAAAGTTTTTTTTTTTAAACAATTTTGTTGGTAAAGGATCAAATAAGCAGGTTGTGCTTTTTTGTTGACATTACAAGTTTTGTCAGCATGCCTAGAGAGATACTCTCAAATTCTGTAAATCTACATAATACCTCAGTAATGGCGCCCACCTGAATAGGTGGGTGTAGTGGCTGGGTTGAGGCATGCTGGGATGTTTAACCTAATGTTTTCTATTTTCTTCTCAAAGTAATCCAGGAAATCTTGTGCTGTAAAAGGAGAGCGAACTACAGGTGGTTGTCCATGAATAAGTGTTGCCACTGTGTCGAACAAGGACTTTGAGTTATGCTTGTTTTTGTTGATCAAATCAGAGTAATAGGTCCGCTTTGTAGCCAGTAATGCATGCTTATAGTCTAAGATAGCGTCACGCCACGCAAGGTGGAATACTTCTAATTTTGAACTACGCCATTTCCGTTCTAGAACTCTAGCCTTATGCTTGAGGTCACGCAGGTAATCACTGAACCAAGGTGACTGGGTTTTGGGGGAGCGTGGTTTTAACACAGCTGGCGCAATCATGTCGAGTGCAGTTTTAAGCACAGAGTTTAAACTATCCACAAGACTGTCTACTGATTGGGTATTTGCCAAATGTGAAGCTAAGACATCAGGTAGTCTAGCTTCGAGTTCAGTCTTAGTTGAGGAGTTGATGCATCGCCGTAGTGATATATAAGGTTGTTGATCCTCTAAACACGGCAGCGAAACTGTAAACTTAATAAGTGAGTGATCACAAGGGCGCAATTTAGAAATAGAAATTGGGGGAACAAAGTGCGAGGCCCGCAAGGCTGAAGCCCATAGGCCAGGGGTCTGGGGGCCTAAAGCGGCCAACGGTTTCTAGATAAGCTCAGATACATTCTGAGCATCCAGAACAGTAATTTTAATGTTTTGAGAAGACCATAAAGTGGACACCATTTGACTTATGCAATTTGAAACTGTGGATATAAGTACTTTATTCTGAGAATAGCCAGCATTGATTTTATTAATATCCTGGTGTAAATAAGGTATCACATGTGTAGAACTCAAAAAGAATCATAAGTTGAGTTTTCATTAAAAAAAAAAACAACTGCAATGTGGTAAAATGTATTCATAAATATGAAAGAACAGGCTCTTAATAATTATTAACTATTGCATACTGTATTTTTTTGTCAAGATTTGTTTTTGCATAAGTTTGAAAAAACAACAGATCATAAGTTTAGGATAAATTACTTATCATGAATTTAATTTTCGAAGTGGCACTAATGGCAACACTCATACTGAACATAATTTCGCTTGCATAGACTGATTTTGGAGATCAAGCAATAATTGCAGATGGGCTTTCTGAGGTCCCACATAGCTTTTCTGATTTTCTTTTCTAACTTTTAGAATTTAGTAAATTAGCATACAGTCCATTGATACTTATGTGTAGAGACACTAGTCCCTAGAGGCAACTATTTTGGTTTCAAATCTGGGCAAATGCAGTCCCACAAAATTCAGAATGTGACAAACAAGAAACAGGTGTTGTAAACAAGTCAATGCTGCTAAAAATACAAACTTGCAGAAACAAAGATACCATTCTGACATGGTTTTGCACATAAGACTGACATGGTTTGCACATAAGACTGGCATAGCATGTTTCAAGTACAAACATATGTCAGAAGGTGGGGGGGACATACCATATTCTGTCCCCCTGGTTGAAAAGGTGGGGGGGACATGTCCCCCCTATCTGCCACCAAATTGCGCCCATGCGTGATCAGAGGCCACTGATTTAAGAGGCATGATATCAATATTCGTGACAGCAATACCACATGCAAGAACCAAATACAGGGTATTTCCACTAATGTGCACTGCCGAAATCCTAATGCATCCACAATTTCCATAAATGATTTGCAGAGGGGATCAGAAGGCTTATTTATATGAATGTTAAAGTCACCAATGATGAGAATGTTATCTGCGCTAGTTGACAAGTTAGAGATGATCTCACCAAATTCATCTAAGAATTCAGAATATGGGCCAGGAGGCCTATATACAGTGACAAAGTAATACGGCTGAATTTTATTTAGGTTTGAGACATTCCACACGCGTTGTAGGTAGCAGACATGAAATCTTTAATATTGCTGGAATTTCAACATCATCCAATGTAGTAATGGGTACAAAGCATGTCCCTCTATGATTTTTATGGACACATCTACGAAAGCAGGCCACAGTCTCAACTTGTTGAATTTCCCTCCCTGTCAGATAAACTGCACTATCAACATAGTGGATTTTCTGCACTAATTTCCCGCTAAGCTAATGGATTCCACACCCACATTTGTCATAAGCCTTGCAGGGTCTCTAATCACCTGCTCCGTGGCCTGCTGTAAATTCCTAGTGTTACCCTCCCTGTAGAGTTCTATCTATGTTCGCAGACAAGATGGCGGCGCCTTCCCCAGTAGCGTGGAGGCTGTCCGGCATCAGCAAGCCACGGTGGCCCCAAAATGAAGGCCAGTTATCAATAAAGCTAAAGCCTTGCTGTCTACAAAATTGCGCCAGCCATCTATTTAACAATGTCAGCCTGCCAAATGCCTCATCAGTACCCCGGCAGGGGAGGGGACCAGAGACTATTAATCGATGCCAACACATCTTTCTGGCAAATCCTCTTTATGTCCATTTTTGTGACCTCTGAGTGCTTCATCCTGACATCATTGGTGCCAATGTGAATAACTATGTGACTATATCTTATGTCATGTTCCTTAATCTGTCTTCCCTTCTGCAGCTTCAGCACCCTAAGATGGGATGCAATGTCGGGAGCTCTGGCCCCAGGAATACATTTAACATCAGCCGGCATCTGTAACCTTACTTTGCGGGTGATAGAATCCCCTATCACTAAAGTCTGGCATGTTGGCCTGGAGACAGGTGTGGAAGTGACTCATGGATTCAGAGAATTCACATCAGGCAAATCCAAGGGGGAGAACAGATTCACAGTTCGCAGTGGCGAGTGTGATCAGGGTACCACAACCGGGCACCAAGCCCTACGGGGCTTCCTCCACCTAGCCACAGACCGAAAGCCATCCTCCACAGCCGGCATTTCTAGGCTGATGCTAATGGGCACGCTAGCCGGCCCAACACTAACCTCATCTGGAGTGCCCGTAACATCTAACTCCACTGAGCTAAGAAGCTGTTCTAACTTATGGACACCTAACTAGCCACACACATACACACATTAAAATCCAAGGTTTACTTCTCCAACAAATATCACTGAAGTATGTTAATATTTTTTTGAGTTTTCATGCAGAAAAACTAACAAGCAATCGGCAACAAAAACATAGCCACGTGGACGGGGGAAATACTTTGGCGTGTGTGTGCACGTCACCCACCTGTTCGAACAGAGTCATGGCAAACTTCTGGTGTGGTATACAGTGTTTGGCTGTGCAGATGTCCTCTCTACTCTCAGCACTGATGTGGAAGTGGATGCGCATCAAGAGATTTTCCTGTAAAATAGACAGATAATAATGTGCATGTGGGAGAGGAGAGGAGAGAAGAGAAAGAGAGAGAAAGAAAGAGAAAGAGAAAGAGAAAGAGAGAGAGAGAGATCCTCCCTTTTGGGGCTCTTGTTAATCCGACCGTGGGAACAGCATCTATATTTCATAAGAAGCCAACAGATCCCCTGCCTGAACACATTTACTACCAATCGATCAGAAAGCACCCATCACACACACACACACACACACACACACACACACACACACACACACACACACACACACACACACACACACACACACACACACACACACACACAGTGGATGTCTTTAAATGTAGGAGGAAAAGAGGTTGAGGAAGAAAAAGAAAAAAGGTAGACGTAAACCAAATGAATGGCTGTAGAAAGGAAGTGTCATGTTTCCTTTTAATCAGTCAAAACTACTGACTTTGATTACTTCTGACCTGAAAGTATACCAGCAGAAAAATCTATACATCTATAAACATATTATATGCACCTAGTAACTGACGCATTATAGTGTATTTTTAAATATACACCAAGGGTTTTCAAAGTGTGGGAGAGTGAGCCCCCCTCAGAGAACAAATGAATAGCAGCAACCCCCCCCCCAAGACACATATGCACAATTTCGACATCTTCGTGTGGTTCTTTTTATTATTTTACACATCTTAAAACACATTTAAAGTATTTGTGCATTTTTAAGGAACACATTTTACAGCCTTTGTAAAAATTTTAAACATGTTTTTAATAAACTTTCTATTCTTTCACATATTTTACACCCTTTTCAAACATTTTAAACATGTTTTTTAAATAACTTTTTATTCTGTTTTTATCTTTTGTCATATTTTAAACATTGTTTTTTAAAACATTTAAACATCTCTGTGTTTTTAAACATCTTTGGCATAATTAACACATTTTAACATAAATAATAAGGGATGGGTATTGTTAAGATTTTATTGATATCGATACCATTATCTATTCCGCTTATCCGCTGATCCGATTCCTTATCGATTCCCTTATTAATACCTCCTGTGAATTTTCTGTGCACTAAAAGTAGGCTTTACAGGTTTTCTATGTCAAGATCATTTTACTGAGTCTTAAAGTAAATAAATATGAAATTGGTCACTGGATCCTTGATCTCTGGACATAAACAAAAATAAATAAATCTGTAGTTTTTCTCAAAAGCATTTCCTTTCAGACATTAATGGCACAAATCTAACTCCATACCTCTGAGCTGAGCTCAGCCGGTTGTGCTGTAAGTCAAAATCAATGTAATTCATAAAGAACGCAGGACTTCTCATTTTGGAAGGGAAAATTCATTTTAGTCTGTTGTCTGTGTTCCAAATGTTTGGAAAGAGGTGTCATTTGATTTAAAACGGTGATTCGCTTTGAAGTTATTAATTCCGACTGGTCTCTAACTTGTCTTGGCAGAGAGCGGCGCAGCATTTGGAGTGGTACAAACAGAACGGAGGACGATTCTTGTTTCTTGCCCGCAAGAAGACAAGAGTCCCAGTTAGTGACTTTAATTCGCACAAAAGTGACTCACGATTGACATCTTTAAATGGCTTTGAGAGGTGTTAAGAAGCAGACTTGCCACTTCCGAAAAGCAGTGAAGCAGAGAACCAACGAAGTAGCGGATCGGAGCACTGCTTCGTTGTTTCAAGCTATAAGGTGGAGCAGTTACAGAAGCAGCTGATTACAGACCCACTGCAGGTTCTGTAATCAACGTAAAGAAATTATAATTTTCCTGATAAAACACCCCCAAAAACAATGGCCGCTCTGAAGGACCGATAAGGGACTCATTAAGCACAAAGGCTATTGATGTCAGTGGATCGAATAATTTCTTAGGAACCAGGTTGTAGCAACTATGAAAACAATGATCCTTTGTTCTTGGTCCTGAATGAAAAACAAGGTGTCTGATGTTTAAATAATATTTTAAAATAAAATAGAATGCCATCTCACTCGGTATTGAAGTACCAGGTACAACCTCAACTGGCTACCCCCTGCAGCTCCAATCTGGCCACACCACTTGACAAAAGTTGGGAAAAGTTATTTTTTCTACAGATCAGTGGAGTCTCAGACACCTCTACGCGGGATGGCACAAGGAAAGCACCGAGCAAACTCTATTCTCAACTCCTGAAATTTTGACGTGATTCTATCCACGATTGGACCCCGACGTGTTGAGTCTGCAGCAGAATTACTCGAGCCGAGCGCACTGTGTGTTTTTAACCTGCTCTGTAAACGCACAACTGCTTTGATTTCAATGCAACATCACATTGAGATTTATTACCAATAAAGAAGCAAACAATTGAACATCCTTGGTGCAGGAACGCAGTTTACTGAGTGTGTTTCTAGCTTTTATATCGATTTGGGTCATGTGCATACATTATGCGGTACTACTTCTGTTGCAGATCTGATTTGTGCTCTGATCTGTGGCAATGTGACTGATTTGTTTGATCAGGTATGGAGTCACCTACAAACATGAATGTGATACTCAAACTTAAAATAATAATAATAACATTCCAATCTGGCAACTCAGATTCAGGTAACTCCATTCAATAATGTGAACACAGCCTCAGGTGGTAATTACATTTTCCACATAGAGGCAGCTAGTGGTGTATAACGCTTTACTTTTGAGACATAAAATTTTATTTCACCATCATGTAATGTCTTTGTCTTGCGTACATAATTGCCCCCTATCTCAACGACACAATATACACCGTAAAATATAGTGGAATATAGAACATAAAACCATAATGAAGTAAGGACAACAGTGCAATAAAGCTCACATAGACAAGGGACACATGCACAGTTGTGCGTACTTTTAATCTAAACATTTGCAGAAAATTATAAATTTGACAAAAGTCACAGCAGTGAAGTTAATGCAACTCATCAGATTCTCTCTGTGTGTGTGTGTGTGTGTGTGTGTGTGTGTGTACACACTCACGAAGCATTCAGCAGCATCGTCCATGATGCCCAGCTGAAATCGTTGTTCGTCTTGGAAGGTCTTGGCCAGAGCGCTCCGCAGTGCATCTGAAGGCAGCACGCGCTCACTGCTGAACTGGAACTGAGCAAAAATACTCTGCAAGCACACACACACAGTAAAACTTATGAATTCTTTATTTCGCTGCAACAAATAAAGACAGACGCACGAGCACACAGAAAGACACACTCACACAAACACATTCTTTCCTGAATTGTGAAATTATGAGTGCTAGTGCAGATACCGACGTATCTGTTCATCCTATATACATGTGTGTGGCTCAGTGACTCTGTAGGTGTGTGTGTGCAACGAAGGCATGGCTTTCTATGTATGTCGCCACCTCACTCGGCGGAAAAACTGCAATTCACGCTTCTTAGAAATGATCTTCTTAGAACCCATATTATTGCATATATTTGTGATGAAATACTCACACAGGAGCCATTCGGTAATGCTAACGTTAGCATTTAGCATCACACTATGTAAAATATGATGTTGATTTCAATACACGTGAACAATTTAATCCATCATGAATCAGTGCGTTAAGGTGCGCATCTTGGTCACATCGTCAGCCAGATATAAATTACAACAAAACATAAGTCAATACAAAACAGAACGTGAAACAAAAAATACAAAAGTAAATAATGAAAACATACAATAAATTACTTAATACTTAGGAAACAACACAAGCTTGATAGTTTGAGCACAATCAAATGGCACTTTTAAAAGACTGAACAAGAGCATACTGTGAGTGCTGTACTAATTACCATAAAACCACCATGTTGATGTGCTGATTACAACAGTGTGCTTTTTTTTTTAATGAAAAATACTGATAACTTGGTAACTACTCTTCACCTGGGTGGAAAAAAAACCCAGAGAGAAAACTGTCTTCCCAAGATAAATCACTATCGTGTTCTGTCAAGTGTCCCTTTAAATAGAACCAGTAACCAGCTGTCAACCTGATGAGACCTTGAAACTTATGTTCCACTCCAATCCCAGAGTCACCTAAAACATAATGATGTGGCTGATCCTTAGAGCACCAGCGAGCCTCAGTATCAGAGCGCATCAATAATAAATTGCTTTGTAGTGCACTTTTTCTCTGATAAAAACAGCTCTCGGAGTGCTTTGTAGCAGCAAAATAGAAGCCGAATTAAACTGTTGCAGGGAGCTTGTAGAAAGAGGATGCGAAGGCAGTGCTTAGACCTGCAATGTCTGGATCAGTCAGTCTGGTCAGTGGTGAGGTTTGCACCATTTACGTACAATATATGCACCACTGGACACATTTTCAGCTTTTGTACCTTCTAATTCTGCTGTAGGCATGATTACAAGGGGCCCTAACTGGATTTCTGGCTCACAGACTAATGTGCATAGCACAAATGCATTTGGTGATTAGCTTACATACTGCAAAACCTGAATGCAAAGTAGGGTACAAACCTACTTAATAGTCATAGACTACTGTTTTGGGTAGAGCATGAGCTTAACCATTGGATTGAAATCAAGCTACTCAACATACAGATTTCTAAAAATTATCTTCCTTAGGTTCAAACTGAAAGTAAATCTCTACAACTTGATATAAATTAATTAAAAAATAAAAGCCAAGATGATGGGTTGCATAAGTAATCAGCCCCTTTGGGATAACACCTGTAGAGAAGCTTGAATCTTCGACTGGACTGGGTTGCTTGACGTGAGGACGTTTCGATTCAAATCGCAGAAGCTTCCTCAGCTAAAATTCTTGCTCTGGTAGTCTGACCTCTGTCTTGACTCTTGTAGAGAAGAATAAAACAGAAGCCAACAAAAGCTGGAGTTTTTTAACTTAACCAGACCCCTCCTATCGAGAGGCCGACTGCTACAGGCTAGTGACTAAACAATAGCTCTAATTAGCACCTATTGTGCTCTAGTTAGCACCCTCCTAATGACAGGGCAGCTGTCCCTCCTAATGATGGGACGGAAGCCTCCCCTGATGGCTCCCTTGATGACTCTCCTGATGATGTGAATGACTCATTACCATGAACAAAAGACTGATACATACAATAATACGATAATACAAACCTTTTGCAGATACACTTAAAGCAGTCTCTGTGTGGACAGGTCCTTCGAACCAGCCTCAACCAGCCATTCAAGGAACTGGAAGATATGGCACTTCCACATTGGCTTCATTTTTCAGCACCTTAGGCTACCACTTTCTATAACATATGACCTCCATGGCCACAGGTCAACTAAGCATTTAGCAAATTATACAAACTACTTATGTTTAACATTCTTTGAGCTCAACTCACCAATAATTTGCATCACTTTTTTTTTAACCAAAACTGGGGCAGTTATAATTTTTGAACCTTCTACAAATTGAAATCAGCCTTTGTAACAATTTCTGCTGTTCTTAGCGCATAACGTTCAGCCGCTGATGGTATAACCTAAGCCTTTTTGGAATCCTTATGATCATACAAAAAAAAATATGGTATAGTTTTTAACATGACATTTTTAAAAGTTGATCACTGTGTTATCTTTGATTGACTCCTAACTAGCTACAGCTACTGTACAACTCTGGGATGGCCACGACACATTTTGTGAAGGCTATAGCACCCTGAGGGTGGATTTTAAGTGTCATTTAGTCCCCTAATCCCATTTCAATTATTATTATTTTATTATTATTATTATTACTTATTACTGAATTAATTAATACATTATTATAATCACTGCTGTTATTAATTATTGTATAATTAAGCACTTATTTTTATATTACATAATTAATTCATAATATATTATTAGTAGTATTACGTAATAATAATAATAATAATAATAATAATATTTTTGGTTGGTTGGATTTCTTGTGGGAAAAACTGGCTACCCCCCCCCCCCCCCCCAAAAAAAAAAAAAAAAAAAAAAAAACAGAAAAGACTTGGCAGTTTGTCATGTCAGAGCAGCACCTTCTATTCTGTGTGTCAACCACCTGCTGGTTTTCCATCCAGAAAATAATTTACTTATTCTACAGCTAGACTAAAAATCAGCAGGTTCTGTCTGTGCCCCGTCAGTGATACCAAAAAAATTCTGTGACCAAATAAGTGAGATGAACTTTTCTGCAGCAAGCTAAATTAGTTGTAAAATAACAGCAGAATATGCAAAGACTTGCAGATTTTAGCATGCACATAATGTTTATGGAACAGCAGTTTCAGAGTCAGCACATAAGCTTCATAACAGAAACTGCCAGGAATGTATAATCAAATGTTAAAGTAATATTCCAGCCAAAATATGTCCACTCAGGCATTAGTTGTTTATTTATATGCATTTATATTAAGAGTTCATAGTTTCAGAAGGTTTTTTGGACTTTTTTTTAAACCTTATTATTCCTGTGATCTTTTAGTTTTCACACTGACACTTTGAACGACCTCTATTATTGATCCTTAGAAAGCAGCTAGTTGTATTTGTAATACCCGTTCACCTATGTGTTGTTTTTGCTTTCAAACTTTCAGGTTTGGAAGATTCTTATGGAGTGATTTTTTATTTGAAGTGCAGTTCCCCAAACTACTCTACGTGTTTCCTTAAATATAGGAAGAACCTCTCAATTAAATAATATTTTATACTGCACACTGCATAACTGCAATCTTTGTTGTGAAAGTGTAGTGACACGGACTCACAACAGGGGGCGCAAATGAACGGTCAATAGATGAGCCAAAAGGTAACAATTTAATGTTGTGAAACGTGCACAACGAACATACAGACAATCTCAGAATATAATTACAGTCAAATTACAAAGGTGACGTGTGGGCAGGCTCGAGGATAGAAGACGTCTGTCCTGAGAAGAGCCGGAACAACACGATTTCCGCCCCCACAGAACCTGGTGAATACTGGAGCCGCCAAGTCCCGAATTCCCAGGTGATCACCGTCCCCGACTGTCGGATCTGGTACTGCTGGCGAAGAACAAAGACAGTCAAGTGTGGGTGTGTGTACACCCAGTAACAACAGCGGTGGGAATGCCACCTCCACCTCTCACTCAATATGTTGCAGAGTACCGCAGTGATTCCTCAGGGGAAAAGAGTGCCGTCCTGCACTCACTCAGCCTCCACAGAAAAAGGAACCGGTACTCCTGCAAACGCTCACAATATACAGATATATTGCAAAAGACACAAACGGCTGAGGATATTACCTCCAATGAAGTATGATATCTTGGCGATGAGGTGGAGATGACGTCTGGTCTTTGATGATGAAGAATGTGTGACAGCTGTCAGGAATTAATGAGTGACAGCTGTCACTCCCGGCTGTGTCCGTGGCGGCAGCGCCCTCTCGTGCCTGAAGCCCGCACTTCAGGCAGGGCGCCCTTTGGTGGTGGGCCAGCAGTACATCCTCTTCTGGCGGCCCACACAACAATCTTATCATCATAAGGGCCAATATGTAAGAAGCATTTTTGCTGACAAAAGGCGGAGCTGTTGAGACCTCCTGCCCAAATTTATGAAGGAATGGGATTACATATTCCGCAGGTTGATGTCAAGACACATCACCTGTGTCACTCTGTAAAGTAAGTTAAAAACTGTGCCCTGCTCCAAGTGGAACTTCACTCTTGTGTACTTTATCATGTGTGCACGATTAGTGTTTGAAATTCATTTCTGCATCAAAACACTGATTGTTACACATATTAAAGATGTACAGTTGTGCAAAAATTTGGGCACCCCTGATAATTTTCATGATTTTCCTTCATAAATCATTGTTTTTTTGGATCAAAAAACTCCTGTAACAGTGGAATGTGCCGTTCATTTCCAAAGTAAACGCTTTGTTGATCCGGGACGCCGTCTGACTACCACAGAAATGGCAGAAGAGTTTGACATCAGCACTTTTTCAGCATGAAAAGACGTGCAGAGGAATTCGCGTGTCGGGACGGAGGCGCAGGGCACAGAACAAAAAGCAACGCAATTGTGTGGCATATCCAGCTCGTCCACAATTTCTCGGATAGTCATACGACTGAAAAGCCACCAAAAGCCGTCTGAATTTTCCGAATGGTGCAAGAGCTGGGCATGTTAGGGCTTATCCTGTGAGAACAACACGGAGGTGCTTTCATCCCGCGCCATGAGTGGCTCCGTGGCGAATTTCTCCGCTCCTCTTTCCATTACATATACTCCTGTAACAGTGGAATGTGCCGAAAAAGTGCTATGTTCAGCTGTCTTGCCATTTCTCTGGTAGTCAGACGTCCCGGATCAACAAAGTGTTCACTTTGGAAATGATCTGGTCATTTGAGCCTGTCAATCGCTGCTCGGTGCGCGGCGCGCCATCAGCCGCTGTGGGCCGTCTTTAATCCAGTTGTAATTGTCCTTAATCTGTGTGATCCCCATAAGATCTTCACTGAAAGCCATCTGAATTTTCCAAATGGTTTCCACTTGGCTGTCTCTCACACTTTCTGGAAAAATTTTGATGAAGCAAAGCGGCAGTCGATCAGCCAATTTCCTGACAATGAAAATCCGACGAGGGGGCTGGACCACTCCTTCCACAAGGTGTGCTCACAGGCGAATGACGCAACCGACAGGCGTGAAAAAACTCACGCATGCGTACGAAGGTTCAAGCTTGGCTCATGCAATCACACGATTCAAATCCATATAGTTTTTGCAAAAAAATAAAAAGGTCCGTTACTTTTCTAACAGACCTCATATAGCAGACGAACACATTGATATTTGAGAAGTGAAATGAAGTTTCTAGTATTTACAGAAGGTGTGCAATAATTACTGAAACAAAATTAGGCAGGTGCATAAATTTGGGCACCCTTGTCATTTTATTGATTTGAATACATTTAGCACTAATTATTTAAACACAAAATTGGTTTGGTAAATTGACCCTTGACCTCCTGACACGGGTGAATCCAATCATGAGAAAGGGTATTTAAGCTGGTCATTTGCAAATGGTTCCCCTCTTTGCATCTCTTCTAATGAGTGGCAACATGGAAGCTTCTAAACACCTCTCAAATGACCTGAAAACAAAGATAGTTCAACATCATGGTTTAGGGGAAGGATACAAAAAAACTATCTCAGAGATTTCAGCTGTCAGTTTCCACTGTGAGGAACATAGTGAGGAAATGGAAGACTGCAGGCACAGTACTGGTTAAGGCCCGAAGTGGCAGGCTAAGAAAACTCTCAGATAAGCGGAAGCGAAGGATGGTGAGAACAGTCATAGCCAACCCACAGACCTCCTCCAAAGACCTACGACATGATCTTGCTGCAGATAGTGTCTGTGCATCGTTCAACTATACAGCACACTTTGCAGAAAGAGATGCTGCATGATGCTGTAATGCAGAGGAAGCCTTTTCTGCATATACACCACAAACAGAGTTGCTTGAGGTATGCTAAAGCACATTTGGACAAGCCAGCTTAATTTTGGAATAAGGTGCTGTGGACTGATGAAACTAAAATTGAGTTATTTGGACATAACAAGGGGCAGTATGCATGGCTGAAAAAGAACACAGCATTCAAAGAAAAACACATGTTACGTACAGTGGTGGTTCCATCATGCTGTGTGGCTGTGTGGCCAGTGCAAGTACTGGGAATCTTGTTAAAGTTGAGGGTCACATGGATTCCAGTCAGTATCAGCAGATTCTTGAGAACAATGTTCATGAATTAGTGACAAAGTTGAAGTTGCGCTGGGGCTGGATCTTTCAACAAGACAATGACCCTAAACACTACTCAAAATCTACTAAGGCATTCATGCAGAGGAACAAGTACAATGTTCTGGAATGGCCATCTCAGTCTCCAGACCTGAATATTATTGAAAATCTGTGGTGTGATTTTAAGTGGGCTGTCCATGCTCGGAAACCAACAAACCAGAGATGTTTTTATAAAGAAGAGTGGTCCAAAACACGTTCAACCAGAATCCAGACTCTCACTGGAAGCTGTAGGAAGCGTTTAGAGGCTGTTATTTCTGCAAAAGGAGGATCTACTAAATACTGATGTATTTTTTTTGGTGGGGTGCCCAAATTTATGCACCTGCTGAATTTTGTTTAAAGAATTATTGCACACTTTCTGTAAATCCTATAAACTTCATTTCACTTCTCAAATATGTTGTGTGGGCCGCTGAAGAGGAGGTACTGCTGGCCCACAACCACCAGAGGGCACCCTGCCTGGAGTGCGGGCTCCAGGCACAAGAGGGCGCCGCCGCCTCACAGGAGCAGCCGGGGTGACAGCTGTCACTTATTACCTGTGACAGCTGTCACCATTCATCAGATCTTCAATCGTATATCAGTAGGACGACATCTCCACTTCTTTGCCGAGATATCGCTATTCTTAGGAGGTAACGAGCTCAGCCAATTGAGTTGTCTTTCTGACAGCAGAATATTGTTGCTTTGTGTTTTTGACTGCAGAGTGAGTGCTTGCAGCTGGAGACCGAGTTGGACTTTTCTCCTACCTGTTGATAAGTAACCTTACTCCTGCATTTACCAGCTTTTTGATGAGAGGTGGAGGTGGATTTCCCACCATACGTGTTGCTGGGTGTAAACACACCTACATCTAACTGTTTTTGTTCCTCGCCAGCAGTACCAGATCCGACAAGCGGAGGCAGTGGCCACCTGGGAGTTCGGGACTTGGCGGCTCCAGTATTCCCGGGGTTCGGTGGCGGAGGAAATCGTGTGGTTCCGGTTCTGCTTTGGACAGACGTCTCTTATCTTCGAGCCTGCCCACATGACACGTTCTGTAAATTGACTTCATTACATACTATTGTGACCTGCCATGTTTGTTGTGCTCATTCACAACAGTAAAGTGTTGTTATTTGACTTCCTCCATTGTCCGTTCATTTGCGCCCCCTGTTGTGGGTCCGTGTTCCTACACTTTCACAACAGGATATCTCGGCTAACGTCATGGACCCCGAGGGGCGTCAACCGGCTGTTGAACGGCCAATGGAAGAGCAGGGCGCACAGGCGTCTGCAGGAAGCATGATTGGTGAGTTGCAGCGTATCCTCACCGCTTTTACTGCTCGGTTGGATCTAATGACCGAGCAGAACGTCCTCCTTAACCGCAGGGTGGAGGCTCTCGCCGCGCAGGTGGAAGCGCGCCCTCAGGGCGCTGCTGCGGCTCCCCCTCCTGCCGATCCTGTGCGCAACATTGACGTTCCACAGGTCGTTCAACGATCCCTCCCACCTTCCCCTGAAGCATACATAAGCCCTCCAGAGCCGTACGGGGGTTGTGTGGAGACGTGCGCGGACTTTCTTATGCAGTGTTCGCTCGTCTTCGCACAACGTCCCGTCATGTACGCGACTGATGCTAGTAAGATAGCTTATGTAATTAATCTGCTTCGCGGTGAGGCACGTGATTGGGCTACAGTGCTCTGGGAACAAAATTCACGGCTCCTTCTGACATACGATGGGTTTGTGAGGGAGTTCAGAACAGTGTTCGATCACCCAAATAGAGGAGAGACCGCTTCAGCCGTGCTGCTGTCAATGAGACAGGGGCGCCGGAGCACAGCTGCTTATGCAGTCGACTTCCACATCGCGGCTGCGAGGTCCGGCTGGAATAGCACTGCCCTCCGTGCCGCCTTCGTAAACGGACTGTCGTTGGTCCTGAAGGAGCACCTGGTGGCTAAGGACGAACTGCGGGATTTAGACGGGCTTATTGATCTCGTTATACGGCTAGACAATCGGCTAGAAGAACGCCGTCGGGATCGAGACGAAGGGCATGGCCGGGCACGCGCCGTCCCTCTTCCTTCCGGTTCCGACCGAGCTCCGCCCTCCCCACGCTCCACGGCCTCTACGCTCCGTGTGGTTACAGCTCCCCCTGCTCTTGAAGCTATGGACACGAGCAGGGCCACATTTAGGCCACCAGATAGACGGAGGAGGCTGGTCCGCGGAGCGTGCTTTGTTTGTGGCTCGATAGAGCATCAAGTGAGAGACTGCCCCGAGCGGTTAAACACCGATGCCCGCCCCGAGAAACTGGGCTAAGGGTGGGCCAAGACATTCACGTGGGACATACCCATATTGCCACACGACTCCCAGTTACAATCCTTTATGGGGATTTAACCCTTCAGGCCCCAGCACTGGTGGACACGGGCTCTGAAGGGAATCTGCTAGACAGCAGATGGGCCAGGGAGGCAGGGCTCCCTCTAGTGGCGCTTACTTCACCAGTGCAGGTGCGGGCACTAGATGGCTCCCTACTCCCTCTAATCACACACAAGACACCACCAGTAACTCTGGTGGTGTCAGGGAACCACCGGGAGAAGATCGAGTTTTTTGTGACTCCTTCCACCTCCCGCGTGATTCTCGGGTTCCCCTGGATGTTAAAACACAATCCCCGGATCGATTGGCCGTCCGGGGCAGTGGTTCAGTGGAGCGAAACCTGCCATCGGGTATGTTTAGGTTCCTCGGTTCCTCCCGGTTCCCAGGCTAGGGAGGAGGTCAGAGTCCCGCCCAATCTAGGGACGGTGCCGGTGGAGTACCATGACCTTATGGATGTGTTCAGTAAGGATCTGGCGCTCACCCTTCCCCCGCACCAGCCGTACGATTGTGTCATTGATTTGGTTCCAGGCGTTGAGTTCCCGTCCAGCAGGCTGTACAACCTCTCACGACCTGAGCGCGAATCAATGGAGACCTACATCCGGGACTCTTTAGCTGCCAGGTTGATCCGGAATTCCACTTCCCCGATGGGTGCAGGTTTCTTTTTTGTAGGAAAAAAAGATGGCGGGCTCCGTCCATGAGATTCAGTGTTCACGCCCCTGCATGGAGCCCAAATATTCACTAAGCTGGATCTTAGAAATGCGTATCACCTGGTTCGGATCCGGAAGGGAGACGAGTGGAAGACGGCATTCAACACCCCGTTAGGTCACTTTGAGTACCTGGTCATGCCGTTCGGCCTCACTAACGCCCCCGCAACGTTCCAAGCGTTGGTTAATGATGTCTTGCGGGATTTCCTGCACCGATTCGTCTTCGTATATCTGGACGATATACTCATCTTTTCTCCGGATCCTGAGACCCATGTCCGGCATGTACGTCAGGTCCTGCAGCGGTTGTTGGAGAACCGGCTGTTTGTGAAGGGCGAGAAGTGTGAGTTTCACCGCAATTCTTTGTCCTTCCTGGGGTTTATCATCTCCCCCAACTCCGTCGCTCCTGATCCGGCCAAGGTTGCGGCGGTGAGAGACTGGCCCCAACCTACAAGCCGTAGGAAGCTGCAACAGTTCCTCAGCTTTGCAAATTTCTACAGGAGGTTCATTAAGGGCTACAGTCAGGTAGTTAGCCCCCTGACAGCCCTGACCTCACCAAAAGTCCCCTTCACCTGGTCGGATCGGTGCGATGCCGCGTTCAAGGAGTTGAAACGGCGCTTCTCGTCTGCACCCGTTCTGGTGCAGCCCGATCCTAGTCGCCAGTTTGTGATTGAAGTGGACGCCTCGGACTCAGGGATAGGAGCTGTGCTTTCCCAGAGCGAAGAGACCGATAAGGTCCTTCACCCGTGTGCCTATTTTTCCCGCAGGATGACCCCGGCAGAACGGAACTATGACGTCGGCAATTGAGAACTCCTTGCGGTGAAAGAGGCTCTTGAAGAGTGGAGACATCTGTTGGAGGGAACGTCCGTGCCATTCACGGTTTTCACTGACCACCAGAACCTGGAGTATATCAGGACCGCCAAGCGGCTGAACCCCAGGCAAGCCCGCTGGTCACTGTTCTTCGGCCGTTTTGACTTCCGGATCACCTACCGCCCCGGGACCAAAAACCAGAGATCGGATGCCTTGTCCCGGGTGCATGAAGACGAAGTCAAAACTGAGTTGTCGGATCCACCGGAACCTATCATCCCGGAGTCCGCTATCGTGGCCACCCTCACCTGGGACGTGGAGAAGACCGTCCGGGAGGCCCTGGCACGGAGCCCGGACCCTGGAACTGGGCCGAAGAACAAACTTTACGTCCCACCAGAAGCCAGGGCTGCAGTCTTGGACTTCTGTCACGGCTCCAAGTTCTCCTGTCATCCGGGGGTGCGAAGAACCGTGGCAGTTGTCCGGCAGCGCTTCTGGTGGGCATCCCTGGAGGCCGACGTCCGGGATTATATCCAGGCCTGCCCCACCTGCGCCAGGGGCAAGGCTGACCACCGCAGGGCACCGGGACTGCTCCAGCCGCTGCCTGTGCCTCATCGCCCCTGGTCCCACATCGGCCTGGATTTCGTCACGGGCCTCCCGCCGTCCCAGGGCAACACCACCATCCTCACGATAGTGGACCGATTCTCCAAGGCAGCCCACTTCGTGGCCCTCCCGAAGCTCCCGACTGCCCAGGAGACAGCAGACCTCCTGGTCCACCATGTCGTCCGGCTGCATGGGATTCCAACAGACAGTTCTCCTCACAAGTCTGGAGGAGCTTCTGCCGGGAACTGGGGGCCACGGTGAGTCTCTCGTCCGGGTATCATCCTCAGACCAACGGGCAGGCAGAACGGGCCAATGAGGAAGTGGAACAGGCCCTGCGCTGCGTGACGGCCGCGCACCCGGCGGCCTGGAGTACCCATTTGGCCTGGATCGAGTATGCCCATAACAGCCAGGTGTCTTCTGCCACCGGCCTCTCCCCTTTTGAGGTGTGTCTAGGATACCAGCCCCCGTTGTTTCCGGTGGTCGAGGGAGAAGTCGGTGTGCCCTCGGTCCAGGCCCACCTGCGGAAGTGCCGTCGGGTGTGGCGCGCCGCCCGTTCTGCCCTGCTGAAGGCCCGGACAAGGGCAAAAGCCCATGCAGACCGCCGGCGGACCCCGGCCCCTACATATCGGCCAGGGCAAGAGGTGTGGTTGTCGACAAAGGACATTCCCCTCAAAGTGGACTCCCCTAAACTGCAGGACCGTTACATCGGCCCCTTCAAGATACTCAAGGTCATCAGTCCAGCCGCGGTGAGGCTTCAGCTTCCGGCCTCACTGCGGATCCATCCTGTTTTCCATGTGTCCCGGATAGAACCACATCACACCTCACCCCTCTGTGCTCCGGGTCCAGCACCGCCTCCTGCCCGGGTCATCGATGGTGGGCCGGCTTGGACTGTGCGCTGGCTCTTGGATGTCCATAGGATGGGCCGGGGCTTCCAGTATTTGGTGGACTGGGAGGGGTACGGACCCGAAGAACGCTCCTGGGTGAAGAGGAGCTTCATCCTAGACCCGGCCCTCCTGGCCGATTTCTACCGCCGCCACCCGGACAAGCCTGGTCGGGCGCCAGGAGGCGCCCGTTGAGGGGGGGGTCCTGTTGTGTGGGCCGCTGAAGAGGAGGTACTGCTGGCCCACAACCACCAGAGGGCACCCTGCCTGGAGTGCGGGCTCCAGGCACAAGAGGGCGCCGCCGCCTCACAGGAGCAGCCGGGGTGACAGCTGTCACTTATTACCTGTGACAGCTGTCACCAATCATCAGATCTTCAATCGTATATCAGTAGGACGACATCTCCACTTCTTTGCCGAGATATCGCTATTCTTAGGAGGTAACAAGCTCAGACAATTGAGTTGTCTTTCTGACAGCAGAATATTGTTGCTTTGTGTTTTTGACTGCAGAGTGAGTGCTTGCAGCTGGAGACCGAGTTGGACTTTTCTCCTACCTGTTGATAAGTAACCTTACTCCTGCATTTACCAGCTTTTTGATGAGAGGTGGAGGTGGATTTCCCACCATACGTGTTGCTGGGTGTAAACACACCTACATCTAACTGTTTTTGTTCCTCGCCAGCAGTACCAGATCCGACAAGCGGAGGCAGTGGCCACCTGGGAGTTCGGGACTTGGCGGCTCCAGTATTCCCGGGGTTCGGTGGCGGAGGAAATCGTGTGGTTCCGGTTCTGCTTTGGACAGACGTCTCTTATCTTCGAGCCTGCCCACATGACACGTTCTGTAAATTGACTTCATTACATACTATTGTGACCTGCCGTGTTTGTTGTGCTCATTCACAACAGTAAAGTGTTGTTATTTGACTTCCTCCATTGTCCGTTCATTTGCGCCCCCTGTTGTGGGTCCGTGTTCCTACACTTTCACAACAAAATATCAGTGTTTGTCTGCTATATGATATATTTAACTGAAATTGCTGATCCAAACAACCAATGATTTATAAAGGAAAATCATGGAAATCATCAGGGGTGCCCAAACATTTACATACCACTGTACTATCAATAGTCTATGTTTTGGTTTCAAACTATGTTTAAAGTGCAGACACCTGTGTGTAGAGAATATGCCAAAGACATATTTACAGAACCAAAAGTTGGCTTCACTTTTCACTTTTAACAAAGAACTGGACTGGACTTAAGTTTTGAATGTGTTACAGTGGACTGACTCTGTTAATCACTTGCTTTGGTACCAAGCACCAAAAGCTTCCTGGCCAAATTTATGACACCTCAGGAAAACTGCAACAAACAGCCCATATGAATCAAAAGACTCTTGTTCCAAGCTGCACTTTGATTCCTGTCATCGCCAGTTCCAAACAGAATTTATTGGACAGTTTAATGAAACCTGTTCAATTCAGAGAATGTCTAGACATCAACAGGACATATTCTGCACATCACATCTCAACAAACAAAAGTTGCCTTGTCACAAGTCAACTCAAACAGAACCAAATGTGTCCTTGACCAACAATGGGATGTAACCACTGTGCCACCTGAAGGACATTGTTGGACCTATACTAAACCCCAAATCAAAACAGTGAGCAGCTACATAAAATAATGTGTCTTGAGAATTATATTCCAATTTAATACTTGACATTTTGTTTTTCATGTGATGAGCATATTCCTTTTACATAATGGAATTCAGTCAGTTTATATTGTAGAGTCAAAGAAAGACATCGGGCTAACACATTTTATTTAGTTGGGTCTCAAATAACTTTTTGGCAAAAGCAATATAATGCCAAGTGGGTGGAGCTCATGGCCATGTGCGAAGCTCTCCTTAAAAACCCTGAAACTAAAAAACGGTGCTTTTTCATCTTGCCTCCAAGTCTCTTATCTTAGCTCGTGCTTTTTTTTGCTCCTTTCTTTTCTTTTTCTTTGCTTTATTCTTTATTTTTACATTTTTCTGTTAGACGCATAGTTTTGATGAACGAGCCTTGGAACATTGCTAACTTCTGCAGGTAACTTTAAGACATGAATCAAGTCATCTGCATTTTGAAGACAGCTTGCTAGCTGAGTTTTTGAAATTAAAAGTGAATTTGTGAGTTTCCAAATTCTTCACTTGATGCGAAAAGCTTTATGTCAACATTAATTTTTTTTTTCCATAACTTTCTTTGCCAAGTCTTGAGCCTTTTTTTTTTTTTTTTTTTTTTTTTAAACAAAGACTTTAAACTGATTTTCCACAAGATTTGGAAGCCGGCACAGCATTTTTGACAGCAAACACAGAGTTTTCCTCCTGAGTCGTCAACCTCAATGGAGCTAGAGCTGCCAAACTCCCACATTGGGTCCTGCTGGGAACACAAGAATCATCCTCACACCTGTCGTCATCTGGGTGACTCACAGGGTTAACCAGACACAGACCAGCAAACAGCCAAAACCAAATCAGACCGAATCAAGCCTCTCCACCCGCTACAAGGGGCCCAGATATTCAAAGGGCCCACTGTTTTGATGGTCTTTGCTGTCAGTAATGCATTCACGTGTTTGTCACCTAAATATTTACATATTTAGGTGACAATATATATATGTAAATATGTAAATAAATGTGTAAATACTACGCTTATTTTTACCCTGAGGCCAACATATGGCCATCAGTTATTGTGAAGACCTGGCGTCCGTCCGTCCATCCGTGTTCAGCATAAGTCCAGTTTTATTACTGCCACAGTCTTCAAATTCACAGGGATTATTATTGGGACACAGACCTTGGACAAGTTCAAAGATGGATAACCTTGACATATTTTAAGAGGTTAAAAAGTCACATTCTGTTTTAATCAGTTTGGCTTTGTTTTTGAGTGGCGGAGGATGACAGCCAATCAGAGTAGAGCTGCACCATGGCGTCAGTGGCTGGTCTGGTCAAAACCGCTTTCCCTTGTGTGCATGTCTCTCATATATTATGTAAAAGCTAGCGAGAAATAAACACTTCTAAAACTGAAAGTGCTGTTTTTGTAACCTCGTAACACATATTGCAACATTAGCATGCATGCTAACATCCGCTAACTCAAAGCTATCTTCCTATAGAGTTAAATTTGTCTCATCAATACCAGCAAATGCACAGATGGTGATCTACAAATATTCCTTGATTTGCATAACTTCCGCTTTGGTCAAAAACTCATGTACATGCACATGCAAAGCCTCCTTCAGACGCTGTTAAAACATAACTATTGTTTTTGATTGACTAATTAATAGAGGGGCTTCATTGAACATGTACAAATTGTATGTAAGACAGCAGGATCTTAATAATTAATTACACAACTGCAAATTATGAAGAACACAAGGCTCATATGGCCGAGGGTACTTCAGCACTGCGTTATATTTTTTGTGTCCAGTTGAAGACACATGTTAATCAATTGTGTTCAGAACTCATGACTTTCAGATTCAAGACTGATCAATATTAATATTTTCCTGTGATCTGGAAGGAAAGTTCCCCTTTTGACATATTTAATTAAATTTCAGATTTAATTAAATATTATCAGTTATCAAGTTGTTCACCAATGAATATGGCTTTATACACCCTGAAGAAAACCATACACCCTGAGGCCTGTAAAGGATAAATGATAAATGTTAAATGTTATATGGTTTTCTGAAGGGTGTAAAAAGCCATATTCATTGGTGAACAACTTGATAACGATTTTATCATATACAGTGGTCCCTCGTTTATCGCGGGAGTTACGTTCTAAAAATAACCTGCGATAGGCGAAATCCGCAAAGTAGTCAGTGTTATTTTTTACAATTATTATAGATGTTTTAAGGCTGTAAAACCCCTCACGACACACTTTATACACTTTTCTCAAACAGGCATTAACATTTTCTCACTTGTCTCTCCTGTATAAACACTCAAAGTTCAAACCTTAGTAGAAAAAAATAGAATGGTTTCCTATAAATAATTATGATGGCTTTTAGGACTAACGAATTTAATTTTAACGTTCAACCTACGAGGTTGGACACATAAGAAATTATTAATAGTGACTCACCAGTATTTCACAGTTCCTCTGACCGCGCCTCTTCGTCGTGGCGCCGCTCCGCTGTTCGGATTGGCTGATTACTCGGATGGTATGAAAAATATTACCGTCTGCAAAAAGGGTGTATTGCTATTTATTCTTTAGTGTTTTATCCAATCATATTGGCGTATCATTTATAGGTATATGATAATATCAGTTATCAAGTTGTTTACCAATGAATATGGCTTTATACACTTCAGGGTCGGCCATTTTGATTTTAAGTTTCGATTTTGAACAAATTTTTGCCATTTTTGGCCATTTCCACTACTTACATTTGAACGAACTCATCCTAGGGATTTCATCCGATCGTCTTCAAATTTGGTCAAAATCATCACAACACAATGGTGATCAAAAGTTATCAAAAGATTCTAATTAAGTCAAAAGGCGTGGCTGCTAGGGGTCGTCAAACTTTGACGAGCTTTTCGGAGCACGCCATTTCACTTCGAACGGCTGTCACGCCCACATACTTCATCGTAGATCCTTCAAACTTGCTGGACATGATGAGGGCTCCGCCCTGAATGTCTACATATCTTAAGTTCCCACCTGCACCATAGCGCCCCCAAAAGTTATCGAAAGTTTTTCTCTATGTTGAAGGGTGTGGCCGCTATGGTGCCGCCATTTTGACCCTTTGCCATGGAACATCAAGTCATGATAACTCCTTCATGCTTTGCCTGATTGACTTGAAACTTCACATGTATGATGATGGTAGGCCCCTGAACACACCCAGCCCCTCTGTTTGTACACTGAGCGCCCCCTAGTGGATTAACAATCAACATGTCATAACTCCTTGATGCACTGTGTGATTTGTTTAAAATTTTAACTGTGTGATGAGTGGTTGCCCCTGCATGCACATGCCCACGTGGTCACAAGGGCACCCACTGGCCTGGGTAGGCGGTTGCGCGGAACGAGGGCCCGTATATGACTGCTTGCAGTCCTAGTATTATTATTATTATTACTACTTACAAAGAAATCTAAGACAAGAGAAAACTTTCATGAATGAGTGTGTGGGTGTGGAGGCTGAACACTGTCAGTGACAGTGGTAATGCAGCTGGCTGAGAGCGAGGTGTGTGTGTGTGTGTGTGTATATATATCTGTGTGCTTGTGTGTGTGTGTTTGTGTGTGTGTGCGTGTATGTGTTCTGGTGTGCTGACTGCAGCAATGCGCCAAGGAGAATGGAGGGGGAATATACCCAACAGTGTGTGTGTGTGTGTGTGTGTGTGTGTGTGTGTGTGTGAGAGAGAGAGAGAGAGAGAGAGAGAGATCACTGTGGTGGTTTTGCTGTTGAGAGAGATAAAGTGTTGCAGTGATTTCTAGAGGGATCACCACAGGCAACTTCTGATCTTGTGTTTTCGAACAAAGCCAGGCATCTTCATCTGCTGCAGATACACTAAAATTCCCACCAGGGATGCAGCCAAGGGCGTTAATTCTTTCTCTGTGACAGACGTTTTGAATTTTCCACCAGCTAAGTTCATTAAAATTTTTAAGGAAGCCACAGCAATTCGCTTATATGATTATTAGATCATTTATTATGCAACACTATTGAGGCAAAAAAAAAAACCTGCAAAAACATTTTTTTACATTTCTCTTGTTCTGCAAATTAAACCTCTTAGCTTACATTATGATCTGCATTAAAACAAAGAAAAGACGAAGAGAATCCAATTTACTACTTTAAAACGATTAAAACACATGTGCAAATCAAGGAATATTTTTAGATCACCCTCTGTGCATTTGCAGGTATTAATGAGACAAATTGATCTCCATGATATTAAAGAGCTACAATGATTCAGAGAAAAGATCCCCCTCCCCAAACATTTCTTCCTAATTTTGTGGCATAAAAAATAATTTTTGTTTTGTTTTGTTAAACTTACAGAAAGCATTTGATACTACAGATCATAGTTTGCTACTGGATATATTACAGAAGTATGGTATCAAGGGCTTGGCACATGAATGCGTAACAAGCTACATACACAATAGGTATCAGTGTGTCCATATTAGTGAGGCAAATTCTGAATTCTTGAAGATTACTTGTGGGATGCCCCAGGGTTCAGTACTTGGTCCACTGTTGTTTCTTTTGTATATTAATGAGTTTTTGTTATTGTTGATCTGTGTGCTGAATAAATACATTAATTCAGTCATTCATTCATTTATTCAAAAAGCAAGTATGCTGCTTTGTTTGGATTGCGGAAGGTCATTCAATCCCTTTCCAAGATGGCAGCCTAAGCTACTCATGACAGATTGATTTAGTAAATTACAGTGTCCCCTCTAGCGGTTTTTCATGTCTATGGGCTGCACATTTAGCATATTTCACTTAAATCTTTCTGAACTTACTAAGCATTTCAGTGAACAATGTGGAATATCATTTAATATCTGGCCCAAGATGGTGGCCCAAAATATTAATTACTGGCTGCTTTAGTAAATGACGATGTCTGCTCTACAGTTTTTGTTTCTCATCTCTATGTGCTGCAAATTTAGAATATTTTAATTTATTTATTTATTCATTCAGCACACAAAGCTCCTTGTCACAAGAAAAAAAAGATTTTACAAATGATCCTCATTACAGAGCAGTCATATATATATATATATATATATATATATATATATATATATATATATATATATATATATATATATATATATATATATTTTTTTTTTTTTTTTTTTTTGATATATAAAAGAAACAGCAATGGACCCAGCACTGAACCCTGAGGCAGCCCACATGTAATCTTCAAAAATTTTGAGTTTATCCCACCAATATGGACACACTGATAACTGTTTTGTGATACCACTGATACCCTTGTGTCACACAATGTGGTGGAAAAACAGACAACTTTTTATAGGCTGTCTGATCCTTCTTTTTTCATCTTTTGTTATCCTTTTCCTTCAAAGCCTCCAAAGATGATCAATCCGCAGTATGAAAAACACCTGTACACTGAACACTCTGATGAATAAGAGTAAAAACATTAATAAAAATACTCCTCGCCTCAGACAATCTGCCTCATTGATTTTTCATTATTCAAATTATTTGAGTTAATTGGCAAATCATTTAACCCCTAATAGTGACAAATGGGATGCAGTGACAGGGAAACGCAGATGCTAATGACTTTATGCCGTACAGCCTCCACCATCACAAACTGGACATCAGTAACCTCGTGTCTATTTGAACATAAAAGCTCATCTTTCTCAAGGTGCATGTGTGCAACATATCACCATACTTGGTTGGGGATTTGGTACATAGTGTAAGTAGTATCTCACTGGGCTGTGACGGTTGGCGACAAATTGCGAACAGCATTTGTGAGGGAGTTTCCAAAATGTCTCGAAATGTTTGTGGGCGTCCTCAATTTCCTCACGTGAGTCGCAGGGCCTCGCTGTCATGTCACTGGAATTTTGAACATGCTGAACAACTTCACATGACAAATTTTCTCTCAAAATAGTCGGAGTTATTGCAGGTGTCTCGAACCTGTCTCAAACCCTTCTGTGCAAAATGTAAGACAACTTTGTAAACGTAGTATGTCACTGGGTGCTACTACTGGAGAGTAGTTGGAGACACAAATTGGTGACCAAACACATAAAACAGCAACAAATTCCCAGTTGGTATCTCACTGAAGTAGTACAAATAACACATTACACACAAAGTGCTCAGCTGCTATTATCCATGTCATTTTTTTTTCCACCCTGGCTGCATATATATATATATATATATATATATATATATATATATAGTATAATATATATATATATATATATATATATATATATATATATATATATATATATATACATACATACATACACACACACGAGGTTTTTTCAAAAACCATATGGATTTGAATCACGTGTGATTACATCAGACATGCTTGAACCCTCGTGGGCATGCGAGAGTTTTTTTCACGCCTGTCGGTTACGTCATTCGCCTGTGGGCAGTCTTTGAGTGAGGAGTCGCCCACCCTCCTCGTCGATTTTCATCGTTTAGGAATGGCTCAGAGACTGCTGCTTTGTTTGATAAAAATTGTTTCAAAAGCTGTAGGGCACAACTGAGTGGACACCATTCGATAAATTTTAACAGGCTGATGAGAGATTATTGGTCTGGGTAGTGGTCGCTTTAAGGATGGCCCACGGTGCCTGACGGCGATCTGCGCTTTGAGGCGGCAGCGTCTCGCCGTTTCAAGTTGAAAACTTCCACATTTCAGGCTCTGTTGACCCAGGAAGTCGTCAGAGAACAGAGAACTTTCAGAAGAAGTCGGCACGAGGAGTTTATTCGGACATTCCATTGTTAACGGACATTTTGTAATGAAAGAACGTGCGGGCAGAGTCGCATGTCGGGCCGGACCCGACCGCGGGGGGTCGCGACAGGAAAAACACCTCCGTTGGAAACCTTAACGGGCAAGTTGGAACATGCCCAAGCTGTTAAACAATTTCTCAGTTACTCACTTGTTGAAAGCCATCAAAAGCCGCCTGAATTTTACAAATGGTTTTCAACACGGAGGTGTTTTTCCTGTCGCTGCGCACACAGATTCGCCGAGTCGTCACGGAAACGACTCGGCGAATTTTCGCACACGTCTTTCATTGCAAAATGTCCTTAAACAGTGGAATGTCCGCATAAAGTCCTCATGCCGGCCTCTTCTGAATCTTCTCTGTTCTCTCACAACGTCCTGGGTGAATTAAGCCTTAAATTAGGATGTTTTCAGCTCGAAACAGGCCGACGACGGCGCCTGGAAGCGCTGCGCGACGTCCCGCTCCGTGGGAAGTCCTTACAGCGACAGAAACACCCCATAATCTCTCATCAGCCGTTAAACTTTTCACCGAAAACCAGCTAAATTTCTCGAATAGTGTCCACTCGGATATTCCTCACAGGCCTGCCCTTCTTGATCAGCCTGTAAAGTTTTATTTAAAGCTAACAGATAATTTTTATCAGGAAGGGCTGAACAACAAAACAACAGAGACAGATAATAACAAAAGACAAGTGGTGACAGTAATAACAGTGAAGTGATGAAATATGTGAAACACCAAAGATGCCAAGATACAACATACAGGACAAACAGCCACACATAAACAAGCAATGACAGTAACAGTCTGTTGTGCAATTAATGACGATCCACACACCTATTCCAGGACACCAGAGACTTGATCCCCTTGGGAACACACAAAACCGAATTGTTGGTGATGGCCACAAACACCGGACCATCCACATACAGAGACCCCGTCACTGCTAAATTATCAGATCACTACTGTGGTTGGTTTGTTGGGCCAACACCCAAGTACACAACCTTACCATATGACATGGATCACTCCAGCATGAAAGGATCCACATGGGCGAGTGCATTTACCTTGACGGAAAGGGGTCCAGGATGCAGAGCCCCAGAGGAAACCAGGAGAACCAGTACAGCAGAAGGGCCGAGAGGCCGTAGCAGCCTGATGAACCACCAGGGGAGCAACCCAGGCACAATCCCAACACACTCCCAGACCCCCCACGGAGGAAACACCCTCATGCACACGGGGAAGCACACAGGGCACTGGCAGAGGCCCAGAGGGAGGCGCCCTGGCACCACACCACACAGGCCATGATGCTAAAAGGGAGGAGCGAACAGCGAGGGGGACGAGGGCCGGGGAGTCCAATCACCAAGCCCAGGCAGACACTGCAGAGCCAACGACGGTGAGACCCGACCCCGGATGAGCAAAAAAAAACCCAATACATCCAAAGCCAGGCTGCACGCGACAGACCCCCACCCGCGACTCCCCCAACACATCCCGCAGGACCCCCCCATGACCTGCCAAGTCCTGCAGCTGACCACCCTCTCCCCTGTACCCCAACCCACACCAAAGCCCAACGTCAGTATGACACCCACACGAGAGCGGGACAGCATCCTCCCGCCGAAACCAAGGCCCCCATCTCCCCAGTAGCAGTCCACCTCCCAAGTAACATCACAAACACCCCACCACAACACCCACCATTATCCATGTCAATAGATGTGGAAATTCCCCCACTGTACCCAAGAAGGAACAGTAGTATAAATGATAATAATAAATATAAATAATAAAATAATAATGAATAAAAAATAATAATAAAAAGCCTAGCCTGGCTCCAAAGAGGGAAAAGTACAAGTACAATAGGAGGGAAACTCTGAACAGGGCACTCACCCACTTGCAGAATATCCAGCAGTCCACGCCACTAAAGAGGTCATGGCTGGTGCAAGGATGGCACAAGCCAGGGTGGCTGCTGGACTCCCTCAGCCTTTTTCAGAAGCACAGTCTCTCTCCGATCATCGCTGCTATTTTGGCGTGCTCCCAGGGCAGCTCATGCGTTACTCCCACTAGCAATGTCAGATCTTCAGTTTTATCTCCAATCACTCGCAATGTAGTTTCATCTGTCGTCAACTCCTGAAAAAGTCCTCTCACAATTTTTGCAGGGCTTTGCAACGCTTGCAATGGCTCTGTGAGTACTTAGTAAGGACTTTTGCTGCCTCGCCAACTTTGAACTGTTCGAAATTCAGGTAACATGTGAGTGACACCCTGTGACTCATGTGAAGGGATGGCACTACCCAGCAAATGTTGCGTGAAATCTTGAGAAATCCCTCACAAATGATGTTTGCAAACTGTCGCAGCCCAGTGAGAGTACCTTAAGGGATTGGGAACCTATGATACTAAATGGTGAGTGATTGAAGACAAAATGAGAATATGACATTCGGGGCATGAGACAGGCGTGAAATTATGCACACCTATTTTCCGAATGCCACAAATTATTTGGAGTGTCGCAAATATGTCGCAGTTTGTTCGCATTTAAATCATGTGCTCCACGTGACCAGCCATATATAAACTATCTTGTAAATGTGTCATCAGTACCGATTCAGTGAGATTCCAAAAGCTAGATCTGCACATTTTGTTGCAAATTTGTATCTGCAACTACTTGCCAACAGTGGCAGCCCAGTGAGACACTACCCTAAGGGCCCCTTCACACATAACACAAAGAAGCAGAAACCGGAAGAAAATCCGCAAACCAAAAACGAAATGAGGAACCACGAAACATTCCACCTGCTGTCGGGAGCAACGCATGGTCGATCAGGAGTGCACGAAACCACAGCAATAGTTTTGTGCACGCTTGTATTCACGCACATGAACACAATGCGAGCACTTGGAAAGTTGCGCACACAGCAGCAGAAGAAAAAAAAATTTAAAAACACCGCACTTTATAATATTTAATTCCTGGTATAAAGAGTGGATTTAGCCTCCGCCTAGACCTACACCAGGAAGTAATGAAATGACGTTGGATTACCATTCTCTCTTTCATGTTTTACATGAATTACCTAATGCTCTCGTCTCATGAAGAGCCAGCTGGCTCCCGTGTCATGAAGAGTCGGGCTCTCGTGTCTTAAACACATCAGCAGTGATCCACTACAAATGTGATATGTGTTTTACTTATTACAATGTGGGGAAATCCTACAGTGACACGCACCTCGCGGGGGCATCCCGTGGGGTGATTTCCTGCATGCCACGATGTTCAGCAGCTTTGCTGTGCTCTGACGCAACGGTCAGCTGAAGCGATATGTTTTAATTTATTCCCACAAGAGGACAGCATGCCGACGTCCACGCTTCACAATGTAGTTATGTAACTTCATATCCTACAAGCCACTACAGGTGTTCCCGAGCTGTGACATGGGAGCACAGTTATCTGACCAGCTGCATGTCACAGGGGGATACATCCACCTCTGTCAGCAGACCTCGCAACTCAGAGAGGAAAAAAGGCTCACTCTCTGTTGCTTTGTTCTGTGATTTTAATTTTATGTATGTATTACTATGTGTTAGTCCTGCATCTGTCTGCATCGGTGCAGTTACACCCATGTGTATTGCTAGGTTATGCCACTTTCGTGTGCCACTGTCCTGCCTTTTTTAAGCGTACAACGCGCGGTGTTAGATGTTCATGTGTGACACCTGATATTTGGCCGACACCTGGGAACGAATGAGCACGTGCAGGGCATTCGCTATCTTTCAGCCGCTTGTGTGCGTGATGGTTGTGGTGACAGGTATACAAGGCGTTTGAGGTGGCTCAGATTTTTCACAAATGGCATGCAATTCCTCCTTCATGCACTAGTTGCCTTCAATCATGTTATGTATGAAGGGGCCCTAAGGAATGCAATTCTACAAAGTAGTAGTTGCAGTTTGATTAGAACAATAGATTGTCATTTTGTTAGCTTTTTGTAACACTATATCCAGTTGTATAATACACTTTTAGAGGTAATATCATGAGTCATATGTTCAAGAACAATGCAAATCAAAAGCCTCCTCCCACCCACCCGCAAACACACACAGGAGAAGCATACTGCAGATGTGGTAATGAGATAATTAACTGCTTTTTGAAGTAAGCTGTTGTCTTTCAGGTACTCATTTCCAATACAAATTGGCTGTATGTAGTGGCCTAAATAGTTTGCATTAGGAGTGTGCAACTGTATTCTTAATTGGTTATATTTAGTGATGTCTCTATGGTGCACCAGGCAGGTGAACTCTTCTTGCTCATTGCTGTATCCACGACTTTGCTCTTTCAGTTCATTACCAAACCTCATGACCCTAGGAGGAAGTAGGAGTATAAATGGACTTTCTTCAACACAATGGTCCACTACAGTGTCCGCAAAACCTCAGATGCAGCCCCAATCTCTGTGTTGATCTCACACTACATCTTACCTCCACTCATGAGCAAGATTGTTTATTGTTATATCAAATTGCAGTACAGGTAGAATGACATTTCTTAAGAATCAAGTTGCACATTGAATCAGCACCGAAGTATCGTGATATGTATCAAATTAGGAGATACAGTAAGTGTATCATCCTAGTAGTTACAGCAAGCAAGAGCTATGGAACCAATTACTGTGCTATATACTTTAAGACAGATCAGTTTCAATATATTGGTTCATCCCAAAATTGGTGTGATACAAAAGATGCCATGTCCTATGTTCTTGAATAAATGTAGACTTAAATATGACAAAAGCTGCCATTCAGAAATGTCTTCCCGTATTCATATTTTCACTTCAAACCCAAATGTCTTCAGTGTACAGCAGAAAGAAATGACTTGTTGGGGTCATCATTCCAACACTTTTGACGGGACTGTGAGTCGACTTCAAGCTATCATTGCACAAAATAACAACACTTTTTACCTTTAAAGCACAGAAGATGCATGAGTCCTCCATGCACTTGTGGGTGGTGAGCTGTCGAAAACTTCTGCGGAAGATGTCGAGATGCCACAAAACCTGGAAAACAACATGGACAGGAAAAAGAAACTGAATAAATCGGTCTTATTTTTGTTACTTGCTGTACACTGTCAGAGTGGAGAGTCCTGGTTATATTTCTGTCTCTTCTCCGCTGAATGCCCAACCGCAGTGTATGACAGGATTTACACAGATCTTTCCACCCATGGCTTTGATGTTTGATTAGCAATATACATATAGAAAATTATTACTATGTCTGCCAAGGACGTAATAAAATGCATTTATTTATTTGTCTGTCTGTCTGTCTGTCTGCCTGCCTGCTAGCAGGATTACATCAAAACAACTGCATGGATTTCAATGAAATTTTCACCACAGATAGATATTAGACCATTTGCCCTATTGAGATATCCCATAATCCCTTGCGCAACAGAGAGTCAAATAACAGAGAAACCACCAAAATGTTTTTTTATGCTTTCATCACATTAATAAGAGACTGCATGGATAAGACCCTGAACCTGCTAAACAATGTTCCACATATTCAGTGCCTGCTACATTTAACATGCGTGGAATTTCATAAACGCAAACTGAATTTCAGACATTTTATATATATTACTCTGGAACAAACAGGACAAACAGTGTTGTAAAGGACAATAAGCAGGACGTTAAAGAGCAAACTTCACTTTCCCCCAAAGGACATGAACAGGAAGTGATCACAGGGATTCCCATTGAAAATAACAGAGAAACAACCTGAGCATCACACATGTTTACATAAAACAAACACAATAACAATGTCTAAAACTCCAGATAATATATTCACAAGAGGTTTAGGCACAATATCCAAAGAGTTTTATGTTGCAATGTTAATGCTGTTGTCCTTGTGCAGCGGTTAAATTGCAGTGTTATCAGGCCGATCCAAAGCAGTTCTCAATGTTAATGACATCTGGCAGCGCGGTGAGCTCTTCAAAGTTCTGCGAGATTTTGCAGGACTTGAAACCTCTATACGGTGAATGGAAAAACCTATTAAATTTTGGAGTTGATCCAGATCCAGATGCGGATGCTGGATCAAGTTTCACTTTATATAGGCTTTGAAGGATTAGGCCACTGTTAGCAGGATTACGTCAAAACCACTGCACACACACACACACACACATATATATATATATATATATATATATATATATATATATAGCCAAATGTATTTATTAACATTTTGCAGATTTATATACAAAGTGAACAAAGAGTAATAACTGAACAGTAAAGAACCCCCAAACATTCCTGTCAAGTATGCAAAAAAAAAAAAAAAACCACAAACAAACAAACAGAGACAAAAATCAAATAACACATACGAGGTCTACTAGAAAAGTATCCGACCTTATTTTTTTCAAAAAACATATAGATTTGAATCACGTGTGATTGTGTCAGACAAGCTTGAACCCTCGTGTGCATGCCTGAGTTTTTCCACGCCTGTCGGTTGCGTCATTCGCCTGTGAGCAGGCTTTGAGTGAGGAGTGGTCCACCCCCTCGGCAGATTTTCATTGTCAGGAAATGGCGGAATGATTTGGGCTTTTTTTCCATCACAATTTTTTCAGAAACTGTTAGAGACTGGCAGCTGGAAACCATTCAAAAAATTTATCTGGCTTTCGGTGAAAATTTTACGGGCTTCACAGAGAATAAGGACTGTTACTAAAGCTTTAAGGACGGCTTTAAGGACGCTCGGCGCGCCGCGCTCCGTGCCGCCATCGAGAGCCACAAACCACCGGATCATTTCTAAACGGATGGCTCTGTGGAGCCGGGACCGTCGTGTGCCATTTCTTATTTTCCTCACTGTACACACACACACACATACATATACACACACACACACATACATATACACACACACACACATACATATACACACACACACACATACATATACACACATATATACATATATATATACCATCCATCCATCCATCCATTTTCTTTATCCGGAGTCGGGTCACGGGGGCAGCAGCTCAAGCAAAGCATCCCTGGCGGAGGCCAACGTGCACTGGAAACAGGTGCACGTATATATATTATATACATATACAATATACATATATTTACATATACATATATATATATACATATATAATATATATACATACACACACACACCACACGTTGTTTGTTTTAGGTGGCATCTTAAATGAATTAATTGATGCCTTGCATTTATAGAGTCAGGACCGGATTTTGTTCAGACTCTCCTCCCATTCCTCGTCCTCTATCTGTCAGCCCAGCTCCCCCTTTCCCATGCATTTTTTCAAGAGTTAAAGAGTACACTGAACTAAAAAAACATTAACAAACTCCAGACACCAACTTGTTGGATTCAGGTGAGCGTGAGAGAAGCTGTAAATTGGCACCTCCTCAGGTAAGGACTCGAATTCAGGGATATTCTGGCGAACATAGCTTCTAACTTGCAGATATTGAAAAAAAATGCACTGCAGGCAGAGAGAACTTATCTTTTAGTTGAGCAAATGAGGCAAACTGTCTAGCAACATATAAATCCTTAAGAGAAACAATTCCTTTTTTCTTCCAATTGTCAAACGAGGCATCTAACAAAGATGGGGGAAAGCGTGATTACGAGATATCGGTGTATGAATATTTGTATTTGGTAAGGAATATTTTTTCCTGATTTGATTAAGCATTTTTATACAGTTTGAGACAACAAAATTATGCACCTTAACATTTGGACTAGGAGGCGAAAAAAGAAGGGCAAGGAGAGAACTATTTTCAACCTCTTCATTTTCAATGGCCACCCAAGGAGGAATGTCAGGCATTGAGTCCAATTTGTACTCCGTTTGCCAGTAGACCAACGTGCGGCAGAGTGCTGCCCAATAGTAATGTTGAAAGTTGGGCAAAACTAGCCCCCCCCCCCCCATCGATTTGGGCTTACAGAAAATTAGTTTTAGTTATTCTGTGGGCTTTACAGGCCCAAATAAAAAGGAAGAATTACTGAATCTATAGATTTATAGAATTGCTTTGTCAAGTAAATGGGCAAGTTTTGGAAAATGTACCAAAATTTTGGAATTGAGACCATTTTTATTGCATTTATACGACCTATCATAGAAATAGGAAGGCTTCTCCATTTCTCAATATCCTGTTTTAATTTTTCAATCTTATCAAGATGATTATACTTAAAAATTAACTTAGGATTTTTTTGGCAAGGTAACACCTAGATATTTTAACTGGTCAGTTTTTTTTTAAAGGGAGATTTTCTAAAAAATCTGCATCAAGATCAGCCCCCAGAACCATAAATTCACTTTTCTGCTAATTAATGGTATAGCCAGAAATTTCCCCAAAAGATTTTACCAATTCTAATAAACCTGGAACTGAGCTTTCAGGATTAGATAAAAACATAACCACATCATCAACATACATTGATATGGAATGATCAACTCTTCCTAACCGGATTGGGTTAATGGAGGGGCTGTTCCTAATCGCTATGGCGAGGGGCTCAACTGCAATTGCAAAAAGCAGGGGGCTTAGGGGACAACCCTGACGGGTGCCCCGATGCAAAGGGAAAGGCGCTGATTGTTCTTGGTTGGTAAAAATGGAAGCTGACAGATGCCTATATAATAACTTCACCCAGACCCAATCTTTCTAATACTACCACCATATAGGCCCATTCCACCTGCTCAAATGCCTTTTCTGCGTCTAAGCATAAAGCCGCGACTTTTTGAGTTTGCCAATGTCGATGATACATGATGTTCATTAGTCTCCTAACGTTAAAAAATTAAAACCTATTAGGTACAAACCCAGTCTGGTCAGGATGAATGATTGAGCTAATGTGGTTATTTAATCTATTTGCCAATAACTTTGAGTATTTTCAAATCAGTATTTAATAAGGAAATGGGATGATAAGATGAAGGTTCCATTTCATCCTTCCCTTCCTTCAATAATAATGAGATGTTGGCATCATATAATGTTCGTGGGAATTCCTTAGTTTGAAATGAATGCTTAAACATTCTAAGTAACAAAGGGGCAATTTTTTCAGCATTTGTTTGTAAATTGCAATGCCAAAGCCATCTTGACCTGCAGCCTTGCCACTGGGAAAGGATTTAATTACTGATACTATCTCTTGAATGGTGATTTCAGCATTCAAAGCATTACATGATGCATCATTTAAAATTGGGAGATCCCACAAAACCACTGCACACATTTGATGAAACTGTCAACACAGATACATATTAGGCCATGGAAGAACCCATTACATTTTGGAGGTGATGTGGATCTGGATCCAGATTCTGGATCAAGATTTCACTTTATATACACTTTGAAAGATTATGTCAAAACTACTTCACAGATTCTCACCAAATTTGCACCACAGATAGATACAGGTGTATGCAAAAGTTTGGGCACCCCTGATAATTTTATAAATCATTGGTTGTCTGGATCAGAAATTTCAGTTAAATATATCATATAGCAGACGAACACACTGATATTTGAGAAGTGAAATGAAGTTTCTAGTATTTACAGAAAGTATTTACACCTTAGTTCACTGATTAGTGTCCACATCTCCTAATCATACAGTAAGACAGAAAGCACCAGGAGCATAAAGACTTGGACCTTCTTTGTCCTGCAAAGATACTGGCATCACCAAACAACTCTGATCAATGACCTCATCACTCCACAAGCTCTTCCCAAGCATCTCACAATCTCAGAGGCCGAGGACCCACACACGTGAATACCACTGCCGAGATAAGTGAATGCCTTTACAAGTTTAACACTTTTTCTACAAATAGATCTGCTGGACGAGTCCAGGAAATCACTGCAAGTCAGGGCCTGTATCCTCAAAGCAACTCAAAGTCCTCTCAAAGAGCTCCTAACTTAGCCTAAAATTTCCTGGAAAAGAATCTTAGCCTTACAGTGAGCCAGCAGGGGTCTGAGAGCAAGTCTGAGCAAGGAGGGGACAGAAACTACTATCCTTGTGAGGAGGCGGGGTTGATCTTGTTGATAGGTACGACACAGTCCTCTAAGAGCTGTGACTGGTTGTCATAGAAAGGGGAGGAGAAATTTTAAAAAAATGCACTCCACCCTCCTCGTCATGAATGGACAGTGAAATCAAATGATCTTATAACCTGAACTGCATTAAGACATGTAATCGTGAGGATAACTTTGTTACGATGACGAAACCCAGCTAAGATAAATTAATTGTTACACAGCTTAAGTACTGTTGTAACACAGTACTTAAGACGCTATTAGACTTCTTAAACATCCTCCTCCCTCCTGCCAGTTTGGCACCTTAGGCGCTCTCTTTAGGCCTAAGATGCTTTGTGGATAACTTTCATCTTACCAATTCTAAGAAATGTAAGAATTCCAGGATTTCTAAGATTTTTCTTAGAATAACGTCACTAGGAGCTATTTTTAGTGCTATGCCGCGTTCACACCGGGCGCGATCAGACGCCACAAATTCGCGGAGATCGCGTGGCGACAGACGCGCCACCATCGTCCGGTGTGTCGCTCTGCTTTCACTGCGAAAATTCGCCCCAGTGCGTCATCTAATAGGAGGAGCTTCCATTCTGCTCACCGTCTCCGGTTGTCAGTCAAGTTAACATGACGGACCTTGATCACACGGAGCAAGCTGTTGTGGAAAGCTGACAAATGTCATGAGACGTTCCCAATTCGGGGAGTATCATTATTTACTGCAGGAGCTGCGTCTGAATGATGGCCGCTTTCAGCGGTCCTTCCGCCTCTGCAGGACCCAGTTTGAGGACCTCGTGTCCCGTTCACGCGCACACATGTAAACAATAAATCCATCTATTTTCTTCCGCTTTCCCAAACCAAGGCTTTCCCAAGCCAGCCGAGAGATGCAGTCCCTCCAGCGTGTCCTGGGTCTTCCCTGGGGCCTCCTCCCAATGGGACGTGCCCGGAACACCTCTCCAGCGACGCGTCCAGGGGGCATCCAGAAAAGATGCCCAAGCCACCTCAACTGACTCCTTTCGACGTGGAGGAACAGCGGTTCGACTCCGAGCTCCTCACCCTATCTCTAAGGGAGCGCCCAGCCACCCTGTGGAGGAAACTCATCTCAGCCACTTGTACTCGCGATCTCGTTCTTTTGGTCATGAGCCAAATCTCATGACCATAGGTGAGGATCGGAACGTAGATCGATCGGTAAATCGAGAGCTTTGCCCCCCCCACTCAGCTCTCTCTTCACCACGATGGTCCGATACAGTGACCGCATCACTGCCGATGCTGCACCGAGCCGTCTATCGATCTCACGCTCCAATCCGTCCCTCACTCGTGAACAAGATCCCGAGACACTTAAACTCCTCCACTTGAGGCAAGGACACTCCACCGACCTGAAGAGGGCAAAGCACCTTTTTCCGGTTGAGAACCATGGCCTCGGATTTGGAGGTGCTGATTTTCATCCCGGACGCTTCACACTCGGCTGCAAACCGCCCCAGTGCACGCTGAAGGTCCTGATTTGACGAAGCCAACAGAACCACATCGTCCACAAACAGCAGAGACGAGATTCTGTGGTTCCCAAACCAGACAAACAATAAATAAATTAAAAAAAAAAAGAAACTCCGCTGCCCCTGCTGTGGGGCTGCTGCTCGCTCTTCCCCCCAAAAAAACTCATAATTGTGTTTAGAAACCAGTCACCATTTTTTTTATTATACACCTGTGTAGTTAATAAATAAATTAATGTCCACGGCCGATTCGCTCGCGTGTGCACGTAACAGAAAAAAAGAAACTCCGCTCCCGCTGCTGCGGGGCTGCCGCTCGCTCTTCGCCCAAACTCTGTCATAATTGTGAAATAAAGGACAAAAGGGACATAAGTCCTGCTCACAGGCTGGCTACCAGAGACAGGACATGTTCACATCCCACTCAGTCAAACTCCAGACATCTCCATGGCACTACGTATTCAGTCCCTGATTGGTCATCGCAGCGCGACAAGATGAAAAAGTTCAGATTTTTCAACTTGGGGAGGAGGGCAACGTGACGTGATACGACGCAATATCGCGCCAATCGCTCAAAATCGCTTCACTCGCGTCCATCGTGTCGTGCTACGTGGCTTGGTGCCAAAACGTTTCCTTCCATAGGGATTACATGGCAACCTGTCGCTCGCGTCGCGCCCGGTGTGAACGCGGCATTAGGCTGCTTCATGGATGTGTGCCCTGGACCTTAAGGTGCGTTTACACATAAGCAAGAGGCATTACGAACGTCATTTTTCTGTCATTCGTGACACATTCCTGACATTCTTAATGTGACTTAACGCATCTGAATAGGTTTCTTAATAGTGCGTGTTGGTGCGTGATATTCTTGATATTCGTGTCAAAAAATCTTCCACGAATGTCACACACCACCCTCATTTCGTCTCACGTTGTGGAGGTCGCAACTGAGCGTATTGATCCGTCTTGATGAGTACTGATCCTTAACAGAACGTGACAATGTTCGTAGTGGTTCCTGTGATGGTTCTTGGAGCCCAAACTGTCACGCGTTATTACAAAGTGACACGGAACCTGTCAAGTTTTGACACGACTTGTAACGCGGCGTCACATTTCACTGCGCGCCACGACGAATCAGTTTTCTGTCACGTGCGCACAATTAAACTCTGCTCCAAATGTGGGTCCACAGTTCCTGCTGAAGCTCCTCAGGACGCTCCTGCAGGTGTTCCACCTGCTGTTGTAACCGATGAGCGGGAGAACGAGTCTGAGCAACCAGAGGAGCGAGAGGAGACTCACGTGCAGCCAGACATCTCTGCACCTCCTCCAGTCCGGGGGAGGAAGAAGCGTGCGCACAATTAAACCCTGCTGCATAACATTCAGTTTGGTTGCTGACACCAAGTCAGCTAAAAGTCAAATTTCAGTGGTCTTCAGCGCGTTCCTGCAGGTGTTCCACCTGCTGCATGTGCCTGATGTTTGGGAAAATGCGCCAGATGAGAGCCGCATGAAGCCACACATCTGGCGCTGTCCTCCTCCTCCTCTCTGCGCCACTCCATGACACAGAGCCCAACTACGCATGCAGTCACAAAGTTCTTCTGAAAAACTGGAGCGATCTGAATTTGGTTGGATGAATATGGGTGTGTGTGTGTGTGTGTGGAGACAATTCACCTCGTTCACAACGTGACAGAACTTAACGATGCGCTGTTACGCGCAATAGCGCGCGATAGCGCATAACAACGCGGAACACTATTCTTGACCGTGCGCAACATGTGCCATTAATCGTAATGTGTGGTAACAGGTTGCAGCAGTTCCTGAGGACACCTGACGCCTCTGCTCCGAATAATCACATTCGTGATCAGCGGCCAAGAATGTGTACTTCGTGGCATTCGTGACTTGTCGTTATGTGTAAACGCAGCATTAGTCTTGATCCAGGACATTCTTTTTAATGCACCATTTTTTATATATTTTACTAAAGTATTTGTTTAGGAGAATACGCTGATCCACAACACACCCATGACAAATGAGGAGCCCAAGTCCATCCATTTTTTTTTTGCCCAGCCGCACCCTATTTGTTTGTGATTTTGTGTCACATAGTCAACAATGTGTGGTCATTCACACCGCAGGATGTCGAGGAATTTAGGGATGACTGAGAATCAACATCCCAGCCTGCACCGGGTTTCAGGCTTTTCCAACTTATTTTATTTCCCCTCCCATAGTGTGCGCGCTTCATACCCATGTTGTATTTTGAAATCATCCTGCAGGATGGATGGACAGAAAACAACCTGTGTGACACTGCAGATGTGCAAAAAAGGCAAAGAACATGGTACATAAACAAGGAGTCGCTCTCTCGTGTGTAATTAGAGGAAAGAGCTCCGAGGAGCGTTTGCAGTGAAAGGTAAAATATTGACACAACAGTGTCCCTTAGGCTTCTACTGAGATCTACAGCACACACACACACACGGGAAGAATCGTGGTTCTATGTGCCTATACACACACTATTGTGCACATCTGCAAAAGCCACCCAAGTACAGACCAACAATATCTGTGTGTGTTAAGGAGCGTGAAAGGTAGAGGAAGGAGGATGACAGACTGCATGCTGACGCCAATGCTCACTCGCTCTCTCTCTCTGTCATTTATTCGGTCATGATGAATCGGCTGCCTGCACAACATTGCAGCAGCCACAAGGAGGGCTCTCTCTCTCCCCCCCGCAGTGGTGACCTATAGAGCTGTATGAAGCTTGCTTCTGACCAGAGGGTCATAGGTTTAATGCCCCGATCACACTGGAAAACCTCCCTTGAGAAAAGTCTTTAATCTCCCATTGGCGACCACAGTGCAGCTGACCACCCTGACATTGCCATTTGTGAATGGGTGAATGTGAGACATCACTTTTATGTACTTTGAGCATCTGTCTCAGATAGAAAGACACAATAATATACTATTATTATAACTATTCAGTACTGCTTAGAGAGAAGGACACACGACTATCGAATTACATCATTAATTTAGTCAATCATGCTGGGTAGGTAGGCAGGTGGTGGCTCTAAACTGTACATAGACATTAATGTGAGGGTTAACGACCTGTCAACACTAACCCTATGGTCAACATTAGCGACAGAGGCAAAGTGACGGCTTCTGTATAAATCTATGTTTCTCAAATATTTTGCAAAAGTTACTGAGAAATAAACATTTTTAAATCTAAAAACAATGTTTTTTACCCAGGCAACACTTCTGAAGTGATTTACAAGACATCTTACGGAACCATCAAGCAACAAAGCCTATTGGCATGTTGTCGTCATTTGTAGCTAATGTGACCGTAGGGCAACTGTCCCTGCTTTGCTCACGCTACCCTCCACCTCTTGACACATTCATGGTTTTGCGGGAAGTTAGGTGGAGACAGGCACTGCTTGGAACTACTTAATTTGATCTTCAAACCTGTTCATGAGAAAACCTGTGGATGACGTCACAGAGAATTCAGTGGTGGGCACAGCTAACTCAAAAGGTAGCTTCGATAACCATTGATCAGATAACTGAAAAGTTATCTTTTATGACGATAAACTGCTAAAAAAATGTATCTTTATTACAGATAACCGATAATTAGTATTGATTTGGATGCGGCCATATCAGATTACACTGCCGGCTTCTGACAAACCAGTTTCACTTTAAGCGCCGGAAGGGCTGCTAGGTAAATTCAAGGATCACAAACACAAAGAATGCACAAAAAATGAACAAAAAAATAAAACCTCAAACATTGTCATCTTTCAAAAGCAGTAAAACACAGTATGTGTCATGGTCTGGGCTGTTTGGCTGGTTTTTGTTTTCTTTATTTCTGACCAGGTGGCGTGCAAGCGGAGCTGAGCATCTGGAGACCTCACCTGCAGCTCATTTCCACCTGATCAGGAACATCACCTGCAGCTCGTTTCCACCTGATCAGGAGCTGCTGCATTTAAAGCCTGGTGATGCAGCTGTTGATTGCCAGAGACTTGTTGATGTTGATGAAACCAACTTGTGTTTGATAATTATGTTGTTGTTGAAGAGGAGGATTTGCTGATGGATGACTGATTCACTGGTTGAGTGAACGAATGAACACTCTACGAACCTACCAAACAACCTTCTGCTTCTGTTCAGCTGTCAGACAGCATAGTTCCTGAGAAACTCAGCTCCGTTGAAGCCACCTGGTGCCGGCTCCCCTCCTGGTCCAGTTCTCGCTGTGGCTTCCAGGTCTTCCATCGCCTGGAGTGGGCCGTGTCCTCCACTCTACAGACCGCCTGACTTAATAAATTGTTTTGTTGATTCGTATGTAATTAAATATCAGTTATTCATTCCTTCCATCTCTGCTTCCTTGCGTTTGGGTCCAGTTCAAATCCTGGGTTGGCTTCCATCCCGCACCAAAACCGTAACAGTATGAGAAGTCACAGTTTATCTCGGTATTCGATACACCGTCATTTATGAGCTAAAAATTGCCGCTTTTTTCCCCACACGGTTTGAACCCTGCGGCTTAAACAATCGAAATACATCCATTAATGCACTGATTGGCAGAATAAAATACACGTAGTAAATAGAAATTCTTACCTGTTAGTGAACCTGAACTACACTACCCACAATGCTCCCTGCATCAACCGGCCAATCACCATTTTCATTTAATGATGATATCATCAGCAAGCGACAGGCAGCCAGTCTGCTTGGTGGCTATAAACGCACAACAAACAGACTACAATGTTTGATTTTAGTGTTTACAAACATTTTTGACCATTAAACTTTATCAGCAAAGAAAATCGGACTGAAAGTTATCAGAACTAAATTTATCGTAAGATAAGTGGTCCGATGATTATTTTAAAACTTATCTGAAAAGCTAATCTGATAGTAGATAATTATCAAAGCTAATGTTTTTGCTATCAGATTAGCTGAACTGTGCCCATCACTGGGAGAATTTGTCCAGTATATACGCTATGTGATATAGCTATGCTTTGAACATGCTAGAAGACAGTTTCAAACAAGGGATTAGAAAGTACCGTTTTGTTTTTGTTTTTTCAGAACCTTTAATGAAGCACAATCTGGAACCTTCTGTTCATACATTGCTAAAATATGGCTAAATACACAGTAGATGTCCTCTATAGAGAAAATTCATGGAATTTGAGAACTCATCACATGACCGTGTGCCACCAAGGAAGTACTACAGCCATCGTCAAATGGTGCTACAAACATAGCACTTGCCATCTAGTGGCAACACTGCAGTAATGCACATACACAGTAGTGAAAATTCTGAGTTTTCTTTTTAACATGTATTCATGATTTATGCCATGTAGTTTGATTTGTTAGCAACAAAAAGAAAATGTCGATCAAAGGTGCATGATATTTTGTATTGTTGTGAGAGAAATAACTACAAACACAGATGTCTACATTTTGCAATATTTATTTTTTCTAAAATGGGTAGCACGGTGGCTTAGTGGTTAGCACTGTTGCCTCACAGCGAGAAGGTCATGGGTTCAATTCCTGCCTGTGGCCTTTCTGTGTGGAGTTTGCATGTTCTCTCCGTGTTTGCATGGGTTTCCTCCGGGTTCTCCGGTTTCCTCCCACATCCAAAGACATGCGGGTTAGGGGGAATGGAAACTTTAAATTGTCCATAGGTGTGTGAGTGGGTGTGAATGTGTTTGTTTGTCTGTTTGTGGCCCTGCGACAGACTGGCGTCCTGTCCTGGGTGGACCCCGCCTCGCACTCTATGACTGTTGGGATAGGCTCCAGCCCCCCGCAACCCTTAATTGGACTAAGTGGTTGAAGATGAGTGTGTGTGTGTGTGTATATGTTTCCTAAAATATTCATGAATTACAATACTACAAATTTATTGGCATGAGTAGAGTGGAAAAGCCTTTTCAGAGTCAATGTCATTTCCTGGGTGGTTAAATTCATTGCTTGGTTCTAGAGTTGACATTGTTTGGGAGCACTTCTAGCCCCAGTTGGTGATGGGAGACGGCGCACTTGTGATACAGACCTGCATAGGGTTAAATGGTAAATGGACTGCATTTATGTAGCACTTTTCCATCTGCATGACGCTTAAAGTGCTTTACACATCAATGCCTCACATTCACCCCGATGTCAGGCTGCTGCCATGCAAGGTGCCCACTACACACCAGGAGAAACTAGGGGATTTAAGGACCTTGCCAAAGGGCCCTTAGTAATTTTCTGGTCAGCCTGGGATTTGAACAGAGGATCCTTTGGTCTCAAGCCCAACGCTTTAACCACTAGCCTTCACATCCCCTAGGGTTATGTTCCAGCCCTACATCTGACAGAAATCATTTGCGTAACAATGAAATATTCCAACAGTTCTGGCACAGCATTCAAGTCGTGCACACCATTCGCTGTCCCCTGTAACAAAAGAGACACCAGTCATATTCAGTGAATAAAATGACGCCGCTTTAATAACGCAACAAGCTCACGCTCATAATTTCTTTGTCCCCTTTTGCCTCGCAGTTATTGGCGGAGGCCGTACCTGTCACGCGGCTGCTCGTGTTCTTTCTTGTCACAGCGCCTGCTGATGTCTGTTTACTGTGTGTGGATGTTCTGATATGTGCGCTTCAATTCTGTGCAGCCCTGAGGGCTGTTGCTTCTGGCCTCGATGCTGCACCGCTGTTCAAATTCACCGGGGAGCAGAGGCTATTTTGCCAGATAATAGTGTGCGACAATGCAATACGTGGCTCTGTATTTTAATCTGTCTCTGACAGAAATGTTAATGCAGACCATCAGCAATAGGACTAAATAAGCCACTTGGCTAGAAAAATTCAATAACTGTTGAGCTGGCGGCAATCCAGCTGCAGAGTTGCCATACAGCAACGAGCACACAAAGAGAATGGAAATTATCTGGTCTTCTTGCTCAGCACGCTGCCCCCGCCAAAAAAGTAATTATGCAAACCTGTAATGAGTCCTGGATTAAACCGGAGAACTCATCTTTATTGCAGAAAGACAAACACAGAGAGGAAATAGTTTTCTTTGCACGTCTTGTGATGTTGTAGATGTTTATATTCAAAGTACTATCAGGTGTCTTACTATTTCTCTTTGAGTGCACAACTCAAAAACTGATCAGACTGCTTTAAAAAAAAAAAACAGAAAAGTTGGTTATACATGTCGCTACCTTGGCCAACCCATAAATGGGTAAAGGGGTACAGTGACATGACCTGGGCAGGGCACAGGCTGTTAGCTTTAGCTAGCAGGCTAACATGGTACTGGTTTTCATAATGGGTGACTTGGGTAGAGGTATTGAAAACCATAACCCAATATATTGCGTCAATAATTATGGCATGATCCATGAAGCTAATAGGACCAAGCTATTGATATGTAATTAGTGCTAATAGTGTTTACAAACAAATTAATTAATATTCAACTACTGCAGCACACACTTCTTAGATGGTCCATAGTAGGGGTGTGAACTTTTCAGTATATCACAATTCAGTCAGTTTCCAATTCAATTCAAAAATGTTTTTTGGCTTGAAACAATTTGATTAAAAAACAAAAAAAGATTTTCGAATTTCTAAATTAATTCAATACATAGAGCTGCCAATTTCAGGAGCTTCTCCAGTGTGCTAAGAAAGGTGGCGTGACAAATTATGAAATGAAAGCAAAGTGTGTTGAAGATTATGTAGTTTTATAGTTGAAAAAGACAATGTTCGGGTTCTTGCCAGCATAGTTGAGCATAGGGGCACCCTATGCTGTAATTTGGGCCCCTATGCTGCGATTTAACCAGCATGGGGGAGCTTTTCTGGTTTTTAAATTTGCTTTGCAAAAAAATAAATAAATACAAAAATACAATTTGGTCAGCAGAAAGCCTTTGAAAAAGTGGGGTCATCTTACAGTGAGGATGGTCTTATATTCAGAACAACATGGTTTCCTTTTTTAAAGCATTCCAACCAATTATAGGCCCACATCATTTGTGATATTCTATGAAAACACCTACTTCCTGTGTAAATAGCAAAAATGAGTTGGACTTGCCACAAATTTATGTACAACTCCAATTCCAGTGAAGATGGGATGTTGTGTAAAATGTAAATAAAAACACAATACAATGATCTGCAAATCCTCTTCAACCTATATTCAATTGAATACACCACAAGGACAACATATTTAATGTTCAAACTGATAAACTTTATTGTTTTTGTGCAAATATTTGCTCATTTTGAAATGGATGCCTGCAACATTGTTGTGTGTTGGGGGGGGGTGTGGCTGGATGTTTTGGTGTTCTTTTCTTTTCTTTGCTCTTCAGGTGGCATGAGAACTGATTTGTCTGTGGAGAAGGTGCTGGCTGAAGAATCCTCACCCTCATCAACATCATGTGTAGCACCTGTGACTGGTAATTGGATGGCGTTCTGCATTTAAGGCATGTGTGATTCAAGCAGAACTGCCGGGAACTCGACCTTGTGATGTCCGTTTGTGAGACGCTGAGGACCGCGCCTGGGTTTGACACATCGAGCCCGTGAAGCAAGGAAGGGTGAGGACACTTGCTGTCAGCACATATTAAAGGTGATTAAGTGTTCGACTAATTGTTGATAGTAACTTGGTGTTTTGTTACGCAGTATACTGGAATTGTGATGAGAATTGTGCAGTTTGCTTCTCACTGCTGTGGCGTGCAGGATAAGTGATCCTCCACTTGTTGTGAGAAGCTGCTCATTTGCATAAAGTTAAAAAATACAGACCTGAATGTGTTGCTGATAGCGTGTGTCTTTTGAAAGATATTGTTGTAACTGCTGACTTACCTCACCTCTTCTTTGCTTCACAGAGAGTCAGTTTGTCGTGTCCACCTGGGGGGTGTTTGTCTGGTGGTAGTGGGTCCAGGAACGCCGGGCTTCTATCCTTTTGGGCGCTTAAGAGCGCGCCAACAGTCACTCCACCAGAAGGACGTTCTTTTAGTTTTGTACACATTATTATGCACAGGTGAAAAATAAATTGTTTCTGTTGTTGGAACCGCTTTCTGGTTATTTTTAGCGCTGGGTTCTGTCTGACGCAGGTCCGCTCCTCAACTCGCGTCGACACATAACAAACATGTTTCAAAAAAAGCTGGGACAGTGGTATGTTTACCACTGTGTTACATCACCTTTCCTTCTAACAACACTCAATAAGCGTTTGGGAGCAGGACACTAATTGTTGAATCTTTGTAGGTGGAATTCTTTCCCATTCTTGCTTGATGTACGACTTCAGTTGTTCAACAGTCCGGGGTCTCCATTGTCGTATTTTGCACTTCATAATGGGCCACACATTTTCAATGGGAGACAGGTCTGGACTGCAGGCAGGCCAGTTTAGTACCCACACTGTTTTACTATGAAGCCACGCTATTGAATGTGGCTTGACACTGTCTTGCTGAAATAAGCAGGGACGTCCCTGAAAAAGACGTTGCTTGGATGGCAGCATGTGTTGCTCCAAAACCTGGATGTATCTTTCAGCATTGATGGTGCCATCACAGATGAGTAAGTTGCCCATGCCATGGACACTAACACACCCCCATACCATCACAGATGCTGGCTTTTGAACTTTGCGCTGGTAACAATCTGGATGGTCTTTTTCCTCTTTTGTCCAGAGGACACAAAGTCCATGATTTCCAAAAACAATTTGACATGTGGACTCATCAGACCACAGCACACTTTTCCACTTTGCATCTGTCCATTTCAAATGAGCTCAGGCCCAGAGAAGGCTGCGGCATTTCTGGATGTTGTTGATGTATGACTTTCATTTTGCATGGTAGCGTTTTAACTTGCACTTGTAGATGCAGTGACGAACTCTGTTAACTGACAATGGTTTTCTGAAGTGTTCCTGAGCCCACGCAGTAAGATCCTTTACACAATGATGTCGGTTTTTAATGCAGTGCCGCCTGAGGGATCGAAGGTCATGGGCATTCAATTTTGGTTTTGGCCTTGCTGCTTACGTGTAGAAAGTTCTCCAGCTTCTCTGAATCTTCTGATTATATTATGGACTGTAGATGATGGAATCCATAAATTCCTTGCAACTGAACGTTGCGAAATATTGTTCTTAAACTGCTGGACCATTTTTTCACACAGTTGTTCACAAAGTGGTGATCCTCACCCCATCTTTGCTTGTGAACGGCTGAGCCTTTTGGGGATGCACCTTTTATACATAATCATGAGACTCACCTGTTTCCAAACAGGTGTTCTTTGAACATTCATCAACATTCCCAGTCTTTTGTTGCCCTGTCCCAACTTTTTTGAAATGTGTTGCAGGCATCCATTTCAAAATGAGCAAATATTTGCACAAAAACAAAGTTTATCAGTTTGAACATTAAATATCTTGTCTTTGTGGTGTATTAAGAGGATGTATAAGAGGATTTGCAAATCATTGTATTCTGTTTTTATTTACATTTTACACAATGTCCCAACTTCATTGGAATTGGGGTTGTATGTTTCAGTTTTTTGTGTTTGTTTGTTTTTGTTTTACACCTTTCAATGAGCTAACCAGTGGCACTTCCGAGAGCAACAGTCAGCAAAGGCAAGCCCAGGAGTCCCAAAGTGATTCTGGTTTGCTTCGTTGACTGCTGATTTACTAAGCACCACGAGGATTATAAGGTATCATTCAGTTAAAGGTAACATGAATGTTGTCATTTCCTTTGGACTTTCCCCATTTTTCTTCAATTTTAGGGCTGGCATTTCTTGTTTAAAAAATATATATATTTTTGGAGTAAACTTTACAAAAACAACAACAAAAAAAAACCAAACCCACCAACCATCCATGTTTTCAGGATGTTCAAAGCTTCATCAGCTGCCAGAGGATTTATTTCCAATCTCTTCTGCTTTGCTGTACTGTACTCAGTCAGATGGATGCCTCATTATTATATATTCACTGCGCACGTCTGTTAAAGAACTTTAACAGGAATAACTTTTAAAATGGTTCAACTTTTAACAGGAAATGTGCCAGATTTAAAATTGGTGCACTGCAGAAAAGTAATCATAAGTGTGGGTGTTTAAAACAAATGTTGAATTTGCTTTTAAATACCAAAAGTATAAATAAACAATTCTGTTATCATTTTAACTTTTAATTAGTAGTTTGAAGGGTTGTTTTTTTACCCCACTCCCAGCAACACTTGTGCGTGCACACATACTCTTTAAGCTATTTTTATTTTACCCTTTATTTGCACAGTGAAAGGTTGCCGTTTGTGTATAATTAATTACAGCACGCTCATTAAATAGCACACTTCCACACAGAACAATGTCTGGATCTCAACTATTTTCTCTGCATCCCGGAGATCTTCATTGGGGTCGATAGCAGCTCTCGCCACTGGCTAAGTTTTGCAAGGTTTTGCACCGTACCACGCCAACTTGTAACTCACAGCACCTAGGCTGATTTCCCCAAACAGCTCTCACTTGGCAGTGTCCAGTGGCAGAGCTTTTCTTTGGGACTGATGAGGATGGACAGGATTAGAAATGAGAGGACAGCATAGGTAGAAGGGTTTGGAGCCAAAGTCAGAGAGGTGAGATTGAGATAGTTTTTAAGACATGTACATAGGAGGATTACCGGGTATATAGAGAGACGGATACTGAGGATGGAGCCACCAGGCAGGAGTACAAGGATGAATGCATGAATGAATTTCATATCATTAAAGATTAGAATGTTCCCTATGAGGCAGTGTCATTACATTTCCACATAGTCACCTTCCTTTTCACATACTTACTCTTATGCCAGACAGGTTTTTGGATCCCGTCAGTGAAGAAATCGGGTGTCTTCTCTTGACACCAGTGATGCTGTGCTGCTTGTACCTGTGCATCATCAGTGTAATGTGTCACTTCAAGTGTTGTTTCAGCTTGGGAAAAAGTCAGAGCACAAGATCCAGACTGTACAACGGCTGTGGCAAGATCTCATAAAATCTGAGCCACTGCAATGCATCCAGTGTTTGTTTACTTGTGTGCGGATGAGCACTGTGTTGCTGAAAGGACAAATCCACTTCAAGCATGTGCCCAGCTGAAAAGTGGAAAGTGTCCACATATCACCTGGAGTTGACAGCGTTGCCGTCTGAAGACTATGCCATTGCAATCTAAAAAAAAAAAAAAAAAAAAGGTCCTCAAGACTTTTCCAGCTGAAGGAATGACTGATTTTTTCTGGGCAAGATGAGTCCTTATGCCTGTACTCCATTGAGTTCTGGGTCATAGTGATCTACCCAGGACTCGTCACCAGTGACAATCTGGCAAAGAAAAGCCTCACCTTCCTGTACACGTCAAGTCTGAAGTTCCTAACAAACCCGCTTTTGGTTCCGTTTGTATTTCAAGAGTCAGCGTGTGTGAGATTCATCATGCAAACACTTTTCTACACCCAAGTAAGTCATCAACAATGTGATGGACCTGCTTTTTTGAAACAATTTTGGCTAGGTCTGCAGCTATCGATTATTTTAATTATCGAGGATTCTATCGATTACAGGGTGGGCCAATAAAATGTTACCACTTTTGATCGTACACAAGTTTTGAAATGAGAACTTATTCGAAAATTTTATTTACAGACTTGTAAGAGAAGCATCAAATTAACATATGATACCAAAGGTTTCCCACTTTGTCTCTTGTTTACTGCACAGTTCAATAACTGATGACATGTTCAATCCACGCTCCTCTTTGGATTATAGCTGCAACACGCACATTGAAGTTTGTGATGACATTGCCACACTTCTCAAGAGGAATTCTCTGAATTTCTTTTTCATTTTCAGGAATTGATATTCCTGAAAATGAAAAAGAAATCTTTGTTATTTTGGAAATTGTACGAATTAAAAAAGTGGTAACATTTTATTGGCCCACCCTGTATTCTGGCAATAAATCGAGTGATCAGATAAAAAGCACTTTGCATTTTTAAACAAGATCAATAGTCCAGGCCTCTCCCTAAGCATGGCACAGTGTTGCTGCACCATCACGCAGATTGGCAAATTTAGTGTATCCCTTTCTGTTTTCCTGGGTAATTATTTATTTTTTCACGTCTTTACAAGTTTTGGATCTTTCCCTGTGTCAGGAGGTCAGCACTCCGCTGACATCGGACCGTAAGTGCAGGCGGTCGGTGTAATCCTCAGTCAGGCTGCACATGTACAGCCTGTGAAAAACTGGGCTCCGGACTGCAGCTTTTCCACAAAAGCCACACTGATAAATTCGCTCTGCACCCTGTCGATGAAAGCTTGACTTAAAGTGCACGTAGAGCGGAGCACAGCCAGCGGACCAAACTGTGTGTTTTTTAAAATAGGCAACCACACTGCTTCGCTTTAAGTGTGCAGTCTATTTCAGATGATCAGCATAGAGCGTCTTTCTCTTAAAACACTTTATTTTACTCTGTGTGTCGCAAAAGCTGTAATTTTTGGTACTACACTGATTAACTCTTACACGGCTTATGCGCATGCTCTAGTCTTCTGTTTTTTATGGGGATGTTACAGCACCACACACAGGACCGGCTGGTGACCTGGTGTAGCAGCAACAACTTGGAGCTCAACGCCCAGAAAACAGTGGAGATGATCGTGGACTTCAGGAAAGCCACAGCCCCCCCACCCTCCCTCGCCCTCACCAACAGCCCCATCACCACTGTGGTCTGTCACCGCTTCCTCGGCACCACTATCACCCAGGACCTCAAGTGGGAGTCAACCATCAGCTCCCTCATCAAGAAGGCCCAGCAGAGGATGTACTTCCTGCGGCAGCTGAAGAAGGCCAAGCTGCCTGTCCAGCTGATGGTGCAGTTCTACACGGCCATCATCGAGTCCATCCTCTGCTCCTCCATCACGGTGTGGTACGCCGGGACCACAGCCAGGGACAGACAGACTGCAGCGCATTGTGGCCTCTGCTGAGAAGGTGATCGGCTGTAGCCTTCCATCTCTCCATGACCTGCACGTCTCCAGGACTCTGGGCCGAGCAGGTCGGATCACAGCTGACCCTTCTCACCCTGCACACGGTCTATTCAAACCACTCCCCTCGGGCAGGAGGCTACGGTCCATCCGGACCAGAACCTCCCGCCATAAGAACAGTTTCTTCCCCTCTGCTGTTAGACTCATGAACTCCTCATAACTCAGTCACCTTAACCTTAACTCTGTCACTTTATCATAGGTCACTTTAGACAATGTACTTTGGTTTTAATTGCACTCCTCCCACTGCACTGTTTTTTTTTTTCTGTTTCTCTGTTGCACACAGCCTTTCATATTTCATATGTTATTTTTTTATCTTATATTTTGTCTTATTTTGGCACATATTGTATATTTTATCTTAGCATTTTATATTGCTCTCTGTTTAATGTTGCACCTTTATATCAAAGCAAATTCCTAGTCTGTGAATCCTGTTCATTGGCAATGGCAATAAACTTCTTCTGATTCTTATCGATCCTTCAGAGCGACCGTTGTTTTTGAGGGTGTTTATCGGGAAAATGACAGCTTAATTGGAGCCCGCCTGGGGTAAATTCAGTTGATTGGACATAATTTGGAAAGACACACACCTGTCTACATATAAGGTCCCACAGTTGACAGTGCATGTCAGAGTACAAACCAAGCATGGAGCCGGGATCTAGAAACCAAATTAATTTTTTAGCTAATGCTGCATTTTCAGCATCTGCTGGAAGAAAAAAAAAAAAAAAAATCTCAAAAGAAGTGCATATTTAGATGATCCTAGATTCAACTTTTCATTTGAACTGTCACTGATATTGTTGAAATAACAGAATATGTCACAGAAGTAGGACCTGGAATTATTTTCCTTTTAATTGTAAACTAAATTATGCATTAACTCGGAACAATTAAACGACATGAAAATCAAGAAGACTGAAAAGACTGTTAAAGCATTTCAAAAACCACAGCTAAAGCTGAAAATCATTGTAAAATATCAATAACATATCTTATATTCTTTTGTGAATTCCTGTCAATCCATTTAAAGCCAGTGTCTTTTTTCCAGTGAAAGAAAAAGTCTACATTAAAAAATTCACATAATCTTGTCTGAAATCCTGTTATTTTCCAGGGACAGAAAAATTGCAATTTGTTTCTTTTATGTTTAAGACGTGTTCATTAAGACAATTTAAATTCAAGCCATTGCCAGTTACACGGATTCTTGATTCCTTGTCAAACATTTTCACACAGTCTTTCTCGCCATCTTCACTCTGTCCCACACCGCTCCGTGACACAGACATGCTGCAAAATTCTCTAAAGATATGTGATGTCCACATGCTACTTTTAGTTGAACAGTTTTCCAGCAGTCAGGCACACAGCATCGCCATAGCAACCAACCAGTCCAGTTTTACGGCAACTGTCGTAACAGCCACACTCTGGCATTTTTCTCCTTGGATCCGAGGACACAGGTTTTTAAAACTTATACGATGTCAAAGAAACGAACACTTTGCGATAGGCATTTTATAAACACGGTGACGATCAACACCAACACCCCCCACCCCCCCCCAACCATGATGAAACCCACGGAATTCCACGGATCTGCAGAGTTTTCATAGTCCTTATGAAGTAAAAGGAATTGTCCATAGATCACCCAGACAGGACTGTCTCGAGGCGCAAATCTGGGGAAATAAATGGTAAATGGACTGCATTTATATATCGCTTTGCCATCTGCATCAGACGCTCAAAGCGCTTTACAATTATGCCTCACATTCACCCCAATGTCAGGGTGCCATACGAGGCGCACACTACACACCGGGAGAAATAGGGGATTAAAGGCCTTGCCCAAGGTGATTAGGTGCCCAAGGTGCCCTTAGTGATTTTCCAGTCAGGCGGGGATTTGAACTCATGATCTTCTGGACTCAAGCCCAACACCTTAACCACTAGACCATCCCCTAAAGCATATGTACATGAACACACACAGCCAGCCATATATATTAGATCACAGCCCGCTCATTGGAGCCCTTATTTTTGCAGTTCACATGGTACTCAGTTCAGGTAGCAAGCATCACACTTTATTTACTCCATAGTAGCGGCTGGCTAGGATGCAATGTAATTACAATCTGAATGGGCCAGCGCATGCCGCGTGCAAGTTAAGCAGCGCGTTTTTTTTTCTTTTTCAATTAAAACATACCTGCTGTGTACGGCATGCCAGAGCATTGCCGTGATATGTCATGCTATCACCTTTTATCATCATTCACTTGAGTCTCATGAATGTAACAAAATGCTCAATGAAAATTAATGATGACAACATACACACAATGCAACGCAATAACATACAATGGCATGGCTAGAATTCTTCTCTATTACCAGTTCGTAGAACAAGTAAAGGCCCAGACACATGGCACTTAAAGAGCAACGAAGCCCAAATGAAACAAGAAATCTGGACTTTCGTAGCCATCATTTAACCTTCGCACAGCTTCGATCCTGCAGCTGCCCCTTCGTCAGGACTTTTAAAACTCTTGAAAAAATTCAGCGAATGCTGCCAAAAACCTCAATTCATCCACATTTCATTTTGCTATCGTTCTTGATGGTTTCTTATCGTTTGCTTAGTTTTTGTAACATTTGTATTTAGTTTGAGTTCATTCAACCAGCTGAATGTTTTCATGCAGTATAGAAGCCAGTTTGTGAGCACTGCTGTGGAGGAGAGATGCAGCTCCTCCGTGGCGCTGCTGGTGTGAGGCTTCTACCACTGCGTGTGATGGGGCAAGTGCGCCTGTTGTAATGCCCTTGGTGCTAGCCAGCCAGGATGAATTTCTCGGCCTCCTCCACCAGTGCACAGCACTCCGTGATCGAGCTGTTGGCCAGTGCTGCACACACCTGAGGAGGGAGGTCCTGCACAAAAAGTCCAGCTGGTGTCCTCTCAGAAGCTGCAGTATTCTGTCCATGAACTCTGAAGATCTTGTGGTTTTTTTTTTTTGTTTGTTTTGTTTTTTAAATTGGAGCAGGAGTGTGCAGCACGTCGTCAGAGTCTGAAGCAGACAGTGTAGATTCTGATGATGAAAGTGATCATCCCTCTTTTGTTCTGGACGAGCAACCAGAGCAAGTGGATCCATCGATGTGCGCACAGAACTCCACAGTGGGTCGGATCGCGCGCCTCTCTTTGCAGCTTCTCCAGGACTCAGGTGCTACAGAGTTCCGTCCCAGCACAGCATCCTGGAACGCAGAGCAGGATGCAGACACACACTACTCCAGCAGTGGCTCCAGGCACGTTTCTTTTAAAGCGTGGAGATCTTTTTGTCATTTTGTTCTTCTTTTGTTCCTTTTGTGCTCTTGAGCCGCAGACTATTCGGTGATGGGAAAAGTAGCAAGCTCATTTGTCCACCTTTTCTCGACAATTTGTGGCTTTTTACTTTTTTCCTTCATTCAGGAATCGTCGGATGCCGTGTGACAGGGCCATAACTCAGCTAGTTATAGATAATATCTTTACTATGTGTATAATAGTTAAACAATTAAATGTAATAGATATTTTAGAACTTTGATATTTATTGCACCTCAACAAGCCACAACTGGAATTAAATAAATCTAACATTATGCTCACATGTACATTCTTGCCTTTTATTTCAATGGGGGGGGGGGGGGGGGGGGGGGGGGGGGGGTAAGTAACGTGTGTTGTTCCAGTTGAAAAATCCTAATGCTGTGTGCTGCGTGTGTCTTGGTAGTTGGTGTGAGCGAGTGCGTGCGTGGTTGTATTTGTGCGTGAACTCTCGCCACACCCCTGCCTCTGGTTGGATTACCATGAAATTTTACTCTTTCTTAAACAATCATTATCCCTTATGCAGTTGTCCCGCCATTCTGGAAATTATGTAGTTAGTGGACCAATCACAGCCCGTGTGTGGTCTTCATCATCTCGACATGTTTTGAGTGGTGCACATCAGGCTACAGAGAGTGGCTCAAAGGGGGATTGTAATGATGTAGAGCAGCTGTGCCCAACCCTGTTCCTGGAGGGCCCCCTATCCTGTATGTTTTCGAACTCTCCCTGTTACACTTCCAGGCTATTAACTCTATCAGGTGTGCTCAGCCAATCAAGAGCTGGAAGACACCACTTTAAAAAAAAAAAAAAAAAATCAGGTGTGACTTGAGTAGGTAGATGTGGAAAACTTGCACGCCAGGGGCTCTTCAGGAACAGGGTTGGTGAACCCTGAACTAGGAGAATACGAAATATATATTATATATATATATATATATATATATATATATATATATATATATATATATATATATATACACACACTCAACAAAAATATAAACGCAACACTTTTGGTTTTGCTCCCATTTTGTATGAGATGAACTCAAAGATCTAAAACTTTTTCCACATACACAATATCACCATTTCCCTCAAATATTGTTCACAAACCAGTCGAAATCCGTGATAGTGAGCACTCTCCTTTGCTGAGATAACCATCCCAACCTCAGAGGTGTGCCATATCAAGATGCTGATTAGACACCATGATTAGTGCACAGGTGTGCCTTAGACTGCCCCACAATAAAAGGCCACTCTGAAAGGTGCAGTTTTGTTTTATTGGGGGGGGATACCAGTCAGTATCTGGTGTGACCACCATTTGCCTCATGCAGTGCAACACATCTCCTTCGCATCATCCGTGAAGAGAACACCTCTCCAACGTGCCAAACGCCAGCGAATGTGAGCATTTGCCCACTCAAGTCGGTTACGATGACGAACTGGAGCCAGGCCGAGACCCCGATGAGGACGACGAGCATGCAGATGAGCTTCCCTGAGATGGTTTCTGACAATTTGTGCAGAAATTCTTTGGTTATGCAAACCGATTTTTCAGCAGCTGGTCCGAGTGGCTGGTCTCAGACGATCTTGGAGGTGAACATGCTGGATGTGGAGGTCCTGGGCTGGTTGTGGTTACACGTGGTCTGCGGTTGTGAGGCTGGTTGGATGTACTGCCAATTCTCTGAAACGACTTTGGAGACGGCTTATGGTAGAGACATGAACATTCAATACACGAGCAACAGCTCTGGTTGACATTCCTGCTGTCAGCATGCCAACTGCACGCTCCCTCAAATCTTGCGACATCTGTGGCATTGTGCTGTGTGATAAAACTGCACCATTCACAGTGGCCTTTTATTTTGGGCAGTCTAAGGCACACCTGTGCACTAATCATGGTGTCTAATCAGCATCTTGGTATGGCACACCTGTGAGGTGGGATGGATTATCTCAGCAAAGGAGAAGTGCTCACTATCACAGATTTAGACTGGTTTGTGAACAATATTTGAGAGAAATGGTGACATTGTGTATGTGGAAAAAGATTTAGATCTTTGAGTTCATCTCATACAAAATGGGAGCAAAACCAAAAGTGTTGCGCTTATATTTTTGTTGAGTGTATATACACACATACATACACACACACACAGCAGGGGTCACCAACCCTGTTCCTGGAGGGCACCTGTCCTGTATGTTTTCAACATCCACCTACTCAAGTCACATTAGGGGTGAGTATTGATAAGATTTTATAGATATCGATACATTATTGATTCCACTTAATCAATCCATTTCCTTATCGATACCTCCTGTGAATTTTCTGTGTACTACAAGTAGGCTTTACAGGTTTTCTATGCCAACAACCTTTTGAGTATTAAAGCAAATAAATATGAAATTGGTCACTGGATCCTTGAACTCTGGACATAAATAAACTCTACATGGTGGATCCTTGAAATCTGGACATAAATAGAAATAAACAAAATCTGTAGTTTTTGTCAAAAGCATTTCCTTTCAGACAATAATGGCATGATTGTCTCTCCATACATCTGAGCTGAGCTCAGCTGGCTACTGGAGTCTGCAGGTCTGCAGCCCTGCAACCATGCAGTATTGGGCTGCTGCACATCAGCGCAGGACGTCTTAGTTTGGGAGGAGAAAAAACAACAACATTTTGATCAAATGCAGTTTAATGTTTGTATTACAACCTTGAAAGAGGTGTCATTTGATTTAAACGGCGATTTGCTTTGAGTTATAAATTCCGTGCGGACTCGACTCAGTAGAGAGCAGCGCAGCATTTGGAGCAACGGAACGGAGGACGATTCTCATTTCTTTCTTGTAACAGACAGAAGTCCCAGTTAGTCACTTTAATCTGCACAAAAGTGACTCACTATTGTCATATTTTAATGGCTTTGAGAGGGGATAATAAGCGAAGTTGCCACTTCTGAAAAGGAGCGAAACAATTAACCAATGAAGCAACAGATTGAAGCACTGCTTCATTGGTTCAAGGTTCAGAGCAAAGCCACCCTGCAGAAACAGTTGATTACAGACCCGCTGCAGGGTCTGTAATCAATGTAGAGAAATGATCATTTTCCCGACAAACACCCTTAAAGTGGCCGCTCTGAAGGACCAATAAAGGGAATCGTTAAGTAAAAAGTCTATTGATGTCAGTGGATCTAATCATTTCTTAACGATACCCAAAAAGAACCGGTTCCTGATACCCATCCCTAGTCATACCTGATTTTTTTTTTTTAAAGTGGTGTCTTCCGGGTCTTGACTGGCTGAACACACCTGATAGAATTAATTGCCTGGAAGTGGAACAGGGAGAGTTCGAAAACATGCAGGTCAGGGACCCTCCAGGAACAGGTTTGGGCACAGCTGACGTAGAGGGTTCTGTGTGGCTACGGAGGTGCAGATATGGAGCAGCATAATTTGGGTTTTAGAGCGCAACTGAAAGAACAGGTGACTGTATATCTCTTCAAAATTAGGCAAATAATCATAGTGTGCTCCATACGGTGGCCCAGATGTGACTATATGTGGTATGGAGAATTGAAAAATAGGTGATGGCGCTCAGAAAAAAAAAAAAAAAAAAAATGCGATATTATTCAAATCCGACATCTGAAAATACTTTAATTCCTTGTCGTGGCTGAAAAAAGTCCCTGTGTGACACGGGCACTTTGCCCTACAGTTGCTCCGATTAATCAGTCAGTGGAGCCTTCTCCCCCCACAGGTCTCTGTCTTTGCGGCACAAGTTGAAAAAGTCACAGCACGTCATTAACGTCTCAGTTTCCACAGTCATCAGGTGATTCTAGCTGCACGCGATGAAATTATCTCATGATTCACAAAGCAAAAAAAGAAGTTAAAATTACTCAATTTTGGCTCCGTGTGGAGCAGAGACGCCGTGCACTGGATGCCGTGCTCGTCAATATTTACGTGTAACGCCTTCAGGAAAAAAAAGCATTTATGGTTCATATTTAATTGCAGTTAAAAAATCTTTCTAACATTTTTCAGTTAAATATCTCATGTTACAACGTGGACCACATGCGGCTTATAGACAAATGCGGCCTATTTATGTATAATTTCTTTTCCTTTTTAAAATTGGTGGGTGCAGCTTATATTCAGGTGTGCTCTATAGGCCAGAAAAAAAAGAAACTATAGGCATTATTCTTTCCAAATGTGAGATCTTCACCTTCTTTCTTCAATTTTACTATTTTGTGGTTCCTGGCTGGAGTTCTTTAAGAAGGAGTTAGTGAATTTTAATCATTTTGGCATACCAAGCAAACGAAAGAAAAATCAACACATCTTGTGTTAGTGAATATATTTGCTCAATTGATCCCATTCCATTGCGTAAACAATATCTCACGGCTGCTTTGGAAACTGTGACATAGACGTGATAGGACCAGATCAGTCCGAGAATTGGGTGGTGGAAGCCCTATGAAGCACCACAATAGAGCCGCCTTTGAGAAAACACACACACACACACACACACACACACACACACACTTTATCAAGTCCTTCGTGTGACCCAATTCTCTCCCTCTTAAAGCTGCTTTAATATTTTGCAGGCCTTTGCTGAGACATTTTCTTAATTTCACAAATAAATTTCCTGCCCTTAGTTGGCTGTCTTTTATCTCTCTCTCTCTCTCTCTCTCTCTCTCTCTCTCTTTCCCTTTCTCCAGCTTGTCGTCTTCCTCTCACTCAGCACAAACACTCAGTCACGCCTTCCTTTTCCTCTTACCTTGAGTGGTCTTTTTTTAAATCCAGTTTTTCCTCCCAGTAATCGCGCTTTATTTTTTCTTGACTCTTTATACACTGCCTTCCATGTTCTCCTCCCCTCAGCATTTTCTCTCTTTTTCATCTATCCTTCCGCACTCTTCAATTAAACTTCTGCCCCATCTCTCACTCTCATCTTCTCTCGCACTGTCGAGCCAGTCATCGAGAAGTGCGTTTCTGTGCATATCGGTTTGTTTAGTGCCGGCTGCAAGTCTTGGAAGGACGAGTGTGTGTCTACGGGTGTGCAAAACTAAAACAGCTAGCGAGAAGAGCAACCCAAACCCCACCACAGACTCAACATCCACACTGACTTTGGCATTGGTGCCAAAACCAACCAAAACACACAAACACCCATTAATGTGCTGATAATGTCATCCTCATTGTACATGAACAGTAATTTATTTCAGTGAGGCAGTGTATGTGAGTCAGTTAATGTGTGTTAGCATAGAACTAGCATAGTGTAGATATACCATACCATTCTAATTCTAGGTTTGTGTTTTTACTGTATATGGTTTTAGCACAGAGCAGTAAAAAAGGCTGTTGCACTGAATCACACCTAAACATAATTTTCAATTTTGCAAATGCCTTTTTCTTTTACAAATGACAAATATGACCTATTTTACAAATACACATTTATTTGCAAAAACCAGCACACACGTTATAGTAACTCGTGTGTTGGTTTTTACATATAAATGAACCAACCAACCAGTGATGGGCGGATGCTCTTTTTCCCATAATGCCTTTTGGCATCTGTGTGTTAATGTTCAAACCTGCAGAATTCACGCATTATTTTAAAATTAAAAGATATGTGTTATATTTTCACTTTGTAAAAATGACAGTTAACATTAATGTAGATAAACTATCAGGATTAATTTGGTTTATAAATCAAAACCACAAGTCAAATGTGCTTTGCTTTTCATGACTTCCAGCACTTGTCTGGGCACTGTATGTTGAATGTAAATGACGACTTCTTTTTTTTTTTCCTAGCAGCCTGGCAGCTAGGCCCCTTCTGCTGGGGTAGTTTAGCTCAGCTCCTCACAGCTGCATGACTGCTGCAAAATACATAGCAGACAGGAATCAACATGTATGATTTTAGGGTTTACAAATGTTTTTGACCATTCCTAACTATGCCAGCAAAAAAAAAACATAAGACTAAGCGGAACTAAATTTAGTGGAAGCCAATTGGTCAGCTGATGGCTTTTGAAGTTAGCTGAAAAGTTAATCCCCTAACAAAAAAGTTAGCTTTGCTAATTAGCAGTTAGTGGATTAGTGGAATTGTGCCAACCGTTGGTGGCCATATTTGTATTGGGTAGCAATGAAGTGCCTTATGCCACGTAATTGAGAAACAAACAAAATATGCTCCAAATATTGCTGTATGGCCACAAGATGGCATCATCTACACACTGCTCCTGTATACTTATATGAAAGATGGACTGTCTGATCCACAATCAGGAGCAGAAGGTGGCAGTATAAAATACCAACTACTTTCAGGGCTAAACTGCTGAACTGGCTGCGGTCAAAAATATCTCGTAATAATGTTAATATTCCAGTTTAATCTAGAATCTCAATCAAACCAAGGCCAACATGAAATCCCACTGAGAATCCCATTTCATTGGGAAATATGTGACATCATGTGGAATAGAGAGACTCACTTTAAAATATACAACACACTGGTCATACAGAGAAATATTTACACAACACTATAAATCTTAGCTGTTGGAGGTTTTAACAGCATTGTCGTATTACATCAATAAAACAATCATATAAACAGACTTTCTTTTAATCTCATATAACCCTCAGCTGCAAGAGGTAGCAATTCTATGAAATTTTATAGTTACAATAAGTCAAATGCCTTTATTATATATTCAGAAAATATGCATTCAGGAGTAACTTTGCATATTTCGCTCAATGCATCAACAAAACAAAAAACAATAGATGCACCATGGCAACAATAAAATAGTGACAAAAACAAGAGCCACGGGCACAGTCAGTGCCCACAGGTTCAGAGTTTGGCTCATCTTTAAACATTTGTCAGAAATGCTGGAGTATGACTGAAATCAAATTGTGAGATGGATATTGATGAATCGCACAAAAGACTTGCCTATTTTATACATGAACAGAAAATCAAAATTAAAGCAGACATTTCCACATATCGTGATGGGTGAGACATTGACCCAAACTAAGCAATTTTTTTGAAAATTATTTCCTCTTTGGAAAAGCTACAAAAAAGAAAAATGAATAAAAAGCAAATTAATAATTTAGTGTTTCAAAATGCTCAAAATACCAAATAAAGCAATTACTTTAGAAAATGATCAAAGTGTTCAGTAGTCTTACAATGTTAAATGGATTATTACTTCAGAAACATATTTTACATTTTTTATGTATATGTGTATGTTTCTTTTATATCTCTTCTTTTGAATGCAAAACAAAGAAAAAATATTAACTGTTTTGGCTGGCTCACCATTTCAAAAGGGTCAAAACACTATGATGTGACATTTAATGAACAGTGTGCGGTGGGAACTGCTTCGTTCAGAAAATGATTTGCTGCAAAATAAACAAAACCTTCAGAAAATCATTTTGTGTTTGACGGCAGTAAATAAAATATTTGTTTCAGAAATATTTATTGTCTCTCAAAATTAACCAGGTGCTTTAGATTCAGTTTCATGAAATGAAAGGACTATTCAAGAAAATAACAGTGTTTTGAAACGTTCAAAGCCCTAAACAAACCAATAATTACAGAAAATTATCAAGTGTTTCAGTAGGCTTACAACGCTAAGTGAATTAATTACTTGAGAAATGTATTAACTGTTTTGAATGCCTTGAAACAATAAAATAAATGAGTGCTTCCAAATTGAATCACTATTTCAAAAGGCTCAAAACACTATCATGGTGATATTTAGTGATGGTGGAGAATGCTAGATTGTGAAAATGATTCAAAATGCAAAAATAAATGAAACAATTCATTCAGAAAATCATATTCTGTTTGAGAATACTAAAAACACTTGCTTAAGATTCAGTTTCACAAAATGAAATGTTTCAGTAGGCTTACAATGCTTAATGGATGACTTACTTCAGAATCAGATTAACTGTTTTGAATGTCCTGAAGCAATGAAAGAAATGAAGGCATTAAAAAATGAACCACCATTTAAAAAGGCTCAAAAACAATGATTTCTAGGACTAAGGCTTTGATCAGAATCATATTTGCTGCTTCGAAATGCAAAAACGAAATAAATAAAAACACTTCCTTCAAAAAGATTCATCATTTCTCAAAACAATAAATGAACCAGTTGCTTCAAATTAAGTTTCATTAAGTGAAAAGATGATAGTTTCAAAACACAAAATAAAACAATAACTACAAAAAGATGATCAAATGCTTCAGTGGGCTTAGAGCACTAAATGAATGACTTGTTTCAAAAACATTAACTGCTTCGAAAGCCTTGAAACAATAAAAGAAAGGACTGCTTCACAAAGTAAATCACATTTCAAAAGGCTCAAAACACTACGATGGCACTATTTAATGAATAGTGAGGAATGCATCATTCAGAAAATGATTCAATGCTTCAAAATGCAACAACTCTGCCATGTTTGTGTCAGACTGACCTGGAGGGCGCTGTTGAGGAAGCAGCTATTCTGTCCCGGCTCGTTGCTCAGGCCTTTGCTGGGCGCAATGGAGGTCATCGTTCGCGGGTTCACCAACCCGTGCACCCCACCTACTGCTCCTCCGCCCGACGCAAAGTAGTTCCTCTTCCACGACATCACTACCTGGATGCCCCTGTTTCCACAGCAACGCGAGGAAGAGGCGGGGCAGCAAAGCAAGCCTCTATGTCACTCCCATGGGAGAGAGAGAAGGAGAATGGACGAAAGGCCGACGAGAAGCAAATGAAGGGAGGAAAGAGAGGGAGGTGGAGGCGGTCGATTGAGGAGATGTGGTGCGTCTTGGATGGGAATTTGGCAGCCATACAACCCTCTGCAGCCCCGTTTTCACTGTACAATCATCCACTTGCTGGGGCCAGTGTTTGTTTTTTCCCCTCCATTTAGATCCTTGAATTTAGCTGTTTGAATCTGAGGACATGAGAGTTCATCCAAAGCGTCCTTTGGCAGATTCTTTCAAATGAGCACTGATTAGGCGGCACTGCTGCTCCCATGTGTGGACTCCTTCGATGCCCTCGTCTCTTCGCTCATTCTGCATGCATGACAAACAAACAACGTTGTTAACACTTCCCATTTAAATAAATAAATAAATAAATACACACCTCTTCAGACCTACTCAGGCTCACAGCCGCAGCAGAGCTATTAAATATTAAAGCAAACCAACATTACTGCATGAATCAATAGTTTTTTTTACAAGACCGGATTAAACAATTATGTGCGCTAAAAGGTTTTCTCACTGGGCCAAAATAGCTCGGAATCAACACTAAAGCTCTTTAGGTGACTGGTGACTGTTATAGATTTACACCACAAGCAAGTTCTCACCGACAATGCAGACAAGTCAGGCCACGACTTTGGGAATGAATGAAACTGACAAAGAAGGTTATTTCAAGCTACACCTAACTGCAGACACAAATACGATGAGAGAGTCAGAGAGAGAATGAAGAAGTGCCTGCTTCACTTACATTCATATAAAATCCTTTCAACAATCGTGTTGAAAGGATGTAAATTATGCAGATGTGAATTATTTCAACTAAACAAGGCAGCCGTTCTGCTTTGTGTGCTGCCTGATCCCGCCAGATCTCAGCTCCCATCCACATGGAGATGGGTTCAGGTGTATCCGCAAATGTTTTGTATCATATACAGGCATTTTGTCCACATGGAACTGCCGCTTTTTGCAGCCAAAAATGCTACTTTTTGCAAAGGGGTCCCAGAATGGATAAATCTGAAAAACACCGGATTTGCGTCTTTGTGTAGACAACCTACACTAAACTTATCTCAAATGATGATGTCATAGCCCCACCTCTCGAACCTCAGCTGTTCATAATGAATGACATGTCATTAACAGGGTAATTTAACATTTGTCTTGGTGGCTCAAGACACATTAATGGAATTTATTTTCATCACTAGCAGATTGCTGAAGAGACAAAGGGTGGCTGCAGTGAATGCCGACTGTGAATAAAGGAACTGCTGTGACATGAATAAAATAATTGACGAAAGGACTTTCAGCTTTCAAAATAAGTTAGTTTTTCTTTTGTTGGCTAAGGCTGAGAAATGCACCCGGAGCAGACAAACACAGAGGGACTTCTTTAAAAACCTAGTGTTTATTCACAAGTAATTTCCACAGTAAGGAAGTCCTTCAGATGTTGTCTTCCAAAACAAGGATGCCTTACATGGATAACACTTTTTGGCTGTGATGTTGAATCTGGCTGAAAGCAAGCAACAGGCCAGATTAAAAGATGTTATATTTACGTTATGTGCCACTTTGTAAGGTATAGCTTCTGCTACAATCATTAACTCCTTCCACTGGTTATGTGCATGCTCTACATCTTTGTCTCTATTTTTTGTGGAAGCTAAACAGTGCCACATACGGGTGATTCTTAGACTACGGGCACTTATTATGTCCTTTGATCATACTGTATGAAAAACAGAAAAAAGGGGAAATTTCACACTTTTATAGTTATCTTTACAATGAAAGTGTGTTAAGAAATTTGTTCTAGTAGTCTATGATGACTTTTTCACCTTTTTTCAGCATCATTATATGCAAATATTGCCGTTTTGTGCTTGTCCAAGACCCAGACTTTTGAGCTTCAATGATAAAAATGAATGGCAAAGAAACGTTTTTTCTAATGTTTTAAAATATCTCTGAATAAAATATCAGTAAAATAATCAAAACATAATTGGGGTATTCAATGTCATACAACTGTTGTGCTTTTTTTTTTAAACAAAATGTATTTGTCCCACATTATTGCCGTAATTTCCACCACAACACATAATGTCCCTTTAAACAGTTTGTATGAAAGATTGTTTGGGTAGTTTCTATGGAGATAAACAGTGACATCAGAGCACATGTATATAGCGCCAAATCACAACAGTTGCCCCAAGGCGCTTTATATTGTAAGGCAATGGTGTGGTGGAAATTACATTTACAAGGCCAATAGTGCCCGTAGTTAAAGAATCACCCATACAGGCCTGCACTATGTGCTACAACATTTTCAGGTGGTTGGAGCATTTTTGTGAGGACACAGATATTTCTTGAAACAATTACATGTTTATGGAACACTTTTTGAAAATGACAAAGAAAAAGACTGTGTACAAAAACCTCCATTTCTGTGTGGACAAGGCTGTAGAAGCTAAGCAGTGTAGCTCCTGGTTAGTATTTGTACGGGAGACCTCTTAGGAAGACCAAGGGCTGTGTTTGTTTCTCCGGGTAAAACTGAAGTTTCGTTAGGAAGGTCTCCCGGTGTAAAACAGGCAAGTCCCAATGTGAAGTTGGATCAACTCTGCTGTGGCGATCCTGAACAAATGGGGCAAGCCAAAAAGACAAACAGCAACTGCTGCTAAACAATCAGAAAACACTAATCTGTCTTTATCCTTGTATGTCTTTGGTGTTTAACTATTCTGCAGTTTAGTTCCTGAGTAATTATAGTCTGGTTTTATTCTGCGTTTCATCTCTGTGTTTATTTTATCATGGTTTTGTTTCTGTATGTATTGGAGTTAGTTCTTCCTGTTTTATTTTGGTGATGATGGATTCCTTGTGTGCTTTAACGTTGTTCCTGTGTCTACCCTGTGAATACCCTCAGTGTGTATTCATACCCCTGTGTCCCTCCTGTGCGTTGCCTCAATGTTGTGTGCTTTTGCCCTCTTTCTTGCCCTCCTCTCCAGTGTATGGCTTCTTGTTGCCGAACCTTGTTTTTCTCTCATCGTTTAGATTTTGCCTGCCATTTTGTTCACTTTGCTTGTGATTGCTTCTCGTGTTTTTGGACTATTCTCTGCCTCCCTGATGTCGTGCCTGCTAATCCCCTCACAAACACTGTTGCCAATTTAGGACTCCTCTCTCGTGTACCGACCTTTGACCTCTGCCTAAGTGAGTCATTAAACACTGTTTCTGAACTTGCTGGTGTTATCTCTGCATTGGGGTCTGAACCCATCCGCCTGTGACGAGTAGAAGGTGCAGTGTATTGTAGAGCGAATGGTAATATTATGTGACGTCACCTCCATTTCAGAAGCAAGAAGGAAACCATGGTGGAGCACGAGAAACTTTTTTTTTTTAAAGAAAATAAATGCTCACTAATCAATACTAATTTGACTTAACGGGAATAAGTAGATATAGGAAAGGAATGAAGGAGAGCGGCAGCCACAGAGTGAAAAGGTAAGAATTGGGGGGAGTCTTTATTTATATGTTAAATGGTGGAGATGTGTCAACAGCTCATGAGCCAAATGTAGACCAAGCCAAGGCAGGGAAGCCGGCCATGTAACCAACTGTCCTTGGCTGGTCACCTCAGATTGGCTCTCTGCAGACAGTGCACAACTCGGTGAAGAAGAAGAAAAAAAAAAAAATCCATAAGCGTTCACTTGCCTGATGTGTCATGATATACCAGTGAAGTTCACGTTGCCCAACAATAATGCAAACTATTTGACACTTTTTATGCAGCCAACTCTGTGGTTGTGGAAGACACACTGGAAGACAACATTTTCTTAAAAAAAAAAAGTGATCTGAGGGGAAAAAAAAAACCTTCACACTGTATATGAAGATGTGATGTGTGATTTAACTTTTCCCCAATGTGTTTAAAAAAAAAAAAAAAAAAATCACAATATATTGTCATATCAAATTGCAATACTTGAAATTAATTGCTGAATAAAGGTTCTTAAAAGCTACACAGTCCAATTATGCATATTTTAAATAAATATGAAATAGTGTTTTTTCCCTGAAATATAATGATGCCTTTCAAGATCCTGTTTGGTAACCATTTGCTGCTCCTGTGCAAAAGTAGAAAAGATGCTGCACCGGGACAGAGCAACGTAAACATAGCAAACACCAATTAGTGGCGCACTCTCTGTCTAACTCACTGTCCTGGATGACTCAAGGAGCCAAAAAAAACAAAGATGGTAAAAAACCCAGCATGTTTAAACACTTATGATTCACAGCATGCCATTTTATTTGATGTGATTAAAAAATGTGAAGCAAAGACGCACTGCATCGCATGTTGATGTCAGAGAAATAACTGAAAACATGACAAAATAAATAGTTTATGATTGGTTAAAACTACAACACAAATTTATGGTCCTGGGTACACCGGCTGTCTTGTTTCAGAGGCACTGTAATTTTTTGACTGGTTAAAATAAAAAGTAAAAATTGAATAAGAAACAATAAATAAAAGCGATAGATGGCTATATAAAATTTTTAAAAAATTCTGTTAGCTTTTGCTAGCGTGATCATTCATATGTTACCATTTCCTTGCTCTGGAAAGCCTATAAAATTATATATAGTAAATCATAAAGGTGCAACATAATCATTATTCATTAGCCTGTTGAAAACCACAACTAATAAATAATTCACATAAATGCCTATATTTGATTGTGTAGTCATGATTCCATTGGTTTGACAGTGAAATCTGAGTATTTACACAGCTTTAGTGACATCTTCATATTCAAGTTCATACTCTAATCCTCTACGACTCCAATGGCTTTTTCATTTCTGGACACTTGATCTCGGACTCTTCCAATCTGCATTTTTCAACTTCTAGTGTTCTTCTTCTTGGTTGAAAGTTTTTGTGCATGTGCAAGATCAGACCTCGCACATGGACTGTGTTTGCTAACACACAGAACAAAAAGAGTAGATCAACCTGGTGAGAAAGAGATACTAAGCAAGATCAGGGTGATTTTCCTGGTAAACGTTTGTATTAGCTAAAATTAACTGACAACAGTAGGAAGTGATTGAGCACCTTTAACAATAGCGATATGTACTGAATTGGCACCAGAGTATCATGATAGCTACCATAATAAGAGTTAAGTGTGTCACCTGGCCCTAATGTTTAGCATAAAGCCTCATTTAATTGTAAAATGTAGATAAAAATGACATTCTACCCCTTTACAAATACTGCTCTATTGGCTAAAGTTGGCAACTGCTTGTTCATATATTAGCCTTCTGTGGGGACTATGTGTTTGCCAGGTTTTTTAAATCTACTCTGCCTCCTGGTGGCCAAAAAAAAAAAAAAAAAAAAAAAAATTGATACCTTTCCTTTTACCCCTTTAAATCATGAAAAATATCCTTGGAACACAACAGTGTCAGCCACAGTATCAATGCATTCATCAAACGACACAAGCGCCACCTGTGGAACTCTGCTACGTTGCACCTTAATCTGAACTTATCTGAAGCTTACGTTGTCATTTCTGCGTGCAGCTTCTACCTGTCAGCTTGATCGTGAGTGAGGGAGACAAGAGAAAAGAGATGCACCTCACCCCACCTCCGAGTGACATGTTTGTCACCCTACAGTGTGTGTGCGCGTGAAGTTGCATAACACCACAGGGCAGTAGCCAGGGAAGCGGCAGTGCCCCCCACTCTCATTCTAGTACTTCCTTATGCTACAGCTTGTCCACTTTTGGCAAAACTCTCTCCTGGATGCTCGGATGCACTGCCTCTGCACCTCCCTTGGTAACGGGCCAAAGAGCACAGGGATGCTGCGGTGAAGAGACAGTGTGCGTCGTCATTATGGCAATAAGCACGATGAGACAAGACGGAGGGGGCGAAGGAAAGGTAGTGAAGGTATGGGGGGGGGGGGGGGTAGCGCACATCGTGACAAGGCAAGCGAGTGTGCTACAGCCAATACGACAGGAAACATTAGGCAACTGAGAGGCAGTTCAGCCACTTGTCATAAAGTCGTGCTCACGATGTCTCACACTGATGTATGAAAAAACAGTATCACATTTAGTGGATTCAAACGCATCCAAATTGCCAGAGGATTTATTGAGGGATTTGGTTGGCATGTCCTCGTGTGCCACTTTCACCACTACCAAAGAGCATTCTGAGCTTCTGTCTCAGCAGTGTGTGTGTGTGTGTGTGTGTGTGTGTGTGTGTGTGTGTGTGTGTGTGTGTGTGTGTGTGTGTGTGTGTGTGTGTGTGGGCCTCCCGCCGAGCCCATGTGCAATCAGGCCTCACACATACGTGTGTGTGTGTATGCATATGTATTTTTGTGCCTGCATATATGTGTCCCCACATCTTAGGCTAGTTACCATGGAAATAGGTCAAGCAGCAGGCACGGGGGGGAAAAAGCCGAACCATGTGATTTAACTGAGAGACACACTGTGCTCTCATGGTGGAGACAGTGTATGAAGACGTGCAGTCCTCAGCAGTGATGATGATGATGTGGACTGATGGTTCCAGCAAACCAGTGAGCCGGCGAACAAGTCAATCAACTCCTTGACTCCTTGCGCTGGAAAGCATCAGGAAACCAGTACCTGTGGTCGAAGCCCACACAGCCACACACAGAACCACGAATAGGTTTCAGGAAAACCTTTGGTATGCATGGGTGCAGGATGAGATGAAGCTGTGCAGTATGTTCTGAGGTCCGGCCCAAAAAGGAGAAAGGCTGGAGTTCTGGTCAGGTTCTAATGAAATTTAAGTGAGCACTGACCAAAACTAAGATATTCCTGTGTTGTCATATTTTAAGGAGATGCTGAATTGAATTTATTAGACACCCATGCAACAAAATTTCACTCATATACAACAACAAAACTCAAAAAAAAAAAAAAAGACAATAAGAAAAATAAATAATGTACATGGTGGTTAATATGCAAAATGGAGTGAAATTGGGACAAGGACAACCTGGACAGCCAATAAGGAAAAGGTAGCTTTTAAGGCTCTAGTAGGATCACAATGACAAGAGCAATTAGAGATTTCTAACATCCACCAATCCTGATCCAGATCACCTCAAAATGCAATGGAGTCTTTCATGCCCTAATATCTATCTGTGGTGCAAATTTGGTGAGAATCTGTGAAGTAGTTTTGAAGTAATCCTGCAAAGCCTATATAAAAGGGAAATCTTGACACAGAATACAGAATCTGGATCCAGATCATCTCCAAAATTTACTGATGTCTTCCATGGCTTAATATATGTCTGTGGTGAAAATTTGGTGAGAATCTGTAAAGTAGTTTTGATGTAATCCTTCAAAGCCTATATAAAAGGGAAATCTTGATACAGAATACAGAATCCGGATCTGGATCCAGATCACCTCCAAAATTTACTGGAGTCTTCCATGGCTTAATATATGTCTGTGGTGAAAATTTGGTGAGAATCGATGTAATCCTTCAGAGCCTATATAAAGTGAAACTTCATCCAAAATCTGGATCAAGATCACCTCCAAAATTTACTGGAGTCTTCCATGGCTTAATATATGTCTGTGGTGAAAATTTGGTGAGAATCGATGTAATCCTTCAGAGCCTATATAAAGTGAAACTTCATCCAAAATCTGGATCAAGATCACCTCCAAAATTTATTGGGTTCTTCCATGGCCTAATATGCATCTGTGTTGAAAATCCGTGCAGATAGATTTGATGTAATCCTTCAAAGCCTATATAAAGTGAAACTTGATCAAGAAAATCCTTGCAGTAGTTTTGACATAATCTTGCTAACAGACAGACAAACGGATAAATTATTTTATTACATTCTTGGTGGACGTAATTAAATGTATATGGTTGTTAACACCAAAACAAGGCTGTCTGCCAAATTTGAAAGATCCACCAATGAGAATTTAAGCAGAATTCTGGAAATCTGTACTTCTATCTAGATGGTGCGTTATGCACATAACCACTGACTGGATCCATTTGTCCAGACAAGACGATCCTATGAATGGAATACTGATTTCATCTGATGTCACACTGCCCCAGTTGCAACATCTGTAACGTTAACAAGAAGCTACCGCCTCCACTTTCCGGTTACAACTCCCCCTTACATCATTTTGGCAAGAGAATTTCAATTTGCCATATTTTATGGAGTATAAGTCACACCTTTCTTTTGCATGTGGTATTCACTTTTGCAACGCAGCATTTCCCTTGGGGGCGAGTTTAACAACAGACAGGAACTGTGTAGCACATCTGCACATCACAGCCTGTGCTATTTCTTAAGCCCCTTTCACACCAGGTGTGCTTCCAGTTGCGTCGTGTGTCGTCATGACGCCGCCGCGTGGAAGCAAACTAGTGCCAAAACGATGTATCTCAACGCCACAACAGCGCGAGGGCGCAAAGGACGAAGCAAATCAGACGCCAAAAACTAAACATGTTTAATTTTTTGGCGTCCTGTGCTCGATGCACAAATTAAGTGGTTTCAGTGCAAGTCAGAGCAACAGGACGGTACTCAGTGTGACTGGAAGCCACACCCTCACAATACAACGTTACCTGACGCCAATTTATGATTCCTGCTGTGTTCCATTGTTCCCGAAGTATAAATCATGCAGGATTGTTTTCATACAGTGTACACAATGCAGTAAAACTACACGCTCAAAAGGCACAGAAAAAAAAAATGCTGATTGCAGCTGCTGCTCCTCCTTGCTCCTGCTCCTTTGCGAGAGAAGACTCTCACAAAAGTGTTTAAATAAAATCCATAAGTCCATCCATAAGAAATCCTACACATCATGGCCAACAACGTGAACCTGTGCACGAAGTTCAAAAAGGGATGCATCACAGAGAACTGAAGTGGGTTCCAAACAACTGTCCAAACAGAGAAAAGGTTTCAACAACAATAACTTCTAGGAACATGATAGGACTGCTGTAGAGGCCTAAACTCTAAATCAAGCAAAACTTGACCCAATCATCAAATGCATGTTCGCTTTCCTACAAACACATTCCTAATTTTCCTCAATCCCTTGCTGTACTTCTGCTGTGCTTCTAATTCAGCCTAGAATTTTTTCCCTTGATATCGAACTCCTCACTTTCATTGTCACCTGTGTATTCCCTTCCTTTCTCCAAGCTTGTCAAGTGATAGAACCGCAGAGGTTTGCAGACGTTTATTTGAGGACAGCATTTAAGGAGTGGCATCATGCCTGCTTGATCCCTGTACACTGTAACACTTCTTTTCTGATCTAAATCTAGGCTAAATCTTTGCCTCCATGAGATCAATGACGGAGAGGAACGGCACAACAGCAGTGCCTCTTAAAACGAAGACCATCATCCTCCCACGATTACTTGTAGCCTTGTTTGATTTGTATTTCCCTGTGTACAGGGCATACGGAGGATGTTTTGGTCATAAATTCTATTCATATCAACCTGGAAAGCAGAATTAAGACCTTCATGCTCTATGCTTTGCATCACACTTTTTGTGCTGAAGTGGGATATTAAGAAACTCATTAGAGTAATGGTGGTCTCCCAGCACAATTTTTGGCCCCAATTTCTGTCCCATTTTCAAAATTGAGGAACTCAGACCTGATGTTTCCAAGGAGTATGCAAAATTCACATTACATGTTATATAACGGCTGAGTGGATTCTTGTCATTTGATTGGTGCTTTGTATGTCACGTGACATGGATTATTCATCCAATTTGTGTTGCATTCCATTTGGTGTGCAAATTTGGTTCCATTTGGCATGCAAATTAGGTTCCATTTAGCTGCTGTGGTCTTAACAGTTTGTCCTCTGTGAGCATGTAAGTACAAATACCTGAACTAACATGGCTTGCTGTATGGTTAACTGTACTAATGGACCATCAAAGAAGTTGGGACTTTGGCATTTCATTTGCGTGAAATTTTAGTATTATTAATGTTAGCACTATTAGCAGCAGGTTAGCACTAATTAGCATGTAGCATTAGGGCCAATGATGGTGAAAAGGTTACAAAACCAATACTCTGGTCATATATTTAAATACCTGGTTATAAAAACCAGCACCCAGTCCAAAAAATGTGTTATTCAAACACCCAAACTCAAGGTAGCGTGTTACGGGGCTGCACCACAGAGTGCCGTTCCTTCCCGATTAAGCAAATTGGGCGCATGTTTTGAAGCATCATAGTAACTTCTTGATCCATCTTTGTCCATCTTGGATGAATTAGTACAGGGGTGGCCAAGTTCGGTCCTCAAGAGCCACATTTCTGACACTCTTAGTTGTCTCCCTGCTCCAACACACCTGAATCCAATGAAAGGCTCAATAAAGTCTGCTAACGAGTCTTTCATTGGATTCAGATTTGTTGGAGCAGGGAGACAACTAAGAGTGTCAGGAATGTGGCTCTTGAGGACCGAACTTGGCCACCCCTGAATTAGTACCATCATCAACACCAGATTTGAAATCGGGATCCAATTTTTGAACTGGACCTTTGGGGTATTTGTAGTCTTCAATCATGTTCAAACTTCTATAAATGGGGTATGTGTAGTGACTAACAACTTGAAACTTGTTTGATCGTGCTCCATCGGAGTAAAAATCTGAAACTGAAACAGCGTTTGTTGTGGTTTTGGTTCAAAGGTGAGCAGCTCTGGCTGAAGGCACAACTTCTTCCTTTCGTTTTTGGGCAGGTTACCAGGTCTGCACTGTATAAGCCAGTCTGTTAGGAGGCAAGTCAGATTCATCCCGAGGCCGGTTCATCCCGTTTTAGCACTTTTTGGTAGCATGGGTGATTGTAGTAGAACAGCGCTCTGTGGAATAGGGGTGTTAGCCTTAGCTTTGCTTGTTTGGAAACTGTTCGGCTTCATTCATTCCACCCACGTCACACTGGTTGTGCACACGCTCCACTTCATTACCCATTTATGGGTTGGGCGAGAGTTAGGCAGAGTCAGGCACTGTTAAGATGGCGACATTTGGAGCTTTAAACCTGCTGTCCACATGTGTATATGTACCGTCTGTGGTTTGTACAGGTTGCTATCAGTAACACCAGCGACAAACAGGCTGAACAATGACCTGATTCTGTCCCCAAGGACATTAACCTGTCCCTTTCTACTTTTGTCTTCCTCTGTCCTCCCGATCTCTCACATGACAGGGAATTTGTTCACACATCCATCTAAAGGTAACAAGTCTTCCTGTGCCTCATCTGAAAATTTCTTCTCATTCATTGTGTTGCCTCTCTCTCTCACTCTCCCCCTCCATTTCTTCATTCATTCATTCATCTTTGTCTTGTTCCCAAAAAACTTCACTTGTGTGTGTGTGTGCACACACACACACACACACACACACACACAAGCTTTCCTGTAACTGGGTTATGTGGCCCTTCCAATAGCCCTCGATGACAATAGGAAGAGCCCAGAGTTCATCTTCCCCTCTGTGCTACCCCCCCACACACACACACCTTTATTTCATCCACATGAAGTTACACACGTGTGCGTGTGTAAGCAAGCGCATACGTGCCACTGCATGTGTGACCATATCACCAAGATGGGTTTTTTTTTCCTCCACCCTCCAAGGTCATTTTGCTGCTCACACTGCGAACACTGTAACCTACATGGAACCCGTGATCACCACAGAGTAAAAAGAAAAGGGGCATGGAAATTTGTTTATTATTCAGCCTATTACGATTCATGCTGCAATTCATGTGAGAATTTTATGTTTTAGGTTACAGGTCTATGGGGTGGGGGGTAGCTAACAGACTAGCAGAGAGAAATAAACATAACGTATAAATACGAGGTCTGTTAGAAAAGTATCCGACCTTATTATTTTTTTAAAAAAACCATATGGATTTGAATCACGTGTGATTACATCAGCCAAGCTTGAACCCTCGTGGGCATGCGTGAGTTTTTTCACGCCTGTCAGTGACGTCATTCGCCTGTGAGCACGCCTTGTGGAAGGAGTGGTCCAGCCCCCTCGTCGGAATTCCTTTGTCTGAGAAGTTGCTGAGAGACTGGTGCTGTGCTTGATCAAAATTTTTTCAAAAACTGTGAGGCACATCCGAGTGGACACCATTCGAGAAATTCAGCTGGTTTTCTGTGAAAATTTTAACGGCTGATGAGAGATTTTGGATTGTTTCTATCGCTGTAAGGACTTCCCACGGAGCGGGACGTCGCGCAGCGCTCCGAGGCGACGTCGTCATCCTGTTTCAAGCTGAAAACCTCCAAATTTAAGCCTCTGTTGACCCAGGACATCGTGAGAGAACAGAGAACTTTCAGAAGAGGTCGGAATCAGCAGTTTATCCAGACATTCCACTGTTAAAGGAGATTTTTTTAATGAAAGAAGTGCAGACGGATTGGCGCGTCGGCTCGCAGCCAGCGCGGCGCGCCCGCCACAGGAAAAACACCTCCGTTGGAAGCCTTAAGGACGAGTTGGAACATGCCCTGCTGTTAAACAATTTCTCAGATACTCACTCAACTGAAAGCCACCAAAAGCCGCCTGGATTTTACAAATGGTTATCAACACGGAGGTGTTTTTCCTATGGCGGGCGCGCCACGCCGGCTGCGAGCCGACGTGCCAATCCGTCCGCACGTCTTTCATTAAAAAAAAAATCTCATTTAACAGTGGAATGTCCGGATAAACTGCTGATTCCGACCTCTTCTGAAAGTTCTCTGTTCTCTCACGATGTCCTGGGTCAACAGAGGCTTAAATTTGGAGGTTTTCAGCTTGAAACAGGATGACGATGTCGCCTCGGAGCACTGTGCGACGTCCCGCTCCGTGGGAAGTCCTTACAGCGATAGAAACAATCCAAAATCTCTCATCAGCCATTAAAGTTTTCACAGAAAACCAGCTGAATTTCTCGAATGGTCTCCACTTGGATGTGCCTCACAGTTTCTGAAAAAATTTTGATCAAGCACAGCGCCAGTCTCTCAGCAACTTCTCAGACAATGAAAATCCGATGAGGGGGCTGGACCACTCCTTCCACAAGGCGTGCTCACAGGCGAATGACGTCACCGACAGGCGTGAAAAAACTCACGCATGCGCATGAGGGTTCAAGCTTGGCTGATGTAATCACACGTGATTCAAATCCATATAGTTTTTTAAAAAATAAAACTGTCGGTTTCTTTTCTAATAGACCTTGTATATACGTGACAAAGGAGCCACATGTCAAAGACGACAGGTGAAAATGAATAAAAATGCTCCAATGCATGGTTAAGGTCAATGAGTGCATTAAAGTAACCACTCAAAATTTAAGGGGGCCAAATTTGAAAACTGAAAATTGATTGGGGTCCACCCAAACCATTAATCACAGTTTTGATCTACACATGAGACTAAGATGACGTGTTTTTTTTTTCTGGACTACAAGTCACTTTTTTGTTGTTGCTGTTGTTTTACTACTTTAGGCAGCCCTGCCTTTTATATTCTGAAGCGACTTACCTATGAAAAATACTGCACCGCCATCAATCACCACAAGATGGCACCATCGGGATGCATGACAAGCTATTCCTATATACTGAATGAGGTAATGTGATTCATACTCCAGAACAGAAGGTGGCTGTAACACAGGTTGCCAGCCACTGTAAAAGAAGAAAATCGGATTAAGAAATAGGTTCTGTGTCTTTAAGAATGAGAAAATGTAAGAAATCATGCTCTTAAACTGAAAGACCACTCCCTGGAACAAAAGTAAGGGCCCCTTCACACATAGTGCGAAGTTTGGTCGAAGTGCGCATGAAGTGTGCATGACGCAGGAATCGTGTGCAACCCGTGTAAAATTATCCCTGCCTGTAACGCCTCGTACACCTGTTTGCGCACACCAGCGGCTGAAAGACAAAGTGTGCACTGTGCGAACCCATCAAACCCTCTCGCGGCAGATGTCAGGTAAATTCCAGCTGACACGCATGTAACATGTAACACTGCTCAATTGGCACTTAGAAAATGTGTGGCCAGTCACACTCTTAGCACAACAACAGTCTGCAGACAACCACTGTCGTGCTGTCAGTGAAATTTGTCCAAGTTCCACACACTGTGGAGTTGTCGAGATGTGGTGTGTTGTCGGCTACCCCCACAACACGTGTGCGTGTATCGTGTGCTCCTCCAACACATGCATGTGTGTGGTTGGCGTGGGCGAGGCGCATCTCATCTGATCACAGAGTGACTTGGTCTGTGCGCTAAACGGACGGGGGCGTGGCAGCTGTTAAAATCTCTGGTCCTGGACATCAGAGCTGCAGAACATGCACTGTGTTTTGAGGGACACGCGCGTGTGTGCGCTTGCTGTACTCACATCGAAAAACAGAAAAACATACATTGCTTCTGCAATGGGCTGGAGAGCGCACACACTGACAGGCTGTTCCAGATGGACCGGACCATCAGTTTATGCGGACATGCAGCAGGCGATCTGAACATCACGTCTGTCTGACACGACAGTGAGCCGCACACCGCAGGACCATATGACATGCCAACAGTACAACATATACGCCACTTTCAGTCATGTATCAGCAGAAATAAACCGTAGCAGACGTTGTTTGGTCAGTTATCACAGTGCTTTTCTTATATTTTTTTAGAAAATACGTTTGTCTGCTTGTTGATTTTAGCCATTTCATGCAGCGATTGTGGTGTAGTGGTAAAGTTTTCATCTGGTAATCCGGATGCGCGGGTTCAAATCATGAGTGGTGTTTGTTTTTTTTTTTTTTAAACTAAAGTCGTTTAACCGCAGGGTTCTGTATTGCGTCCCCCTTTATGTATTATTTATATAAACCCAGTGATATTCACTAATTATACAGCTGATTTTTATCTCATTTTCCTCCACATCAGTAGCGCGATGTGGTGCAGCTCATCCTGCTCGACAGACACTGTCGCGTGCACAAACCGTCACGCCGACGTCGTGCACACTTGCCCATCAGCGCAATGTTTCGTGGTGTGCTCATACGACTATCGCTGTGTGTCGCCCTGGAGTTGTACACAAATCGACCAAATTCACACTATGTGTGAAGGGGCCCTAAGGAATACAGCTTTCATACTTTTTTGCCACTTGCCTGTACTGTGTGAGATAACAAAAACAGTAATGGGAGGTCAGCAAGCTAAATCTAAGGTATTTGCATTATAAATAAGTAATGTGCAGAGTGTTCGAATGTTTAACTGCGCTGCAAATTTACCTCACTTATGACTGTCTGTATAGAGGCCACAAGAAGCAGTTTACTCATGTTCTGTGCCTGTGTAGTAGTAATAATAATAATAATAATAATAATATGAAACTGGGCCATTAGCTACTGCTCACGAACACAGTGCTTGTATTATAAATAAATAATGTGCAGATTAAACAAATTTTTCTTTTTGTTGCATCAAGTGGTAGCACCACATTTAAAAAATTATTTACACACTAGCGCAACTTATGTGTGTGTCTTCTTCATGAGACATTTCTGGACAGATAAGATTAATACTCAAGAGCAATTTATAGTGTGGAAATTATGGCAGACATTAAAACTATGTTGGATAAATGAAGAGTAACACTTAATTTAAATCCCATGGCTTTGTTTTTTGTTTTTACTTTTACTTTTTATTTATTATTATTACGTCCCCCAAGGGCATAATAAAAATCATCAGCGTTTATTCATTTATTTGTTTGTCTACTAGCATGATTACGTCAAAACCACTGCACGGATTTTGAAAAATGTTTCACCACAGATAGATATTAGGGCATGGAAGACCCCACTGAATTTTGGAGGTAATCCGGATCTGGATTGTAGCTCAGGATTTCACTTTATATAGGCATTGAAGGATTGTGTCAAAACTACTTCATTGACTGTCACCAAATTTGCACCACAAATACATATTACACCATGAAAGACTTCACTGAATTTGAGAGGTGATCCAGATCCAGGATCAAGATTTCACTTTATATAGGCTTTGAAGGATTAAGTCAAAACTACTTCACGGACTCTCACCACATTTGCACCACTGATACATATTACGCCATGGAACACTCCATTAAAATTTGGAGGTGATCCGGATCAAGTTTCACTTTATAGGCTTTTAAAGATTACATTAAAAACTACTTCACGGATTCTCACTAAATTTGCACCACAGATAGATATTTAGGGCATGGAAGGCTCAACTAAATTTGGAAGGTGATCTGGATCGTTTCTGGATCAAGATTTCACTTTATATAGGCTTTGAAAGATTATGTCAAAAATACTTCACAGATTCTCACCAAATTTGCACCACAGATACATATTAGGGCATGCAAGACTCAACTGAATGTTGGAGGTGATCCAGATTGGCGGACATCAGAAATCTCTGATTGCTGTTATTGTTATTATCATCATTATTGCCAATTTTGAACTTTATTGTAAAACTAAAAATGACAAACTTCATGTACTTGCAGTGCCTTCACACCCCACGGGTGCGACCCGCACTTTGGGATTCATTAATTCATTACATTAAAGCATTATTTTCCATCTTCAACCTGGCATATTCAGCTACTTCTCACACATCTGTACAGGGGGATCAAATCCAGATCATAATAAAGTGAAAGCAATGAATTGAAAAATCACAGTGCGGTAATCAGGTGTCGCCGACCGAACAGTCCCCTCTAAAAATCGGTCCGCCCTGCCTTCACTGCGAATGCGTCTGTATGTTAAATTTGTCTCATTAATACTTGCAAATGCACAGAGGGTGATTTACAAATATCCCTTGATTTGTACACATGCTGTGATCCACAAACAGAAATTTCTGATTTCTAACGTGTTGGTTTTTACAAATAAATATGTATTTATAAATATGAGGTCTATTAGATAATAAACCGACCCTTTTATTTATTTTTTTAACTATATGGATTTGAATGACGTGCGATTACACCAATCATGCTTGAACCCTCGTGCGCATGCGTGAGTTTTTTCACGCGTGTCGGTGATGTCACTTCCCTGTGGGCAGGCCTTGAGTGAGATGTGGTCCCGCCCTCTCGGCTGAATTCCTTTGTTTCACACGCTGCTCGAGACGGCGCGCGTTGCTTTATCAACATTTTTTCTGGACCTGTGAGGAATATCCGAGTGGACACTATTCGAGAAATTAAGCTGGTTTTCGGTGAAACGTTTAACGGCTGATGAGAGATTATGGGGTGTTTCTGTCGGTGTAAGGACTTCCCACGCAGCGGAACGTCATGCAGCGCTTCCAGGCGCCGTCGTCGGCCTGTTTCGACCTGAAAACATCCTAATTTAAGGCTTAATTCACCCAGGACGTCATGAGAGAACAGAGAAGATTCAGAAGAGGCCGGCATGAGGACTTTATGCGGACATTCCACTGTTTAAGGACATTTTTTAATGAAAGACGTGCGCGCAAATTCGCCAAGTCGTTTCCGTGACGACTCGGCAAATCTGTGTGCGCTGCGACAGGAAAAACACCTCCGTGTTGAAAACCATTTGTAAAATTCAGGCAGCTTTTGATGGCTTTCAACAAGTGAGTAACTGAGAAATTGTTTAACAGCTTGGGCATGTTCCAACTTGCCTGTTAAGGTTTCCAACGGAGGTGTTTTTCCTATCGCGACCCCCCGTGGTCGGGTCCGGCCCGACATGCGACTCTGCCCGCATGTTCTTTCATTACAAAATGTCCGTTAACAACGGAATGTCCGAATAAAGTCCTCATGCCGACTTCTTATGAAAGTTCTCTGTTCTCTGACGACTTCTTGGATCAACAGAGCCTGAAATGTGGAAGTTTTCAACTTGAAACGGCGAGATGCTGCCGCCTCGAAGCGCAGATCGCCGTCAGGCGCCGTGGGCTGTCCTTACGGCGACACTACCAGACCAAAATCTCTCATCAGCCGTTAAAATTTTTACCGAAAACCAGCTGAATTTATCGAATGGTGTCCACTCAGTTGTGCCTTACAGTTTTGAAAAAATTTTAATCAAAGAAAGCAGCAGTCTGAGCCATTCCTAAACAATGGGGGGGGGGAATCGACGAGAGGGTGGGCGACTCCTCACTCAAAGACTGCCCACAGGCGAATGACGTAACCAACAGGCGTGAAAAAAACTCTTGCATGCCCATGAGGGTTCAAGCATGTCTGATGTAATCACACGTGATTCAAATCCATATGGTTTTTGAAAAAAATAAGGTCGGATACTTTTCTAATAGACCTCGTATATTGTTATATAAGGCATTTGCAAAACTGAAAATTCTGTTTGTGAAGTGTGATTCAGCATTTGTGGATCCCCAACTACACGCATTCATCACTTTGCTCAGTTACGCAATACTGAGGCATTTTCAGTGGAAAATTGCACAAATCCACAAACAAACAGCTCGCGATTCACAGAAAGCAACACTGTCCTACCAGCAAATGCACAGAGGGCGACTTACAAATATTCCTCGATTTGTACACGTTTTGTGATCCACAAACGCAAAAGCATTTGCAAAACTGAAAATTCTGTTTGTGAAGAGTGATTCAGCATTTGTAGATCACCGATTACACGCATTCATTATGTTGCTCACTTACGCAATATTGAGACATTCTCAGTGCAAAGCTGCTCAAAGTTTCATAAATATGTACGTCGCTATTCACATTTCCATCCAGTAGATGGCCGTGTTGTTCTATGCATTTTGACGGGCAGGGGGTGGTGCAGCTCAACACGGACAGGAACCGAAAGGAGCCAAAAAGAAGCCTAATTCAGCCTGTAGGAGCCGGAGAGCGCACTGACTCAGTGCAGCGCTTACTAACGATTTCCCCCGATCCCAGACAAAAATAACAGTATGTTGGTTGTTCAATACGTGATATAAAAAAAAAATCTGTTTCATAATCTTTTGGCGACGTTTAACCCTCTGGGGTCCGAGGGCATTTTTTGGATAGTTCACTCGCCTGGCATAAATGTTTTATTATTGCTGTTAACAGCTCTCCCTGCATCCCACAATCAAGTTTTATGTCTTTTTTTTCAGGACTTTCAGAATATATGTGTGTCTTTGTTGTGTTTTATAAGTGTAATAAAGGTTTACAATCAAAAATAGGCAAGGAAAAAAATAAATAATTATTTTCCACACACATTTATTCAAAACACACAGCAAACTATAATAAACAACTGTTTTGACACTTTATAAAAGGTAATTTGAGGTCTTGTGTGAAAGACTGTAAAACAAAAAGGTTCAAACAATAAACAAATGCACATTTTGAACAATATATACAAAATGGTCTATGCGTTTTGTTATTTTGATATGGTAAACAGTGCTTTACACAGAGAAAGCAACTAGCAAACTAGTGGAGCAATCCTGATAGTTACACACTCTTTGTTCAAGCACGTGAGATTGTCATCAGAGGCTCTCCGTCTGCTCACCTTCGCTCTACGTAATGGCGCAGGGCGCACTGAGTATGTACTAATACTATGTACTCATTGGAGCACCCAGAGGGCTATTCAAATGGGCCAACTAGTAACATATTACTCCTGGAAATGATCTTTGGCTTTTCATGTGAGGTAAATCTGCCCTACGATTGGATTTTGAAAAACCATGTGACAGTGAACCAATTCTGACTGGACACTCACATTGCGCACGTCATCACACAGCTTCTATGAGGAGTACAAAGATGGCAGATGGCTGGCTCGAAAGTCCGCAGAGTTAACTTTTCAGCAAAAGAAGTAAGTTTCTATCTCATATCATTAAAAAGTTATTTATAATTTAGTAAAGCTTGGTCTTAGCCGTCGTATACGTCGGCCCCAGAGGGTTAATGCATGCGTGTCTTCATGTCGATTACACACACAGACACCGTGTCCAACAACATGCGATAAAAGAGCTAACACTGTTAGCGTGCAACATTAAATTTCACTCAGCGCATATACTGCAGCAGGAACATCTTACCACATACAACCCGTATTATTATATGGCTGCATTGCTACATGCACTCTGATTGACTGATTTCCTATATTTTCCCATAGCTGACAAGTTACCATGACAATCGGTCCAAAAGCATATCCCATTCATTACAAAGCAGAAAGCTAAAATCACAATTACAAACCAAGTCATATCTAAACAGCATCAGAAAAAAACACACACAGATTGAAAGCTGCTAACGACCGGATCATCTTTTAGCAAGTTCTTCATGGCAGTGCAGCGAACAGGTCTCTGACTACAAGCCCAAAACCGTCAGCAGCTTTCATATTCGGGTGATACTGTAAGTTTGTGTGTGTGTGTATATATATATATATATATATATATATATATATATAGCCATATAATAAATTAATTATTAACCTCGCTTGTTCGGTCTGTATCAGACCTCTGTGTTTTTCGCACCGGAGCTCACTAATGCTCGGTCCGTACTTACAATTCAGTCTATTTTCCCATACAGACCTTGCACTCAGTTAATAATCCTTTATTATTTCTTTTCTAAAGTTGTACATTTTAACATGAACTCATGGGAATGTGTTCAGTTTTTGGAGCCAGCCTCAAGTGGCCAGTCACGGAACTGCATTTCCAGGAGGGCTTTATTTGACACCATTGACGTTTACTGTGTGGGTGGACCGTGGTAAACAAGCAAAACTGTGGATTCCTTTTAGAAAAATAAATGACAAGGCACAGTGCATTAGCAGCCACTCACTGTTCTCATTGGCAGTAATGGGAAAGTTGATAAAAGAGGAAAGCGCCTTGTTTAAATGTCAACTCCCAGCCAAAGGCTTCACGAAAAGCTTCCTGAATAACCTTCATTTAACAGCTCATTAGAGACTACTGACATCTTCTGGTGAAATGCTATATCTAAAGTGCCTTATGTGTGTGGCTCACGCAGAAGCCACCACCTCACTCGATGGGAAAAACTGCAGCACACATTTCTTAGACTTCATCCGTTAGGCCAAATAACTGTGCAACAACCCATATTATTACAGATATTTGATATAAAATGCTCACACAGGAGCCAATTAGCCATGCTAATGTTATCCATTAGCATAATGCTATGTAAAACATGACATCCTTTATAAAACACATGATCAATTAAATCCTTCATGAATCACTGCTTTAAGGTTCTCATCTTGGTCACGTCATTGGCCACAGCCTGAAAATAAATGTAGCAATCTGCACTAAATAAATGTAGCACTAAATTAAAAACAAAAATAAATCTTCTTTGTGAATGTCAGATCCCAAACAAGCTTTAGAGGGGCATACTTCCACCTACTGTGTGGAATCACAGCACTGGCTATTCTCAGTAAATACAATACAGAACATGAAACAGTGAAGTGAAAACAATAAATATCATAACACAACACAAGCTTGATAGTTTTAGTCAGTCATACAACCCCAGTTCTAATGAAGTTGGGACACTGTGTGAAATGTAAATAAAAACAGAATACAATGATTTGCAAATCCTCTTCAACCTATATTCAGTTGAATATACCACAAAGACAAGATATTTAATGTTCAAACTGATAAACTTTATTGTTTTTGTGCAAATATTTGCTCATTTTGAAATGGATGCCTGCAACACGTTTCAAAAAAGCTGGGACAGTGGTACGTATGTTTACCACTGTGTTACATCACCTTTCCTTCTAACAACACTCAAACATTTGGGAACTGAGGACACTCATGATTGGGTAAAAAAGGAGCATCCCCAAAAGGCTCAGCCATTCACAAGCAAAGATGAGGCGAGGATCACCACTTTTTGAATAACTGCATGAAAAAAAAATAGTCCAGTTTAAGAACAATGTTTCTCAATGTTCACTTGCAAGGAATTTATGGTTTCATCACCTATAGTCCATAATCAGAATAAGAAGATTCAGAGAATCTGGAGAACTTTCTACACATAAGCGGCAAGGCCGAAAACCAACAATGAATGCCCGTGACCTTCGATCCCTCAGGCGGCACTGCATTACAAAACCGGTATCATTGCGTAAAGGAGCTTATCGCGTGGGCTCAGGAAGACTTCAGAAAATCATTGTCAGTTAACACAGTTCGCCGCTACATCTACAAGTGCAAGTTAAAACTCTACCATGCAAAGCGAAAGCCAGACATCAACAACATCCAGAAACGCTGCTGCCTTCTCTGGGCCCGAGCTCACATATGCGAAGTGGAAGAGAGTGCTGTGGTCTGATGAGTCCACATTTCAAATTGTTTTTGGAAATGACGGCCGTGTCAAAAGAGGAAAAAGACCCTCCAGACTGTTACTACTGCAAAAGTTCAAAAGAATTGGGGATGTACAGCACTTGTAAAAGATGGAACAAGAGCACCTTACACCCTCCAGTTGCTCCAACTTCCTCCCACATCTAAAGACATGCAGGTTTGGTGAAATGGAAACTTTATAATTGTCCAGGTCTCCCTTGTAAAAGAGATCTCGATCTCAATGGGACTAAACTGGTTAAATAAAGGTTAAATATAGACTAAAACTACCATGTTGACACACTGATTCCAACATATGCTTACTTTTTAATAAAAAAATGCTCACAACTTGGTAACTACTCCTCACCCAGGTGAAGACATGCACCTCTGCTAGTAATATACAACATACGAGGTCTGTCCAAAAAGTATCAGACCTTTTTATTTTTTTCAAAAACCATATGGATTTGAATCATGTGTGCTTGCATGAGCCAACCTTGAACCTTCATGTGCATGCGTGATTTTTTTCATGCCTGTCGGTTGCATCATTCACCTGTGAGCAGGCTTTGTGTGAGCACTGGTCCACCCCCCTCGCTGGATTTTCATTGCGAGGTGGAACCATTTGGAGCTTTGTTGCATCAAATTTTCAGGAAACTGAGAGACAGCCAGGTGGAAACCATTCGGAAGATTCAGACGGCTTTTGGTGACGATCCTATGGGCATCACACAGATTGAGTGTTACAACCGGTTTAAAGATGGCGCACAATGGCGGAGGGTGCGCCGCGCTCCGAGCGGCCATCGACAGGCTGAAACGACCAGATCATTTCCAAAGTGAACTCTGTGTTGATCCAGGACGTCGTCTGACTACCAGAGAAATTGCAGAAGAGGTGGACATCAGCACTTTTTCGGCACATTCCACTGTTACAGGAGATTTTGTAATGAAAGACGTGCAGACGTTGGAAGTCTCACAGGACATGTTGTGACATGTCCAGCTCTTACACAATTCCTCGGATACTCACTCGACTGAAAAGCCACCGAAAGCCGTCTGAATCTTCCAAATAGTTTCCACCTGGCTGTCTCTCACAGTTTCTGGAAAAATTTGATTCAGCGCTGCTCCAATTGTTCAGACATTTTCCTCGCAATGAAAATCCAACAAGGGAAGAGGACCAGTGCTCACTCAAAGCCTACTCACAGGCGAGTGACACAACCGACAGGCATGAAAAAACTCACGCATGCGCACGAAGGTTCAAGGTTGGCTCATGCAAGCACACGTGATTCAAATCCATAAGGTTTTTGAAAAAATAAAAAGGTCTGATACTTTTTGGACAGACCTCGTATACTAGAGACAACTGTGTGGGTGTGTATACTCGTATGTCCCTCTACTGTCCAAGCCGCACTTCAGAATTCAACCAAACTTGGCACGCATATACTTTAAAATACAGGGAGTGACATAGGCTATTGAGCACTTTATTGTAGTAGTAGTTCATGGGAGAGACACTTTGTGCTGCATCATCATCAGCAAATGTACTAAAAGTTCAGTGTCATACTTTTCTGTTCTGTTCCCTTTTAACTTTTTACCTCTTCATTTTTTTAAGTAGTGGTGGAGTAGTAGATTCCAGTCGCCTCTGAAATCCAGGATAGGTGGGAGGTGATAGCTTTGTTGGTAAAGAATAAGTTTTCATTTCAGTCTCTGAATCAAACCTGCCCTTAGGCAGGTAGTCAGCTAGTATAATGATACTACAAATATTTCTGTGGACAATGAGTGGGAGAATCACTGTTGTTATGTCACTTTTTATTTATATGTAGAGGATACACTGATAAGTTGTGGTCACTATTACTAAAAGGTCATCAGTCCACCTTTTCTGGCCCACCCAAAATATGCTGCAGAAATCCAGATTAATGGTCTTCTCAACATGATCAGTACTACACAGTTTTCTTGGGTATTTTAGGAAAAGTTATCCAACATATATAAGGTGTCCCCTAACAAATCTCTGTTCTAATTTTGCTCTTAAAACTGAAAAGAAGAATCAAAATTGTTGAACTCTGCAGTATATAATTATGTTCCCACCAGAACTCACAAAATAAAAACTTCTGGAGCCACTGCAGCTGGAAAAGCAGGGCACATTTTGCAACCTTCAGTGTTCAATATGCAAATGAGGGATTATGTGCTGGGGGGGGGGGGTTTTTGGGGGGGGGGCGCACTATAATCCTGGGTCCGCCCCTAGAAACACTGTGAGTGTAAAGGACCAAAACCAGCTGTCACACAGATCGAAAGAGCAAAGAAAAATCAATCGCAATGACAGACGAGCACGAATCCAGCTGCAATCATCTATCAAGAAGTGCGCGCGCGCGCGCCCGGTAAAGTCACGGGGACCGTACACGTACAAAGATCCGTGCACAGTAACACCTGTGCGGGACGGAGGGTGGGAGCACCCGGCACGTGGGGCTGTCCGCGCGAACCGCCGCTGTTACTGCTGATAGTGATGATGATGATTAAAATGATGACGGAGTACAACGACAAGAACACATCTGGAGAGGCGCACATCTACCGCGACACCACACGCACGCCCTCCCTGATGGTGTATACATGGTGGGTGTGACTGTGTGTGGCGGAGCGCGGTGCACTGTGGGTGTACTCACCCCGCCGATGCCGTATCGCCGCCGGTCTCTTCCGCCCTGCGCGTGGATTTCTCACGGGGAGAGAAGGCGAGCCGCGGGCGCGTGCAGCCCCCCACCAGCGCCATCCAGCGCTGCGGTCGCGGCACGCGGCTCTCGCGATACCCGGGCCATGATCCTCGCGCCGTCCGCGAGCAGCAGCGCCGTGACGTAGCGTTTTTATGGGCGGCAGACAGCTCACTGACTGCTGCTGAGCTCCTGACTCAGCCCGACTGCGCCCCCTTCTGCCCACGAGGAGAATGATGACGGTGACGTCATCCCCGTAAGGAGCTCGCGCACGCCTCCGCATCGACGTGGCACCGCCTGACAGCTTTTATGTCCTTTTAGCGACATTTGTTTCTTGATGTTTTTATATCTCTACAGTTTTTGGAACCTACAGCAGAGTTTAGCACAACATGATATACTAAGAAAATGATATTAGGATTTGCTGCAGTAGCGGAGTCAGTATTTTATTTAGGGGAGCAGCAGAAGGGGCAGCGCCACATCATATGCAGGTAATTACAGCAATCTGCACTTTGTATGTGTACACTGCATGCACAATTATGAAGCAGATTGTTTTTTTGAGGATTTATTTTATTTTTGAACAAATAAAGTCTCTCAGACAATCCAAAATGTTAATAAATGCCAAACCTAAATGTTCTGACCATATGGCCTAGTTCAAAAATAATGAAGCCAAAGTGTGACATATCCATCAAAATTTAAAAGTGGTCTTTTTGTGAAATGTTATCATTTTAGGTATGGTGATATATCAGTCTCAATATTTCTATTGGTCTCGGTTCAGTCATTGCTAGAAATCTTAAAAATAACTGAGAAGATCTGAAACCCTTGCAGTTTTTTTTTAATTCCAAAAATTGTATTCATTGCAACTTGAAATTGAAGTTTGGTGGATTGCCACATTACTTTCTCTATAATTTTATGATGATAACATGTTTGAAACTATATTTAGGACACATATGGCTAAATACACATTGATTTGACACATTTTGGTATAATTGTATCAAAATTTCCAGAAAAAAAATTGCATATTACTTCAATAATTTTCTTTCAAAAACACAAATTCTCTTAGTTACTAAGTATAACAACTGTAGAAAATATATGAATATGTATGCTTCAAATCCATAAACAGAAAAAAAGCAATTGAGACATCACCAACACAGTAACAGTGACGCAATGGAAAGCATGCTAAGTGTTAGGCTTGCGACAAAATTGTTTTCATTACATGTTGAAAAGGAAAAACCATTGAAAATGATAAAGTTGCCTGTTTAACAACTCAAGTAAACATTTAGTTATATCAGATATTATGAAACATTTAGGAAGAATTGCAGTTGTATTTTCAGATAGCGCTTCAATTTTTTCCTTCAGAAGCAAAAATCCCTTTACTTTGATTATAAAGAATCATTATAGACAATATGTATATATGTGCTTTCAATCTATGCTAATAAAAGAACACTTATCGCAACATGAATGGTTCAACAGACAAGTAACACAAATATAGATATGTGTTACACTTGCGACACATTTTAACGCAAGCATTACACTTCCGTCCCAGTGAATTCAAGAACCTATAGGACTTATTTTGCAGATATTTTGGCTCTACCTAAAGTCCTGTCACCTTATGATTTGCAATGCATTAACAAGTGAAATTCCAAGATGGAAAGAAAAGGACTTCATATCTAATTCAAACAAAAATTGTGAGAATTAGATTGAATTTGATCGAACAATCAAGAGATATATCTATCAACAGCTTAGAATAGAGAATCTGTCACCAACACATGCACAGAAAATAATGACAACATCAGCACATTGTAAATTCTAAGTATTCCTTGATCTGTGCAATTGTCAGTGCATATATACTAAAATGTGCTAGAGAGTAACGCTTGCGACAACAGCTGGAGGTATCTTCTTTAGTCTGCAGAAGCCTGAAACAAAGAAATTCTGTCCTTTAGTTCCTGGTATTATTGAACAAGTAATATAATTATTCTATTGAAGCAGAGTAGGCGATATAGCTTGACAGAAATAAATCAAGGACTTATTCTCAGCATTACACTTGTGACAGTTTTACCTAGCTTTAGAAACATGTTTTTTCTAGGAAATGACATTTCTACCTTTACAAAAATGTATTAGATCAACTTTATGGACATTATATACAATTTTGATGGTCATAGTAACAAACTGGCTTACCTTGTGATAAAGTTACATCATTGAATAAAGGGAAACTTGAAAAATTGTGCAATTTTCAAAAAACAATGTCCAATTGCAAAAAATTCCACAGTATCAATCCCAACATGATAAAACTCAAAGTTATACTTGTTTCTCAACCAGTATGAAGCACAAACAAACAAACTGACAAAGTACAAGGTTATTTCTTTAACATTCAACTTTAAATGATAATGCTAAATATCAATGTCACACGAAATTGATGAAAAAAAAGTGCTATTTTGGGGGTAAATTTCGTGCATTTCTCTGGAACCGTGCAGAAATTTTCCATGAAATTTTCAGTACCTGTCAAAGAGACTATAGGCAACTCACAGATACAGTGAGGAAAATAAGTATTTGAACACCCTGCGATGATGCAAGTTCTCCCGCTTAGAAATCATGGAGGAGTCTGAAATTTTCATCTTAGGTGCATGTCCACTGTGAGAGACATAATCTAAAAAAAAAAAAAATCCGGAAATCACAATGTATGATTTTTTAAAATAATTTATTTGTATGTTACTGCTGCAAATACGTATTTGAACACCTGTGAAAATCAATGTTAATATTTGGTACAGTAGCCTTTGTTTGCAATTACAGAGGTCAAACATTTCCTGTAGTTTTTCACCAGCTTTTGTTGGGAAAGTGTAGTGACACGGACCCACAACAGGGGGCGTAAATGAACGGACAATGGAAGGAGTCAAATTATAACACTTTACTGGTGTGAATGTCACAACCAAACACAGCAGAATCAGAATGTGCAACAGTCAATTAACAAAAGGTGTCGTGTGGGCAGGCTCGACGATAGGAGACGCCCGTCTGGAAACGAACCGGAACCACACGATTTCCACCGCCACCTGAACCCGAGGAATACTGGAGCCGCCAAGTCCCGGAGTCCCCAGGTGGCCACCTCTCCGGCGTGTCGGATCTGGTACTGCTGGCGGAAAGCAAAGGACAGTCAAAGGGTGGGTGTGTGAACACCCAGTAACACTGGTGGGAATGCCACCTCCACCTCTCACTCAGCACGTTGCAGCGGTCTCAGCTGAAAAGGAGCGCCGTCTTGCACAGCCTCCTCAAAAACGACCGGTTCTCCTGCAAACACTCACAATAAACAGATTTACAAAAGGCTGAGGATATTACCTCCAGATGAAGATGATATCTCGGCAGTTTGGTGGAGGTGTCTTCCTGCTTTTATACCAGATGTGTTGATTAGTGACAGCTGTCATGGATGATGGGTGACAGCTGTCACCACGGCTTGTTCCTGAGGCGGCAGCGCCCTCTCGTGCCTGAAGCCCGCACTTCAGGCAGGGCGCCTTCTGGTGGTGGGCCAGCAGTACCTCCTCTTCTGGCAGCCCACACAACAGGACCCCCCCCTCAACGGGCGCCTCCTGACCAGGCTTGTCCGGGTGGCGACGATAGAAATCGGCCAGGAGGGCCGGGTCCAGGATGAAGCTCCTCTTCACCCAGGAGCGTTCTTCGGGTCCATACCCCTCCCAGTCCACCAAATACTGGAAACCCCGGCCCATTCGACGGACGTCCAAAAGTCGGCGAACCGTCCAAGCCGGCTCCCCGTCGATAATACGGGCAGGAGGCGGCGCCGGACCGGGTGCACAGAGGGGTGAGGTGTGATGCGGTTTTACCCTGGAGACATGAAAGACCGGATGGATCCGCAGTGAGGCCGGGAGTTGGAGCCTCACTGCGGTAGGACTGAGGACCTTGAGGATGGGGAAGGGTCCAATGAAGCGGTCCTTCAATTTGGGGGACTTGACCTGGAGAGGAATGTCCTTGGTGGAAAGCCACACCTCCTGCCCGGGCTGGTAAGTAGGGGCCGGGGACCGTCGACGGTCTGCATGGGCTTTAGCCCTCGTCCGGGCCCTCAACAAGGCCGAACGGGCGGTGCGCCACACCCGACGGCATCTCCGCAGGTGGGCCTGGACCGAGGGCACACCGACCTCTCCCTCCACCACAGGAAACAAAGGGGGCTGGTACCCCAGACACACCTCGAATGGGGAGAGGCCGGTGGCAGAGGACACCTGGCTGTTATGAGCATACTCGATCCAGGCCAGATGTTCACTCCAAGCCGCCGGGTGTGTGGAGGTCATGCACCTGAGGGCCTGCTCCAACTCCTGGTTGGCCCGTTCGACCTGTCCGTTAGTCTGCGGGTGATACCCAGACGAGAGGCTTACAGTGACCCCCAGTTCCCGGCAGAAACTTCTCCACACCTGCGAGGAGAACTGGGGACCGCGATCCGAAACGATGTCTGTTGGTATCCCATGCAGCCGGACAACATGGTGGACGAGGAGATCCGCCGTCTCCTGGGCTGACGGGAGCTTCGGGAGGGCCACGAAGTGGGCCGCCTTGGAGAAACGGTCCACTATCGTGAGGATGGTGGTGTGCCCCCGGGACAGCGGGAGGCCCGTGACAAAATCCAGACCGATGTGGGACCAGGGGCGGTGAGGCACAGGAAGTGGCTGTAGAAGTCCCTGTGCCTTCTGGTGGTCAGCCTTGCCCCTGGCGCAGGTGGTGCAGGCCTGGATGTAAGCCCGGACATCAGTCTCCAGGGACGCCCACCAGAAGCGCTGCCGGACCACTGCCACGGTCCTATGCACCCCTGGGTGGCAGGAGAGTTTGGACCCGTGACAGAAGTCCAGGACGGCAGCCCTGGCCTCTGGTGGGACGTATAATCTGTTCGTCGGTCCTGTTCCGGGCTCCGTGCCAGGGCCTCCCGGACGGTCTTCTCCATGTCCCAGGTCAGAGCAGCCACGATAGTGGACTCCAGGAGAATGGGTTCCGGTGGATCCGACAGCTCGGTCTTGACTTCCTGTTCATGCACCCGGGACAGGGCATCCGATCTTTGGTTTTTGGTCCCGGGGCGGTAGGTGATCCTGAAGTCAAAACGGCCGAAAAACAGTGACCAGCGGGCTTGCCTGGGGTTCAGTCGCTTGGCGGTCCTGATATACTCCAGGTTCCAGTGGTCAGTGAAAACCGTGAAAGGCACTGACGCTCCCTCCAGCAGGTGTCTCCACTCCTCAAGGGCCTCTTTCACCGCAAGGAGCTCACGATTGCCCACGTCATAGTTCCGCTCTGCTGGGGTCAACCTGCGGGAAAAATAGGCACACGGGTGAAGAACCTTATCGGTTTCTCCGCTCTGGGATAGCACGGCTCCTATCCCCGAGTCAGAGGCGTCCACTTCAACCACGAACTGGCGACCAGGATCGGGCTGCACCAAGACCGGTGCAGTCGAGAACCGGCGTTTCAACTCCCTAAACGCGGCTTCGCACCGATCCGACCAGGTGAAGGGAACTCTTGGTGAGGTCAGGGCCGTCAGGGGGCTAACAACCTGACTATACCCCTTAATGAACCTCCTGTAGAAATTTGCGAAGCCGAGGAACTGTTGCAGCTTCCTACGGCTTGTCGGTTGGGGCCAGTCTCTCACCGCTGCGACCTTGGCCGGATCCGGGGCGACGGAGTTGGAGGAGATGATAAACCCCAGGAAGGACAAAGAAGCGCGGTGAAACTCACACTTCTCGCCCTTCACAAACAACCGGTTCTCCAACAACCGCTGCAGGACCTGACGTACATGCCACACATGGGTCTCAGGGTCCGGAGAAAAGATGAGTATATCATCCAGATATACGAAGACGAATCAGTGCAGGAAGTCCCGCAAGACGTCATTAACCAAAGCTTGGAACGTCGCGGGGACGTTAGTGAGGCCGAACGGCATGACCAGGTACTCAAAATGACCTAACGGGGTGTTAAATGCCGTCTTCCATTCGTCTCCCTTCCGGATCCGAACTAGGTGGTATGCGTTCTAAGATCCAACTTTGTGAAGATTTTGGCTCCATGCAGGGGGGTGAACACTGAATCCAACAAAGGCAACGGGTATCGGTTGCGAACCGTGATCTCGTTCAGCCCCCGATAATCAATGCATGGACGAAGACCACCATCTTTTTTTCCCACAAAAAAGAAACCTGCTCCCATCGGAGAGGTGGAGTTACGGATCAGCCCGGCAGCTAAGGAGTCCCGGATGTAGGTCTCCATCGATTCGCGCTCAGGTCGGGAGAGGTTGTACAGCCTGCTGGACGGGAACTCCACGCCTGGCAACAAATCGATGGCACAATCATATGGACGGTGCGGGGGAAGAGTGAGTGCCCGATCCTTGCTAAAAACGTCAGCAAGATCGTGGTACTCAACCGGCACCGCCGACAGATTGGGGGGAACTTGGACCTGCTCCTTCGCCTGGGAACCGGGAGGAACCGAGGATCCCAAACACCTCCGATGGCAGGTTTCGCTCCACTGTACCACCACCCCGGACGGCCAATCAATCCGGGGATTGTGTTTCAACATCCAGGGGAACCCCAGAATCACACGGGAGGTAGAAGGAGTCACAAAAAACTCAATCTCCTCCCTATGATTCCCTGACACTACCAGAGTTACTGGTGGTGTCTTGTGTGTGAGTGAAGGGAGTAGGGAGCCATCTAGTGCTCGCACCTGCAATGGTGTAGGTAGCGCCACCAGATGGAGCCCTACCTCCCTGGCCCATCTGCTGTCCAACAGATTCCCTTCTGACCCTGTGTCTACCAGTGCTGGGGCCTGAATGGTTAAATCCCCACTAAGGATTGTAACTGGGAGTCGTGCGGCAATATGTGTGTGTCCCATGTGAAGTTTTTGGCCCACCCTAAGCCCAGTCTCTAGGGGCGGGCGTTGGTGTTTAACCGTTCGGGGCAATCGCTCAATTGATGCTCCATTGAGCCACAAACAAAACACGCCCTGCGTGGAAACCTCCTCTGTCTATTAGGTGGTCTAAATGTGGCCCTGCTCGTGTCCATAGCTTCGTCAGCAGGGGGAGCTGTCGCCCCACGGGACATAGAGGCTAGGGCGCGTGGGAAGGGCGGACCCTTCTCGGACCCGGAAGGAAGAGGGACAGCGCGCGCCCGGCCACGTCCTTCGTCTCGTTCCCGACGGCGTTCCTCCAACCGATTGTCTAACCGTATAACGAGATCAATAAGCCCATCTAATTCCCGCGGTTCATCCTTGGCCACTAGGTGCTCCTTTAGGACTGACGACAGTCCGTTTACAAAGGCGGCGCGGAGCGCAGCGTTATTCCAGCCGGACCTCGCAGCCGCGATGCGGAAGTCGACTGCATAAGCGGCTGCGCTCCGGCGTCCCTGTCTCATCGACAGCAGCACAGTTGAAGCGGTCTCTCCCCTGTTAGGGTGATCAAACACAGTTCTGAACTCCCTCACAAACCCAGTGTACGTGTGAAGGAGCCGTGAATTTTGCTCCCAAAGCGCTGTAGCCCAAGCGCGTGCCTCTCCCCGAAGCAGAGTGATCACATAAGCTATTTTGCTTGCGTCTGACGCGTACATGACGGGACGTTGTGCGAAGACGAGCGAACACTGCATAAGAAAGTCCGCGCACGTCTCCACACAACCTCCGTACGGCTCAGGAGGGCTTATGTATGCTTCAGGGGATGGTGAGAGGGGTTGTTGGACCACCAGTGGAACATTAATATCTAGCACAGGATCGACAGGAGGAGGAGCTGCAGCAGCGCCCTGAGCGCTCGCCGCCACTTGCGCGGAGAGAGCCTCCACCCTGCGGTTCAGGAGGATGTTTTGCTCGGCTATTTGATCCATTCGAGCCATAAAGGCGGTGAGAATATGCTGTAGCTCACCAATCACGCCTCCTGCAGATGCCTGCGCTCCCTGCTCTCCCATTGGTTGTTCAACAACCTGGTGACGCCCCTCGGAGTCCATGACGCTGGCCGAGATATCCTGTTGGGAAAGTGTAGTGACACGGACCCACAACAGGGGGCGTAAATGAACGGACAATGGAAGGAGTCAAATGATAACACTTTACTGGTGTGAATGTCACAACCAAACACAGCAGAATCAGAATGTGCAACAGTCAATTAACAAAAGGTGTTGTGTGGGCAGGCTCGACGATAGGAGACGCCCGTCTGGAAACGAACCGGAACCACACGATTTCCACTGCCACCTGAACCCGAGGAATACTGGAGCCGCCAAGTCCCGGAGTCCCCAGGTGGCCACCTCTCCGGCGTGTCAGATCTGGTACTGCTGGCGGAAAGCAAAGGACAGTCAAAGGGTGGGTGTGTGAACACCCAGTAACACTGGTGGGAATGCCACCTCCACCTCTCACTCAGCGTGTTGCAGCGGTCTCAGCTGAAAAGGAGCACCGTCTTGCACAGCCTCCTCAAAAACGACCGGTTCTCCTGCAAACACTCACAATAAACAGATTTACAAAAGGCTGAGGATATTACCTCCAGATGAAGATGATATCTCGGCAGTTTGGTGGAGGTGTCTTCCTGCTTTTATACCAGATGTGTTGATTAGTGACAGCTGTCACGGATGATGGGTGACAGCTGTCACCACGGCTTGTTCCTGAGGCGGCAGCGCCCTCTCGTGCCTGAAGCCCGCACTTCAGGCAGGGCGCCTTCTGGTGGTGGGCCAGCAGTACCTCCTCTTCTGGCAGCCCACACAACAGCTTTGCTCACACTGCAGCAGGGATTTTGGTCCACTCCTCCATACAGATCTTCTCTAGATCTTTCAGGTTTGTAGTTTCAGCTCTCTCCAAAGATTTTCTATTGAGTTCAGGTCTGGAGACTGGCCAGGCCACTCCAGGACCTTGAAATGCTTCTTACGGAGCCCCTCCTTAGTTGCCCTGGCTGTGTGTTTGGGGTCATTGTCATGCTGGAAGACCCAGCCATGACCCATCTTCAATGCTCTTACTGAGGGAAGGAGGTTGTTTGCCAAAATTTCACAATACATGACCCCATCCATCCTCCCTTCAATACGGTGCAGTCGTCCTGTCCCCTTTGCAGAAGAGCACCCCCAGAGTATGATGTTTTCACCCCCATGCTTCACGGTTGGGATGGTTTTCTTGGGGTTGTTCTCATCCTCTAAACATGGCAAGTGGAGTTGATTCCAAAAAGCTTTTTTCTGGTCTCATCTGACCACATGACCTTCGCCCATGTCTCCTCTGGATCATTCAGATGGTCACTGGTGAACTTCAAACGGGTCTGGATATGTGCTGGCTTGAGCAGGGGGACCTTGCTGCCCTGCAGGATTTTAAACCATGACAGCATCATGTGTTACTAATGTAATCTTTGTGACTGTGGTCCCAGCTCTCTTCAGGTCATTGACCAGGTCCTCCTGTGTAGTTCTGAGTTTTCTCAGAATCATCCTTACCCCACAAAGTGAGATCTTGCATGGAATCCCAGACCGAGGGAGATTGACAGTCATCTTATGTTTCTTCCACTTTCTAATAAATAATCATAATAGTTGTTGTCGTCTACCAAGCTGCTTGCCTGTTGTCCTGTAGTCCATCCCAGCCTTGTGCAGGTCTACAGTTTTGTCCCTGGTGTCCTTAGACAGCTCTTTGGTCTTGGCTATGGTGGACAGGTTGGAGTGTGACTGATTGAGTGTGTGAACAGGTGTCTTTTATACAGGTAACAAGTTCAAACAGGTGCAATTAATACAGGTAAAGAGTGCAGAATAAGAGGACTTAAAGAAAAATTAACAGGTCTGTGTGAGCCAGAATTCTTGCTGGTTGGTATAGCGGTAAAATACTTATTTGCAGCAGTAAGATACAAATAAATGGATTTTTTTTTTTTTAGATTATGTCTCTCACAGTGGACATGCACCTAAGATGAAAATTTCTGACCCCTCTATGATTTCTAAGTGGGAGAATGTGCAAAATTGCAGGGTGTTCAAATACTTATTTGCCTCACTGTAAATCTGGATGGTGCTAAATAAAATAATGGCTTGTTCATGACAAATGCAATGCAAATCAGCAGTTAGGCTTCATTATTTTTGACTTAGGCCATATTTTGACTACCGAAAAACCAGGACACTCGGCCCAGCAATGAGATACTCAAAGTTTACTCAAAGATGCCTTGTAATTTTGATACATTTAAAGTATGCTTCCTCTGTATGGAGTTATATTACAAAATACTATGTATAACCACAGACACAAATTCAGCTAGGTTTCTCAGTGAAACCAGGACATGTTCTGGGAAAACAGGACATATATCAAAGGAAATGTGTGTTTTGGCGTTCTCAGGGGAATATGTGCACTCAAAAAAACTGATGCATTGGATGAACACATTTCAATTATGAGCAGGATTTCCATCTAGTAAATATATGTAACCCAAACTCAAATAAAGCACATCCATGTAAGATAATTTAATTTAATTTAGTTGGGACTACATATATTTAGTAGATGGAAATCCTGCACATAATTGAATTGAGTTCATCCAGTGAGTCGTTTGTTTGCGTGATACACTAAAAAAACTGACTCATTGGATTGGATTTCCATCTAATAAATATATGTAGTCTCAACTAAATTAAATTACATTGTCTTGCATGAAGGTCATGGGTTTGATCCCCATCTGTGGCCTTTCTGTGTGGAGTTTGCGTGTTCTCCCCGTGTTTGCGTGGGTTCTTTCCGGGTGCTCCAGCTTCCCCCCACATCCAAAGATACGCAGGTTATGTGGATTGGAAACTTAAAATTGTCTGTAGGTGCATGAGGGTGTGGATGTGTTTTTTTGTCGATTATGTGGCCCTGCGACAGACTGGCATCCCATCCAGGGTGTACCCCGCCCCATGCTCTGTGACTGCTGGGATAGGCTCCAGCCCCCCTACGACCCTTAACCGGAGTAAGCGGTTGAAGATGAGTGAGGTTGAGTGTCTTGCATGAATGTGCTTTATTTGAGTTTGGGCTACATATATTTATTAGATGGAAATCATGCACATAATTGAATTGAGTTCATCCAATGAGCCATTTTTTGAGTGTAGGCGGGAGGGGGGTAGCATGGTGGATGAGTGGTTAGCACTGTTGCATCACAGCTAGAAGGTTCCAGGAGTTTCCTCTTTTTTGCTTCTGGCTTCTTCCCACTTCCAGAGATGTGCAGGTTAGTTGAACTGATTAATCTGAATTGACCGTAGGGTTGAATGAGTTTATCTGTTTATATGAAGCCCTGCGACAGACTGGTGGCCTGTCCAGAGTGTACCCTGCCTCTCACCTTATGATTGCTGGGATAGGCTCCAGCCCCTCTTGACCCTTGATTGGCGTAAGCAGGTATAAAATGAATGAATATTAGTGTGCAGAATTATTATGCAACATTGTTTTCCATCTCACCTTTTTCGTGATCAATATAACCACCCATCTCTCCAGTCACCTCTATCAATCAGCCTTCCGCCCTTGGAGCCTGTCACATTCTTGATCTCTGGATGATCATCTTTTCATGTAACAGCAACCATGGCCTCCCAAATGTTGCTCAAAGAGGTGTATTGTTTCCACGAGTTCTCAGTAGGGTTTACATCAGGTGATGAAGAGGTTCCATGTCATTATTCTGTCATCTCTGAGGCTTTTACTGAGTAGTCAACAGTGTCGCCACAGTTACTTTGAAAAAGTAATCCAATTACTGATTACTCCTTAAAAAAGTAACTTGGTTACTTTACCGATTACTCAAATTAAGTTAGATTACTATTTACTTTATTAGTTACTTTCAACAGCTGCTGACACCCCCCCGCCACCTCAACATGAAAAGATAACCCGTTTTTCCAGTACTCACTTTATAGTCACCCCTTTCTTGACTTCAATGAACATAAATACTTGTTTTATTAAAAAAAAAATTACATCTTTCTTGACCTCATATTTAACTGTTTGACAGCACTGTAACAGTAAAACTTTCAATTTATAACCTACATTGTTTAAAAATGTAGCTATTAAATACTTTCTAACATTTTTCTAATATTTAAATTCTCTCTAAACATTTTAGTTGTTGAAATTATCAGTAGCATTAGTAGTAGTAGTAGAATAAAAGGCCTTCAAAAGTGGACCTTTAATCTCGGGGTGTTTTGGGGAGCCGCATCCCTGCCTTGCTCCACGCTCCCTTTCCATCTGGTTTCGCCCCTGCTTTGGCGTTGGAGCAGGAATATGGATAACATTTATTTATGCAGAAAACACAACCAGATTGACAGGTAAGAAAGTTTTATCAGTGTTTTTTATGTCATGTCATCCTCAGAAAGAGAGTTTAGGTGCATTTCGGTGGAAAAAAAAGTGCTTGTTGTTAATGTGTTGCGGATCAGCTGTTTTTAGCGAGGAGACACAGAGTGGTTCAGAGTTTTAATGAAAAGGGAAAAAAGGGTAAAAATGTCTTTGTAAATCTCAGTGCAGGTGTGCTGTCATCACTACAGTTTGAGAGACAACTGTTTTTCAACTCAGAGCTGTGACAGAAAACCGTGGATGAAAAGCTCGCATCACCGAAAGTGGGCGAAGTGGGCAGTTCAGTGGAACCCAACCCCCTGCCCATGGGCCAAGTGTAATACTGTGATCGACCTGCAGTGTAAAAGTAATAGTAATGTACAGTGACTTGGAGAAGTAACTTTAATCTGATAACTGATTTGGAAATCATCTCCAGCTCATCCAGAACGATGCTGCTCATTTTCTCTCGGGTAAGAAAAAGCGTGACCATATTTTGTCAATTTCAGTCTGTCTACACTGGCTCCTGGTCTGGTATTGTATTGATTTTAAACTTCTTTTAATTCTTTTTAAAGTCCTCCATGGCCTGGCCCCTGTGTACCTTTCTGAGCTTCTACTCCATTACTCCCCAACCAGAACTTTAAGGTCTTCTGACCAACTGTTGTTGGAGGTTCCTAAAACTAGATTAAAGACTAGTGGTGTCAGGGCCTTTGCGGCAGCTGCCCCCACACTTTGGAATAGTCTCTAGATCATCCCTAAACCCTTGAGAATTTAAATCTTCTTTAAAAACTCACCTCTTTTCTATAGTGTTTACTAAATGACTTAGTGCATTTTATTTTCTTATATATAATGACTGAGTGGATCCTTGTCATTTGGGTTGTATGTCACGTCACATGGATTATTCGTACCATTTGCCGTTGTGTTTCATTGACCGTGCAATAGTTCTTTTTAGCGTGCAATTTTGGTGCTATATGAAATGTGCTATTGCACGCCCCGACCACCGCGCATGCTCACACTACCAGGGATGGCATTTTGCTAAAACGTAACTGTAGACCATAATAATGTGCTTTCACAAATCATCTATGGGGTTGTATTTTGGGTGAAGACAGTCTTGGCCTATCCCTTTCACTATACTAACTCTTCAAGTAAGCTAGTGTTAGATATATTTGTGTGTTTAATTATTGTTTTCTTTATTTGTTTTCTGTACTTGTTTTGGTATTGAAGTAGTTATTTTACTTAGGATTGTATCCATAGTTTTATATATTTTTCTCTGTTCTCTTTTGGAATGCTTTCTTTTGGAATGTGCCTCTATTGGAATGTGCATGTCGAACTGGATTTAACCAGTTTTACCACTTAGGACGAAGAGATTCAGGTTACATTATAAATCATACATGTCCCGTTATCGCACGGGTCATGGGCAGGGGGTTGGACCTCTCTCGAATATCCACGGGGAGCAATAAGGGGAGGAATTTGTGAAATAAGGTCCGCCTTTGTCACGCCTAAGTTGTCCTTTATAAAAACTGTTTGTGTTCATTGTTCGGCATTCTGAAAGAGCGGCTCTCATCTGTGAGAGAAGTTCTTTAGCCTCCTAAGACCCGGAGGTTCTCATAAAACAAAACTTAATATTATGGTCTAGACCAGTGATTCTCAACCGGGGTGCCGCGGCACCCTAGGGTGCCGTGATCGATCGTCAGGGGTGCCGTGGGTATTTTTCATATTCGCGATTATTTTTCATATTCGCGATTACCGTGAATTATTTATTTTATCCACAAAGCATAAAACGACTCAGAATCTGACGTCATTGTGCTGCAGCCTCGCTCTCGTCTTAAGTCGGGACAATAACGAGGCTCACGGCCGATTAAAACAGTGCCGTCTCCTTCAAAAGCCGTTTAAAATGCGGAGCTGTCGGTGTGTGTGTCTGTGCCTGTGTGCGCGCGCGCGGAGTTAACAGGCTGCAGACTGCGAGGGAGGGGGTGGGTTAGGGAGGGGAGGGGGTGGGTGAGGGAGATTCCTGAATGCAGGTTCAGTGCGCAGTGAGCGCGGAGCAGAGAGAGGATTTTAACCCCAGTGAACGTTAACAAAACGGAAACGTGAAGCTGCCTTTACGTCTCTCTGAACTTTCTCTAAAGGTGTGATTCTGCCGTTACCGTCCTGTTCACACCATGTGCGCGTCGTATGCTGAATTTATGAGATCATGAGATGAAATAAACGGTCAAATATATTTAAAAACATATTTAAAAAATGAGAATATATGAATGAACTGAGAGCCACAAAAAAAAAACAATGTTCAGACGCACAGATCACAAAAAGCAGGTGAGAACTCTGAACTTTAACAGCTGTTATTTTCCAAAGGTATTTATTTGTTCAGTCTTGAGCTTAATGTAGTGTTTAAGCACAAAACGTGACTGATGAGGAGAAACAATTTCAGAAATGCAACAGAAACAACCACAAATCAGAAAAAGTTGGGACTGTATGTAAAATGAAGATAAAAATGAAAATGTTGCACCATTCCCAGTTTCTCCACTCACAGAAGCCAAACGTTCTTCCAGAGTTGTGTAATTATACTACAATAGTAGAATATAAAGGGGGGAAAAAAAAGAAAAAAAAATAGACAATATATTCGTCAATCGCAATTATTTGTCTGACAATTAATCGTCTCCAGAAATTTCTAATCGTGACAGCCCTACTTGAGATCAGAGCGCAAAATGCTTGAGGATTTTCGAAATGCGATGTTTTCTGTATCGATTTTCTATTGCGATAATTGGGTTTTGCGCAAAACCAGAGGTAATAGAATTATAATATTATTTTAGTTGGTGGTGTGCCGCAGGATTTTGTAAATATAAAAAGGGTGCCGCGGCTCAAAAAAGGTTGAAAAACACTGGTCTAGACAACCAAAAATGTCATTTCCACTTATGTTGATGCCAGGCCCTAGGAGGTTAAAACCCAGGCCTGATTTTTCATTGTGACTTTGAATAAATTTAAAAGTGCAGAATAGTTTGGTTGAGTTTGTCCTTTGTGAGGGGCAGTGTCACAGAAAGTGCCAGGGGAAAAGAACACTAGTTTTTGTAGTTATCATGCGGTGAGTTAGCTTTTCTAGCTAGTATGTAGTGTTTTATATATATGTATATGTATGTATGTATGTGTGTGTGTGTTTTAATATTAAATAATCACTTAAAGGATTACATTTTTAATTTGCTAGGGGCTTAATCATGTAGAACTGGTTTTTGCGGTGAGAACAAAAGAAGGCTTAGGTTACCATAGGTTTTGTTTTACCATGGGTCAGGGCAAGGGTGGGACCTCCCTCTATGCTTACGGGGACCAATTAAGTTTGGAATTGCGAAATAAGGGCCTCCTATTGTTACGCCTACATTGTTTTTTTATAAAACTCTTCTCTGTGTTGGTTTGTGGTTGGGATGACATGTTCTCCTGTGTGAGATACATGTCCTGGAACCCAGACCTGTTAACTTCACAAACTCTAAATAAATTTAAATTGAGGAATAGGTTGAATCCAGACTGTAATTGGGACGGGACACAAAAGATCAGGGAATTACAATAGCAAGCTAGCTTTTCCAGTTAGCATGCAGTGAGTTAGCTTTTCTAGATAGTATGTGGCAAGCTAGCTTTTCTAGTTAGCAGGTACCTAAGTTCAGACCTACCTGACTGAGCTCATTTGGAAGTAAATAGTTTGTTCTACTCATAGGGAGCAGGTAATGCCTGCAGTAGTGTTTGTGTGTGATGATTAGCTCAACACATTAGCAGTGGCAGGACATTCAAGAAGTGACTTTATAATTAAAGAAACCCTGTGTGTATAATCTAATGCCATCTAGTGGTGAGGTTGCATATTGCAACAAACTGAACTCGCACATACTCGCTCCAAGAGCGTACCTTTATTTACATACCGTACCTTCACCTTTAATGATGCCATCCTCCACAACTGCTTCAAGGACAGCTCAGACAACTTTTTACTGAATATTTTAAGAAACTTAGCGAGATTTTTGAAGGTTTCAGAGGAATATTTTATTCATACAGTTTTACATGTTGAAGAACAAATGAGAAGCTCCTAATGAGCCCTTGTGTTACTGAGTGCTGTGAACATTAATGGTTCACACACAAAATCACATACCACCTTTATGACACTTATAGACTTATCTTTAAACAAAAACAGCTTCATAGCAACTTACAAGTGAACAGCAACACAGCAGTACAGAAAAGCTGTCCTTCACATTCCGTTAAACTCCATGCCCAAATATCTATCATTCTTCCCCAAAGGTCCATTAATTAGATTGGTAGGCTGAGAGAAAACACACAACAAACACAATTTCTGCGTCACTTTCAAAGCCTTTGTCTCTTATCAACAGTGTCTAGCTGAAAAAAGCCACACCCAAGCTATTGTTGCCACTAATAATTTCACTTCACTTCACATTTTTCCTTCTTTGGTGATTAGGATTCATGTTGCCTTCCCTTCTCTTGTGATCAACAATATGTATGATCCTCTATTTCACAAAAATGAGAGTTTCTTAACTTATTATCCTGCACTAGCCACCACCAGCAGACAATATACTGGGGAATGACCAGTGGTGGGCACAGTTCCACTAATCTGCTAACCGCTAATTAGCAAAGCTAATGTTTTTGTTAGCAGATTAGCTTTTCAGCTAAGTTTGAAAACCGTCTGAGGACCAATTAACGTCTGCTGAATTTAGTTCTGCTAACTTTCAGTCTGCTAACATTTTTTGTTTTTGTTTTTGCTGGTAAATTTATAACAGTCAAAAAGTTTGTAAACTCTAAAATCCTTAGTTCCTGTTTATGAGCGCAGAGAGCTAGCTATCACTTCCAGTTCACAGGTCAATCCACACAAGCGCTGCTGTTGTTGCGACATATAGCCAAAAGAACGGTATGTAAGCAGCTCAAAAGTCAGTATTTTTAGTTATTTATTTTTTGTGTATTTGTTTTGTGTTTGTGAACACAATATGGGCAAGGTTGAGTAGGATTACTTTGAAATGTAATCCAAAAGTAATCAGATTACAAGTAATCCAGATGCATGTACATACATACATGTAATCCACATGTATTCCTTCAAAGTAATCCTACCCAACCCTGAATGGGTGAGTCGTAGCTCCCTTAAAATAGACCTGCATTGAAATAAATGCAGTCAGATCTTTGGACCAAAAAATGACTTATATTTACACATAAGATCCTTCTGAATGTAGTAAAGTAAATCTGCAAGCCCAGATCTCTCATTCAATGGAGAAATCCTCATTTAAAAATGAGAAATTTACAGCTAAAATTTAGCCCTCCGCAAAACTGTGATCACATCCGGGATGCTGCCGAGACGTCAGGGAGAAGACTCTATCCCAGCATGCATTGCGCGCGCCAACTGTAATTTGTGGATTTACGTCAGTTTGCATCTGCACCTTTTTCTTTCTTATACAGAAGGATCTACTTTTTAAAAACTTCATATTGTCTTGCGGTACGCTTGGTGAGTACACATTTCTTTTATTTGCGCTTGAAAATTATTTTTGGGGACTTTTTCATATGCCCGTTTGATTGAGTGGTGTCGCATTGAAAATCTACTGTCTTTCACCTCCGGTGTTACCATCGCGGGGTACGGAGGCGAGACCCGCAAAGAATCCAAGTCATTAAAAAGATATAAACCTCTCTCAGCGGCCATGGAGCTGTGCAGCTCTGATTACCGAGATGTGCGGCGCTGCGGATTTTGCCGCAAGAAGTCTGTCCTTCCGAGCAACAGGTGTGAGTGGCCCGCGGCGGCATTTAACAAGCGCATATGCACTCGGTAAGTGCATCGGAGGCAGTGAGAGCAAGGCGTCGGGGAAGAACGGCACCCGCTGTCGATGCCGCCGCTGATCTGAGCATGCAGAGCAGTATCTCGCATTCATTGCAGCTTACTTTTGGATGTTGAAACCTGGATGTGTATAACAATAACATTACTAACAGATAAAATCAATTTCAATGCGGGATCGGACTGAAGGCGGGAGCGTTCCATCTTGTCCCCGACGTCATGGAAATGATCCGGATGTACAAACTGTTTTCACGGAGGGCTAAATTTTCGCTGCAAATTTGTCATTTTTAAACGAAGATTTCTCCGCTGAATTACAAATTTGGGCTTACAGATTTACTTTACTGCATTCACAAGGGTCTTATAAATACATATCAGCTATTTCTTTCTGAAATCTGACCACATTTATTTCAATGCAGGTCTACTTTAATGGTGTATAAATATATGATATAGAGATAAACCGTGACTTCTAATGCTGCAATTTACTGCTTGTGATAAAGCTGACAGTGTTTGGGGTTTTTGTTTTCTATGTATTTACTTTTTGTGCCTTTGTTATGTGTTTGTGATCCTGGGAATGCCCAGCAGCCTCAACGGCACTTAAACTCAAAACTGGCTTATCAGTAGTGGACAGTGTAATCCAATGTGGTCGCAACCAAGTTGATACCAACAGTTAGCAATTAGCCAAAATGTCCGCTATTGTTGTTATTATTATTATTATTATTATTATTATTATTAATTTTTTGTGGTTTATCAGTTTAGCATTATAAAAGTTAACTTTTCAGTTATGGGTTTAATGGTTAGCAAAGCTAATTTATCACTTAGCTGTGTCCACCGCTGGGAATGACCACTGGTTCCTCATCGCTACACATTGTTGTTTTAAGCTTGTAGTTCTGTACATTTTATGACCACCCACAAAGACGCATTTACGTATGAATTTGCAAAAAAAAAAAGCACATCTTGTTTTCTTTCTTTTTTTTTCTGTGAAGTCTTTTTAAACAGTATTTTGCCAAGTTTATTGCCAAGCAGTGAAGTACATTTAAAAGTGTGTACATAACACACTTTTACATAACACCTTGTAGGTAACCCCTGCTATATGTTTTTATGAGTTCCAGTGTTGTACTTGGGCGTAAGAGTGTTCATGTGTTCACAGGTCATCGGTCTCCCCATCCAAGGGGATGGTTTGCAGGTCCACGAGGATGTCCTCAGAGCAGACCCAGCCAATGGGTGTGCGGTTGAAGCAGGGCCGTGAGTTGATGTCCGGCTGAAGGGTGGGCAGGAGCTCCTGGTCCTCGGGGGCAGGGTTGATTTCAGGGAGCTCAAACGTCAGCAGTTTGGACGCATTGTCCATGCCGCCGTATGGCAGCGCAGTCCTGGGCAGGTGAGAGGAAGGCATAGGGAGAATTAAGACGAGATACAGGGCAGCTGGAAGAGGGTTGCTAGTGAGACTACGGTAACATCAGATGGATCACCTGTGGTTGTGCACTGCAGTGTTTTTGTTTTTTGTTTTTTGTTTTCATTAGAAGAGTGTATGAAACCACAGGACCTCACACAAGACGCTGCGCAGATTGCCACAAGATAAAGGTTGACAGACTCCTGTGTTCACACTTAATGGAATTCTCCATGTGAAACAACATTTAATTGTGGTTTTTTGCTTTTTGAGATTTATTAGGAAATGGCTGCTCTTACATAGAAAAACCATCAAGAGTATTAGAACAGACTAGCGCCATCAAGATTAAAGTAAACTAGCGTGTTACACATGAGGATCCATGGGCTTTAGATTGACATCGCAACTCTATCCGCTTAGGGAGACGCGGTTTCGTTCAACAACAAGAACTGTCAAGAAACTTTCTCATGTGTGGTTGGAGTTGTGTGGAGGTAGGAATAGCCTTTTGAATGCTTAAATAATGATGTCAGTCGCACAAAGAAATCAAATAATAGTGAAAACATGTTAATTGTGCCCAGAATGTTGGTATTTAGGTCGTTGAACTTTCCTAGCAATGAAGCCCCGGTCACACGGCACTAACGAAGGACATTGAAGGCAAAATGAAACAATAAATCTGCACGTTTGCATGCCGTCTGTGGCTGGAGAGGCTGTGTGCACACATAAACGGCTGTGCGCACATTCGCATTCCTGTTTCTGGCTGGAAAAGTTGTGCACAACGCTGGACGACGGTTAAATGATGTCTCTGAAACTCAACGTAAGTCCAGATTACTTGTTGATTACTTGTTTTGTTTTGACTTCAGTGTCCTTTGTTAATGCCATGTAACCAGGCCTTTACATCGATATTCACACCACTGCAGCACTCATTCTCATTCCTTGTGGGTTGCCAACAACAATGACAACAAAATTACTTACCGATACGGCATGGAATTCGCTTCCAGTGGCCATTTCACTCCCAGGAACTCTGACAGGTGAGCTGGTGTTTATAATGATCCCAAACATGTGAGCAAGAGGTTCACTAACCGCAAGTCTCGGTTTCAAGTTGGCAGCGCAATTTGAATATTGTCCGTTATATTATGTACTTACATTGAGCTTATGAAATAAAATCACTCACCACACTCACGCTTTTAATATAAAGATGACTTACCACCCCCTACTGGAATGGTGTGTGAATCCAGAAAGCAGTTAGCAACATCCATGGTTCCATTTTTGCAGTTCATCCTTGACCAAAAATACATAAGCATACCAAACGGCAAATGTCAGCTGTCCACAGATTCTCTGGGCTCAAAGTTGCATGCACACACACACACACACACAGCTACTGTAAGCAGGTGCTTTTAATTTGACAAACAGACGGTGGCAGAAGACAATAAAAACACTACACATTCCACAATATGAAATTGAAGTCACTCATGGTAACAGCAACATGAGACTTAACTAAACTGACTAAACCAACTGAGCGACAAAAATACAATAAATCAATAACACGATCACTGTTAAACTAGCATGAACCAAAAAACATTTAAAACCTCAAAACCCTGAACTCCCACGGTGCATTGCAGCACAATGTCCATTGTTTACTGGTTAGCCATAATTGCTAATTTCTCCAAAAATATTTGTCCTATCAACTTTCTGTTTTCGCAGCGCTCATCCTTGACCCAAAATTCATAAGCATACCAAATGGCAAATGTCAGCTCTCCTTGGTTTTTGTGTAATGGAAGCTGTACACACGCACGTGCACACACACAGAGGCCACTTGATTATTATAATATAGATACATCTGGGGGAAATGTAAGTGTGGGTACCATAGACCATATACTGGATAAACCTTCTGAGAGGTCACCCATAAATTGTTTGAAGAGTGGTTTGGAAACTCAAATAGTGGGTGTCGCCATGTTGGCAGTGCTTACTTTAGCTAAGTCCCAGTCAACACATAAATGGGTAAAGTGGTGAATCAAGGGAAGGTCCATGCACAGTCTTGGTAGGATGAATGATGCCAGAGCACACCCCATCTTAGAGATAGGGAGTGTCTGAGTGTGGTATACTCGCCGGGTTCCAGTGTGTGAACCATCTCAAGACACTCCCACACCTTCTGTGTGAGAGTGTGCGGGTCTTGCTGTGATATACCCACCGGAACTTCAGTTCAGTGGTGTTTAGTGTGGAAAACCTGGGCATCATCATAGCCTGGTGCTTTCCAGGAATGCAAGTGGCATGTAAGATGCGACCACTTGATGATTGAAGTTGCATGGTGAGTGTTTTGAAAAGATTTGTCACACTGGTGAGTGGGGGCAGCCATGTGGAGTTGTGTTGTGTGTTTGTGGCGAACAGTGGCAAGTTTGGTGGCGAGTGCTACACCTGCCTCTAAATGCTGCAATCCCACTGTCTGTTTGAGGGGATCTTAATGGTGGAGCTGAGGTCAGCAAACTACCAATATGTGCTAACAGTGCTAATGGTGCTAATATACAATTTAATTAATACAAAAAAATCACTGTAAGATAGGCTTCTTAGAAGGTCTGTCCATACAATTAACCACAAAGTAGGCAATATTAGCTGAGATATTTGTAATAAAATGCTGAGAAAGGACAGACGCAGTCAGTCCAAAACAGTTAGCAGGTTCTACCTGAGCTCTGGACTTGGCTCAGTGGTACATTGAGTTGTATCACTCAAATGAGCATAGACAGGGAAACTAGATAAAGAGACAAAAAATGTGTTCATATGTTTATTTCTCCTCTAAATTTGGCCATTTTAACATGGGGGTCTTTGGGAAGTGACTCTTTATTTGGAGCCAGCCTCAAGCAACAACTCAAGGAACTGGAAGTTTGGCCATTTCCACCATTTGCTTCATTTAGTCAGACTCACCAGTCTGACTAAATGAAGCAAATGTGGATTCAATAGATGATTTGTAGACCAGAAGCCAGGCAAGAGACTGAAACTGCTGGAAAGAACAACACTCAGCTGTGAATCCTCAAAGAAACTACAAGGTAGAGATCTGGAACTATTCTGATGTTGTTTGTTTTGTCAATAAACACTGGTAAAGTGGCCGTTCGGGTCATTTTCAGATCAAATGGAATCTTTCAGTCTTTGCAGTGGGCTGAGACACAGTCACAGAACTCAGCGGAATCAGAAGTGCAAATGTTTCTGTCACTTTGAAACTGTGCTGAGAAACACATCTGCATGAAATGATCGACCTGTTTGTACCTATTAAAGCTCTTATACTGGGGCAGTTGTGGGTGGGTTTGGATGGGTCCCGGCATACAGGCCTTCATGGTGGCTGTCAGCTCCTCATTACCCTTCATGGCCCGTTCCCATGGTGATATGTAGGTGCGTACATACTCCTTCCTCTTTTCCTTATCTTGCTTCTCCTTCTCCTTCTCCTTGGCAGCATCCTCATCCATGAGCTGCTGAACCACTGAGAACCAAAATGACCGCAGAGAAAAAGACCAGCGATATGAAGTGCAAAATGTTGACAGAATTTTTATTAAAGGGAAGGCATGTGAAATAGGAGAAAGGGAATGTGTGTGTGTGTGTGTGTGTGTGTGTGGTGGTGGGGGGGGGGTTGAAGTGGTGCTAACCTTGCTTTGGCATAGGAGGCTTTGGTGGAGGAGGCGGTGGGGACACCAGCAGGTTCTGGAGGTTCTGCTGGAAGGTAAAAGAGGAAGATCACAGTCCACATAACTCACATTCTGACTGTCTCACTCCTCACTCTCACCAGGTTCTGGTTGGTCACAATGAACCTCTCGACTCTCTCCTGCCTCATTTTAAACATCTTTGATGCCTTGTTGTTGAGCAGGGACAGCTCCTCCAGCATTACATCCTTTGGTGTTTTGATCTTTGTTCCCAGGTCAAGCTCAGAGGCCTCAGGGTCTGACTCATCATCTGACAGGAAAAGAAGAGGAGGACAAAGTGGAACCTGGAAATTAAAGGCATTAACTATGGTCACCCACACACAGGGTATTTGATTGCACGAGTGACCCACCGTGTGGTATTGTCATCTTCAGTCTCCACAAACGTGTTTGTGGTCGTGAGTGCTTGTGAATGAAATATGCTGATCGCTATCCATGGTACTGAACGCAGCCAAAGAAAACATAAAAATAAACTATCCCACACATCTCCCGACCAATTCATATTGTTTCAAAGCACGTCTGTGTGTGTGGACATATTTGAGTGTGTGTTTATAATAAAAACAGCAGTTTGGCCGAATATCTGTTTTTGCACACATACAAGTAGACACAAGAATACTTGCAGAATGAAGGAAAAAGCACACCTCTTGGCACAGTATTGAGTACACTTTTTTTCTTACAATTTACAGAATAGCCCTGAGACACATCAAACTGAATCCAGTTGCTGAGTTGATAGCACAAACAGTATGTGCAACAAGGTCGGAGAGATCATGGAAACTGGCATTACTGATCATCAGTGATGCTGGTAACGCGTTACTTAGTAACACGTTACAGCAGTAACACGTTACTCTAATAACCACTTTTTTAGTAATGAGTAATCTAACGCGTTAATCTTTCCAAATCAGTAATCAGATTAAAGTTACTTCTCCAAGTCACTGTGCGTTACTATTATTTTTGCATTGTGGGTCGATAGCAGCATTAAACTTGGTCCGTGGGCAGGAGGTCGGGGTTCGACTGAACTGCCCACTTTAAGCGAGCTGTGAGCTTTTCATACGACTCGTCCTCACCTCTTAAAGCGCGGTGACAACAGCACACTTGCATTGATCTTAACAAAGACATTTTTCTGCTTTTTTCCTCCTTTATTTGGAATTCTCAGCTGAGCTCGTTAAAAACAGCTGATCCTCCGCGACGCATCAACAACTAACACTATTTTCCACTCAAATGCACCTAAACTCTCTTTCTGATGACCACATGATGTGAAAACGCAATAAAACTTTCTTACCTGTAAATCTGGTCATGTTTTCTGCATAAACAAAACGTTATCCATTCTTTGTGCTCAAACGTCAACGCAGGGGCAAATCCAGATGGAATGGGGGCATGGGGCAAGGATGTGCCCCCCCCACACACACACACACACACAACACCCCTAGATTAAAGGTCCAGTTTTGAAGCCTTTTTTTACTCCAACCACTAATATTACTTATAATAATTTTGACAAGTAAAATGTTTAGAAAGAATTTAATAGTTACATTTATAAACAATGTAGGTTAGAAATTGCAAGTTTTACTGTTACAGTGCTGTCAACAGTTAAATATGAGGTCAAGAAAGAGGTCTTTATTTTACTTTTTATAAAACAAGTATTTTCATTGAAGTCAACAAAGGGTGACTATAAAGTGAGTTTTGGCAAAACAAGTATCATTGTCATGTTGAGGTGGCAGAGGGTTGTTGTCGGCAGCTGGGGAATGTAACTAAAAAAGTAACTAGTAATCTAACTTAGTTACTTTTACAATTGAGTAATCAGTAAAGTAACCGTTACTTTTTCAAGGAGTAATCAGTAATTGGATTACTTTTTCAAAGTAACAGTGGCAGCACTGCTGATCCTAAGGTTTTATTACTGATGGCACCATCAATCACCATCTGGCACAAGCTGATGATTGATTCACCCCTGTTTATAATCGGAAAGGAAAGAAAGAGGAACTTCCTTCAACAACAGCTCAAAAACGGTAGCCTGCTTTTTGTCTGTCTCCGGTTAGTTTTACATTTTTAAAGAGCTGTAAGTTTGATTCATGATACTAAACAGAGATGCATTTCAGAGCACACGAACGGTGCGTTATTCTGCCTTCTGAATTAACACCTACACACAAACGCGCGTCCTCTGCAGAATACATCAGTGGGAGAAAGGCCTAAAAAAGCTTTGTGAACCAGCCGCCGATCTTCTGATCGTGTTCGGCAGACTCAGTGAGAGACCTGACGGAATCACCACAGACCTGCTGCTGGTACACTAGCCCTTTCAATTTTCAAGCAACTTTCTCCCAGCGTCGGCTGTAGACCAATTTTATTGAGGGGGCCTGGCTGGGGCCAGGGTTTGTCAGAGGCGTACATTCAAGCCAGGGCAAAATTACAAAGATTTGAAATCTTATGTGATTTATTTTTATTTTCATAAAACTAGTGATTAAGTGTTGTAATCAAAGTGAACCAAGGTTCAAAATATCAGAATGAGACACAAATAAATATATAAATTTACAGACTGTAATGACTGTTAGCCTGTAAGTTGCTGCTTTGGAGTCAGAGAAAGGGGTGTGTTCAGGCTTTTTTCATCACACACGGAGCCACCCATGCTTCACCCGTTTATGCATTAATGAGTTCATCATGAAACAGTGAGGCTCTCAACATCTTGACGCCCAGGCAAGGGAGTTATTTTGGCTGTTCCAAGTCTCTATAGAAAGCCAATGGATGATGTCATGCAGGCTCTGTCCAGTATATACTCAACAAAAATATAAACGCAACACTTTTGGTTTTGCTCCCATTTTGTATGAGATGAACTCAAAGATCTAAAACTTTTTCCACATACACAATATCACCATTTCCCTCAAATATTGTTCACAAACCAGTCGAAATCTGTGATAGTGAGCACTTCTCCTTTGCTGAGATTATCCATCCCACCTCACAGGTGTGCCATACTAAGATGCTGATTAGACACCATGATTAGTGCACAGGTGTGCCTTAGACTGCCCACAATAAAAGGCCACTCTGAAAGGTGCAGTTTTGTTTTATTGGGGGGGATACCAGTCAGTATCTGGTGTGACCACCATTTGCCTCATGCAGTGCAACACATCTCCTTCGCATCATCCGTGAAGAGAACACCTCTCCAACGTGCCAAACACCAGCGAATGTGAGTATTTGCCCACTCAAGTCGGTTACGACGACGAACTGGAGTCAAGTCGAGACCCCGATGAGGACGACGAGCACGCAGATGAGCTTCCCTGAGACGGTTTCTGACAGTTTGTGCAGAAATTCTTTGGTTATGCAAATCGATTGTTTCAGCAGCTGTCCGAGTGGCTGGTCTCAGATGATCTTGGAGGTGAACATGCTGGATGTGGAGGTCCTGGGCTGGTGTGGTTACACGTGGTCTGCGGTTGTGAGGCTGGTTGGATGTACTGCCAAATTCTCTGAAACGGCTTTGGAGACGGCTTATGGTAGAGACATGAACATTCAATACACAAGCAACAGCTCTGGTTGACATTCCTGCTGTCAGCATGCCAATTGCACGCTCCCTCAAATTTTACATCTGTGGCATTGTGCTGTGTGATAAAACTGCACCTTTCAGAGTGGCCTTTTATTGTGGGCAGTCTAAGGCACACCTGTGCACTAATCATGGTGTCTAATCAGCATCTTGATATGGTACACCTGTGAGGTGGGATGGATTATCTCAGCAAAGGAGAAGTGCTCACTATCACAGATTTAGACTGGTTTGTGAACAATATTTGAGAGAAATGGTGATAGTGTGTACGTGGAAAAAGTTTTAGATCTTTGAGTTCATCTCAAACAAAATGGGAGCAAAACCAAAAGTGTTGCGTTTATATTTTTGTTGAGTGTATATACAGTCTACGGTATTAAGCCATTTAAATACCACAAATACAGTGTGCTCGACTGTAAAGCAGGTTTTTGCAGGTCTATGGTGCAAGTATTGCAAACTGTTTTTCTTTTTTTACTTTCACTTTTAATACTCTGTGTGCTTCTTACCCTGTGTGCTGATATACAGTGCTGCTGGAACCTCAATTTCCCTGAGGGAGTCTTCCCAAGGGATTAATAAAGTTCTGTCTAATCTAATCTAATCTATCCTTCCCTCCATGTCTGCAATACCAGCGCATATCCTCTTGTGAGTGTTTCCCTCCTTAATGCTGTGAATTACAGTTGAAAGCTGTTGTGCGGTAGAAGGTGTGAATCCAGGGGAGCTGTAGAGGTTATTAGGCCAAAGCAATATGGCTGAAAAGGACGCTGGGGAATGTCATAGCGGGTTTTCTGGTAGAACTGTTTATGGAAGGAAATCCTGCTAACACACTCTGTGCCACCCTTCCATGATAGATCTGATGGATTTTACTGCTCCACAGAGCTCCTCATAAAACACTCTCCTCATCCAGCGCACGCACGCCGGTATCACTCATAACACCTGGACTCTAGCCACACACTAACACACAGGCACCGGCGCGTCCATAAAGCAGGGAGTTAGCATCGCAGTGCTGCAAAGAGCTGTTAGCGGTATCTCGTAAATCAGGCTTATGCAAGCGCATGAGGGAGAGAGATGGGAAATAATCAAGGCTGCTGAGTGAAGCGAACCCTCCCGTGGGAATATTGATTAGCGGTAATTCAGAAGAACGTGAAACTATAGCCGGCTGCTGACTGGGAAGAAAATGGACAAACTGACAGAGGTGGACAGACAGGGAGCCGGACAGGGATGACAAGTAGACGAGTGGGTGTTAACTGGAGCGACATGCGAGATAAGCAGGATAAAGATGACGGAGATAGAGATGTGACTGTGGCACAGACACACGGATGAATGCACAGACTCCTACAGATTTCGGTGTGTTTGCAGTACAGCTTTGTATTATGTGCAAAACTACATTTAATTTTAGGGAGAATTCAATAGATGTAAAGTGCACTGAAAAAAGTCAAACCTGGACCAACTTTTTTAAAAAATTACTGTAATTAGGCAGCACAGTCTCGTTTGAGTGCGGGCGCTAAAGGGGTAAAATATGACGGAATTTCTCTAATTCCAGGGACAGAAACTCTGCAGTCTCTCTTAGATGTGGGCAAATTACATGCAAACAAAGTGAAAATACAAAGAAAAAGTAACGATGCAGTGGAAAGTGGACATGTGTTGTGGTTTGTTTATGACCCGGTGTTGCCGACCGAACAGTCCCCCCTAAAAATCAGTCCGCCCCGCCTTATGTCATTAGCCGTGGTTCACAGATTATCACCTCGTTTCTGCTTAAAACTGCACTCCAGTCATCATCTATTTCAGTGACAGATATCTCAAGCTTTTGTACAACAATCATTTCCACATAAATTCAGCATAATTTCTTCATAAAAGAAGGATGAAGCGAGCAGGGCGCCGCGGCTACACAAGCTGTTAGCTGATGCGTTCACTGCTCGTCGGTCATTTCATAGTGTCACAGGGTTTGCCTCGTTTCTGCTTAAAACGGCCTAGCGCCTGCTTAAAACTGACTTTAGAATGATTTAAGAGGTTTTACCTTTATCATCTGATGGTTAATAATCACATTATTCCCTTTTATCGCTTTGGGTGAAGAGTCAGACGAGCTGTTGTGGTCCCAAATGAAGCATGCGCAGTGAAGGCAGGCGGGCTGATGTTTAGGGGGGACCGTACGGTCGGTGACACCGGAGCTCAAACTAGAGGTGGGCGATACCGGGAATTTTGGTATTGATCCGATACCAAGTAAATACAGGCCCAGTAACACCGATATCGATACCGATACCAATACGTTTTCATATTTAAGCTTCATAGATCCAAAGGATCCAAAAGACCAAGGATAGAATTTCACCAAACATTGTATGTGACAACAAAATATTATCGCAATCAACATTTTTGTTTAAAAAAATCACTCAACACAACTTAAAATATCCTGAGATAGAGGGTTGACAAACCACAATACAAGGGTGCGCTGCTCAGTGTTGTGTGACACAGCGCAGCGCTGCTCTTACAGACAGAGAGTAGACTGATGAATATGCGTGCACAGCAGTCAGTGCGTGCAGAAGAGAAAAAAGCTTGCGTATTGATCTTTTTACACGAGGATCATTCAATATCAATACCAGCATTGGTATCGATATTATCAATATTAGGATTGATCTGCCCACCTCTAGCTCAAACATGTTGAGGCGGTTTTGCAGGCAAGAGAACGTAGCTACTCTGGTTAGCTGTATAGGCTAACACTTACCAACACAACTTCTCCCATTTGCCTCGTCTTCCGTTCTCCACTGGGAACCAAAAAGACTACACTTTTCACGACTGCTTCAGCGATTGCAGCCGAAAACAAAACAGCACACCATTTTTTCCATGTGAAGTTATGCTGTGTATATATTGCACAACGGGAGTGGCATTCTCCATAAGTAGTAAAATCCCGCGATATCATGCAGTGTTCAAACGAGATTGTGCTGCCCTATTTTTCTAACACACATACACAAACCCCCCCCCCCCCCCCCCCAAAAAAAAACAAATCCACCACATCGTAAGCTCTCTGGAGGCATTAAGAGCTGTTAGGATGAAAAGCTGGACAAATTTCTGATGCGATTTTTCACTGCAGTGAGGAAAGCAGACGGCAGTCTGTACACAAAGTCAGTAAATGCATCACGGACTACTGATAACAATTTTGGACTCCTATTTAAAGTTTGTGTTGGACTGTTAAGCACCAGTGTGTTGTGTGTCGCCCTGGTTTCTGCTCCTCTGCGCTCTCTCTGTCTTCCAGGTGGCATTCCTTGTGGAGCTCATGAGCTCACCTGTCTACAATCAACCAGCCTCCATAAAAACCCTGGTCCAACAGCTCATTGGCGCCAGAAACTCAGTGTTCACGACCTGGTACCTGGCCTCTCTATTTCTGTATAGAACCTTTCTGTCTGCGTTCTGTCGCAGAGTTTCTTGACTCGCTGTTTTGCGAACTGCATGTCTCTAGTCATCTGTTCAGTTTGGTTCTTAGCAATTGTACACTGCCACTCTCATACTGTTTCTCCATCTCTGTAGTGACACCACTCTCCGTCAGCTCCACGGGGGCCACCTGGACCACGGACCTCGCACCATTCCACACCTTGGAACTCCACCAGCACACCGGATCCACTTGGGCTGCGACCACCGGTTCCCACCGCAACGCGGGCCGAGTCTCCACTCAGCTAACGTCCAAGACTGTACTCACCATTTCCACTACACCTGTTCTTGTACAATAAATCTGGTTTTCTTTTTCCATTCAGCCTCCCTGCATTGGAGTCTAACCCAGGTTTTTGGGATCAAATCCATAACACAGTGAGGAAAACCAAAATGTAAGTCCCTTTTCTGTTGTTTATAAATTAATAAAATATCAAATGAGAAGGATCTATTTTAGCCGTCATATAAAACAAATAATGAATGTTTTTCCATTGTTTCAATGGAACGAATATTTCATGAGGTGAAAGATGTAACGTACCATTCAATAAGGCGAAGCCTCATTGAATGGTACGTTACATCTTTCACCTCATGAAATATTTGTACCATTGAGCTCATAAACATTCATTATTTGTATAATGTGACACATTTTTGCAAGTGGAATTAGTTCAGTTTACAGTGGGAGCAGATTTCCAGTCTGGAATTTTGTGGTCATATTAATAGTGACAGATTTGCGGTCAGTCTGCCATCTGATAATGACCCACATCCCTTCAGGAGATGTCACATGCATGTCGGATACACTTGGAAAAAGTGTGTGTGTGTGTGTGTGTGTGTGTGTGTGTGTGTGTGTGTGTGTGTGTGTGTGTGTGTGTGTGTGTGTGTGTGTGTGTGTGTGTGAGTGTGAGTGTGATCTAAATGCGGTAATAGATGAGCGCATGCATCAATTTGCACCCACGCAGTTCCTTTTATGCACACAGGCAGCAGAAACCTGAAACTTAGAATTCGGATTTGACATTTACTGGATAATTACTTCACACTGTGGAGCTAAAGAAAGTGTGAGGATGGAGAAACTCTGCAAAATGTCACATTTTTGCATGGCCTATATTAGCATATAATGTGTCTGCTGTACGTGTGTCATACCGTTCTGGCTGATGTTGGTCAGGTCAGTGATGATTTTATTGGCCTTCTTTCTCTTGTTAGAAGGGCCTGTGGTTGTCAGAGCCATGTCTACAGGACAACACAGAACATGAGATGGAACAAAACCAACATCATAAACATAAGCATGAACAGAATGCACCCTGGCTACATCCAGCATGGTCACTCAGTTTTTGAGAATTGTCTACTTGACAGATTTACCACACAACACCATATTGTTTGTATCTCTTGTTGACTGAAATGTGCATGTATCCATCCCCTGACTTGTCTCAGGAAAGCTGGCTGTAATAGATGAGTCCCATCCCGACATTTTTACATCCGCCAAGGATGTAATAAAATCATCTGCGTTTATTTATTTGTCTGTCTGTTTGTCTGTCTGTCTGACTATTAGCAGGGTTACGCCAAAACTACTGCACAGATTTTGCTGAAATTTTCACCACGAATACATACAACCCCTGGCAAAAATTATGGAATCACCGGCCTCGGAGGATATTCATTCAGTTGTTTAATTCTGTAGAAAAAAAGCAGATCACAGACATGACACAAAACTAAAGTCATTTCAAATGGCAACTTTCTGGCTTTAAGAAACACTATAAGAAATCAAGAAAAAAAATTGTGGCAGTCAGTAACGGTTACTTTTTTAGACCAAGCAGAGGGAAAAAAATATGGACTCACTCAATTCTGAGGAAAAAATTATGGAATCACCCTGTAAATTTTCAACCCCAATACTGACACCTGCATCAAATCAGATCTGCTCGTTAGTCTGCATCTAAAAAGGAGTGATCACACCTTGGAGAGCTGTTGCACCAAGTGGACTGACATGAATCATGGCTCCAACACGAGAGATGTCAATTGAAACAAAGGAGAGGATTATCAAACTCTTAAAAGAGGGTAAATCATCACGCAATGTTGCAAAAGATGTTGGTTGTTCACAGTCAGCTGTGTGTAAACTCTGGACCAAATACAAACATGGGAAGGTTGTTAAAGGCAAACATACTGGTAGACCAAGGAAGACATCAAAGCGTCAAGACAGAAAACTTAAAGCAATATGTCTCAGAAATCAAAAATGCACAACAAAACAAATGAAGAACGAATGGGAGGAAACTGGAGTCAACGTCTGTGACCGAACTGTAAGAAACCACCTAAAGGAAATGGGATTTACATACAGAAAAGCTAAACAAAAGCCATCATTAACACCTAAACAAAAAAAAAACAAGGTTACAGTGGGCTAAGGAAAAGCAATCGTGGACTGTGGATGACTGGATGAAAGTCATATTCAGTGATGAATCTCGAATCTGCATTGGGCAAGGTGATGATGCTGGAACTTTTGTTCGGTGCCGTTCCAGTGAGATTTATAAAGATGACTGCCTGAAGAGAACATGTAAATTTCCACAGTCATTGATGATATGGGGCCGCATGTCAGGTAAAGGCACTGGGGAGATGGCTGTCATTACATCATCAATAAATGCACAAGTTTACGTTGATATTTTGGACACTTTTCTTATCCCATCAATTGAAAGGATGTTTGGGGATGATGAAATCATTCTTCAAGATGATAATGCATCTTGCCATAGAGCAAAAACTGTGAAAACATTCCTTGCAAAAAGACACATAGGGTCAATGTCATGGCCTGCAAATAGTCCGGATCTTAATCCAATTGAAAAGCTTTGGTGGAAGTTGAAGAAAATGGTCCATGACAAGGCTCCAACCTGCAAAGCTGATCTGGCAACAGCAATCAGAGAAAGTTGGAGCCAGATTGATGAAGAGTACTGTTTGTCACTCATTAAGTCCATGCCTCAGAGACTGCAAGCTGTTATAAAAGCCAGAGGTGGTGCAACAAAATACTAGTGATGTGTTGGAGCGTTCTTTTGTTTTTCATGATTCCATAATTTTTTCCTCAGAATTGAGTGAGTCCATATTTTTTTTCCCTCTGCTTGGTCTAAAAAAGTAACCGTTACTGAATGCCACAATTTTTTTTTCCTGATTTCTTATAGTGTTTCTTAAAGCCAGAAAGTTGCCATTTGAAATGAGTTTAGTTTTGTGTCATGTCTGTGATCTGTTTTTTTTCTACAAAATTAAACAACTGAATGAACATCTTCCGAGGCCGGTGATTCCATAATTATTGCCAGGGGTTGTATTAGGACATGGAAGAACTCATTAAATTTTGGAGGTGATCTGGATCCAGACTCTTGATCAAGTTTCACTTTATATATGTTTTAAAGGATTACTTTTAGCAGGATTACTTCAAAACTACTTCACGGATTCTCACCAAATTTTCACCATGGATATATATTAGGCCATGGAAGACTCCATTAAATTTTGGAGATGATCTCCATCTGGATCTGGTGTCGCCAACCGACCGGTCCCCCTAAAAATCGGTCCCCCCTGATGACGCAGATCATGGATTAACACCTCATTTCTGGTCCAAAGTGCACTCCAGTCCTCATCTGTCTCAGTGACAGATATCTGAAGCTTTTGTACAACAATCATTTCCACATAAATTCAGCATTATTTCATCATAAAATGCGGCGGAAGCGATCAGAGTGCCGTGGCTAAATGAGCAGCTAGCTGATGCCTTCACTGCGCATCAGACATTTCAAAGCGTCACGGAATTTTGCTGATTTTCTGGTTAAAATGGTCTCGTTTCTGCTTAAAACTCACTTTAGAATGATTTATGATGTTTTACCTTTATCATCCAATGGTTAATAATCCCATTAATCCATTTGATTGCTTTGGGTGAAGAGACTCCGTCTCAGACGTGCTGCTGTGGTCCGAAATGACACATGCGCAGACGGAAAAGGTGGACCGATTTTTAGGGGGGGGACCGTTCGGCCTGTGACACCGGATTCTGGATCAAGTTTAACTTTATATAGGCTTTGAAAGATTACTTCAAATCTACTTTACGGATTCTCACCAAATTTTCATCATGGATATATATTAGGCCATGGAAGAACCCATTACATTTTGGAGGTAATCTGGATCCCATTCAATTGAAAGGGAAAGTGTGTCCAAACCTTTAGCTGGTACTGCGTGTGTGGCTTCTTTCCCAATCATACAAACGCTTGTCAAAGGTGTTAATTATTGCTGTGGGCGGTATGATGCCAAAACCTCTCCAGATCATTTCTCTTTCCATTTTAGCTGAGTGCTGCTGATGGGATGCAAGAAAAAATAGGCCCCAGGTCTGTTCTCTATTTTGGCAGACATGACACAATACACAAATCTGGGGTGTTTTGGGGACATTTTGCTCATGTTGGCAGTGTAATGTGTTAACATAGACACCTAAATGAAAGTCAACAGGAAACACAACTGTGGTATGATGTTGTTAGGATGTTTTGGGCCTCGCTCTGAGGGGTCTGTTCTGTTCTTCTGTCTTACACCTGTGAGATTGTTTTGGTTTCCCAATGCCTGATGCAGTACTTGTTAACATGGACAACATTCAAGATGTTCTATCTTTAGTTTACCTGTCTCACTCATGTTCCAAGGTAAGCTTGTATAGCATTCGCAATCTAAGCATAATTACTAACTGGAGGCTTGTCTTAATCCTCTACACCTACAGTTCGAAGGGGAAGATCAACATTACAATAAATACTGTCTCTACAGTTTGAAGGAGACTTTTCAAAAGCCATTTTTAAAGTCTGATAGATTTGGATCAAGAAAATCATTCTGTGAGAGGAAATCTGAGCCCTGATTGATGTTGACAGGTGTAGCGAGGATGCCTACATCTTTCCAGGACCAAAGTTGGCTTAACTTTCTCATTTATTAAAGCACCGGACTGCCCCGACAATCACAAGGCTGGAATCTGTTAAGCTGACAATGTGCGTGGATAACTCTGTATATCACTCGGCTTGGTGCCACGCATCAAGAGTCTCTTCCACTCCCCCTTTCCACAAAGTGTCCAAACATTTCCTGGCTGAATTTATAGCCCTTCAGAGCACCACAGTAAGAACAGTCTCTATCTTGGATAAAGTATCAAAAAGGACTGAGGGCCCCAAACAGCATTCTCGTTCTGGTCAACACCAGTTCAAACAAGATTTATTAGACAGTTTAATGAAACTTGCCCAATTCAGAGGACTTCGAAAACCAGGACAGGACATTTTCTGCCAATAGCATCTCAAACACCAGATTTCTAGTGGTGAGCCTTAAAGCATTCTTGGGAGGTCCTGCCTTATCAATCACCCTTGTAAAATAACTCACTCATCCCATGAGACATGAAGCAGACATGTCCACAATCAATACTTATGAAACCACAGTATCCCCTGAATGACATGTTGAGAACTATACTAAAATCAAAGCATTTACATAAAATAATTAATTACAGTAGTGTTCAGAATAATAGTAGTGCTATGTGACTAAAAAGATGAATCCAGGTTTTGAGTATATTTCTTATTGGTACAACAAGGTATGCAGGGGTGGTGGCCAAGTGGTTAATGCGCTTGGTTTCAGTGCAGAAGGTTCCGGGTTAAAATCCCACCCCTGCCGCATTTCTCGATGTAATGTTGCATCAGGAAGGGCATCCGGCATAAAACCTGTGTCAATTCAACATGCATATCCACCTTGGATTTGCTGTGGCGACCCCGAGTGCAAACAAGGGAGCAGCCGAAGGGACTTACTTTTACATGGGAAGCAAGGTACCAGTAGATTCTCACAAATCCAACAAGACCAAGCATTCATGATATGCACACTCTTAAGGCTATGAAATTGGGCTATTAGTACAAAAAAGTAGAAGAGGGGGTGTTCACAATAATAGTAGCATCTGCTGTTGACGCGATTGTCTTGTTGAAACACCCGTTTCAAGGGCATGTCCTCTTCAGCATAAGGCAACATGACCTCTTCAAGTATTTTGACATATCCAAACTGATCCATGATACCTGGTATGCGATATACTCGTATAGGCCCAACACCATAGTAGGAGAAACATGCCCATATCATGATGCTTGCACTCCCATGCTTCACTGTGAACTGTGGCTTGAATTCAGAGTTTGAGGGTCGTCTCACAAACTGTCTGCGGTCCTTGGACCCAAAAAGAACAATTTTACTCTCATCAGTCCACAAAATATTCCTCCATTTCTCTTTAAGCCAGTTGATGTGTTCTTTGGCAAATTGTAACCTCTTCTTCACATGTCTTTAATTTAACAGAGTGACTTTGCGGGGGATTCTTGCAAATAAATTAGCTTCACACAGGCGTCTTCTAACTGTCACAGCACTTACAGGTAACTTCAGACTGTCTTTGATCATCCTGGAGCTGATCAGTGGGTGAGCCTTTGCCATTCTGGTTATTCTTCTATCCATTTTGATGGTTGTTTTCTGTTTTCTTCCACGCGTCTCTGTTTTTTTTTTTTTTTTTTTTTGTCTATTTTAAAGCATTGGAGATCATTGTAGATGAACAGCCTATAATTTTTTGCACCTGCATATAAGTTTTCCCCTCTCCAGTCAACTTTTTAATCAAACTACACTGTTCTTCTGAACAATGTCTTGAACGTCCCATTTTCCTCAGGCTTTCAAAGAGAAAAGCATGTTCAACAGGTGCTGGCTTCATCCTTAAATAGGGGACACCTGATTCACACCTGTTTGTTCCACAAAATTGACGAACTCACTGACTGAATGCCACACTACTATTATGGTGAACACCCCCTTTTCTACTTTTTTTTTACTAATAGTCCAATTTCATAGCCTTAAGAGTGTGCATATCATGAATGCTTGGTCTTGTTGGGTTTGTGAGAATCTACTGAATCTACTGGTACCTTCTTTCCCATGTAACAATAAGAAATATACTCAAAACCTGGATTAATCTTTTTTGTCACATAGCACTACTATTATGCTGAACACTCCTGCATAACTGAACAAAAATATAAACACAACACTTTTTGTTTTTGCTCCCATTTTTCATGATCTGAAGACAAAGATCTAAAACATTTTCTATAACACAAAAAACCTATTCCTCTCAATTATTGTTCACAAATCTGTCTAAATCTGTGTTAGTGAGCACTTCTCCTTTGTCAATAATCCATCCCACCTCACAGGTTGTGTGGCATATAAAGATGCTGATTAGACAGTTTACTGATTATTGCACAGGTGTGCCTTAGGCTGGTCAGAAAACCAGTCAGTATCTGGTGTGACTACCATTTGCTTCACGCAGTACAACACATCTCCTTCTCATAGAGTTTATCAGCAGCCAGATGCCATCAAATGTGAGCATTTGCCCACTCAAGTCAATTACGACGGCAAACTGCAGTCAGGTCGAGATCCTGATGAGGACGACGAGCATGCGGATGAGCTTCCCTGAGACGGTTTCTGACAGGTTGTGCAGAAATTCATGGTTCTTTGGTTCTCTCTCTTCTCTTCCTAGGGGAACCCAAGGCATTCCCATGCCAGCTGGGAGTTATAATCTCTCCAGCATGTCCTGGGCCTTCCCCGGGACCTCTTTCTGGTTAGACGTGCCTAGAGGACCTCCTTGGAGAGGTGACCAGGTAGCATCCTCACCAGGCCGAACCACCTCAGCTGGCTCCTTTTGCTGTGAAGAAATAGCGGCTCTATTCCAAGTCCATTTGACCATTTGACATAGAAATGCTGACTCATTGTTTGAGTCTTTTGTCGCTTTCAAAAGCGATCGTGGTGTTAAAACTCAAATTCAGCTTGTTAGTAGTTGCAAATGTACCAGAGACAACCCTGGAATTTATCTGTTATCGGTTATCTGTAACTTACGATACATTTTTGTGTGGTTTATCGGTTTATCTGTTGGGAAGGTGTCGTAGCACGGACCCACAACAGGGGGCGCAAATGAACGGACAATGAATTAAGCCAAAAAGTAACAATTTAATGTTGTGATGATACACAACGAAATACACAGAATTAGCAAAGTCAACTGACACCAGGTGACGTGTGGGCAGGCTCGAAGATAGAAGACCCCCGACGAGAGAGAAGCCGCGTCCCACACGGCTTCCACCACCAACAGTCTGAAGAACACCGGAGCCGCCAAGTCCTGAGTCCCCAGGTGGCCTCTGTCTTCGGCTGTCGACCCTGGTACTGCTGGCAGAAAGCAGAGACAAGATGAATGAGTGTGAGTCCGCACACTCAGTAATCCACAGTCTGTATTCAGTTAGGAGGGAGCACCTCCACCTCCAATCACACACTCGTGCAGCTCCTGGTTAACCACTTATCTGGTTTGGGGTGTGAGGCGAAGCCGTCGCTGTCACACCAAACGCCAATCCCACAGACAAGGCAAAACACCAGGAAAATGGCTGCAACAGAAGTTCAGATTAGGACACAACGTAATAGTCAGCAGAGAAATGACCTCTTCAGTAGTCGATTTCTCGGCGAGGAGGTGGAGTTGCAGTCCGGCCTTTATGGTGATGATGATGATGATGATGATACGAGTGACAGCTGGTGCAGAGGATGAATGACAGCTGTCACTTCTTCTGGGTCTGGCGCTCTCTCGTGCTTGGAGCCTGCACTCCAAGCAGGGCGCCCTCTGGTGGTGGTGGGCCAGCAGTACCTCCTCTTCAGCGGCCCACATAACATTATCTTTATCAAAGATAACTTTTCAGTTATCTGATTATCTGTTATCGAAGTTAATTTTTTGGTTATCTGTGCCCACCACTGGTCCCTGGTGTCCTTAGACAGCTCTTTGGTCTTGGCCATGGTGGACAGGTTGGAGTGTGATTGATTGAGTGTGTGAACAGGTGTCTTTTATACATGTAGCTACTTCAAACAGGTGCAGTTAATACAGGTAAAGAGTGCAGAATAAGAGGGCTTCTTAAAGAAAAATTAACAGGTCTGTGTGAGCCAGAATTCTTGCTGGTTGGCTGGTGATCGAATACTAATTCCATGCAATAAAATGCAAATTAATTATTTAAAAATCATATAATGTGATTTTCTGGATTTTTTTTTTTTTAGATTCTGTCTCTCACAGTTGAAGTGTACCTATGATAAAAATTACAGACCTCAGCATTATTTGTAGGTGGGAAAACCTGCAAAATTGACAGTGGATCACATACTTATTTCCCCCACTGTACATAAGTATTCACAGATCATAAATGGTAAATGGAGTGCATTTATGTAGCACTTTTCGAAAGTGCTTTACATTCACCTTGATGTCAGGGTGCTGCCACACAAGGTGCCCACTACACACTGGGAGCAACTAGAGGATTAAGGATTTCCCACGGAGCGGGACGTCGCGCCGCGCTCTGAGGCGCCGTCGTCAGCCTGTTTCAAGCTGAAAACTTCCAAATTTAAGCCTCTGTTGACCCATGACGTCATGAGAGAACAGAGAACTTTCAGAAGAGGTCGGGATCAGCAGTTTATCTGGACATTCCACTGTTAAAGGAGATTTTGTAATGAAAGACGTGCGGACGTAGGCAGGCAGCCGGTGCGGCGCGCCGCCACAGGAAAAACACCTCCGTTGGAAGCCTTAAGGACAAGTTGGAACATGTCCAGCTGTTAAACAATTTCTCAGATACTCACTCTACTGAAAGCCATCAAAAGCCGCCTGGTTTTTACAAATGGTTATCAACACGGAGGTGTTTTTCCTGTGGTGGCGCACCGCGCCGGCTGCCTGTGACGCGCCAATCCGTCCGCATGTCTTTCATTACAAAATCACCTTTAACAGTGGAATGTCCGGATAAACTGCTGATCCCGAGCTCTTCTGAAACTTCTCTGTTCTCTCACGACGTCCTGGGTCAACAGAGGCTTAAATTTGGAGGTTTTCAGCTCGAAACAGGCTGACGACGGCGCCTCAGAGCGCGGCGCAACGTCTCGCTCTGTGGGAAGTCCTTAAAGCGACAGTAAGACTCCATAATCTCTCATCAGCCGTTAAAATTTTCACTGAAAACCAGCTGAATTTCTCGAATGGTGTCCACTTCAATCTGCCTCACAGGTTCTGAAAAAATTTTGATAAAGCAAAGCGCCAGTCTCTCAGGAAGAAGTCAGACAAAGGAATTCTGACGAGGGGGGTGGACCACTCCTCACTCAAAGCCTGCCCACAGGCGAATGACGTAACCGACAGGCGTGAAAAAACTCACGCATGCGCACGAGGGTTCAAGGTTGGCTGATGTAATCGCACGTGATTCAAATCCATATAGTTTTTGAAAAAAAATAAAAAGGTACGTTATTTTTCTCGCAGACCTCGTACATTTTTTAATTTGGTGGATTTCAAGATGATAGGATTTGTTGTTTTTAAATAACATGTTAATAATCTGGGGGATTTATTCAATAATTTCTCCATTTGTTGTGTTGCATTTTTGGATGTAGAGAGTCAGACTCAGAGATTCTGACGCAGACGTGCTACTGTCGCGCTCTGATCGCTCTCCCGTCTTTTATGTGGAAATGATTGTTGTACAAAAACTTCAGATGTCTGTCGCTGAGATAGATGATGACTGGAGTGCAGTTTTAAGCAGAAACGAGGTGATAATCTGTGAATCGCTCCTGATGCTCTGAAATTATGCATGCGTAGTGAAGGCAGGGGAGTGCTGAGCTCCTCACACCGGAATAGCGGATCACCATATTGGAAAATTTACCCTCACTAACACTAGATGACACCACACAAGCTCCCATTCTGCCATTCCATCACTGTTCTGTCAAGAGTCTGGGGCTTCTAAGCCGACCTATAGCTTTATATAGTGGCTAAATAACTTGGTTATTTTAATGGTGAGATACGATCATCTCATCAATACTTGTTTGGGGTGTAATATAAGCAAAAACGACCCATTCTGCCAATTACTAGTTGTTCCAGTTCCATTACGCCTACAGTCTGTCAATTAGTAGCTCCCAGAATGCCGGTCAGTTTAAAGACCCAATAAAAAAATGAAAACCAGGATGTTGTCATCACTTTCTAAAAAAAAAAAAAAAGACGGTCAGGACAGGATGTGAAAACAGGACGTTTGGTCAGCCTAAGCTATTGCATCAGCACACAGACAGGCAGATGGATTATAGTGCATTATGTGTCATATTTGTTTTGATGAGTACATGGGTCATGCAGCATTTTACCAAAAAACTGTATATCTGGAGTCTTAAACTCTTGGGTCCACACTCAGTTTGCTATGATGAAACACTCGACCGATCACCAGGAAAGGGGGTGGGGGGGCACTCAGTTATTTATGCAATATGAGACTATGTTAAACTTTACTTTCAGAAAACATCTTTATGTTTGCTGACGACACACAAACCTATCATATTAAAATCAACAAGAACAGAAAAAGAAGAAAAATGTTAAACCATGCACACCTGCTTTTTTAGAGTAGGACATCTTTTGACAGGTGCCAGAGTTCTACAGTGAATATGACTAAGCCGAACACTTCCACCGATATGTAGCGCTTGTTAAATGTTAAATGTGAAAGGAGGACACTCAGAGGCCATACGGTCTTCAAGGCTCCACAAACTGTTTTAAAGTGTTAAGCTTCAAACAGACTTCCAAACCTTAGTCCACTCTTGTGGGTCCCTTCAATCCGAAAGTCATTTTTTGTCCACCAGATCTGTATCATCTGCATGTGGTCCAAACTAGATAATAGTTTTCTTCATGAAAACTCGCCTTTGATCCTGATTGCAACTTTGATATCGATCGCTGACCTGATTTTTAAATTTTGACCCTGACCACACACTTTGATTCTGATTGCTGAACTTTGATGTTGACATTTGATCCTGATAATTGCAACTGATTTGATCCTGATCTTTTGTCTTTATCACTCAACTTTGATCATGTTTCTGACATTTGATCCTGATTGTAACATTGATCCCAATCACTGAGCATTGATACTGACCATTGAACTTTGATTGTGATATTTGATCATGACCACTCATCTTTGATCATGTTTCTGACCTTTGACATCGTCATCGCAGTCAGAGCTGCGTCGTCAGTCAGAGCTGTGTGTCGTCAGAGAGCGAGCTGCAAAAAGTTTGTACCTGAGTTTTTGTGCCTCAGAGGTGGTGTTTGTAGTTGCCATCTGCCACGCTGGTGTTTGCCAACCCGGACAGTGGGAATACCACCTCAACCGGCAACTTAGCCCCGCGGCTGGACAGCAACAACGTCCGAGGCTCGCCCAACGTGGTGAAATCATCGAGGCCGCGCGCTGCGTCATTGAAGCCGCGCGTCACGAGTGCCGCTTCCCCGAGGCCTCGTGCAGCCACTGCAGATTCATCAGCGCGGAAACACCGAGGCTGCGCGGCACCAGCGCAGCGCAGATCCATTCCGGTGACAAACAACGCAAGGTGTTAACATCTGCGATCGCCAAGCAGCCCACAAGCTGACCATGGGGCCTAAGAAGGTTCTGACGGCGGAGGAAGGTGACGATATTAAAAAAATCTCTGGACTTTCTATCAGAGGAGATTTCTGTTGTGAAGCAGCAACAGAAATCAATCATGGATCTGGTGGAGGAGGTGAAGGCATTACGGCTACAGAACGCTGAGAAAGACCGGCGTCTGGTGCAGCTGGAAAATAGAGTAGCTGAATTGGAGCAGTACACCAGAATCAACAACGTCATCATCACCGGTCTTCACATCAAACCACGGTCCTACATACGGGCGGTAACAGATGAGAGCGGAGGGGAGCCCAGTGAACAGGAGGTCAGGTCTGTGGAAAAAAAGGTTGCTGATTTCCTCCTATCTAAAGGTATAGAAATGGATTTAAATAACATTGAAGCATGCCACCCTCTGCCCCGGAGAAATGACGGTGATAAACGAACCGTCATCATGAGATTCATCAACAGAAAACACAAAACAGCACTGTTAAAACAAGGAAGAAAACTGAAAGGGACAAACGTATTCATCAGTGAACATCTCACCAAACGGAATGCCGACATCGCCAGGAAAGCACGCTTCTTAAAGAAACAGGGAAAAATCCAGCACACATGGACTTCAAACTGTAAAATATTCATCAAACTGAAGGGATCACCAGAACAAGCAAAAGTCATGGCAATAAGGAACATCGAGGAGCTGGACAAATATGAACAATAGGTATGAGAACTCAAACACATCACAGCACCATGATGCAGACTGGAGCAACCCACTCATCCACATCATCTACACCCGGAGACAAGAGAGACATAATGACTAAGGATAATGATCCGTTTATTTCTGCCCAGGAGCTCTGTCTAGATACATTTAATTATAATAATTCTGCTAACCGCCCCTTCGAATCTGAAAATGATCCTGATACCTTTTTCAGTGAGAATATTGTGAGACAGTGCAAATATTTTACAGAAGAACAATTCAGAAATTATAAAATCAATGATGAAGCTTTTTCAATTAGACATTTCAACAGCAGAAGTCTTTCTCATAATCTGTCCACTATTAATGATTGTTTGAAAACATCCAAAAAACGTTTTTCAGTTATTGCAATTTTGGAAACATGGTTAAATGAGGATAATAAAGATCTGGTATATCTTGATGGTTATGAATTGTTCCTGGTTAATAGGCAGATGACAAGGGGCGGAGGCGTTGCATTATATGTAAGGTCAGATTACAACTGTAAATTCATTAACAACATGTCATTTACAGTGGACATCATGGAATGTGTTACCATAGAAATTACATCTATAAACTCCAAAAACATAGTTGTTAGTTGTATTTACAGAGCTCCTGGGACAAATATTGACACCTTTGAAGACGTTATCTTAGGAATGTACAACAAAATCAACAGAAATAAGCATTTATTTGTCTGTGGAGATTTCAATATAGATTTTTTAAACCCTCACAATCATTCACAAATCACTTCATTTATAAACACCTTGTACTGTTTAGGACTTTCCAACCATCATTCATCCTAGCAGAATAACTATGGACTCAACAACTCTCATTGATTGTTTATAATCTATATAAATGATATAAGTTGGGTGTCGAGTTCACTGAGATGTGTCCTTTTTGCGGATGATACAACTGCGTGTGTTTTGTATAAAGCCAAAGACGTGCTGCCACAAGAAGGGTTACTTACTTTATATCATTCTCTGATGGTACCATATGTGACATATTGTGTTGAGTCATGGGGAAACACTTAGAAATCAAATACCAATCCAATATTCCTTTTGCAAAAACGAGCCATACGAATCATCTGCAATAAACATTATTGTGAACCAACTCATTCTCTATTTGTGTCTTTAAATTTATTAAAATTCATAGATTTGGTCGATTACATTACAATTCAAACTTTGTTTCGAGCGAAAAACCAAGCCTTACTGAGACATGTCCAGAGTCTGTTCAGATTGAGGGAATCCAGATATAGTTTAAGAGGTTGTGCAATTTTTATGAAACCACCAGTAAGAACAAATGTAAAGGGTTTTTGTGTGTCTGTGGTTGGGGTGAAGAAATGGAACGAATGTTCAACAGAGGTTAGAATGAGTAGTACCTTAGTAAGATTTAAGAAACTACTCAAAAAGAACATCATGTCTAAGTATCATAAAGAAGCAAATATAATTTGATTTATAGGGAATGTTCAATTTATAAGTGGGATTTATTGTATATTTGAATGTGTGGGTATGTATATGCGTATGTAGATATATACATATGGGTAGGTGTATATGTATATATGTATATAAGTGACCGTGTATATGTATCTATATATATGTATATATTTATGTATGTAAAGTATATATGTATGTATATAGGTATATATGGCACAGCCCAAGCAGAGGGTCACCCCCAAGAGCCTGGTCTGCTTGAGGTTTCTTCCTTATAGGGAGTTTTTCCTCACCACAGTTGCCTAATGCTTGCTCTGGGGGTTGGTTGGTAAGGTTAGTCCTTACTTGCGTAAAGTGCCTTGATTTGACTTTCTTGTGATCTGGTACTATATAAATATAATTATAAGTGAATAGTATATTGATGTGTATGTCTGTGTGTCGACATGTAGTAGTGAATTTGTATTAATGTAAATATGACTGATTAGAATTGATGGACTTGTACTAGCAGGGGTGGGCGCTAATAAGCTTTGCTTCAGCCCACACCCTTCAGACTCACTAGTTTTGTTTATGCGTTTGTGGAATTGTTCATTTTTTTCTATTTGAATATTTTGTGTGCCGAATAAAAACTTTGTCACTTGTCACTTTGTCACTATGACCCACTAAATATAATTGCAGTACATTTCTGCCCTTTTGATATTTTCTGTTGATAGACAAACAGACAACCCGGACAGTGGGAATGTAATGAAAATAACATCCGCAATCCAGTCTAGTCTGGGTACATATGCTGCTGCTGCTGCTCATCGCCGTATCCACCATACCACACAACAGTCATGCATCCTGGATGGCAACCACCCAGGAGGTAATAAAAACACATTTTGCAGACTTGGTATAAAACCCAATGGAACTATCAGAGTAGATCAAAAATGGGTGAAATGGAAAGAAAACCATGCAGACCACATTTAATATAAATTTTGAACATACTATGTTGTAATCTTATTTTGAGACTCATAGTCTAAACTTTCATCCAAAACGTGCTCCGACTCCTGGTTTACTATGAACCTGGCATCACCTGGCAGGGTTTCCTAATTAAATTGAGCATACTTTAAAGTTAGTGTGGAGCCTGTGTAGGCCCTTGGACTCTAATTCCCAGTGGCAGCTCTAGACAAACCACTCTGACGGACTGGCAGTATATAGCAATCTATGGCACAGGTACTAAAAGGCTGCAGGGCTCGTCCACTCGGAGACAGTTAATGTAATTGGTTTTCATCTGCAGTAAATGAAGCTCATTTCCTAGACTGGGACTGGGTTGTGGACAAGCTATTTTTATGAACCCATGTTCTATAGTATGCATAGGACTCATCAGCAGACGACATGGGTGATATGGGTGCATATACGGAATTCAGCATAATCCTCCGTAAACTCCTGCAGGAGTATCGTAAAGACCTGGGTCCTGTTACCACCTCTCTAAGTGAAGAGGCGACCAGCCTGTTTTAGCTCCAGATAAATCTCTAGGGGACAGCTGAGGAGGAAGGGCATCACTCAGCACATTCCAAAATCTGCACATATAGTACGTCCATCACTCCCAGACTAAAAACTCCTCCACAGTGGGTCACGTTCCTCACCTACCACGGTGCTAGGTGGAAGCAAAAGTGCTGCAAGAAATCCAAGTCCCCCGCTTTCAGAATTATTTAAACATTAATTGTGCTTTAAATTTACACACCTCAGTGGCACAAGTATCAATGTGAAGTGAGCTTAAAAGACAGCAGCCTGACATTCTTGAGTATGCAAAGTCAAAAAAAAAAACAGATGCTTTTCTGATTAGCCTGTGATTCCCTTATTCATAAATTTAGCCAGTCACATTTCTCAAATACACACACTGGGGCCTTGGTGGTGGACCCCTCCAAAAAACCAAACCAAACAAACGATGAAAACAAGTGTTGACACAAAGAATGACATATATTTGATCATCTTACCCAGATATCCACAGGAAGACGAGAGTCAAACAAGATTCAGGTGTATGTCAGAAGAATATGGATTCCCAGGTAGATTTGTGCTGTATGGCCTGCCCTCCTGTATGCCTCAGAGAGAGTGAAATCCAATCAGCAGTGCTATGGACCAGGCGTGTGCATGGGGGGGTACGACTGAGTAAAGGGTATAGAGCAGGGTTAAAAACAGGCAACCAGTGGGCTACATAAGGCCAGCAAGCCAATAGCTTATGGTCTACAGCAGGCGTCATCATGAACCAGTGGAGGTACTCTTATGCCTAATCTACACTGGCAAACTTGACAAAACTTTTGTTTGCAAACATTACCAAACACAGCGTTTGCTTATGTTTGGCTTGGGCATCCATACTATGAAACAGTACCAAACATTACCAAACAAATGTTTGGTAATGTTTTCCAATGTTTTGTACTTTCCCTCTAAAAATGATCGGAAACAATGGCAAAATTCAAGAGAGAAGTCATCAGGGCATCTGCAGCAGTAATACGTATGTGTAATTAATCGTATGTGTAATTGCTGTGGAACGTCACCGCCGCCGCCAAAAACAACACAAGCCTCACTTGTGGTGCAGATCCTGGATTAAGAAAAGACACAAGTATGGGGCCTACAATTGCCTTCTTAAAGAAATACAGTCCTCAGACAAACCAAATTCTAAGAACTTTCTGAGGATGGATGAGGCAGCTTTCGAGGAACTCCTTCAGAAGGTGGAGTCACTGATACAAAAGCAAGACACACACTTGATTATGGTGTTGTATAGGCATGGATGTTTCTCATATTCCTCAATTGAATTTTGTATCTCTTCAAATCCCCACACTCTTTCCTTCTTGGAGGCTGCCATTTTGTCCAACTAGTAATTCACATCATCACCAGCTCTTCTCTGATCTGTTTGTTGGCAAACTTCACCAAACATGTTTTCAAGAATGAACATGTCCAAACTTTTGCAAACTAGTTTGGTGGTGTTTAGCAATACGTCCTCACTACCAAACTCGGGCAAACTTTTCATGGCAAACACCACCAAACATGAAATTTGGTGGTGTTTGCAAACAAATGTTTGCTAGCATAGACTAGGCTTTAGAAAGAAGAAGATAGTTATGGTCCATTCACACTCTGACAGTTAGCCCAGCATTTACCAACTGAGAGTGAAAAGTTGCTTACCAATGATGATGTTTCTTGTGTTTCTTTCAGAAACATTTTTAGTCTATGAGCCTGTCATCAATTTTGACCTAATTGGTACCACGTAAGGTGATGAAACGGCACTTAGAATCCAGCCTTTGTGTACCATGGTCTAAATAACAAAAACAACAAGTTATTGGTTGAAATAAAAGAATTAATAAATGAAATAGTTTTGACTGTGTTGAATGTTTGGTCTCCAAAGTAAAGGTCAAACAAGGTCAGCGTCCATTGGATTTTATGACATGTGGCATATGCTAACCTGTAACATGATAACTAAGCATGACAGATGGTGCAAACTATTCCTTTTTACAACCCTATTTAACCCAAACAATAATTTGCATAATTTTCTACTGAAATTGGAGCAACTTTAACTTTTGACCCCTGTACAAACTGAAACTGACCTTTGTCACCATTTTTTGCTGTTTTACCCCATTAACTCCAGAACATTCAGTCATAGATAGTCCAAACTATACCTTTTTGGAATTGTTATGATCAGATAAATAATGTACAACCCCTGGCAAAAATTATGGAATCACCGGCCTCGGAGGATGTTCATTCAGTTGTTTAATTTTGTAGAAAAAAAGCAGATCACAGACATGACACAAAACTAAAGTCATTTCAAATGGCAACTTTCTGGCTTTAAGAAACACTATAAGAAATCAAGAAAAAAAGATTGTGGCAGTCAGTAACGGTTACTTTTTTAGACCAAGCAGAGGAAAAAAATATGGAATCACTCAATTCTGAGGAATAAATTATGGAATCATGGCTCCAACACGAGAGATGTCAATTGAAACAAAGGAGAGGATTATCAAACTCTTAAAAGAGAGTAAATCATCACGCAATGTTGCAAAAGATGTTGGTTGTTCACAGTCAGCTGTGTCTAAACTCTGGACCAAATACAAACAACATGGGAAGGTTGTTAAAGGCAAACATACTGGTAGACCAAGGAAGACATCAAAGCGTCAAGACAGAAAACTTAAAGCAATATGTCTCAAAAATCGAAAAATGTACAACAAAACAAATGAGGAACGAATGGGAGGAAACTGGAGTCAACGTCTGTGACCGAACTGTAAGAAACCGTCTAAAGGAAATGGGATTTACATACAGAAAAGCTAAACGAAAGGCATCATTAACACCTAAACAGAAAAAAACAAGGTTACAATGGGCTAAGGAAAAGCAATTGTGGACTGTGGATGACTGGATGAAAGTCATATTCAGTGATGAATCTCGAATCTGCATTGGGCAAGGTGATGATCCTGGACCTTTTGTTTGGTGCCTTTCCAATGAGATTTATAAAGATGACTGCCTGAAGAGAACATGTAAATTTCCACAGCCATTGATGATATGGGGCTGCATGTCAGGTAAAGGCACTGGGGAGATGGCTGTCATTACATCATCAATAAATGCACAAGTTTATGTTGATATTTTGGACAATTTAAAGGATGTTTGGGGATGATGAAATCATTTTTCAAGATGATAATGCATCTTGCCATAGAGCAAAAACTGCAAAAACATTCCTTGCAAAAAGACACATAGGGTCAATGTCATGGCATAGGGTCAATGTCAATGAGCAGATCTGATTTGATGCAGGTGTTAATTTGGGGGATGAAAAATTACAGGGTGATTCCATAATTTTTTCCTCAGAATTGAGTGATTCCATATTTTTTTCCTCTGCTTGGTCTAAAAAAGTAACCGTTACTGACTGCCACAATCTTTTTTTCTTGATTTCTTATAGTGTTTCTTAAAGCCAGAAAGTTGCCATTTGAAATGACTTTAGTTTTGTGTCATGTCTGTGATCTGCTTTTTTTCTACAAAATTAAACAACTGAATGAACATCCTCTGAGGCCGGTGATTCCATAATTTTTGCCAGGGGTTGTAGTATAGTTTTCAACATGATGAAAACATTTTTTACATTTTGACCTCTGTGTAATTCTTCATTGACCCCTAGCTGGCTACAGCTATCACCCTGGGATGGTTATCATACATTTTTGTGTAGGCTATGATACACTGATTCGAAGTGTCATTTTGTCACCTTAAGTGGTACCGAAAATCTGGTTGGTCCATGGACTATTTCAGCATGCTTAAAAACGTTAACATTCTTGCTAAAATACTGGCAAGAGTTGAATTCTGCTACCACTCCGTCACCTACGCTAGCATGCCGTTACTGGGCCGTGGCCCTCTGCTAGCCTCCAGGGGCTTCCCCTGGCCAACGTCAGAGGCCTGGCTGGATGCACCACCTCTTCTGGATCCCTTGGGTGCGAAGAAATATGTAGAAATGTGAAGGAAGCTGTCTTGATGACGCACCAGTAGCAAGTGACGCAATCGCAAAGTTTCGTCGAGTTTATACAGGTGATGTCACGTGAAGTTTCAAACGTTGAATTGATAATTGGCTCTGCCAAACTATGTTACTTCTCTGACGAGAGCGCAACATATACCACCACTTAAGCTACGTCCTGTGTGAATCAGTGGAGTATCTCCAAACATTGAGCTCCGCCAGTACAACAGCACCCTCTGCTGGTCTGCATCAAACAGCATTGGATACAGGAAATTTGGACCCCTGCAACATGCCCTGGCATTTCAGAGAAATTTTTGTGAATCTGCTACGTCAGCCAGCATCAGCCATTTCACATCATAGTGTGATGGGGCCCTATGTTAGTGAGATATCACAAAAGGACATGAACAGATTTCAATGAAATGTGTTAGAGAAGTAGGCCTTCGATTAGAGAAAAGCTGAAGAAATTATGGTGCTGATATGGATCAGTTGGTTGAGCTTGTCATTGATCTTTATGCTTTGATCTTTTCCCCTTTTCTTTGATTCCAATCATGTCTTTGATCTTTCATCTCTTTGGGGGTATGTGTGTAAAAACCATCTGCTGTTCTTCAGAAACCACCATCTTATGTCTGAAACATACTACAAGCATTCCGTGAACATCATGTATGTGACATTTTCCAGTGTTGCTGGTGGGATGTCTAAATGCCATGGCAATGGCATGCATGTAAAACAGGCACCGCATAAATTCTCTAGAGGGGTGTGGCAGATGCAAAACAACACACGTGTTCGAAAATATGAAAGAACACAGTTACTTGGGTCTCGGCAGTCAGGATGTCGAAAGTAAAACCGACCCCAAGAAAGTATCCTCAGTGCAAAGCCATAACCACTTTCGAGTTGCAAAGATTTTTCTCTCTGCACTGACATATTGTATTAAAGTTTATGAAGCCTTAATTTCCATTCAGAAAGACACCAGCACTATGAGCCAACAATGAGCAAGATTTTTCAACAAATTCCCTCGAGGGTGTTTGCACCATGCAGGAGGACATAATGCTAATAGATTTTGGATGTGCTGAAAAAAAAAGTTGTCTCCTCTATGGTTCAAGCTCACTCCGCCCCCTATTTTTCTGCTTGTACCTGCAGCATATTACTGTCTGTGGGACGAGAGATTTTAAGAATAGTCTGTGCCTGACAGCAGGTACGTGTGTCCTCACGTCTGTCATTTCCATGTCAATACTCACATTTTTAGTTTCAGCCATTATGGTACTGTCATTCAGCCCCAGTATTTTTAAATCTGTCTGTCTGCACAGGTGTCATCGTGAGACGCTTAACATCCATGTGAGTCCGAATGAGGTGTCACTTTGTAGAACATACATGTGATCAGCTTGGGTTGTTCATCCATCAATCTGTTTTTAGTAGATGGATTTTTGTGGCTTTTTTTTTTTTTTGAGAAACCTCTGCTTTTGTACTGCCATCTTCTTTATTTGGTCTTTTTATGACTTTATGACTTCACAAAAGCAAGTGGGAATTCTGGGTATCTGAAGTTTGTGGTGTCATAATTGTGGTGCTTGGAATACCTGCAAAGGGGCTGACGGAAAATCTATGACAATGTATTCATTTTATTTAAATTTTCATTATTTGGTTAGTAACCGCATAGCCTCGTAGATACAAACATTTGAATGCATAAAACAAAACACCAAAACCAAAAAAGCAAACTCCTCCCCAAGTTATTATGTATATACCACAGTCTAATGCAAATGAAATGCATTTTTTTTCAAATAACCACACACATCCACACCTGTGTAGCTTTTTTATTTTTAATGTTGTAAAAGTATATGCAAAAAAAAAAAAAAAATCAAGACCTCAAACTGTATTCAACCATCACAATTTCATTTGAATCTGTGCTTCACGTTTTAAGTTATGTGCCTTCACTCTGTCAAACAGAGATGTGCGCCCTCTTCTGGCAGATGAGGAATGAAAATATTATACAAATTCCAGCTGCACTGTGGCTGAATCTTCTTCAAATACCACACTGATTTCAGGCCAACTCCAGATTCACTGTCTGATAATTGTCCATTTGTCAATAAGATATCTCAAGAAAACACGAAACAGTTAAATGAGGAGCAAAGTGCTTTGACTCCTCTGTAGGAAGGCTGAGGGTCACTAGACCGCAGTTACTGGATCATAAATTCTGCTAACAAACATCTCCTTGTCTATCCTTGTAGTTATCATGACAATTTTTCATCTTACCATACAGCCTGGAATTTCCGTCAAGCCAGGCACATCTGAAAATATTCAGAGTGCCCTCCGATATGAAACACATCGTCCTGTGGATAGTGACACATCCAATGCAATCCCTATCAATTTTCAGAGTGGGCATGGAAGAACTCCCTCACTCCACACTGAGGTGGAGTTGAGCACCTTGCAAAGTGGTACCCTGACTCATTGATGTGTGCATGAGTGAACAAGAGAAATTGTAAGGTACTTTGAACCTTCTACAGAGAAGCCTTCTGTTAATCAATTCATTCATTCTTTCATTTTTTACACCTTGTTCCTCCAATCACGGAGGGGGGCTGGAGCCTGTTCTGGCAGCCATAGGGCGTGACATGGGGTACACCCTGGACAGGGTGAAAATCTGTCTCAGGCCCACATACAGTAGTGTTCGGAATAATAGTAGTGCTATGTGACTAAAAAGATTAATCCAGGTTTTGAGTATATTTCTTATTGTTACATGGGAAACAAGGTACCAGTAGAATCAGTAGATTCTCACAAATCCAACAAGACCAAGCATTCATGATATACACACTCTTAAGGCTATGAAATTGGGCTATTAGTAAAAAAAAAGTAGAACGGGGGCTGTTCACAATAATACTAGTATCTGCTGTTGACACTACAAACTCAAAACTATTATGTTCAAACTGCTTTTTTAGCAATCCTGTGAATCACTAAACTAGTATTTAGTTGTATAACCACAGTTTTTCATGATTTCTTTACATCTGCGAGGCATTAATTTTGTTGGTTTGGAACCAAGATTTTGCTCATTTACTGGTGTGCTTGGGGGTCATTGTTTTGTTGAAACGCCCATTTCAAGGGCATGTCCTCTTCAGCATAAGGCAACATGACCTCTTCAAGTATTTTGACATATCCAAACTGATCCATGATACCTGGTATGCAATATATAGGCCCAACACCATAGTAGGAGAAACATGCCCATATCATGATGCTTGCACCACCATGCTTCACTGTCTTCACTGTGAACTGTGGCTTGAATTCAGAGTTTGGGGGTCGTCTCACAAACTGTCTGCAGCCCTTGGACCCAAAAAGAACAGTTTTACTCTCATCAGTCCACAAAATATTCCTCCATTTCTCTTTAGGCCAGTTGATGTGTTCTTTGGCAAATTGTAACCTCTTCTGCACGTCTTTTATTTAACAGAGGGACTTTGCGGGGATTCTTGCAAATAAATTAGCTTCACACAGGCGTCTTCTAACTGTCACAGCACTTACAGGTAACTCCAGACTGTCTTTGATTATCCTGGACCTGATCAAAGGGTGAGCCTTTGCCATTCTGGTTATTCTTTTATCCATTTTGATGGTTGTTTTCCGTTTTCTTCCACACGTCTCTGTTTTTTTTTTTTTTTTTTTTTGTCAATTTTAAAGCATTGGAGATCATTGTAGATGAACAGCCTATATTTTTTTGCACCTGTGTATAAGTTTTCCCCTCTCCAATCAACTTTTTAATCAAACTACGCTGTTCTTCTGAACAATGTCTTGAACGTCCCATTTTCCTCAGGCTTTCAAAGAGAAAAGCATGTTCAACAGATGCTGGCTTCATCCTTAAATAGGGGACACCTGATTCACACCTGTTTGTTCCACAAAACTGACAAACTCACTGACCGAATGCCACACTACTATTATTGTGAACACCCCCTTTTCTACTTTTTTATTGATAGCTCAATTTCATAGCCTTAAGAGTGTGCATATCATGAATGCTTGGTCTTGTTGGGTTTGTGAGAATCTACTGAATCTACTGGTAACTTGTTCCCATGTAACATAAGAAATATACTCAAAACCTGGATTATCTTTTTAGTCACATAGCACTACTATTATTCTGAACACTACTGTATAGAACAGATGCATGCACACCTTTGGTCAATTACAGTCATCAGTTCACCTACTTTGGAAATAAGAGATGCTGGAGTGCCTGGAGGGAACCCAAACAGACACCAAGAGAACATGCAAGCTTCACCAGAAAAGCCCAGGTGGGAAGCGATCCCACCACCTTCTTGCTGTGAGACAATAGTGCTAACCACCAAGGCAGAGTGTCGCCCTCTATTAATGCAGCCAAAGCATTTGTTGCACCAGGTTTGTTGAGAATCAGTTTAATCATGTTGATCCACTAAATATTCTCTTAAAATCTCCTCTCCCACTTTCCTAAACCAGCCAAAAATAAAGCAGTCTTTATTCTAGATCGACTCGACCTTTCCATTGAGCTTCAGGTAACGTGGCTCGTTAGCAGCAAACAGACGTGAATGAAATGTAATCTCTTGGTGGACACACTGAAATGGTCAAACCCACATGGGATTAAGAATGGTCTGCTGTTTGTCCATGATCTGACCTGACCCTAAACTCTGATCCTTGATCCCAAACAATCTGCTACATCAACCCAGAAACATGCTTTGAGCGAAGATTGCTTTTGGCTGAGCAGGGATGTGTGAGGTGCAATTTCTCTGTAGTGCTCAATCCTGCCATATAATAAAATCTGCCAGAATTAAGAGTTTAGCAGCATGCCAAACAGCTGAGATTAACAGCTCCCAAAATGGCTGAAGTGTGTGTTTGAGAAGAGAGGGGAGATTAATGGAGACAGAAAGGCAGAGAAATTAAATCATCTGGTGATGTGGCCAAGAATTAAAAGTGTCAATTACTTTTATGTATTTGCATAGAAAATATTTATAAATGTGTAGTGAAGTTACAGGCGGATGTTTGTTGCTACCCCCTGCTAGCAAAGCCGCTACACTCACCAGTGGAGATTAACAGGGCTAAAGTTAGCCGCTAAAGTTTGTCACTGGATCCAGTTCTGGGTCAGTGGTTGGATCCCGTTCTGTGAATACGGCTGGGTTTTGCGTTGTCATTTAAACTACTCATCATGCGCTACAATGCCTGTCTGTCATTTCCTTCTGTTATTTTCCCTTTTTCATTATGCTAAATCACTTCTCTTTGTTTGTTCTTTCTTTCATCTTTTTAAATTTTACTTTTGCTTTATTTTGCTGTTTTCTGTCATTTTTCCTTTTTATTGTCTGTTTATTTCATTGTTTTCTTCTCCAATTCGAGTTTCATGTTTTCATATATTTTCTTTTATTTTTCTTCTTTCATCCTTTCCACTTCTTTTTGTCTTTTCTTCACATTTACCTTTGTTTGCTTTTCTTTTTTCCTTTTCACCTTATTTCATTCTTTCTTGTTTTTTTTTTTTTTTACTTACTTACTTTTTCTTTATGTTTTTCTTCTTTAATTGAGTTTTATTTCTATATAAAATCCTAATTATTTTGATAACACATCTGATTACACTGAAATAACCATAAACTGTATTGTTGTATGATAAATCCTACAGCGCCTCCTTCTGGTGACAGCAAATACTTGTCAAAGGGTCAAATAGAGTCAGTGACTTCACAGTGACTGATGCAAAGTGTAATTTAGAACAAGTATATAAATCAGGACAGAGTAAAGAAAAAAATGAGAACAGGAGGAGACTCCAAGGTCTGGTGTCTCAGCGGGTGGTGACGTGGGTGACACCGGAAGAAACAGAATGACAGCTGAGATGAGTCATGTCTATTTTTATTCAGCCAAATGCCTCTGTGGAGAAGAATCACAGTTAGACATATTATACATCTTAAATTTCATGTAGGCCATCCCTTCTACAAACATAAACATGATGAAAAACTCCAACAAAAAGAAAGAAAACACACAACTACAGTGTGCAGAGTGCAACTCCACAAAAAGACACACTGAATAATCAACAACAAATCCTTGATTACAGTCCACATAACAGACAGGATACCCTCCTTAGTAAAACACTCTTTTTCATCTTTTCCATATCGCTCTCACGTGGCCTGGTCACTCTCACATTTCTCTTCTTCTACCACTTTATTCATAACAGTTTCACTTCAGTTTCCATCCATTTTCAGTCTTATTCATCATCAACACTTCTGTCCTCACTTTTCCTTCAGTTTTTTTTCCAAACTGCACTTCCTTTTGCAGAACACGACAATCCTTTTAATTATAACCAAATGTGTTGGACAAATGAGCACAAGTCAACAAGATTACTGGGAAGTGATTAAAAACGTAGGTAGCTGCCAAACTTAATCTTGTGGTGAAACATTATGGCTGGTAAAAACTGACTGAATATTGCAAACACTGAAAACACGTGTGCCTATTTAAAAAGGCTGCTCTATGTTCCCGTAAAGCCTGACCTTAATACATCCAGACTTTTAGCCATTCAGTGCGTAGAAGCTCCAGGGCGCCAGACACAAGGCTGCAGACCCATGTTGGAGGTACTGAACCGAGGTCTGGGGACCCGGGTAGGTTGAATGCTGACGGATGCCAGCCTGGAAGCATCGGTGGGGCTGAAAGGACTCAAATCTGGTGCACTCTTAAACTGCCTGTTAGCCTGCGCAGTATTGGGGTGCTGCAGGTGGGAGAATGAAGGGGACTGGTCTGGATTTGGTGCAGATGTAGAGGAGAAGGTGGGGAGTTGAGGGAGAGGTGCATTAGGAGCAGGGGGCAGTGGGGGAGACAACGAGGAGGAGGCCCACTGAGGCTGCGGAGGGCAATGAGCCATTTGGGGTTCGAGCTGGTAGGGCTGGTAGGCAGCGAAAGCAGTTGTGGGTGGCGGAGATGAAATATTAGATTGCCACAGTGGTTCTCCTAATGTGGTGGCCGATCGCGGTGCGATAACTTTGAGCGCAGGTCCTGTGGCTGTCGGAGGAGGAGTGGAGAAGCGCTTCACCTCATGGACTCGTGCTGTCTTCATTGGCTTTTGAGAAGTACCTGTCATTTGTTGGTGCTGCTGATTGGGAGTGGCGTGCTGTGGAGCCCCGCCCCCATAGGTGAACAATGAAGAGTTGAGCTGGTAAGGCTGGTGGCCTGAAATGTCCACAGGTTTGACTCCTGCTTTATGTCTTCCTGGTTTAGATCCACCTGGTTTAAACACTATCACCTCAGCCTTCTTCTGGGCCTTAGGAGGGCAAGAGGGTGAAAGAAGTGGGTTATAGCTGATAGGAGGTGGAGCACGGATGTTAGGTGAGTACTTCCAGGTGGCAGGAAGGGAAGGTGTAGGTGAGGGCTCCCTTGTCTGGGCCGGTGAGTATGGCGCTGCAGCAACAGAAGGCGATCGCTCTACTATGTAACGATCCATTCTGTTCTGCCTGCGGGCAAACAGCTGGCCTCCCTTCCCAGCCAGCTGTGGCACCTGCGGGGCCTGTGGTTTGGGAGCTATAGAAGGTGGTTTGGATCCCCGCTGAGCCTGCATGAAGTTACAGGCCTCAGCCCCCAGTCTCAGCCAGTCCTCATCAGGTCCGTACTCATGCCCAGCTTCTGCAGAGGGTCCAGCTCCAGTTTCTTGAAGCCCAATAGCATTTGGACTTCTTCCAAAGTGGTCATCCATGTTCTGAACCATGGTCAGCAAATGTGGGTTTGGGGAAACATCCCTGTTCTGCACAGAGCTGAACATTGGCTTCTTGTTACCACGTCTACGGGCATCATGCAGGATTCCAGTGCGAGCAGCAGGGACTGAGATCCGCTGCTCCCGTGTTGCCACTGAATCAGTAGCAGAGGCTTGAAAAGATGGTGCGGTTGCTATAGTGGCATCGGTTCCTGAAGTCACAGCGCTTGCTGTGTTGATGCAAGGATGGACAGATGGAGATAGATGCTCTGGAGTTAGTGGGATAGAAGAGGGAGCAGTGGGCTGGGCATGGATAGAGACCTTGGTCAGAGTAGGAGGCTGTGATGATGGCATATTAGGAGTAAACGTGCCAGTTGGAGGTGGATAGGTAGATCCAGGAAAAGACGGAAATGTTTGAGTCTGTGGTGCTGAAGAAGAAAAAGGCTGAGCAGATGATGGACAAGCTGGTGAACCTTGAGGAGTGGAGGGAGAGAATGGAGTAGATGAAGGAGAGAAGGGGGAAGCATGCACTGAGGTCTGAGGAGAAAGTTTCTGAGGTTTGGAAAGATGTGCAGAAGACAAAGGGGTAGGAGGTGAAAGAGTAGACGGGGTAGTGAGAACAGATGAGTTGTTACTGTTTCTTGGAGGGATGTAAAGAGAGGTACTGGACACAGCTCTCTTTGCATCTGGGCCTAATAGGTGGTGAGTTGGGGAGATGGTCACTGAGGCATTGGCTGCCATTGGTTTTGTTACTGTGGGTACAGCGGACTTTGGCTGAGGAGGGTGAAACATGACAGAGGTTACAGATGCTTGAGAAGTGCCAGTGCTTTGAGTGAAGGGACGTGCAGTACGGTTCAACACATTCCCTGGATTAGAACTCTGAATGGTCACGAGATTATGGTCTGAATCCATATTTGGGGTTGTGTTGGGATTTGCGTGGTGTCCATTTTGTTCTGAAAGAGGTGCTTGAGTGGGCACACTTAGGAATACACTCGCCCGACTAACAGCTACTGATCCCCCATTGGTGAGAGCTACAGCGGGTGGAGACATGTTCACAGATTTTGGAGTGACACTGACTGGCTGTGTTGTAATGCTGCTCTCTAGTCTTGAGTCTTGATTAACTGACCTTTCCAACCCTGGGCTTTGATTTGTAGTGGCCTCACCTTCTGGAGGGTGATGGACTGAGATGTCCAGTTGTGGGCTGTGAATTCTTTTTGGTGCTGTTGGTGTACTTGACGGGCAAGCAGAGCTTTTGCTGTCCAGAATGTCTAGATAGCCTGTATCCCAAGTAGAGTCAAATGAGGATGAGTATCCTGGTTCATCAACTTCTGAGCCACTTAGGATCAAACTCCCTCCTTCCTCCTCTGTTTCTCCTCCTGTCTCCCCTCCTCTGTCTCCCTCAGCTTTGCCAAAGCACGTCAGTGTGTATTTCTTAGCCCTCTGCCGACGTTTCTTGAACATAAGCACCCCTTTAGAGTTGGGGTTGGGAGCATCTGTCAGCAACGAAGCAATAGAACGGCATTTAGTACGAGCCTCCTTCACCTGCTTCTCCACCAAACTCTCCCCACGCTGCAACTCTGGAACGAGAGGAAGACAATGATTTTAGCATCATAACCACCTGCTGATTTTGCTCTATTAACTACGTCTAACCACCACCTTTTGTGCATTATTACATGCACATCTGTGCAATAATTTTACCATAACTATACATAATTATAATAAAATATATTCACATAATCTGTTCACATCAGTATTGATGTTAACAGGTATATTGCAAACATTGCAATAAACCTTAGTCACATTTCTTTACTGTAATTATTTTTTTTCTTCTTTACTATTGTATGACTTTTACTACTGTAACAACTAATTTTCCCTGCTGTTGGATCAATAAAATTTATCTTATTTTATAAAAGAGGGAACATGCCAAGAAAATAACTTGTAATTAGATTTGTGATGAATATTCAATAAGGCACAAGCGACAAATGACAGAATCAAAACAGCATCATAGCCTTGGCTGATGTTGAGTAAAGCCTGATTTATGCAGTATTGCCACAGCGTGCATGGAGCGTGACAGACATGAGTGTGTCTTGTGGATTCAGAACAAAGATTTCCAACTGCTATCCACGGTTGAGTCAGACACTCTTGGAAGGTGAGATCAGAGAGTACTGGTGGCATAGCGCTATTTTGTATGTTGTTCGCACAGAAATCAGTTCCCACAATACCTTGAGGGGATGGATGTCACATCTCCTCTGGGTAGTGTTTTTTTATTTTCCCAGTTGTTACATTTTTGTTTTTTTGTTTTGGGTTTTTTTTTTGGGGGGGGGGGGGAATCAGATGAGGGGTACACTTAGATTTGGTTCAGGCAAGTATTGATACATCAGATTATCATAGTCTAGCAGTTACAATGGACTTACTGGCTTACAACTACGTTTTGGGAATCACATCCCTTTTTCTTTGCATTAATTGAAACATGTTTTTTTTTGTTTTGTTTTTTTCAGAAAGTAAATAAATTAATAAATACAACATGACAAATATGTTACATTTCTTATTGGCATGAAAATACATTTTTGTTTCTTGGCATTGATGCTGTTATTTATTATTCCGATCTTGTCTTTTAAATCTCATTTGTAAATCAACAAGAAATTATGTAGCTTTCAAGGATTTGTTGTACAATTAAAGAGTCGGTTACTGCAAATATAGTACTTCTATTTTAGCAAAATCCCAAATAAGTGGAGGAATTGTTAACATTACTGTTGTTGCTGTTGGTATCGTTAATATTGCTGCAGCTATTGTTGTTATCAGTATTGATGTGGTCATTATTGCCGTTACGGTTATCACTGCTGTTGTTATCATTATCGTTATTGTTATTGTCATTATGCTTGAATCTTCGACTGGACTGGGTTACTTGACGCGAGGACATTTCGCTTCTAATCGCAGAAGCTTCCTTGCGAAATGTCCTCGCGTCAAGCAACCCAGTCCAGTTGATGATTCAAGCTTCTCTACTATGGAAGCCACCTGGACAACTGAGAGCCTTCACAGAAATATTGTCATTATCATTATCATGGTTCAGTTATCATCGGATCATTGTTGGATTTTTTTTTTTTTTTGGCCTGTGTATTATTTGGCCATTATCGTTGTAGTTCTTGTTATTGTCGTCATCATTGCCGCCGTATCATTAGTATGATTTATTGATGGATTTTTGGGCTGGTGTATTAAAAAACAATGAAATAATTAAAGTATTTTGATAAATTCAACAATTTTAGGAGGCTTTTTACTTTGGGATTCTCATCAAAGACATGGCAGCTTGTTGTTTAATAATTTGACATAACTAATTGCTACTACATTACTACAGTCAGGCACAGTGTGTGCATGCATGTAAATATATTTGCATTCTACAAACATGAACCAGCAGAGTGAGACATAACATAAACGAAAATGAAAAAAAAAAATCAAACATTCCAAATTTTTCATATTTATTTGTAAAATTACAAAAAACCTCAATTAGATACTTAGATGCCTGTATTTCTGCAAAACATAACTAAAATATAATTTAGTATAACTGATTTTATGTAAATTTGGAAAAATTCATAAAGGTACCTTCAATCGTTTCACTATTTCAGGATTAAGTATATGATCAGCAAAAGAATGTTATGTGTCGGACGCAGCTCGGAGAACCGACCAGCGTTTGAAGGACCCAGTATGAAATAAGCAGAGCACGGTACAAAGGCTAACTGAATTTAATACATAACAGTGATACAAAAATAACAAAGTGCGGTCTGGCGTGGTGCGCTCCCAGCAGCGCTAACGGTCCGGAGCCAGAAGCTGTTCGGACCCAAGGACCCCGCCGACACCCCCCAGGTGGCCGCAACAAACCGAGTCTGTGAAAGAAGGAACCATTATGTGAGTCCACACTCTACACACAGAGAGAACACTTAAAGGTGTACAAACAGCAAACACTTCCTGGCTTGATTACTAATCAGCTTCCCAACCTGCAGGCATGGAACATCCAGTTCACAAAACTCCACTGCAGTGGAAGCCGATACATGACTAACATACAGCTCAATATAATAAAGGTGTGAGGGACACCACATTTACTGACTGTATAAATGTTAGTCACAAAATCTAACGTACCTCAGGAAGTGTGCTGACGAGCGTGAGACCTCACCCCCTCCTCTTTCACAGACCGTGCATCAAACCCTGGACGTTCTCTGCATCCACTGATGATGAGATGGCTCCCGAGACGACGATCTCACCCGTCTGGTCACAAGGTCGAGTCTCTGGCAAATACACACTGTATACTCCAGTCTTAAATGCCACCATGTTCCAATCCATATAGATGCACCACAGCTGTGAGTCCTGACGAGCCGCAGGTGATCAGGGTGAGGTCCTGATAACCTCAGCAACACAGCCACTCAGTCCCAAATGCAAGCCACCTGGAAGGAAAAACAAAAGACAGAAACAAAAAGGCAGCCAGGCCCCCCAGCCATACAACAAAGAACCCAGAAGATACACAGACTTGAGTACAACACACCTGACCTCTGGAGCCATTCGATGGAAATATCTGAAAACAGAAACTTCATATTTCAATTCAGTATTTTCATCTGAGGGCTCAGATGTGAATTTCTGATGAACAGACTAGCTGTAGAAATTTGATATTCTGTCAGTTATAACAACAAATGCATCATACATGCAATTCCATTCATAAAATCAATGATGAAAATACATGTTAAACACAACAAATGTTTTTGATACACATTGCAAAAATTATGACACTTGTAAAAAAAATTTAAATTTCATCTCCAGCTGAGTGCACTCATTACATAGATGTAAACCTGAGGATATAATTGATAGTATCTTACCTGTGTACACGATGTGTGGGATTCTGTGTCCACCAAAGCCTGAATCTGAAGGAGATGTGAGGTGCCTCATCTCAAGTGTGTGTCTCTAACCTCCGTCAGACTCAGACCCTCCCACACACACCCTGTGTCCAGTGGTCTGACAGGGCCAACAATTAGCCTCTGTCCTCTTCTTCTGTCAGGGAACGGCCCATGTAAAGACCTTTGTCCCTCAACAACAACCCGAACCAACAAATGATGTCAACCTGCTATTCTTGTTTGTCTGACGGGCATCGAACACCTGTCTCACACACACACACAGGCATTGGAAGACCCCTCACACAAGGTCATTTACATAGTGTTCTCATCCTTTCTATATATGTGAGAGTGACGAAGAGGGAGAGAGAGTGTGTGTTCATGAAACCAATTATAGCTTCCTGAAGCCCTCTTGCCCACACATTCTTCCCGATGTACAATTCTATACTGATGACACTCCACTTAATCATTTTAAAGCCCATTGCTTAGTCTGATCCAAAACAAAATAGCTTTATGATACTGGCAAAAATGCTTCAATCTTTGTATACCATATCATGTATCATTTGCTTCATTCTCAATACGATTTCCAAAATGTTTCGCATGGATTTTAATGAAATGATGTGGAATGGTAGGCCTAGGGTTAAAAAGACTGGACTTTTTATTTATTTATTACAAAATGATACGATACGATACACTTATTGTCCCTTCCAGGAAATTTGCCTTTGACTCCAAAAGCTGCACAGATAAAGCTGCCAAGGCAAAATTACATAATTCATGCATATTGCACATAACTTAATACACACACCAATATTGCACATACACAGCAGTCTCACACAAATGGTTCGTACATATTGCACATATCCCTAATACACATCCATATTGCACATACCCCTATTACACGCCATCCATCCATCCATCCATTTTCTTCCGCTTTATCCGGAGTCAGGTCGCGGAGGCAGCAGCTCAAGCAAAATCGCCCAGACCTCCCTATCCACACACACCTCCCCCAGCTCCTCCGGGGGAACCCCAAGGCGTTCCCAAGCCAGCCGAGAGACGTAGTCCCTCCAGCGTGTTCTGGGTCTTCCTCCCGATGGGACGTGCCTGGAACACCTTTCCAGCGAGGCGTCCAGGGGGCATCCGGCAAAGATGCCCAAGCCACCTCAACTGGCTCCTTTCGACGTGGAGGAGCAGCGGCTCGACTCCGAGCTCCTCCCGAGTGACTGAGCTCCTCACCCTATCTCTAAGGGAGCACCCAGCTACCCTGCGGAGGAAACTCATCTCGGCCGCTTATACTTGCAATCTCGTTCTTTCGGTCATGAGCCAAATCTCATGACCATAGGTGAGGATCGGAACGTAGCTCGATCGGTAAATCGAGAGCTTTGCCCCCTACTCAGCTCTCTCTTCGCCACAATGGTCCGATACAGTGACCGCATCACCGCAGATGCTGCACCGATCCGTCTATCGATCTCACGCTCCATACGTCCCTCACTTGTGAACAAGACCCCAAGATACTTAAACTCCTCCACTTGAGGCAAGGATACTCCACCGACCTGAAGAGGGCAAAGCACCTTTTTCCGGTCGAGAACCATGGCCTCGGATTTGGTGGTGCTGATTTTCATCCCGGACGCTTCACACTCGGCTGCAAACCGCCCCAGTGCACGCTGAAGGTCCTGATTTGACTAAGCCAACAGAACCACATTGTCCGCAAACAGCAGAGACGAGATTCTATGGTTCCCAAACCAGACCCCCTCTACACCCTGGCTGCACCTAGAAATTCTGTCCATAAAGATAATGAACAGAACCGGTGACAAAGGGCAGCCCTGGCGGAGGCCAACGTGCACTGGAAACAGGTTTGACTTACTACCGGCAATGCGAACCAAGCTCCTGCTGTGGTCGTACAGGGACCGGATAGCCCTTAGCAAAGGACCCCGGACCCTGTACTCCCGGAGCACCCCTCACAGGGTCCCCCGAGGGACACGGTCAAACGCCTTCTCCAGATCCACAAAGCACATGTGGACTGGTTGGGCGAACTCCCATGAAACCTCGAGCACCCGATGGAGCGTGTAGAGCTGGTCCAGTGTGCCGCGACCAGGACGAAAACCACACTGCTCCTCCTGAATCCGAGGTTCAACTATCGGTCGAATTCTCCTCTCCAGTACTCTGGAAGAGACCTTACCGGGGAGGCTGAGGAGTGTGATTCCCCCTGCAGTTGGAACACACCCTCCAGTCCCCCTTCTTTTTTTTCTTTTTTTTAACTTTTTATTTGTAAGTATTTTGAACATATAACAAATGCAACATTGTGAGGTCAAAGGAGATCAACATGTCAAACCATACAGAGATTACAGATTTTATACATTCATTTTCCTGTCACAACTCTTTTTAAAGTCCAGCCATTTTCTCCAGCGTCTCTTTCCCAAGTCGCCTTGTAGCCGCAGGGTATATAAGTCATAGCTTCCATCATCTTAATGCTCTCTACTATGGAGATGAAAAGGCTTATAGTGGGCGGGTCTTTAGTCAACCAACATTTTGTAATAGCTTTCTTGGCTGATGCCAAGAGGATTTTCAAAAGATAGATGTCGTCTGTGGCCCACTCATCAGGAAAACATCCCAAGTACATGGATACAAATGAACTGTCCACATTAAAGCCCAGAGTTTTGGAGCATATTTTTGTTACTTCCGTCCAAAAAAGTTGTATGAATGGGCAAGACCAGAATATATGTCCGTGATCTGCCATGACCTCCCCACAGCCTCTCCAGCATACAGCAGGGGTAGTACAGAATTTAGCCTTTTGTCTGGGTGTTATAAAGAAGCGGATGATGTTTTTCCAACAAAAGTCCCGCCAGGTGTTCGAGTTTGTTGTTGTGAATTGTGTTTCCCAGCTCTTTATCAACATGTCCTCTGTTATATCAATATTGATTTCCTTCTCCCATTTTTGTTTTATATAATCTGTGGAGTTCCCTTTAAATTTAATTAGGCCCTGGTATAGCTTACTTATTAGAGCTTTGTTACTTCCAAGGTTATAAGCATTAGTAAAAACATTAACAATTGAGAAGTCCCTGACAGTGCAATTGCTTGTTTTTTTTAACAATATAATCACGGAGTTGCAAATATCTAAAAAAATCTTGTCTATTAAGGCCACCAATCTCACACAAAGTGTCAAAGGGAATTGGTCCAGACTTTTTAATAAACGTGCTTGTAGCAGTCAATCCCCGCCACACCCACTGTTTGATTATACTATCCTGGACAGTGGGTAAAAACTCTGGGTCATATGCTGGCCATCTTAGGACTTTTATCTCTTCCCGAAGCTGTAGTTTCTTAACCAGCTCCTCCCACACCTTTAGTGCCAAGGTGATCCATTGGCTAGTTGTTGAGAAGAATTCCTTTTCATGAGTTACAAACCCCAATCTGGACTGAATTGGTATTCTTGACAGAGACATCTCAATTGTTTTCCATCGTGCACTTTAAGATGGATTACACCAACAAACCAAATATTTCACCTGTGCAGATATATAATAATCCCTCAAAGAGGGCAGAGGCAACCCCTCTCTCTCCCTCGCAACTGTAATGTACAAAACCTAACCCTTGGTCTTTTATTGAACCAAATAAATCTCGAGATGTGTTTATTCCAGTCCCGGAATTGTTTCTCAGGTATGGAAATAGGTAAAGCAAGAAACAAGTACAATAGTTTTGGGAGAATATTCATCTTAATAATCTGTATTCTGTTGCCGAAATCAAGGGGGAGCAGGCTCCAGGCACTGAGTTCATTGTATATCTCTTTGTTTGTATGTCTATAATTCATTTCAAATATTCGGGACAAGTCTTTTGGTAAATTTACTCCCAAATATTTTATGCTAGTCGAATTCCAATTAAAATTGTATTTAGACAGGGGAGTCTGCTCTGGGGAAAAATTAAATGACATAACTTGTGTTTTATTTACATTGAGTGTATATCCTGAGTATGATCCATATGTCTCTAGCATCTTCATCAACACCGGTAGGCCCAAGGCAGGATCTGTGATTGTGATAAGGACATCATCTGCGTATAAACTCACTTTGTACTCCTCCTCGCCAATTAGGATACCCTTCACTGCTGACTCCTGACGAATTGCCTGGGCTATAGGTTCAATGAACAAGTTAAAAAGGTTTGGACTGGCCGGACACCCTTGTCTACAGCCCCGCTCCAGTACTATAGAGTTGGAAAGACTACCATTGATTTTAATTCTGGCAGTAGGTGACGAATAAAGGGCTTGGATACAATTTATGAATTCCTGGCAGAAACCAAATCTCTTCATTACTAAGTAAAGAAAATCCCAATTTACCGAATCATATGCTTTTTCTGCATCTAAACTAAGAATAACTGCACTGAGTTTCCCCTTATTGATCTGTTCAATAATGTGCAACGCTCTCCTAATATTGTCATGGGTTTGCCTATTTTTCAAAAAACCCGTTTGGTCCTCATCAATCAAAGAGGGCATTATAGTGTCCATTCTCCGTATTAGTATAGTTGTATATAATTTGTAGTCAGAGTTCAATATGCTTATTGGCTTATAAGATTTGTCCTTTCCCTCTTTTGGTATCACGGATATAAAGGCCTCCTTCCAAGAGGGAGGTACCATTCCGCCCTTGAGGACATAATTAAAACTAGTTTGTAATAGAGGTATAAGGCTTCCCCTCAAAGTTTTATACCATTCAGGAGGGAACCCATCAGTGCCTGGTGATTTGTTTGAATTAAGAGCTGATATAGCCTTATCTATTTCCTCATGGGTTATTAATGAAGTTAATCTATTATTTGCATCTGAACCAATTGATGGGAGGTCTAACGAGTTTAAAAAATCTGCTATTATACTTTCATCAACATACTTAGATCGTCTATATAAAGATCTGTAGTAGCTTTCAAAAGCGTTATGAATTTTTTCTAGGTCAGTTACTAATTTATTATTTGTCGGGTCTCTAATTTAGTAAATAGTATTTTCAGCTTGCTGTTTTTGGATCCGCCATGCTAAGAGTTTAGTTGCTTTGGGTCCTGTTTCATAGTATCTTTGTTTCATAAATCGAATATTTTTCTCTACCTCTTCACCCAAAATCCTATCTATTTCCTGTTTTATTTGTCTGATTTGATGTGTCACTGTAGTATCCTTATTAGTCAGATGTAAATGCTCTAAGATTTTTAGTCTATTTTGTAGCTGTAGCAATTCTTGGGCCTTTTTCCTCTTCATCATGGCTGCCTTGGCTATTATCTTTCCTCTAAGGACAGCTTTAGCCGCGTCCCACACAATGCTTGGATTTGTTTCCCCATTATTATTGTCCTCTAAGTACTGCTCAAGCTCTGTTATCATATCTTTTATGAACCTGGGATCGTCCAGCATACTAGTATTTAATCTCCACAGAGTGTTTCTCTGTCTCCCATCTAAATGTAATGTTACGTAAACTCCTGAGTGGTCAGAGATATCTCTTTGACCTATTCTACAACCCCTTATCCTGTTTATATCCCTATTATACATGAAACAATAATCTATCCTTGAATACACCCCATGTCGAGCGGAGTAAAAAGTAAATCCTGGTGCTGACTTGTGAAATAATCGCCACACATCAATCAGCCCCAAGTTCCGTAAGATTCTTTTTACATGCTTCTCAACAGTTGTGTTTCTTCGGCCAGTGTTATTTGTGTCCATTTGAGGGTTTAACAATAAATTGAAATCTCCTGCGCAAATAAGGGGTCCCTGAGTTTCTGTGGAAATTAAATTAAACACCTTTTTAAAAAATTCTATTTTACTCCCTGGGGGCGCATAAATGTTTAATAATGTCACATCTTTTTGGTCTATTTTACCTTTCACCAAAACAAATCTACCCTCCTCATCACTTATGTCAGCCACAAATTCAAACTTTATTTTATTTGAAATAAGAATAGCTACTCCCCTCTTTTTGCCACTTTTGTGAGACGAATAGTATGTATGTGTAAAGCCCATTTTCTTTAGTTTCTCATGCTCTATCTTAGAGAGATGTGTTTCCTGTCAATACACTATATCCACCTTTTCCCTTTTCATTTTAGCAATTAACTTACTCCTCTTTATAGGATTGTTCAGCCCATTAACATTTAGTGACAGTATATTATAATATTTAAAGGTCATTATGTTAATCGATGAAATTCGAACTTATAAATCATCCCAGACCTCACAGCATCATAACCTGAACTTGAAACCAAATAAAAACACACAACAATCACAAGAACTTCCACAAACAAGGATAAAGCATTGTCCTTTGGTAGTAAGGGGACTGGCCACAAAGTGGGGCCCCTCATCAGTGTAGGCCAAAAATAAAAGTAAAAAGCAAACAAAAAAACCACCCATAGCCTGATAAGGTAAATTTGGTGTGCTATAATTATGTCCTTAGGCATCAGCCCCTCCTATACTATGAAATGAGAAGGAAGATACCACTCCATATCCAAGACAGAACAATTAGCCCAGTCAAAATTAAAGTGTGGAAACAGGTGACGTCATCATTTGCTTATTTGGGCGTTTCCCCGTTCCATCCGGAATCCCCTGAGTTTCTCCCTGACATGTTGTTGAAAGTCGACCTTGCGGGATTCTTCCTGCATCTCCCACGGCAGAAACTCCGCGAGGGTCTCTCCTGTGATCTTTTTGGTCCGGGCTCCCGTGCTGATCTCGTCCACCGTTATTCCCCGCTTTTGCAGATCCTCTGCAGCCTGAATCGCATTATTATAGAGCACACTGCCTGATGAATAATGCACTCGCATCTTACTTAACGGTGTCTGGAAGCGAATTCCATTCCCTTTCAGGGCTTTCTTGACAGGGATATACTCGCGTCTCTTTTTCTGCACTTCTGGCGCGTAGTCATGGTTGAAATAGACCTGCTTGTTTTGCACCTTTACCCCTTTTTTCCAAGCTGCGTGTAGGATCTTTTCTTTGTCGGAGAACCAAAGGAAGCGGACTATTATTGAGCGTGGGGGTGCGCTTGCAGGTGGTTTCGGTCCTGATGCACGATAAGCACGTTCAATGCAGAGGGCTCGGTCCAGGCCGATGTCAGCGCCCAGCTCACTTTTAATAAGATTTTCAACAAAGGTAGCAACGGACGTGCCCTCTAAGTCTTCAGGGACGCCGTACATCCTGATGTTTTTCCGCCTCGCACGCCCCTCCAAATCATCCACCTTGTCCTGCAAGATCCACTGATTTTCTAGTAGTTGTATGAGGGTGTTTTTGACTCCGATGTCCCAGAGCTTCGAATCCGCAATGGTGTCCTCTACCTGCTTTACTCGCTCAGTCACCTGGTCCACTTGGTCTGCGGTGTCTCGTAGTTTTTGATTTATTTCTTTTGTAAAATTGACCATCTGTTTCTTTATGTCCTCCCGAAATTCTGTGTGGAATTCCTTAAAGTCGTTTTTCAATTCGGCTCGGAGAACGGCCATTTCAGTTGCAAAAACATCACCCACAGCGCCGCGGATTACATCCAGGCCCTCGCCTCATTCGCCATCTTGTCCCGCTGTTAGCGAACCTTCCGCGCCAGCCGTGACTTCGTTCTCCATTTTACCATCGGGAATGTTCCGTCGACCGTATCTTCCCTTCTTATTTTTGTCCCCACTCATTCCTATCATAGAATTTAGTAGTTTGACCTAAAATGCTGCTCTCGAGTCGGGGAAAATATGAGGCTAATGCCAGAGATCACTTTTATGTGGCCATACCGCGTTGCGCACCACCGGACGTCCAGTCCCCCTTCTTAAAAGAGGGACCACCACCCCGGTCTGCCAATCCAGAGGCACTGTCCCCAACCACCATGCGATGTTGCAGAGGCATGTCAGCCAAGACAGTCCCACAACATCCAGAGATTTAAGGTATTCAGGACAGATTTCATCCACCCCAGGAGCCTTGCCACCAAGGAGCTTTCTAACCACCTTGGTGACTTCGGCCTGGGTAATGGATGAGGCTGCCTCTGAGTCCCCAGTCTCTGCTTCCTCTTCGGAAGACATGACGATGGGATTGAGGAGATCCTCGAAGTATTCCTTCCACCGCCCGACAACATTCCCAGTCAAGGTCAACAGCTCCCCACCTGCACTGTAAACAGTGCGGGTGGAGAGCTGCTTCCGCCTCCTGAGGCATCGGATGGTTTGCAAGAATTTCTTCGAGGCCGACTGATAGTCCTCCTCCATGGCCTCCCCGAACTCCTCCCAGACCCGAGTTTTTGCCTCTGAGACCACACGGGCTGCGGCACGCTTGGCCTGCCTGTACCTGTCAGCTGCCTCCGGGGTCCCACCTACCAACAAAGACAAGTAGGACTCCTTCTTCAGCTTGACAGCATCCCTTACTTCCGGCGTCCACCACCGGGTTCGGGGATTTCCGCCGCGACAGGCACCAGAGACCTTGTGACCACAGTTACGAGTGGCCGCAGCGACAATGGAGGTGGAGAACATGGTCCACTCAGACTCCATGTCTCCAACCTCCCCTGGGATCTGGGAGAAGCTCTCCCGGAGGTGGGAGTTGAAGACTTCACTGACACAGGGTTCCGCCAGTCGTTCCCAGCAGACCCTCATGATACGTTTGGGCCTGCCAGGTCTGACCGGCTTCCTCCCCTCCCAGCGGATCCAATTCACCACCAGGTGGTGATCGGTCGACAGCTCTGCCCCTCTCTTCACTCGAGTGTCCGAGACATGTGGCCGAAGGTCAGATGATACGACTACAAAGTCGATCATCGACCTCCGGCTCAGGGTGTCCTGGTGCCACGTGCACTTATGGACACCCTTGTGCTCGAACATGGTGTTCGTGATGGACAAACTGTGACTAGCACAGAAGTCCAACAACTAAACACCACTCGGGTTCAGATCAGGGAGGCCGTTCTTCCCGATCACCCCCCTCCAGGTCTCACTGCCGCTGACCACGTGGGCGTTGAAATCCCCCAGGAGAACAATGGAGTCCCCAGTCAGAGCGCTATCTAGTACCCCTCCCAGGGACTCCAAGAAGGTCGGGTACTCTACACTGCCGCTCAGCCCGCAGGCCGAGACAACAGTGAGAGACCTGTCCCCGACCCGAAGGCATAGGGACGCGACCCTCTCATTCATCGGAGTGAACTCCAACACATGGCGACTGAGCTGGGGCGCAATAAGCAATGCGACCCCAGCTGTCCGCCTCTCCCAGTGGGCAATGCCAGAAAAGTGGAGTGTCCAGCCCCTCTCCAGGAGTTGGGTACCAGAGCCCAAGCTGTGCATGGAGGTGAGCCCGACTATCTCCAGTCGGTATCTCTCAACCTCAAGCACAAGCTCAGGCTCCTTCCCCCCAGTGAGGTGACATTCCACGTCCCAATAGCCAGGGGCTGTGAGCGCGGACCGGGCCGCCGGGCCATCCGCCCTCGACCGCCACCCAGTCCTCTCTGCACCCGACCCCCATGGCCCTCTCTGCAGGTGGTGAACCCACAGGAGGGCGGGCCCACGTCGCTCTTTCGGGCTGAGCCTGACCGGGCCCCGGGCACTCAAGCGCGAGCCCCAACCCCAGGCCTGGCTCCAGGGTGGGGCTCCGGCTCCACCATACTGGGCGATGTCTTGGTCCTTGATTTTTTATTGGTCATGGGAGCTTCTGAACTGCCCTTAGTCTGACCCGTCACCTCGGACCTGTTTGCCTTGGGAGACCCTACAAGGGGCACAAAGCCCCTGACAACATAGCTCCTAGGATCATCCGGGTACGCAGACTCCCCCACCACGATAAGGTGGCAGCTAGAGGGGGAGCCTCTAGCTATTACACACCAGTCTCACACATATAGTTATGGTTTTGTTTGTGCCATATGCAGTTTTTTATAGATTCTTTCTTTTTTCTTGGGGTTTGAACGTGGATCTGCATGTTGATTTGGTACAAATGTTACACCGGATGCTCTTCCTGATGCAACTCCATATTACATGGAAATGGTGCGGCAGTGGTGGGGGTTGAACTGGGAACCTTCTGCACTGGAATTCAAAAGTTTTCTGAAAACACTGGCTTTAAGTTCTTTTGACATCTTAAACAGTGTTGCCAATTTAGCAACTTTTTTAACTGCCCTAGCCACTAAAAATCCTATCTAGTGACTAGCGACAAATCTGGTGGCCTTTTTATTCAACATAAACAGGTCCGTTTGTAAAGAGATTAATATAATAAAATTCCAAAAACACCTGGTGACTTTCTGTGTAGAGTTTGCATGTTCTCCCTATGTTTGCATGGAGAGAACATGGAAACATCCAGACATGCAGGTTAGGTGAATTCGAAATTTTAAATTGACAAACACATTCACACTACATACATACATACATACATACATACACATGCATTTAGCCCGAAAAGGGGTGGGACGAAGACAAGCTTAACATGGGGAGAACATGTAAACACCACACAGAAATGCCGCAGGTGGGAATTGATCCCATGACCTTCTTGCTGTGAAGCAACACTCCTAACCACTAAACCACCATGCTGCCCTTATATATACATACTTGGCCCATAGTGAACTTGGCCCTGGGTTTTGAACTGGGACGAGGGCTCACCTTACCCCAACCCTAATTCAGGCCAAATTTCTAACCTTGGCCAAGTTCTCCAGTGGATCAAGCTCTGTTACCTATTAAAATATGACAACAACACAATTATCACTATACAGTCCCCATCTGTCTTTGGTACCTCCACTCCACAAACAAAACAACCCCCCCCCCCAAAACAAACAAACAAACAAACAAACAAATAAACAATAACAACATGGAAACAGAATAACCCAACCTTCAGGAAAACAGGATTTTATAGAGTTTTCCACTTTATCATTATATTTATTATCTGCAGCTGTTCAGCTTCCCACATATGCAAATTAGATGTGATTACATCATCATGTAAACTAGTGGTTAATAGTGACTTCTGGTGAGTTTTCTTTTGTTTAGACAACAGTGCAATAACAGGGACATTCATTGGTTGGAAAATAAAATTTAAAAAAAACCCTGAAACTGGTGTTTATATGCAGTTGAACACTGCTATTTATTTTTTTTACAAAGCCAAGTAAATTGTGTCACTGAGCACTGGCTCAGTGTACATGTGGGAACACACTTTAAGAGTAATATATGAAATATTTAATATTAAGGCTCTGTCGCTGCTTACAGAACTGGTGAAGCTGAATGTACCATCATATTTTTGAGATTCTTAAGGTGTGCACTGAAAAAGTACAACTCTGAATCAACTTAAAAAATTACTATAATTTGTTACAACCTAAATTTATTACTTTTTCCTCAAAGTATATTTATAATGTGTTGAAATGAAATCTTAAATGATAAGTTTGCTTTCAGAGACATTAATAACTTTAGGTATAACAAATTAGAGTTTTGAAGTTTCACTTTTTTCAATGTTGGTGTACTCTGTGTTCCAAAGGTGAAAAAGATGTCAGCAGGCCACTAGACTCAAAAGGCATGTGGTGACCTGAGTAAAGTTCTTTTTCAAGAAAATCGCAAACAACTGACCTTTTTGTGTGAGTACTGTGTAAATGTGTAATAGTGGTTTTATTTTGAAAACCCAAAGTTGTAAAACATTCATCGTGATTGGTAAACCAGTGTGATTTAACAATTGTTTAATTACTTTGTTTTCCACTAGGATATATTTGAAATATATTTTGTCACTACCCTTTCGTGGCTTCAGATGTATATTTGCAGGAAAAATGCTGAAACTGAACTTTAACTTGATGTGCATGTAACCATAAAACTTTATAGCTAAAGTAGTAATTTTGCATATTCAAAGACATATGCAGTGTGTGTGTGTGTGTGTGTGTGTGTGTGTGTGTGTGTGTGTGTGTGTGTGTGTGTGTGTGTGTGTGTGTGTGTGTGTGTGTGTGTGTAAGATGAGAAAGGACAGGTCTCCAGCTGTATCGTTCATTGCCTATCATTAAATTCTGAGCCTGGGTGGTTTGGTTCTCTGGCCTTAATGCTGCAGATAAGATCTGTCCTGTAATAAGTGGCACATTAAATCATGACTCGGTCACTGCATAACTATTCAGTTTGCTCAACTGTGCCATTTGATCATCACTGTCTGTGCTCTATTTAAATGAGTTAAACAGGTGAATAGAGCTGAGACAGTTAGCCAATTAATCATTTAGTTTGATCAACCAAAAAAGTCAATGGTGGACTATTCTTTAAAATGTCAAATGTAATTATGTGACCCTTTGGTCTTTATTGGATGTAATAAAATTATCAGCATTTATTTATTTATCTGTCTGCCTTTTCGCAGGATTACGTCAAAACTACTGCATAGATTTTGATGACATTTTCACCACACATACATATTAGGCCATGGAAGAACCCATTAAATTTTGGAGTTGATCCAGAACTGGATCCGGATTCTGGATCAAGTTTCACTTTATATAGGCTTTGAATGATTACTGTCAGTAGGATTACTTCAAAACTGCTGCACGGATTTTGACACAATTTTCACCACGGATACATATTAGGCCATGGAAGACTCCATTAAATTTTGGAAGTGATCTGGATCTGGATTCTGGTTCAAGTTTCACTTTTATATAGGCTTTGAATGATTACTGTCAGTAGGATTACTTCAAAACTACTGCACAGATTTGGACAAAAGTTTCAACACAGATACATATTAGGCCATGGAAGACTCCATTATATTTTGAATATACATATATACGTATATATATATACACTTTGAAGTATTACATCAAAACTACTTCACAGATTCTCACCAAATTTGCACCACAGATAGATATTAGAGCATGGAAGACTGCACTAAATTTTGGAGGTGATCCGGATCTGGATTCTGGATCAAGATTTCCCTTTATATAGGCTTTGAAGGATTACTTCAAAACTACTTCACGGATACTCACCAAATTTGCACCAAAGATAGATATTAGGACATGGAAGACTCCACTGAATTTTGCAGGTGATCTGGATCTGGATTGGTGAATGTCAGGAATCTCTAAATGATCTTGTTTGAAATAAAATTGGCTGTTGTTTTGCGCTATCTTTAAAGGATAATATGGTGCTAAGTTGGTTTTTACCTCCAGCCTATATCTGCGCTCTTGCGTGCCTATTCATTGTGAACAATTGGAAGTGCAAGGAAGAGGTGGTATGTCCTTTAAACACATTGCCCTTCCCCTGCACTCTCCTTTCATATGGGGGAGGGGGACGTGGCCAGCAGCAGTTCCTTTTCATTTAAAGCAACAGGCACAGAAACTGGTTGTTCTGTAGAAAATTTGAAGATACAGTTATCTGTAAAAGTTTGATTTCCATGATTTTCCTTTATAAATCACTGGTTGTTTGGATCAGCAATTTCAGTTAAATATGTCATATAGCAAACAAACAGTGATATTTGAGAAGTGAAATGAAGTTTATAGGATTTACAGAAAGTGTGCAATAATTCTTTAAACAAAATTACGCAGGTGCCTAAATTTGGGCACCCCAACAGAAAAAATGCATCAATATTTAGTAGATCCTCCTTTTGCAGAAATAACAGCCTCTAAATGCTTCCTATAGCTTCCAATGAGAGTCTGGATTCTGGTTGAAGGTATTTTGGACCATTCTTCTTTACAAAACATCTCAGGTTTGTTGGTTTCTGAACATGGACAGTCTGCTTAAAATCACACCACATTTTCAGTAATATTCAGGTCTGGGGATTGAGATGGCCATTCCAGAATGTTGTACTTGTTCCTCTGCATGAATGCCTTAGTAGATTTTGAGCAGTGTTTAGGGTTGTTGTATTGTTGAAAGATCCAGCCCCAGCGCAACTTCAACTTTGTCACTGATTCATGAACATTGTTCTCAAGAATCTGCTGATATTGACTGGAATCCATGTGACCCTCAACTTTAACAAGATCCCCAGTACCTGCACTGGCCACACAGCCCCAGAGCATGACGGAACCACTTCCAAATTTTACTGTAGTTTTTCTTAGAATGCTGTGTTCTTTTTCAGCCATGCATACTGGCCCTTGTTATGTCCAAATAACTCAATTTTAGTTTCATCAGTCCACAGCACCTTATTCCAAAATGAAGCTGGCTTGTCCAAATGTGCTTTAGCATACCTCAAGTGACTCTGTTTGTGGCGTATATGCAGAAAAGGTTTCCTCTGCATTACAGCATCATATAGCATTTCTTTGTGCAAAGTGTGCTGTATAGTTGAACGATGCACAGAGACACTATCTGCAGCAAACTCATGTTGTAGGTCTTTGGAGCAGGTCTGTGGGTTGACTATGACTGTTCTCACCATCCTTCACTTCAGCTTATCTGTGATTTTTCTTGGCCTGCCACTTCGGGCCTTAACTAGTACTGTGCCTGCAGTCTTCCATTTCCTCACTATGTTCCTCACAGTGGAAACTGACAGCTGAAATCACTGAGATAGCTTTTTGTATCCTTCCCCTAAACCATGATGTTGAACAATCTTTGTTTTCAGGTCTTTTGAGAGTTGTTTAGATGGTCCCATGTTGCCACTCATTAGAAGAGATGCAAAGAGGGGAAACATTTGCAAATGGCCACCTTAAATACCCTTTCTCATGATTGGATGCACCTGTGTAAGGAGATCAAGGGTTAATGAGCTTACAAACCAATTTTTTGTTATGATAATTAGTGCTAAATGTATTTGAATCAGTAAAATGACAACGGTGCCCAAATTTATGCACCTGCCTAATTTTGTTTAAATAATTATTGCACACTTTCTGTAAATACTAGAAACTTCATTTCACTTCTCAAATATCAGTGTGTTCATCTGCTATATGATATATTTAACTGAAATTTCTGATCCAGACAATCAATGATTTATAAAGGAAACTCATGAAAATTATCTGGGGTGCCCAAACTTTAGCATACAACTGTAGAAGTGATTTAGGAGGCATCACCTCTGCTGATGAGATGTTTTTGGCTACAAACGTTTATGCCCATTTTTACACCTTGGGCCAGAATTAATAAGACTGGAAATTAGTTTAAATTCTAAAAGACACACCCAACAATGGGAGTAAGCAGTTCTGTAAGTGATCTACTCAGAATCTGGCAATTTATGAACACAAATGGAGCCAATTAATTTTAATAATGACCAACAAAGTGCACCAAAGGCAGCATCAGCCAAGTTTCTAATGCATCCTGTTCATGCTCCTGGATTTTGTACTCACACATACAAATGCAAACACACACACCACATATTCAGCTGTCTATGAAGTCAGACACATGCAGTTTGTCCAACAGAAGCGTCAACGCCTATAAATACAGTGAGTGAGGCAAACGCTACAAATACTGCTCTTTACAGGCTGGGGGGCGGGGGGATCACAGCCCGTCATCAGCAGACCACAAATGAACATGTAAGTAAAAATAACCACTAGAGGGTGATGTAATCATTGAAGATGTGGTTGTGACCAATAAGGGAATCATTAGAGCAAAAAACAAACAAACCATGAAGTACTTGCATCCACTGAAACAAAACTACATCTGCCCATCCATTTTCTTTACCCACATTAAGCGTCATGGGAGAGCCGGAGCCTATTCCAGCAGTCACAGGGTGTGAGGGAGGGTACACCCTGGACAGGACACCAGTTTGTCACAGAACAAAACTACACCCAAGGTATAGCATAGAATTTTAGAAATCTCTCCCTCCCTCCAACGTACTTGAGTCAGTTTCCACCAAACCTGTGTTGTCTATGTGGGTTGCCCTCAGAAATACCCTTAAAGGGTTTGTTTTGTCAATGTTCAAAGTCATTGGAGTCAACAGTCAAACTTTTAGTTTACCTGTCTGTTCCATTACCTCTCCCAGGTCCTTTGTCTAATTTCCACCAAATGTGATATGTGGATAACAGTTAAGCCCAGAACTATCCTTAAAGGGGTTTTTCAGCAAATATCAAGGTCTATGGGGGTCAAAGGCCAAAATTATGATTTTGTTTTAGGCTGCTGGGCAGGCATGTGGGAGTTGGGCGACATCAACCATTGGCTCCTTAGCATGATTGTTCTGGAATGGAGAGGCCCAGGGCCACCAACCATACAGGAAAGGTTTATCAGGTCAAGACCTCAATCAAGTTGAAGAATGACCTTGAGGTCAAGTGCACAGGCCAAATTTTTGGATTTTCTCATTAGTGTGATTGCTCTTGAATGGAGAGGCTTCAGGTTACCAAAGCTACAGGAAAGGTGTATCAAGTTTGGAAATGGGTACCCTTGTCCTTGATGTCAAGGTCAAAGGCCAAATTTTCTGATTTTCTCATTCATATGTAGATGTGTTCTGGAATTGACCAGCAAAGGCAAATTTATCAGAGGTCAATCACTGGGGTCAAAGTCATGTGGCCTGTCTGCTTCTTGGCCAACTGCTCTCAGGTCCTTTTGCTGATTTCTGCCAAACTTGGTATGTCAATGAAGGCTGACTCTGAAACTGCCCTCAAAGAATTCCGTTTTGCAAAGGTCAAGAGATTTGTTTTTCACCCTGATATGGAACAAATGTAGCACTCACTTATGTGGATTTCACAATTGCCCTGCCAAGGTCGAGTTGTGGTAGGCTTGACCATCTTCATGCCCAAGGGTACTATTAGAGGGTTTGTTTTCTTTTTATTTGGAAAAAAAATGGATTTGTTTCTACACCAGTGCTCCCCCCCCCCCCCCCCCCCCCACACACACACACACACAAAATTTATTGAAATAATCTATCTACATATCTGACTAATCCAGATATGTGATGGCTATTTGATAAATAATTTAGTCTTTACCCAAATATACATACACTGTTGGAACATCCTACAACTTACACATTTTTTAGTTTCATTCATTTTTTAAAATCCAACAAATAAGCTCAGGCTTGTTGGTAATGCAGACACAGTTCTATCTTATTTGTACATTTTGCACCTGTAAGGGTGTAACACCTCCTCCTAAAGTATACTCACTTGCTTGCCTAGCCTTGTCTCTGTAGGTGGTGGAGAGCTCATCGCTGACAGGGTTCTGCTGCGGTCCCACCATGGGTACCAGCTGTTTACCAGATCCCAGCAACAAAGCCTCTTTGGCCCGTTCAGGAGACACCAACGGTGGGCAAGTCAGCTCTATGCAGCCCCCGGCCTCCTGGAAGCCACTGTCACCCTCTCCTTCCCTTTCCACCAAACCCTGATCAGATGGTGGGGTGAACATGTAAGGGGTTGGAGAGTACGTTGAGGTGGTCCACTCTGTCTTCCGGGGCTGATAGATGAACTCTCTTTGCTGGATGCCAGAAGGATACTGCTGGTTCCACTGCTCCTGCATGGATGCAGCTGCATCTGTGGCACTCTCATACCTGAGGTCCAGACAGGAAAGACGAGTGAGCACAGTGTCAATCATCTTAAAAGCAAAACTGGGTTAAAACCTATGAGAATCTATGATTAAGATGCTGTCCTAGGCCTGGTTTCATGAAGCAGTCTAATCTTTTAGTCTACTAAACTTGCTTAGTTGACTAAGGTTAGTCGCCCAACATTAGCGATCTAATCTCCATTTCAAACAAACGGCTAAACTTGTAGATTAGCTGTTTAACAGTCAACGATTTTCACGGGTGCCGTTGCCAAGAAACAGCTCCAATGCACGAGAATTTTTTTTGTTTACTTTCAGGTTGGTCGTCTGCTACAACCATGGCTGAGTTTGGCACACGGTCAACTTGGAGATGTGGATGGTGTCTCTGACAGCCTGCTGAAAGGTTCCACAGGTCTAAAACCTCAGTGCTATCAAACCCTGAAGAAGGGCTGGCAGGGCGTTGGTCCTCCTTGTTTGGTGGTTGATGGTTGGAGCTATCATGTCCACAAGGAAGAGGATTGTAGATGGACAGAAGCGGTATCGCTGTTGAACCTCAGCATCCGTAAACATCTCCAATGGATTATTCTGGTCCCGGAATACCCGTTCCTTCCGCAAGGCTCTCCTTCCTTTCTACTCCATCAAGTGGTAGTACATGATTGCCGCCATTTTTGAGGTAAGACACTGAAGTTTAGTCGAGTAAAATAGCATTAGTCTCCTCTGTAGCAGGCTAAAAACTTTAGTCGGCTAATGCAAAACTTTAGCTGACTAAGCACTTCATGTACCGACTAATGTCAAAAGATTAATTGACTAAGTGAGTTTAGTCAACTAAATAAGATTAGACCTCTTTATGAAGCCAGGCCCTAATCTTTACTAACCCCCCTGTCTTAAAGGAGAGTTACGGTATTTTTCAACATGGGCGCTTTCCTGGATATTTTGAGTTCATCTTTTGACTCGAGACAAAAACAAATTTAACTGGTAAGTTTTGCTGTAGAATGCAAACACTGTTAGTACAGTAAAGTGAACACTAAGCAGACAGACAAACTGAAAGGTGAGTCCCAAACATAATGAAAAAAAAAACACATGGAAGGAACAAATAAAAACAAACAAAACCAGGAAAACAAAGGTGAGAACTGAAAAGTGAGCAACAAGAACATTAATGGCTAGAGCTGAAACTATGTAGAACGGAACTAACGTGACAAAAGTATAACAAACAGAAATTACAATGACTACAGTGGTAAAAACGCAAAATAAAACCAGTGACTAAAGTAATGATAAACTGAAAATCAAAGACAGAGGATCGAAGACTGAGACATGGACACAGACAAGAGACAAAACCAAGAAGAAAATCCAAACACAGGGTATATCGTGACATTAGTACAAAATTGTTCACACAGCCACTCACAGCTACACTGCAGCTGTGTACAACATGCGCATGCAAACAATTTGTCAATAAATGCTTCTCTTCATGAAAATTGCAGGTCCCCGGGCCATATAATGGAGTAAATACAGTCTATATAGCCCAAATATTTTTTTTTAGTATGTGTACAATAGATGTGAATGTGCTCACAAGCAATTTAAGGGTTAAAATACACAGACTTCAGGACATACAGACATGTGGTGAACATGGTGATACCAGTCCAGCCTTGGATGAGTGATTTTCTTCACATAACATTCCGATGTGCGAATACTAGTTGATAAATTCCAAACAGTACTTGTTGTTTTACCTTAGTTACACTGACAAGTTTTTCAGATTTGATAGTTCAGGATAAGAGTAGAAAGCATTTAGCTGACATTATAAATTGAAGAAATGGTTTTGTTTGTTTGTTTGTTTTACATTTTTCCATGATTGATCAATGAAACCAAGCAGTAGTTATTGCAGGACTCGGGCTGTTGATTTCTTACCCGCTCATCTCTGAAGTCTCTTCATCGTGGTTGTCATAGCGCGCGGGGGAGCGTGCATGAGGAGGGGTGCGTCGGTATCGTCGGTGTGTGTGTGCCTGTGTGTCTGCGTCGCTGTCTGTCTCCCCATCGTAAGCCTCGCTATCCGGCGGTGAGGTGATGCCCCCGAGCACCTCTGTGTTAGACATGGTGGAGGAGCAATGGGAGGGCAAGGAGGCCACAGGGGGAGACAGGACCCTATCCAGGGAGCGGGGTGATGCGCAGTAAGATGAAGAGTGGACTCCAGAGGAGGCTCTGGAAACACAGAAGGTTGAACTTGTGGTAAAAATGCAAAACAGTGGGATAACGTGTATGTGTGTTCGCCATCTGACCTCCTGACCCTCAGGCTGAGTGTTGCGCTCTGTGTATCTATGAGGCTCATGGCTTGAGCGTGACTCAGATCTGCACACGTTTGGTCGTTGATGGTAACCAGCTCATCCTGCTCTTTCAGGCCGGCTCTGCACGCTTTGCTGCGCCTGCGCACCTGCAGAGAGTCCATAGATTACCTCTACATAAAGGCCTAGCTCGGAGTGAATTACAGATATAATCCCCTCCCAAAATATTGCAAATATTTTGAGTATTAGAAACACCTCACCCTATAACCGTTTTTTAAAACTGCAAATAATTTTATATCAAATCTTATACTAACTTATCACCTTATTAAAATGAGTATGTCTTTAAAAAAAACATACACACACACACACACATATATATGTATATGTATATATATATCAGTTTTTAAATATTGGAAAAGTGATTGATGTGATCCCAAACACTTGCAAAACACTCAGGAAGACTTTTCGTCAGCTTTCGGGATGCACTGTAGCATCGCGAAAGTATTCACAGCACTTCAATTTTTCCACATTTTCTTATGTTACGGCCTTATTCCAAAATGGATGAAATAAAAAAAAATCCTCAAAATTTAACACAATACCCCATAATGACAACGTGAAAAGGTTTTTTTTTAAAGATTTCAACAAATTTATTAAAAAAATAATAATAAAAAAAGAAATCACATGTTCATCGGTATTCACAGTCTTTGTCATGAGCAGTGTTGCCACAGTTACTTTGCAAAAGTAATCCAATTACTGATTACTGATTACTCCTTGAAAAAGTAACTTAGTTACTTTACTGATTACTCAATTGTAAAAGTAACTAAGTTAGATTACTAGTTACTTTTTTAGTTACTTTCCCCAGCTGCCGACAACAACCCACCTCAACATGACAATGATACCTGTTTTGCCAAAACTCACTTTATAGTCACCCTTTCTTGACTTCAATGAAAATAAATAGTTGTTTTATAAAAAGTAAAATAAAGACCTCTTTCTTGACCTCATATTTAACTGTTGACAGCACTGTAACAGTAAAACTTGCAATTTCAAACCTACATTGTTTATAAATGTAACTATTAAATTCTAACATTTAAATTCTCTCTAAACATTTTACTTGTCGAAATTATTATTATTTTAAGCAATATTAGTAGTTGTAGTAAAAAACGGCTTCAAAAGTGGACCTTTAATCTAGGGCTGTTGTGGGGGGGGCACATCCCTCCCCCACGCCCCCATCCCATCTGGATTCGCCCCTGCTTTGGCGTTTGAGCACAAAGAATGGATAACATTTATTTATGCAGAAAACGACCAGATTTATAGGTAAGAAAGTTTTATTGCATTTTCACATCATGTGGTCCTCAGAAAGAGAGTTTAGGTGCATTTGAGTGGAAAATAGTGTTAGTTGTTGACGCGTCGCGGAGGATCAGCTGTTTTTAACGAGACGATACGGAGCAGCTCAGCTCAGAATTCTAAATAAAGGAGGGAAAAAAGTATAAAAATGTCTTTGTAAAGCTCAGTGCAGGTGTGCTGATCACCGCGCTTTAAGAGGTGAGGACGAGTCGAGCAGCTGCAAAAAACCGCGGATGAAAAGCTCACAGCTCACTTAAAGTGTGCAGTTCAGTCGAACCCCGACCTCCTGCCCACAGACCAAGTTTAATGCTGCTATCGACCCACAATGAAAAATAATAGTAACGCACAGTGACATGGAGAAGTAACTTTAATCTGATTACTGATTTGGAAAGATTAACGCGTTAGATTACTCGTTACTAAAAAAAAGTGGTCAGATTAGAGTAACGCGTTACTACCGGCATCACTGGTCATGAGGCATAAAATTGACCTCAGGTGCATCCTGTTTCCACTGATCATCCTTGAGATTTTTCTACAGCTTAATTGGAGTCCACCTGGGGTAAATTCAGTTGATTGGACATGATTTGGAAAGGCACACACCTGTCTACATATAAGGTCCCACAGTTGACGGTGCATATAAGAGCCCAAATCACATATGAAATCAAAGGAATTGCCTGTAGACCTCCGGGACAGGAATCTAGGCACAAATCTGGGGAAGGGTACAGAAACATTTCTTCTGCTTTCAAGGTCCCAATGAGCACAGTGGCCTCCATCATCTGTAAATAGAAGAAGTTCAGATCCACCAGGACTCTTCCTAGAGCTGGCCACACATCTAAACTGAGCAATCAGGGAAGAAGGGCCATAGTCAGGAAGGTGACCAAAAACCTGATGGCACTCTGGCAGAGCTCCAGCATTTGTCTGTGGAGAGCACAGCCATCTCTGCAGCAATCCACCAATCCTTAGAAAATGAAAAGCCACTCAGTAAAAGTCACATGGCAGCCCACCTGGAGTTTGCCAAAAGGCACATGAAGGACTCTCAGACCATGAGAAACAAAATTCTCTGGTCTGATGAGACAAAGATTGAACTCTTGGCGCAAATGGCAGGCATCATGTTTGGAGGAAACCAGGCACCATCCCTACAGTGAAGCATGGTGGTGGCAGCATCATGCTGTGGGGATGTTTCTCGGCAGCAGGAACTGAGAGACTAGTCAGGATTGAGGGAAAGATGAATGCAGCAATGTACAGAGACATTCTGAGTGAAAACCTGCTCCAGAATATCAGACTGGGGCGGTGGTTCATCTTTCAGGAGGACAATGACCCAAAGCACACAGCCAATATATCAAAGGAGTGACTTTAGGACAACTCTGTGAATGTCCTTGAATGGCCCAGCCAGAGACCAGACCTGAATCTGATTGAACATCTCTGGAGAGATCTGAAAATGGCTGTGCATCAATGCTCCCCATCCAACCTGATGGGGTTTGAGTGGTGCTGCAAAGAGGAATGGGCAGAACTGCCCAAAGATAGGTGCACCAAGCTTGTGGCATCATATTCAAAAAGACATGAGGCTGTAATTGCTGCAAAAGGTGCATCAACAAAGTATTGACTAAAGGCTGTGAATACATGTACATGTGATTTCGTAGTTTTATATGTTTAATAAATTTGCAAAATTAAAAAAAAAAATTTCATGTTGTCATTATGGGGTGTTGTGAGTAGAATTTTGAGGAAAAAATGAATTTACTCCATTTTGGAATAAGGCTTTAACATAACAAAATGTGGAAAAAGTGAAGTGCTGTGTTTTGTTAAGCATTATGTTCAGGTAGTGGTGGACACAGCTAACCTAAAACTTAGTTTCATTAACTGCTAATCTGCCCTAAAGAACTCAAATTTTAATTTGTTTATGTGTAAACATGGTGGTTCCCAAAAAGCTTTAGCATACCATTTCAGGCCATTTTCTTTAATGTGGACCATTATATTCATGTTTGTTAACAATTATTGTTATTTGTTGGTTCTGTCTTATATCTACTGGATTTGACAGGTGTGTGGCACCAAATTTAGCAATAAAGCTTCAAGTATTGATTTGAAGTGGATGTGCACTTACAACCAGATTGGGGGGGAACCTATCACGTATTGTAGATATATGACATTTTCCCGTTGATCTGGGGATGAAATCTGGCTATTGCCAGTCAAGAATATTTTCATGGTAAAATTACACATGTATAACAGCGTCAGGTCCTCAGCTTAGCTAGTTGCTTTGGCTTCCTGAACTAGAGTAAAAAAATGTACTCCACAATAAAGTATAATCAAAGAAGAAATATTAAGAAATAAAAATACACATGGAAAATCATTTTAGTAGTCTAATTCAGGCATTTACTCTGGCATGACCTCCTTCTTCTCCATCTCCTGGAGGTGCCTTAAACTTTGCCAATTAAAGGAGTCAGTTGAGGTGGCTCGGGCATCTTTTCCGGATGCCCCCTGGACGCCTCCCTGGAGAGGTGTTCCAGGCACGTCCCATTGGGAGGAGGCCCCGGGGAAGACCTAGGACACGCTGGAGGGACTACATCTCTCGGCTGGCTTGGGAATGCCTTGGGGTGCCCCCAGAGGAGCTGGGGGAGGTGTGTGTGGATCGGGAGGTCTGAGCGGCTTTGCTTGAGCTGCTGCCCCCGCGACCCGACTCCGGATAAAGCGGAAGAAAATGGATGGATGGATGGCTGGATGGATGGTATCTAATTGATCCTATAATGATTTACAGTTACCTGAAAAACTAATGTGTTACTGACAACGTTAGCTTAGCTGTTAGCTGATTCACTGTGTTTGGACCATCGACTGTGTATATACTGGACAAAGTTTCCGTGACTTCACCCAAAGGTTTTCTATCAAGACCCAAAACAGCCGACATGAAGCCCATACCTGGGCGTTGCCGTGTTGACAGCCCCTCCCACGATGATTCATTATACAAATAATGAATGTTTATGAGTTCAATGGTACGAATATTTCATGAGGTGAAAGCTGGAACAAACCATTCAACAAGGTGAAGCCGAGTTGAATGGTACGTTCCAGCTTTCACCGAATTAAATATTCGTACCATTGAAAGAATGTAAAAACATTCATTATTTGTTTTATATAATGGCTAAAATAGATCCTTGTCAGTTGATTTTTTTTTAATTTATAAACAACAGAAAAGGGACTTACATTTTGGTGTTCCACTGTGACATGTAGTCCAGTGATGCTGTGTACTGACTTCGGACTTCCATTATAAAAAAAGACTTTGTGTAGTTCCTCAGTCCAGCCAAAAATCACATCAGCGTTTACTGTGGGCAGCTCTTCATGCATCCAGAGGTTTACAGCGGAGTGGATTTTGTGTGTGTGTGTGTGTGTAGCAGCGTCAGTTAACTCAATCAAATCATCATGTCGCTGTCCCGTGCGCGCACGCAAGAGTCGTGTCACCCGGCACGAGTGAGCACACTCACATAACCTGGTCGGCACTTGTGCGTGCATGGACAACAAAAATAATACTGTATACGTGCTCAGTGCAGTGAAAAACAAAATGTCAGAAATGAGTTCATCTTTTGTTCTCTCTTCCTGCTACCTCCAGACAGCACAGTGGATTGGTTTTGTGTGTATGTGCGCGCGCGTGTGCACGAGCATGCGTGGGCACAGCACAGGCACGAGGACTGTGCATGCACGAGGACGTGCGCACATGTGCATGCATGCGCGCGGCGTGCGCGTGCACGAGTATGCACGCACGCATGCACGAGCATGTGCGCGCGTGTGTGATCACGTGCACATGTGCACGAGGATGTGCACACTTGCGTGTGCACGTGAGAGTGCAATGGTACCAAACATATGGAACGAAATTTGCACTCTAAATGGAACCAAGCCGCAGTCTGAATGCAATGTAACACAAATGGGATGAATTAATCCATGTCATGTGACATACAAAGCACCAATCAAATGACAAGAATCCACTCAGCCGTTATATAAAATCAACTCATGCATAAAGGGGGAGGGTGGGACAGTGTGTGACAAAAGGAGCCTGAACACGCCCCTGTCTTTGAGTCCGAGCCAGCTAACAGGCTTGCCTCGGTTCAAGTGTTTATTAAATTTTGTGTTGTGTGGGCCGCTGAAGAGGAGGTACTGCTGGCCCACCACCACCAGAGGGCGCCCGGCCTGGAGTGCGGGCTCCAGGCACCAGAGGGTGCTGCCGCCTCACAGGAGCAGCCAGGGTGACAGCTGACGCTCATCATCTTTGACAGCTGTCACCATTCATCAGGATCAGTGTTGGTATATCAGCCAGACGACATCTCCACCTCTTTGCCGAGATATCGTTCTACCTTGAAGGTAACGTACCTCAGCTGACTGTGAGACAGTATCCTTTTGTTACTTGAGCGTTGTATTGTGAACTACTTTTCCAACGAGAGGTGGAGGTAGCTTTCCTGCCATACGGATTGCTGGGTGCAAACGCGCCCTCATTTAACTGCTTTTTGTTCCTCGCCAGCAGTACCAGATCCGACACGCGGAGGCAGTGGCCACCTGGGAGTTCGGGACTTGGCGGCTCCAGTATTCCCGGGGTCTGGTGGCGGAGGAAATCGTGTGGTTCCGGTTCTGCTTTGGACAGGTGTCTCCTATCTTCGAGCCTGCCCACATGACACCTTTGTGATTTGACTCCTGTCTAGTGTTGTAATCTGTTGTATTTTTTGTGCACATTCGCAACAGTAAATTGTTGTTATTTGACCTACTCCATTGTCCGTTCATTTGCGCCCCCTGTTGTGGGTCCGTGTACCTACACTTTTACAACATTTTGGGGGAATATGCAGTGGTTCTCATAACAGTTTGCTTTGTTGTAGACATTTAAAGTTATGAGCCGCTTATTTTCTCAGCAATCATGCATTTTAATCATAACAGATGAAACTACCGACAGCTGCTAAAAGTGCTAACACTGTTAGCATACAGTATTAAATCAGACAAGAGTTTCACTAAGCGTGAATACTGCAGCAGAGACATCTTAGATGATCCGTTAGGATGTTTTAATAATGACTTGGATTTATAGGGCGCTTTTACCCATGTTGCCCACTCGCACATTCACATATTGGTGGTGGTAAGCTACTAGTGTAGCCACAGCTGCCCTGGGGCAGTAAGCCTTGCTGCCATTCTTATGATGATTAAAATTAAAATGAATGATTATAATAATTAATGAAAATAAAATTTAATGATTCTTATTTATGATTGCATAACAGCTGAGTGGATCCTTGTCATTTGATTGGTCCTTTGTACATCACGTGACATGGATTATTCATCCCATTTGTGTTGCGTTGCATTTACCGTGCAAATTTGGTTCCATTTACCGTGCAAATTTGGTTCCATACGCTTTGTACCATTGCACGCTGCACCACCACCCACTAGTTAGGGTGGCGTTGAGCTGCACAAGTTTGTTTCGTTGACGGATGATGATTTGAAGGAGCTAATTGATGGTGCTGATTCTTCTAACACACACAAAAAACAAAAACTAATCCACTACGCAGTAAGCCATCTGGAGGCATTAAGAGCCATTAGAATGAAGAGCTGGATTAATTTCTAACGTGATTTTTTTGCTGGACTGAGGAAGTACACACTTTTTTTTTTTACTTTGGAAGTACACAAAGTCAGTGCACGGCATCATGGACTACATCGTCAGAATTATTTTTGAACTATCTAACTGTTTTTCCAAGTTGACTGAGAACAATTTTGGACTCCTAAAGTTCGTGTTGGACTGTTGACGTCAAAGGACCAGTGACGCACACCAAAATGTAACTCCCGTTTCTGTTGTTTATAAATGAATAAAATGTCAAATGACAAGGATCTGTTTTAGCCATAATATAAAACAAATAATGAATGTTGTGACAGTCTTTGAATGGCACAAATATTTCATTCGGTGAAAGTTTTGCCTTGTTGAATGGTACGTTCCAGCTTTCACCGAATTAAATATTCATACCATTGAACTCATAAACATTCATTATTTGAATAGTATTTATCAGGTTTTCATCATTTTTAATGCATTAAATGTACTTAAAATATTTGCACAGGATTTCAACCTCAGGATGAAACTGAATCATTTTGTCATAGGCAGACGCTGGCCAGTGACTGGATTTGTGGGCCTACTGGGAAACAATACAAAGCCATGAGCAGACATGTCATCCCTGTATGAGAATAACTCATGAAGTCGCACAGCTGCTGCCGGAAGCATCACACAGGAATTATGTGTACTGGGGGTGGTGGGGGACAGTGCAGATAAAGCCATCCTCTCTCTCCTCTCACATACAGACCTTATCACTCCTGCCAGTCAAAATCTGGAGTGGACTAAAGTTTGTCTCCAGCCTACTTACACGAAGAGGACCGTATAGTGCAGCAGATAATAAACAATCCTTCACATGGTGATACAAGCATCACATTTGGCATGAATGTTCTTCATAAATCAATGTTTGAGAAAAAAGTGTGGGCCACTTGAAAATCCAATATGGCAGCCAGGTAGGGGTCAGTGAAGAATTACACAGGGGTCAAAATTAAAAGATGCTCCAGTCACATTTGAAAGCTATACCACATTATGTGTCTGATCACAAAGGTTACAAAAAGGTATAGTTTGGACAATGTGTGATTGAATGTTCTGGAGTTTTGAGGTAAAAACATTAAGAATGGTGACAAAGGTCAGTTTCAGTTTGTACAGGGGTCAAAAGTTAAAGTTGCTCCAATTTGGTAAAAAAAAAAAAAAAAAGTGGTCCAAATTATTGGTTGAGCTAATAGGTTTAATAAATGGAATAGTTTTGACTGCGCTGAATGCTTGGTCTGCAAAGAAATTGTCATTGTCGACATACATTGGATTTTGTGGCAAGTGACATATGTTACCCTGTAATATAATAACTAAGTATGACACATGGTGCAAACTATTCCTTTTTAAAACCCTATTAACAAATAATTTGCATCAGATTTTACAAAAACTGGAGTAACTTTAACTTTGACCCCTGTATAAACTGAAACTGCCTTTGTCACTATTTTTGCTGTTTTTAACCGCATAACTCAATCAATCAATCAATCAATCAAGTTTATTTCTAGAGCCCTTTACAACACTCAAAGTGACCAAAGTGCTTTAACAACAAAATTTAAAAACAAAACATGGTAAAAAAAATATCCAGCAGTAAAACCATTACAAAAACAATTAAATAAATATGCAGAAAAACATTTAATAACATAAAATAAAGCGCCATCACGCTACTGAGTGTTAAAAGCCAGCCTGAACAAATACGTCTTGAGCCTGGACTTAAAAAGCTCCAAGTCAGAGATGATTCTCATTTCAGGGGGCAATTTATTCCAAAGTTTGGGCCCAGCAACAGAGAAGGCCCGATCACCCCAGCGTTTAGACCTGGACCTGGGCACCTCCAGTAAAAGCTGATTTACAGACCTCAAAGACCTGTTTGAGACACGAGGATGGAAAAGCTCAGTCAAATAAGGAGGGGCCAGGCCATTAAGGGCTTTAAAGACAAACATCAAAATTTTAAAATCAACCCTAAAAGAGACTGGAAGCCAGTGCAAATTAAAAAGAACTGGGGTGATGTGCTGACGTCTTGATATGTTTGTTAAAAATCGGGCTGCAGCATTTTGCACCAGCTGGAGACGACTCAGAGATGTCTGAGGAACTCCAACATAAAGGGCATTACAATAGTCAATTCTAGAGCTGATAAAAGCGTGGATAGTTTTTCAAGGTCAGTGTGGTTTAAAAATGGTTTAACCTTAGATAAAAGACGCAACTGATAAAAACTTGTTCTTACCACGCTGTCAATTTGTTTGTCAAATCTAAAAGAATTGTCAAATACCACCCCAAGATTTCTTACTATAGGTTTCAAAGACGCAGACAACAAACCAGAACCTAGAAGAGCAGGGTCACCAAACAAAATGTAATCAGTTTTGTCCTCGTTCAAATGGAGAAAATTTTGCTGTAGCCACAGCTTTATATCAGCCATGCAGTCTGACAAACGTCTGATAGTGTCATTTGTATTTGAAGACACTGGCAGATAAATCTGCAGGTCATCTGCATAGCAATGAAAAGACATGTTATGTCTCTCCATAATGGAGCCCAGTGGTAACATATAAAGACAAAACAAAATGGGGCCCAAAATGGAACCCTGGGGTACTCCACAAGACAAGGTTGCAACAGAGGAGGACAAGTCACCTATCATGACAGAAAATGTTCTGTTCATTAGATAGGAACTAAACCACTTTAATGCTGTGCCACAAATGCCAACATGGTACTTTAAACGAGACAAGAGAATCCTGTGATCAACAGTATCAGATGCTGCTGTCAAATCAAGAAGCACTAAAAGAACTGGACATTTAGCATCAAGCGACAGAGCCACATCATTGTGGACTTTGAGGAGTGCAGATTCTGTGCTGTGCCTTGTTCTGAACCCTGACTGAAATTTTTCAAGAATAAAATTACTATCTAAGAACACTTGCAACTGTTTAAAAACAGCTTTTTCAATAATTTTTGAAATAAAAGACAAATTTGACACAGGTCTAAAATTAGATAGAACAGAAGTGTCAAGGCGTGGTTTTTTAAGCAATGGTCTCACCACTGCATGTTTGAAAGCGTCAGGAAAACATCCTGAACTTAAAGACATATGTTGTGAAAGTGTCATGACACGGACCCACAACAGGGGGCGTTAATGAACGGACAATAGATAAGCCAAAAGTAACAATTTAATGTTGTGAATTGCACAACGACGTATAGACAATAACAATATGGTGACTGTCAATCATACACCAGGTGACGTGTGGGCAGGCTCGACGATAGAAGACGCCTGGCGAGAGAAGAGTCGGATCCCACACAGCTTCCACTGCCAACGGAGCTGAAGAACACCGGAGCCGCCAAGCCCTGCGCCCCAGGTGGCTGCTGTCTTCAGCAGTCAGACCCGGTACTGCTGGCAGAGAACAGAGACAGTCCTGATGAGTGTGAGGTCGCACACTCAGTAATCCCACAGTCTATATTCAGTAAGGAGGGAGCACCTCCACCTCCAATCACACACTCGTGCAGCTCCTGTCTAACCACTTATCTGGTTGGGGTGTGAAGCGAAGCCGTCGCTGATCACACCAAACGCCAATCTCACAGATAAGGCAACACCACAGGAAAACGGCTGCAAAAGAAGTTCAGACTATTACACAAGGTTTTGTTCAGCAGAGAAAATTACCTGATTGGTAGTTGATTTCTCGGCGGGGAGGTGGAGTTGCAGTCCGGCCTTTAAGGTGGTGGTGATGATGTGGATGAGTGACAGCTGATGCTGATGACGAGTGACTGCTGTCACTCCCGGTTGCTATGACGCCCTCTCGTGCTTGAAGCCCGCACTTCAAGCAGGGCGCCATCTGGTGGTGGTGGGCCAGCAGTACCTCATCTTCAGCGGCCCACACAACAGGGCCAACAGTGGTGAACACTTCTTTCAGTAATTTAGCAGGAAGAAAATCTAAAGGGCAGTTAGTGACCCTCATGCATTTAACAATGTCAGTGAGGGATGTCAAAGTGATGGGATCAAAATGATCAAACACTGCAGAGTGCACAGTAGTAACAGACTCCTCCAGATTGATACTGCAGCTTCTCAGTGCTCTCACTGACATCACCTTATCCACAAAAAAGTGTAAGAAGTCCTCACAGGTAGAAACAGTGGCATTTTCAAAATGAGGGGTGCGGGGGTTCACAACCAAATAAATTGTGTTGAACAACACACGAGGGCTATGTCCATTTGTGGAAATAATGTCAGACAGATACTGGGATTTAGCTTCCTTCACTGCCCTCTGATACTGAGCAAGATTGTCCTTAAGAATCTCCAATGACACATGTAGTCTGTCCTTCTTCCAGCGACGTTCTGCCTGTCTGCAGTGCTGCCTGATTGCACAAGTAGTGTCATTTAGCCAGGGGTTAGCCCTTGGTTTAGAAGACCTGCACCTAAAAGGAGCAATTTTGTCAAGGATCCCAGTACAGGTGGTATGGAAAACGATAAAAGGCTATCTAGGCCTTGAGGGAGAGACTCTTCATAATAAGTAGAAATCTCCATATTCACGAAAGCAGTTGCAAATTCCCCAGCACTTGACGAAGTAATAATCCTGCGGCGAGAAGGTGGGGCGGGAGGCTTACTGACAGGTGGAGGATCAAGAACGTCAAAAAGAATTGAGAAATGATCTGAAATGGGAGTGTCTGATATTTCTGTAAGAGACACTATGAGCCCATGAATGATAATCAAGTCCAGAGTGTGTCCAGCATTGTGGGTTGGTTTATCCACAATCTGAGTTAAATCAAAAGATGTCAGAAGACGTTTAAAGTCAGTGGCCACCTGATCGGACTGGCAACAAACGTGGACAACTGCATAACTCCCTAACATTCAATCACAGATAGTCCAAACTATACTTTTTGGAATATTTATGATCAGACAAATAATATGTTATACTTTTCAATATGATTGGAGCATCTTTTAATTTTGAGCCCTGTGTAATTCTTCATTGACCTCTACCTGGCTGCCATATTGGATTTTCAGGTGGCCAGTACTTTTTTCTCAAACACTGATTTATGAAGAACATTCATGCCAAATCTGATGCCTGTATCACCAAGTGAACAATTCTGGCTAAAAGTCAGATCTTATCTCACATTTGGGGCAAGTGAGAATCACGAAAGAGGAGGTTTGAACAGCTGCATGGCCAAGTGTTTCTCCCCACACACCCGAAATAAAACCTCACAGGAAAATCAGCCACATTCCTAGACGGACTAAAAGAGGATGCTTGCACACCGAGAAAATCAGACATAGTAATACAGTACAAGCTATGTGATACTGCAGGTGTACGTGTGCACGAATCTGAGGTGTTTTTCCATGACCTGCTTCCAGCTCCTCTTAAAAGAGCTATTCTGATCCTTTTAGTGAGCGCTCTAATCTCAACTGGGTTTATCTGAACTATGCCCAACTACACACATACTCAAACACCACCAACAGGAAGCGCACTGGTCGCGCACTCTTTGTGTGTTTGACTACGCTGTGTTAAAGCAGGAGCCATTTTTATAAGCTCATAAGTAATTGTTGGCCAACAATTAATGTCAGTGTCAGCAAGGTCGCGTTCCCTGCGTCTGGAATAGCTGTTCTTATTAGGGAGGACATTCTGGATGGGCAACAAATGTCAACGCCAACACAAACGGATTTGGGGGAATGCAGTTGAAAACATAGGAGATTGACTGAATACACCTTAAAGAGGTGGTACTGTGTAAAATCTGTCTTTACCCACTTTTTGGGTTGAAATATATTCAGGATTTCATGTTAAACATCCTCAAAATTTCATGTCTAACTCTGTGCATGTGGAAATTATCCAATTCGAAGTGAAATATCACAGAACTACATATTTAAATATAGTCCACGAGCCAATCTTCAATTTTGGCCTAATCTGTACCACTTAGAATCTAGCCTTGTGGCCTACACAAAAATCTAATACAGCATTCCCAGGGTGGCAGCTGTAGGGGTCAATGAAGGGTTACACAGAGGTCAAAATTTTAAAAAGCTCCAATCATGTTGAAAACTACACCACATTATTTGTCTGACCATAATGATTCCAAAAAAGGTATAGTTTGGATGATCTGTGACTGAATGTTCTGGAGTTATGGGGTAAAAACAGCAAGAATGGTAACAAAGGTCAGTGCTCCAATTTCAGTAAAAAATGATGCGAATTATTGGCTGAAATAAAAGGATTAATAAATGGAAAGATTTGACTGTGTTGGATGTTTGGTCTCCAAAGTAAAGGTCAAACAAGGTCAACGTCCATTGGGTTCTATGATATGTGACATATCATATTAACATGATAACTAAGCCTGGGAGATGGTGCAAACTATTCCTTTTTAAAACCCTATTAACCCAACCAATAATCTTATGGTCAAAGATGAAAAACCTTGGAACTAATATGGATTAAAGACAGTGGAAGGATTGTGTTTGAGTCAAAAATCAACAGTCTGCAGGTTTTCTTTCCAACCGGTTACATCTGCAGGTAAATTCACTGACAAGCAGCTGGTGCCTTTAATGCCACATGCACACCCAATGCAGACCGAGTTTTTCTGCATGCCAGGACTTTTTAGAGTTTGTCTTGGTGCAGCTGCCTTTTCATAAATATCCTGACCACGCTCTGTTCAGCATACAGTGATCAACCCCTTCAAATATACATTTTTATTTAATCAGTTGATGTTTTCAGTGCTAACCAAAGATATATTTTACATATTTTACTGATGATTGCCAAGAAAATCATTACTGTTAATTGGAAGAATGTGAAGTCACCAATGGTAACTGAATGGAAACAGAGGCTAAAACAGGTATACGAGGGCTGTCAATAAAGTTACGGTCCTTTTTATTTTTTTCAAAAACTATATGGATTTCATTCATATGTTTTTACGTCAGACATGCTTGAACCCTCGTGAGCATGCGTGAGTTTTTCCACGCCTGTCGGTGACGTCATTCGCCTGTGAGCACTCCTTGTGGGAGGAGTCGTCCAGCCCCTCGTCGGAATTCCTTTGTCTGAGAAGTTGCTGAGAGACTGATGCGTTGTTTGATCAAAATTTTTTCTAAACCTGTGAGACACATCGAAGTGGACATGGTTCGAAAAATTAAGCTGGTTTTCAGTGAAAATTTTAACGGCTGATGAGAGATTTTGAGGTGATTCTGTCGCTTTAAGGACTTTTCACGGTGCGAGACGTCGCACCGCTCTCAGGCGGCGTCATCAGCCTGTTCAAGCTGAAAACCTCCACATTTCAGGCTCTATTGATCCAGGACGTCGTGAGAGAACAGAGAGTTTCAGAAGAAGTCGGTTTCAGCATTTTATCCGGATATTCCACTGTTAAAGGAGATTTTTTTAATGAAAGACGTGCGGACGGGTCCGCGCGTCGGGACGCAGCCGCCGCGACGCTCCGCCACAGGAAAAACACCTCTGTTGAAAGCCTTAAGGACAAGTTGGAACATGTCCTGCCTGTTAAACAATTTCTCATATACTCACTCCACTGAAAGCCATCAAAAGCCGCCTGGATTTTACAAATGGTTATCAACACGGAGGTGTTTTTCCTGTGCCGCCGCACCGCGTCGGCTGCGTCCCGACGCGCGGATCCGTCCGCACGTCTTTCATTAAAAAAAATCTCCTTTAACAGTGGAATATCCGGATAAAATGCTGAAACCGACTTCTTCTGAAACATCTGTTCTCTCACGACGTCCTGGATCAATAGAGCCTGAAATGTGGAGGTTTTCAGCTTGAACAGGCTGATGACGCCGCCTGAGAACGCTGCACGACGTCTCGCTCCGTGAAAAGTCCTTAAAGCGACAGAATCACCTCAAAATCTCTCATCAGCTGTTAAAATTTTCACTGAAAACCAGCTTAATTTTTCGAACCATGTCCACTTCGATGTGTCTCACAGGTTTAGAAAAAATTTTGATCAAACAACGCGCCAGTCTCTCAGCAACTTCTCAGACAAAGGAATTCCGACGAAGGGCTGGACGACTCCTCCCACAAGGAGTGCTCACAGGCGAATGACGTCACCAACAGGCGTGGAAAAACTCACGCATGCGCACGAGGGTTCAAGCATGTCTGACGTAAAAACATATGAATGAAATCCATATAGTTTTTGAAAAAAATAAAAAGGACCGTTACTTTATTGACAGCCCTCGTATATGATGGAAAAAATTACTGCATCGTTACAAACGAAAATGGACCTTTTTAACCGGAGATGGTACATGGTCAAAGAATATTTTTATCTTTAAAGTGTAGGGGTGCAGAAAGTATTGGGAACTGGTTCTGACATGAGGTTAATCTGTTTTTTATATGTGTGTGTATATATGTGTTATCTTTCTTATTGCACTATATAATATGTATTTATTGATGTATGTATTTTTGTATCATATGCAGCAATAATTATATACATTGCATTTTTATTATTACTATTTTAATTTTATGTTATATAACGGCTGAGCAGATCCTTGTCATTTGATTGGTGCGTTGTATGTCACATGACATGGATTAATTCATCCCATTTGTGTTGCATTGCATTTAGAGTGCAGTTTGGTTCCATTTAGAGTGCAAATTTGGTTCCATACGTTTGGTACCATTGCACTCTGCGCACACACACACACACACACACACACACACACACACACACACACACACACCACATGCGTGCACGCACACAAAACAAATCCATTGCGCTGTAACACACACACAAAATCCACTCTGATGTAAGCCATCTGGATGCGTAAAGAGCTGTTCAGATGAAAAGCTGACGTAATTTTTGGCTGGAATGAGGAACTACACAAAGTCATTTTTTTTAATGGAAATCCGAGGTCAGTGCACAGCAACACGGACTACGCGTCACAATTTGGACTTTAGCAGCAGTGGAACACCAAAATGTAAGTCCCCTTTCTGTTTATAAATTAATAAAATATCAAATGACAAGGATCTATTTTAACCATTGTATGAAACAAATAATGAATGTTTTTACAGTCTTTCAATGGAACGAATATTTAATTCAGTGAAAGCTGGAACTTCATGAAATCTTTGTACCATTGAACTCATAAACATTCATTTGTATATTATTTCATTATTTATTTATTTTTAGCACTTGTCTCAGGTAATGTTCTGTTTTGAATTGTGGGTGAAAAAAAAAAACCCAAATAAAAAGTAAAAAAAAAAAAAAAAAAAAAAGAAAAGATCAACCCCTGCTTATCACACACACACACACACACACCACACACACACACACACACACACACACACACACACACACACACACACACACACACACACACACACACACACACACACACACACACACACAAACCTTAACACACAATGCAGATCCTACTGAGGTTGGACTGTTATTTCACTCATGCAAAACAAAAATTATAGAATTCACTATGGAAAAAACTGCTTAGATGCATAGTAACACCATACGGCAATTATAAAATTTCCAACAAAGCAGGACAAATTGCAAGAACCCCATTAAAACCTCAGACTGCACTGAACAAATAGTCTCCACTGTACCTTGGCCACCTGTATTGGTTTGTGTTGCTCTGCCCTCCCTGCAGTCTGAAGCCCCACGGTGCTCCACCTGACAGCGAGACCACAATCTCCTCTGCTACCATCCCGGTTTTCCGCTCACAAGCTTCCGGTTGTATGCGATCAGCACGGGTGCAGACTGTTTTATCCTCCTTCAGCGTGGGACTACTTCAGCTTTGCCTGCTGCCGGGTATCACAGGGCAAAGTGCTCCACCCATTAGGGAGACAGGGGGTGCTTTCATCTGCTATCACTGGAATGCCGCCCTGTCGGCAGGGAGGGCACTCAAGAGGTGCATGTGTGCGTTGTGCCTTTCTTGTATTCAACACTTGCCATGTCACTCTCAAACACTCTGCACAGGGGGATGCTTGCAGATATACCCCTCCCAAAATAACCGCCACATCTCTCATTCCAACCCCCCACCAACTTCACAGTTGTGTCTGAGCGCTGCAGAGAGTTGTGTGTTACAATGTTTAATTGTTGATTCAGTTTCCTTTTCAAAGAGATGTCAAACGCAACTTCCCAAATGGCAGTCAGTGTTGATGATGTCAAAGCCAACAAATGTGATCGATTCAAGCAGTCGAAAGCTTCTGTCCTTCAAAACGGTTCACCGGGACACCGTTCAGGCAGCCAACATTCATACCAGGCCTGGAACTGGCACCATTTTAGGGGCAAGGTCATTTGGCCTTTGATGCCACAAAAATGGTTAGGGCATGAAGATCATAATGTGAAATAGGATCATTTGGCTCATGTAAATAAATAACTTAAAACATTAATGAAGGGGAATTTGCTACAGACCTCTTGAATTAGACTGTGTTAGTTTTCACTAGTTGTACCTAATAAACTGGCCATGTTTATTACTTGTCTATTTATCTGCAGACAAATACAGTAACCCTGCCAGTGGCGGATCCTGGATTTCTCTGTGGGGGGGCACAGTGACAAAATATGTCCAAAGCTAGCTGATTCTAGGGCTAGGAGAGGCCTGGAGGCATTTTTCCAAATTGCCAAGGAGTGCTTAGACTATATAGTATTTATTTTTTTCTGAAATGAAAACACAGAACGTCTCATATCACTGATGAAATTACTTGAAATCAAATCCAGTGTGATACTAAAGCAAAGCAACAGACTTTGAGAACTCTATAAAGAGTGTGTGTGTGTATATATATATATATATATATATATATATATATATATATATAATATATATATATATATATATATATATATATTCTACACAATTATTTTATTTTATTTATTTAATTTTTTTTTTTGTGAAAGCCTCTCTATCCGGTACAACTTCAAATTTGAAGAGCCAATATGGAAAATGCAAAAACAGTGATCCTGACATTTACTTTGATTTCTATTTCAATGCAGACAGTCTGAACCCACGATGCTTCATATTATTCTAAACAGACAGTTTTCTTTGGGACAAGTCAGGGGATACACAAATGGGTGATTCTTTAACTACGGGCACTATTGGCCTTGTAAATGTAATTTCCACCACACCATTGCCTTACAATATAAAGCGCCTTGGGGCAACTGTTTGTTGTGATTTGGCGCTATATACATGTGTTCTGATGTCACCGTTTATCTCCATAGAAACTACCCAAACAATCTTTCATACAAACTGTTTAAAGGGACATTACAGTGTTGTGGTGGAAATTACGGCAATAGTGTGGGACAACTACATTTTGTTAAAAAAAAATCACAACAGTTGTATGACATTGAATACCCCAATTATGTTTTGATTATTTTACTGATATTTTATTCAGAGATATTTTAAAACATTAGAAAAAACGTTTCTTTACCATTCATTTTTATCATTGAAGATCAAAAGTCTGGGTGTGGGACAAGCACAAAACGGCAATATTTGCATATAATGATGCTGAAAAAAAGTGAAAAAGTCATCATAGACTACTAGAAAAAAGTTCTTAACACACTTTCATTGTAAAGATAACTATAAAAGTGTGAAATTTCCCCTTTTCTGTTTTTCATACAATATGATCAAAGGACATAATAAGTGCCCGTAGTCTAAGAATCACCCAAACATTTCCAAGTCACTGAATCTGTGTTGAAGTTCATTTACATCAATCGTTAAGAAATACACACAGTATGGTACACAGTTCTCTAAAAATGACTATGCTGAAGGAGACTAGTGAGGGAAGCCACCAAGACACCCATAACAGCTCTGAAATAATTATAGGCTTCTGTGGTGAACAAGCAGACAATCTGAGGACACAGTCCAAGACTATATTGGAAAAGAGGCCGTGGAGTTGAAAAATATGGTGGACCATAATGTATCCATGAAGCAATGAAAGGATTTTTACTGTTTTCTGTTTTTCCTAAGATAGAATGGTGAGTCATTTTGTGATATTTGTATAGACATTGTGGATATGCCAAAAATAAAAATGTGACTTTCTTAAAGTCCTTCCTGACAAAATTGTAAACCTTGATGAGAAAATGTTTTGTGCAAAATCTTATTTCGATACTACTAATAGGGCTGGACTTATGCTGAGCACAGACAGACAGACGGACGGACAGACACAAAGTCTTTGCAGTACCCAATGGCCATATTTTGGCCTCGGGTAACTTGGTTACAACCTTTTGGCAACATGGCCCTTCAGTCTGAAGAGGATTTCCCACCATTTTTTTCCTTCCCATATGCCTATGAAGCCTCATTGACGATTCATTTATCATACATTAGATACTACTGCCATCTAGTGGTCATGTGATTTGTAGCATCTCTGTTATGATCTGACCAGTTGGAGGGTGCACAGTGCATTTCAGTGGACATGTAGCATCCAGCAGGATCATAATCATGGTTGACAACATGGGAAGATTCAATCTGCATTATATAAAAGTGCTTAAGTGTCATTTTTGCAATAAAAATTCCTATTTGAGTGACTTGTGCTTGGCAAGTGAGAGGGGATTGCTTTAGCAATTTTGTCTTTTTTCATTAAATAAGAATATTATAACAGTCACATCAGCTCAAGTCACCCCTTCTTGACTTGAATGAACATAAATACTTGTTTTATAAGAAAAAAAAATGAAATAAAGTCAGTCTTTCTTGACCTCATATTTAGCTGTTGACGGCACTGTAACGGTAAAACGTACAATTTCTAACCAACATTGTTTATAAATGTAATTATTAAATTATTTCTAACATTTTTCTAAGATTTAAATTCTTTCTAAACATTTTTGTTGTTGAAATTATAAGAAGAAGAATTACCCATGTCTCTCGCAGCTTGTGTTGTCCTTTCCAACTTTGGCATTCAAGTTCCCCATCACAGTCTTCATCTCATATCTTGGTGTGTTCTCCAGTTCAGCTTGTAGTAATGTCTCCTTGTTCTCATCTTCACTGTCATTGGTTGGTGCATAGCACATGGTTGATAGTAGTGTTGACGTGCTTACCCTTCAATTTGATCTTCATCAGCCTGCTGTTGATAGGCTTCCACTCCATCAGTCACTTCTCCATTCCCTTCCTCAGGATGATGGTTACTCCCTCGTGGTGTTGGTCGTCATCTCTACCACTGTACAACACTGTCTCTCCCGTGTTGTTCCTATATCTGCTGGATCTTGTCCATCAGCTCTCACTGACTCCAAGAATGTGTAAATTGTAGTGTATCATCTCTGCTGTAACTTGCGCTAACTTCCCGGTCTCATGCATCATTCATACCTTCCAGAATCCTATTCTGATCTTGTAGTGCAGCAGATAACAGAATATTTACAGAGGAATACTTCAAATGGTGATAAAAGCATGAAATTTGGCAGAAGTACACCTTAGATATTACTCTTCTGAAAAAACCGACAGGCCACTGGAATTTTCAATAGGCGGCCACATAGGGGTCAATTGAAGAATTACATAGGGGTCAGAATATAGAAAATGCTCCAGTCATATTGAAAATTATACCACATTATTTGTCTGATTGTAAAGAGTCCAAAAAGGTATAGTTTGGACTATCTATGACTGAATTCTATAGAGTTATGGGGTAAAAACAACAAGAATAGTGACAAAGTTCAGTTTCAGTTTGTACAGGGGTCAAAAGTTAGAGTTGCTCCAGTTTTGTTCAAAGGTGATGCAAATTATTGGCTGAGTTAACGGTTTCAAAAAGGAACAGTTTGCACCATGTATTATTCTTAGTTATCAGGTTACGGGGTAACATATGTCACATGTCATAGAATTCAGTGGACGTCAACATTATTTGACCTTTACTTTATAGACCAAGCATTCAACACAGTCAAAACTATTCCATTCATTAATCCAAGTAGCTCAATCAACAATTTGCACCATTTTTTTACTAAAATTGGAGCAAATCTAATTTTTGACCCCTGTACAAACTGAAATTGACCTTTGTCACCATTCTTAAGGTTTTTACTCCATAACGTTCAGTCATAGATAGTTCAAACTATACCTTTTTGGAATCTTTACCATCATGTGGTAATAATGTGGTATAATTTTCAATATGACTGGAGCATTTTTACATTTTCACCCCTATGTAATTCTTCAATTGATCCCTACGTGGCCGCCTATTGAAAATTCAAGAGGCCCGTTGGTTTTTCAAAACAGTAATATCTAAGGTGTACTCTTGCCAAATTTGGTGCTTTTATCACCATTTGAAGTATTGTTTCAGTTACTTGCTGCACTATTGGTTTTGGCACTCAAGACTTCCATCTTCCTGGCAGTGACTTCATCTCAGCTTTCACCACTGTCATTCATACAAGTATCTTGTGATGACTCTAGAAGCTCATCACACTCAGCAGTGTTCATTTTCTCCCATTGCTGTTTCCGTAACAAGGATGTTTTGGGTTTTTTTTTTTCGTAACAGAGTTGTGTCCAACCCCAACCTGGGGGGAGGGGTGATTTTCTTTCAGAGTTTCCTTCTCATAGACGATTGCCCGGCTGATGAGTTCTATCTACCCGGGTTTGTAATCAGAGTTTTCCTCTCCTAGACAAACTGCCTATCAAGGGTAACAAGCTCCATCCACTGGGAGGGTCCACTTTTAGTCTGGCTTCTATCCTTTGATCTGTCCAATATGGGTAGCCCTGTCTGGCATAGCTCTTGAGAACAATGAATCTCGCAAGACCCCCAACTACAACAAAGTAGTGGCCCTTTGGGGGGAAATATTGGTACGTTAGATAAAATTAATAAAAGTTATTACTAGACAGTCAAACAACTTAAATTGTGGTCATCAAAGAACTTTTATCGTTTATGAAAATTCAAATCTTTTCTCGGGCCCCCTAGACTCTGGGTGAATTTAATAAATTTTGACTGTTAGTAGTTAAATCAGAGTGGAACTAGGGGGAAACAGGAGAACCATCTCCAACTTATACTGTTATTTTTTGAAGGAAACATCTCCCATTGCCAGTGCACTCACTCTGGCAGGTAGATACTATTGACCTCAGCCTTTTGACTGGAATGGTGTTTGGTACACAGTTAAACAGTCCTCCAGGAATCCTGATCATTAACAAATTAACTTAAACTTAACAGGATATATATGACTCCAAGTAAACTTTAGTGTATGAAACATAAGGCTGACCCAAATTGTACATCTGGCACCTTTTCAACATGTGGTTTGTGAATGCCTGGATTGATTGGTTTTTGAAAATTATTTTAAGAAAATCTGTCGGCCATATTGTATATTTCTGTTCCACTGGCACCATCCCTTTTGATTTTAAATGATTTTCATGAGCTCCAACTATACAAGTTTGTAGCCGGCTTGATGGCAGCTAAAACGTTGGTCACCACCAATTGGAAACACTTGCTTACTCAGTGACAAAGGTTTGAGAGAAACAGGAAGTTTGTAGTTCAGCACAAAATGTATGGATATTAGTTTGATCTTAAGCATTGTGGCTTTATGTGATATTGTCCTTTGTCACCATTTTTGCTCCACCCCTAAGCGCCATAACATTCAGTCATCATTGTCCAAACTTTACCTTTTTGGAATCTTTATGCTCAGACAAATAATGTAGTATACTTTTCAATCAGAATGGAGTTTTGTTCAGTTTTATCACACAGCACAATGCTACAGATGTCGCAAGTTTTGAGGGAGCTGCAATTGGCATGCTGACTGCAGGAATGTCCACCAAAGCTGTTGCCCATTAATTGAATGTTAATTTCTCTACCATAAGCCGTCTCTAAAGGCCTTTCCAATGACCTCGCAACTGCAGACCACGTGTAACCACACCTCAACATCCAGCATGTTCACCTCCAAGATCGTCTGTGAACAGCCACCTGGACACCTACTGCAACAATCAGTGTGCAAAACCAAAGAATTTCTGCACAAACTGTCAGAAACCATCTCAGGGAAGCTCATCCGCATGCTTGTCGTCCTCATCAGGATCTCAACCAGACTGCAGTTCGCCGTCGTAACCGACTTGAGTTGGACAAATGCTCACATTCAATGGCATCTGGCTGCTGATCAACTCTATGAGAAGGAGATGTGTTGCACTGCATGAGGCAAATGGTAGTCACACCAGATACTGACTGGTTTTCCTGACACCCCCCCCCCCCCACCCGACCTCCCCAATAAAGCAGACTGCACATTTCAGAGTGGCCTTTTTTGTGGCCAGCCTAAGGCACACCTGTGCAATAATCATACTGTCTAATGATACTGTCTACCTGTGAGGTGGGATGGATTATCGACAAAGGGGAAGTGCTCACTAACAGATTTAGACAGATTTGTGAACAATATTTGAGAGGAATAGGTCTTTTGTGTTATAGAAAATGTTTTAGATCTTTGAGCTCAGCTCATGAAAATGGGAGCAAAAACAAAAATGTTGCATTTATATTTTTGTGCAGTTATACAAGGGGGAGAAGGGGATGACCAATGATTATAGAATTATTACATTGTGGTTATCATCATTGCTTCCATTCATCCACATCCATCCCAAGAAAGAGAGAAGAGAGGGGGAAAAAACTATACCTATGTTTACTCTGCTGGGAGGCAGGCAATGAGATGTGAGTCTTAACATTATCCAAGAAAGGGCCCCATATTTTATTGTGGTTCTGTGCTGATGTTTTTTTTTAACTTTTAGAAAAATAAAGAGCATCTTTAATCCAGCGTGTAAACATTGGGGTTTGCAAGTCCTGTAATTTGATCAAAATCAGCCATGTAGCTTTCAGAATGAGAAAGGCACTACTATCATATTGTGCTCTAGTTAAATAGCTTGGGGTTAAGCGTAATGCCAAATAACACAGTTAAATTTTGTGGTGACCCTGACTGGCCCAAGCCTGATATGTCCAGTCGTGTCATGGAGGAAGAAACTGTCTATAGACATCAAAACTGTTTATTTTTGTTTTTTGACTAGGCTGTTATATTTATTTCTGCTCTAAAATTCTACGTTTTAAAATGGGGTTCTATGGGAATTTGCTCTGTTTTGGAGCCTCGAACGGCCAGTTAAGGAACTGTGAGGGAGGAAGTGGAGAAGTGTGTGCCCGGATGTGGACGTGGCACAGCGCTGCAGCAGTTCCGCTGAATGTCCGCTTACCGAGAAGAAGGGATTATAGTGGGGAAACAGTTCGGTAGTACACCGCCCGTTTTTACAGTCTGCCCCAAACAGAGGATAGCGTATTATTCGTAACACTTCGGAGGTAGGTTACAAATGGAAACCAGTCTATACTGGACTTGACTGTCCGGTTAAACAGGAGCGCTTATTAGCTGTCTTAGCTAACATCGGCTAGCCCGGTTAGCTTCGAGCTAGTTGACTAACGACAGCTGACTCGCTGCAGCTGTCATCAAAATCCAAGTTGCCTTGTTAACTCACACCATGTCACATAACCCGGAGTTCTGTCAATACATTCGGTGTACTTGTCCAACTTGTCACACTCGCTGGAGTTGTAACCTTTGAATTAACTACACTCTGTTTTTATCCTTTTGGTCGACGTGCTGCTGTCTTGCTAACTGTAGTCTAGTTGGCATGCTACATGTAATGCAGCGTTTTAGGTTATTCCTGTCCGCACACCTCTGCTCGCTAGCTTTTTATTCCCTGAGCTGTTTTTAATCACGCTTTACCGCCAAGTGGTTGACCTTTGTTTTTCCTATGTCTCAAGTGTTTCCAACAATATCGTTCGCAATGACTTTTGATTAGTTCTATGCGTTCAGTAAATTAAAACTGCTAAAGTTATGGTTAACGTGTGACGTCCAGCTATTAAAGCAGGTGTGGGGTCACTACAGGCCCTACGTCGCTTTGTGGCTCCACTGATTGTATTTCACCTGTGCTACTCAATTATTTAAAAGCTACGATCGTTTAGCCTGTTTATGTCTGTTAGATGACACTGATCGCTCTGTCATAGTCTAGGCTGCTTTTCAAGAGTCGAAGTGCATAAACAGCAGCGTGTGTATATCTGTTCTTAAGGTTGAAGATAACATATCATAACGAGGTGGTTCATTGTCCTGTCAGTCTACGTTTTGACAGCTGGAGGAAGGGATCACAGAAATTTCAGATTGTCAGTCTATCAGTCATTTATTGTCCTCGTAGCTGAGGCCGCTTGCAATTGCTGAATTTATTTATATGTCCTTAGATCCATAAATATTTGGGTGTTGACAGCATAGAGGTTCCTTGTTTAATTTATCACAGCATCTATTGAAAAGCAAATGATGAATATGAGCGCAAATCAACATCAGTTCTGTGCTGAGAAATTGTCTGTTGGTGATCAGCTGCCCTGAACAGTGGCCTTGAATTCTGCCCGTTTCATGTTGTGATTTTATGGTGGCAGGGCGCCGGACAAAGTTTTATTTTTTTAAACTATGATCCATGTTGCACCTTACTGAAACATGTATGAGCACAAGCAGGAAGTTTAGGGACACACACCTTAAATGCACCTGCAGTGCAATTATTCACATGTCCCCCTGTTTTAACCATATAACTGATAAATGCTTTGTAATAAATATAAAAATTATGTTTTATTTTAAGAACACAGTGTCACATTTTAATTGTAATGGTAGATCTGAGTTTTCTTTTTCGACCTCAGTAACTTGTGTGATTTGGGAACAGGAGGAACTGTATTTAGGAGAAAAATACCTCAGTGAGTCTGGGTTTGCTCATATTCTTTGTGACTTATATGTTAGTTTATATTTGTATTAGTTAGATAAAAATGCAGTACCTTAGTGTAGGCTAACCTTAGATGACTCTGGAACAATAACGTGTGTGATCTTTAGAGATCCAATACAGTGTTTGCCCTACAATGGTTTTCAGGCCCAGTGGACCTCACAGAAAGGAGGAGGAAAAAGAGTTGTGAGGTGCATTGCACAGAAGGTGTATGTATTCATAATATAGTCCTGCAATGTGTGATCAGTGTTTTTTTTGTTTTTGTTTTTTAACTACATGAAAAATACATTTAAATTGATAAATGTCTTGCTTTTACCAACAAGGGGGTATATTGCATAGAAAAATCACAAGCATTTTAAAGAATACCCAAAGACTAGATGGTGCAGTTGAGCATAGGGGTTATCTATGCTGTGATTTAACCAGCATAGGGGGGCTTTTTTTTTTTCTAACTTTTTTTAAAGGACATGTTGCACATTATTTAACATCCCAGTTAGTAACACACAATGGCCCTCAAAATGTAGGAAATAGTGTTTCAAAGGGTTATAAATGTCAAAATTTTGTGGTAGGTATGGCCCTGGACCCTGGGTTGCTTGACGCGAGGATGTTTCGCTTCAAATCGCAGAAGCTTCCTCAGCTAATTTTCTTGCTCTGGTAGTCTGACTTCTGTCTGACCCTTGTCGAGAAGAACAAACAGAAGCCACAAAAGCTGGAGTTTTAAACTTAACCAGACGCCTCCTACCGAGCGGCAGACTGCTATTGGCTAGTGATTAAATTGCTGTAATTAGCACCTATTGTGCTCTAGTTAGCACCCTCCTAATGACAGGGTAGCTGTCCCTCCTAACGATGGGACTGACGCCTCTCCTGATGACGTGAATGACTCATTACCATGAACAAAAGACTGAAACTGCTTTGATCTGAGTACCCCATTGTAAACAGGGGACAAAACGTGTCTCAGACCCCCTCTCCGGTTAAGGCTGGGTTTCAACTGTTTCACATAGAATGCCTCCTTCACCCCTCTCTCAAACCATTTCTTCTTTCTGGCTAAGATTTTAACTTCCTTGTCCTCAAATGTGTGGTTAGTGTCTTTAAGGTGGAGATGAACTGCAGACTGAGGTCCACTGGCACCCTCTCTGCTGTGCTGGTATAGCCTTTTGTGTAAAGGTTGCTTAGTCTCACCTATGTAGTGTTCGTTACAGTTTTCCTGACATCTGATAGAATACACTATATTGCTCTGTTTGTAACTAGGGATCCTGTCCTTAGGGTGAACTAATTTCTGTCTCAGGGTGTTAACAGGTTCATAGTAAACTGGGATTTTGTGCTGTCTGAAGATCCTCTGTAGTTTTTCCCCTACTCCTGCTAAATAAGGGTCAGACAGAAGTCAGACTACCAGAGCAAGAATTTTAGCTGAGGAAGCTTCTGCGATTTGAAGCGAAACATCCTCGCTTCTTGCAACCCAGTCCAGTCAAAGATTCAGCTTCTCTACTACAAAGTTAATGTACCATACATATTTATTGTCAAAATCCCTCCATCTACCAAATCTCAGTGTGCATGTGCGCCCACTTTTTTTCTTCAAAGTTTAACTCCAGCCCCTCTTGTGAAGCATCTGAAATTTAAATTTTGTCCGTTATAAACGAAATCCATTGTGTATAAAAATATTCGCATTTTGTATGAAATTAACAAATTCCATTATATGTATAAAATGGACAAGAATCTGTTTTTTCTATGTCTGCTGCGGAGTGGTACCTTAAAATCCTAAAACCCCATTATGCTTCTCCGTCACTTCTTTATGCAGTTTGCCGCAGGAACAGCGGCTTTTTCTGGATTAATTTGTCCCTCAAGGAGCTCCACTTCTTTATACAATCATAAACCTCCAAACCTATGGTACATACAGTTTTCCTCTGTGAATTGTGTGTCATTTGAGCATCTTTTTCTGACTCCTTGTTGTAAAGTGCTCATATTTGCAGACTTTTCTGCTAAATGTGTTTGGTCCATGATTGAAATGTAATCAGTGGGTGCACTGTAGGCCTGAAACGATTAGTCGAGTAATTTGAATAATTCGATTACAAAAAATGTTTGAGGCAAATTCTGTGCCTCGAAGCTTCGTTTAACGTTGTAGTACATATGTCAGGCCTGTGTATGGCGCTGTAATGTCCCCAGGAAAACAAACAGAAGAAGACTACAGCAAGCGCTAATCAAATTAGCACAAAAGCTACAGCTTTCCAACACCACAGACAGAGTGAAATAAAGCCTTTTAGGAAAAAGATGGTCCACGCTGATCATCTGAAATAGCTTACTGTGCATTTAAAGCAAAGCAGTATGTTTTTTTGTTTTTTTTTTTTTAGTCCGCTGCTGCCTGCCTCTCTCTGCCTGGTGTGAGCAGCTCAGCACTGCCCTCACATAGCTCCATCCCGGCCACAGACGGTCTCTTGAAGAAGTCCACTCTTTCTTCTATGTTTTCTTGCTTAGACTCACAATGAGTGTTTCGCTTTTTAATTTTCACTTTTTTGGTCAACACACAATGCTTCACAAACACGGGAACTCAAATAAAATAAAAATATAAAAAAATAAAATCATAATAATAAAAAAACAGTGACTGTGAGGCTTGCATGTTCAACCTCCAGCTAACAATGAAATGCATTGGTTGAATCCCAGAGTGAGTGTTAAAAAGAAATTAATGCAGGGACCCAGTCCACCACCTTAATAAATAAATAAATAAAAAAAATGGTTAAATTTTACAAGTTGGGGAAAACAAAAAACAGAAAGCCACAACCCATCGCCATTTCAGCAAAATGTCAAGACTCTGGCCCGACTTTGGCTGAGCTCCTGACACCAGGAAAGATCCAGAACTTGTAAAGATGTGAAAAAATCAATACTTACCCAGGAAAACAAAGGGACACACTAAATTTGACAATCTCCATGATGACACAGTGACATTGTGCCATTACTTAGGGAGAGTCCTGGACTGTTAATGTTTTAAAACGCTAAAGTACTTTTTATCCGATTACTCGATTAATCGCCAGAATAATCGATAGAATACTCGATTACTAAAATAATCAATAGCTGCAGCCCTAGTGCACTGCAAAAGCTATTTTAATATGATTGGAGAAGAAGGAGTGAAAACGTAAAAGTGACAAACCACAGCCACTCTAAGTCATTTAGCAGGTGCAAGTCAGGCTCTGGGGAGGGTTTGCAGCCAGGCAGAGGGCTCTAACCTAAAGCGGTTTGGTTTGCCACACCCGGGAATATGTGTAAAACTTAACACCATATTACGGAGCAGGCAAAAAGCAGCATTTTGTTAATAATCACTAGCCTTGAATTATACCCTGCCTCGTTTAGGTCCATGTCTGAGCACGGTTTGAAAAAAAGGACAGCCATGCTTTTAATCAAGGAAATTTGGTACCCACTTTTATGGAATCGACGAGTGTCAGTGCTGATCTTCATTTCATATCTCTGTTACTCGGCTGGGCACATCCAGACTGCTTTGTTTGGTATATGCTAGGGGCTTTTAATGGAAATGCATTGCGATTGGACAGGTCCGATGTGAGCGAAAATCTGTTACACAAAATCAATCATGTAATGTGTTTATATGGAAAACCATACAAAAGCGTTGGGACTTTTGCTTTTGTCTGTTGAATGCGAATATCTGGTTTATATGATGATGATTTAGATGAGTTTTACTGTATGTTGTTGTTGGACAGTCAGTTGGAGTTTATATATATATATATATATATATATATATATATATATATGAATGGCTTCACTGTTGGAAAGAAACATTCTGTCTGATGAAGGGATATTGAGTGAAATAAGTCTTCAGCTGTTTGGTTATTGAAATTCAGAAGTAATTATGAGATTTATGTAGTTTCAACTCAAATTGTTGTTAAACACACAGCAGCACAGCAGCTCAGGGACTACTACAACAGTTTGCCATTTTCATGTATTCAATGTGAAAGTCCACCAAAAACACCTAATTCCAAGTGTTAAAAGATCTCTTCCCATTCATTTGAATACACAAGGCAAAATGGATCTGGAGGGAGGTCGCAATGAACCTAAATTCACATAAAATCTCAACAGAAAAAAAAAGTTTTTGTTTGTTTACTGTGAAAACCCCAAACATGTTTAACAAACCATTTTTATAACTTAGAATGCAAATATAAATTGTACATTTCAAAAACGTACAACTATTTGCAAACAGTAAGATGCCACACAATTTGTGCCACTCAGAAAAACAATTCCTATCCAACACAAGACCTCTGTCTTGTTGCCGCCTAAGAGAAAATGGCTTGAAATGGGTGTTTCAACAAAGATGACTCCAAGCACACCAGACCAGACTTGTTGGTTCCAGACAAACAAGATTAACCTTATGGAGTGGCCAGCCAATACCGGGACTTAATCCAATAGAAAACCTGTGGGGTGACATCAAAATACTGTTCTGAATGCAAAACCAAGAATGCAGAGGAACTGTGGAATGTGGTCTCATCGTGCTGGGCTGGAATACCTACTGACAAGTGACACAAGTTTGTCGACTCCATGCAACACAGATGTGAGACAGTGGTTATACATCTAAATATTAGTTCAGTGATTCACACAAAAAATCTTCAAGCATTTTTCAGTTTATAAAGTAAATAATTGAGTTTGTAAAGAAAAATGCAGAAATTGCTGTTTTATAACTGCCTAATATTCTTGTTTTCCTTCACTTTCTGTAAAGAAATAACAAAGTTGATACATTTTTCTTAATGTTTTGATTTGGTCTACAATACGCTGTGTTCCCAATGCGTTTTTGTGTATGAAAATAAAGACTGTTATAAGGATTTTGAGCTTTACTTGCATTTTTAAAAACACACTGCTATTATTTTGAACACAGTTGTAGATCAGTTTAGTAGTCTGTGGCTGTGCATCAGTGTAGTCAATGTAATATTTTAAAATTGGTTTTACTTGTATTGCTTAATTTTTACACCCCAATCAATGTGCAACACAGCTGCCATGCACCTACAATGCAGCTGGTGTGCTTCAGGCCTAAGTTCAATATAGGTGCTGAGTGGCATGTTAATTTCAGTAGAGTATACAGAAAGCAGTTGTGCATTTATATGTTTCCTCTTGGAAAATGTGTGCCAAGTCTCAGAGCGGCTTCTCACTTGGGTGCAGTCTGAGAAATTGTGGCCAAATCAAACATGCAAACCGAGTAAGTGTTGTCACTTAACCGGAACACTTGCAGGGAGTAACTTGTTCTGCACAAATTTTCTGAACCAAAACTCATCTTGGATTTTGTTTCACATTTATTTCAGGTACACAGTGTGAGCTGTTTCTTCTGACTCTCTTAGGCTGGGGTGCACCAACGTGGTTTAAACTTTAATTAACATTTAATCTCAGTTTACTTTTTAGTCGTGTTGCACCAAACTTAAACTTAGTTTAAATTTAGTTTCCACTAATCTCTGGTTAAATCTAATCCATGGCTAATCTCAGATTTAATACCCCACTTAAACTTGGATTAACTGTGAGTCTGTTGCACCAGTGATTTTAACCCAAGGATAAACCTGGATTGCCTGTTTAATATAAACCACCCCTGGAGGAGGTTTAAATTAGTTATTCGGACAACATGGCTGCTGTTATTCGTCTGCTTGAGTTACAAGATAGAGTTCCATGCAGAAATATTCGAGATAGGCTAAACCCTGTTGAATTCTACAGCAACAGTGAGTTTCTCCAGCGGTACATATTCACAAAAGAGTCTGTATTGTACCTCAATGAAAAAGTCGGACCAGCAATCAAGCACAGAAGTGAGAGGAACGCTGCTGTGGCACCCATTCTCCAGATCCTCGTTGCTTTACGCTTTTATGCCACAGGTTGTTTCCAGATGGTGGATGGAGATCTATTTGGTGTCCACAAGTTGCCATCTTCACTGCCCGAGTGATACAATGTAACGGCCGGCACGCGACAGTGTTTACAAATATATCAAACAGGCCATTCCAGAGCACTGAACGCAACGGCCCATTATATTATTATATAATTCAATGTGTCATCGTTTGTTTGTTTACAGTCAGTTAGTTGTATGTTTTGTCTATTTATGCATACATTTAACCATACCCATGAATGGCGGCTGATGAACATATTTAAGTTTATTTTAATCCTTGATTAAACCAGTTTAGGTAATCCATGTTTAAATTTAAGACGTGCAACGCATCTCAGATTAATTTAAACCCAGTTTAAACATGGATTTACTAAATTCAGTTTAGGCCTAAACTAGGTTTAATTTAAGCTATGTTGGTGCGACCCAGCCTTAGTTAAACATGTAGTACTGATGAGTATGAAGTTGAATTACATGGTAGTAACTCCTTCTATGGGAGTAAAACATCTTGCCAATATCATGTTGGTGTTTAAACATGTCAGCAGTCTAAATTTTCTTTGCATTTGTCCTATTGAGATAGCCAATAATTCCTTGCATGTCAGAGAGTCACTGCAGTCTAAACAACATAGAGGAACCACATGACAACAATTGCAAATGAACATTATACTACCAAAATGTAAATTTTTATGCCTTTCATCACGTTAATAAGAGACTGCATGCATGAGACCCTGACAACCTACTAAAACAATTTTTCCAAATATTCTGTGCTACGTTTAGCCTGCGTGGATCTTAATAAACGCAAACTGAATTTCAGACATATATATATTACTCTGGAACAAACAGGACAAACAGTGTTGTTAAGGACAATAAGCAGGACATTAAAGAGCAAACTTCACTTTCGCCCAGAACAACATGAACAGGAAGCAATCGTAGCTCACTGCGATTCCCATTGAAAATAACAGAGGAACAATCTGAGCTTCTCGCATGTTTACATAAAACAAACAATGTCTAAAAACCCAGATAGTATATTCACGAGAGTTTTAGGCACAATATACAAAGAGTTTTATGTTGAGATGTTAATGCTGTTGTCCGTGTGCAGCAGTTAAATTGCAAGATTACCAGACCGACCCAATGCAGTTGTCAATGTTAATGACATCTCAAGTTTTATGAGATTTTTTTCGGGATTTTGAAACCTCAATAGGGTGAATGGTGTGGACTGCGGTGTCCTCACCATACTGGAGTGTATAGCAGCCCTTCCCTTCAGGCTCTGTCATTCAGTCTGTTCATTCACCTTGGAGACACACTTAAGTTAATAGTTTTTATATGATATATATATATGATTTATGTGTTTTGATTGGGCCATCATTTCATCCAGATTTAGGGATGAACTGAGGATGAATGTAAACCAGCACACTCCCTTGGCCCCACCATATGGCCAACCCCAGCCTGCATACAGCCAGTCCAGCTACGCTCCTATAGATGGAGGATATCACGCCCCGTATGCACCCTACAATGGACCTGCATCAGGCTACCACCCTGGGCCGCTGCCTCAAGGTATAGTGCAGTGGTTCCTCTGGCATTCTTACACAAAAGTACATATGTGTGTGTGGGAGGCATACCGTGATGCATTCACAGTACCATAACCTTGGAATTACCTATCTGCTTCCTGCGCTGTGAACGTACATGCATTTACTAATTTCAGTCTCAGCTGGCCCTTTATTTCTTCATGTTGCTTTATGTATTTCCCTTCATGTGTCTGCATTGTCTTCTTTCTCTATTCATTTATTTCAGGTTATTCTCCTTTAACAAGCTTTCCCTCTAAGGCTTTGTCAGCCAACCCAGTCTCTGACCTGTCTTCTCCTCTCGACTTGGGTAACTGCCTCCTCTCTCTTTTACTTGGTCATTTCACACTCCACGTGCTCCACAGTCACGTAGTCCTGCCTGAGCCTGCGGGTGTTATTCTCAATTCTGTCCTCCTCCATTTTCACATTCAAATAGGATCGTTTCAATTGGACTAATGTTTTTATGACCAAATTCTAATTGAACTCACACTTCTATGTTGAAGATTGCATCCAAATATAATCCCTTTCACATTTGCCCACATTGTGCTTATGCTGATACATTTCAGTATCCAGTAGTAAACACAGAGTGGGTGATTGCCTCTGTCATCCTTGACAAGTAGATAGGGGATTTCAATGAAATTTGTGTGACTCTCTCTCTCTCTCTCTCTCTCTCCTCTCTCTCTCTCTCCTCTCTCTCTCTCTCTCTCTCTCTCTCTCTCTCTCTCTCTCTCTATATATATATATATATATATATATTATATATATATATATATATATATATATATATATATATATATATATATATATATATATATATATATATGAGTTGATTTATATTTTTAGGTACATATTTATCTAAAACAGTATCTTCTATGTCTTCTTAAAATTACAAGAACTGTCTTCATGAAAACATCATTTATAAATATGCGTACTATTGACTTTCACATCCAGTTGTAAATGCGGCCCCCTGTCATTTGGCAGAGGTGGTGATGTTTAACCATTATTGCCCCAGTGGAGGTATGCACTCTGAAAGTGTTTTCCCTCTTGTGTTGGTTGTGTTTTCTCCAACCATGTTGTCTTTGCTAAGAAGGATGCTTCTGAATCCTGTAGCATCTGCCTGGAGACATTTCTAGGGTGGGATTTAATTTCATTTCATTCATTTTATTTCATTCATTTCCAACCACACAACCAAAAATCATTCCAAAAGAAAACATAACAAACGTAACAATACATCTGAATGAAAGGGGGTAGAAAGAAGCGAACTTATATTATCTACCCCTTGTGTGATGCATTGTGATGTGGATGTGAACAATTATTTAAGTACAGTATATCAATTAGCTGCTGAAATCAGATTCATTCTGCTGTTTCATGGGCTAAGAAAGAATCAGAGTAGATTATTTGCTGAGCATCTTTGCTGATCACTTAAAATCATCACCACTGTTTTCATTTTATTGCATTGTAGTGGAGCTCCCCCTCTAGCTGCCACCTTATCACGGTGGGGGAGTTTGCGTACCCGGATGATCCTAGGAGCTATGTTGTCGGGGGCTTTGCGCTCCCTGTAGGGTCTCCCAAGGCAAACAGGTCCTAGGTGACGGGTCAGACTAAGGGCAGCTCAGAACCTCCATGACCAGTGAAAGATCAAGGACCGAGACGTCGCCCGGTATGGCGGAGCCGGGGTCCCATCCTGGAGCCAGGCCTGGGGTTGGGGCTTGCGCACGAGCGCCTGGTGGTCGGGCCTTAGCCCATGGGGCCCGGCCGGGCTCAGCCCGAAGGAGCAACGTGGGCCCGCCCTCCTGTGGGTTCACCACCTGCAGAGGGGGCCATGGGAGATAGTCGGGCTCACCTCCATGCACAGCATGGGCTCTGGTACCCAACTCCTGGAGAGGGGCTGGACGCTTCATTTTTCTGGCGTTGCCCACGGGGAGAGGCGGAGAGCTGGGGTTGCATTGCTTATTGCTCCCCAGCTCAGTCGCCATGTGTTGGAGTTCACTCCGGTGAATGACAGGGTCGCGTCCCTACACCTTCGGGTCGGGGACAGGTCTCTCATCGTTGTCTCGGCCTACGGGCCGAGCAGCAGTGCAGAGTACCTGACCTTCCTGGAGTCCCTGGGAGGGGTACTAGATAGCGCTCCAACTGGGGACTCCATTGTTCTCCTGGGGGATTTCAGCGCCCACGTGGGCGGCGACAGTGAGACCTGGAGGGGGGGTAATCGGGAAGCACGGCCTCCCCGATCTGAACCCGAGTGGTGTTCAGTTGTTGGACTTCTGTGCTAGTCACAGTTTGTCCATCACGAACACCATGTTCGAGCACAAGGGTGTCCATAAGTGCACGTGGCACCAGGACACCCTGAGCCGGAGGTCGATAATCGACTTTGTAGTCGTATCATCTGACCTTCGGCCACGTGTCTCGGACACTCGAGTAAAGAGAGGGGCAGAGCTGTCGACCGATCACCAACTGGTGGTGAGTTGGATCCGCTGGGAGGGGAGGAAGCCGGTCAGACCTGGCAGGCCCAAACGTATCGTGAGGGTCTGCTGGGAACGACTGGCGGAACCCTCTGTCAGGGAGGTCTTCAACTCCCACCTCCGGGAGAGCTTCTACCAGATCCCGGGGGAGGTTGGAGACATGGAGTCCGAGTGGACCATGTTCTCCACCTCCATTGTTGATGCGGCCGCTCGTAGCTGTGGTCGCAAGGTCTCTGGTGCCTGTCGCAGCAGCAATCCCCCGAACCCGGTGGTGGACACCGGAAGTAAGGGATGCCGTCAAGCTGAAGAAGGAGTCCTACTTATCTTTGTTGGTAGGTGGGACCCCAGAGGCAGCTGACAGGTACCGGCAGGCCAAGCGTGCCGCAGCCCGTGCGGTCGCAGATGCAAAAACTCGGGTCTGGGAGGAGTTCGGGGAGGCTATGGAGCAGCCACTATCGGTAGGCCTCGAAGAGATTCTGGCAAACCGTCCCGACGCCCTCAGGAGGCGGAAGCAACAGTGCCAGTGGGGAGCTGTTGACACTGACTGGGGATGTTGTTGGGAGGTGGAAGGAGTACTTTGGGATCTCCTCAATCCCATCGTCACCTCTTCCGAAGGAGGAAGCAGAGACTGGGGACCCAGAGGCATACTAATCCATCATCCAGGCAGAAGTCACCGAGGTGGTTAGAAAGCTCCTCGTGGCAAGGCTCTGGGGTGGATGAAATCCGTCCTGAGTACCTTAAATCTCTGGATGTTGTGGACTGCTTGAGTGACCACGCCTCTGCAGCATCGCGTGGCGATCAGGACAGTGCCTCTGGATTGGCAGACCGGGGGTTGGTGGTCCTTCTGTTTAAGAAGGGGACCGGAGGGTGTGTTCTTGGTGACTGGTACATATTTGAAGCAAAAAAGAGCAAAATATGTTTTTAAAACTTGCACAGCTGCAACACTGTGACAGTGAGTTATAACAGAAGCTGGGCTGTTATTACACCATCAGCACTAAGCTAATCAAACAGATCAAGATTTGATACACACTGTTGCTCTGTGAATGAAACGGCCATAATACATTTATAAGCAATGCAGAGTGTTGATGGTACATTTAAAAGATGCTCTGTGCTGATGCAGCAGCACTGAGTGGCTGCTTGCTCCAATGGAACCACCATTTATGAAATTAAATAAGAGGAAAGATCGATCCATATCATTGAAACCTGTACAGCTCTTATCACTAACAATCAACATAAAATTGACTGCAATCATGTTTAATCATCCAGCCTTAAGGCCACAAATCCTACAGAGTATGATGTCTCCAAAAATATAGGATTAGATCTGTCCCTTCTTGTTACAAGTTGTGACTGCATGTCGTTAAGTCACCGAGGTGGTTAGAAAGCTCCTCGGTGGCAAGGCTCCTGGGGTGGATGAAATCCGTTCCTGAGTACCTTTAACGCCCATCGTCGCATATATGCTACAATCTCTGACTCAAATATGCACTTACCAAATTGACCTGTATGCCTGTTGTCGCAAATTTGCAACATACCATCATTATTATTATAATATAACATAAGTCATTACCAGAATACCCAATATTACTATCTAGTTTTTTGTGCAAAAGTGAAATTAATAATCTCAACATTATTTACCATCTACTTAAAGGCAAAAACAACACAAAACATTTTTTTATATACAGCTATATAATTCGGGGCGTTAAGGGGTTAAGTCTCTGGATGTTGTGGGGCTGTCTTGGCTGACATGCCTCTGCAACATCGCGTGGCGATCGGGGACAGTGCCTCTGGATTGGCAGACCGGGGTGGTGGTCCCTCTGTTTAAGAAGGGGGACCGGAGGGTGTGTTCCAACTATAGGGGATCACACTCCTCAGCCTCCCCGGTAAGGTCTATTCCAGAGTACTGGAGAGGAGAATTCGACCGATGGTCGAACCTCGGATTCAGGAGGAGCAGTGTGGTTTTCGTCCTGGTCGCAGCACACTGGACCAGCTCTGCACGCTCCATCGGGTGCTCGAGGGTTCATGGCAGTTCACCCAACCAGTCCACATGTGTTTTGTGGATCTGGAGAAGGCGTTCGACCGTGTCCCTCGGGGCACCCTGTGGGGAGTGCTCCGGGAGTACGGGGTCCGGGGTCCTTTGCTAAGGGCTATCCGGTCCCTGTACGACGGCAGCAGGAGCTTGGTTCACATTGCCGGTAGTAAGTCAAACCTGTTTCCATTGCACGTTGGCCTCTGCCAGGGCTGCCCTTTGTCACTGGTTCTGTTCATTATTTTTATGGACAGAATTTCTAGGCGCAGCCAGGGTGTAGAGGGGGTCTGGTTTGGGAACCACAGAATCTCGTCTCTGCTGTTTGCCGACGATGTGGTTCTGTTGGCTTTGTCAAATCAGGACCTTCAGTGTGCACTGGGGCGGTTTGCAGCCGAGTGTGAGGCGTCCGGGATGAAAATCAGCACCTCCAAATCCGGGCCATGGTTCTCGACCGGAAAAAGGTGCTTTGCCCTCTTCAGGTCGGTGGAGTGTCCTTGCCTCAAGTGGAGGATTTAAGTATCTCGGGGTCTTGTTCACGAGTGAGGGACGGATGGAGCGTGAGATCGATAGACGGATCGGTGCAGCATCTGCAGTGATGCGGTCGCTGTATCGGACTGTCGTGGTGAAGAGAGAGCTGAGTAGGGGGGCAAAGCTCTCGATTTACCGATCGATCTACGTTCCGATCCTCACCTATGGTCATGAGATTTGGCTCATGACCAAAAAACGAGATCGCGGGTACAAGCGGCCGAGATGAGTTTCCTCCGCAGGGTGGCTGGGCGCTCCCTTAGAGATAGGGTGAGGAGCTCAGTCACTCGGGAGTAGCTCGGAGTCGAACCGCTTGTCGGGTTTAGAATACTGTATCTTTGATAAGAGGAAGAGACAACCAGGCAATAAAACAAGTGAGAGATAGAATTCAATTTAAGCTCGCGAGGAGTGCAGTCAGGCTGTACACCAAAGCTACACTGAAGTCTGGCCTGCGCTCCCGCTCTTTTTATTTAGGGCTTCCCTACATACATGGGCGGTACAGCTCCTGAGGGGAAGAGTGATAGCGCGTGAGCTGTTGCCGCAGAACTGCTGATTGCACAATACATTCAGGATGTTCAGAACCTTTTTAATCTTGGGCTCGATTAAGATGTGTTTAAGACATCTAACGATTAATCACACTTCTTCTGACACAAGGACTGATGTATCACAATTACACTGTGGTTGGAACATTCAATTCTCTATTCTTTATCTCACTGCTCAGCTTCGGCTGCGTCCTGCATGAGTCATCTTCACATGTCCTAAAAAGAGCTTAGCGTGCTCACAGAGATACCACAACTTGCAGAAACACGTCATGTCACATATCTTAAGTAACCTTCACCTATCACATCAGTACAATACACTTTATCAGAGGAGAGAGAACTACATTCTACCAGAGCAGAGAACACAAAACATGCGTGATAAAATAAAACAGTGTATCTACAGAATAACTCCAACATTTCCCCCCTGTTTATCATGCATTCCAACGGTATTACATCTTCACCTAAAAGTAAACAGTTGTTACTAAGCAACCACTTCTTATTCAGATTTTCAGCTGCAGGGTCATTAAACAATGGTAAGAATACATTTACACTCGGGAGGTCTTATCGTTGGTGTTGAGGTCATCGTCAGGTTCACCATAATCACCTGGATCAGGGAACAGATCTGGAAGATAGTGATCGTAGTTTTCTTCTTCATCAGTCTCATTATCGTCATCTTCTGGATGGTTACCCAGAAGGGGGTATGCCTGAGCTGAATCTTGTCTGGCTGGTGAGATAGCAGTGGTTATCTTTCTATTGACTAGACCACGTAGACAAGGAATACAACAGCATCCACACAAGGTCAGAATTGCAGCAAAAACTGCTATAGATATAAGCGCAGAGGAGACCAAAG